>NC_133127.1:26791848-28214794 GCF_048418815.1 Hemitrygon akajei
AAACCCACGCGGTAACGGGGAGAATGTACAAACTCCCCACAGTGGTGGGGATTGAACAGTTCTAAAATCATTCAGTAAGTTCGCAGATCCCTGGACTACTTGGTCTTCTCAACCAGTATCAGTCGCATCCCAGGGGCACTGAAATAACCACACATGTGTTGATGACGGCAATTGAAGACGGAGATTGTGGCTTTTGTTCTGACGGTGGTGAGTGGAGGAAAGGAGACTAATTCTGGCAGACAACTGGCAGGTCACAGTGTAAGAGCCATGTGTCTATTTTCTGTCTGTCTGTATCGTACTTTGTGCTGCATGTTTATTATGGGTGATTTGTCAGCTGGGTTGGGGCGCAGTAGAAGCAAATTAGTATAGTTACGTATTCTTGCTTCGCCTTAGTCAGTTTAGTCTAGCTGAGTGGGAGTGAGCCACAGGGTGATCTTTGTTGCTAACTTTGCTTCATTACATTAATTTGCAAGATTATTAATTTAGTTTCACAAGCTTTATTGTTAAAAGATTGCTTGTATTTGCTGGTTTCGTAATAAAGGATTGAAAGTACTTTTTCTGACTTGGAGCTTAGTTATTTTGGAAGCACGCCATACCCTGCACGCAGTTTCTCAGCGGTCCTGGTTTGTTTTCATGTAACTGATACACACAGTAACACATACAAGATGCGAGAAGAGCTCAGCAAGTCAGGCAGAATCTATGGAGAAGAATAAACAGTCATCAGGACTGGAAAGGAAGGGGGAAGAAGCCAGAAAAAGAGGCCTGGGAGAGGGGAAGGAGTACAAGCTAGAAAGGTGAAACCAGGTGAGGAGGGTGGGAGGGTGGGGAGGAGGGGATGAAGTGAGAAGCTGTGAGGTGAAAGGGGGAAAAGGGAAAGGGCTGAAGAAGAAGGAATTTGACAGGAGAGGAGAGTGGACCGTGGGAGAAGGGGAAAGAGGAAGGGTTCCAAAGGGAGGTGATAGGTAAGTAAGGAGAAAAGAAGAGGTAAGAAGGATGTCAGAGTGGGGAATGGAAAAAGAGCAAAGAAGAAAGGGGAGAAATTACTGGGTTAGAGAAATCAATGTTCCTGCCATCAGGTTGGAGGCTACACAGACAAAATATGAGGCACTGTTGTAATAGAGCGGAATCCATCATCAGGGACCCCTACCAGCCAGACCATGCTCTCTTCTTGCTGAGGCCATCAAGAAGATGGTACAAGAACCTTAGGACTCACACCCCTCAGTTCAGGAATAGTTATTACCCCATAACCATCAAGCTCTTGAACCAGGGTGAATAACTTCACTCAACTGCACTTGCCCTATCACTGAACTGTCCCCATAACCTATGGACTCACTTTCATGGACTCTTCATCTCGTTCTCAATATTTATTGCTTATTTATTTATTATGTGTTATTATTTCTTTTTTTTCTTTATTTTTGTATTTGCAGTTTGTTGTCTTACGAACTGTTTGTTTGGCTGCGGTTTTTCATTGTGTTTCCTGTATTTACTGTGAATGCCCACAAGAAAATGAACCTCAAGTTTGAATATGATGGCATATATGTCCTTTACTTTGAACTTACCTGAGAGTGGCCTCATTGTGATAGTACACAGAGACTACTTAAAGTTGCCAGTGGATTTAAGTGAACAAAACAGGCCACTGGTGCGGCTAGCAGAGCTGTCACCTTGCATTTCCAGTGTCCCGCATTCCAGGTTGGTATGTTCTACCCGGGATCACATAAGCTTCCTCCTGGTGATCACATATCCCAAACTTATTTATTTATTGAGTTCCAGTACAGAACAGCCCCTTCTTTCTCTTCGAAGCCATGCCACCCAGCAACCTCCAATTTAATCCCAGTCTAATCACAGGACAATTGGCAATGACCAATTAACTGCCAACCGGTAGGGCTTGGGACTGTGGGGCGGACACCGGAGCGTCCAGTGCAAACCCACACGGTCATGGGGGAAGAAGCACCTGCTTCTTACAGGCAGCAACGAGAATTGAACCCATGTCTCCTGTACTGTAAAGTGTTGTGCTAATCGCTGCACTACCATGCCGGCCCGCATGGGTTGGTTAGTTGGCCACTGTAAATTGTCCCTGGTTTGTAAGTGAGTGGTAGTCTTGGGGAAGGGTGGAAATTGATAGGAATGCGGAGAGAATAAAATGGCATTAGTTTATAATTAGTTAACATGGCATTGACTTGGTAAGGGACTGTTTCCATACTGTAAGAATGGAAGTTTGACTCCAGTACTAGAGAGGAAACTAGTACTTAACTAAGAAAACCAGAGACGTGATTGGCACTTGTGATCAAAACACGTTGTCATCGCAGACCAGTGTAAAATTCCAATTAAAATAGGCCCCGCAGAATGAATCGCATGACAATATCAATGCAAGAGCTCTGTGCCTGTACCATTACGGCAGTAATTTACTTGAAGTCTGTCAGAAGATGTGGCTTGCACACAGAAAATCATGAGGGCTCTGGTGGATTTAGTTACAATACAAACAAGACATATTCAGAGTGTCAAATTACACCTCTCAAATCCTGGCCTTGAATGTCACCCTCACCAAACATATTATGGAAGTAAACTCACCAGCAGCCTGAAATCCCACTTGTTTATTTTATGAATGTCATTTATACAATCATAGAAAGTTAGAAAGTCAGAGGCCGCTTGGCCCATCGTGTCTTTGCCAGCCAGATAAAAATGATCTCTTAGTCCCACTTTCCAGCTCTCAGTTGATAGATTCAGTTATTTATAAACGGGAGGAGAATATCATTCTGACCCTCTGACTTAAAATGGTAACTGTTTCTCTTCCAACAGATAGGGCCTGACCTGCTGAATATTTACGTTTTCTGCTTTTACTTCCGGGGATACCCTCTTTTATCAGGTGTAAAACTGTCTCAATCCTACGTCCTAGGGCGGCACAGAGCCTAGTGGTTAGTGCAATCGCTTTACAGCACCAAGCAGGATTCTATTTCCACCGCTATCTGTAAAGAGTTTGTACATTCTCCCCTGAGACCTCATGGGCTTCCTCCAGGTGCTCTGGTTTCCTCCCACAGTCCAAAGATGTACGCCTATGGTTAGTCAGTAGTAGGTGGCCATGCTACGTTGCCACCAGAAGCATTGTGTCACTTGTAGGCTGTCCACAGCACATCCCTTGGTTGGTCATTTCACTTTATGTTTCAACATACATGTGACAGATAGTTGTGAATGACTCAGCTCTATGAAAGGACTCGTGCTCATTGCCCATTTCTCATAAGTGTATTCATTTTGGTTAACTTTACCCTCCACCCACTCTCCCCCTCGCCTGGATTCACGATCACCTGCCAGTTTATCGTCTTTCCCCTTCCCCCACCTTCTTATTCCGGCTTCTTCCCCCTTGCTTTTCAGTTCTGAGGAAGGGTCTCGGCTCAAAATGTCAACTGTTTGTTCCTCTTCATCGATGCTGCCTGACCTGCTGAGTTCCTCCAGAAGTCTGTGTGTGTTGCTCTGGATTTCCAGCTTTTGCAGTAGCTGTTGTCAGTGGCGTATCTAAGGTATGGCAGTTATGGCACGTGCCCTGGGGAGCCACTGAGCAGTTTCTATTAAAGTCAGACAAGCTATCCTCGGATAGTAAAAAAAGAACTTTCTTCAAATCCGTCTTTGATTATCATGGGTGAGAAGCACTAGGATGGCCTTATTTCAGAGCATTGTGTGAGAAGACCATGAAACGTTTCTTCAGGAAGAAGAACGAAAGTGGAGCTGAAGGACGGAAGAGACGAAAGTTGGAGGTGGAGGAAGCCAAGCAGTCGAGCAAGTTCCTCATGCTTTGAAAAGCCCAGAACAAGTAGTTCGACGCGTTCCATGGAGTCGCCTGCACCTGCTACAAGTTTGTTAGAATTCGAAGGTGGATCAAGTACAAATGCGTCACAAGCTGAGGAGGAAGTCAAGACAGATAAGTCCGAGTATGACGAGATTAAGAGTGAGGCTGCCACAGAGAACGTGGACGTGACAGGAGGGGAAGACGATGGTGGTGGTGGTGATGTTGAGTTTATTGATGAGATTTTACCTGATGAGATTGACCCTGACGACACTGAACCTAGTGAACTAGATGGTGTCAAAGAGCCTCAAACTGTCATACCAGAAGTGATTGAACAGCATGACATTGGACTTCTGAAGTTCGACAAGGATACTGGAAAAGCAATTCCGCCTGACGCGTTGAGAACAGAAATAATAAAGCTGGGTTTGAAGTATTTCCAGAGCAGTGAGGGGCCTTTCCTACCAACAAATAACCGCTCAATGAACAAAATTTGGTTCAAGAGGAAATTGGGAAATGGTCGTGGTGAGAAAATGACTCGCTCATGGATGGTCTATTCCCCTTCTAAAAAGTCTGCATTTTGTATCTGTTGTCTTCTCTATTCCCAGTCAGACCATCAATCCTCATTGGAGCAGGAAAATGGATTCAACAAGTGGAAAGCACCTGAAAGGATTAGTCTTCATGAAAATGCCAAGAAAAGTTGTGCTGTGAGGATTACATTCCTTGACTTCTCTAGTGCCTTTAACACCATCCAGCCCAAGATCTTAAGGCACAAACTAACGGAGATGGGAGTAGACTCTCACATGGTGGATTGGATAGTGGACTACTTGACAGATAGACCTCAGTATGTGCGGTTGGGAGACTGTAGGTCTGACACGGTGGTAAGCAGCACAGGGGCGCCGCAGGGAACCGTACTCTCTCCGGTCCTGTTCACCCTGTACACATCAGACTTCCAATATAACTCAGAGTCCTGCCATGTGCAGAAGTTCGCTGATGACACGGCCATAGTGGGGTGTGTCAGGAATGGACAGGAGGAGGAGTATAGGAAACTGATACAGGACTTTGTGATATGGTGCAACTCAAACTACCTGCGTCTCAATATCACCAAGACCAAGGAGATGGTGGTGGACTTTAGGAGATCTAGGCCTCATATGGAGCCAGTGATCATTAATGGAGAATGTGTGGAGCAGGTTAAGACCTACAAGTATCTGGGAGTACAGTTAGACGAGAAGCTAGACTGGACTGCCAACACAGATGCCTTGTGCAGGAAGGCACAGAGTTGAATGTACTTCCTAAGAAGGTTGGCGTCATTCAATGTCTGTAGTGAGATGCTGAAGATGTTCTATAGGTCAGTTGTGGAGAGCGCCCTCTTCTTTGTGGTGGCGTGTTGGGGAGGAAGCATTAAGAAGAGGGACGCCTCACGTCTTAATAAGCTGGTAAGGAAGTCGGGCTCTGTCGTGGGCAAAGTACTGGAGAGTTTAACATCGGTAGCTGAGCGAAGGGCGCTGAGTAGGCTACAGTCAATTATGGATAACTCTGAACATCCTCTACATAGCACCATCCAGAGACAGAGAAGCAGTTTCAGCGACAGGTTACTATCGATGCAATGCTCCTCAGACAGGATGAAGAGGTCAATACTCCCCAATGCCATTAGGCTTTACAATTCTACCGCCAGGACTTAAGAACTTTTTAAAGCTATTATTAATGCTTTTTGAGATGGTGATTTAGATGCATATCATATTTTTTTTTACTGAGTTAAGTATTGTATGTAATTAGTTTTGCTACAACAAGTGTATGGGACATTGGAAAAAAGTTGAATTTCCCCATGGGGATGAATAAAGTATCTATCTATCTATCTATCTATCTATCTATCTATCTATCTATCTATCTATCTATCTATCTATCATCGGGAATTCTTCACACAGTGGAAAGAAATGGAAAGAAATTTAGCTGGAAAGAGAGGAGTTATTGACGCAGTATTTCAGTCACAGATTGAGAAGGAAAAGCAGAAGTGGCGTGAATCGCGTGATATCTTGATGAGAATCCTTCACTGCAAAAAATTTCTTGCGACTCAGCACCTGGCTTTGCAATAATATCTGAGGAAGAATGGACAATAGTATGGAGGTATCAATGGAAGTGTACCAGTTCACAGAAATGGAGGGAGTTCGGGTGGAAAACCTTGATAAGATATTTTATTACACCCTCTCAGAAATCCCGTTATGATAGTAACATCCCTGTTTGCTGGAGAAGCTGTGGAAATCAAAATGCAAACCATTATCATATTTTCTGGGAATGCCCCATTATCAAAGACTATTGGAGTGGGATACATAATGCCCTACAAGACATCTTTAAATGTGAAATACCCTTAGAGAGCAAGACCATATATTTTGGGTATATACCTCAAGAATGGTTGAAAAGAGATAAATATTTAATGAATATACTGCTGGTGGCTAGTAAAAAGGCCCTTACCAGGAAATGGTTATCACAGGAGAGCCCAACTTTAAATGTATGGATGGAAATTACAATGGACATTTACAAAATGGAGAAGGTAACAGCATCTATTAATCATAAGTTGGAACAATTTGATTCATACTGGGAAAAATGGTTTAACTACCTAACACCTCATAGGCCTGATTTTATTCTCACAAGTCAATGAACATGTTGTAAAAAAAATCACTCCCTACTTTGTGCATAGTATTCTTATTTCGATTGCTCCTTCTCTCCTCTCCTTTCTATAAGTGTATACCTCCGATAATTATTATGTGGAGATTTGTGACAAATATGATTATGTGATATATATGTACAGTATCTGAAATGCATCTTATGGAAATGTTTGATAATAAACTTCAATAAAAAATAAATTACAAAATTAAAGAACCTGGCTTTGCGAGGACACAGGGAGTTACTTCAGCCAGACGATGACTCCAATGTGGGAAATTTCCTTGGCTTACTGAAACTACTGGCCATCTTTGACCCTGTCATAAAAGAACACCTCACTCACTTGGAAAGTCATCCTGGATCCAAGTCTTATCTTTCACCGGGTGTCCAGAACGAGTTCATCCACATGATGGCATCCACTGTTCACCAGAGTTCACTGAGAAGCATTCATAAAGCCAAGTACTATGGTCTCATGTTTGTCTCTACTCCTGATCAGGCACACCATGAGCAGATGTCAGACGTAGTGAGGTATGTGGAAGTTGATTTTGAGAGGAAAACAGTCTGTGTTAGAGAGTCCTTCCTTGGTTTTATTCAGATAAGCTAGAAGGATGCTGAGAGCTTGGTTGAAGACATCTTAAAACGGCTAGAGAAGGACGAAATGGAGCTACAAGATTGTCGGTCACAGTGCTATGACAACGCTGCTGTGATGGCTGGACACAGAAGTGTTGTTCATCAAAGAATAAGTGAGAAAAACAACCTGGCAGTGTTTGTGAATTGCGACAATCACTCACTTAACTTGATAGGTGTACATGCAGGCAAGCAGGATACAATGATGGTCATGTTTTTTGGAAGCATCGAAGCTCTCTACGTGTTTTTCTCTCGTTCAACACAGTGCTGGGAAAAACTCAAAAACGCCGTGCCTGTGGTTGTTAAGTCAGAGTCTGAAACCAAGTGGAGTGCAAGGACAGAAGCAGTGAAGCCCATCAACAAATACCTTGAGGAGATACTTCAAGTTCTCCGAGATGTGATAGACAATGAAAACGAGACCAGTGAAACAAGAAGTGATGCAAGGCAGCTGTACAACCGCATGTTGAGTTATGAATTTCTGATTTTGCTAGGATTTTGGAACAAAGTACTTATTCGCATTGACCATATTCAAAAGAGGCTGCAGGATCCTAGCATGAACTTCCACGATGCAGCCCTGGATTTGAAAGCCCTCCAAGATCATTTTAATGATGAAAGAGAAGTGTTGGTCAGTGAGTCACTTGAAGAAGGAGTCGGTCCCTGTCAAGAATGGAGTTTTGAAGTTGAAAGACATCAGAGATTAAAGAAATGAATGGCTGATGAGAACTCAAGAGACGCTGGGTTAACAGCTAAGGAGGAAATGGAAAGAGTCATGAAGGGAACACTCGACAGTCTTCACAGAGAAATGAACGAAAGGTTCGCTCGTTTGCACAACACTGACACCAAGTTTAGGTTCCTTCTCAATGTGAAGGGACTGTGTTATGGCGCCGACAGTAACGACCTAAAGAAGTGCGAAAATTTGTGCGAATTGTACAGCTCTGATGTTGACAGACAGCAGCTATGTGAAGAAATTTTGGATTGCAGAATGTTGCTATCAAGGCGGGTCAACATGAAAATATCAAGACCTGAGGACCTTCTTGAACTTATTGTTCAGTATGGAGATGACAGCATCGTCTCCAATCTTCGCATTGCTATTCAGATAATGCTAACCATCGCAGTTTCCATCGCCAGCTGTGAGAGATCATTCAGCAAGTTTAAACTAATACTTTCATTTTTGAGAGCCTCCATGGGTCAAGGCAGACTCTGTGATCTTGCTCTGCTGAGTGTAGAAAGAGAAGAAACTGAAAAAAACTGACTTTGATCACATCATAGACTAATTAGCATCGGTGAAAGCAAGGAAGGTGCAGTTATAATTTTCATGTAGTGCCATAATTTGTTCATTAAAAGATTAACGAGCTGAACTTGTATTTTTGAGCTGATATTGTGGTAAAGTTATCTAAAAGATGGGTATCAGATGTTTGGACAGGGGCACAATTTCAGTGCTTGCCATGCCATAGGCGCTATTTCCCATAGATAAGCCCCTGGCTGTTGTGTTTATAACTTCAGCCTACCGGTACTTTGTTTTACAGAAAACAGTAACAGCCACATCAGCTCTGGGAGCATCTTTGTGAACTGCATTTGCCCCCTCTCTAGCATTATCACATCTTTCCTGAGCTAGGGTGACCAGCACTGTAACTGGTCTAACCAGTAATTTATTCAATTCTTGCATTATATCTCTGGTCTTATATTTTACATCTCAGCCATAAATTGTCAAACACTTGTAATAGAAACAGGAGTGGGTTCAGAATGGTGACCATTATGAAAGGTCATTATCTTTATCAGTTAACTTGAATGTAGCAAGTGTTGGACACAGCCCAGTCCATCACAGGCAAAGCCCTTCCCACCACTGAGAGCATCTACAAGGAGCACTGGTACAAGAAAGCAGCATCCATCATCAAGAAACCCCAATATCCAGGCCATGTTCTCTGCTCACTGCTGCCATCGGGGAGAACGTACGGGAGCCTTAGGACTCACACCACGAAGTTCAGGAACGGTTATTATCTTTCAGCCATCAGGCTCCTGAATAAGTGGGGATAATGTCACTCACCTCAACTCATAACTGATTTTAACATTTATGTTCTCACTTTCAAGGACTCTACAACTCATGTTCTCATTTTTTTTGTTCTTGCACAAATTATCTTCTTTTCCACATTGGTTGTTTGCCAATCTAAGTGAATGCCTGCAAGAAAATGAATGTTCAGGTGGTATATGGTGATATATATGCACTTTGATAATAAATTTACTTTGAACTTTTGAACTTTGAATTCTCTTCCCACAGGCAAAGCCCGACCTGTTGAGTACTTTCAGCATTTTCTATTTTTACTTCAACATACCACAGTACTTTTGCTGAGTTTTCCCAAATTCCTACTTATGCAGATTAACCATCTGCATGTTGCCTTCAGAGATTTACAGATATATTCTTAGGATTAAATAAATAAATATTATAAAATTATTGGAATATAAGCACTGTTCCCTGGGATATCAAGTTGTTCCTCAAATCCATAAGACCGTAAGTCATTGGAGCAGAATTAGGCCATTCAGCCCAATGAGCATGGTTGATATATTATCCCTCTCAACTGCATTTTCTTGCCTTCTCCATGTAGCCTTTATTAATCAACCACTGCTTTAAATATACCCAATGACTTGGCCTCCACAGTTGTCTGTGGTAATGAATTCCACAGATCCACCATCCTTTGGCAAAATAAATTCCTCCTTATCACTGTTCTAAAGAGAAGTCCTATTTTTCTGAGGCCTTGCCCTCTGGTCCTAGACTCTCGCACCATAGGAAATACCCTCTCCATGTCCACTCTATCTCATCCTTTCAATAAGTTTCAATTAGATCCCCCCCCCCCCACCCAAACTTCTAAATTCCAGTGAGTATAGGCCAAAAGCCATCAAATCTGCACAATTCCTTTTACCATCTCATTAATATAATCATCATCCTCCTAGTTAGTAATCATTCTGGATTTTAAAAATTGGTTGAATTAGGGAAATGTGGAAATCCGCAAATTCAGGAGGCCAGGCAGATGGAGATTAAGAACAAAAAGATGTCATCAGTTTCCTGATGAATATCACAGACCTCCCAGTGCTACCAACTCTATTAACAAGATGGAAAGGGAAGCAGCTTTTGAGAACTTCTTGTGTATTTTATTTTTGTAGTGAACCTTTACAAAAGGCAGCTGATTGGTTCTTTTTAGATTCATCTTAATACAGTAAACACGCTTTGTCTATGACCCAGCCTCTTAAACTGATGACTGACACACCCTTCAAAGGAAATTTAAAATCGTTCACAGAAAGAGCATTCAAAATCATCAAGCTGCAATCTTGTGTTCAAACAAGGACAATTGGAGGCTGTATATGGGTTCACATCACACTTTAACCTTCTCACCATTCCCACCCCACCCTGCATCCAAAACCACTTCCCTCTTTCATCCATCTTCAGACTGCTCATTACTGAAACATCCCAAAGCTCAGCGAAATTAAAATTGCTGTATAATTGGGCATAATAATCAGAAAATTAAAAGCATATGCAAGCACTGGGCCTGCCAGGGACTCTATTCATGGACTGCCAGATGGTCGTCTTCACACAGATGTTATCATAACTTTGATGAACTGATTTCCCTACAGGGCAACCGACACTTGAGTTTTTATGTCTAACATGCTGTGCACAAGGTCAGAGACAAAGAAGAATCAGTGAGAGTGTAGGGCAGGGCTGGCTCCATTCAGTTCATAGTGAAAGCTGGGCTAGGAGCCGACACTGAAGACATTGTCAGTTCTGACATCCCAGTGCTGGGCTGATTGCCGGTCTCGTCTCATTTTCCAGGTGGATGGGGATGGAATTTAATATTCGAATCAGAACCAGGTTAATTATCGCTGTCATATGTCATGAAATTTGTGGCTGCAATATTGCGCAAGACATAAAAATCAGTATGAGATGCAAAAATAAATAAACAGGGCAATAAACAAATACTGAAGTAGTGTTCATTGACCATTCAAAAATCTGTTGGTGGAGGGGAAGAGGCTGTTTTTAAAACAGAGGATTTTCAGCCTCTTGTACCCCCTCTTTGATGGTAGTAATGAGAAGAGTGTATGTCTTGGATGGTGGGGGTCCTTGATGATGGATGCTGCTTTCCCGAGGCACTGTCTCTTGAAGATGCTCTTAATGGTGGGGAGACGTGTTCCCTGAATGAAGCTGGCTGAGTCTACAACCCTCTGTAGCCCCTCACAATCCTGTGCATTGGTGGCTCCATGCTAGTCAGAATGCTACTAACTATACATCTACAGAAACTTGCAAGAGTCTCTAGAGACATACCAGATCTCCTCAAACTCTTAACTCTCTGCAAGCCTTCTTCATAATTCAACCAATGTGTTGTGCCCAGGACAGATTGCCTGAAATGTTCATACCTAGGAGCATCCATCCCTGCTGATCCCTCAATGAGGATTGGGGTGTGTTCTCCTGAAGCCCACCAATTGGAAAGATGAGGGTTGAGAGATGAGAGAAGTATGACTCAAGCCTCTTTTTGAAACTTTTTCCTTAGCAATCGAGGATGGCTTGCTCCCATTCTGCTTTCTGAGGGCTCTAAGGTGAACGTGGCAACTGCAGAGTCTTCCACAGATAACTAGTGGTGTGCCTCAGAGATCTGTACTGGTCCAATGTTGTTTGTCATTTACGTAAATGATCTAGATGATGGGGTGGTAAATTGGATTAGTAAGCATGCAGATGAGACTAAGGTAGGTTGTGGATAATGAAGTAGGCTTTCAAAGCTTGCAGAGAGATTTAGGCCAGTTAGAAGAGTGGGCTGAAAGATGGCAGATGGAGTTTAATGCTGATAAGTGTAAGGTGCTACATATTGGTAGGAATAATCCAAATAGGCACATGGTAAATGGTAGGGCATTGAAGAATGTAGTAGAACAGAGAGATCTGGGAATAACGGTGCATAGTTCCTTGAAGGTAGAATCTCATGTGGATAGGGTGGTGAAGAAAGCTTTTGGTATGTTGGCCTTTATAAATCAGAGCATTGAGTATAGGAGTTGGGATGTAACGTTAAAATTGTACAAGGCATTGGTAAGGCTGAATTTGGAGTTTTGTGTACAGTTCTGGTCACCAAATTATAGGAAAGATGTCAACAAAATAGAGAGAGTACAGAGAAGATTTATTAGAATGTTACCTGGGTTTCAGCACCTAAGTTACAGGGAAAGGTTGAACAAGTTAGGTCTTTATTTTTTGGAGCTTAGAAGGTTGAGGGGGGGACTTGATAGAGGTATTTAAAATTATGAGGGGGATAGATAGAGTTGATGTGGATAGGCTTTTTCCATTGAGAGTAGGGGAGATTCAAACAAGAGGACATGAGTTGAGAGTTAGGGGGCAAAAGTTTAAGGGTAACACGAGGGGGAATTTCTTTACTCAGAGAGTGGTAGCTGTGTGGAACGAGCTTCCAGTAGAAGTGGTAGAGGTAGGTTCAGTATTGTCATTTAAAGTAAAATTGGATAGGTATATGGACAGGAAAGGAATAGAGGGTTATGGGCTGAGTGCGGGCCAGTGGGACTAGGTGAGAGTAAGCATTCGGCATGGACTAGAAGAGCCGAGATGGCCTGTTTCCATGCTGTAATTGTTATATGGTTATATAGATGAGGCAGGAGGCACCACATTGCAGGGAGGGTGGGTAATTGGTGGGATGGTGCACTCACTCCACCATTTACACTGAGCTTCTGATGCATGAGATCTCCATAGCACCCCAAATCCCAATCATGGTCCAGAGATTACCAGGAGTCAGTGGGGTGCACATTTTTCCCTGAGGAGACTCCCAGGTAATCTCTTCTCTTGACAGAGCATGGAATGGTCTATTCGTATAGAGTGATACAGACATGCAAACAACATAATCTGCCCAACAGAGCTAACATGCTGGGGATACAAGCTTGTCTGCTATAATGTAAGTCCACAATATTGTAGCTTTGCTTTTATTCCAGTGAATTTGAAGGATTTTCCACAGAAAATTTCATGTTTTATGAGGATAAGTTGAGCGAGCTAGATCTTTTTTCTTTTGCAACTTGTTCAAAGTATACAAGATGATAAGAGACATAAGTAGATTAGTGGACAGCCGGAGACTTTTACCCAAAACAGAAATGACTAACACCAGGGGCATAATTTTAAGGTGATTGGAGGGATGTATAGGGGGACATCAGAGGTAACTTTTTACACAGGGAGTGGTGAGTGCAAGAACAACCTGTCAGGGGTGGCGATAGAGGTAAGTACATTAGGGACATTTAAGAAACTTAGGCATGTGGATGACAGAAAAATGACAGGCTATGTAGACAATCTAGAGTATATTAAAAGGTCAGCACAACACACAGGGCAGAAGGGCCAGTACTGTGATATACTGTTCTATGTTTAAAACATTGACAATGAATTCCCATTGCCTTGACGTGGCTGCTTCAGGTGGTGCAGGTCTCAGAAACATTTTGGAAAGAAGTTTTTGAAATCAAAGCTGTATGAGGCAGGATTGTCAAACATCTGTGATGTATTTGATCCCCACCTTACTGCATAATCAGTGCCATTTCACACACATTGCAAATACATAGTATGGATGTTTGAGATGTTATTTAAAATGAACCTGAGCAGTTCTCAGACACTGCAGTATGGAGATGATCTTCCTGAACCAGCGTCTCGCTATTTAGATCTTATAATTTAAAAACTGCATCCTGAACTCTTAGGCAAAAGATTCTCGATCTTGCAGAACAGGGAATTCCCCTAAGCATTCCCTCACACAACAGCTGCAAAGCAGATTTTCTTGGCATTTGAGATGTATGTCTCCAATTATAACGGGCCCAGGTGGACTGCATCTGAAACATTGTACACAGTTCGGGTCTCATCACCTGTATGAATGTAGACTCAAAGAGAAGGAGTGCTGTGAAATTTCACCAGATGGATTCCCAAGATGTTGGGGGTTGGGGGTTTGGAAGTTCTGGCTGCCGTCTTCTAAATGGGCAATCTGTTGGTTTTTTGTGTGAGGAAGTGGATGGGGAGTTTAAGGTTTGTGAATTTTGTTTCTTTCTCCTTTTCATGTGGGGGGGGGGGTGTTGATGTCTTTTCTTTCAATGACTCCCGAGTTTTTTCTGTACTTCATGGTTATCTGGAGAAGACAAATATCAGAGTTGCATTGCACATGCATATTCTGACAATAAAATTACCCTTTGAACCTTTTCTACCTTAAGACTTGTTTTCTTGAAGGCATTCACAGCAGAGTCCTGATGAAGGTTCTTGACCCGAAACATCAACTCCTTATTCCTTTCCATAAATGCTGCCTGACCTGCTAAGCTCGTCTAGCACTTTGGTTTATTTTATTTAGCAATTCTGCGCAGAGCTGGTCCTTCCAGCCTACCCAGCAGTGCCACCCAGAAATCTACCAACTTAACTCCTAGCCGAGTCACAGGACAATTTACAATGACCAATTAACATACTATCCAGTACATCTTTGACTGTGGGCGGAAACTACTGAGCCTGGGGGAAACCCATGTGCACACAGGAAGAACGTACAAACTTCCTTGCAGAGGACTGGAATTGAACTCTGAACTTCGATGCCCTGATCTGTAATAATGTTGCACTAACCACTCCATTACTGTGGCGCATATGTGTTTTATATGTGTTACTCAGCATTTCCAGCTTCAGCAGAAATCTCGTGTTTATGAAATACAATAGAATCAATGAAAAACTACACACAAAGACAGACAACCAATGTGCAAAAGACAAACTGCACAAATATAAAAATAATAAATGAATAGATAGATAAATAAATGAACAAAACTGAAAACATGAGTTGTCGTGTCCTTGAAAGTGAGTCTGTAGTTTGTGAAATCAGTTCAGAGTTGAGGTAGGTGAAGTTATCCACGTTGGTTCAGGAGCCTGACAGCTGTAGGGTAAAAACTGTTCCTGAACCTAGTGGTATGGGACCTAAGGCTCTAGTACCTCCTTCCCGTTGGCAGCAGTGAGAAGAGAGCATGGTCTGGACGGTGGTAAGGATCTAAATCAAAAGCAGGGATTAGCCACTCAGCTATCCTAAGATTCATTTTCTTACAGGCATTCATAGTAGATACAAAGAAATACAATAGAATCAATGAAAAGCCACACACAAAGATGGACAATGTGCAAAAGAAGACAAACTGTGTAAGTACAAACAAAAATTATAATGAATAAATAAATATTGTGAACATGAGTTGTATAGACCTTGAAACTGATTTCCATAGGTTGTGGAATCAATTCAGTTTTGAGGTGAGTGAACTTATCCATGCTGGTTCAATAGCCAGATGGTTGAAGGACACTTCTGCAATGCCGCAAATCTGTCAACATCTTGTTTATTAAGAACCAATCTATCTCTGCTTTAAAAATATTCTGCCATCTTTTGAGCAAGGAGTACTGAAGGCTTGGAAACCTTTCTGGAATGAGCAACTCCTAATTCCAGATGTTACCACAAGCTCCACTATGACAGGAAACCACCTCTGTACAATCACCCTGGCAAAACCCCCAAGATACTACATTTCAATCAAGTTGCCTCTCATTCCATGGATACACACCTAGCCTGTTCAATCTTATTTCACAGGACAACCAGCCCTTTCCAGAGGTCAGTCGATTGTAAAGCAAATGGCTGGAGGAACTCATTGGGTCAAGGAGCACTTGTGGAGACACTGAACTGATTCAGCAACTTATGGACTCACTTTCAAGGACTCTACAACTCATGTTCTCAGTATTATTTATTACTTGCTTTTCTATTATTATTGTTGTTCGGTTTTTCTAGTATTTGCAGTTTGTCTTCTGCACACTGATAGTTTGTCAGTCCTTGAAATAAGTTTATTGTTGTTTCCATTGTATTTCTTTGTATCTATTGTGAATGCCTGTAACTAAATGAATCTCAGGGTAGCACATGGTGGCGTATATGTACTTTGATAATAAATTTCAATTTTGATCTTTGAACTGATCAATGTTTGTGTTAGATCTAAGAGGATAGAGGGAAGATAGTCAGTATAAAGAGTCGAAGAGGTGGGTGAGATGGAAACTCAGAATCTTCAAACTACTTTTTTTGCTCCAGGTTTCAATCAGTCAAGTGTTTGGATGAAGGCTTCATTAGTAGATGAAAAGATTCGGAAACCAAGGGTCATGTTACAAAGCAGGCAGCTGTACTGATGACATGATGGTGTCCAAAGCTCATCTCTGGGTCAAATGCTTTGCTGAATTAAACTGCTTGGGGCATCCTGAGACCAGATGAGTGATATACAGCTATTATTTAAACTTGCACAAGGCTCACATTGTACGATAAAGAACTCAAAATGTTAGACAATTGCCTCTTCCAGTGTTGTATACAAATCACCACCAGATTTCTAATCATCCAATTAAATTATGCTTTAATGTTGTTTCCAGCCCTGTTACTCAAACTTTGATCAAACTAAGAGAATGTTATTTTGTGAGGCATCACATCTGGCAGAAAGTCCTGCAATTTTTAACATTTCATGCTGCTGCATGTCCTTAGCGTTCAGCTTCCAGCGTTTGTGAAAACATGGACTTAGAGACTGTCAAACCTTCAAATCTTATTTAATAAAGAACTGAAAAGCATTTCAAGTATCAAGTTTCAGATCAGCTTATTTTAAATGATAATGATCACATCTCTCACCAGCAGTTCTCCAGGTGAACTGGGAGTAAGGAAAATCCTCAACAAGGAACGAAACTTAAACTCATTCATAAAGGTAAACTTTATGAATGACCAGGAAAATTCTTGGAAGTATTTTTAACCATTCAAAATTCATTTGAGAAGATAAATGTGGAAAAGGTGCTGCATTAGAAGAGCATCTTTTAGCACGTTTTGTGCAGCATGGCAGTGTAACGGTTAGCCCAATCTCTTTACAGCACCAGCCTTTATTTCCACCTCCCTTTATTTCCACTTGCTGCCTCCTGCCTTTCAGCCAGTCCTCTTCACACCAGTATCTTTCCTATAATGCCACAGGAATTTATCTTGTTAAGCAGCCTCATCAAATATTTCTGGAAGTCCAGGTAATTGACATCCACTGCCTTCCCCTCATAGAGGGATCAGAAGTGGAAAGAGTGAACAATTTCAAGTTCCTGAATATCAATATCTCTGAGGATCTAACCTGGACCCAACATATCAATGCAGCTACAAAGGCAGCACCACAGTGGTTATATTTCATTTGCAGTTTGAGAAGACTTGATATGTTACAAATACATTTGCAAATCTCTGCAGGTTTTACCGTGGAGAGCATTCTCACAGGCTGCATCACCATCTTGTATTGGGGGAAAGGGGCAACTGCACAGGATCAAAGTAAACTGCAAGGAATTGAAAACTTAGTCAGCTCCATCATGGACACTAGCCTCCATAGTATTCAGGATATCTTCAAGGAGCAACACCTCAAAAAGGTGCTGTCCATCATTACGATTCCCCCATCACCCAGGTCATGCCTTGTGTCTTCATGCTTCTGTACCATCAGGAAGGTTGTACAGAAGCATGAAGGCACACATTCGACAATTCAGGAAGCGCTTCTTCCCCCTCTGCCATCTGTTTTCTGAATAGACATTGAGCTTGGAAAAAGTGATGCAACAGACTTTTAACATCGTAAATCAGCAAGTTGTTTGTTATGTTTCCCTTCTCACCTTGAAACGGGGACATTTCTTTTTCACTTATTAGGGGAGAGAGCCTGTGGGATGTTGAATTACCGAGTGAACGAATAGTCTTTGGGGTACTGCAAGTCTGACTCTTTATTTATGCTTGCTGCACGCTTAGGTGCTCGGTGGAGGGTACTGATGCTTTTTGCTGGTGGGGGTGGGGGGGTCATTGCCTTGCTGCTGCTCGTGCATGGAAGGAGTAAGCTGAAGGGGCACTCCTCTGTTTTTGTGGATGTTTGCAAAGAAAAAGAATTTCAGGTTGTATATTGTATACATTCTGACATTAAATGTACCTATTGAACCTATGGAATTTAGTTCTTCATTTCTATTATGAATTGCATTGTACTGCTGCCATAAAGTCAACAAATTTCATGAAATATGCCAAACCCAATTCTGATGAGAATACTACAGTGAACTAAATGCACCTTCTCAAGACCACAAACCAAAAGAAGCCAAAAAGTGTCCAGAGCTATCAGAACCACTCTCTGCATTCCCAGAGTCAACTCCTACAACCACCACAGAGGCAGCCCCAAAACCTGATATTGTTTCACAGCGACAAGTCTCACCTGCCAAGCAGATAGATGCCCCTTACCAGGAAAGGCGTTATCCCTTAAGAGTAAGAAATCATCCACACTGATTAAATCTATAGAATCGAACGGGATGAATTAAAATTTACTATTCTGTGAATGTACGGCAGTTGCATTATATTGAATACCGTCTATACACTGAGTTAAGAGTATACAGCTACGCAAGCAGGAGTCTTTAATATTTCTGTAATATTTCAGTAATCTTGTACAATAATTGCATAATTATGCTATGGCACGAGATGTGTGGGCCTCGCTTAAAGACAAAGTTAGAGTTGTCTTTCTTTGTCAACCTCCCGTGTCTTTCTTTGAATTAATGTTTTTATAACTTCAAAACATAACAGTTGGAGCTAGTGAGTTGTGGACATGCTATGTTGGCACGGGAAGCATGACGACACTTGCGGACTGCCCCCCAACACGATCCTTACTGATTTACATTGACAAACAATGCATTTCACTGTACTGCATATGTGACAAGTACAGCTAATCTAATCCATTTGTATCCTGTGCTCTTAAGGCTAAGCTTTATCTTCATCTACATGAGGTACAAAAAGACCAGAGGATAGTTAATGTGTTTAAAAAGGGACAGTAGGGAATAGCCAGGGATCAACAGGACAATGAGCCTGTCAATAATAGGGAGATCTGAAAGCTCATGATTTATGTTAACTTAGAAAGGCAGGAACTGACTGGTAGTCAACATGGATTTGCGCAGAGGCCTCTGTCTCATACAGTGGTGCAAGGAAGTTTGTGAACCCTGCAAAACTTTCTCTATTTCTGCATACATGTGAGCCTAAATGTGTTCAGATCTTCACATAAATCCTAAAACTAGATAAAGAGAACCCAATCAAATAACAAAAAAATTACACTTGTTCATTTATTTGAGAAAATTAATCCAATATTACATGAATTTGTTGGGAAACGTATGTGAACCTTTGTTTTAATACTTAACATCTAACTCAATTTATATTTTTGCACAATAACCAAATCTGAGAATAAAATGGACATGTGGAAGTAATTATAATACAGTAAATGATTCAAGGGGATTTTATTTACTTATAAACCATTGATGTGGAAGTCAAGCAGGATGCAATCTTTCTCAAATACAAAACTGACTGTTTTATACTGGTCAGTTCATGGCTAGAACATAAGGACAGAGGATCAATGTACCATGTTACAAAGAAAGAGGAATGAAGTAGGATAGAATGCAGTTGAAATTTTCCCAGCTCTTGATTTTTTTATTATTGGCTGATATTTGGAGTAGAGGATCTCAATTACTGGAACAGTGTGGTGGTAATTTTATCAGGCATTTCGAAGAATAAAAAAAAACAAATGAGACTCATGATATATAATGAGTAACTATCTTTTTATTTCACTGTAGATAACAATATTTAAATTACCATATATTAAAAACTGTACATCGACTCAGTAAAATTTGCTACTTCAAAAAGGGCTGAAATTTAAGGGTTTTCCCCACCCCACCCAAAGCAAAATAAAATACATCTCTGCATTTTCTTTTTAATATAATTGCCACTTCCAGTTTAGAAAAATAGTTCTATAAAAAGGTGCCATATGTATAGAAAAGATGCAAGATGCAAACAAAATAGTTCAATTCTTTCCTTCGAAGTGTAGTTGGAAGTACAAAAGTGCAGATCTTCATATACTATATTAAAAAAAGGTGCTTTTTTATGTATTAAAAACAGACCTTTCCTTCTCTCTTGCACCAAGATATTCCCATAAATAAGTTCAGAGGAATTTAATTAGGTCACAACTTGCATTGAAGTAGTTTCTCTTTACTGCCTTCTCTTCCACAGCAGCCTCGTTACGGAGCTACAAAACCAACTGAAGAGATTTAATGGAGATTCAAACGGAGTTAACAAGCTCGAGCAAGGCTCCCACAGCGCCAAAGTAACCCTGTAATAACAAAATTGATGTTACAGAATACAATTTAAAACTAAAAACAGCAAATATAGACAAATTCTTCCTTCAAATCAAAATGAGAGTAGTAAAGCAATCATTGAATATGTTATTTTGAACACGAGCTCTGATGTTTTATACCAATGCCTTGCAGAACCTGCAGACTTCGACATCATTTAAGTTTGTATGTAATGGGATTAGAATTTTTGCCACAAAACCCCCAAACTCAGTTTTCAAAATTACAGGCATGGCTCCACATACCCAAATCCAAACAAAATCCTCCATGAGAAAGTCATTGAGAATCAATAGCATTTTTTAAATTCATATTACAAACACTCACTTTGTAGGTAAAACATGAAAAAGGGGACTCCACTTCAAAAAATTCACTGCATCGTGATAAAAGTTTGGATTTTAAAAATTACATGCCTATTTTTATGAAGAACAACCAGCTATATACAAGTGGTAAGCAATATTTGAATTTTGTATGATCAAAGTCTACGCTGAGTCTACCAAGCCAAGCCACAATTAGCTTTTCAAACTTAGAATGACAAGGACAATTTCATAATTTAAGACAACAAAGCCACAAGACAGAGCTGCAGAGTTAACTCATTCGGCCCATCGAGCCTGCTTCACTATTCCATCACAGTTGGTTTATTATCCCTCAACCCCATTCCTGGCCTTCTCCCCATAACCTTTGATGCCTTGACCAATCAAGAACATACCAAATTCCACTTTAAATATACTTAATGACAGCCTCCACAACCATCTGTAGCAATGAATTCTACATATTCACCACCCACTGGCTCTAAACTCCCCATCAATTTACCAAAGGTCTAATGATATTTTAGCTAATTTATTGGGTTTTTTTTAATCCATCTTGATGGGGAATTCAGATTCTTCATGCAGTCACTTATCTAAATCAGAATACATCAGAAGATTCAAAACCAGACCGTATTCAGAGTTGTTACCTATACTACAAGAGGCAAACAAGTATGCATCATGATTGTTATAACAAAGAAAACTGTCAGGATAACTATCATGCAACCTTGCTATGTAGTGTCAGAATGTCAATTCATCTATGTAATACACAGATACAGAAGTCCTTTCCAAAATATTCCAAGTAAACTTTCTTGAAAGAAACAGTAGCTCACCTCATGTTCCATAAAGAATGCCTTCAATTGTCCCTTTGACCAATAATCCAAAGCATAGGCCAATAGCTTCATAGATAAAGTATTGATCCTTAGAAAGTTACCAACAAACACCACTCTGTTAATGTTCTAAACAAGAAAAATTAGAAGCTTTAGGCATAGAACAGAAAAAAAAAATTCAAGTTATTTGAAATAAAGTACACATTTTAACTCCAAAAACATAAATGAGGACATGCAAAACTGAATTGTAAATTTCAGCAAATCACATGGGAAAAATGTACAATTTATTTCCTCCAAGAACTCTGAAGTCAGTTTTACCATTGGTATGTCACAATACTGAAAGATAGATGAATAGAGTTAGTCACTTAAGAATATGAGTGGAAGGGAATGAGGCATTTAAGGGGAGAAATCTGAAGGATAATCTGAAGATTTAAATATCTCTTGGAAAATAGCTCTTCTCAGTATCCAAAGCTGAAAATCTTGGAATTTTATGAGGCATATGGACAATTACCAGAACGTCAACTAAGCAAATCAGACTGATGTGGGAATAAAGAATTTCAATGCTCAGGACATTGGCATCATCATTGGGAAAAGGAATTTATCAACTGGGACAGGATTCACTTGAAATAGACTGGGATCAATGCCAGTGAAAAGTTAACAATTAGATCTGTGGATAAGGCATTAAGGCAAATGCTAACAAGACAGGGGAGGAGTGCACACAACAGTTAAAGTGAAGTGACATTTAAAAAAATTAGGACATCACAATAGCAACATGATTAATTATAATCAATACTGTCAGAGAAGGACATGTCATACAGAAGGAGAGTCAGATAATGGGATAAAAGGTAGAATATTTGTAATTCATCTCTAGTGAGTACAGCATGCAGATAATGGCACAAAAAGTGGATATGATTCTTTAGCCACTATGGAAACAGTTGCAGAGTAACCAAGATAGCAAATTAAATATTATTGGAAATTCAACTTAGAAACAGACAAAAATGAAGGAAAATTGAGATGTACCCACTAATATCCAATTGGATACGACAGTAAAAAATAGCTCAAGTAATAGAATCAGCTTGGGTGGAGCCAAGTAGCAGCATTAGATGGGGACAGAAGATATTGAAGGGAGCCACCCTTCCACATACCCTTCCCCTTAAGCACGGTGATATAGCGTGTAGTATAAATCTGGGAAGAGGTGAACGTTACAAGTGTAATACAGTAATCATGAGAACCATAAATCTCCAAAGACTGGACAAACCTTAAATAGTATCATAGGGAAGAAATTCTTGAGTACTCCAGATTACTCTCTGGATCAACGTGTTGAAAATCTACTAGGGAACAGGCCTTGGTTCTATACAATAAGGCAAGGTTAATGAATAACCTTGATGTTACAGAGGCTTCAGGAGAGAAAAATCATTAAATTTAAAAATTTTATATCAATATTAAAAACAATTTAGTTCATTCTGAATTCAGGGTTCTAAAACCTGAATAAACCATATTATGAAGATGAGGTCAGAGTTGGATATGGTAGGTGGGAAACTGAAAGGCATAACAAAACAACTCAAGAATTAACACATTGAGTCTTTTCAGGGATTTATAATAAACCAGATTGATATATTTAATAAAAAACGAAAGTAATCCAAACATGGCTATCAAGAAATTAAAATGTAGTACAGTGGATTCTGGTTTATTGAACCATCAGTTAATCAAAGCAGCTGCTTATATGGGACAATTCTTAAAGAACAAAAATAATCAAGAAAACAGCTGGGATTCCCTTTGTTAATTCAAAACACTATGTCATCTAATTGTGACAGCAGACTCTTCCCAGACAGTTTCTAACTAGTGTCAGTCACATCCACTACCCTGTGCTTAGAGCAATGTTTTTAAATGGCATCAGTTACGTGTGTTTCTAATCAAAAAGCAGTGATTTTTGTCACTGTTAGTTGGCGAGAAATAAGCATTAAGACAATTCCAAACTGTTTTTCTCACTGCAGTTTCAAGCATTCAGGCTTAAAGATGCCAGGAACAGCTGGAGTAAACATGAAACTATTTCTCTCTCTACCCCCACCGATGACCCCTTCTCCCGTCTTCAACCCTCCTCCTCTTCATGGACACCCCAGTCTGGTCTTCTGCCTGCTCTGGATCTCTTTATTGCTAATTGCCGATGGGACATCAACCGTCTCAACTTCACTGCACCCTGTTCCAATTCCAACCCAACTCCTTCCGAATGCTTTGCTCTCCGCTCCCTCCGCACCAATCCCAACCTCACTATAAAACCTGCTGATAAGGGGGGAGCTGTTGTTGTCTGGCGTACTGACCTCTACCTGGCCGAAGCACAGCGACAACTCTGATACCTCCTCTTATTTACCCCTTGATCATGACCCCACTAAGGAGCACCAGGCCATTGTCTCCTATACCATCACCAACCTTATCAGCTCTGGGGATCTCCCATCCACTGCCACCAACCTCATAGTTCCCACACCCCACACTTCCCGTTTCTACCTCCTACCCAAGATCCACAAAACTTCCTGTCCAGGTAGACCTATTGTCTCAGCTTGCTCCTGCCCCACTGAACTCATTTCTGCATACCTTGACACTGTCTTATCCCCCCTTGTTCGATCTCTTCCCACCTATGTTCGTGACACTTCTCATGCTTTGAATTTTTTCAATGATTTTAAGTTCCCTGGCCCCCACCGCCTTATTTTCACCATGGACGTCCAGTCCCTATATACCTCCATCTCCCACCGAGATAGTCTCGAACCTTTTCGCTTCTTTTTGGATTCCAGACCTAACCAATTCCCCTCTACCACCACTCTCCTCTGTCTAGCGGAATTAGTTCTTACTCTCAATAATTTCTCCTTTGGCTCCTCCCACTTCCTCCAAACCAAGGGTGTAGCCATGGGCACCTGCATGGGTCCCAGTTATGCCTGCCTTTTTGTTGGCTTTGTGGAAAAGTCCATGTTCCAAGTCTATACGGGTATCCATCCCCCACTTTTCCTTCGCTACATCGACGACTGCATTGGCACTGCCTCCTGCAAGCACGCTGAGCTCGCTGACTTCATTAACTTTGCCTCCAACTTTCACCCTGCCCTCAAATTGGACTGCCAACACAGATGCCTTGTGCAGAAAGGCACAGAGTCGACTGTACTTCCTTAGAAGGTTGGCGTCATTCAATGTCTGTAGTGAGATGCTGAAGATGTTCTATAGGTCAGTTGTGGAGAGCGCCCTCTTCTTTGTGGTGGCGTGTTGGGGAGGAAGCATTAAGAAGAGGGACGCCTCACGTCTTAATAAGCTGGTAAGGAAGGCGGGCTCTGTCGTGGGCAAAGTACTGGAGAGTTTAACATCGGTAGCTGAGCGAAGGGCGCTGAGTAGGCTACGGTCAATTATGGAAAACTCTGAACATCCTCTACATAGCACCATCCAGAGACAGAGAAGCAGTTTCAGCGACAGGTTACTATCGATGCAATGCTCCTCTGACAGGATGAAGAGGTCAATACTCCCCAATGCCATTAGGCTTTACAATTCAACCGCCAGGACTTAAGAACTTTTTAAAAGCTATTATTAATGCTGTTTGAGATAGTGATTTAGATGCATATCATATTTTTTTACTGAGTTAAGTATTGTATGTTATTAGTTTTGCTACAACACGTGTATGGGACATTGGAAAAAAAGTTGAATTTCCCCATGGGGATGAATAAAGTATCTATCTATCTATCTAAATTTACCTGGTCCATTTCCGACACCTCCCTCCCCTTTCTTGATCTTTCTGTCTCCATCTCTGGAGATGCTTATCTGCTGATATCTACTTTAAGCCTACAGACTCTCACAGCTACCTGGACTATTCCTCTTCACACACTGTCTCTTGCAAAAATGCTAACCCCTTCTCACAATTCCTCGGTCTCCGCCGCATCTGCTCTCAGGATGAGGCTTTTCATTCCAGGACGAAGGAGATGTCTTCCTTTTTTAAACAAAGGGGCTTCCCTTCTTCCACCATCAACTCTGCTCTCAAACGCATCTCTCCCATTTCACACACATCTGCTCTCACCCCATCTGCCCGCCACCCCACTCGGGATAGGGTTCCCCTTGTCCTCACTTACCACCCCACCAGCCTCCAGGTCCAATGTATAATTCTCCGTAACTTCCGCCACCTCCAACGGGATCCCACTACCAAGCACATCTTTCCCTCTCCCCTCCCTTTCTGCAGGGATCGCACTCCCTACGCGGCTCCCTTGTCCAGTCAACCCCCCCCCCCCCCCCCCATCCCTTCCCACCGATCTCCCTCCTGGCACTTAACCTTGTAAGCGGAACAAGTGCTACACCTGCCCTTACACTTCCTCCCTCACCACCATTCAGGGCCCCAGACAGTCCTTTCAGGTGAGGCGACACTTCACCTGTGAGTCGGCTGGTGTGGTATGCTGCGTCCGGTGCTCCCGGTGTGGCCTTTTATATATTGGTGAGACCCAACGCAGACTGTGAGACCGTTTCGCTGTATACCTACGCTCGGTCCGCCAGAGAAAGCAGGATCTCCCAGTGGCCACACATTTTAATTCCACGTCCCATTCTGATATGTCTATCCATGGCCTCCTCTACTGTCAAAATGAATCCAAACTCAGGTTGGAGGAACAACACCTTATATACCGGTTGGGTAGCCTCCAACCTGATGGCATGAACATTGACTTCTCTAACTTCCGTTAATGCCCCTCCTCCCCTTCTTACCCCATCCCTGACATATTTAGTTGTTTGCCTGTTCTCCATCTCCCTCTGGTGCTTCCCCGCCCCCCCCTTTCTTTCTCCCGAGACCTCCCGTCCCATGATCCTTTCCCTTCTCCAGCTTGGTATCACTTTCACCAATCACCTTTCCAGCTCTCAGCTTCATCCCACCCCCTCCGGTCTTCTCCTATCATTTCACATTTCCCCCTCCCCCCACTACTTTCAAATCTCTTACTATCTTTCCTTTCAGTTAGTCCTGACGAAGGGTCTCAGCCCGAAACATCGACAGTCCTTCTCCTTATAAATGCTGCCTGGCCTGCTGTGTTCCACCAGCATTTTGTGCATGTTGTTGTATGAAACTATTTCATTACTTCAAGCTAGGAATTACAAAGTATTTGAAGGTATCGACAAGCATTTTGAATGTTACAATATGAAGATTTGGAAGACGCAATCATAGAAAGCATTGTTTGAAAGCAATCCATTATCTACCTACACTAGGTTGTAGTGATTTTCTTCATTTACAATCAAAAGAATGTGCCAGCGTAGACTGGATGAATTCCTCTGTCGATAACTATTAGGAACTAATATAGAACTGTTGTAGTATTGATAGTGTTTTAACTTGTTCTGTGTTTCAGTTAAATACATAATTTGTTACTTGGTTAAATGGTAGTTTGCCTTTTCTTTATACCTTTTTAACTATTTTCATGAACCTCTGGCTTTTTGCGGCACCTGTGTAATTGGGCCAAAATGTTCCAGTCCCGATGCATCCCAAATAACCAGAATCCATTGTATTAGATCTAAGAAAAAATCTTTCAATGATACAATAACTGCAATGGGATTGAAAAAAATCTGAATTCAGAGGACCGCCCTGAAATCAATAAGAAGCCCATGAACATCAGAATGTAAACGCTATAGAGAAAAGCTTAAATAACATTGGATCATTGCAGGCATTTGGAGAAAAAGTAACAGCTAAATTAAACTAATGTCTGTCAACATGCACAAATCTTCCTAGAAACAGTAAACAGATCTATACAGTACAAAGAGTTTAAAAACAGCACATGGAAATGGAGATGACAACTAGGCATGGATTGGGGGCTGGTTAACAAACAATAGAAATATATCTGGACCTGATGCCCTTATGCATGTCACTGAAATTTAGCATGGTTACAACAAGCAACTAGCATGGCAAAACATGTTAGCCTTCAATGCAAGGGATTTGTAGATGACAATAAAAAATACACTGAAAGAAGGTTGCAGAGAGCTTCTAGAATGCTAATGAAAACACTAAAAGCACTTCAAAAAACAGAAGGCCACAAATAATGGTTTGAAGTGATAAAGGCTCATGTACTTGTAAAATTGAATATGTAATGCCAACACAAGCAGTTTCAGCAGATTAATCAGTGTAAATTAAACGCAGGTCTGCTTTTCAGTCATTTCCAGGAGGTAATTCACTTTGAACACCAAAGGCCAATCATCAAAACATACTGAGTAGAAGTAATCATCAACCAGCTTAACAAATCTGTTAAGATCTACTAATCTATTGAAAGATGGAAGCATACAAAGAGCTTAAATAATTTAAGGGGAATGAAAATGGTGCAGGATGGCACACAAGATCTCATATAGACAAGCTTAAAAAAATTAACATGCAAGATTATAAGACAATTACAAAGCATATACACGCCAAAGTAATAATTTGAAATGCATTAACATAAAACATGAAAATTGTAGGAGAAATAGTGCATTAACAGAAAAATCCTGAATTTATACACATAAACAGAAGTTTAAAACTGTTAATAAGTGTCTGTTAATCAATTTAATCACCTCATTTAACAGATTTGTTATTATTTTGATTTTCTTCTGAACAGCAGGGACAATGTCTTCAACAGATCTGGCTGCCAAAACATGACGAAAGTAGCTTTTTTCCAGCTGTTAGATTCTTCAATATTTTCTTGGGCATGTCTTGTTCTGGGTCTTAACCCACCCCCTCAAATCATTACTACCTGACTGCCTTGCTTTAGAAAAGGCTTCACCATTGTAATCATGATGGCAATTACCAGCTAGTTAGTAACAGGCTGATTATGTTGTTCGTAAACATCATCAACCATAATGAATAGTTGTCAGAAAATTCTCCTGAAAAGACCCCACAAAGAATGAACGTACAACCAAGTGAAATAAATGATGCAATCTATAAACATACAGCTGTTAGCAAGAGAATAATAGAAATTTTACCAAATTTCTTAATTTAGACTAAATTATTGTAGTCTCTTCAGTCTTAAGATATTTAATTCATCTGTGGATGTAATTGAAGGGTCAAGCTTCTGCTTCAGGAACACGGTTAGGCTTTAGAAAGTTTAAAAAATCCATAACATCAAGCAAATTATGATGATGGGCTAGAAAATTATAGATTCTTTGAACTTCAATGGGAATGATCAAGGTCAAACCAGATAAAGTCTTAGCTAAGTAGTGATTTAGGTTTTTAAAAAAAAGAACTAAAATTTCAAAAGGTTACAGTTACTATTTCCTGGTCTACCAAATATGAAGAACCAACCAGATGTTGCAAGAGATTAGCACTCTGGTGGGTTCCATGCAAGTCTTAGACAGTTTACTGATTTTGATCATTGTGAAGTGAGGTTAAGAAGCTCTTTAATAGACTAAGGCTCTGCAGTGCTTTAAAGTTGAGCTGTTAATATTTAATGCATATACTTATTCTTTATCTGGAACTTCATTAATCAACTTAAATATTTGCATTTCTACCCAATTGGAACTTGCAGTATAGGCCTTGGTGCTTTCATAGCCCTGTACAATGCTGCTTGATCTGGATGCTACAAGGCAGCACTGTAAAGAAGCTAAAAACACAAAGCAAATTTTCCTCCTTTGGGCAAATCCCTATTAGTTTGAATGAATTCTTCAAAAACTAAGAACTGCCAAAGCTGAACCACTGGCCTCTGCATAATGATTTAATAATTTTAAAAGTTCTCCATATCGCTACCATAGCAAAATCTTAAATATTTCCTTTAATTTTAACTTTTCTGAGTACATTTTTAATTAGACAAACATTTGTTTAACGTCAGCAAGATCCACTCAACGACTGTACACAAATAGAATTTATGCTGATTCTTTCACATTACAGACAAAAAGTGTTTCAAAACTGTTCCAACCTCATTCAGTGCACACATCCTGGCTATGGAGCCAATGTTGTTTGTGATGGTGACCAAAGTAGCTCTAGCCAAATCTTCTTTGTTCACTGCTTCCCGTTTTTCTTTACTCATCATATTGCCAAAACTAGAGAAGGAAACAAAGTTTTGGAAAGATACAACTGACTCAGTCCTATACTACCAATCCCACTTTTGGGGCAATCTGACAATTTTAACTCCAATTACTACAAATCATTATAAACTGCTGTTATCACCTGGAAAAGCAAGTTTTTTAAGACTTAAGAGGATTAACACGCCATCTGAAAACTTCATAACCTTGATGACTATTGCATCTTAACCCAGCTCTTTAGGCATTTTTTGTTTCTTTTTTTTTTAAAAAACAGCAGCATTTAGTGTGCCCCTATAAGAAAAGGTTACAATTATTGTAATGCTGATGGAACCCTACACATACCCTTTGCTTTAAATCACATTCTTATCCTACAAGGATTGTTTTCACGCTCCTGGATATCTAGTGACCCCTAATGGACACTGCACACAGAATTAGGTTCAGCTGTGGATACTGTCAGAGTCAAATAACTTATGTACTACTTCTGTTTAAAGAATTGGTACTTGATCAGAGTGCAGAGATCAAATTAGAGTAAAGCAATTAAGCAACACCTGGATCAAGTTAATTTGAAATCTGATGCTCCAAGTAGAAAAATCTTCAACAAGTCATTACACATAAATGAAAGGAGAATATTTCAGGAATAGAGATCAATACGCTATACATAGGTTCTCATTTTTTCCTTTTAGAAGTAACTTTCATTTACTGTGCAGTTTTAAAAAAAAACCATACATTGTTGAAAATCTGCATATAGCTTGAAAGTATTTCAAAAATGAAGGAAGTTTAAATTGCCAACATTTGTTTGTCAACACAAACTAGATTTTCTTTTAAAAACACTATTTCCTTACAAGGGCAAAAATAATCAAAGGACTCTCTCACCTGGATGCCACAGCCCAGCCTGGAAGTCCAAACCTGTCATAGTCTCCACCATAGATATCCCTTACTAATTTATCCACCTTTGTACTTTCTCCAAGTGATGCCATTTCAAGGGCTTCTTCAAAGGTTGAACAACCAGTCAGGAGGCAGCAAAGACCAAGAAAGGTTCCACCACCAAGACTGAAAAAACATTTCATGAGGTGGGTTAGGAACAAATTTTCAATCCCATATCTTACATATTATTTGTGGGCAAGCTTAAACAATTTCTCCCCCCCCCCCCCCCCAGTAACTGTTATATAATTACTATTGCAATTGCACCATCTAGTGGCATGCTTTGAAAACAGAAGCAATGAATGTATGCATTATAGAGATACAGCATGGATAAGGCCCTTCTGTCCCAACAAGACGCACCACCCAGCAGCCCACCCTATCAAACCTGAACCTAACCATGGGACAATTTACAATGACCAATTAACCTACCAAATGGTATGTCTTTGGAATGGGGGATCACAATCAGAACTCCAAACTCTAACCCAAGCTGTAAAGGCATCTCGCTACTATGGCCCTCATGTTAACCACCTTTAGCACATCAAGGAACATCTTCTGTTCTCTGAAGGTTATGCTATATTGATATTATAATAAACAGCATTTCAAATTATGTTTCCATTTATTGTGTTCCATTGCTGAAGTTAGTTGAGGTGCTACTATCAATGCTTCCATTGTCGCCAGATGCAGCCACAAACCTCTGGCTGCTTGAGCATTTCACTTCACAGTAGGGAGAAGACGGAAAATCAACACTTCTATTTCAAGATAAAAATCTTACCCAGAAAAAAATAAGTTTCCAAACACAATGACTTTGAATAATAATTGCACTAGCAGCTTTGGTGTAAGGTGTCCCAAACTTTTTCATAGATGTGTTAATAATAATTGAAAAGTGCAAAGTTCTCAATTAAGCATTTAAGTTCTTAATCATAGCAGAGCATCCTTTCCCTGGGGCGGAGGTGAAAAAGAAGCAGTTGGGGAGTGGGGCATGGGGAATAGTGGTAGATGGAAGGATGACACACACGCACACAAAAACAAAGGTAGACCACAGCAAGAAGCCTGTCTTAGAAACCTATTTTAAGCTGTTTTGTTTTTTGCCAAATCAAGGCTTTCTATGATTGGGAAACCTCCATCTATATTACCGATTTAGCAAAACTTCAGGAAAACATTTGCATAAACTTCAATACAGGAAAAAGTATTGCAACCTCATTAAAAGGCTGCTTAAAGGCAGATAAAGAATGAAAATAATTATTAAAATTAGGGTTTAAAAAACAGTTTAGGATACACACAGGCACTAAATACAGGATAAAAATGATCATTGTTGGAATAGAGGGTGCATAGGCCAGGAAATACAAAGTTCGCACACCACTGCAGAAGATCGTGCAATAGACTTTGGTATTTGTCCTAAAAATATGCTGCGGAAAAAGTAACATTGTGATGTCTAGATACTTGCATTAACAAGATTTTTTTGAAAACAATCAAGTCATGAAAAGGAGAGGCAATCAACAAACCACATTTTGATGAGTAAATTTGTGAAATGCACCACATCAGTTAAATTTAAAAATTTCTCAGTCAAGTGGGATCAGGATTTAAAAGAAATTGAAACATCTGTGTCTCAGATCAACCCAATATTTGTTAGTCTAATTTTTTTTTATTAAAAACTCATTTCCTTTTGCAATTTACATTAAAATATTTCCACTGTTAAAAAATGCATGAACGACAAAGTACTCTAATAACTCAAGGATTCAAGGTTGAAAACCAGCAAAAGTTTCTGCAGAATTAAGCATAGATTTTTTCCTGTGAATGATCAAGTTAGCATTATATGACAGCGCAATGGAATTACATTCAAACTATTTTGCATCTGATAATTTAAGCCGTATCATAAATGTTTACAGATAAGCATTACAGATGAGAATATCAAGTCTGGGTACCATTAATTAAAAGTTGGATACTAAGGGGAATAAGCTGATGAAGCAAATAACCTAATCACTATGAAATACCATCAGACCCACTCTCCCTACATATTTCATGCAATGAACATGTCTTGTGTGAAACCTGTACTGTTTTCCACCAGTCTCAATCACCCACAAGCACTACCATAAATGCCTGACAACTCACTTTTGTTAAAGGCATCGTCATAGTTTTTAAATGTCTGACATTCAGTGGAAATTTAAAAATAGCATAAATTTAAAGCATGAATTTTAAAACACAAGGATGAACTACTGGAACTAAAGCAAAACAGTAACCTATTGAAATAAGTGGCCTTTGCCATTTACACAGCTGATGTGAAGATGGAGGCTCAGATATCAAGTTAAATCAATAGGAATGAGAAGAGCTACTAGGATACTCAGCGAGGAGCACAGTTGCAGCAACATTTCAGTCCAGCATATTCCCGATTTTGTTGCAGTGTGGAGAATAGCAAGTCTTTGGTCTGGAGCTTGATCTGCTGCTTCAGTTAGTGTCATGCTCACCAAAATCAAAGCAGCAGCAACCATCCCTTCGACAGACCCCACATTCTGCACCAAATTCTCAAAATAGAACATTGAACAGTTCAGCACAGTACAGGCCTTACAGCCCATGTAGCAACCCTTTAATTGACAAAGATTAATACAACCCTTCCCTACTGCACAGCCCTGCATATTTCTTTCATTTGCTTATCTAAGAATCTCTTAAATGACCCTCCACCACCACCCCTGGCAGGGTGTTCCATGAATCGACAACTTTGTATAAAAAAGTATCTCTGGCATGCCTCCCCTATACTTTCCTCCAATCACCGTAAAATTATGCCCCCTTGTATTAGCCATTTCCACCTTGGGTAAAAGTCTGGCTATCCACTCAACCTATGCCTCTGATTGTCTCGCACACCTCTATCAAGTCATCTCTCATTCTCCTCTCCAAAGAGAAAGCCTTAGTGTGCTCAACGCATTCTCATAAGACACTGTCTCTAAAGCAGAGGTTCTCAAACTTTTTTTTAATGCCATGGACCAATTATCATTAAGCAAGAAGTCCAAGAAACCCCAGATTGGGAACCCCGCTCTTAAGGTTTCACATCCTTCTTATGCAACCAGAACTACACACTTCATGAAACAATAGTTTATGCACAAATGTTAAATAGAAGAGAATATTAAAGTTATATTCTCTACTCATTATATGGGCATTTCAGGCTTCCCAGTAAAACAAACACTATTCTAAGGCATGGCAATCACATTCATTTTAGAAGTATCTGCTGCATTTGTTGCTTACCTGGTGCCAGTTACCCGCTTGTAATTATCCTTTGAGTATACAGCGAGAATACTGACTCCTGATCCGATGTTCACCAGTAACAATGGATATGGATTATCCAAAGCACATGCCATTTTTTGGCACCTTTCTGGATCAGTTGGATGTTGAAAGTAGTAGCACTCTGCACACCCATTGAAGCCTACTGCATCAATGTACATCATTCCATGGATAAGGCAGTCAAGTTCATCCAGTTTTCGAAGCTGTAGGTTAGCAATCTATTTTTAAACAAACCAGCTTCAGTATGAGGTAACACTTGCAACAATTTAAAAAGTTTTTATCCCAACTATTTTTTCTTCAATCCAAGTTGTTACTGAAAATATTTTTCATTTCCTTCATAGAGCTCTAATCTAGAGGAAGCAAATGCAGTCACATCCAAATCCATTATAGAAGTTATAAATCCCACTGAAGAATTCTCATAGTAAAACTTCTTGTCAAACCTAGAATTTGAGTGTTGATTACTGCAAAATCTGTAAATTACATGATTTAGCTATGTAATGTCACCGGGCTGCTCAAGTAGAAATATAACTGTAAAGGGGTAGAATTACCTCACTCAATAAGCAGGCATCAGCTCAGCAAACCAGTGAACACTACATTCCTCTCATTGTGGAGCAGATCAAATGCAGAACAGAATCTGACAAATCAAGTTATTTGATTTATCCACAGCTATTTCAGTGCAACCAAAATTCTGTGACTAGTCAAATACCAATCAGAGCAGGCAAATATCTGTTTTTATTGCTTTATTTCTACTTAACTTTCAAGTACCTACTACAGACACTTCAGTGGTTATTTGCTGGTTTTAAAATCAAATCTCCAATACATTATATTAATTCAATTGAGGATAAAGAAGTCAGATCAGATTAGAATGAAATCTTATTTAATAAACAGTCCGCACATTTAAACCTATTGATTAATTATAGAACATAATATGGCAAAACTTCCATAAGCATGACATGATTGCAGGAAAAATCAACTAAAAAGTTAGGAAAAGTAAATGTTTATTATTAAGAAGGTACCAAAAGCACACTATCACTTAAGAGTCAAATGAAAAGGGGAAAAGGGAATGAAAATGATTTATGGGACTAGAACTTCAGCTTGTAAATTCACAGACTGCTAGGTCTCATTTCATACTATCATCATTCAGATCATCTAAATGTGTTGATGGACCTGTATTTAGTGCTTTTTTTTTGCAAGACTTACATATTCTAAATTGAAAAAAGAGCAAACGAATAATATCATTATATTTATAGTCAAATGCACTTCTGGAATGAGATGACTAACTAAAAATCCAGAAAGATCATACAGGATATTCAATGAACTAACTTGACCAAGTATCCTTGGAGATTAAATTGTTAAACTCGTTTCATGAATGCACACGCTTAATAGCTATGGCAGTCATCCAGAGAGCACAACCTCCAATTGTTCTTTGTTGATAGCAATAAAACCTTTACAAGAAAATAATTACTAATTACTGCAACTAAATATTAATCTAAAAATACTTAAATTATTTCAGTACAGCAATACAAAATTATTGTAAAGTAATCATTATTTAAGTCAGCAACCTTCAAACGGTGCACATAACCTGTACATATCTGGAATGTGGGACGAAACCGAGGTCTCCACAAGGTTACTGGAAGAACGGACAAAAATCCTTACCTTCAGTGACAAAATTTAACCCAGGTCACTGGCACTCTAAAAGCGTTATGCTAACTGCTACACTACTGTGCGACCCCAAATTTTAAGAAAATCTATTTGAAAATGAAAACAAGGGCAACATTACACAGGACTGGTAGCTGGGCAGACAAGAATTTTGTAATGATGTATTTGATCTTACGCATACACACAGCCCTTAAGAATCAATTCCTCCCCCACCATCTGAGACATGCTCTTCACACAATTTCAGCCTCGTGATCAAATAATTACCAATTTTCCAGTCTGCAGACAAACATTTAAATGAGTAGAGGTGGCAACACATCTTTCAACATCCTTCAACCATGCAAGGATCACAACCCTGCTTTAAAAACTACTGCTGAAATAGAAATTGAATTGTCCATTAACACTGAGACCAACTGACCACTACATTCTGAACTGAGCTAAAGACAGGAAAACAATTTAGAAGATTAATATCTGTGGCTTTGGATTTTGCTAAGAGAAAATATACATACAGTCCGTAGGTCTGGTTCAAATTTGTATGCCCCGCCTCCAGTGGCACAGAGAGTTGTGTGCAAACTTGAGAAGTGTTTGGCTTTGCCCATCTGAATAAATGCTGGCATGTTCTGAGTAGGAAACCTTATGAAATGCAAATTGCCTTTGCGTCCACAAATTGTCAAGTCCTTGAGTTCAAGGTGCACGTCACGAATCCCTGTTGATCCATAAGCCACATTGGATGTCAAATATTTTCGTATGCTTCTTAGGTTTTCGACTTCCTCCTGCTCTTCCTCAGCAGTGATGTCTTTTGGCTCAAAGTAAACCAGTTTCACCAAGGTTCCACCAATGTCCATGCCAAACCAAGGAAAAGCTACAAAAGAAAGAAAAAAGGCAAAATTTCTTAACAGAAGAGGATCAAACAATGTGAACAGGAGCAATACACCTGGATCTTCAAGGATGCTTCTACATTCAGTGAGATCACAGCAAATTTGTTACATTAACACTACTCTCCCATCCTTCAAGTCAAGTCTACTAATAATACATTGGATGAACTCAAGACTCCATAAAGAAGTTTCCCCATATCTTTCCTAAATGGCCTAGCCTTTATTCTGAAATTGTTTGCCTCCTCAGCAGGAGAAAGATCCCACACCCAGTCATATCCTGGTCAGAAAGAATAGAAAATGCTGTCAAAAGGTCAGGCAGCATCTACAGAAAGAGAAAGAGTCAATGTTTCAGGTCAGTAATTCTTTGTCAGAACTGGAATGGACAGGAAACAAGTTAGCATCAAGTTACAAAGAGGGATGGATAGGACAAAGACAGTATCTCTAACAGCAAGACCAGCCTGCATCTGAGGATAAAATATAAATAGCAATGCGATTCATAAGGGCAGATAAAGGGGAGAACATGACCTATTTGTGGATTTTAAGAATAAATTAAGGGAGTTACAGAAAAAATATAATTAAAGGATGGAAGAGCTCAAAAATGCAGGTGATGCACAGCTTTGTCTTCTGGGATCATGGAGACAGAAAAATTGACATTAATACAGATAGATAACCTGACCAATTCTGATAAAGAAAGAATGCAAGAGACCAAAAGTTAGAGAATTCAATAGAATCTGGAAAGCCAGTATGTGCCCACAGAATGAGGTGCTTTCCTCAAGATCACACTGGGCCTTGCTATAATAGTGCAAGATGGCAGAGTGGGAAGAGGAACAGGAAAACCCAGGATCATTCCCATGGACTGTAAACTGGGGTTCCTCAAAGCAGGCATATGAAGAGAAGAGGTTAGAAGAAATGTAGAACTTCATGGTTACATGGGAAATCTGCCACAAGACAGTAATTGGTGAAAATCAAAAGGATGACCATGGAGTCATGAAATGAATAGGGAAGGGATGATCCCTTTGAAGTATCAAACAGGGAACAGAATACAAGCTGTATTTGGTAGTGAAAGGAATGCAGGCAGTGGAAATTGCTCAGAATGATTTGTTCAATTTACAGACTGGTGGGGGTGGAAGGAAAGGGTGAGAGGAAAAAGGCAGAAGATTCTGATGTTATAGTTGAGAGTTATTAACTGTAGCAAAAAGGAAGCCACAATTCATGGAGAAATATCTCAGAGCCATGCATGTAGAAAGTCAACTTCAAAGCAAAAGAGAAATTTAGAAAAGGAAATTCTTAGCAGATTGGGACGTATAGCCAAGAAAACTTAGAACATTAGACTCATTATAGAGGCAAGAGATCCAGAACAAGAGTCAGATAAACTATTTGAAGGCAAGAGCAGGATGGAAAATGGTGTAAGCAATGAAACAAGTCCCTCCCTAGTGCACAAAGCAGCACCAATACATTTGGCACAGCAGCACCCACACAGGCTGAACCGATACATACTGATCCACATATCATACAAGAAAAAACATTGCTTGGGGTCCATGCAAGTCCCCTTACTACATCCTTGATCTGAGTGGAGCTGGAGAAGTTACTCAATGTAACAGCCCCTCAACATATTTAGTAAGCTTAGATGAGATGGTCTCAATATTAGAAGTTCAGAAAATAAAATTAGACTACTTATTCTTGCTTCACACAACAAAACCATCCTTTGTACTGGTCCAATGAATCTCTGTTACACTCCACTGTCTGAAACTGTTTCTTTAGCTTTAAGGATTCTAAAACCATACATATTATTCAAGAGGCTAGTCTCATTATGGCTAACTACAGCATATATGCTTGTACTTATTCACTATGTTGTCATTTTTGGTGAGTACAGCAAAGTCATTCTCTTCCTTAATACATCATGGGGTGCTACCATTCATTGGGAAGTCTAATAGAGATAGGACACAAGATGGTTTGTTCCCCCCCCCCCCCCCCCAAGCCAAACCTTTACTGATTACAAAAAATTGAAGTTGCAAACACAAGCCCCTGTGGCATCTCATTTGTCACAGCCTGTTCATCTGCTTTAGTCTGCTCTCTGTCCCAAGCCAATTCCTAATCCATGTCTGTACACAACCCACAATTCAGTTTATTCTGGTTAGCCATTCTCTAGTGTAAGGGTTCCCAACCTTTTTTGTGCCACGGACCCCTACCATTATCTGTGGGGTCCATAGACCTCGAGTTGGGAACCCCTGCTCTAGTGCAACCTTGCAAAAAGTCTTCTAAAAATTTAGCAGTTTACCAACCTCTTTTTATATTTATCAAATCCTCAGAAAGAGTTAAGTAAGCTTCATTTTAGCATAACAATGTCCCAGATTCTTCTGATGGACAAATTAGGAGAACAGGTCAATAAATAAATCAGTTTATTATTGTCATGTGAAGGCACAGCGAAAAATTTATACCATTTATAAATGGCAACAGAGCATTGAGGTAGTATAAGGAAAAATACTAACAGAATACAAAATAAAGTGTTCTTACGACAGAGAATGTGCAGGCAGACAATAAGATACAAGGTCACAAGGTAGACTGTGAGGTCAAAAGTCCATTTTATATAAGGCAACCATTCAATAGTGCTTCAAGAGCAGGATAGAAGTTATCCTTGAGCCTAGTGGAACATGCTTTCAAATTCAGAATGGTGATCTGCATTCAGAGCTGAGGCAGCTGAAGCTGTATATAGTACTCATGAAGATAAACTAGAGGCTAATCTCCAGAGTATACAGGCACCCATGAACTATAGGATGAGAAAGCAGAGTGCTTAAGGAGCATGGGATTTAAAAGGACAGATAAAGATTTAAAAATGAGGATTTCTTTGACTAGAACCATTACCATGGTCGAAAGCAGATCAAGAAATAGCCAGATAATTCTCAATTTGTTATCTTTCCTTAATGTGGTACATCCACCTTGACAGAAAAGTAATGCTTCCCCTGGGACCCAACAATCAAATTTCCATTAACGGGCTTATTAACCCACTCAGATCAAGATATAATGCACCGACTTATGAAAAGTTAAATACAAAACAAGGCCAAGCCAACAAGATATCAAAAGTACACAATTGCATCTGTAAGCCTCAAGACTAGAACTTTCTGGAAAAATCCACAGACCCACACTCACTGAAAACTGGTTGTCTTGAATGATTTATAAACTCCAGAAAAATCACAAAAGTTACTGTAACATCTGTGGGTACAAAGTATAGCCTTAATTCACTGAGAGTGGATGTGGAAAGGACATTTCCTGTAGTGGGGAGTCTAGGACCAGAAGGCACAGAATAAAGGGAGGTCCTTTTAGAACAGAGATGAGGAGGAATTTCTTTAGCCACAAGGTAGTGAATCTGTGGAATTCATTACTACAGGTGGCTGTGGAGACCAGGCCATTGAGTGTATTTAAAGCAGATGTTGATAGGTTCCTGATTAGTCAGGGCATGAAAGATTACAAACAAAAGGCAAGAGATTGGAGTTGAGTGGGAAGTGGACCAGTCATGATCAAATACAATTCCAGTGGGTGTTATTTAAGGAAAAGTACCTTTCCCAAGTATGTCAGTATGCACTAAGGTAAATTGCACATACATCCTTTAAAATATCAAGATTACAGCAAAATGAAATATAAAATTGCTGGTCACATCCAAACAAGCTTACAAATGTGGAAATTTATGCCCCAGTGCACGTACTGGAAATACTAAAGTTTTTCATTACAGAAGGCATCAAAAATCCCAAGTGAACAAAACATAATACAGTAGAGCACAGAACAAGCATTGTCTTTTAATTGAATGCAAAATTAAACTGATTTTCTTCTGCAAGTACCCAACCATGTGTCTACTTCCTTCTAAAATCCCTCCATCAAATCTGCTTCAACTCTCTCCTCACTGCAATTTATTCTCAGCACCTACCACTTGTCCAACCCCTTCCAATAACTCATAGCCTCTAATTCAGGCAGCAGCCTAGTAAACCTCTTCTGCGCCTTTTCCAAAGTTTATAGTCTTCCTGTAATGGTAAAACCAGAATTGCACATAATACAGAAGAGTGTGAAAAAAAAGGAGACTATTTCTTAATCTTCACTCTTTTCCATTCTTTGCTCTGCTGCTGTTCAGAATCAGGTTTAACATCACCGGCATATGTTGTGAAATTTGTTAATTTTGCAGCAGTGGTACAATGCAATAAATAATAGAAAAAATGTGAACTAAAGTATACATATATTAAATAGTTAAATTAAATAAGTAGTGCAAAAATAGGAAAAAAGTAATGAGATAGTGTTTACAGGTTCAGTGTTCACTCAGAAAGCAGATGGCAGAGGGGAAGAAGCTGTTCCTGAATTGTTGAGTGTATGCCTTCATACCTTGTTCCTGACGGTAGCAATGGAACAAGGCATAACCTGGGTGATGGAGTCCTTAATAATGGATGCCGCCTTGTTGAGGCATCGCTCCTTGAAGGTGTTTTATCAATTATCCCTGGTACATTGAACCTAGGGTATGAAAATGGGTCAATGTATTGCTGTGTTGCTACAGTGCCTCGCCCTCAGTCAAGGATAATCATAATCAATGCTGACTAAATTATTTTCCAGTGATGCATTAACTACCACAAGATGAATATAAGATTGCACCGTCATGAATTACTCTTTCAGGCACATCTAATTCCAGTGATCTTGCATTGTGAACAATGCAGTTCACAACAGGAAATGATCTTCATATATTTATCGAAATGATTTCCGTACATTTAGTCCTTCAACAAAATGGAGATTAATTACGAAGAATAACGCAACAGTGAATACACAAACAGTTCAGGTGATGTAGATTACACTGTATTGTGGATTAAAATTTATCCTTATTCACTGAACTAATATTTTTTCTCAAAATGCAAGTAATTGTAATCCATTCAATGATAAGTGCTGGATAACTTATAGCAACTAATGAACCAAAACAAAAGATTCAAACAACAAAAAATAAGAAAACCCAAATATTCCAATGTTAAAATGTTATACACAAAACCAAAATGGGTCAAGGACTGATATTCTTTAAATATCAACACTAAATGCAGTTTTGTAACAATATTACAGGGCCAAATCCACACCAATTATTGAAATGATTACAAGCAAGTTTAAGAAATAGGGCCTCAGATTAAGCAGCAAAAACAAATCCCAAATATGCTGGCAAACTCCAACTAGGAAATCATACTCTGACACTTTAATCAAATCAAAGTGATAGAAATATTCAACAAGTTAGGTCTGATCAAGAAGGCGTAGCTTAGGAGGGTTAACTGCACCTAACTGCGACTCCTTTGCTTGCATCTTCAGAAACAGCTGTATTTCCATCTTAAATATCGTTATCTTTCCCATTCAGGGTTCTGAAGAAGACCCTGACCTGGAGTTAAAAGCTGACTACAGTTCTTTGTGGGAATGAGACCTGCTCTCAGGTTTTCACAACTGACCATTGCCAAGGGCTCGGCCTAAGAGCTCCACTTGTTTTGGAGGACCAAGTTTCCGTGGCTCTGGAGACGGGTAGATTGGGCGGGGGGGGGGGGGGGGGGGGGGTCGGTGTCCGAGAAGACTAGTGTGTCATGGGAAATGGAAGATCTAAGGCTGTGTGCCCAAAGACCTGAGATCTTTGGACACATAGCTCGGAAAAAGCGACGCAAAGGACTTTTAACATCGTAGACCAACGAGTTGTCATGTCATGTCTCCCCTCTCACTGTGAAAGAGAGACACCTCTTTCTCCCTTATTAGGGAGAGAGAGCGAGCTTCTGGATTGTCAAATGCCAGGTGAACAAGTAGTCTTTGGAGTACTGCACGTCTGTGTCTTTGCTGTTGCTTTGCACACGCCATTGACTGCTCGATGGCCGTTGCCAATGCTTTTTTTTGCCGGGGGGGGGTAGATGGCGGATTGTTACTTGTTGCCGTTTACACACGGGATGAAGGGGAGCTGGGGGGCACTTTGAGGTTCTAACATTTAACTGTCATTCATTCTTTGGGGGCTCTCCTCTGTTTTCATGGATGGTTCCGAAAAAGCATTTCAGGATGTATATTGCATACATTTCTCTGACATTAAATACATCTTTGAAACCTTTGATAACTTTAAAAAGATTAATCATCAGAGCTGATGAAATGTCACCCGTTTATTCCTTTCCATAGATGCTGCCTGACCTGCTGTTTTCTTCGAGCATTTTGTTTGTGTTGCTCTGGATTTCCAGCAACTGCAGAATCTCATGTTTAGACATTTCATTGGTTCTGTTTCTCACCCTAGATGCTGTTTCATTAACATTGAGCTGTTGCAGCATCTTTGTTATTAATATATATTTATTTTTAATTCTCTCACTATGGACTCTACAGAATTCAGCTTAGAAAAGGAACACATTTGAATAGAGGCACAGCATTTGGATGAAAGACACGTTTCCTATGCTGAATCAGTTCAAGAGCAGAGGACACACTCAAAATAGAAGGGTGTCCTTTCAGAATGGAGATGAAGAGGAATTTAAAAGAGTGATGAATCTGTGGAATTTGTTGCCACGAGCAGCAGTGGAGGCAAAGTCTTTATGTAAACGTGAGGCAGAGGTTGATAAGATTCTTGATTGTGCAGGGCATAAACGGATACAGGGAGAAGGCAGGAGATACTGGCTGAGAGGAAAATTGCATCGGCCATGATCAATTGCCAGAGCAGACTCAATGGTCCAAATGACCTAATTCTGCTCCTATATCTTATGGTCTTATTCCAAAAGCTGGACAGGGTTGACAAATGGAAAAGTAGGCATTTCTCTGTAGTTTTTGACAAGTATCTTGTTGCTTCATCCATGTAGCCAGCTCAACAATGTTTTAGGAGGCTTCACCCCCCCCCCCCCCCACCAAGTTAAAGTTAGTCTGGGTTGCAAGGCTTATTGCAGGGCAATGGGAAGTACAAGTGACATGAGTGAACAGCAAAATATACCAACCTCATCTAATGGGACCTGTACTGCATAGTACAGTGTTTGAAAGCAAAAGCAGAAAAGTGTGAGAAAAAGTTATTTCATCAGCTGCTTCATCAAGTCAAGAGAACTTTGTCTAGTGCAGTAAAGTCTAAAGCAGAGGCTCCCAACCTGGGGTCCACACACCCTTGCTTAATGGTATTAGTCCATGGCATTAAAAAGGGTTGGGGACTCCTGGCCTAAAGCAGCACTCGCATGAAATCATGAAATTCAGAATTCCTCAACATTACCATGGAGCACATGGCCTCCAAACTTTCTGCCAAAGATCAAGGACAGATCTCATCTTATTACAACTAAGATTTCAATATCTGACCTATCAAATTTATGCGGGCTGTCAGAACAATCATATTTCCTCTCCACAGTTGATCTTACTCATATTTACAACAATGCCACTCTGCATTTCCTGTAGTAACCTACTGTGGGGATAATTTACCAAATAACCCATCAACTAGCACTTCTTTAGAGTATGGGAAGAAACTACAGCGCCGAGGGTAACAAGAGCAATTTTCACATTAAGCGCATCGGAGATTAGGACTGAACTCAGGTTGCTGGAACCAATGGGAAACAGCTCTCCCTGAAGATTCCCATGTAATGGAATGAAAGTGAAGACTGGTAGCACAGGTGGGCTGCTTGTTAGTTGGGTTGCTAGTGGGACAAACAAAATTCCCACTTAATTTCCCGCCTTTTTACTACAATTGCTTAAATGTTAAAAAATCTACCCATCTCAGGCTTCATGATACTGATGCACAGAGTTGCAAAGATTTACTGCCTTCTATTGAGAATCTTCTTATCTTTGCCCAACCCCCTCATTCCATTATTTCTAATCTCACCAACCTGAGGAAGCAGCCTCTCAGACTCCAGCTGATCCACCCCAGCATGGTTGAAAATACTCACTTAAAGCTGTCACAGGGAAATTGAGGAAGCCCTGTATTACAGCGAGGAAACTGCTGCCTCATGCAATACAGCCCCATGAAGAATTACTCTGCTGATATTGCAACTCACTGCCACTCCAGTTACAGAACTCCCCTTGAATCTTGCACACACACAAAAATCTCTAAAAGATTAAGTGATGTGGCAAACACTTCCCATCCCCAAATACCAAATAGAAACGGCAGGTAAATAGATAAGTGACCTAAACGGCACAGATTTTTCTTCACAGAAAAAGCCAAAACCAAACTAGATAAAAGATTCCATAATTATTAACACATATTTTATTCTACCGTTACATAAATTAACAAAATTCAAACTCATCAGCTTTCATGATGGGATTTGATTTTCTGCTTCAAACCTATATATATATATACAGGTTTCTAGACTATTTCCAGTAACCAATAATATGAACTATACGAAAGCTGCCTCCCACAACCTATTTTAAAAATTGCTCAGAAATATAGCCAGCACATTTGTGTCAAACAAAAACAGTAAAACGATCGAGCAGCTCTTAACCTTAATGTGCCTCGAAATTATTTTAACATCCAAGCTGAATTTATTAATAAAGGAGGAAAGAGTAAGGTTTAAAATAGAATCACACGGGGCTCACGGGACCGCAGCATCAAGCCCATTCCCCGCACCCGGGGCGCTGGTCCCATAGACACTCACGGGGTCTGTTCTTCTTGGCCGATTCCCGGCGCTGTTTCTGCTGGCTGGTGCTCGGCAATGAATCCCAACCAGCCGCCGCTCGACCCTCATCTGGGCCGGATCCCGACGCCGGCGTCCCCTGCCCGGACGCGCACCCCCTCTTCACTGCCTTCTGCTCCTCGCTCCGGCCATCATGATAACCGTTCACCACTGGCTTGCTGTCCATTATCCAAGCGGCCTACATTAAGCGACAAACGAGGACTCAACCGGCGACCTCGACAGCCGCCATTAGAACGGCGACAACCCGCCGCCGCCCCATCGTTAGAACACCGGCTAGACACCGGAAATGCTTTTTGATTGACAATAGCCTCTGCCGATCAGCACTCGTTAGAAATTGTACATTAACCAATCAAAAAGGAGGCGTCTTCATTTTTGTAAAACACGTAGAAATAATGTCATATGACATCTGAGTATCTTATTATAAAAAATTAATTTATATGTACAATCGATAATTGCATCCAAAGGTAAAAAAAATTATTAAATTGCTTAAAATTTAATTCTTACCGTCCTCCTGTCCATCATGTGATTGACATCTAAAGAACCAATGGCTGGTGGCTCTCTAGTTCTTATAGCCTCTTTCCAGCCAATCACTGCACAAAGAGGTGACGCTGTTTTTTTTGTTTTATTTGCATGCAACGCATTTTCAAAGAAATGGAGGATTTTGAAAATTTAGGAATGTGTCGTGTGGCACTTCTAGCATAGAAGGAGATTTAACCTGTCCTCAGTGACGAGTTTAAATTAATGACATCATGCAGAGGCGGGGCCCTGTAGTGAGTGACAGGTAGGGGCGGGTCTGCGCAGTGAATGACAGGGAGCGAAGTCCCTGAATTTCGGCCGGAATCGAGTGAAAACTAATGATCGGCTGTCCATCGGGCCAGCAGCATCCCCTCCCCTCCCCTCCCCCGGTAGGGTCACCAGTTCGGCGGCTTTCTCCTGCTCTGGTACGCAGTACCCTTTTCCGATCTGCTGTGCCGTGGCGTAACGGGAACCCTGGAGTGGTGAGACTGCTTTTAAACGCATTCTTTAGACGTCTTACCACAGATTTGGTGAAATTTACTGAGGACTCAGCTAAATGCCAAGGGTGGCACAACGCCAGATGAATTCAAAGCAATCTCCCAGCTCAGGGAACAATCCCATTCTCCGCTACTTTTCCACAAATTTCCAGCGTCTACACCCCTTATGTCATTTTCTACCACTCACCCTCACACTAGGGAAAATGTACAGTGGGCAATTAACCAACAGATCTACATGTCATCAAAGACTCAAATAGGCCACCGCAAATATAAGATTTCCGATTGGTTACACCACAGCCTGGCATGGAAACTCCAGTAAATGCAAGAGGCTACCTAGAGTGGCGAGCCAGTTCCATCCATCATGGGTTCAGCTCTCCCAATCATTGAGGACAACTACAAGAGGTAATGTCTCAGGAAGGCGACATCCATCATCAGGAACTGCCACCAATTAGGCCATTAGGTAGGTGGTACAGAAGCTTGAAGACCCACACCTCAAATTCAATAGCTTCTTCCCCACTGCCAGTAGGTTGCTGAACCAACCTGAAACATCATCTCAGACTATATTAATTTTCTCTCAACTCACTCTAATAATAATGTTTATTTTACCTCATCTGTCTATCAGCTCCCCAAGTGCCCTTCCTTCTTCCCTTGCTCCCATAGCCCACTCTCCTCTCCCATCAGATTCCTTCCTCTCCAGCCTACCTGGCTTCACCTGTCACCTCTAGTCTAGTCGAGTTTATTGTCATTGAACTACACACATGTATATAACATATATAACCACATAATTTTTATACAAATGAGACAATGTTTCTCAGAACCAAAGTGTAAAGCACAGTAGTACACATAACACGATAACTTATGAAGGTAAGGATAAAATCCACAGATGAATCACACATAAGTAACAAACTAAAGTGTATTAATTTTAAATACTGTAAGGTATGAAGCAGATTAACCAGTGACACTTCAAATATAATGTGGCAGGGAGTTCAGAAGCCCAGTGGCCTGGGGGAAGAAACAGCTTCCCATTCTGATTGTTCTTGTTTTTATGCATCGGAATCTCCTGCCTGATGGCAGAAAGTCCAAGAGGACGCTGGATCGGTGGTGGGATCCTTGATAATACTAAGGGTCCTGTGTACACAGTGCTCCTGATGGATGGTAGGAGGATCCTTATGATCCTCTTGGCTGTTCTAGCTATCCTCCCTTCCACTCCCCCAGCTTTGTATTATGACATCTTCCCCTTTCCTTTCCAGTCCTGAAGAAGCATCTCAGCCTGAAATGTCGACTGTTTATTCATTTCCATAGATGCTAGCCGACTTTTGAGTTCCTCCAGCATTTTTTGTGTGCTGCTAATGTTTATTTTGTCATGTACAGTTTCTGCTAATTTAAACCTTTGTTTACTGATGCACCAGACAGTTTCTTGAAGGAACTTTTATGGGAGGAAAGGAGCTGTCAATTTTTTCAAAGACGTTCAAAACCCTACTTCAGGACTGGGTTCAACATTTCGGGTAGAAACTCAATATTAACTAATACTCATCACATTTATAGTCTGTGGTGCCTCTACTGCTGTGGAAGGGCTAACTTTCATGGTGTTTATACCCTGGATATATATGTTGCTGGCAATAAACAAACTTGAAACTTGAGGTCTTTGAGATTTGGGAGGAAACTGGAGCACCTGGTTTTGGGTGGGGGTGGGGGTTGCGACATGTAAGCAGACAGCACCAGAGTTCAAGATAGATCCCGAGATACTACAGGCATAAGGCTGCAGATCTACCAGCTGCACAACTATACCACTCACATTCACTGCCATGAAAAGCCTTCGCATTGATGAGACAAAGTCAAGGTCGAGTTTTTTGTCATATGAACTCCTGGTTTAATGTTTGATAAACTATGTGCTTCGCTTACCTTTTGTTGTCTGCGCAGTTTGTTCTTTTTTCACACATTGGGTGTTAGATATTTTCTTGAATGGTTCCAGGGTCTTTCTTTCACAGCTGCCTGTGGGAGGATGAATCTGAGTTGTATTCCGTTCCATACTTTGATAATAAATGTTCTTTGAATATGCATGACCAGGTGCGATGAAAAACGTACTTGCAACAGCATCATAGGCACATAGCATATTATAAAACTTGAAGCAAATTTATTAAAAGGGTATGTTTATGTCACTCACAGGCATTCACAGTAGAACAAAAAAAAATACAATCAATGAAAATCTACACACAAAGACAGATGTACAACCACTGTGCAAAAGAAGACAAAATGTACCAATAAAAATAAATAATGCAGAGAACATGAATTATAGAGACCTTGAAAGTGAGTTTGTAGTTTGTGAGTTTGTGGAATCTGTTCAGAGTAGAGGTAACTGAAGTTATCCACACCAGTTGAGGAGCTAATGGCTGTAGGAACTTTTCCCAAACCTGGTAGTACGCCCTCTGAACCTCCTTCCCACTGGCAGTAGTGAGAAGAGAGCCTTACTTGGATGGTGGGGCTCCTTGACTGTGGCTGCTGTATTCTTGGGGTAGCGCTCCGTGTAAATTTGTTCAGTGTTGGGAGGGCTTTGTTTGTGATGGACTGGGCAGAATCGACCACCCTCTGTAGACTTTCCTGTGCAATAGTGTTTCCATACCAGGCCATATGGGATACTCTCCACTGTGCATCTTTAGAAGTTTGTGAAAATTTTAGAAGAAATGCTGAATCTATGCAAACTTCTAAGTAGATCAGTAGCATTCAGAAGAAAATCATAAAATAAGTATAAATTATGTACAATTTGAACAAGAAAGTACACAATTAGAATCAGAATTACAATCAGGTTTAATATCACTGGCATATGTCAAGAAATTTGTTAACTTTGCAGCAGCTGTACGAGGGGGAGCTTGCTCTTGATATCGTACTGCCTGGCTTGCATATCTAGACAGCTAGGGTGCAATATTCATGGTCAACTCTGACCGACAGAGGCCTTCACCTCACCTCACAAATTAAACACATAGTGCAGAAACAGAAATAAAAAAAAGTAGTGAAGTAGTATTCATGGGTTCAGTGTCCATTCAGAAATCAGATGGCAGAGGGAAAAAAGCTGTTCCTGAGTCGCTGATTTCTGATGTTAACAATGAGAAAAGGGCATGACCTGGATTATGGGGTCTTTAATGATGATCGCTGCCTTTTTGAGGCACCAATCCTCCAAGATGTCTTTGATACTACGGAGTCTAGTACCCATGATGCGGCTAACTAATTTTACCACTCTTTGCAGTTTATTGTTATGCAAAGTGATCATAGTATTGCTTTATGATAAGACCTTAAGACCATAAGACACAGGAGCAGAATTAGGTTATTCGGCCTATCAAGTCTGCTATGCCATTCCATCATGACTGATTTATTATCCCTCTTAGCCCCATTCCCCTGCCTTCTTCCCCTAACCTTTGATGCCCTGATTAATCAAGAATCTATCAACCACCCAGTGACTTGGCCTGCACAGCCGTCTGTGGCAAAGAATTCCATAGATTCACCTTTCCATAGCTAAAGAGATTTTTCAACTCTAAATGGATGTCCCAAAAGTCTGAGGCTGTGCCTTCTGGTCCTAGATTCTCCTCTCCATGTCCACTCTACCTAGGCCTTTCAATGTTCAATATGTTTCAATGAGACCCTCCCTCAGTCTTCTAAACTGCAGCAAGTACAGGCCCACCAAAAGCTTTTGTATTCTCGTCCTCTCAAATGAATGCTAACGTTGCATTTGCCTTCCTTACCACTGACTCACCTGCAAGTTAACCTTTGAGGAATCCTGCACAAGGACACCTGAGTCCCTTTGCACCTCTGATTTTTGAGTTTTCTTCCCATTTAAAAAAATAGTCTACTCCTTTATTCTTCCTGCCAATGTATATGACCAGGCATTATCTGCCACTTTTTTACCCATCCCCCAATCTGTCCAAGTCCTTCCACAGACACTCAGCTTGCTCAACATTTCCTGCCCACCTAACGATCTTCGTATCATCTGCAAACCTGGCCCCGACAATGCCATCAATTGCTTCATCCAAGTTATTGGCATATAATGTGAAAAGAAACAGTCCCAATACCGACCTCTGCAGCACACCTCTAGCTAGTGGCAGCCAACAGGAAAAGGCCCCTTTATTCCCACTCTTTGCCTCCTGCCAGTCAACCAATCCTCTATCCATGATTGTACCTTTCCCGTAATACCATGGGGCTCTTAACATGTCAAATGCCCTCGTGTGGCACCTTGTCAAAGGCCTTCTGAAAATCCGAACAAACAACATCTGCTTTGTCTCTCCTACCTGGTATTTCCTCAAAGAGTTCCAACAGATTTGTAAGGCAAGATTTCCTTTTCAGAAAACCATGTTGACTTTGGCCTGTTTTATTATAGGCCTCTTGGAACCTGAAACCTCAAGCTTAATAATGGACTCCAACATCTTTCCAGCCACTCAAGTCAAGCTATCTGGCTATAATTTCCTTTCTTCTACCTTCCTCCCTTCTTATAGAGTAGAGTGACATCGGCAATTTTCCTGTCCTACAGTACCATTCTTAAAATTGTCTTTTCTATTATTCGTTAGCATACCTTCATGTTTCCTCTTTTCTCTCTTCAGTTGATTTTTTTATTTCCGTCTGTTGGTTTTTTAAAAGCTTCCCAACCCTCTAACTTCACACTAGTTTTCACTATACTGTATTATATGCAGTCTTTGACTCCCCTTGCCAGCCAAGGTTGCCTCATCCTGCAAAGAGCTTTAAAAACCCAATCTTTATAAAACAGGGGTACCATCGAGCGGAGGGGTCATTGTGACAGCAGTCATCGTGGAAGTGGTCTGAGTCAGAGTGGCAAGGTTTAGGCTTCGGTGAGAACAGGCAGAGGCCAGGTAAGTAAGTAAGTTCATTACTTATTTTTTCTTTCTTATTTAACTCTTTAGAAAATAGGAGATTATGTCTACAGGGCCAGTGTTTCTGTTCGGGGTGTCAGATGTAGGCTTTCCGGGAGACTACTAGCCTCCCCGATGGCCACATCTGGATGCAGCTCCTTAGGGACCTTGTTAGTGAACTGGAGCTGCAGCTCAATGACCTTCGGCTTCTTCGGGAAAGTGAAGAGGCAATAGACAGCAGCTCCAGGGAGGTTGTCACCCCAAGGCTATAGGAGACAGATAGACGGGTGACTGTCAGGAGAGGGAAGGGAGAAGTCAAATGGTGGAGAGCACCCACAAGGTCAACCCTTCAATAATAAGTACTCCATTTTGAGTACTGTTTGTGGTGGGAGGGGTGGGGAGAAGACGTACCTGAGGGAAGAAATAGTGGCCATGGCTCAGAAGGGTAGGGAACTGAAGAGGATGGTAGAAGTAATTGGGGACTCTATAATTAGGGGGGACAGAAAGCGATTCTGTGGAGGTGAAAAAGGAACATAGATGGTAGTTTGCCTCCCAGGTGCCAGGGTCTGCGATGTTTCTGAACGCGTCCACAATATCCTGAAAATGGACGGTGAACAGCCAGAAGTCATGGTACATATTGGTACCAACAACATAGGTAGAAGAAAGGAGGAGATCCTGAAAACAGAACACCAGGAGTTGGGCAGGAAGTTGAAAAGCAGGATCTCAAGGGTAATAATCTCAGGATTGCTGCCTGTGCCACGTGACAGTGAGGATAGGAATAGAATGAGGTGGCAAATAAATGTGTGGCTGAAAAATTGGAGCAGGAGGTAGGAATTCAGATATCTCGATAATGGGGACCTCTTCTGGGGCAGGTGTGATCTGTACAAAGGAGAGAGGTTGCATTTGAATCCGAGAAGGACCAATATTCTTGTGGGCAGGTTTACTAGAGCTGTTAGGAGTGACTTAAACTAATATGTCGGGGGATGGGAACCAAGATGATAGAGCTGAGGATGAGCCAACAGGTTTACAAGTAGGTGATTGGTGTAACATGAACGTAAGGAAGGACAAGCCGATGATTGGGTACAAATGCAGATAGAGTAAAGAGTTAAATTGTAACAGGCAAAAATCAAAAGGGTGAAAAATGCATGACTGAAGACACTATTTAAATGCACGTAGCATTCGGAAAGAGGTGGATGAACTTGTGGCACAATTAGGGATTGGTTGATATGATGTTGTGGGCATCACTGAGTCGCGGCTGAAAGAAGGCTATAGTTGGGAGTTTAACATCAAAGGATATACTTTGTATCGAAAGGACAGGAAGGAAGGAATAGGCGGTGGTGTGGCTTTGTTGGTAAGAGAAGGAATTACATCTTTGCAAAGACATAACAGGGTCAGAGAATGTTGAATCTTTGTGAATGGAGTTAAGGAAACACAAGGGTAAAAAAAATCATTATGGGAATAATATATAGGCCTCCAAATAGTAGTCAAGATGGGGAGTTGAGATTGCAAAGGGAGCTGGAAAAGGCATGTAATAGGGGTAATGTCACAATTGTAATGGGAACTTCAATATGCAAGGGGATTGGGAAAATCAGGTTGGTGTTGGACTGCAAGGAAGGGAATTTGTTGACTACCTACAAGGTGGCTTTTTAGAGCAGCTTATACTCGACTCTACTCGGGGAAAGACCATCTGAGATTGGGAGTTGTGTAATAACCCAGATCTTATTAGGGAGCTTAATGTAAAGGAACCCTTAGGAGACAGTGATCATAATATGATTGAATTCATACTGCAATTTGAGAGGAAGAAGCATAAGTCACATGTATCAGTACCACAAAGGAATAAAGTGAATTGCAGAGGCATGAGAGGAGCTTGCCCAGGTAGATTGGAGGGGATACTGGTGGGGATGATGGCAGAGCAGAGATGGCTGAAGTTTCTGGGAATAGTTCACAAGGTACAGGATAGATATGTCCCAAAGAAAAAGTAGTTCTCAAATGGCAGGGGTAGGCAACTGTGACTGACAAGGGAAGGACTGCATAAAAGCCAAGGAAAGGGCATATTAGGTAGCAAACTTAAGTGGGAAGCTTTTAAAGTCCAACTAAAAAAAGTTATAAGAAGGGAAAAGATGAGGGCAAACTAGCCAATAATATAAAGCAGGATACTAAAATTATTTTCAGTTATATAAAGAGTAAAAGGGAGGTGAGAGTTCTTATTGGACTACAGGATAATAATTGGGGACAAACAAATGGCAGATGAACTTAATGGATACTTTGTATTTGTCTTCACTGTGGAAGACACTAACAGTGTGCCAGAGTGTGAGTGTCAGGGAGCAGAAGTGAGAGCCATTGCTATTACAAAGGAAAAGTGCTAGGCAAACTCAAAGGTCTTATGATGGATAAGTTACCTGGACTAGATGAACTACATCCTAGAGTCCTGAGAGAGGTTGCTGAAGAGATAACAGATGCATTGGTCATGATCTTTCAAGAATCACTTGATTCTGGCATGGCCCTGGAGAATTGGAAGATTGCAAATGTCACTCCACTTTATAAGAAGGGTAATTGTGCACCAGTTAGCCTAACCTCAGTGGTTGGGAAACTGTTGATGTCAATTATTAAGGATGAGGTTTTGGGGTACTTGGAGACTAATGATAAAATAAGTCAAAGTCAGCCTGGTTTATATAAAGGGAAGCCTTGCCTGACAAATCTGTTAAGAGTTCTTTCGGAAGTAACAAACAAGGTGGACAAAGGAGAGGCAGTGGTTATCATTTACTTGGATTTGCAGAAGGCGTTTATTAAGGTGCCACACCTTTCGTTCAGGCTGCTGAATGAAATAAAATCCTGTGGCGTTACAGGAAGGTTACTGGCATGGATAGAGGAATGGCTGACAGGCAGGAGGCAGCAAGTGGGAATAAAGGGGGGGCTTTTCTGGTTGGCTTAGAAGAATGCAGGAGGTTCTCATTAAATCCAAGCAAATATTGAAAGGATTAGATAAGGTGGATGTGGAGAGAATGTTTCCTCTGGTAGGGGTATCCAGAACTAGAGGGCACAGTCCCAAAACTGAGGGGCGACCTTTTAGAACAGAAGTAAGGAGGATTTTTTTTTAAATCTGCAGAGCAGTGAGTCTATGGAATGCTCTGCCATTGTCTGCGGTGGACGCTAAGTCTGTGGGTATATTTAAGGTGGAAGTAGATAGTTTCCTGATCAGTCAGGGCATCAAAGGATATGGTAGAGAAGGCAGGTGTATGGAGTTCAGTGGGATCCGGGATTAGTCGTAATTGAATGGCAGGGAAGACTCGATGGGCTGAATGGCCTAATCCTGCTCCTATGACTTAGGGTCTTATGGTCTTATCATCCCTTTAGAATACTGATCTTTTTTAGAATGAATCTAACCCAAACCTTCTGAAATGCTCTAAGAAACTCCAGCCATTGCTGTTTTGCTATCGTCGCTGCTAGTGTCCCTTTCCAGTCATCTTTGGCCAGTTCTTCTTTCAGATAGATAGATAGATACTTTATTCATCCCCATGGGGAAATTCAACTTTTTTCCAATGTCCCATACACTTGTTGTAGCAAAACTAATTACATACAATTCTTAACTCAGTAAAAAATATGATATGCATCTAAATCACTATCTCAAAAAGCATTAATAATAGCTTTTAAAAAGTTCTTAAGTCCTGGCGGTAGAATTGTAAAGCCTAATGGCATTGGGGAGTATTGACCTCTTCATCCTGTCAGAGGAGCATTGCATCGATAGTAACCTGTCGCTGAAACTGCTTCTCTGTCTCTGGATGGTGCTATGTAGAGGATGTTCAGAGTTTTCCATAATTGACCGTAGCCTACTCAGCGCCCTTCGCTCAGCTACCGATGTTAAACTCTCCAGTACTTTGCCCACGACAGAGCCCGCCTTCCTTACCAGCTTATTAAGACATGAGGCGTCCCTCTTCTTAATGCTTCCTCCCCAACACGCCACCACAAAGAAGAGGGCGCTCTCCACAACTGACCTATAGAACATCTTCAGCATCTCACTACAGACATTGAATGACGCCAACCTTCTAAGGAAGTACAGTCGACTCTGTGCCTTCCTGCACAAGGCATCTGTGTTGGCAGTCCAGTCTAGCTTCTCTTCTAACTGTACTCCCAGATACTTGTAGGTCTTAACCTGCTCCACACATTCTCCATTAATGATCACTGGCTCCATATGAGGCCTAGATCTCCTAAAGTCCACCACCATCTCCTTGGTCTTGGTCATGTCTCTGTAGTTCCTTTCACTGCACTGTAATACTAATGCATCTGATTTTAGCTTTTCCCTCTCAAACTGCAGGATGAAGTCTATCATATTATGATCCCTGCTTCCTCAGGGTTCCTCTACCTTCGGCCCCCTAATTAAATTTGGGTCATAACATAACACCCAATTCAGAATTACTGTCGCTTTTTAGGAAAGTTTATCAAAGATTGAAAAGATTCAAAGTACATTTATTATCAAGTTATGCAGTGTACAAGCATGAGATGTGTCTTCCCGCAGGCAGCCATGAAACAAAGAAACACCATGGAACCCATTCAAAGAAAACATCAAACACCAAATGCACAAAAAAAGAACAAATTGTCTCAATGGATAAAATTGGCAAAACATTGCGGAGGGGAGGTTGTGACAGTAGAAAAATATTTGATGGAAATGATATTTCTAGTTTGTACTAAATCACCACCAGAACCCCAGCCGTCTTCCTGCACATGCAACCTTTGGTAGGAGCTGGGAATATATTTAGACTACAAATGTAAACAGGTGGAACTCAGGGATAATGTTGAAGCAGAATCTCAATGAATGTAGTATACAAGTTACTCATTATTTTCTTTCACAACTAACGAGATTATAAAGAAAGTGATTTCCTTTATTTTGCACGTGTACATCAAACTATCAAAACACACACTGAAGTGTGTCGATTGCGTTATATCTAATCAGCGAGGGTTGTGCTAAGCAGCCTGCAAGTGTCACCACGTTTTCAGCGCCAACGTAGCATGCCTACAACTCACTAACTCTTAACTGTACAATTCTGGAATGTGGGACGAAACCAGAGCGCCCGGAGAAAACCAGTGCAGTCACAGGGAGAACGTATAAACTCCCACAAAGGAAATTGAACACCGATCAGTGATCGCTGGTGCTGCAATAATGTTACACCAACCGCTACGCTACCATGCTACACACGGTATCTGCTAATTGGATGCTGGAGTTCCCAGCATTGTTATAGTGACCATATTCAAAAAGGAAGTCATTGGCTTTGAAACACTTGGGATGGCTAAAACTGCAATATTAATTGAAGTTCTTTCTTATAACGTTCACATGAAACACTTTGCAGCAATATAATGTCCAATTCACACTAAGTCACCTCACAGAGGTTGGTTAATGGAGCGAACTTTGGAGGTGTTTCATAAATTTATTCTTGTGCTTATTGGAATTTGTGTTGCATTTGTAGATTTCTTTTTGCTGCATCTTGAATGCTAACATTGAAAAACCAGCATACTAAGCTTTGTTGGTCAGTGAAATCGCTCAGTGTGCTTAAGGCCTGTCAGTACTGAACTGAAGTATCCTTTGTCAGTTCTTCCCACCCTCCTACAATTCAGTACTGACATGCCGTCTGAAACTCATTGTACAATTCCCCTACCAACAAAGCTTTATATGCTACTTTTCCAGGGTTAACATTCAGAAAAAAACTGTTTATGCCAAGTGTCTCCTCTAACAAATCCCTTCCGAACCAGCGACCCATGAAAGCATGTGCAATAACAAAGGGACTTTTGAAGACAGGCACTCACCTCAATCACAGTTATTTACTGGATGGACCCATTCCAGTTCTCACGTGTGTGCTGTTTGGTATCCGAAAGCTGAACTGCAGCAGTAGCTGTAGCCAAATGAACCACTTTCCCCGCCATTGATCATCTATCTAAAAAAAAGAAATTCAAACCATTGGCGTACTGGAACTCACTCTTAAATTTATTCAGCCAACATAAAGCAATCTACATGAAGGACTATCTGTAGATATGCAGCAAGTATTGCCCTTGCCAGCAATTCCCACATTCTATGAATGAATTAAATCAGTTGTATCATGAATTCCCTACTACTTTCAACTGAGCTACCCTGTCCGGTTAAATAAATGCAATAATTTAATTATCTAAAAGAAAAATGCTTGCATCTATACAAAACTTTTCAAATCCCTTATGGTACTTCAGCACTTTAAAGTCAGTGATATACTTAATGGGTTAGGCAGCATATGTGAAGGCAAAGTTGTGGTTGATGACAAAATCCTAACTCAGGATGTGTATGTGTGTGTGTGGGGGGGGTGATTTCAGTAGTTTATTTTACACAGACAATGGTGAGCGTGTGGAACACACTGTCAGGGTTCGTGGGCAGATACATTAGGGGCATTTAAGAGACTCTTAGATTGGCACATGGTTGACTTGAAAAATCGAGGAAAATGTGAGGAGGGAAGGGTTAGATGGAGCTTAGAATAGGTTAGAAAGTCAGAACAACATCATGGGTCAAAGGCTTATGTACTGTGTTCTGTGTTTCAACCTGAAACACTGGCCATCATTTTGCCTTTACAGATACCGTGTTGAGTTCACACAGCAGTTTATCTTTTGTTCCAGATTTCAGTATCTGCGGTGTCTGGTGTCTTGATAAAAGCCAAATATATCTCTATGTATTTCAGTGGTGCAGGAAATGTAGCAACCAGTTGGCGAACAATGAGTGCACATTGGCTTTAGTTTGGCCAATGTTTGATATTTCTACCAAAAGCCAATCTGCATTGTGATAATGACCAGATAATTGGCTTTGGTAGAAATATCAAACATTGGCCAGGCTACAAGGGATAACTCGGTTTGTCTTCCATGAAGTAGTGCCAGGAATCTTTTAACTTCACCCAAAGGAAACAGAGGTGACCACAGTTTAACAACCATGTAGAAACAAAACTCAAATCTTTTAAAAGAAAGCAGCACCCATCTTCATCCAGGCCATACTCTCTTCTCACCATGACTATCAGGCAGGGTTAGTCCCACTCCCCACACCACCAGGTCAGGAACTGTTATTACCCTATAACCATCAGGCTCCCGGTGTGGCATGGATATCTTCAATCACTACATCTCTGAACTACTTCTGCAACTGACAGACTCACTTTCAAAGACTCCTTACAACTCAGATTCGTAGTATTATATGTTATTTGCACAGTTTGTCTCCTTTTGCACATTGGTTGCTTGTCAAGTCTTTATTATAAATTCTCTTGTATTTCTTTTCTTCTGTAAATACCTGCAAGAAAATTAATCTCAAGGTAGTATATGATAACAAATACATGCTTTGATAAAAAATACTTTAAACTTTGAACTTCATGGTTGAATTCCAAATTATAATATTGGAAAAGACATTGATACAGATCTGAACTGAAGCAGGAGTTTTGACCTGTCGAGTCCGACATATAGAACAAGACTGCCCATTTGGCCCATCATGTCTGCACTGAGCATGATACAAGTCTAACCCAAATCCAAAATAACACACAAAAAAATGGTGGAAGAACTCAGTGGTCAGACAGCATCAAAGAAGAAGAGTAAACAGTCGAAGTTTCTGGCCAAGACCCTTCATTAGGACTGTACATGTTCTACTCTGTCTCAATTGTAAAATAGTCTGATAATAGTTCTGTAATCAAAGTCCCTTTCAAATAATTATTCTGCTTTCTTCTGAGGGCTGTTGGTATCCACCTGGATTGTGCTGGTGGCAACCCACAACTCTGGCGCCAACATAGCGTGCTTGCAACTTACTAACCCTACATCCTGCATATACATGACAAGTAAAAATCTTTACGTTACATCTCGTCTAAATGTGCAATGTACAATTATAGTAACTTATAATAAATACTTTGTACAACAGGATAGTGAATATAACATAGAAATATAGTTTTTGGAATTTGAGAGGAAACCCACACAGTCACGGTGAGAAATTACTAACTCTTTACAGGCAGTGGCAGGAATCGAACCCTCACTGGTGATGGCTGGCGCTGTAAAGCACCATGTTGTCCATTTTTATTTTTCTCCAACTGAACTTTTACTATTATCGTGATGCTTATTTTATCAAGCAGGTTATGTGTAATTTATGTTAATTTTAGGTTAACTTATGTTCATCGTGTTTCTACTGTATTGTGCTCCTGCTGCAAAAAAAACTTGGCATTTGGATTGCCCAAGGCAATAAACATGAACTTTTGACACTTCCACCAGATCCAACATGTTCTCACCTACTAGTCACATCTTTTGCTCTGCCAAAACCCCTCCACTTCCCTTTCTTAACTTCCTCAGGGACCACTCTCTTCATGATTCCCAGGTCTGTTTTTTCCTTCTCACCTACCCCACCCTGTCCCCTGGCAAAGGTGAGAAAACCTGTCCCACCACCTCCTTCCTCACCACCCAGGGATTGTCCTCTTAGGCGAAGCAGAGGTTCACTTGCAAGAAATTCGACAAAAACATTATAAATATCTCTTTCTGGGGCACATTGCGGTAAACTACCACTACAAACAATGAAGACAAAAAGGCGAGTGAAGACAAAGCTGACTTGAAGGATGAGCCATACTAGCGGATTGCAAAATCGGAGTGTAATGTGTTCAAGATGATGTCAGTTTCAGAGATGGAGTTGGAGTGTATGATTCGGAGAGGAGTCAAGGTGGAGGAGTTTCAGTGCCCATCGACCTAAAACAAGAGTGAGGTTGGATCAGTGATTAGGAAAGGTCAGGAACGCTCCAGGCTGGTGGGGGGTGTGGTCTAGGTCCCGAGCATATTGTTGTGGAAGGGTGTGTCCTAGTCTAGTGATCTGGTGTTTCGACGATTTAAATGCTGGCCCTGATAGACAGGAAAGGCAGGATATCGGAACTGGGGGCAAGGGTCGGGCCTCTTCCACTCGCTCTTCTGCGATGTTCACTCCTCTTTCCGCAGAACTGAGTCTCTGAGACTGCTCCGGCTGCTGTGCATTTCGTGCCGGTGAGCTTTGTGGTGATTTGCCACACTGTACAGAGCCTCTGAAAAGTATTCAACCCCCCACCCGGACATTTTCATGTTTTGTTTTACAAGGTTGAATCACAACGGATTTCATTTGGTGTTTTTTTTGACACCAATCAACAGAAAAAGACTCTTTTGTGTCAAAGTAAAAACTGATCTCTACAAAGTGATCTAAATTAATTGCAAATATTAAACACAAAATAATTGATTATTTAAGTATTCACCCCCTTTAATATGGCACACCAAATCATCATTGGTGCTGTCCATTGGTTTTAGAAACCACATAATTAGTTAAATGGAGATCACCTGTGTGCCGTCAAGGTGCTTCAATTGATTGTAGTAAAAATACACCTGTAACTAGAAGGTCTTGGTACACCATGAAGGCAAAAGAACACTCCAAGCAACAAGCAAAATGTTTATTGAAAAGCACAAGTCAGGAGATGGATACAAGACAATTTCCAAGTCACTAGATATCCCTTGGAGTACAGTTTAGTCAATCATTAAGAAATGAAAAGAATATGGTACAGCTGTCCTCAAAATCTGAGTGACAGTGCAAGAAGGGGACTGGTGAGGGAGGCCATCAAGGCACCAATGACAACTCTGGAGGAGTTACGAGCTTCAGTGGCTGAAATTGGAAAGAGTGTGCAGAGTTGCCCAGGTGCTTCACCAGTTGCAGCTTTGTAGGAGAGTGACAAAGAGAAAGCTACTGTTCAAAAGAAACTCTCATAAAATCTCAGGTAGTTTGCTAGAAGGCAATGTGGGAGACTCTGAAGTCAGCTAAAAGAAGGTTCCATGCTCTGATGAAACCAAAATTGAGCTTTTAGGCTATCAGACTAAACGCCATGTTTAGCGTAAGCCAAACACCACACATCATCAAAAACATACCATCCCTACAGTGAAGCGTGGTGGCTGAAACCTAGAGGAAAACCTAATGCAGTCAGCAAGAGAACTCAACTTGAGAGAAGATTTGTTTTCTAGCAAGACAATGACCCAAAGCATAAGGCCAAAGCTACACAGGAATGGCTTAAAAACAGCAAAGTTAATGTGTAGAAATTTGTTTTCACTTTGACACGAAGAGTGATCAACTCTGTTGATCAGAGTTCAAAAAGCCAAATTTGAATTTCTCACAAAGACCATCTTGAACAATCTGGCACTCGCAGGAATGTTGCCACTTCCTTCTAGGAACCATTGACCTGCACAAAACACTTCTTACAGTGAAGGCTCTCCTTTGAATGGTATGCTGTTGCATCTTCCCTTGTGCCCTGCTCTGCAGCTCCCACCAAAACAAAACAAACTAGAAATCTGTTCCCGCCCAGTACTCCTGGATATTTGGAAAGTTACAACAAGTACCCAGACAACCCCTGCTGGTTGACACCATATTCCTAAGTTGGACAATATTGCTCCTTATCCTTAGCCGCAGGCAAAACCCTCATAGTAGCGGAACGCACTGTTTTTGCTTAAAACTGCTAAAATTAGTATGCCTTACAGCATAGCAGTAGAGATCTTACCTTGGGCATTACACTTGCTCTCTAGTTCCTGTTGCATCCTGGTAAATCTCCTTTGCGTTCTCTGAGTAGAGAATCTCTAGAATTCATTATCCCAGAGGGTTGTGAAGGTGAATTCCTATAAGGTATTTAATGAAGAGATAGATACATTTTGCAAGATTAGGGAACTGAGAGGAATAGGGACTTTTCAAATATCTTTGAAAGAACACATATGCAAAATGGTTGAGTGGTGTCACAGCAACAACCTTGCAACTCAACGTTAGTAAGACCAAAGACATCAGAAAGGGTAAGATGAGGGAACACACACAAGTCCTCAGCAAGGGATCAGAAGTGGAAAAAGTGAGCAATTTCAAGTTCCTGGTTATCAACATCTCTGAGAATCTATCCTGGGCCCATCGTATTGATGCAGTTACAAAGAGGGAATTACAGTGGCTAAATTTCATTAAGAGTTTGAGGAGATTTGGTGTGCACCAAAGACACTTGTAAATTTCTACAGATGTACTGTGGAGAGGGTTCTAACTGGCTTCATCACCATCTGGTATGGGGGGTGGTGGGGTGGCTACTGCACAGTATCAAAATAAGCTGCAGAAAGTTGTGTACTCAGTCCACTCTATCATGAGCAGCAGCCTTTGTAATATTTTGGACATCTTCAAGGAGTGATGCCTCAAAATGGTGGCATCCATCATTAAGGAACTCCATCACCCTGGACATGCCCTCTTCTCATTACTACCATCGGGGATAAGGTACAGGAGCCTGAAGGTACATGCTCAATGATTCAGGAACAGCTTCTTCCTCTTTGCCATCTGATTTCTGAATCTCTGCCATCTGAACCCATGAACACTACCTCACTACTTTTTTTTAATTTACAGTTTTATTATTATATATTGTAATGTTCTGCCGCAAAACAACAAACTTCATAACATAAAATATGCCAGCGATACTAAAACTGATTCGGAAATGAACTGTATTGAATTAATCCACACTGTCACTTCAGCAAAAATCTAAATTAATTCAATCAATTTTACTCTGCTCTCCTTGGCGCTGAGGCTGGGGCTGTGTCATTCTCCAGCTGCTCCGAGCGTAGTGTCTGTGAGCTTTGCAGCAATTTGCTGCTCTGTATGATGAACTCAGACTATGGACCTACTTTGGCTGCTCCAGGCTTCAGGTTTATGGGCTCAATTTTGTTCTGAATACTGATGCTTGCTTTATTGTTTGCATTTTTTTTCTTTCTCTCTGCACATTGGGTGCTAGTCTTTTTTTAAAATTGGGTTCTTTCAGGTTTCTTGTTTTAGTGCTGCCTGTAATACTCTCAGGTTGTATAATTTATACATACTTTGATAATAAATGTACTTTGAACTTGAAGTATAACTTTGAACATGGCTGTCCTTTTATCCACTTGGCCTGTTCGCTCTTGAATTATTGTCTCTAAAAGCAATAGACTAATCAAATTATTACCAACTTAGACCATAAGACAAAGGAGCAGAAGTTGGCCATTTGGCCCATCAAGTCTGCTCTGCCATTTCATCATGATCTGATCCAATCTCCCCTTTAGTTTCATTCCCCTGCTTTCTTACCATAACCTTTGATGGCCTGACTACTCAGATACCTATCAATCTCTGCCTTAAATACACCCAATGAATTGGCCTCCACTGCTGCCTGTGGCAACAAATTCCATAGATTCACCACCCTCTAGCTAAAAATTTTTTTTCGCATCTCTGTTCTGAATGGGCACCCTGCAATCCTCAAGTCATGTCCTCTCGTACTAGACTCCCCCACCATGGGAAACAACTTTGCCACATCCACTCTGTTCATGCCTTTCAACATTCGAAATGTTTCTATGAGGTCCCCCCTCATTCTTCTAAACTCCAAAGAGTACAGTCCAAGAACGGTCAAATGTTCCTCCTATGTTAACCCTGTCATTCCCGGAATCATTCTAGTGAATCTTCTCTGAACCCTCTCCAATGCCAGCAAGCACATCCTTTCTTAAATAAGGAGCCCAAAACTGCAAACGATATTCCAAGTGAGGTCTTACCAGTGCCTTATAGAGCCTCAACATCACAACCCTGCTCCTATACTCTACTTCTCTGGAAATGAATGCCAACATTGCATTCGCCTTCTTCACCACTGACTCAACCTGGAGGTTGACCTTAAGGGTATCCTGCATGAGGACTCCCAAGTTCTGTTGCATCTCAGAACTTTGAATTCTCTCCCCATTTAAATAATAGTTTGCCCGTTTATTTCTTCTACCAAAGTGCATGGCCGTACACTTTCCAACATTGTAATTCATTTGCCACTTCTTTGCCCATTCCCCCAATCTATCTAAGTCTCTCTGCAGACTCTGTTTCCTCAGCACTACCACCCCCTCCACCTATCTTTGTATCATCAGCAAACTTAGCCACAAAGCCATCTATTCCATAATCCAAATCATTGATATACAACGTAAAAAGAAGCGGCCCCAACACGGACCCCTGTGGAACACCACTGGCAACTGTCAGCCAACCAGAATGGGATCCCTTTATTCCCAGTCTCTGTTTCCTGCCAATCAACCAACGTTCTATCCACGTATGTAACTTCCCCGTAATTCCATGGGCTCTTATCTTGTTTAGCAGCCTCATGTGTGGCACCTTGTCAAAGGCCTTCTGAAAATCCAAATACACAACATCCACTGCATCTCCCTTGTCTAGCCTACTTGTAATTTCCTCAAAAAATTGCACTAGGTTTGTCAGGCAGGATTTTCCTCTAAGGAAACCATGCTGAGTTCAGCCTATCTTGTCATATGCCTACAGGTACTCCGTACCCTCATCCTTGACGATCGACTCCAACAACTTCCCAACCACCAATGTGATGTCAAGCTAACAGGTCTATAATTTCCTTTTTGCTTCCTTGCCCCCTTCTTAAATAGCGGAGTGACATTTGCAATCTTCCAGTCCTCCGAAACCAGGCCAGAATCTATCGACTTTTGAAAGATCATTGCTAATGCCTCCGCAATCTCCACTGCTACTTCCTTCAAAACACGATGATGCATTCCATCTGGTCCAGGAGATTTATCTACCCTTAGACTATTCAGCTTCCTGAGTACTTTCTCTGTCGTAATTCTGACTGCACATATTTCTCTTCCCTGACACCCTTGAATGTCCAGTATATTGCTGATGTCTTCCTCAGTGAAGACTGATGCAAAATACTCATTCAGTTCCTCCACCATCTCCTTATCTCCCATTACAATTTCTCCAGCATCATTTTCTATCGGTCCTATATCTACTCTCACCTGTCTTTTACTCTTTATATACTTGAAAAAGCTTTTATTATCTTCTTTGATATTATTTGCTAGTTTCCTTTCATAGTTCATCTTTTCCCTCTTAATGACCTTCTTAGTTTCCTTTTGTAAGCTTTTAAAAACTTCCCAATCCTCTGTCTTCCTACTAAGTTTTGCTTCCTTGTATGCCCTCTCCTTTGCTTTTACTTTGACTTTGACTTGTCAGCCACGGTTGCATCCTTTTTCCATTCGAAAATTACTTCTTCTTTGGAATATATCTGTCTTGCACCTTCCTCACTTCTCGCATAAACTCCAGCCACTGCTGCTCTGCCGTCCTTCCAGCTAGTGTCCCTTTCCAGTCAACGTTGGCCAGTTCCTCTCTCATGCCACTGTAATTTCCTTTACTCCACTGAAATACTGACACATCGGATTTCGGCTTCTCTTTCTCAAATTTCACAGTGAACTCAATCATGTTATGATCACTGTCTCCTAAGGGTTCCTTCACTTCCATCTCTCTAATCACTTCTGGTTCATTACTCAATACCCAATCTAGTACAGCCGATCCCCTAGTAGGCTCAACAACAAGCTGTTCTAAAAAGCCATCTCGTAGACATTCTACAAATTTTCTCTCTTGAGATCCAGTGCCAACCTGATTTTCCCAATCCACTCGCATGTTAAAATCCCCTACAATTATCATAACACTGCCCTTCTGGCAAGCCTTTTCTATTTCCTGTTGTAATTTGTAGTCCACATCACTGCAGTTGTTTGGAGGCCTGTAGATAACTGCCATCAGGGTCCTTTTACCCCTGCGATTTCTTAGCTCAACCCATAAAGATTCTGTACCTTCCGATCCTATGTCAACTCTTTCTAATGATTTAATATCATTTCTTACCATTAAAGCCACGCTACCCCCTCTACCTACCTGCTTATCCTTCCGATACACCGTGTATCCTTGAACGTTCAGCTCCCAGAGACATGCAACCTTTAGCCACGTCTCAGTGATGGCCACAATATCATACCTGCCAATCTGTAACTGTACAACAAGATCATCCACCTTATTCCTTATGCTGCATGCATTTAAGTATAACACCTCAAGTCCAGTATTTGGTACTTTTTGCATTGATGGCACTGCAACTCATCCCAATGGCTGCAAATTTGCTCCATCATCGGCCTGTCCTTCCTGACATCCTTACTACTCACTACCTTAGATCTATTTCTGTTTTCCCTCTCCTCTGTTCCATCATTCCAGTTCCCACCTCCCTGGCAAATTAGTTTAAACCCTCCCTAACAGCTCTATTAAACCTTCCCACCAGGATATTGGTCCCCTTAGGATTCAAGTGTAACCGGTCCTTTTTGTACAGGTCACACCTGCCCCAAAAGAGGTCCCAATGATCCAGAAACTTGAATCCCTGCCCCCTGCTCCAATCCCTCAGCCATGCATTTATCCTCCACCTCATTCCTTTCATGGCACTCACACTGTCACGTGGCACAGGCAGTAATCCCGAGATTACTACCTTTGCAGTCCTTCTTCTCAACTGCCTTCCTAACTCCCTATATTCTTCTTTCACCTCTTCTTCTTCCCTTTTCCTACCGATGTCATTGGTACCTATATGTAGCACGACCTCTGGCTCCTCACCCTCCCACTTCAGGACATCTTGGACGCGATCAGAAACATCCCGGACCCTGGCATCAGGGAGGCAAACTACCATCCGGGTCTCCTGATTGCGTCCTGATCGCCTGTCTGACCCCCAACTATTGAGTCCCCGATTACTACTGCCTTCCTCTTCCTTTCCCTACCCTTCTGAGCTACAGGGCCGGATTTTGTGCCAGAGGCACGGCCACTGTTGCTTCCCCCAGGTAGGCTGTCCACCCCCAACAGTACTCAAACAGGAGTACTTATTGTCAAGGGGTATAGCCACTGGGGTACTCTCTAGTACCTGACTCTTCCCCTTCCCCCTCCTAACGATGACCCACCTGTCTGCCTCCCGTGGTCCTGGTGTGACCACCTGCCTGTAACTCCTCTCTATCAACTCCTCACTCTCCCTGAGCAGACGAAGGTCATCGAGCTTCAGCTCCAGTTCCCTAACACAGTCCCTTAGGAGCTGCCGCTCAGCACACCTGGCGCAGATGTGGACGTCCGGGAGGCTAGGAGATTCCAGGACCTCCCACATCCGACACCGAGAACAACAAACTGCTCTCACACTCATACTTCCCCTTTCCTCAAATAACAGGAAAAAACTGAAACCTAAACCTACCTTGCCTCGCCCGCTTCTGTCGAAGCCTGTTGAGCCAAAGCCCTTAAGCCTACACTCTGCTCCCGGCTCACTCCACTGCCCGCAAACGACGCTGCCCGCTGTTTAAGACTGTGTCATTTTTAAATCTTCCCCGCTTCACTACCCAACGTCACACGCCTGCGCAGTCCCGACTCTCTCGACTCCGATGAGAAGAAGAAAAAATCAAAATGGCTCCCACCGCACTCCCGTTCTGATCCTCCGACTTTCTTCTCAAAAACTTGCTGCTTCTTCAAAGAAGAAATGGGCATTTGATAGTTGGAAGACCTCAAAGTTCTACGTTTCTTTCTGGACACCAGACCTAACCAGTTCCCCTCCACCACCACTCTCCTCCGCCTAGCAGAACTTGTCCTCACTCTCAATAATTTTTCCTTTGACTACTCTTACTTCCTTCAAACAAAAGGCGTAGCCATGGACATTCGCATGGGTCCCAGCTATGCCTGCCTTTTATTTGGCTTTGACTCTGTTCCAAGCCTAACTGGTATCACTCCCCAACTTTTCCTACACTGCATCCTGCACCCATGTGGTGCTCATGAAATTCATCAACTTTGCCTTCAACTTACACTCTGCCTTCAAATTTACCTGGTCCATTTCCAACACTTCCCTCCCCTTTCTCAATCTCACTGATTCTATCTCTGGAGCCAGCTTATCTACTGATATCCTTTATAAACCCACTGATTCACACAGCTACCTGAACTATACCTCTTTCTATCCTGTTGCTTGTAAAAATGCCATCCACTTCCCTCAATTCCTCAGTCTCCGCTACATCTGCTCTCAGGATGAGGCTTTTCATTCCACAACTAAGGAGATGTCCTCCTTCTTTAAAAAAAAGGGGCTTCCCTTCCTCCACCATTAAAGCTGCCCTCACCCGCATCTCTTCCATTTCGTACATGTCTGCCCTCGCCCCATCCTCCCATCACCTCAGCAGGGATAGGGTTACTCTTGACCTCACTTGCCATCCCACCAGCCTCCACGTCCATCTCATAATTCTCTGTAATTTCCACCATCTCTAAGGAATCCTACCATGAAAGACATCCCTCCTTCCCCCTTTCTGCTTTCTGCAGGGATTGCTCCTTGCGTGACTCCCTTGCCCATTCATCCGTCCCCACTGACCTCCCTCCTGGCATTTATCTTTGCAAGCAGAACAAGTGCCACACCCACCCCTACACTACCTCCCTCACTACCATTCAGGACCCCATACAGTCCTTCCAGGTGAGGTGACATTTCACCTACGAGTCCGTTGGGGTCATATATTGTGTCCGGTGCTCCCGGTGTGGCCTCCTATATATTGGTGAGACCTGATGTAGATTGGGAGACCGCTTCACCAAGCACCTACACTCCATCCACTAGAAAAAGCAGGATCTTCCATGGCCAGCCATTTTAATCCATTTCCCGTTCCCATTCCATCATGTCAGTCCATGCCCTCCTCTACTGACGTGACGAGTCCACACTCAGACTGGAGGAGCAAAACTTCATATTCTGTTTGGGTAGCCTCCAACCTGACAGGCATGAACATCGATTTCTTGAACTTCCATTAATGCCCCCCCTCCAACACTCCCCATTCAGAGTTGCCCCCTCACCATATCTACTTACCTGCCCATCACCTCCCTCTGGTGCTCTTCCCTCTCTTCCATGGTGTTCTGTCCTCTCCTATCAGATTCCCTCTTCTCCAACCCTTTATCTTTCACCAATCAACTTCCCAGCTCTTTATTTCACCCCTCCCCCTCTCCTGGTTCCACCTGTCACCTACTACTTTGTATTTCTTTCCCCACTATCTTACTCTGATTTCTCACATTTTTTTCTCCAGTCCTGATGAAGGGCCTTAGCCTGAAATGTCAATGGTTTACCATTTTCCAGAGATGCTGCCTGGCTTGCTGAGTTCCTCCAGCATTTTGTGTATGTTGCTTGGATTTCCAGCATCTGCAGATTTTTTAATGTTTGTGATCTGATAAATTGGTGTAGACTTGATGGGCTAGAGAGCCTATTTCAATGATGTGGCTCTCTGATCTAGCACTGCTCATCCTCTGAATCTATGAAATTATCTCCGTCTATCAGGATGCAGGATCAAAGCACCAATGTCTCGGCAACAAAGGGTGGATCCCATCCAGACTGGGTGACAGACTCTTAATGTGCTGACACCATTTCTATCTGCTTAATCTCATTCAGAAACACAGCAACCTCCTGACTCACCATAACGTTTGTGATCCTTTGTTTTGATACAGATGAATATTTGAACCAATATGCTTTCAAACAAATAGATTAAAAACCTTTGAAATTAAATAAGTTGATCAGACACAATGAACCACTAATTACCCAGCTTCAGACATAAAAAACCTGAACATCAGTAACTGAATGCCTTTTGCTTTAATGAGGAAGGATTTATCTCTTATTGTTTCAATTTGACGAACTCAGAGCTAACCTATGTGCCTGTTCTGATCCATTCCACAGTATCATAGAGTCATAGAACACTACAGCACAGAAACAGCCCTTCAGCCATTCTAATCCATGTGAAATTATTAATCTGTCTTGTCCCATCGACCTGCACCTGGACTGTAGCTTCCATACCCCTCCCATCCATGTACCTATCCACATTTCTCTTAAAAGTTGAAGTTGAATCTGCATATACAACTTCCACTGGCAGCTCATTCTACACTGTCACCACTCACTGAATGAAGAGCATCTTCCTCATGTTCCACTTAAACATTTCACCTTTAACCCAAGACCTCTCGTTCTAGTCTCACCCAACCTCAGTGGAAAAAAGGCTTGCTTGAATTTACCCTATCTGTACACCTCATTATTTTGTATACCTCTATCAAATCTTCCCTCATTCTCCGACACTCTAAGGAATACAGTCCTAACCTATTCAATCTTTCCCTGTAACTCAGGTTCTCAAGTCTTCACAATACTCTTGTAAATTTTCTCTGCAGTCTTTCAGGCTTATTGACATCTTGCCTGTAGACTGGTGACCAGAACTGCACACAATACACCAAATTTGGTTTCATTTAATGTCTTATACAACTACAACATAATGTCCCAGCTCCAGAACTCAATACTTTGGCCTATGTACCAAAAACTTTCTATTGATGTGTATCCAAATCCTCCTGAAATATTTGGTATCCAAACCCTGTATCCAGTCCTGCTGAGGAGGCTCAGCCTGAGATGTTGACTATACTCTTTTCCACAGACGTTGACAGGCATCCTGAGTTCCTCTAGCATTTTGTGTGTGTTGCTCTCGATGTGTATTGCCACTGTCAAGGTATTGTGGATCTATATTTCCCGATCCCTCTGTCCTGCCATACTAACTGTTCAAGCCCCAACATGGTTTGTCTTCCCAAAGTGCAACACTTCACAGTTCTCTGCATTAAATTCCATCCGCCATTTAATAAGCCATGTTTCCAGATGGTCCAGATCCCACTGCCAGCTTTAATAGCCTTCCTCACCCTCAATCTTGGTGTCAATGAGGGAATAAGCTCTAAGGAGCCTACAATTTGGAAACATCAATGCCCAGGAATGGAAAGCCTACAAAAAAGTACTGGATACAGCCCAGTCCATCACAGGAAAAGCCCCTTCATCTATAAGAAACGCTGCCACAAGACAGCAGCATCCATCATCAAGGACTCCCACCATCTAGGTCATGCTGTCTTCTCACTGCTGCAATCAGGAAGGAGGTTCAGGAGCCATGGATCCCACAGCACCAGGTTTGTGAACAGTTATTATCATTCAAGCTCCTGAACCAGTGTGGATAACTTCACTCAGCTCAGCCCTAAACTATTCCACAACCTATGAACTCACTTTCAAGGACTTCACAACTCATGTTCTAAGTATTATTTATGTATTTACTTACTTTTTCATTGTATTTGCACATTGGTTGTTTGTCAGTCTTTGTGTGTAGCTTTTTATTGATTCTTTTGTCTGTCTTTGTTCTATCTTGAATCCCTGTAAGAAAATGAATCTCAGGGTAGTATTTGGTGACATACGTACTTTGATAATAAATTTAATTTGAACATTGAGGATTTGAATCTAATCATTTTTTTCTTCAATCTGATAATGCTGTAACATTACTTTATTGTGAGATTACATCTTCAAATAAGAAACTACGAACAATACAAAATGAAGAAAACTAATTACTTAGTTGCAATCATCTCCATTTTACTGGAGAACTGATTGCAAAGTGAGCTCTATCTTGCTTTTGTTGAGCAATTGTGATGGTTTATGCATTTCCAGTTGCCCTGTCAAAACGTTGAACAGGTATAGATCAGTTTGTTTCAGTCAACTCATGCCTCATGCTGCTGTCTGGCACGAGTGCAACAAGAAAGCTGCTGTAGGCTAAAATGCTCCTTTCAGAAAGGATGCTGGAAGATGAAGCAGGGAGCTAATGGAGTTTGATTGATGACCAGACAGTTTAATGCTTCTTCCAAAAGATGATTCATTGGGCTGAAAGTTACTAGAATTTTCCTGTAATGACACTCATCAGGTCAGGCAGCCACCATGGAAAGGGAAACAATTAATGTTGTAAGGCAGAGACTCTGTTTCCCTGTAACAAAAGATGTTCTGCAGATGCTGGAAATCCCAAGTAACACAAACAAAATGGTGGAGGATTTCAGCAGGTCAGGCAGCATTTATGGCAAGGAATAAAAATATAAAGCATCTGTGGAAAAGAGTCTTGGTGAATGTCTTGGCATGGATCATCAACTCCTTATTCTTTTCCATAGATGCTGCCCAACCGGTTGAGTTCCTGTAGCAACTTGTGTTTGTTGCTGTTTCTCTTTCTACAGGAGTCATCTTCTGGCCTGCTGAGAATCTTTTGTTATTATGTCAGATCTGTGGTTGTTTTATACTGACTGATTATTAAAATAGTGTGATTATAGTCTGATAAGTTTATATACTTTCCATTGTATATGTCAGAATCTAATAAGCTTATTTAAAATATGGCAAACATAATGCTTGGAGGCTGGAAGAGTGGGTTATAGAGTCATACAAAATTACAGCACAGAAACAGACCCTTTGGGCCATCTAGTCCATGCCGAACCATTTAAACGGCCTACTCCCTTCAACCTACACCAGGACGATAGACCTCCATTCCCCTGTATCCAGGTACCTATCCAAACTTCTCCTAATCATTGAAATCGAGCTGACAGCTCGTTCCACTTTCTCACGACCCTCTGTGTGCAGAAGTTTCCCCTCATGTTCCCCTTAAACTTTTTACCTTTCTCCCTTAACCCTTAACCCCGACCTCTGGTTGTAGTTCCACCTAACCTTAGTGGAGAAAAGGCTGCTTACATTTATGCTGTCTGTACCCCTCTGTTGAGGAGTGGGAATGAATTTGAGTTTTGTATCGTTGTTCAATAATCATAAATTCTTAGTAATGAAAATCATAAAGTTGCACATAAAAATTAGAAGAATGAAAGATGATCTCATTGAAAGGTGCAGATTCTTAGAGAATCGACAGGTTTGATGCAAGCACTTACCCGCTGACTGAAGAGAATAGAACTGGAGGTAATAGATTTAGAAGGAGGTGTAGGTCATTTTCGACTGAAATATGAAGTATTTTCTTCAATAATAGGGATATGACTCTTTGGAATTCTCCACCTCAGAGGATTATGAAGATTTAAGGAATGAACTCATTTCCAAATACTGATCAATATACATTCAGTGGCCACTTTATTAGGTACACATGTACCTAATAACTTGCTCATTAATGCAAGTAACTAATCAGCCAATCATGTGGCAGCCACTCAGTGCATAAAAGCATACAGACATGGTCAAAAGGTTCAGTTGTTGTTCAGACCAAATATTACAATGGAGAAGAAATGTTAATTAAATGAATTCAACCATTGAATGATTGTTGATGTCAGACGGGGTGGTTTGATTATCTCAGAAACTGCTGAACTCCTGGGATTTCCACATACAACAATCTCTAGAGTTTACAGAGACTGGTGCAATCAAACAAAAAAACATCCAGAGAGTAGCAGTTCTGTGGTAGAAACTGCCTTATTAAATGAGAGAAGTCAAAGGCCAGAGTGGTTCAAGCTGACAGGATGGTGACAGTAACTCAAATAAACATGTTACAATACTCGTTTGCAAAAGAACATCTCTGAATGCACAACATGTCAAACCTTGAAGAGGATGTGCTGCAGCAGCAGAAGAGCACACCGGATCCCACTCCTGTACCTAATAAAGTGGGCATTGTGTGTATTTCTGCCTGTTAAGAGAAACAAGGTGCATATGGTCACGAAGCAGGGAAATTGTGCTTGAGGCAGTTGTTCAGCCATGATCTTGTTGAATAGGGCTACTCAACTTGCTTCTTGTATCGTACAGTATCATACGTATTAAATGTAAACATGACAGTAGATAGGCAGCTAAGACATTAACATGGTGCGCTTTGAACAGATATGGTCATCTGGCAAAATCATGGATTAGTGTTGTAATCCTGTTGGCAGTTAATGTGGGGTATGGACAGCCTATGTTATACTAATCATCAATTAAAAATTAAATCTGAATGAAAGTAATATGTAGGTGAAGAAAGTGAATGGTTTATTTATAAAATAATGGAAAGGATGCCTATCGAATGCAGCAAGGGTTAAGGAGTATGCTGCGATTCTTGACTCCATCTTTTACACTGGGTATCCTTTCTCCTTTTCAACACTGATGAATTCGAATACTTGGAACAATCCAAAGAGCATCAAAATACATGATAGATAACAGTTGAACATTGTTATAAATTCTTATTCAGGTGAAATCTTCAAAAAAACTTAAATGGGGACTCAAAAAGCTCATTTAAAACCTTTTTAGCCTGGCTCACCCCTTCTGATTTTTCTGTTGCCAAAAACACAATGAAGGTAATAGCTTTGAATAATTGTTTTGAAGATTTTTTTCCCAGATATTAAACACATTTTCAGTCAATTGACAAGATCCTGTTTAACTCTAGTCAAATAATAGAGCAAGATATAGTTAATTAAATAGATCTATTATATGACGTTAAATAGATCTATTATTTGACGTGTTGTGATATTTTAATATTGCAGCTATTAGTAGATGATGATAAATATAAACAGTGCCCTCCCTTCTTCCTTACATATTACTCCTGAAGAATGCTATTGTCATTTCCATATTCAAGGTCAACTTCTCCATTTGGCTTTGAGAATAATAGCATTATGATCATTAGAATTAATGGTGAGCATCAATATTACCTGCGAGCATTAATGTGAACCATATCGTCTTCTTGTGTGCCACAATGGCTTGCCGGTTTATATAATGAAAACTGTTGTTACTTTGCAATTCATTACTGAAAGGTTCATATCAAAGACTAAAGTTATTCAGACATTGGCATTACGTTATCAGCTACATTGCTAGCAGAGACAATCAAATCGAGAGAGTTACTTACACAAATATGCACAAGGAAGCCATCTCAATCATTACTCTGCTGCGGACTCTCATACTGCCTGAGCAATGTATCCATGACAACCAGATTTGCAGCTCTTTCCACCCGGCACACAGTCTGCCTTCATTCTGATGTGCAGTTTTGGTCTCAGCCCATGTCCCCTCTCTCATATTAGCCCTCAGCCTTCCAAACCACCTCTCACTTGAAGCAAACTCCAAAATGTAGTCGGCACCTTGAACTGCACACAGCCCCCCCAACCCATTATACTTGAGACCATACCTAACTTTCCCTCCTGGTATTGACTACAGCTGGTCATCTGTCATGGGATTAGCTCAAGAAGGAGCAGTAACAGTGTGGAAGGAGACAATCCTGCCTGTTGTGTCCATGTAAGAAGAATCCCAATTGTCTCGGTACCCGGCTCTGCTTCAGATCCTTGATGCTGAATCCGATTTATTTACCACATGAACTGTACATTGAAACATATAATGGAACATGTCAGTCACAGCCAACCGACCCAAGGATGGGCTGGAGGCAGCCTGAAGTGTTGCTGCACATTCTAGTGCCAACAGAGCATGCCCACAATGCAGGGCAGAACAATACAAAACACAAAAATCATACCAAGCATAAAAGCAGCAAGTGCAAGACAAGAAACAAACTCAGTTTCTCTCGAACTCCCCCCCCCCACCCAGAGCACACAGTCCTCTACTCTGACCTCCCTCCCTCCCACTCATACACACATAGTCCTCTACTCCAGGACGGGACCTCCTGTTCCACCTTTGCACATACACAGTTCTTTACTCTAATCTCAGGACAGGACATCCTGTCCCACCCTTGCACATAAACTGTCCTCTAATGCCAGGCCAGGTCACCTTCAGTCTTCAACCTCTTCCCATAATCCTGCGAAGTCTATTCTTTCAAAAACACATCCAGCTCCTTTTTGAACACTACAAAGGAATCTGCTTTAATTACTACACCTGACAGTGCATTCCAGACCATAATCACTCATAGTATAAAAGCTTTTCCTCTTGTGACTTTGAGTTCTTTTGCCAATCACATTCATTTTACATTTCCAGGTCCTTAATATCTATCTACTTTGCATATATTGTTCATCAGGAGAACTGCCCTAGTGTCTCCAGTCCATTGGCATAACTAATTTTAGGGAATCTCTTCTGCATCTTCTCCAAAGCATTTACACCTTTCCTAAATTTTAGTATCTAGATCTGAGCATAATATTCCATTTGCATCTTAACTGTGTTTATTAAATTTGATCACAATTTCCATGTATTTGTATCCTAAGCTCCTCACTATAGGCCAGCATTGCATTAGCATATAGAATTGTGCCCAAATTTCACCTACCATCTATATGACAATTCCATTGGCCCATCTGTGTCTCCTTGAACTGCTTTACACTTGAAGGTTATTGAGTTCTCCACATTTTGTGTCACAATTTGGAAATTGGGCTCTTTTACATCCAAGTTATTAATGTATAATCAAACAGTTTTACAAATCAGTGGCCACTTTATTTGGTACACCTCTATCTAATAACTTAGTCGTTAATGCAAGTATCTAATCAGCCAATCATGTGACAGCAACTCAATGCATAAAAGCATGCTGACATGGTCAAGAGTTCAGTTATTGTTTGGACCAAACATCAGAACGGGGAAGAAATGTAATCTAAGTGACTTTTATCGTTGAATGATTGTTGGTGACAGAGGGGGTGGTTTGAGTATCTCAGAAACTGCTGATCTCCTGGGAATTTCATGAACAACAATCTCTAGAGTTTACAGAGAGAGGTGCAAAAACTTTGAAGTGGATGAGCTACAGCAGTAGAAGACCAGGAACATACTCTCCATGACCACTTTAGTAGGTAATTTGGCTGATGCTGGTATCTTTTGCTCCTACGCCTTATGGTCTATGTCTTCAGATTCAGATTGTGAATCATTTAGTTATCATATGTACAACAAAACATACAGTGAAAAGCATCATTTGTGATAATAACCAGCACAGCCTAAGGATGCTCTGAGGGAGACTGCACGTGCTCCCTCACATTTTGGTGCCAACACAGCATGTCCACAATGTTCAGCAGAATAACACAGAAAACACCAAATTAGAACACAACAAGCAACAAAATAACACCACCAAAAACAAACCCCTTTGATACCTCACACCGACCCACACGCACAGTCCTCCAATACTAGGACAAGCCTCTGGGTCTCCAGTCACCTGTCCACGTTGCTGGCCTTTAAATGCACAGCCGAGGCCTAGACTCTGGCCTGACCTCTAACTCCTCCACATCCTGTCCCTAAACCCTGATCTGACCCAAAACTCCCCCCTCTGTCCCTGCCTTAAGTTTTAAAAAGTATCACTAAAGGAAAGAGGAGAGGTGGAAAAGTTTAGAGAAGGAACAATGAGAGTTCAGGACCTTGACATCTGAAGTGTAGCAGACAATTAAACCATGACTGAATGAAGGCATCCAGAAAGGCCTGAAATGAAGAATTTCACAATTTGGAGTTGTATTGCAACACATAACTCTATCTAGGCCTTTGAACATTTGATAGGGTTCAATGAGACTGCCTCCTCATCCTTCCAAACTCCAGCAAGTACAGACCCAGATCCATCTGCCCTGCCACTGCTGTTAAGCATCCTTCATTGTTCACATTTGGTCTGGAATTCCCACTTCACCCATGAGCTGTATTTCTGGAGATTGTACCTGGACCTCGAGTAACTTTCTTAATCGCCAGATTTGAATGCCTCTGAACTAGCCCATAGCAGATTGTGGATCTCATGGTTCATCCAGAGCTTCTGCTCGGGGGAAGACTCTGAATGAATCGGATGACCCTTTAAGTGTGATCAGTAGTTTTAATCTCACCCAACCTCAGTGGAAAAAGCTTGTCGGCATTTACATCTATACCTGTCATCTTTTTATATACCTCTATCAAATCTCCCCTCAATCTTCAACATGACAGGGAATGAGTCCTAACCCTTTCAAACTTTCGCTATAAATCAGGTCCTCAAGACTGGCAACATCCTTGTAAAGTTGTAAAAAAAAATTGTCCTAAAGAAGGGTGTTGGCCTGAAATGTCAATTGTTTGATCATTCCATGGATGCTGCCTGACCTGCTGAGTTCCTCCAGCATTTTGTGTATGTGTGTTTCCTTGTACTTTTCTCTGTACTCTTTTAATCTTATTTACATCTTTCCTGCAGGTACAGTAGGTGACCAAAACTGCACACAATACTCCGAATTAGACCTCAGCAATGTCTTATACAACTTCAATGTAACATCCCAACTCTTGTTCTCAGTACATCGATTTATGAAAGCCAAACACCTCATAGAGAGTGGCTGGAGTTGAACCATGATCGTTGGTGCTGTGACGTGTTACGCTAACCACTGTGCTGGCATGCCAGCCACCTCAACATCTCCACATCATGTGCTCTCAGTTTTTTTTCATTTGCTGCAAGATGTTACTTGTCTTCCCTCTTTTAACTTCATATCACATATGTATGCACGTACACACACACAGACACAGAGGAAATCGACTCATCTGTTAGCCACTGACCTTCTCAACTCAAATTTTCCTTCCACGAGCATTCCATTCAGCTGAGAATATCCTGAGAAACCTTTTACAAAGCCGGTTTTTTTCCTGTGAATGAAATTCTAGGACAAAAGCCCTCTCAGATATTGTGAAAATAAAAGAAAATGCAGATGATGGAAGTCTGAAATAAAAACAGAAAATGCTGTGGTTTCTCGGCAGCTCAGGCCCGATGGATGGGAAGAGAAAGATGATTAATGCTTCGTATCAAAGACCTGAAGGATATGGAAGACTGTTGTCCATAACACAATGGAATAGATGGGACAAAGATCCTGTATCTGCACTGTAGTGCTCTATGATTCTATGACTCTTTCCTTGTGGTGTGATCTCCAATGCCCCGCAGGCACACATATTAAAAAGTTATGCTTCGGATATCTTGTCACATCCAATGAATATATTTGTTTTCGAGAACTCAAAAGGAAACCCAAAACTCAAGCCATCTTCCCATGCAGATCCAGAGAATCTGTAACGTCTACTTTCTGTGCCTGGAGTAGTGGGTTCATCAATTCACAAACGACAAAATCTGCAGATGTAAATCCAAGCAACACACACAAAATGCTGGAGGAACTCAGCATACCAGGCAGCATCTATGGAAAAGAGTATAGTCCAGGTTTCCGGTCAAGACCTTTCATCTGGACTGGAGAAAAAAGATGAGGAATCAGGGTTAACAGGTGGGGGAGCGGAGGATGAAAAACAGGGTGATAGGTGAAAGTGCGAGGGGGAGGGGTGAAGTAAAGAGCTGGAAAGTTGATTGGTGAAAGAGATGGAGGGCAGGAGAAGGGGGAATCTGATAGGAGAGGGCAGAAGGTCATGGAAGAAAGAAAAGGGGGAGCAGCACCAAGGGAGGTGATGGGCAGGCAAGGAGATAAGGTGAGAGAGGGAAAAGGGAATGAGGAATGGTGAAGAGGGAGGGGGAGGGTTGCATTACCAGAAGTTGATGCCATCAGGCTGGGGGCTACCCAGACGGAATAGAAGGTTGCTCCTCCAACCTGAGTGTGGCCTCATCATGACAGCAGAGGAGGCCATGGACTGACATGTCAGAATGGGAATGAGAAGTGGAATTAAAATGGGTGGACACTGGAAGATCCCACTTTTTTCTGGTGGACAGAGTGTAGGTTCTTGGTAAAGTGGTCTCTCAGTCTACGTTGGGTCTCACCATTATACAAGAGGCCACACCAGGAGCACCAGATACAGTATATGACCCCAACAGATTTACAGGTGAAGTGTTGCCTCAACTGAAAGGACTGTTTGTGGCCCTGAATGGAAGTGAGGGAGAAGGTGTAGGGACAGATGTAGCACTTGTTCCGCTTACAAGGATAAGTGCTGGGAGGGAGATTAGTAGGGAGGGACAAATGAATAAGGGAGCCATGTAGGAGGCGATACGTGTGGAAAGCAGAAAGTTGGCAGGGAGGGAGAAATTAGGGAGTTTAATGTAAAGGAACCCTTCAGAGGCACTGATCATAATATGATTGAATTCATACTGCAATTGAGAGGGAGAAGAATAGTCAAATGTATCAATATCAGAATCAAATAAAGGGAATTACAGAGGCATGAGAGAGGAGCTTGCCCAGGTGGATTGGAAGAGGATACTGGTGGGGATGACAGCAGAGTAGAGATGGCTGAAGTTTCTGGGAATAATTTACAAGGTGCATGATAGATATATCCCACAGAGGAAATAGTGCTCAAATTGGAGGGGTAGGCAATCATGGCTGATAAAGGAAGTTAAGGACTGCATAAAAGCCAAGGAAAGGGCATATAAGGTAGCAAAAGTGAGTGGGAAGTTGGATGATAGGAAGCTTAAAATCCACCAAGAAAAGCTGTGAGGAGGGAAAAGATGAAATATGAGGGCAGACTAGCCATTAATATAAAGCAGGATACTGAAAGCTTTTTCAGTTATGTAAAGGGTAAAAGGGAGATGAGAGTTGATATTGGACCACTGGAAAATGATGCTGGTAAGGTAGTAATGGGGGACAAAGAAATGGCAGATGAACTTAAAGGGGACTTTGCATTTGTCTTCACTGTGGAAGACACTAGCAGTGTGCCAGAGGTCCGTGAGTGCCATTGCTATTACAAAGGAAAAAGTGCTAGGCAAACTGAAAGGTCTTAAAGTGGATAAGTCACCTGGACCAGTTGGACTACATCCCAGAGTCCTGAGAGAGGTTGCTGAAGAGATAATGGATGCATTGGTCAGGATCTTTTAAGACTCTCTTGATTCTGGCATGGTCCCAGAGGACTAGAAAATTGCACATGTTACTCCACTCTTTAAGAAGGAAGGAAAGCAAAAGGAAATTATAAGCCAGTTAGCCTATCCTCAGATTTCAGAAGGCATTTGTTAAGGTGCCACACATGAGGCTGCTTAAGAACATTAAATCCTATGGCATTACAGGAAAGATACTGGCACAGATAGTGGAATGGCTGACAGGCAGGAGGCAGTGAGTGGAGATAAAAGGAGCCTTTTCTGGTTGGCTGTCAGTTACTAGTGGTGTTCCTCAGGGGTCAGGGCGCTGGATCAGGGATCCAATTGCAGACCCAGTACTGAGCACACAGGGATATTAATCAAGTAACAAATCCCAAGGTGCAAATAAAGTTGGCATCAAAGTTCAGGCAGAGATCAAAACATACAGAGAAATCCAAAAACCAGAACAGGGAAACAGGCAGTCAATATTCAGACAGAGTACATGCTGGAAAGACTCAGGAAAATTCACTGGCACAATCTGGTAACAAACAGGTGAAAACACAGGACTGAAATACACTGAGCATAAACAGAGAGGCAGATGGAGCACAATGAGACAGAAGTTGCAGCAAAACAGGTAATAATGAGAAACAGGTGAGAGGCAGAGTACTCAGTAATACAGGGGCTGGAGTAGAACAGGGGCGGGGACAGGAGCATATGGCAATACAAAACTACAGACTGATAGCTAGGGGGAAAACACACAAAAAGACAAAGTTCAACTGGAGGTACTGACACTTTTCAGTTTGTCAGTGATCTAGATAATGGAATTGATGGCTTTGTGACAAAGTTTTCAGATGATACAAAAATAGGTGGAGGGGTAGGTAGTGCTGAGGAAGAAATGCAATTGCAGTAGGGAATACACAAATTGGAAGAATGGCCAACAATGTGGCAGATGGAATGCAGTGTAGGGAAATGTATGGTTATGCATTTTGGCAAAAGGAACAATAGTATGGATATTATCTAAATGGGGAGAAGTTTCAAACATCAGACGTGTAGAGGGACTTACGAGTCCTTGTGTAAGACTCCCAGAAGGCTAGTTTACAGGTTGAGTCTGTAGTAAAGAATGCAAATGTAATGTTGGCATTTATTTCAAGTGGAATAGAATCTAAAAGCACGGAGATAATGGTGAGCCTTTCTAAGACACTAGTCGGGCCGCACTTGGAGTATTATCAACAATTTTAGTCATTTTATTTTTTAAAAAAACAGGACAGAGAATCTGTTGCTTTAGTTGCCCGTACATGTCTCAGCTCACACCCTGCAGGGTTTACCATCTCCCATCAGCAAACGGATGAGCAATAAATGAGGTTCTGACATTCAGATCCGCTGTTAGAATAAAGGAATCCCATCAATCATACAGCTGAAACAGGAGCATCTTGCTTTTGTTGGCTGTTTAGTCAGCTCACTGAAATTGAAGTTATTTCAATTACTGAATCATGTCAGTGCAAGACAGTGAACAAGAAAAAAAACGAGCGGCAAATGGTAGTGCTTTTACTAGCTCAGGAGTTTATTCAGCTCTATGTTTATTACAGGCAATAGCTAAGAGGTACTGTAGGTCGCAGCCCGTGGAGTTTCATTGCCAGAGGTGACATTGTATTCACTTCTCTCTGGTTTCCATGTGGTGTTTGTGTCCTTGCAGATCCTTCTTCTGCATGCTTAGCACTTTCCCCCAAATCCTCAGTAAAATTGATATGCATATATGGTCTTAAATAGAGTCCAGTAGATTCAATTCACTTCACTGATCAAAATAGATCTCCACTTTTAGGATCCATACAGTCTGGCATCTCATAATAGATTTACTGTTATGTACCATTATCAGAGATACTTTGTCTTCTCAAAGACTTCTTGATGATCTTACTTTTACCACAGAGAAGAACTACCCTCACTGTCCCTATTCAATGGTTTCTGCTCTCCCTAAGGTACAGCCACTCCAGTTCCAATCCCATTCTTCTTGCAGGCCTCCAGTCTCAGGAACAATTGCTCATATTTTTGCCAATTCAAGACCATGAGGCATAGGAACATGCAGCCAACTGAGTCTGCTCCACCATTCCATCATGGCTGATTCATTATCCCTCTCAACCCCATTCTCCCTGTAACCTTAGACACCCTTACTAATCATGAATCTGTCAACCTCTGCTTTATACAGTGCCTATAAAAAGTATTCAGCCCGCCCCCCCCCCCCCGGAAGGTTTCATGTTTTATTGTTTTACAACATTGAATCACAGTGATTTAATTTTGCTTTTTTGATACTGATCAACAGAAGAAGACTCTTTTATGTCAAAGTGAAAACAGATTTCCACAAAGTGATCTAAATTAATTTCAAATATAGAACACAAAATAATTGATTGTATAAATATTCACCCCCTTTAATATGACACACCAAATTATCACTGGTACAGCCAATTGGTTTAGAAGTCATTAGTTAATTGGAGATCATCGTGTGCAGTCAAGGTTTTACAATTGATTGTCATGAAAATACACCCGTATCTGGAAGGTCCGACTATTGGTGAGTTGGTATCCTGGCAAAAACTGCTCCATGAAGACAAAAAGACACTTCAAGCAGCTCTGCGAAAAGGGTATTGAAAAGCACAAGTCAGGAGATGGATCCAAGAAAATTTCAAGTCACTGAATATCCCTTGGAGTACAGTTCAGTCAATCAAGAAATGGAAAGAATATGGCACAGCTGTAAATCTCACTAAAGCAGGCTGTCCTCTAAAACTGAATGACAGTGGAAGAAGGAGATTAGTTAGGGAGGCTACCAACTGACCTATGACAACTCCAGAGGGTTTACAGGCTTCAGTGGCTGAGATGGGAGAGACTGTTGCCCAGGTGCTTCAATGGTCTCAGCTTTATGGGACAGTGACAAAGAGAACGCCACTGTTGAAAAGAAACTCACGTAAATTCTCGGCTAGTTTGCCAAAAGGTATGTGAAGTCAGGCGGAAGATGGTTCTATGGTCTGATGAAACCAAAATTGAGCTTTTTTGCCATCAGACTAAACACTATGTTTGGCATAAGCCAAACACCGCACATCATCAAAAGCACACTGTCCTTACTGTGAAGCATGGTGGTAGCTACATCGTGCTGTGGGGATGTTTCACTGCAGCAGGCCCTGGAAGGCTTCTGAAGGTAGAAGGTAAAATGAATGCAACAAAATAAAGGGAAATTCTGGAGGAAAACCTGATGCAGTCTGCAAGAAAACTGCAAGTTGGGAGAAGATTTGTTTTCCAGCAAGACAATGAACCCAAGCATAAAGCCAAAGTACACAGAAAGGACTTAAAAACAACAGTTAATGTCCTGGAGTGGCTAAGGCAGAGTCCAGAACTCAATCCAATTGAGACTTTGTGGCTGGACTTGAAAAGGGCTGTTCCCTCACGATCCCCATGCAACCTGACAGAGCATGAGTGGTTTTGAAAAAGAAGAATGAGGAAAAATTACAGTGTCCAGATGTGCAAAGCTGAATCAGACCTATCCACACAAACTCAAAGCTGTAAGTGCTGCCAAAGGTGCATCTACTAAAATGCCGACTTCAAGGGAGCATCATTAATTTAAATCATTTGTAGAGATCTTTCACTTTGACACGAAAATTAAAAAGCCAAAATTAAATCCACTGTGATTCAAAGTTGTAAAACAATAAAACATGAAAACTTCTGTGTGTGTGGGGGGGTGGATACCTTTTATTGGCACAATATATACCCAATAACCTGGCCTCCAAACAGCAATGAATTCCACAGATTCACAACCCTCTGGCTAAATAAATTCCTCCTCTTATGTTCTAAATGGGCATCTCTGCATTTTGATGCTGTGCCATCTGGTCCTAGATTCCCCCCTTGACAGGGAACATCCTCTCTAGATCCACTCTATCTGGGCCTTTTAATATTCAAGGTGTTTTTTCAATGAGATCCACCATTATTCATTTAGTTTGCCTTGATGTTTCTGTATTTAAAAATATGCATCTGATTGAATATTAATTGTTACTTCATAGAAAGGCTACTTATCCCAGAGCTATAGTCTTTTCCCAGGTAATTATAAAACCCATGATCCTTATGACATGACCAGCATTCATGGACCTTCTACCCAGGAAGAATTCATTGCTTTTCAAAAGCGATAGAAGAAAGCTGAAGTGCAAAATAAACATCTGAATTGCTCAGCAAACTATATTAAAATTGATTGCAAAAGAGAACATTGAAAATATTTGATCTCTTCCAAAAAACCTTTAACTTTGGAAAAGTAACTGCTGACTTTAAGTAATGGGCTGAAGGGGAGCATCATTCCCTGGTGAGTTAGGGGGTCAATCCACCGCAGGTTACAGCACTTCACTGAAGAAGCCACTATTTAAACAGTTCTACATTTCACATTAGATTAAATATAGAACATAGAACAGTATATACCCTTCAGGAAGTGGCAGATGGAATTCAACTCAGAAAAGTGTGAGGTGATTCCGTTTGGAAGGTTGAGTGTGAAGGCAGAACATAGGGTAAGTGGCAGGATTCTTAACAGTGTGGATGAACAGAGGGATCTTGGGGTCCACATCCATAGGTCAAACAAGTTGAAAGGGCAGTTGAAAAGGCATCTGGTGTGTTGACCTTCATTAGTTAAGGGATTGAGTTCAAGGGATTACAACTATAAAAATCTGGTTCAACCACATGCGAGTATTGTGTTCAGTTCTGGTCACCTCATTATAGGAAGGATGTTGAAACTTCAGTGAGAGATTTACCAGGATGCTGCCTTAATTAGAGAGCATGTATTATGAGGATAGGTTGAGTGAGCTAGGGATTTTCTCTTCAGAGTGCAAGAGGTTGAGAGGTGACTTAATAGAGGCATACAAGATGATAGAGATATAGAACGTGTGGACAGCCAGAGACTTTTTCCCCAGGGCAGAACTGGCAGGGGGCATAATTATGAGGGGGCATAATTTTAAAGTGATTGGAGAGAAGTATAGACAGGGTGTCAGAGATAGTTTTTTTTTTGAACACAGTGTAGTCGTAAGGTGCATGGAACATGCTGTCAGCATGTTGGTGGAGGAAGATAGATTAGGAACATTTAAGAGATTCTTGCATAGGGACATGAATGATGGAAAAATGAAGGGCTATGTGGGAAGGAAGGGTTGGATTGATCTTAGAGTAGGTTAAAAGGTCATGACAGCATCATGGGTCAAAGGGCCGGTGCTGTGCTGTGCTATAATGCTCCATGTACTGTGATATTCTGCTGACTTTTTAAACCTACTCCAAGATCAATATAACGCTTCCCTCTTACTTAGCCCTCCATTTTGCTTTCATCCACGTGCCTAACTAAGAATCACAGAAGTGTCCCTAATGTATCTGCCCCTACCACTACCCCTGGCAGGGCGTTCCATTCACACACCCCACTCTGTGTAAAAAAAAATCTACCTCTAACATCTCCTCTGTACGTTCCTCAAATCACCTTAAAAGTATGCCCTCTTGTATTAGTTACTGCTGCCCTTGGAAAAAAGGTGCTGGCTGTCCACTCTGTCTGTGCTTCTTACCATCGTATACATCTCTATCAAGTCACCTTTATCCTTTAGTAGCAGGTTAAAGAACATGTTATGGAAATGCTTTGCAGCTTCTGAAATCCTCCCTCACTCCACCATCCCCAGTCCAACGGTTTCACTGCCTTTATAAATTATCAGAAAATGCTGACAGATTCCTGTTTACTGAAGGAATGCTTAAATTAGAGTGAATATTATCCTAATGTTTCATCTTCCTAGCTCACCCCAGAGTACAAAGTTATAATTTGTCTAGTGTAAAGTGGGTGGTTTGGTTAGCTGCCTGTTGTGGGGTGTACAGTTCCACTGCAGTGAAAGGAAATGATTTTCAAGCACTATGTACAACGTTTAACCCAAGAGATTCTGCAGTTGCTGGAAATCCAGAGGAACATAACCGAAAGCTGCAGGAGCTCATCTACGGAGAGGAATGATCGGACAACATTGGGGGCTGAGACCCTTCATCGGGACTGGGCAGGAATACGAAGGAAGGGAAGGATTACAATCTGGCACAGATGTTAAGTGAAACAAGGTGAGAGGAAAAGCAGATGGGTGGGGGAAGGGGGAATGAAGTGAGAAGCTGGGAGATGATACATGGAAGAGGAAGGAAGCTGATAGGACAAGCTTGGACTGTGTACAACAGGCAGTCCATCGAATCCATGAACTTTGTGTCAATGCCAGATATTAGGACCTGCCTGTTTCCATCACTGAAGATCAAGAGGAGAGAGACAAAGTTTCAGACAGTTTCAACTACCCCTCAGGAAGCACTTCCTGTGAAGGAAGTTTATAATATTTTGGTTCTTCTCCCTATGGTTAGGCACAATGGAGAGGTCCACACGTTTTTCTAATTGCAGTAACTAGGGATACCTATAGATGCCAATGATATAAACCACCCTTTGCGCACATCTATAAGCAGCACTGCCAGAAGAAAGCAGTATCAATCATCAAGGACCCCCACCACCCAGGCCATGATCTGTTCTTGCTGCTGCCATTGGGAAGGAGGTTCAGAAGCCTGAGGCCCCACACCACTGAACCATAAGGCTCCTAAAGAACCAGCCATCATCATGTATACGCACTTTGATAATACATTTATTTTGAACCTTTATCTTTCAATTTCTCTAGAAGGTAATTCAGCAGGTATCTACAATAACTCCTGCCTAATATTCCATTGCTTGAAGATACTGGAGCTTAGGAATACAGTATTAAAGGCAAACTGTAAAGAAAACTGTAGTGAAACTACAGTGTAGTCTGCTGTGGTGAAAACTGGGCTCAGACACTAGATCTCCTATGGTTGTACAAAAGAGTTATTTCCAAGCAATTAGACAATCAAATGGGAAGGAGTGAGGCGAGGTGAGCTCCCTCTTATTCAACAGGTGAAGGGCTTGAGACCACATGTAGGCAGATGGGGCAAGTTTAAATTGGCATCATGGTCGGCACAAACACTGCAGGTCAAAGAGCCTGTTCCCCTGCTGTACTGTCTTACATTCTTCTTCAGGGTCACTTGTTCTGCAATGCAACAGCAGCCAGACTTTGGGAAGTGATTCACTGTCTGTGAAGTGCTAACAAATATCCTGGAAGTCAGGAAGGTCTTTCTTTCTGTTTCTTATTAAAATAATTCAACAAGGGGATAATTCTCCACAACATTTGTAGCCTTGTAGAAAGAAAAAATGTGGCTAACCTCCGGGAAGACAGTTATTATTCAAAACAACAACTCTACCAACATCCGGACTATTGCACGCAGATGCTGATGCATTTATTTATCACATGTACATGGAAACATGCAGTAAAATGCATTGTTTGTGTTAATGACCAACACAACCTAAGGATATGCTGGGGGCAGCCTGTATCTTCATTCCAGGGCCAACATAGCATGCCCATAATGCTTAGCAGAACAACACAGACCACAACAGGCATCAGAACAACATCAAACCAAGTCCAGTTTCTTCTTCCCTGGGCAAATTTCTGAGCCTCCAGTGGGCTGGACAAAGGCCTCCAACTTCCCCAGTGCTCTTCAGGCTCATAGATCCAGGATTTTAGCCCTAGGACTTTGACCTCTGGACTTAGGATATACATTTGGGCTTTGAACTTCAGTATCACCGATGACAGAACCCTGACTCCAGGCCTTAAACTGTGGACTTGCAAACTTGTGTACCCAGAGGTCACCAACATTCATGCCCTCTTTCACATGGATATCTGACCCAAGGGCCCACTGACCACCAGCCCCTGCCCTCACTAGTCGTCATCCACAGCACTTACTAGCCTGCCATACATGGATATTCTTTGTCACCACTGCTGTCACTAGCTTTCTGGTGCTGAGCAGAAGCCAAAACTCCAGATCCTTTTGCCCCCACTATCCACTTCATTGGTCTTCGCGTGCAGAATAGAGACCCAGACTCCCGATGTTCAACTTCATGTCTACATTGCTGAACGTGGAGGCTGGATCAGAGGCCCAGACTCCGGCCTGATCTCTAACTCCTCCACGTTCCTGTCACTAAATCATAGTCTGACCCTTAATTCCCCTCCCTGTCCCCAAAACCATCCCTCCGAACTGAAAAAAACCCCACCTCAACGTGAGCCATGACCTGAATGGAAAAGGGAGCTCAATGCCATCTCGACTGGAAGTTGGACTGATCACTCAACTCAAGCAATTCTAAAAATAAACACAAGGAAATCTGCAGATGCTGGAAATTCAAACAACATGCTCAAAATGCTGGTGGAACACAGCAGGCCAGTCAGCATCTATAAGGAGAAGCACTGTCGACGTTTCGGGCCGAGACCCTTCGTCAGGACTAACTGAAAGGAAAGATACTAAGAGATTTGAAAGTAGTGGGGGGAGGGGGAAATGTGAAATGATAGGAGAAGACCGGAGGGGGTGGGATGAAGCTAAGAGCTGGAAAGGTGATTGGTGAAAGTGATACAGAGCTGGAGAAGGGAAAGGATCATGGGACGGGAGAAAGAAAGGGGGTGGGGAAGCACCAGAGGGAGATGGAGAACAGGCAAACAACTAAATATGTCAGGGATGGGGTAAGAAGGGGAGGAGGGGCATTAACGGAAGTTAGAGAAGTCAATGTTCATGCCATCTGGTTGGAGGCTACCCAGCCAGTTGGAGGAAAAAATGAATCCAAACTCAGGTTGGAGAAACAACACCTTATATACTGGCTGGGCAGCCTCCAACCTGATGGCATGAACATTGACTTCTCTAACTTCCATTAATGCCCCTCCTCCCCTTCTTACCCCATCCCTGACATATTTTGCCTATTCTTCATCTCCCTCTGGTGCTTCCCCCCCCCCCCCCCCACTTCTTTCTCCCGAGGCCTCCTGTCCCATGACCCTTTCCCTTCTCCAGCTCGGTATCACTTTCACCAATCACCTTTCCAGCTCTTAGCTTCATCCCACCCCCTCCGGTCTTCTCCTATCATTTCACATTTCCCCCTCCCCCCACTACTTTCAAATCTCTCAGTATATTTCCTTTCAGTTAGTCCTGACGAAGGGTCTCGGCCCGAAACGTCGACAGCGCTTCTCCCTATAGATGCTGCCTGACCTGCTGTGTTCCACCAGCATTTTGTGTGTGTAATTCTAGAAATAAGTCAGCGGGCTCAAGCCTCGCAGAGTGACTGTGCTGAAAGAACCAGGCTGGATTCAGAAGGACGAAGCACCACAGGAAAACTTCAACTTCAAGGTTTTGGTGAAACAAACTGTGATAATCACCAAGCCCTTCGCCAAAGGGTGGCATGGTAGCATTGCAGTAATACTGTTACAATGCCAACAACCAGGGCTCGATTCCGCTGCTGACTATAACTTGTTCTCTCTGTGTCCAGGTGGGCCTCCTTCAGGTTCTGCAGTTTCCTCTCACTTTCCGAAGACGGATGGGTTAGAGTTAATAAGCTGTGGGCATGCTATATTGGTGACACTTGCGGGCTGCCCCCAGCATGTCCTGGAACTGTGCTGGCCATTGACACGAATGATGCATTTCACAGTATGTTTTCAAGTACATGCGACAAATAAAGCTAATCTTTAACTTTATAGATTCAAGCAATTTAAATGAGATTTGGAGAAAGGATGTATACCAGTTTGAATTCTAATATCTAACAAGGTAAGATTTTTGTTTTATTGCTGTACATAGAGTAGCCTTTGCTTTATGAAGGGCTGGTTGTGAAACACAACACAGGCACTTGCTTAACCATTTTGAAGTCAATCAAACCCAGTTATCTTGAAAGAGTTTCAACAGTAGTTTACAGTGAATATGCAACAAGTTACAAAATATGCCCAAGCAATTTCAGCAGAGAAGAAAGCAACTTATTTTTATTACTTAAACTGAAATCCTATTTTAAACAGATGATTTTTTTTAAGCAATCTTTCAAGCATCACTTTCGACAGTATTTCCATACAAACCCAGCAACAATGGTAAAAACCAGAACTAATGAGGAAACAAGAATATAATCTGGCTGTCTTAAATCCCTAGTTGGCTTTTCTGGCAACTTGGTCTGCGACCTCTGTTGAGAGGGTAAAGGAACATGCTCATCGGACAAAGCATTAATCATGTCTTTTTCCGAACAACGCCCAATACATCCTCCCAAGTTCCCTGCTTCAGATCCATGATCATTGCCTGCTTCATTTTCATGTTCAGGTTCCTGATAAATGTGCCCACTATATTCCCTGACATCTTCATTATAAGGAAGAGTGTGGTTTCCATTAGTATTAGAGTAAGGCGTATCATGGCCCACTTCACAATGTGTATGGAATGAATCTCCTCCCTTTGCAACCTCAACTTTTTGGCTTGACCCTTTACTGGATACTACATCTGTAAATCTGACTTCACCACATTCTGCTTTGTACTCCTGCTGAAGTGCTTGATTCTGCGCGAGTACATCTGCGTCATCACTCCACGCTGGGACATGCACACTTGACTCACTGTTGGTTATCCCAAGACTGTTCTCAAAAGAGCCATCACTGGATTCAGAACTTATCATTAGCTCACTCTCGGATATCGAAACACAACTGCTATCAGGCACGTTTCCCTCGAAATCAAGTTTACAGTCATCCGTACCATCATCAACAGGGTGTAAGCCTGTAAGTACAGGGCTTTGTATAACTTCAGTGCTACTTACTGGATTAGGCTTATTCTGAAGAGGGACTTTAGCATTGTAGGTATGGTTCAAAATGCCTTCTTCATCAAGGCTTGCACCCTCATTCAAGGCAGCTATTTTTTTCTGAGCATCAAAGTTCATCTGTATATTTAAGGGATTATTAACATCATAAAAATTCTCCAACAGTTGGTCATTCTGGTAACCTCGCAGTGCCTGAATCTTTTGCTCCTTGATGGAGTTTTCATCACCGAAGTCATCGGAAATGCCGCCGTGTTCGGCCGTGGACACTGGATAACTGTTGGGTGATGCAGAGCTGTCCAAACCATTGTTCTCTGTGTCGCTTGTTGTGCTTTCACTGTACTGCAAATCACTACTCGTTATTGTACAACTGGTTTCAGGGAGATCACGGCTCGGTTCAGCTGTTGATTCCATGTTCCAGACATCGCTCCTCAATACGCCAGGTTTATCGACGACTGGCTCCGCTGATGGTCTGGACGGATGCACTTGTATGCATGGTGGAGGGACAATGACGTTGGTTTCATCGGATATAGTTCCTCCTTTGGCTCGGTTAGCAGCATATCCGTGGCATTTTTCACCCAGGTTACCTTGAGGGTACTGTTTGGTCTGATTCTGTTGACTCTGGGGAAAATCACTTTGTTTTGATCTATCAAGAACTGACCTATCCTTTAAAAGTAAAAAAAAAACAGAAGAATATAATGAGGTTTTTGCAGGAGATTAAGAAGGAATTATGTAAGACTGGCAAGGAAATGGTTGTGGAAGATTCCAAGGCAAGCAAGCAATTATCAAAGAGACTAAACTGAATGATCAGTCAAATTCGGCACCACAGAAGCACAGCAGTTAGTGCGATGCTATTACAGCTCGGGGCATTATGGAGTTCGGAGTTCAGTTCCAAAGGAGTTTGTATGTTCTCCTCATGAGCCACATGAGTTTCCTCCGGGTGCTCTGGTTTCCTCCCACAGTCCAAAGATGTATTGGTTAGTGAGTTAAGTGGTCATTGTATGATGCTGTATTACAACTTTCCTAGGCTGGCTCCTCACCATGTTTAATTCTGGCTGGCATTGCTCCTGGCAGGCATAGTAATGGTGGAGTGAGGCTTAATGTGAAAATATAAATATTACTTAATTTATTGATTTTCATAAATGGAATGTATCAATACATAGGTAGATTTTACCACAGGAGTAGAATTAGGAATTCAGCCCATCAAGTCTGCTGTTAGATGGGCACATGGATGAGGCAATGTAAGGGGGAAGGTTTAGATTGATCTTAGAGTAGGTCAAAAGGTTGGCACAACATCCATAAGGCCACAAGACCATAAGATATAGGAGCATAATTAGGCCATTTGGCCCATTGAGTCTGCTCCATCATTTCATCTTGTCTGATCTATTTCCTTCTCAGCCCCATTCTCTTGCCTTCATAACCCTTCATGTCCTTAACCAGATTGTGGTGTTGTACTGTGCTTGAGTGTTCTCTTATCGTTGGTGATGCGAGATTGTAAAAATTAATTTAAAATATAAAACAAGTTACGTTTAAACACCTAAGCATGAAATATCAAAGAACTATGCTCAAAAGCATAGTGATAATTTCTAGATGGTACTTCTAACCTATAGAATGCAATGTATTCTATTTACTTAGAAATTGATGGGTATTTTCAACATACTTTACAAGAATTATTATTGTAATATTTCTTGGCACAATGTAGGATGATCAGGCAGGTGTCAAGCAGTGTTTAAAAACAAGCTGGATTTACATGCAACACATACAAAATCCACTGCCTTGCTTTCATCAACTTTCCTGGTAAGTTTCTCGAAAAACTCTAAGATTGTTTGGACACAACTTACCACACACACGCCATATTGTTGATCCCTAATCAGCCCCTGTCTATTCAAATACTTATATATCCAGTCCCTTACAATACTTTCAAGTAACTTATCCACTACTGATGTCAGGGTCACCAACCTATGATTTCCAGCTTATTTTCAGAGCCTTTCTTAAACAACTGAAAAGACATTTTAAATATCTCTGCTCGGGACCCTGTAATTTCTGTACTTGCCTCTCACAGGGTCCAAGAAAACACATTGTTAGGCCCTGGGGATTTGCCTCAGGACAGCAAACACCTGCTCCTCTGTATACGGTCAATGACCTCACTGCTGTTTTGCTCCACTTTCATAGACTCTGTGTCTGTCTTCCGAGTAAATATAGATGCAAACAATCCATTTAGTATCTTTGCTATCTCTTTTGGCTCTATGCATAGGTGACCATTCTGATTTTCCAGAGGACCAATTTTGTATCTTGCTATTTTTTAATATAACTGTAGATGCCCTTGGCATTTCCCTTCATCTTGTCTGCTAGATCCACCTCATCTTTCCCTTTAGCTTTTTGATATCCTTCATAAGTGCTCTCTTGCATTTGTTATACTCCTCAAGTACCTCATTTGTTCCTTCCTGCCCATACCTGCTATGTACCTCCTTCTGCTTCTTAATCAGGTCCTCAATATCTCTTGAAAACCAAAGTTTCCTAAACTTGTTATCCTTGCCTTTTATTCTGACTGGAACATATAAACTCCTACTCTCGAGATTTCACATTTGAAGGCCTCTCACTTACCAAATACACCTCTGCCTGAAAGTGACCCACAGCACACTTGCCAGATCCTTTCTGATACCATCAAAACTGGCCCTTCTCCAATTTAAAATCCCAACCCATTTTAGCATTTTTCCCATTTGATGGGCCAAATGGCCTAATTCTGGTCCTTTGTCTAATGGTCTTATGATGTGCACTTGAATTGCCGAGGCATAGAATTGCTGGAAGAAGGGTCTGGTACAATGTTTAGCATGAACAGTATGGGCCAAATGGACTCTGAATGGAGTGGTACTGCAGGTGCCATTTTAGGACTTTAACATTCACAGAATGGACTGTGATGATCCTAACTGCTGCCTGCCAAAATCTGTAAGAGTAGGTCACACGATGGCTCTTTTGGGTCCCTGCTCTCCAATGGGTCCCTGCTCTCCAATGGGTCCCATTGTTCCACCCAAACTGCTCTTAAAGAGGCGATGAGAAGGGGCCACCCTTGTGGTCTGCAATAAAAAGAATTCCCTCCGCCACCCAGTGTTCAAGCCGCATTCTGCATGATAGAGTACTGCAAGATTACCAGGAAAACCCGGAGGTTAGCGGGAGCTTGCCTGGCAACTGATGCCCTTGAACTTCCTGGTAATAGGTACTAGTACTGCTGCCAAAGAACCTTAAAGAGTTACTGCAGGTCATTTTGAGATAGTGCCCTCCACAACTACTGTGTGCCAATGCTGGAGAATAAGATGTTACATCTACAGATAGGTCCATTCATTACCTGTACGGGTAGCCTGTGATCTTTGCTTTCTTCTCTGTCCAATGGGTTTCCGATTTCTTGGACTGGTACTTTACACTCTATGGAATTACCTTGAAGGGATGTATCAGAAGGGACCAAGGGGGGAGAGGAAGATTCACCAGAACTGCTTGAAATGGCAGCTGGTAAATCAGTGAGGCATGGCACATGAGGGCCTGGTGCTGTGGTACTGGGCATGGATTGCTCCACGGGTAGGATGGGGCTGGATGTGCCAGGCACAATGTGTGGCATGGATGTGCCCTGTGCTGGCGTGTGAGGTGCCTGAGTGTCAAGTGCAGATTGTGGCACAGTTGGGGGTTGCATGGAATCCTTAACCATGGGTGTGCCAAGCCCGGACTGTGGCACAGGGGTGGAATAAACTGAAGGTGGGTTACTGTTGGGTGTGCCTGGCACAGGGGTGGAATAAACTGAAGGTATATCACTAAGGGGTGTGCAAGGCACAGGCTGTGTCACAGGGGTGGAATAAGCTGCAGGTATATTACTGATGGGTGTGCCAGGCACAGACTGTGGCACCAGTGCACTTGGTATGAGTGTGTCAGACGCTAAGTGCTGATCATGCACAGCGGGCTGCAGCTGGATGGCCATTTGAGCAATGCTGGAAGAGGACTGCTGATCGTCACCAATAAAAACTGCTGGGAGTGAGGCAGAGGACTGAGATCTGGGAGGAGAGACAAAATCTGTCGATGAAGAGTCGTAAGGTGTAGCCGGTGCAGGAAAAGGTACAGACGTGCCTCCAGATGCTGACCTCCCTGCAAAACCAAACACAGATGGTTAACTACAGCTTTTTTTTTTAAGAAATGGACAATTTTGATTGCACATTGACGACATATTACCTGAAATAATTGCAGCATTGGTCTAATTTGTCTAATTAATGAACTTGTTCCACCAACTCACATACCACTAGTGTAAATGGGAGGAAAACTGGCTTTAAAGTCCCTATATGGATATTTTACAGTGAGTTTTAGATTTGGCCAAATTTGTTCACAGACTCCATCTCTGCAAGTGTTCAACAATTGCAGTTTGATCAGCTATCCCGAGAGTTCTTCAGGCCCCCTCAAGGCTCTGGCCTGAGCGAAATATCCCTGATGTCAGCCTGGACAAATTTGCTCTTCATTGCAGCAACCATATAGAGTTTGTCCTCAATCCTCAGGGCAAACTCTTGGCATAGCCTATCACCCACAGATGAGTCATCATTTTTCCGCAGGTGAAGCAACTTAACTTTATTTGTCACATGTACACTGAAATATTGAAACAAACAGTGAAATAGGTCATTTGCATCAACGACCAACACAGTGCGAGGATGTGCTGGGGGCAGCCACAAGTGTCACCGTGCATCTTGCACCGGCACGTCGACAACTTACTAACCCTGACTGACACGCATGCCTTTGGAACGTGGGAGGAAACCAGACCACCAGGAGGAAACCCACGTAGTCATGTGGAGAATATATATGTCCTCGTTGTCCACAGGAATGGTACCGGAAGATTAGAGGGAGGCGAATGTTGTCCCCTTGTTCAAAAAGGTAGTAGGGATAGTCCGGGTAATTATAGACCAGTGAGCCTTACGTCTGTGGTAGGAAAGCTGTTGGAAAAGATTCTTAGAGATAGGGTCTATGGGCATTTAGAGAATCGTGGTCTGATCAGGGACAGTCAGCATGGCTTTGTGAAGGGCAGATCGTGTCTAACAAGCCTGATAGAGTTCTTTGAGGAGGTGACCAGGCATATAGATGAGGGTAGTGCAGTGAATGTGATCTACATGGATTTTAGTAAGGCATTTGACAAGGTTCCACACGGTAGGCTTATTCAGAAAGTCAGAAGGCATGGGATCCAGGGAGGTTTGGCCAGGTGGATTCAGAATTAGCTTGCCTGCAGAAAGCAGAGGGTCGTGGTGGAGGGAGTACGTTCAGATTGGAGGGTTGTGACTAGTGGTGTCCCACAAGGATCAGATCTGGGACCTCTACTTTTCGTGATTTTTATTAACGACCTGGATGTGGGGGTAGAAAGGTGGGTTGGCAAGTTTGCAGATGACACAAGGGTTGGTGGTGTTGTGGATAATGTTGAGGATTGTCGCAGAGAGACATTGATAGGATGCAGAAGTGGGCTGAGAAGTAGCAGATGGAGTTCAACACGGAGAAGTGTGAGGTGGTACACTTTGGAAGGACAAACTCCAAGGCAGAGTACAAAGTAAATGGCAGGATACTTGGTAGTGTGGAGGACCAGAGGGATCTGAGGGTACATGTCCACAGAAAGTTGCCTCACAGGTAGATAGGGTAGTTAAGAAAGCTTATGGGGTGTTAGCTTTCATAAGTCGAGAGACAGAGTTTAAGAGTTGCGAGGTAATGATGCAGATCTATAAAACTCTGGTTAGGCCACACTTGAAGTAATGTGTCCAGTTCTGGTCGGCTCACTATAGGAAGAATGTGGAAGCATTGGAAAAGGTACAGAGGAGATTCCAGGATGCTGCCTGGTTTAGAGAGTATGCATTATGATCAGAGATTAAGGGAGCTAGGGCTTTACTCTTTGGAGTGAAGGAGGATGAGAGGAGACATGATAGAGGTATACAAGATATTAAGAGGAATAGATAGAGTGGACAGCCAAAGCCTCTTCCCCAGGGCACCACTGCTCAATACGAGAGGACATGGCTTTAAGGTAAGGGGTGGGAAGTTCAAGGGGGATATTAGAGGAAGGTTTTTCACTCAGAGAGTGGTTGGTGCGTGGAATGCACTGCCTGAGTCAGTGGTGGAGGCAGATACACTAGTGAAATTCAAGAGACTACTAGACAGGTATATGGAGGAGTTTAAGGAGGGGGGTTATATGGGAGGCAGGGTTTGAGGGTCGGCGCAACATTGTGGGCCGAAGGGCCTGTACTGTGCTGTACTATTCTGTGTTCAAACTCTTTTCAGACAGCGGTGGTAATTGAACTTCAAATCACTGGCACTGTAGTGTTTCATTAGCCTCTACAAGACTCTGTCGCCTCCTTAGCTACCTTACCATCACCATACTTGACCTATGCGTGAATTTGTGTTTATTCAGCATATAGTGAATTTGTGTTTATTCAGCATATAGTGGGTAAATGACTGGCCTTAAATGTCACCACTGGTTTGTTGGGACCAACTGCCTGGAGCAGAGCAGCGATGTGACCATAAGACCCATCAGAGGCTGGCGAATCTCTGGAATTCATTGCTACAGACAGCTGTAGAGGCTGAGTCATTGGGTGTATTTAAAGCCGAAGCTGACAGATTCTTGATTAGCCAGGGCATCAAAAGTTCTGGGGAGAGGGGGACGTACCAGGATGGGGTCGAGAAGGATAATAACTCAGCCATGATGGAATGATGGAATAGACCAGATGGGCCAGATGGGTCTTATGGTCACATCGCTGCTCTGCTCCAGGCAGTTGGTCCCAACAAACCAGTGGTGACATTTAAGGCCAGTCATTTACCCACTATATGCTGAATAAACACAAATTCACGCATAGGTCAAGTATGGTGATGGTAAGGTAGCTAAGGAGGCGACAGAGTCTTGTAGAGGCTAATGAAACACTAGAGTGCCAGTGATTTGAAATTCAATTCCCACCGCTGTCTGAAAAGAGTTTGAACATAGAACACTTTAGCTAGGCCTTTTAATGTGGTGGATTCCTTGAAAAACAAGACCAATCACACTCTTAGGGGAAACTGACCAATAGCTTGTTAGATGGTCGGTCAGATTTGTTGGGCTTGAAATGGTGATGGCCTTTTCCCCACTGCCTGAATCATGTGTACCGTCACCGCTGTCCTTAACCTCAGAGGACGGCAGGTGGAAGATGACACCCTTTTTCTAGCCCACCCTAAGATGTGAGCCTGTAACATCAATGGCCAATGTCACCAAAAGGTAACACAAAAGCAGCCAGCAACTTGGGTTCAATTCCCACCATTGTCTGTGAGGAGTTTGTACATTCTCCCCATGACCACACTCTGGTTTCCTCCAATATTCCAAACATGTACGGGTTAGTAGATTAATTGGTGACATAATTGGATGGTGCATGCTTGTTGGGTTGGGCCAGAAGGGCCTGTAACTGTACTTTATCTCCAAATAAAATAAATAAAAGAGATAATGGGGTAGAAGGGCTCATTACTGTCTCTAAATAAATATAAAACAAATAAAAGTACTTCAATGTTGACATTTTAACCTTCACTGATTTCTCAAATACCCTGCTGCATTTACCTGATAGTATCATTGAAATAAAACAATTGTAGAACAACTCTTGGAATGCGCCTCACTGACCTCCTGACAAAGAATAAATGAAACCTCAAGGTCGAGGTGGGGAAAACAGCAGAGATGTAGTAGGCGAAAAGATGTCCTGGTGCAAGGTAAATGAAACCTCAAGGTCAAGTATGGGAAACAGCAAAGATGTTGTAGATAAAGACCAATGAAGATGTGGTAGGTAGACCACTCTTAGAATGTGCATCACTGACCTTCCAGTGAAGGATGGAAACAACAAGGTAGAGTTGGAAAAAGAGTTGGGAAATATGATGGGTGAAGACCAGCAGAGATGTGCAAGGTGAACAACTCTTAGAATATGCTTCACTGACTTCCTGGAAACCTCAAGGTAGAGGAGGGGAAACAACTTTGATGTGGTAGATGAAGACCAAATAGCTTGGGGAAAAAGAACAGAAAATAGAAGTAACAACACACACAAAATGCTGGTAGAACACAGCAGGCTAGGCAGCATCTATAGGGAGAAGCACTGTCGACGTTTTGGGCCGAGACCCTTCAGAAAATAGAAGTAGGCCCAAAAAACACTCTTCAATCCTGTTCTACTATTCAGCATGATCATCCAAATGCAGTTCGATGCCCCTCCCATCCACACTGCTGGATCTTTTCAGGTTAAGTCCTTCCTAATCAACGATTTGGTTTCCACTTCTTTCTGTGGCAGAGAATTCCACAGGGTCACCACACTGTGAGGAGAAGTTCTGCCTCCTCTCAGTCTTAAAAAAGAAATTTCTCCTCAACCCGATCTCAAGAAGAAATTCCTTTCCAATTCAGTTTTAGGGAGAGCAAAGCAAGGGTGATCAAGAGTAGTCATAAAAGAACATACTCAGAAGACAATGCACGAGTCAGTAGGAAGTACAAGACTGGAGACAAAGAACAAAAGACAGAGAGCACCTGTACAATTGAGGAAGAGTGCTCAAGAAAAGAGAGAGCAGATCATTGGCAAGAAACAGGGTCTTACGTGAGAGAAATGAAGAACAAGCAAGAGAGAATGTGATACAGTGAGTCTATGTAAGCAGGAGGATATGCTTCTAAACAAGGCGTCTAAACTCTAAACAACATGCGTTTAGTCATTTGGAAGTGACTCTGAAGTGTGGACTAAAAATCATATAGTCATGGCATTAATACCTCAGGTTGAGGTCAGAGACTAATGTGGTGTCATTTACTCGAAGAGCTTGAATTGTCCCAGGTAACAAACAAGCATTATCAACAGAAGTCAGAATGGGTCAGGTGAAACCAAACACTGCTCAGAATAGCTGAATGAACAACACACATAAAATGCTGGAGGAACCCAGCAGGTCAGGCAGCATCTATGGAGAGAAATAAAGAAAGAGCCAGTGTTTCGGGCCTAGACCCTTCAACAGTCCTGCGTAGGCTTTTCTTTCCTCTCCATAGATGCAGCCTGACCTGGTGAGCTCCTCCAGCATTTTGTATGTGTGTCACTTTATTTTAGCATCTGCAGAACCTCTTGCGTTTAAAGCTGAATGAATTTTTTTTTGTGTGTAGTTGCTCATTGATGTATGAGGCCATTTTTTTCTCCATTGAGTATTGCTGTGCAGTGGTTTCTCCTTTGCAATGTTTGCACATATTTATATAGGGTAGTAGTGAGGAAACCAAGAGTCTAGAACACAAGAGATTCTCCAGAGTAGATCATGAACTGAGATTCATGGCCTGAACCCCTATCTAACTGAGGAATAGCTGGCTATGAATCACAACCCAGGCCATGTGTACTAACCATGTCCAGACTTGCATTTTGTTGAGCTCTGTTCCTGCAACATCTTAGAACGATAACAGTGGGAGACAAATCTTGATGCTTTGTGTTTTGTTTAAAATTAATACTGCTGTGCTGCCCTGGGGCTTTTAAACAGATTGTTCAACTTGGTGATGTGTACTCAGATGAATGAAAATACTGCTTCTTAATCCTTTCAATTTCAAAATTTTATAACGAGGTAGCTGCAAGGAAGTAGAAATTTTGATGTGACATTTGAATTCACATTACTTACTCCGCGGAGCTAGAGATTCAAGTTTAGTTTCCAAACCATCTGCAAGCTCATGATAGTCACACATGCGTAGGGCATTTATCAGCTGCCTTTCCCAGTTCCGCCTTCGTCTCACAGAATCCAGAAATATGGGCACAGCAGACTCATTGCCTTCCATTCTGACTTGTGCTCTGACTCTCTCCTACATTGATAAGAAAAGAGCATTATTGTGTACTCAGTGGCCACTTTATTAGGTATGTCGAAAGATATTTGCTCATCAGTGCAAATATCTAATCAGCCAATCATGTGGCAGTAACTCAATGCATAAGAGCATGCACACATAGTCAAGAGGTTCAGTCATTGCTTAGACCAAACATCAGAATGCGGAAGAAATATGATACAAGTTTCTTTGACCATGGAATGATTGTTGGTGCCAGACGGGATGGTTTCAGTATCTCAAACTGCTGGCCTCCCTGGTGCACAACAGTCTCTAGAGTTTACAAAGAATAGTTTAAAAAAACAAAAAAAAATCTAGTGAGCAACAGTCCTGTGGATGAAAATACCTTGTTAATTAGGGAGGTCAGAGAGGAATGGCCAGACTAGTTCAAGCTGACAGGAGGTCACAGTGACTCAAATAACAACACAACAGTGGTGTGCTGAAGAGCATCTCTGAATGCACAATACGTTGAACCTTGAAGTGGATGGGCAACAGAAGACCACATATATACACTCAGTGGCCATTTATTAGGTACAGGAGGGTCCTAATAAAGTGAACACTGAGTGTACTTCCTTCCACAAAAGGATCAGAATTGTTTACTTCCCATTTCAGCTGGGAAATGCCACCTCAATTTCAATCTAATTTCACCGATTTTTCCATTTTTTCCACTTGATCAATATTTTGAACATATTTTCACCTATATCTTAATGACTAACAGCCTTAAGATTCCAAATTTGAAGATATCATGATGCTGGCAAAGTTAAACTCAAACAATTAAATAAACATAATCTTTGTTAAAAATAAATGTTTTACAAGCAGTGACTGCAAAATTGCTGGACATTTTTAAAAACATTCTGGTTAAATGACATCTGATTCTTCTGACCTGACTGGTCTTTAAATGACCCCAACCTACAACAAGGTGGTGGAGTCTTAGCTTCCTCTAAAACTATAAGAGGATCAGGGGTTATTAAGGATGGGTGACCAAAGTCAAATTGACTTCCTGTGTATCAACATATTTTATATAAATAGTTGCAATAAACTCAAAGGTGTCATCAAAACAAAATATTTTCCTGTAACTATCAATTATATATCTGCATGAAATTCCCAAAAAAATGAAAACCTTAATTTGCATTAGACCACAAGACATAGAAGCAGAAATGGGCCACTCGGCCCTTCAATTCTGCTCTACCATACGATCATGTCTGATTTATTTTCCCTCTGAATTCTATTCTCCTGCCTTCTCCCTGTGACCTTTGACACCCTTACCTATCAAGAGCCTATTAAATATACCCAATGACTTTGCTTCCTTAGCTGACTGTTGCAATGGATTCCACAGATTCACCATGCACTAGCTAATTAAATCCTTCTTCACATCTGTTCTAAAAGGAAGTCCTTGCGTTCTGAGGCTGTGCCCTCTTGTCCTAGACTCTCCCACCTCCACTCTATTGAGGCCTTTCAATATTAGATAGGCTTCAGTAAGATTCCCCTCATTCTTCTAAACTCAAGCATGTGCAGGTTTAGAGCCATAAGACGCTCCTCAAACGTTTTCATTGCTGGAATCATTCTTGTAAACTTCCTTTGAGCTCACCCAATGCCAGCCCATCATTTCTTAAATAAAGGGCCCATAATTGCTTACAATACTCCAAGTGCAGTCTGACCAGTCTCAGCGTTACATTCTTGTTTTTATATTCTAATCTTCAGGAAATAAATGCTGACATTACATTTGCCTTCCTTACCACTGATTCAACCTGCAAATTAACCTTTAGGGAATCCTGCATGAGGACTCCCAAGTCCCTTTGCACCTCTGATTTCTAAATTTGCTCCCCATTTACAAAATATTCTATGCTTTTATTCCTTCTATCAATGTACATGACCATGCGCTTCTCTACACTGTATTGTATCTGCCACATCTTTGCCTATTCTCTTAATCTGTCCAATTCCTTCTGCAGACTCCCTATTTCCTCAACAGTACCTCCTCGCCACTTATCTTTGTACCATCCACAAACTTGCCACAAAGCAATAAATTTTGTCATTTGAATCATTGATAGATAATGTAAATGCCAAGGTTGCAGAAAGAAGGAACTGCCCACCCCTTCCCTCATACCATTGAGCACATCTGCAAGGAGCGCTGCCAAGAGAGAGCAGCATCCATCATCAAGAATGCCAGTAATCTAGGCCTTGCCCTCGTCTTGCTGCTGCCAGCGGGCAGGTGGTAGACAACCCTCAGGTCCCACACCAAAAGGTTCTGGTATAGTTAGTAACCTTCAGCAATCCAGCCCCTGAACCAGGTCAGACAATTTCACTCACCTATACACTGAACCGATTCCACAACCTACAATCTCACATTTGAGGACTTTACCACTCATGCTCTTAGAATTATTTATTTATTATTCTTTTTTTTTCTTGTATTTCCTCAGTTTGTCTTCTTTTGCATGCGGGTTGTTCGTTAGTCTTTGTGTACAGTTTTTCACTGATTATTTTGTATTTCTTTATTCTACTGTGAATGCCTGCAAAAAATGAATCTCAGGGATTATCATATATGATAACATATATGTACCTTGATAGCAAATTCACTTTGAACGTGAAAAGCATTCTAAAACCAACTTGTGCCTTACACCACCAGTCACTGGCAGCCAATCAGAAATACTGATTTTGAACTTACTATAGACTATGATAGAAATACAATTACCTGATCCATCTGAGTTAGGCAGGACAGATATGGTAGCAACTCGGTTACATTCACCGGCAGGAAACTTGGCATTCTCTCCTTTACATACTTGTATAACTCAACACTCACGTATGACATTGTGCTTTGCCTTTAAACCTTTGAAAAGAAGTGTTAGACAATTTTTTTTCTGAATGCAGTAGTCAAAAATAAAACATGATTTATTACAGAACTCACTGGTAAGACAAAACATCCTTAAAGTAAAGCAAACAAAATGGCATTTATCAATGGCAAGTGTGATGTGTGTGCCACTTAGTCAGGTCAGGCTGGACTAACTCACCAAAGAAATTTAAATTCTCATAACTGAATAAGGTGGAATTAAAATGTTAGCATAGTTAATTGTGACCGTGTTGTAAACACCAATGGTTTTCTAGATGTTGTTGATACACTGGAGGAGTTCTGTCCGAGAGAGCTGTGCTACATGTGAATGAACTCCACTGTGCTGCAGAGAACAAGCGAAAGCTGCAAAAGGAGAGACACAACAACCAAAAGACCCAATCACTAACCACCGCCACCACTTACTCTTGCCCACACTGCACCAGATTATGTAGATCTCATATTGTCCTCTATAGGCACCTGAGGGTCCACTAATAGACAACCCCTTAGGAGAACATCATACTTGGACTCAAGTGATCGCGACAAAAATCACCATTCTCTTCAGATTTAGTCATTCAGAATTGACGAAGACTTGCTTTCACTTACAGAGTCGTGAAGAACTACAGGAAAGAAGCAGGCTTTTCAGCCCATCTAGTCCATGCCAAAGTTCCAAGTTGAGTGGATTCAAATATGTCTGATGATGGACCCACAGCTTCTGCCACAGGTACATGAGTCTTCCTCACCATTTACTTTGAGCTTCTGTATGCTCACAAAGAATAGGTCCCAAGTAGGTTCATAATGGCACTCAGAACACCCCCCCCCCCCATTCTGAGACTTCATGGAGCAGGGCTTCCCAGGAATTAGTGAGGATGTCACTGTTTCCACAGGAGAACTTTGAGAATATCTTTTTATCTGTCCGCCTGGTAATCTCTTGGCATGATAGAGTTCAGAATCGTGTCTGCTTTGAGAAAGAAGAAGAGCTTCATTTGCAGAAGTAGAGGCCAGAAGAGGATGCTACCATTGCCAGTGGATTTGGAGGATTTTGCAGAGGCAACAGTGTTGTTTTGAGACGTATTCTGTAAGTAGACACAACTTAGAAGCATACACTAGGCCAAAGGCAACTTCTGTTAGGCTTGTGGTCTTGATCTTCAAAACTTGTTTACCTGAAGGCTCTGCAGGCACAGGAAAGGTTAATCTCATCATTGATGTTTGCATTCGTTAAGGATACAGGAAGTAGTCCGCATTATCCAGCCTTTTGTCATGGATTTCCACAGCCAGAGAATGTAGGTCGGTAGAGGACCTTTGTTTCATGGTTGTGAAAGTCCCGTGTCTCAATTGTTTCATGGAAGGACTCAGCAGTGACCTGGAGTTTGGTGTATTCGCCAGTGCCATAGTCATAGAAAACTACAGAACAGAAACAGGAGTTCAGCCCACCTAGACCATGCTTAAACTATTAAACATAGCCTTGATACCCCTCCCATCCATGTACCTATCCAAATTTCTCTTAAATGTTGAAACTGAACCCAAATTCACCACTTCTCCTGGCATTCCATTCCACGCTCTCAACACCCTTTGAGACCCCTCACATTCTCCTTAAACAGTATACCTTTCACCATTAACCCATGACCTTTAGTTCTATTCTCACCTAACCTCAGTGGAAAAAGCCTACTTGCATTTACCCTATCTACACCCTTCATAATTTTTTATACCCCTATCATTCTCCCCATCATTCTTCAACACGAGGGAATAAAGTCCTAACCTATTCAACCTTTCCCTATAATTCAAGTCCTCAAGTCCTGGCAACAACCATATCTTTCCTGTAGGTAAGTCAGCAAATACTCCAAGTTAGACCTCACCAATTTTTTTTTTCAACTTCAACATAATATCTCAACTCCTGTACTCAGCAATTTGATTTATGAAGGCCAATGTGCCAAAAGCTCTCTTTACCACCCAATGAACTTCTGACACCACTTTCAAGGAATTGTGAATCTGTATTTCCAGATCCCTTTGTTCTACCACACTCCTTGGGGCCCTACAGCTCACCGTGTAAGTTCTACCCTAGTTTGTCCTCTCAAAGAATAACACCTCATACTTACCTGCAATAAAACCCATCTGCAAATTTTCAGCTGATTTTTCCAGTTGGTCCAGATCCTGCTGCAAGTTTTGATAGCCTTCTTCGCTGTCTATTGTGCCACTAATCTTGGTGTCATCCACAAATTTGCTGATCTAGCTTACCATGCTATTATCCAGATCATTGATACAGATGACAAACAGCAACAGACTGAGCACCTAGTCCCAGGTCGTCAGTCACAGAGGCAAACCTCTACTACCACTCTCTGCCTTCTTCCATGAAACCAATTTCTTATCCAATTTACTGTTTCATCCTGAACACCAAGCGACTGACCTTCTTGACCAAAATCACGTATGGGACCTTGTCGGTGACCTTGCTAAAGTCCATATAGACAACTTCCACTGCATCAATTTTCCTGGTAGCTTCCTTAAAAAACTCTACAAAAGGTTGATTAGACACAACTTAACACACACAAAGCCATGTTGACCATCTCTAATCAGTCCCTGTCTATTCAAATACTTAAATATCCAGTCCTCTACAATACCTTCTAGTAACTTACCCACTACTGATGTCAGGCACACTGGCCTATAATTCCTGGCTTATTTTCAGAGCCTTTCTTAAACAATGGAATAAAATTAACAATCCTCCAATATTCTGGCATTACACCCATTCCTAAAGACATTTTAAATATCTCTTTTACAGCCCCTGCAATTTCTCCCATAAGGTATGAGGGAACACCTTGTCAGGCAATGGGAAGTTATAGTATCCACCCTAATTTGCATCAACACAGCAAACACCTCCTCTTCTGTAACCTGTATGCAGCCCATGACCTCACTGCTGTTTTGCCTCACTTCTATAGACTCTGTGTCTGTCTCCGGAGTAAATACAGATGCAAAAATATCCATTTAAGATCTCCCCCATCTATACCGGGTCCATGCATAAATGACCACTCTGATATTCAGCAGGACCAATTTTGTTCCTTGATATCCTTTCACTCTTAATATATCTATAGAAATCCTTGGGATTCTCCTTCACTTTGTCTGCTAGAGCAAGCTCATGCCTTTTTTTTCCACACTCCTGATTTCCTTCTTCAGTGTTCTCTTGCATTTGTTATACTCCTCAAGTACCTCATTTGATCCTTCCTGCCCATACCTGCTATGTAGCTCCTTACCATGGCCTCAATATCTCTCAAAATTGTCTGTCATCAGCACGTGACTGCTCGATTACTGAAGATACAGAGAAAACTCTTCAGAGAGGTTAACAATGTCGGACAGGCACTTGTTGGTCCTGTAGATGAGCTCCCATCCAGTAGAACTTTAGTTGGAGGTGAGGCAGAGTACTCATATTCCTCAAAATCTTTCTTATCCATGAACCTGTCCAAATATATTTTAAATGGTGCAATTACATCCACCACACATAAAATGCTGGAGGTACACATCAGGTCATATAGCATCTACAGTGAGGAACAAACAGTTGGCATTTCGAGCTGAGACCCTTCATCAAGGCTGAAAAGGAAGGGGAAAGAAGCCAAGATATGCAAGTGGGAGAGGTGCCCTCTGTCGTCCCTTCTCCTTCCTTTTCTCCTATGGTCCACTCTCCTCTCCTATCAGATTCTTTCTTCCTTAGCCCTTTACTTTTTCTACTTATCACCTCCCAGCTTCTCATTTTATCCCCTCTCCCCCATCAATCTATGTTCCCTCTCACCTGGCTTCACCTAACACCTGCCAGCTTGTACTCCTTCCCCTCCCTCCACCTTCTTACATAATCCTACTAGAGGTTATACTAGATATAGTTCCAGATAGGTTGCATCACAGCCTGGTACAAAAACTCCAATCCTCGGGAAGGCAAAAGACTACAGAGAGTAGTGGACACTGGAGTAGTATTTTGGAAACAGCAAACAAAATTCTTTTTGGTAGTCATAGATGAGAATCATCATGAAATTAAGATTCTGAATTGGAGGAAAGTCGGTTTCAATATCCTGGCAGAGGTAGCCAGAATGTAGATACGTCTGGTTTAATTTACCTCTGTCAAGTGGGAAGGTTAAAGCAAAGGGCTTTCAGAGGCAACATGTCCCTGGAAGTGTGGAAAGTGAAGGACATCATGTCCAAGGAACCCAAATGTCAAATGAAATCGCGGGATGGTCAAAGCTAAAAGAAGCATAGAGTAGGTTTAGAAAACTGAAAACCGTAGAGAGATATAGAAAGTGCAGGAGGGCCCTTAGGAAAACAATTGGGAGAGCAAAGAGGGAGCCTGAAAAGGCAGACACAATTAAGGAAAATTCAAAAGCATATTAAGCACAAGATGATAACACGGGCAATGGAGGGCCCATTCCGAACCAAGTTAGCAATCTATACATGAAGGCAGAAAATGTAGCATTGTCCTAAAAGAATATTTTTAACCTTTAATCATGAAGAAGACAGACTTCAGAGGTGAAGCATCCAAGGGGAAGGGCAGTAAAATTTTAGAAAATGCTATTACTATAAAAGAGGAGATATTAGATGTCTTGGTAAAAGGTGGATACATCCTGATGAGATGTATCCTAGGCTATGAGATGCAAAGATCCAAATATCCAGACATATTTTTAGATCTTCGTTGCACAGAGGTGAGGTGCCTTTTGCCTACAGCAAAGTAAATATTATTCCTTTGTTCAGGAAAGGTAATAGGATAAACCAGAAATTCTAGTCTAATGTCATTACTAGAAAGAATTGACAGACAGGATGAATCTACACTTGGAAAGGCAATGATTACGGTAATCAACAATACTGACTAAGAGTTTGTTTGTGCAGATTCTGTTTGACCTAATTTTTCAGAGAGGTCAAGAAATTTCAATTGTAAAGTATCTTATCTGGATGCATAAAAGCTTAGTATGGCAACTGCTCTGCACGTGACCTGAAGAAACTGCAGAGTGTGGTCACAGCTCAGCAGATCATGGAAAGAAGGCTCACCTCCATTGACTTCTCATTGCAACAATAAATTAGCCAGCAAAATCAAAGACCCCACCTACCCCAGGCATCCTCTCTTCTCTCTCACATCAGACAAGTGATACAAAAACCTGATAGTATTTAGCACCAGGATCAAGGACAGTTTCTATCTCACTGTTATAAGATCATTAAATAGTTCTCTGGTACAATAAATTGGATTTTGACCTCACAATCTATCTCATTATGATCTTGCACTTTATTATTTATCTCCACTGCACTTTCCCTGCAGCTTTATTCTGCATTGTTATTGTTGTACCTTGTTCTGTCTCAATGCACTGTGTCATGATTTGAACTGTAGTAAGCAAGAAAAGTTTTTCACTATACCTTGGTAAATGTTACAATAATAAACCAATTCCAATTCCAAAAGCAATTCAAAATGTGTTATTGAGGGCAGTGTGGCAACCTTCAGTAAGGGATGCAAATTTGGTCCAAAGGGTCAGAATCCATGGAATACAGGGCACATTTATATTTAATATTTAAAGCAAATGTTGATTAGTAAGGGTGTTGAAAGTTAAGGGGAGAAGGCAGGATAATGGAGTTGAGAGGAAAAATAAAGCAACACGATCAAACAGTGAAGAGACTTGATGGGCCGAATAGCCTAATCTTGCTTCTATGGTCTAAATTAGAAAACTGGCTTGGTAATAGAGGCAGAAGGTAATGGTGGAATCTTGATGAGGGGTCTTTGTCTTATGGGATCTGCAGGAAGTAGTGCTGGGACCCTTACATTTTAGAACATAGACCATTACAGCACAGGAATAGGTGCTTCAGCCACAACGTTGTGACAAACCAATTCAATTAGTAATCAAATGGCCAACAAAACTAATCCCGTCTGCCTACAGATTAGCAATTCAGATGTTTATGATATATATTAGCAATTCAGATGAGAATTTAAAAGTAGGAGTTAGATGACACTGATTAGTAGGTAAAATGGACAAAGCAATTTCAGATAGAATTTAATTTTGCCGAGTGTGAGGTGATGTATTTTGGGGAGGACTAACAGAGTGTACATTATAAATGGAAGATTCCTAGGGAGTACTGAGGAACAGAAGCCACTTAGTGCTCAATGGATCCCTGATGGTGAGGAATGGGGTGTGTTTCAATGTTGTTCTGTTGCTTGTTGTGTTCTGTGTTCTTCTGCTGAGCATCGGAGACATGCTATGCTGATGCTGGAATGTGTGGCGACATTTACGGGCTGCTCCCCAACACACCCTAAGGTTCAGTTGGTTGTTAACACAAGCAATGCATTTCACAGTACTGTACGTCTTGATGATAAATAAAATGAATCCGAATCTGAAGGCTTTCATTGGCTGGTTTGCAGGCTTCCTTAGTACTCAGGAGATTAGGGGAAAATACACAACACTGGTTAGGCTACAGCTGGAGTGCTGCTTATGAAGGATGTAATGCACTTGGAGAGAGTGCACAGGAGATTCACCGCGATGGAGCATCTTAGGTATGTGGAAAGACTGGATAGGCTTCATTTTTTCCCCCTGGAATGGGGGAGGCTGAGGGGGAGCTTGATAATTATGAGGGGCACAGACAGCTGTTATCTTTACCCTTTCGTGGAGGTGTCTAAAGCAAGGGAGCAGGACTCTTCACCAGGACTGGAAAGAAAGGGGATAGAAGCCAGAATATGAAGGTGGGGGATGGGGAAGGAGTACAAGAGGGCAGGTGATAGGTGGTAGCAAGTCTGGATGAGCACATGGTTGAGGAGTCAGAGAGCAGCAGAGATCTCAGTGGGGGAGCAGTGAGACTGGGTCCCACTGAACTCAAGTTGAAGAGAAGATTTAAACCATGTTGACTCCTTCCCTTCAACTGACCATCTTATTCTGGCTTCCTTATACTTCCTTTCCAGGACTGAAGAAAGGCCAACAAAGAACTGACTCCACAACATACTCGCTGGAATTTAAAATAATAAGGGGGGGATCTCGTTGAAATAGTTCAAGTGTTGAAAGGCTTCTACAGAGTTGACGTTGAAAGGATGTTTCCCATGGTGGGGAAGTCTAGACAAGAGGGCACAACTTCAGGATAGAGGGGTGTCCATTTAAAACAGAGAGGCGGAATTTCTTTAGCCAGAAGGTGTTGAGATTGTTGAATATATCAGCACAGGCAGAGGTGGAGGCCAAGTCATTGGGTCTATTTAAGGCAGAGCCTGACAGGTTCTTGATTGGACACTGCATCAAAGGTTACAAAGAAAACAGCGGGGAGTGGGGCTGAAGAGGGAAAAAAAAGGATCAGCCATGATTGAATGGCGGAGTAGAACTGATGAGCCAAATGGCCTAATTCTGTTCATATGTCTTATCGTCTTATCTGGTGCTCCATCGTGGAGTCTCCTCAAGGTATGCCTACCCTGAAGAAGTTTAAATATTCACATTGTAAACACACAGTGGTGATGTGAACTCTTTGTAAACATGTACTACCAGCCAAGAGAGACAAGATGCAGTAATGCAGCCTTTCCAATAACATGCCCAACCTCTGCCTAGAGGCATAAATGTGCAGCTCAAAAGAACAACTGACTAGAAAGTAGAGACACAAGAGATTCTGGAATCTTGAGCAACAGCCACAAAATGCTGGAGGAACTCAGGAAGTCAGGCAGCATCTATGGAGGGAAATAAAATAATCAACTGTTTATTCCCCCCCCCCCCAATAGATGCCGCTTGACCTGCTGAGTTCCTCCAGCATTTTGTGTGGGTTGACCAGGATGTAGACTTGGCTTCACTGTGACACCATGTATTGGTACTTCACCACGGGAAATGCTCACAAATATATTTAGACACTGTAACAATTTTCCCTTTCAGAAACTATCATTTGTTTTCATAATCCACATTTGTTGCACTGGATGCCGGTTTTCCACAGCTCATGAGGCGCGCACACACCTTCGTTCCTTTCAACTGAGATCAGAAAGCTGATCATCAAACAGGAACCATGTGATTCCAATCCAGGAAGTTGCTGTCGGACTGTCAACTCAAAAAAATATTTTCGATTTCTTCCCAGACCGAATCGGAAATAACCTTCCGGTGTTTCTTTAAATTGTATTAAATAAATTTAAATATAACACAACATCCAAATAGTTGGCAGAGTGCAGCAGGAGACACGTCGGGGCTCATTTCTGGTGGAAGGAACAATGTCTGCCGGATGTAAACAGGCCGATGTCTGACACAGGTAATATTTACTGAGCTCACCTGATGCTTTAAGACGTTTCTCATCCAAATTGGTGGTGCATGGGAAGATTCCGCTTAACCGCTCGATCCCGGCGTGTTGGAACAAGAATGCTGTTAAAGAAGCAAGCCTTCGACTGCCAGGCGAGGCTGGCCCCTGCACCTCTGCCAGCTAGTCCGCCCACTCACCCTTTGACCCCCAGATGCCCCTAAAGCCTGCGCTAACCTTGCCGACAAAGACCCGAATCCGCCCCGCCCCGCGCCGCCCCTGGTGTTGTTCCGAGTCTCCGGTTCGGTCCCTCTCCTGCCCCGGGTTGTCGAATAGCAGACGACTCTCCCATTCGCTGCTCGTCTCACCATTCACAGACCGGCAGCGCTTCGCTGCAAGTCACGATGCGAAGAGTTCGAGCAGCCGGAAAAACTTGAACCATTTATGGTGCACGGGAGCAAGCGAGCCGATCAACTGCGGCAGGGCTCATCTGCGCAGCCTAACTTTCAGGCAGAATGCACTCTATCCTTCCGCCCCATTCAGCCCCTCAACTCTCTGATCCTTTACGCCGTGATGACACAACTATTTGTTGGCAGAATTTCAGGTGGTGACGAGGAGGCGTAAGGGAGTGAGCTAGATTAACACAAACAAAATGCTGCAGGATCTCAGCAGGTCAGATGCTCTGAGAAATGATTGAACGCCGAGGTTTCAGAACGGGAAAGTAAGGGGGGAAACGCAAGAATACAACGGTGGGGGAGGGGAAGGAGGACTAGCCAGACGAAGCCAGGTGGGTGGGAAAGGTAAAAGGACTGGAGAAGAAGGAGAGGGTATTGGAGTGTGGGAGAAAGGGACGATGAGGGGTACCAGGAGGAGGCAATAGGCAGGTGTAGAGAAGAGTTAAGAGATCAGAGTGGGGAAAAGAAGAAGACAGAAGGGGGAGGGAGCAAAAAAAATTACCAGAAGGAGATAACGATGTTCATGCCATCGGGTTGGAGTGTACCCAGACAAAATATGAGGTGTTGCTCCTCCACCCTGAGGATGGCCTCATCATGACAAAAGAGGAAGACTGTGTTGCAATGGAGCGTAGGGAGTGGACCCAAGTGCAGGATACAGGCAAGGAGACTTGACACAGAGAAGGACTTGGACTTGACTTGGAACTCGGAACCAGGACCTGGACTCAGAGCCAGGACATGAACTGAACTGGGACACGGAGCCGGGACCTGGACTGAACTGGGACTTGGATCAGGGACCTGGACTGAACTGGGACTCAACAAAACAATGACAGACCACTCGCGACCCAGCTCGGAGCAGCGGCAAAACGGCCGGCAACACTCAACTGGACACAAGACGACAAAAAAAAAACAATGGCAGACAATTCATATTGCGGCTCAGAGCAGCAGCAAATGGCCAGCTCTACTCAGCCAGACACGATGACAAAAACAAACAACGACAGACAATTCGTACCGCGGCTTGGAGCAGCAGCCAAATGACCAGCAATACTCAGCCGGACACGAGACGACAAAAACAAACAGGAGGGATCTTGACACAGAGAAGCTCATGAAGACAGTCCCTTATCCTTGGCGGCTGAGAAGGAGCATAGCCGCACTGGCTACGGTGACAAACCAGCAGCGAGTAGATGTCAGCCGGAGGTTTTATGCTGCCGGTTCGAATGAAGATCAGGTGCCCTAATCAAGAAGCCCAGTGGAACACGGGGAAAAGGAAATTAACTGAAATGAGTAGTTAACGGACCGGACCATGACAGCCGTGTTGGAATGGGAATGGGCATAGAAATTGAAATAGTTTGCCACTGTGAAATTACACATTTGCCAGATGGAGCAGAGGTACTTGACAAAGCAGTTCCCTCAATTTACGTCGGGTCTCACCAGTGTAGAGGAGGCCACATCAGGAGCACCAGATACAATAGATGACCCCAACAAATTCTCAGGTGAAGTTTTGTCTCAGCTGAAGGACTGTTTGGGCCCTGAATGGAGGTGAGGGAGGAAGTAAATGGGGACGAGTAGCATTACTGTCACTTGCTGGGATATATGCCAGGAGGGAGATTAATTAGATTAATGGGAGAGGGACAAATGGACAAGTGAATCACTGAGGGAGTGAACCCTGGGGAAGGTGGAGAGTGTGGGGGGGAGGGGTAAAGACCTGTTTGGTGGTAGGATATCGTTGAAGATGGCAGTTGTGGCAAATGATGTGTTGGATGCGAAGACTTATGGGGTGGTCGGTGAGCACAAGAGGAATTCTGTTCCTGTTAAGGCAGCAGGAAGATGGGTGAGCGCGGATGTCCAGGAAAAGATGCGAGGTGAGTGAAGGCAGCTTCAATGGCGGAGGAAGGGAAACTCCATTCTTTGAAGAAGGAGGACTCTCTGATGTCCAGGAAAGGGAAGCTACATCCTGAGAATGGATGTGGCGACAATGAAGGAACTAAGAAAAGGGAATACCATTTTTACAGGAGACAGGGTGGGAAGAGGTATAGTCAAAATAACTGTGGGAACCAGGTGGTTTATAAAAGATAGCAGTAGACAGTTTGTCTCCGGAGATTGAGATAGAGTGATTGAGAAAGGGGAGTGAGGTATCAGAAGTAGACCAAGTGAATTTAAGGACAGGATGGAAATTGAAAGCAATGTTGATGAAATTAACGAGCTCAGCATGGGTGCATGAATCAGCACCAGTGCAGTTGTTAGTGCAGCATAGGAAGCATTGGGAAACATTATCAGGGAAGGATTGGAACATGGACTGTGCTATGTAGTCAAAGAAAAGGCAGGTGTAGCTGGGGCCCATGCAGATGCCCATGTGAGTTTGGAGGAAGTGGGAGGAACTGAAGGAGAAATAGTTGAGGGTAAGGACCAGTTCTGCCAGATGGAGGAGGGTGGTGGTGTAGGGGAACTAGTTGGGTATTTTGAAGAGAAAGAAATAGAGAGCTTTAAGGCCTTCTTGATGAGAATGAAAGTGTATAGGGACTGGACATCAAAAGTATTTGAAGTATCATGGATACAGGCGGGAAGGGGCTGAACCAAGGGGTGTAGAATGGGGTTCAGGTATAGAGACATGAGTTCATTGGGGTAGGAACAGGCAGAGACTATGGGTTTAGATCTTGGGTAGGAGGTAGAAATGAGTAGGGAGGGGTAAGGGAACTGTGAGTTTTCCAGAGTTCATGAGATTAGAGATCGTGTTGGATCCTGAGTGGGATCCTTTTCAAGGAGTCAGTGGGAGGTTTCTGAGGCTTGCCACGTGTTCTCAACAAGGTAGGGGTCAGTCAAACACACTACACCAGTGTCCCTTTCGTCTGTGGATTTGATGGTTATATTCAGATTGGTGCAGACAGCGCTGAAGGAAAGTTCGTTCAGAGGTTCAGGGTTCAAGGTGGAGTGGGGAGTACTGAAGTCTTGTTGGCAATTAGAGAAGAAAAGATCCAGAGCAGGTGGAGAACTAGTGTGGGGTGTCGAAGAAGAGGAAGAGGGTTGGAGATGGGAGAAGGGGTCATCAGTGCAGGGTAGGGGATTCTTGCCAAAGAAATGGGCTCAGAAGCAGATGTGATGGAAGAAGAGCTGGCCATCATGACAAGCGTGGAACTCACTGGGGTGTTGATGAAGGAGAACAAAGGTAATGCCCTTGTTGAAGACAGAAAATTCTGCCTCAGAGAGGGGAAGCTTGGAGGGAATGATAAAGACATGGCAGGGATTAAAGCTGGGATCAGAGGGGAGAGGGGAGTTGGTGGCATCAGAGGAGGGTTGATCAGCTGGTTGAGTCATGTTGCAACATAACCTTGCACTCAGCATCAGTGAGACTCAGCTGGTTTAAAATCCGGTTTAGGATGGTGCAACCGAACGCATGCAACAGCTCACTGGTGGTTCAAGAGGCAAGGAATTTGACTAAAAACATTACCAATAACATCTTTTCTGAAGTAAATTGTGGTCAACTATCTCTGCAAACAATGAAGAAGGAAGCAGAGGTGAAGCTGATTTGAAGGAAGGGCCATGCGGGTACATTGCAAAACATAGGTACAATATGTTCAAAATGTGGTTCGCAGATGGAGTTGGTATGACTGTTGGAGTTGGAGTGGGCATTTGGAGAGGAGTCGATGTGCAAGATTTTCAGTGCTCATCCACTTAACCTGGATGCGAGGTTGGATCACTCCAAATGCCAAGCCGATTGCTGATATCGAGAATGGCTTTAGACTGTGTAGCCCAAGCATGTCGCTGTGCCAGGATCTGGGTCCTGGACTGAGACACTACCTGGGGCTTGGACAATTTAAATGCCGATTCAGATAGACTGGAAACACCTAGGCTGTAAGCTGCTCCTCAACTTTTGTCTCTGCGAGTTTCACAGCATTTTTGCCTGCTAATATGATGAATGGAGATCAAGGCTTGGGCCTACTCCAGCTGCTCTGGAGAGCAGATCTAAGGACTCAGTCTGGTTCAGAATGCTGCTGTTTGCCCCTTGTGTTTGCATGATGTGCGTGTGTCTTTTTTCTCCCCGTTTCTCAATGCAAGCTCCATCTCCGTCATAGGCACTAGCCTTCCCAGCATCAATGACATCTTCAAGGAGCGATGGCTCAGAAAGGCGGTATCCATCATTAACAGCCCCGATCACCCAGGACATGACCTCTTCTCATTGCTACCATCAAGGAGGAGGTATTGTACAGGACTCCGAAGGCACACACTAACGTTTTAGGAACAACTTCTTCCCCACTGCCATCAGATTTCTGATTGGTCAATTTTGCATCACTTAGTTAATTTATTTTATATATTTTATATATATATATAGATAATTGTAATTTTTTGTTTTTTGATTCTGTAGTACAATATTCTGCTGTCACAAAACAACAAATTTCATGACATACAATACTGTGCAAAATTATTATGTATATATCTGTGAGGAGATTACAAGTAGGATAGATAAAGGGGATGCAGTGGATGTTGTATATTTGGACTTTCAGAAGGCCTTTGACAAAGTACCGCACATCAAGTCAAAAGCCCATGGTATTTCAGGAAAGTTACTAACATGGTTAGAGCATTAGCTGATTGGTAAGAGGTAGCAAGTGGGAATAAAAGGATCCTTTTCTGGTTGGCTGCCAGTAACTAGTGGTGTTCCATAGGGATCAGTGTTCGGACCACTTCTTTTTATGCTGTATATAAATGATTTAGATGATGGAATGGATGTTTCTTTTTTTGCCAAGTTTGCAGATGATAGGAAGATTGGTGGAGGAGCAGGTAGTGTTGAGAAAACAGGATGAAGAAGGACTTAGACAGATTAAGAGAATGGGCAAGGAAGTGGCAAATGAAATACAATGTTGGAAAATGCATGGTCATGCACTTTGGTAGTAGAAATAAATGGGCGGACAATTTTTTAAAACGAGGAGAAAATCCAGGAATCTGAGATGCAGGGGGACTTGGGAGGCCGTGTGCAGAACAGCCTGAAGGTTAACTTGCAGGTTGAGTCGGTGCTGAGGACGTTCATTTCAATAGGTCTAGAATACAAGAGCAAGGATGTGATGCTGAGGCTTTATAACGCACTGGTGAGGCCTCACCGTGAGTATTGTGAACAGTTGTGGGTCCCTCATCTTAGAAAAGATGTGCTGGCATTGGAGAGGGTCCAGAGGAGGTTCACAATAGAATCATAGAACACTACAGCACAGTACAGGCCCTTCAGTCCTCCATGTTGTGCCGACCCATATAATCCTTAAAAAAAGAAGTACTAAACCCACACTACCCCATAACCCTCTATTTTTCTTTCATCCATGTGCCTGTCCAAGAGGCTCTTAAATACCCCTAATGTTTTAGCCCCCACCACCATCCCTGGCAAGTCATTCCAGGCACTCACAACCCTCTGTGTAAAAATACTTACCCCTGATGTTTCCCCTAAACTTCCCTCCCTTAATTTTGCACATATGCCATACTGTAGTGATTTTATGTATTGCATTGTACTGCTGCTGCAGAAGAAACCAAATTTCATGACGTATGTAAGTGATAATAAACCTGGTTCTTACATGTCTCTCTATTGTGGACTGAGATTGGGAAGGAGGCAGGGAGAGGGGAACCATGGTTGGGAAAAGGGGAAGAGGGAGAGGATGGAGTGGGATGCACCTGACGGACATTGTGCAATGATCAATAAACCAATTGTCTGGAATCAAATTACCTTGCCTAGTGTCTCAAGGCTGGATGTGTCTGCACCCTCACCACACACCGCCCCCCTCCACCGTGGCACTCTTTCTCTGCCACCTATCCCACACTCCTTTCATGGTGCTCCACCTTCGCCGTTCACAGCATCCTTTGCTCCTGCCAGGTCTATAAAGTCACTTCCCACTCCACATATACGTACTGTGCAAAAGTCTTAGCCACCCTAGCTATATTTACATGTCAAAGAGTTTTGCACAGGACTGTATGTCAGTGATGTTGAACCAGATTCTTATTCTGATTCTAACTCTGGGTGGCCCAGGGACGTTCAAATCTCCCACTAATAAAACCTGTAATTTGTACAGTTATGGGTAATTCTTTATTTCCCTACCCTTTAAGTGACTGCTGCTTGTTGCTGTGTCTATAATATAATACCACTATCATACCCTGTATATTTCACAGACATACTATTCATACTACTGATATTCATATCCAAGTATAGTAATTTATGTTTCTATATATCTATATCAATCTATAAGGTCAGTGCTAATCCCCATGGTACACCACTTGTTACAGATTTCCAGTCAGAAAAACACCTATCCACCATTACCCTCTAGCTCCTCTCACACAGCCAATTTTGGATCCAGTTTCCCAATTCTCCATGGATTGCTTGTGCCTTAACCTTCTGGGTGAGCCTATCATGTGAGATTGTCCAAAGCCTTGCTGAAGTTCATATTTTAGATAACATCTACTGCCTTTCCTTCAACAATCTCCTCAGTTAACCCCTCAAAAATTAAGTCAGATTTGTGAGATATGATTTACTCTGCGCAAAACCATATCAACTTATCCTAATTACTCCCTGCCTGTCCAAATGAGACAAATCTTGTCTCAGGAACTTCTTCAGTATCTTCCCTACCACTGATGCAAAGCCTTTGGGCTTGTAGTTTCCTACTGCCCTTTTTGAGCAAGGGGATAATGTTAACCATCATAGAGCCTTCTGTTGCCTCTAACATGGCTAAAGTAGAAGCAAAACTCTCTGTCAGAACTCCTGTGATCTCCTTGCTTCCCTTAGCATCCTGGATATAGATCCTGGCTGACCCTGGGGATTTATCTACCCTAAGCTGCTCTAATATTTCTAATACTTCCTCTTTTTTGATATAGGATATCATTGTACTTGTATCTTCCCATGCTAGGGAGGGGCTGCTATCCTAAAAATCAAATCAAATCAAATTCAAGTTTAATTATCATTCATCCACACCTGAATACAGCTGAATGAATCAGCATTCCTCTGGGGCCAAGGTGCAAAACTTGATGGTGCGTTTACCAGCAGTCTGCAGACCAACGCATACATATAATCTGCTGGTCAGGGATCAAGGGGAAGTACCAACTAGAGAGGCCAGCTCCCAACCGAGTGTGAGCACCACACTACAATGCCTCCAGTGTCTTCTCTCCTGGTCTGCAGCATCTGGCAAGCCCATGGATTAGTGCTTTGTCCTCGCTACAACCAAGGCCACGCAGCTGCTCCGCCATCTGTCACATCACCGAAAAGGGAACTATTCCTGCAGCATCTTACATTATCAATGTCCAACAGGATCTTGTGATCACAGGAGAAACACCCAAGACAATCACCCATGGTTACACTGCACGCCGCTTTCGCACACCAACTCCGATGCCTTCCTGTAGCCCGCAGCTCACTGATGGGGTAGATCTGCAGTACCTCAAGTTCTTGGAGCCCTTTGCACTCGTAAAGTTGACATTTAAAAAAGAAAATAAACACCTTTATCCTCCAAGGGGCTGCTGCATCCGCACGTGCTACCATCTTACTGGAAGAAAACATCTATCGTGATTTTCCATAATGCAAAATCCTGTTTCCCATTGAATACCATGTTATGTGGAGAGGCATTTCTAAGGAATGTTTTTCTGTCAACAGTAATGATTGTATCGTAGCTGCTGGTGTGTTATGGTGGCCTTTGCCTTGCAGTTTCCAAAGCAAACCTCTTAAATGACCAGCAGCTGTGTTTGAAGACACAAGTGACTACAGATGTTGATCCCCTTCCAGCCTTCACTTTGAATAGGGATGTACACTTTTAAAACTCATATCAAATATTGGTTTAACGAGACAACTCACTACAAATACCCATGGCTGTTTAGGTTTACATGAGGCATGTAGCCAAGTGGTTAAGGCGTTGGACTAGCAATCTGAAGGTCATGAGTTCGAGCCCCAGTCAAGGCAGTGTGTTGTGTCCTTGAGTAAGGAACTTAACCACACATTGCTCCAGTCCACCCAGCTGAAAATGGGTACCAGCAAAATGCTGGGGGTTAACCTCGCGATAGACTGGCATCCTATCGGGGGGGGGAGTCTCGTACTCTCAGTCGCTTCACACCACGGAAACCAGCATAAGCACCCGCCTGATGAGCCTGTAAGTCTCAGGACAGATCGGGACAGACTTTAGCTTTTTAATTTAGGTTTAATTTGCTAACTTTGCTTCTTGAGGGTAAATAGTATGGAAAATTCCTAAAGAAGAAACCACAAGACAGCGAACTGAACTTAATGGTGCTAAAATAAAACAGCCAAACTCTGCATGTCTCAATAAATCTGAGTTAAAATAGGCAAAATTTGGTGTTTTTTAACATTTTGCATTTATTTCTTTATTTTCCACACATCAATTCCACACGAGTTCATTATATTCCATATCCTGGATTTTTGGGTCGTAGTTTGTGAATTCCATAAGGGTGTATTTCTGTAACTAGAAAGGCATAACTCAGGCGATGGCTGTAACCCTCCTTTAACTCTCCAGCCTCCATGTGCTTCTGCCTTGTAAAACAAATGAGAAATCTTCATTTTGGAAGTCACTCATATTCTGTGGCCTATGCATATACTGTCTCTTGTCCCTGAGGGGACCTATCCCTTTCTTCACTCCCCCATACTTCTCATAATAAAGGTTTCACGATTCTCCTTACTCCTACTTGCCAAGGACACTTCATGGCCCCTTTATGCCCTCCTAATTTTCTTCAAAAATTCTAATTCAAATTCAAGTTTAATTATCAGTCACCATACATGAATACAGCCAAATGAAAGAGCATTCCTCTGGGGCCAAGATGCAAAACATACTCAACACATTATAAAAAAAACATAGCCAAGTAAAAAGACACATATATAGTCCAAGACCCTGTGCGACATGTCCCACAAATTGTTTGTACAGATTCCCGGCAGTGTGCAGCTACTGCAATCCAGCATGTCATTCACCTATCGAACACTGAAGGCAGCACTGATTGGGGAGGCAAGCCTCCAATCGCGCATGGATGCCTCGCTACACTGCCTTCATCATCTCTCTCCTTGACGGCAGCAGCAGGCAAGCTTGCAGCATGAGGCCCAGTCCTCACTACAACGGAGGCCGTGCAGCTCCCATGCTGCCTGTTGTGCCAGCAAACAAGGGAAACAGGCCTGTGGCATCTTACATTATCAATGTCCATCAAGGATCAAGGAACATCCAAGCCAATCACCCACGGTTACACTGCACGCCGCCTTGTGCACCAATTCTGATGCCTTCAACCAGCAGGCAGCAATACAGTCTGCACCCAGGTCTACTCCAACACACCAGTCAGCTCTGCTGACACCCCAGGCATCTCCTCTGATCAACAAGCTGCTCACCGATGGGGTAGACCTGCAGTACCCAAAGATCTTGGAGCCCAGCACCATCTTGTGATCATAAGAAACACATTTAACAAAGAAAAAAACCTTTGGTTGAACCCCGAGAGGGTGCCATCTTACCAGAAGTAAGAAATTTTTTTCTATATCCCTTATAAATTATTTATTTGATAAATAATTGCAGTACCAAAAACATGTTTTCTTCTTTTCCTTAATCAGACATACAATATCCTTCATTAACTAGGTTTTCTAAACTTACACTCTGCCTCCTGCTCACTCAGGGACTTGTTAACTCAAATACTCATCAGGTTTAAGTGCCTACGACCTATCAGGAAGGAAGATCCCTTTTGGAGTGATGACCAGTGTTCCATAAGCTTTAAGGTCGTCTTGGGAAAAGATGAAGTTATACTTTCAATTTGGGCTTGGGGGGTGGGTGGTTAGGGAAGATGGATTCAAGACTGAAGCTTGTACAACATGTACATCAAAACATAATGAAACATGTCGACTGCGTGAACAACCAAGGGTGTACTGGGAACAGCCTGCACAAGTCACCTCACATTCTGGCACCAACATATCATGTCCACAATGCTTGGCAGAACAACACAGAATACAACAAGCAACAAAACAACCACAGCTAAATGAGCCACATTCCTTCCTCCCACTCAGACCCATACACAGTTCTCTAACCCCAAGGCTACCCATACACAGTCTTCATCGGCCTCCAGACTCTACCAGACTCAGATTCGGACTTGGACGCACAGTCATTGGGCCTTCAACCACCTCAGCAGACTCGCAAAGGTTTGCATCCTCAGTAGATATAGCAGAGCTACACTGAGAGCAGCTGCTAAAGGGGAAAGAACATCTGATAAATGAGAAATGTTTAAAAATAAGATAGTGAGAGTTCAGTCCACATGCCCTTGACTATTTTACATAATAGTACCTGGTTATTCTTTAATGATTTCTAGAATTTTGATGGAAGTGCTGCATTGCAGTAAAAAAAGATTATGGAGTAGGTGGAAGCATATCGGCACGGATAAGAGATTAACTGGAAACAAGGAGTCGTATAATGGGCCTCTTTCTGGTTGGCAAGATTCAACAAGTAGTGGAACCTTGGGGCCTTTGCTGAGTTTCAGCTTTTTATAGTTTCCATAAATGGCACAGATGAAGTGTGCTAGATTTTCAGCTGACACAAAGATGGCCGGTTGAACAGCACATAGGAAACTACAAAGGGATGCAGATAGGTTAGGCGAATATGCATGCATTTGGCAAGAGATGTATAATGTGGGATAAATGTGCAATCATCCACTTTGACAGGAAAAGCAAAATAGTTAAATTGGTTTGTTACTGTAATATGTACTGAGGTACAGTGAAAATCTTCATCTTGCAGGTCATCCTCTACCCATCATTTCATTACAATGTTCAAAGTACATTTGTATTCAAAGTATGTATAGTATACATTATACAACCTTGAGATTCGTCTCCTAAAAGTTAGCTATGAAACAGAGAAACCCAAAAGAATCCATTTAAAAAAGACCATCAAACATCTAATGTGCAAAGAAAAGAAATCATGCAAACAATGAATGCAAGTAAATTGCTTTCTGAACCGAATCCACAAAGACAGGCCTGTCCACAGACCCTTAGCTCAGCTCAGAGCAGATCAGCAAGCTGAACCGGCCTGTTCCCAGCCTCCGATCCCTGCACCCTGATAGGGTTCGGTTGTTCCAACGGGCCCTGAGGCCTGGATCCTGTCACCTCAATTTGGCCTGAGCCCTCCAATTCGGCACAGGGCTTAAATCAATCAAACTTCAGGTCTTTCCTTGCTGCCTCACCTTGCCTTGGTTCTGCCACATTGAATTACCTCAAAGTCCAAAGGGAAGTTACAAACTATTGCCTGAGGTGATTGTTTGCCTGAAAAAAAGAGTGATTAACAAAGTATTTATTTGTTTTCCTTGTTTCATCAACCTCCAGCCAGAAGTTGCTGAGATTCATCAGCGCCATCTTCAATCTTTACAACAATATATTGAAGTAAAGGGGAAACAACAATATAATGTAGAATAGAATGTAACAGTTACAGAAAAAGTGCAGTGCAGAAACACGTTATGTTGCAAGGTTACAATGAGGTAGATTATGTTGGCTGCATTACTAAGACAGTGAGAAATATAGACAGAGTCCATGGAAGGGACGTTTTTCTCCCTGATTTGCTGAGCTGTGTCCACAATTCTCTACAGTATCAGGCAGAGCAATTGACATGGGTGATGTTCACTGATAGGAACTAGAAGCTTTCAACACTCTTGACCTCAACACTATTGATGTGGACTGGAGCAAATGCACCACCCGCTTCTTGAAGTCAATGACCAGCATGTTTGTTTTGCTGACATTGAGGAAAGGTTGTTGTCATGACACCATATCCTTTCTGGACTCTGGCTCATGGTTATTTGAGATGCGGATCATGACAGGGGTATCGTAGGCAAACCTGCAGATGGAGTTAGAGAAGAGTCTGGCCACACACTCGTAAGTGTACAGCGAGTAGAGTAGGGTGCTGAGGACACAGCCCTGTGGGGTACCAGTGCTGAGGATAATGGTGCAGGAGGTATTGCTGTCTGTCCTTATTGATTGTGGTCTCTTGGTCAGGAAGTCAAAGATGCAATTGCAAAGCGAGGTATTGAGAGTTTTTGAAAAGAGAAAGGCATCATTTCAAGGGTGATTGCATAGCTCCAAGATTTAGAGTAATCTGGTTTGAAGAAGATGGCACCAGTGACCAATGTGACCAAAGGTAACGTCCTTCAGACAGTTCAAGAAACTACTTCTTTTACTTCTTCTTTCAAATATGATTCTGCTACTTTGGAGCCTGTGATTTACATTTCGATGGTACGTTTTCAGGCTGATTGAGTGACCTGTCACTTTGCTGTCTCCAAGGGAGTTCAGTGAGGTTTCGAGTGGAGTATGCGGCCTGGAGATCGGGCGCGAGCCCATGATCAACTCAATTTCTCACTAATCTTGCTGACTAAAGCATCGAGCAAGAATGCAAGTAATGAGGACAAGAGTGAAAGGTAGCATCTGCCTGTGTTAACTAGTCTCTGTCTCCCTTTCACTGGCTGCTGCCCATGGAAGTTGCCTGCGTTTGACCAGTCTCTATATCCCTCTCGCTCGATTCTGATAGAGCATGGTACCAGAGTCTTGGGTCAGGCAAGGTTTAATCAATGAGGCTTGTGGATTGTACTCTGTAGTTCATGTAATGTTTCTGGTTTCTGGTTACTCGTTTTTTTATTCCTACTTTGTGTTACAGTCATTGAGGCAGACTGGCTCTGTGGCCTGCAGTCAACACACGTCAGATCATTAAATTGAACTGAACTGAACTAAAATAAATATTCCTCAACTGTTTCAATGTCCTTGTGATGTTTTATATTCTGTGTTTTTCACTCATTCTTTGCCGCTTGCACAATTTGTTCTTCTTTTGTTTGTTGGGTGTTTGATGCTTTTTTTGAACATGGTGTTTCTTTGTTTTGTAGCTGTCTGTGGAAAGACGAATCTCAGGGTTGTTTACTGCATACATACTTTGATAATAAATGTACTTTGAATCTTTTGTCCTTATGTGTACTGCTATATGGAGGTGCAGCATAATTAGGAAAGCAACAGAATGTTATCATTTATTTTTGAAGATAGAGGGCTTAGGTGAGACCATATTTAGAGTTCTGAGTACAGTATTTGTTTTCTTATATAAGAAAGAGGTCAAGGTATTGCAAACAATCTAGAGAAGGTTATTGAACTGTTACTTAGAATGTGCATGTGGTTTTATGAGGAAAAATAGTCTATGATTTTAATAAAATTTAGTTTTTTTCATTATTTCTGTTGTTCACTTCTTTATTTTTTTCATAGCTTTAGAAGTCTTGCATAAACTGGTTTGTACCATGTCAAGTTCCCTTTTGAGCTGCTCACACTGAACTTTTATTGATTTAATGGGTTTACTGTGAACATTCTTTATCCCATACCACTGAAGTGTACCTAACCTGTGTCTAAATTTAATTCTGTCTGTATTTCAGATTTCTAAACACAATGGTATTTTGCACTTTGACTAGTTTGTTCCCTATAATTTACTGCTGAACCTGGGCAATGGGCAAATACACCTTGTTAATGAGAGAGGTCAGAGGAGAATTACCACTGTTATCTTCAGTGAGAACTTTAAGGGTTTAATACACAAATTGCAATGCTGCTTCACTTCAGAGTTTTAAATCTGGTAACTATAATCGTTATTGTATCTAAATGTAATCTGTACTGCAGTATAGCTGAAAAAAACAAAAATTTAGAATGTTATTTTGTGCTTGAAAAAAGACTAGGGATCTGTTTGACATTCATCTTCTGCATTATGATGAACTTTCACAAGGTTGAATGAATCATTGATTTTTGTCTTATGTATGAAGACTCAGTCTTCTATATTGATAGGCCTGTCCCAAAGAACCTTTTGTGAGAAGAAAATGCACATGATTCACGAGTACTAGGCAGAGCTGGGAATTCAAACGTTTTATCATAGTTTTGGAAGACGAGACTGACTCAAGTCAGCTGAGAGGTTGAGGCTGTGTCATGGAGCCAAAGACACTGAAAGTGCTTGGGGGGGGGGGGGGGGCGGGGAAGAACAAGCAAAGAGGAACCACCATGACTTTATACAATATAGGCTTTATTTCCTGACCCTGTGGTCTAAATCTCCTCTACTTCTGATAAGTTGAGCAGACTGACTCAGTAGCAGGCTTATAAACTTACATTTGTGGCCATTTTTTTAAGCTACAGGAGTGGAACCCAGGGTGGTTTTATCCTCCTGTAGCTCACCCACTTCAAGCTTCGACATGTTGTGCATTCAAAGATGCTTTTCTCCGCACAACTGTTGTAACACATGGTTATTTGAATTACTGTCACTTTCCTGTCAGTTTGAACCATTCTGGCCATTCTCCTCTGACCTCTCTCTTTAACAAGGTGTGTTTGCCCATTGAACAGCCACTCACTGGATTTGTTTTTTTTTTTTTTGGTTTTTTTTCACCTTTCTCTGTAAACACTGGAGACTGTGTGAAAATAGCAGGAGATCAACAGTTTCTGAGATACTCAAACACCCCGTCTGGCTCAAACAATCATCCCACAGTTAAAGTCAGTTAGATAACATTTCTTCCCCATTCTGATGTTTGGTCTGAACAATAACTGAACCTTTTTACCATGTCTGCAAGATTTTATGCTTTGAGTTGCTGCCACATGCTTGGCTGAATAGATAGTTGCATTAATGAGCATGTGTATAGGTGTACCTAATAAAGTGGCCACTGAGTGTACTTTGGTCCCATGTTAGAATCAGGATAATTTCATAATTTGTGTGACAATACTTAAGTTCAACTTAAGCAGCAAATTGGAAATCTTAGTGGGGCAACTTAATTAAGGTTCATTCAACAACTAAAACACTCATCTTTAAAGGATTATTGCAAAAAGACATGATGGAGGTAAAGTCAGTGTGAGAATATCAGAAACAAAAAGCAGGATAACAGACTAAAATTTATGGCTCACTCTCTACCCCAGCACTTTATCAATTTAGTTTCATCCATTTTGTATGCAGTAGACTCAAAATATGTGTATAATTTATTCTTCCTGACAATTAAATCCCAGCAGAATATTAACTTAAAATGTATGACTTCAAGGGGAATAGTAACTACTCTTGTTATTAAATTGGACAAAGAGCCAATCATTAATTAAATGCATAAAGGTGCTATATGATTTTAATTTGTTTTTGTCTAAGTAAGAGGGGTAGGTGTAATAAGCTGTAGCTTCAGCCTACATTCTTTCGGTCTGTTTTAAAGATTTATTATTAAATTTTGTTTTATGAAATCATCATTGAAAATTATGTTTTTTGTTATGTTTATACTGACTGAAATAAAATTTCATTCACTCATTCATTCATTTCACTATTTCTGATTTGAATTTTATTCACCACATTTTTTTTCAGTCAATTTTTTCCTAAGCTGATTTTTGACATAATTAATGAATTTAATTTAATTCAATACTCTAATGAATTGCTCTCACTTGGCCAGATTCCATTTTAAAACTGCAGCCAGTGAAGTGCCAGCAAACAAAAACCATTATATGCAGAGTAAAGTTATCTAGCAAATATAAATCTGCATATTTAGTGAAAAGTATTTTGTCAAACGATATCCACTATAAAATTATAAGGCTTTACATTGCTGTAGAAGGAATCTGGTATCAAAGATACTTTAAAATGGCACATTAATATAACCCTAACTTGGCACAGAACAGAAAATACAGAAACAACAAAATGATTCATCCATTCCCTTCTGCTTCCTATTACAACTCAAAGTTCAAAGTAAATTTAATACCAAAAAATGTATATATTTTACAGCTTTGAGGTTTGTCTCCTAACAGGCAGCCACAAAACAAAGAAATCCAAAAGAACCCAAAAAATAAATCATCAAACCCCCAATGTGCAGAGAGAGAAAAAAATCAATCATTCACACAATAAATGCAAGCAAGTAGTGTTCTGAACTGAAGTCCATAGAGACTCCATCCTCAGATCTTTAGTTCAGTGCAGAGCAGGGCAGTGAGCTAAACTGAACGGACTCGTCTCTGACCTCGCTTTGGGCATTCTCAATAAATCCAATAACCATAATGGAATTAATGAAAGACTGCAATAACAGGGCTGACAGGCAGTGTGCAAAAGACAACAAAGTGCAAAAATGAAGACAAAAATAATAATAGTAGTAATAAATAAATAAATAAATAATAAATTATGAGAACATAAGATGAAGCATCCTTGAAAATGAGCTATGGGTAGTGGGAACTGTTCAGTAATGGAGCAAGTGAAGTTGAGTGAAGTTATTCCCTTTGATTCTGGAGCCTGGTGGTTGAGGGGTAATGACGGTTCCTGAACCTGATGATGTGAATCCTGAGACTCCTGTACCTTCTTTCTGATGACAACAGTGAGAAGAGAGCGTGTGCTGAGTGGTGAGGCTGTCTGATGATAGATGCTGCTTTCCTATGAAAATGCTCATGTAGATGTGTAGATGTGCTTAATAGCAGAAAGGGCTTAACCCATAATGGACTGGGTTGTATCCATTACTTTTTTGTAGATTTTCCATTCAAGGCTTTGGTGTTTCCATTACCAGCCTGTTAATATACTCTCCAAAGTGCATCTATAAAAGTTAGTCGAATTTATAGATGTCATGCCAAATCTTCACCATCTCTGACAGAAGTCAGCAGCTGGCATGCTTTCTTCATATTTGCACTTATGTGCTGAGCCCAGGCAGGTCCTCTGAAGTGGTACCACTGAGAAATTTAAAGTTGCTGACCCTGTCCACCTCTGATCCCCTGATAAGGGCTACGTCATGGACCTCCAGTTTCCTGCTCCTGAAGTCAATAATCAGCAAATTGAAAATCTCTGGATCTCGTGAACTCTTACCATTTGCACAGTTTCCCGTGTGGGATCTGGTCAAATGCCTCACTGGTCCACATCAACCTCCATCAATACAGTCAGTTACCGTTTGGAAAAAAATAACTTGAATTCATCAGAAAGGCTCACTCCCTAACAAAGCCATGATGATTATCCTTAATTAAACCACACCTTAAAATGCAGATTAATCCCATCCCTCCAGATCTTTTACAATAATTTCCCTAGCACTGATGGTAGATCCATCAGCCTTACCATCTTATACTTGATGCCCTTCTTGAATAAAGATAACAAATCTGTTGTCCTCTAGTCATATGGCACATCCTCTGTTGGCAGAGAAGATGTGAAAATTTCTCTCAGAGACCCAGCAATCTCCTCTCTTACCTGCCATCACAACATTGGATACATCTCTATGGGGCCTGACACTTAATTCACTATTAAGTCTGCTATGACATCAAATATCTCCTTCTTTTCAATGATTACTTGTTGCAGACTTTCACGGTTCCTTCCTTGAATCCTTTGCCCTCAATATTCTTCTCTGCAACGAGCACTGATGAGAAATATTTCACCTTAATCCTCGGGCTCCAAGTACAGGTTGACACTTTGGTCCCTGATGGGCCTTGTTCCTATCCTTGTGTTAATATATTCAGAAAATGCTGAAGGATTTTCCCTGATCTTGCATGTTGGTGCTATTTTCATACATCCTACTCACTTTCCTAATTGCTATTTTTAGTATCCCACTATATTTTCTAGAATCCCATAGGGCCTCTCCTAATTTTCAGTTCTCTATACCTGCCATAAACTTCATTTGTTAATGCAACCCCTGAAATCCCTTGGCATCCAAGGTTTTTTGGAATAATTGGCTCTGCCTTTCACCCTTATAGGAGCAGTTTGGCCTTGAAATCTGGAATGATTTCTGTTGGTCACATATAAACTTAAAAGGACCTGCTCCCAGTCCAGTTTTCACAAAGGATTCTGCAGATGCTGGAAATCTTGGCGCGCGCGCACACGCACACACACGCACACACACACACACACACACACACACACACACACACACACACACACACACACACACACACACACACACACACACACACACACACACACACACACACATTCTGTTGGCCCTCTCATCCCCTGTCCTCACAACCTGCCCATCACCTACCTATGGTTCCCCACCATCTTCACTTTATTCCATGATCTACTGTCTCCCCCTATCAGATTCCTTCTTTTACTTCAGCCCTTTACCTCTTCCACCTATCACCTCCCAGCCTCACTTGCACTGTTGTCTGTAAGGGCTTGTACGTTTTCTCCATGGTCGCACGGGTTTCCTCCGGGTACTCTGGTATGCTCCTGCATTCTAAAGGCATACAAGTTAGTAGGTTAATTTTTCACATGGGTGTAATTGCGTGGTGTGGGCTCACTGAACCGAAAGGGCCTGTTATCATGCTGTATCTTTAAATAAATTAAGGATACAAACTGAGGAATTCAGCAGATCTGACAGTAACTGCAGAGGCAAAGGGATAGTCAATAGTTCAGGCTGAGACCATGCATCAGTCATGCACATGTAACTCTTGCTTTGGCTAGCGGCTTAATATAGGGGATGATAGCCCCCCCCCCCAGCCCGGCCCGGCCAAACTTAAGAAATCTCGTTTGGGTGGATGCTGCGCAGTGTCCCCTGTCACAAATCAGTACCCCAAAATAACAAACAGTGCACAATATGTGATTAAACAATTGAGCTTTATAATTCTTAATTTGACTATATGGTCAGTAAAGGAAACAAAAAAAGTAAAAGGGCCTATTCTCCTGAAACAGTCTAATGCACAACGTTGGAGCTCGCTGATGAGCCCATTCGTCCACCATTGACCTCCTCCAATCGTCACTGACCTTCAAACCCTCACTCCAAGTCCACTCCATCCAAGGTCTACCAACTCTCTCCATTCGCGTCTTCTCTGCTCATCGCTCCCCGGCAAAAGACCGTGAATTCCCGGCTCCCAGACGCACAAGGAAGAGCAACATCCTGCTCATTGGCTCGCATGCCCCATAATCTCTAGTCATAACCCAAACATTGCTGTTACAGATAAATCATTATCTCAGCAGTGGAACATTACAGAGAAGCCATTACATTAGCAGTGAAACCTTACAGCGTGTTACACACAGATGCTGCCTGACCCACTGTTCAGGAACAGTTACTACCTCTCAACCAGCAGGCTCTTCAGCCAAAGGGGATAACTTCATTCATCTTCTGCTATGGTTATTATTCTATAGACTTGTTGAGTATACCCACAAAAAATTAATCTCAGGGTTGTATGAGGTGACATATATGTACTTTGATAATAAATTTACTTTGAACTTTGAACTTTTGAGTTCTTCCAGCACCTTGTTTTTGCTCCAGATTACAGCATCAGCAGACCCTGATGTCTCCAATTCCCATAATTCTGCAAGGCAGACTTTAATTTTAACAAGACCTCTCTTACTTAACATATAATCAACAGAAAATAATTACCCCTATATTCTGGCACCCCCCCCCCCCTATGCTTAATTAAAAATACTAATTGCACTTGGGACATTATTCCACTCCAATTATTACTACTATAATGTAAAGTTTTTCCCCTTACTTTGTTGAATAATCTACAATATTGGAAAGAGTTGGAATATCTACCTGATTTCAGTTTTTATTGAACTGCCAAGTCTGTGTTTTTTTTTAACCTCTGCAGGTCTTTTCTCTGTAATTGAAACATAAAAGTGTAAAAAGACTTGCCTAACTTGCACCAAAGTCATCCTGTTCAACCAAAGTTCAGTGTTGAGAAGCTCCCACAGATCCTATTCACCATTCCCCCCCCCCCCACTCACTCAAAGTCCATTGTACCCGAAGGATCACCATGAAGACACAAATGGATCTCAGAGGGTATGTGCAGTGATCCCTAAAAGCAACATTAAAGGTAACTAGTTGGTTAAAAAAGCCAAAGGAATATTATTTGTTAATAAGCAAGGAAAATTATTTTTACTATCTATCCCATCTATTTCCCTTCATAATTTTATATCCTTTTATCAGCTCCCACCCCCTCTCCAGCTTTCCTCAAAACCCCCCCCCCACAAAACATAGAAACATAGAAAACCTACAGCACAATACAGGCCCTTCGGCCCACAAAGCTGTGCCGAACATGTCCCTACCTTAGAAATTACCGAGGGTTACACATAACCCTCTATTTTTCTGAGCACCATGTTCCTGTCCAGGAGTCTCTTAAAAGACCCTATCGTATCCGCCTTCAGCACCAATGCTGGCAGCTCATTCCATGCGCTGAGCACTCTGTGCGTGAAAAACTTACCCCAATATCTCCTCTGTACCTACTTCTAAGCACCTTAAAACTGTGCTCTCTCTTGCTAGCCATTTCAGCCCTGGGGAAAAGCCTCTGACTATCCACACGATCGATGCCTCTCATCATCTTATACACCTCTATCAGGTCACCTCTCATCCTGTCACTCCAAGGAAAAAAGGCCGAGTTCACACAACCTGCATGTTCCCCAATGCAGGCAACATCAAACAAATCCGGATTGTCTAGTCGCTTATCACTGTAACACTGTTTATACCTTCTCTAGACCAGGGGTGCCCAACCTTTTTTATGCCAGGGACCCATACCATTCACTGAAGGGTGGACCCCATGTTGAGAACCCCTGATCTAGATAGATCATCTTAACAAGGCTCTCTTACGTGGCCTCCATTAGCATCAGTATCATTTGAATTTTCTTGGTCTTCACTATATCACCGACATTCGCCTTGTTCTCTCCACCTTTTTACAAAGGGCAAGATTATTCACTGCCCTTCTGTCCCTGATAAGATGTAGGCACAAAATGTCCCTATCAGAATTCAGTTAGTTAAGCCACAACTCAATACTGGATTTAACAATTTCAGATAACCACATTCTCATCAGCAGCTCTGATGTAGACTGATCAACAGAAGATTCCTGACCTGAGTATTCCCAGAATTCCCTTTTATTCCAGATTTTGCAGTTCACAGCTCTAACAACATTCATCATCTCACTACAGTCATACAGTTATGGAATCAAACAGCACAGAAACAGGCTCTGTGACCCACTGTATCCATGATTAAGATGATGATAATTATCTTTATTTGTCTCATGTACATCGAAAGATCAAAACACACAACGAAATGCTTTATTTGCATCAACAATCAATGCCGTACAAATATGTGCTGGGGGCAGCCTGTAAGTGTCGCCACGCTTTCAGCAACGACATAGCACGTCCACAATTTGCTAACCCTAGCCCATATGTCTTTGGATTTTGGGAGGAAACAGACACAGCCAGAGGAAACATGGGGAATCTGACCTTAGATTGCTGGGTAACATTACACTAACTGCTACACTACAGTGCCACACATGAAATTATAACCTGTGCCAACCATGGTATTTGCCAACACTAATCCCATTTCCCCATGTTCGGTCCATAGCACTCCCTTCTCACTTCTTCATATCTCAAATCAAATCAGGTTTAACTATCATTCAAACCATGCATAGATACAGCTGAATGAGACATGGTTCCTCTGGAGCCAAGGTGCAAAATATTCAAAATAGCAAGCAAACATTCAAAAATATCGAGTAACATAATTCAAAATATCGAACAAAGAAGCATATTCACTCAAAAAAAAACACATATGGTTCAAGACCCTGAGTAACAATGTCCAGCAATCAATGGTAGAGTCTCCCGGCAGTGTACAGACACATGCAATCCAGCTTGTCATTCCACTGCTCGAACACGGAAGGGCAGTACCGATGGGCAAGGCCAGGCCCCACTGTAGTGCTTCTGCGTCTCTCTCCTGGTCTGTAGCAGCAGGCAAGCCCGAGGCTTGAGGCCTAGTTCTCGCTACAACTGAGGTTGCGCAACTCTCAAGTTATTCAATAGCTCAAATTCAAAGTTCAAATTAAATTTTATTATCCAAGTACATATATATAACCATATACAACCGTAATATTCTTTTTCATGTGGGCATATTCAACAAATCTATAGAATAGCAACATAACAGAACTAATGAACGGCTGCCCAACTAGGGATCTCAGCCAGAGTGCAGAAGACAACAAACTGCGCAAATGCAAAAAGAAGAAGCAATAATATAAATAAATAAGCAATAAATATTGAGAACATGAAATGAAGAGTCTTTGAAAGTGAGTCTGTTGGTTGTGGGAACATTTAAATGATGGGGGCAAGTGAAGTTGAGTAAAGTTACTCCTTTTGTTCAAAGGTCTAATGGTTGAGGGGTAGTAACTGTTCCTAAGGCTCTTGTACCTTCTTTCTGATGACAGCAGTGAGGAGGGAGTATGTTCTTGGTAGCAGGGGACCCTGATGATGGATGCTACTTTCCTGCAACAGCGTTTCATATAGATGTACCCAATGATTGGAAGGGCTTTACCTGTGATGGACTGGGCTGTGTCCATTTTTTTTTTGTAAAATTTTCTGTTTAAGGTCTTTGGTGTTTCCAAACCAGGCTGTGATGCAGCCAGTCAATATACTCTCCACCACACATCTATAGAAGTTTGTCAAAGTTTTAGATGTCATGCTGAATCTCTGTAAATTCCTAAGGAAGTAGGGGTGTTGCCATGCTTTCGTTGTACTTGTGCTTACATGCTGGGCCCAGGACAGGCCCTCTGAAATAATAACGCCTAGGAATTTAAACCTTTTCCACCTCTGATTCCCCCAATGAGGACTGGCTTATGGACCTCTGGTTTCCTTCACGTGAAGTCTATAATCACTTCCTTGGTCTTGCTAACATTGAGTAAGAGGTGGTTGTTATGTCACCACTCAGCCAGATTTTCAATCTCCCTTCTATATGCTGATTCATCACCACCTTTTATGCATTCTGCCCATGTTTATGATTCCCAAATACCAAACAAATACAATAATATTAAAACTGGAGTGTGATATTTAGTAAGAGCCAGGACACCAACAGGAAATGGGTGTAAACTGTACCTATTTCTTATGCAGACTTTTCTGTTATGCAGGTATACAAAATTATAAGGGGTACAGATAGGGTAAATGCAAGCAGGCTTTTTACACTGAGGTTGGGTGAGACTAGAACTGGAGGTGATGGGTTAAGGGCGAAAGGTGAAATGTTTAGGGGAATGTGAGAGGGAACTTCATCACTCAGAGGGGTGGTATGAGTGTGGTATGAGCCAGCGGAAGGGGTGGTATGAGTGTGGTATGAGCCAGCGGAAGGGGTGGATGCGGGTCGATTTCAGCATTTAAGTGAAGTTTGGATAGGTACATGGATGAGAAGTGTATGGAGGGCCATAGATTTGTAACAATTTATAGTGGTGAGTGCATGCAATATAATTGGAAGTGGAGTAAAATGACCTTTTGCAGCATGCATGTAATTGAAAGTCTCAGTCAAGATATAATGGAAAGATTATAAATTAGATCATAGTAATGCAGAAAGTATGATTCAATATTTATTTCCTGATATGGAAGCTGGCCCAAACATGGTATTCTAGCAATCTAGCAATCAACATATATCCATCCAATAAAATGTTCCCCTGATAGTTCCTCGGAATTGATCCAGTCAGAGTCCATAGTCCAAGATGCAAGATTCAATGTCAAGTAATTTGAAATGCTTGTCAGATGATGTCTGGGTGGAACCTCATTTGTTTGCTTTTTGTCATCAAGTAATGCAGCTCAGAAAGGTTTAACCCAACAAACTTAAGAAACAGAAGCAGGCTCTGCTTGCAAATTAGATCATTACTGATCTATTACTTCAGACACAATCCTGTAATAGCTCCTAATGCTTTATACTATTTAGAATTAATACTTACTGAAATTCTATAAACTTTAATGAGATCTATTCATGAATATATTTAATCACAATTAACCCAACTTATGCAAACTCTGGATGGACAATCCCAAGCCTGGTTGCAAAAGGAGGGTTGGGCATGGGGTTAGCAAACCCCATGAACATCACTTTCTCCAACTTCTCAGTAATTTCTCACCCATACCCTCTTCTCTCCTTTTCTATTCTCCATTCTTGCTCCCCTCTTACTTCTTCTCTTCTCCTCACCTTCCTATCACCTCTGTCTGGTGCCCATCCCCCTACCATTTCTCCATTGGTCCACTTTCCTCTCCTATCAGATTCCTTCTTCTTGAGCCCTTTACCTTTTCCACCTATTAGCACTCAGCTTTGCACTTCATTCCACCCCTCCCCCTCCCACCTATCTTCTCCCTTACCAGGTTTCACATATCACCTTCTAGTTTGTACTCTCTTCCCTCCTCTGGCCTTCTTATCCTGGCTTCTTGCCCCTTCCTTTCCAATTCTGATGTAGGGTCTCAGGCCAAAATGGTGTCTCTTTATTCCTCTCAAACTGCCTGATCTATTGAGTTCCTCCAGCATTTTTCTTACATTATTTGGAGAAATAATATCAATACTAGCTTGTTAAACTCCTATCACCCTCCATATCCAATGGATAATTCTCCATAATTGTACAATTTAGAACAGGATTCCACCAGCAGACACATAGCTCAGTCCCCTCCTCTATCAGAATTCCAATAGCGCCATTGTGGATCATACTGATCCACTCTTCCATTTCCCCAGCTATTCACCTTCTCACAGCACTTTGCCAAGGAATTGCAAATGATGCAACACTGACCTTTCCTACCAGCATCAAACAGCCATTCCAAATGAAGATAAGGTTTACTTACACTTCTTCCAGTTTTAGAGTATTGCATTCAGAGCTCATGACATGGTCTCCTCTAAAATGAAGAAACCAAAAGCTGAGTGACTGACCATCTTGCAGAGCACCATGGCTCAGTGCACAGTTGTGATTCTGTGGTTCCAATCTCCCATCACATTTTTTCTCGCCTATTCACACTCTCACCAGTCTCCTACATTGTTCCTCAACTTTAAACCTCAATGATGAAATTAACTTTTGTTTTTTGGCAATTTCTCTCTCTCTCTCTCTCTCTCTCTGTCACTATCACTGTGTGTGTGTGTGTGTGTGTGTGTGTGTGTGTGTGTGTGTGTGTGTGTGTGTGTGTGTGTGTGTGTGTGTATATATTTCTTTATCTAGGACTAGCAAGGACCAGTTGGGCTGAAGGGCCTGTTTTGGTTTCTCTATGACTTTGGCTCTAAATGAAGAAATTTAGATTTCTGCTAAAGCTCTTTTAAATATTACATTAAACTGTTTTATGCATTTAAAACAAAGAGCCTTCATACTGTGACCTTAATCCAGTTCATTATTCCTCATTAAAGCTAAAATGCTTCTTCCTTGTTAGGTATAGGATTTTTTATTGCAGAATATGATCCTGAACACATTAAGAAATCTTTCGGCCTGATTATCCTGGTTTATCATGCCATTAAAAGTTGCATTAAATTGTCTCTATCTTTAACTAACTGTATCTAACTATAGTCATGAATCTTGTCTCATGACTATAGTTAAGTGTGCACCACTTCATAGCTGTTGCACCCCATTTCACCCATAGTCACAATTACAACTGCTGCTTATTTTCCATTTTTCTTTTCTTTCCTGTAGATCTTATAACTATGGACTTATCACATGGTGCAAGATTTAACCTAACTGCATAAAGCGATATCGGGACAAGCAACCAAGTGCCAGGTGAGAGGTAGGTTTTATAGAATACCTTAAAAATGAGGCAGAAGGGAATTCCACTGCTTCAGGTATGGCAGTTGACGAGGGCAGGACTGGCACTGGCCAAGCAAGAGAATAATTTAATGTAATACTATTGAACAAAAGACAATACAACCATACAAATGAGAAAATCTGCAGATGCTGGAAACCCAAGCAATATTTACAAAATGGTGGAGGAACTCAGCAGGTCAGGCAGCATCAATGGAAAAAAAGTAACCAGTCGACATTTCGGGCCAAAACCCTTCATCAGGATGGGTCTTGGCCCGAAACATCGACTGTTTACTTTTTTCCATAGATGCTGCCTGACCCACTGAGTTTCTCCAGCATTCAATGTATGTTACAGCCATACAAAGTAGGACTAGGAGTCACCTCTCAGCTTCTTGATCTTGCTCTACCACCCAATAATATCAGGCTGAAGTAATTGATAGAGTCTATCCTCTGCCCAACATATTGATGTAATCATGAAGAAGGCACACCAGTAGCTATACTTTATTAGAAGCGTGAGGAGTTTTGGTATGTCACCAAAAACTTGTTGGATTAGGGAGTTGAATTGTTAATTTTCTTATATTTTTCTTGAGGTTTAACTTTTCTATGTATGCTTACATTTTTATATAGTCACCTATACACATGTAATGATTCAGTGAATTTTCTGGTACTTGTGGTAAGGCTGCTTCTGTATTTTTCTACAAGCCTCTTAGCTTTTCTTTAGCAGGTAAAGAGAGCACCACTTTACCTTTAGCAAAGTGCTAAAGTGGTGCTTCAGATTTAGCACCACTTGAATCTGACTCTGTTTTGCCTAATTCTTATCACTGGAATGTTGTTTCTTTTAAGTCAGAGTTAATTTTTTGTAGAGCATTACCATGATTTCTTTGTTCTCTTAGGTCTTCTTCCTTGTTCTTTTTTTTGCTCTTGTAACTTTTAATAAAGTGGCTGAAAGCAACAAGTTCTATGCCTCATTCTTGATATCTATAGAACCACTAGATCACAAATCACCAGGATCCAATAGACTCTATTGAATTTTGGGAGATGAACCATGGAGATTTTCACTGGTTGTATCACCCCCTGGAATGAAGGTTCCAATGCATCAAATCAAAAGAGGCTGCAGAGGTTTGTAGCCTTAGCCAGCTCTATCACAGGCATAATCCTTCCCAACCTTGAGGACATCTTCAACAGGAGGTGCCTCAGGAAGGTGCCATTCGACATTAAGGACCCTCACCATCTGGCATGTCCTCTTCTCATTGCACCACCAGGAAGGAGCTACAGCAGCCTGAAGAACCTCGCTCAACATTTTATGCTTTGCTTTGAAAGACTGTTTGGGTCTACGGATAGTGGGAAGAAAAGATATGAAAGGCTAGGTGTTGCATCTTCCTGTGATTGCATGGGAGAGTGCCATTCGATGGGGAGCGGTTAGAGGGGATGGGGAAACAGATCAGGGAGTTGCGAATGGAGTACTCCCTTCAAAATGCTGAAAGGCAAGGGAAGGAGAGTGTGTACATGGTGCTGGAATCTAGTTGAAGCAAATGACAATTGTGAAGGATGATCCATTGAATGTGGAGACTGATATAGTGTGAAGAATGAAGACCTGGTGAACCCTATGCTTGGCCTGTACACAGAGAGAGAAGGTTAGGGCAGAAGTGAGGGAAGAGGTGAGATGTGGTTAAGAGTTCTATCTATTATGGTAAAAATGGAGTCATGACTCAGTAAGAATGTCTATGGTGACCATTCATGCCTTTACTATCAAGAATCTATCCAGCTCTACCTTAAAAGAATTCAAAGACTCCACCACCACCCCTGAGGAGTGTCAGAAACTCAATCATTTCAGTGAATGATTTTGCCATATCTATCTTAAATGGGAAACTCCTTAATTTTACTCAGCAACCCTTTTATATTCTGTCACATCTTCTGAGCTGCCACTTATCTTCACATAATTAAGTTCTTTTTCTTTAAGTTTGATACCCTCTTTAATTATTTTAATTGACTAAGGACTGTGAATTTTGGCCTTGGAAAATTTCTTTCTCCTTGGAATTTATCTCTTCTGTGCACTCTAAATGATCTCATTAATTGTCAGACACTCTATCTAAATCGACCATTCTCAAAGCTCAAAAAGCTGTTTTACTTCCACATTCTTTGCTTTCATAGCTACATAATTGTTCCTTATTTAAATTTAAAATACCAGAATTGTTCCATTTTTCTCTCCCCCAAACTGCATGTAGAACTTAATCATTCTTTGAAAGTTGCTCTCTGGAGATACCTCCACCTGAGGTCAGTACTGATCTTACCTTGTTAGAACACAGAACAATGCAGCACAAGAATAGGCCCCTGTGCTTTCACATGGTCCAAATTCATCAATTGTCTGTATATTTAAAGAGCCTTTTAACTCCTCTATTGCACCACCCTGGGCAATGCATTCACTATGTGAAAAAAAAACTTGCCTCACATGTCTTCTTTACCCTTTCCCCTCCCAGCCTCTAAGTACTATACATTTTGACCCCAGGGGCAAAGATAACAGCTGACTACTGCGTCAATACATCTCATAATTTTATAAATTTCTATCAGGGTCTTCCCTCAGCCTCTGAGGCCTCAGAGAAAACAATCTGAGAATGTCCAACCTCTTTTTAATCCACGCAGGTCCTGGTAAACCTCTTCTACACACTCCCAAGGCCTCCACATCCTTCCCTTAATGGGGCTTATCAGAACTGAATGCAATACTCCAAATGCTGCCTCGCCAGAGTTTTATAAAGCCGCAACTTAACTTCTGTCTCTTGAGCTCAGTGCCTTTTCTAATAAAGGCAAGCATGTTGTACGCCTCCTTTGTTGCTGTATCAATGTCTGCATCCTCTTTGGGAGCTGTGGATCTGGACCCCTAGATCCTCCCTACATCAATGCTGCTACGGGCCATAGAGTCATAGAGAAATACAGTCTGGATACAGCCTCTTCACACCAACCAGTCCATGGCTACCATAGTGCCCACTCAGCAAGTCTGAATTTCCTGTGTTTGTCCCTGTCATTGACTGTGGACTTTAATGTTTAAATGTTGCACAACTGGGCATCATAGTAGCGTAGCAGTTAGCACTACACTATTACATCTCGGAGCGTTCTGGAGTTAGGAGTTCACTTCTGGTGCTGTTCTGTAAGGAGTCCTGGTACTTCCTCCCTGTGGAATGCATGGGTTGTTCCCGGATGCTCTAGTTGCCACCCACAGTCCAAAGACATACTGGGTAGGCTAATAGGTCATTATAAATTGTCCTGTGATTAGGTTAAGATTAATTGGGGTTGCGGGGCTGCCGGGGTGCCCATGATTCAAAGGGCCTGAAGGGCCTACTCTGTGATAGATCACTAACTAAATAAATAAATGTTAAGTCCAGTATAGTCTGCTCTCTGATTAGTTTTTAAGAAATTATCCTGAAAATTTTTAGCCGAACGCTGGTGGAACTGCGGAATTCATTACCACAGACAGCTGTGGAGGCTAGCTCATTGGGTATATTTAAAACAGAGGTTGATAGCTTCTTGATTAATCAGGGCATCAAAGGTTATGAGGAGAAGGCGGGAGAATGGGATTGAGGGGAATAATAAATCAGCCATGATGATATGGCGGGAAACTCGATGAATCAAATGAATTCTGCTCTTATGTTTTATGGTCTTGAACTACTTCATGAACTCTTTTAAGCTACATTTGCCTATCAGATTTGTTTTCAAGTCTATATGTGGATTAAAACATCTCATGATAATTATTGTATCTTTCTGGAAAGCTCTCCTTATTTCTTCTTTCATGCTGCATTGTACCATATGATTACTGATAGGAGCCTGTACACAGCTCATAGAAAAACTTGTCTTTATTATTTCCTATCTCCACCTAAAATGGTTCTCCTTCCTGATCTCCTGAACTTCAATCATCTCTTTCCTATTTCTCAGAAATCAGCATTAATTTCTAGAGCCACTCCTAGCTTTGTGTCTTTTCTGAATGCCATGTAGCCTTCAGAACTCAGTATAGAGTACATCAATCTCCTTAGGTTGTGTTGGTTGTTAACAAAAACAACCCATATCACTGTATGGTTCAATGTACAAGTGATAAATAAAATGAATCTGAATCTGCAGTAGCATCTGTATAATGGCTATCAGATCATAATTATTCTTTTTCTATCAGTTCATCTTATTGTTCTCACTGCTTGGATATGCACTCTCTTTCTCTTGCTGTTACAGGTGAATCAGAATCAGGTTTATTCTTGTAAAATTTATTAACTTAGCAGCAGGAGCTCAATGCAATATATAATATAGGAGGAATAAATAAATAAACAAATAATAAATAATTGTATATGTATATCGAATAGATTAAAAATTGTGCATAAACAGAAATATACATTATATATATTTATATATTAAAAGTGAGGTAGTGTTCACGGGTTTAATGTCCATTTAGGAATCGGATGGCAGAAAGGAAGAAGCTGTTCCTGAATCGGTGAGTGTGTCCCTTCAGGCTTCTGTACCTCCTACCTGACGGTAACAGTGAGAAAGGGCACACCCTGGGTGCTGGATGTCCTCAATAACAGACACTGCCTTTCTAAGACACCGCTCCTCGAAGATGTCCTGAATATTTTGCAGGCTAGTACCCAAACTGAAGCTGACCAAATTTACAACCTTCTGCAGCTTCTTTTGGTTCTGTACAGTAGCAACCCCTCCCCCACCCCCCATACCAGACAGTGACGCAGCCTGTCAGAATGCTCTCCATGATACATCTATAGTAGTTTTTGAGTGTATTTGTTCATTATCATTTCCCATTTTAAAGTAATTTTCCCTTTGCTCTTTGATGTACCATTTTACTACATGTTTGATCCCTTACCTCCTCTTACTTTGTTGAAAATCCTCTCTACTTCCCTGTTTATGCAGCTTACCAGTGCTCTGCTCTTAGCACAGCTTGGATGTTACCTGTCCCCTACGGTACAGATCTCACTTCACCCAGTGCCCAATAAATCCACTTCTACTCCATCAGCCTTTGAACTTCTCTAAGTTTATGTGGTAAACTATGTATACCTGTCTGGACTCACCCCTCTGCTGACTGCTCCTGTGGCTCCTCCCACAAACCCCTGTATAAAGGTGATTGGGGCACTGCTCCTCCCTCAGTCTTCGAGACGTAGTGCTCCCATTTTCCTGTTAATAAAAGCCTATCATTCTCTTCCAGTCTCCGAGAGTTATTGACGGTGCATCAGTTTATTTGTCCTGTTCCATTTTCAGGTAATAATACAAAGATTATTACCATTGAGGTTCTGCTTCCTACAGTAAATTAGCACCCAGTTCCTCATACTGACATTGCAGAACAATTGCATGTATTAATCTGAAGAACTCATCAGTGCCTGATACAAACAATTTCAATTAAACTAGAGGTTGTTAAATTCAAGTTCAAGTTCAATTTTATTGTCATTCAACCATACACACGTATACAGCTAAATGGTTCTGCTGGAGCCAAGATGCAAAACACAGTACATATCGTCATACATAACACAGATAATAATGCTATGATATGTAGTTACAGTAAAGCACAATACAGTCAAAAAATAACATTATCACAAGTCCCTGAGTAGCAAGGCCTGAAAATTGATTGTGCATAGGATGTTGTCCTGTAAAAATAAGCATGCAGCAGTTCCTCATCTCGTGATGGGTCCATTACAGGTTAAGGTAAACCTGATGTTTCCCAGTGAGCAACATTGGGGGAGCAGTATTGACAGAAGAGCAATATTGGTGGGAAAACATGTTAATGGTCATGGGTATAAGGTCAATTTATTCAGTAGGCTGAGCAGCAGGGTGTAGAGTAGGGCTCAGACTGGGCAGGTACTCTGTTTTGACGAAAAGTCATTGACCTGAAGATGTAATATTGCTCTTTCCACAAAGTCTGCCTATCCAGGTATTTCCAACACAAGCCCAAAATACTGGAGGAATTCAGCAGGTCAGGCAGTATTTATGGAGGTGAATATTTCCAGCATTTTGTTTTTTTTTTTAATGGGCAGGTGTTCAAATGGTAGGATGTGACCAATGGTGTCAATTAAGAGAAAGGCTTGGACCACAAATATTCTCTGTATTTGTAAATTGTGCCACTCAATGCGATTGGATGTAATGCGCTTAGCCAAGTTTGGCAATGACACAAAGTCAACAACATTATTATCAATGTGGAAAGATGCATTAAAATACAAAGAAAGTTTAATATGTTTGGCGAACTGGCAAAACTGTGGCAAATGGCTTTCAATGAGGAGATGTGAAGTCATCCAAATTTGACCAAAGAAAATATAGAATAGAGCTCTCAGAATTTTGAGAAAATAGCAACATTGGCAATCATGGAGATTTGAGGTTCAACTACACGAAGCAATAAGTTGTCTTGAAGATGTAGACAAAACAATTAATTAAAGGCTGACTTTTAAGTCAAGGGGACTGGAATACAAAGGAACAGAAGTTTGTTCTGGTTAATAAGAATCACCTGGAAGACCATTAACAGTTCTGGATGCCATAAATTAGGAATGATATAAATCCATAAGACATAGGAGCAGAATTAGGCCACCGAGTCTGCTCCGCCACTCGATCATTGCTGATTGGGATTTTCTCTCTCAACTCCATTCTCCTGCCTTTTCTCTGTAACCTTTGACATCCTTACTAATCAAGAACCTATCAACCTGTTTTAAATATACCCAATGACTTGGCCTCCACAGCTATCTGTGGCAATGAATTCCATAGATTCAATACACTAGAACTAAAGGATGTTAGTCTTTGTGGGAATGAGGTGCATATTTGACAAATTGGTACCTGGATTCCAAGGGTTAAATTATATTAGGATGCAATTTCAGTATTTTGTTAAAAATGTACATTCCTTTACAATAGATAGAGCTGTGCAACTATGAATTACTAAAAAAAAATAAAAGCTAGTATTAAATGAAAAAAAAGTAATGAATTTGCCAGAAGAAGCAGTACCGCTGAGGATTGAGAGAGTTTTAGTATTCAGTTGTGGAGAAGAAATTGATAAATAAAGTTTGAATGGAATAAACTGGTGAGAAACACAGAAAAAATGTAAGAACTTCAATGGTTATGTAAATAGAAAAATACTTGTAAGGGCAAGTGTGGGCCTCTACAGATAGAACCTGGATAAGTTATGAATAAGGAAATTATAGAAGAGTTAAATGAATACTACGTGTCTGTCTTTACCGCAGAAGACATGTTTCCCAGAACTATTGCTGAAGAAAGTGTCTGCAATTGTTGAAATTGCTGAAGGTAGAAATGAAAAATGGAACTTCTACGGCAATGAAACCAAAGAAGTTAATGAATGCAAAAATGAGTAAATTGCAGAAGTTTTCAGCTTTGAGTTGAGAGTTTTGAAAGATAGAGACATTAAAACAGTGAGTATTTCTGGTAATCATCTTCCAAATATCCATAATGAAAGGTTCAGTGTCAGAAAACTTGGAAAAGTGTATTAGGAGAGAACAAAGTCAATATAGATTTTATGAAAGTGAAACTTGGTTGTGTAATCTATTGGAGTTATTAGAGGACACACATCTCATAGATAAGCAAGGGAAATGGATGTGGTGCGTATTGATCTTCCGAAGTGTTTTGATAAGATCCACACACAGGAAGTTGGTTGGGTGGTTGTGACTAGTGGGGTACCACAATTGACAGTGCATAGTCCCAGCTTTTCACTGTGTTGTCAGAGGACCAAATGTAACATTTTCAAGTTTTCTAATGAGACAAAACTGTATGGAATTGTGAGTAGTGATGAGGATGCAAAACAGGCTTCAAAAGAATATGAATAACTGAGTGAGTGAGCAAAGGCAACATCTGATCAACCCTATTACCCCTGTCACTGCACAACACTCTACACTCAGTGGTCACTTCATTAAGTACTTCCTGTACACCTGCTCGATAAAGCAAATATCAAATCATGTAGCAGCAACTCTATGCATAAAAGCATGCAGGCATAGTCAAGAAGTTCAATTGTTGTTCAAATCAAATATCAGATTGGGGAAGAAATGTGATCTAAATGACTTTGACCGTGGAATGATTTTTGGTGCCAGACAGAGTGGTTTGAGTATCTCAGAAACTGCTGATCTCCTGGCATGTTAACACACAACAGTCTCTAAAGTTTACAGAGAATATTGTGAAAGACAAAAAAAACTCCAGTGAGCGGCAGTTTTGTGGCCCAAAACACCTTGTTAGTGCGAGAGGTCAGAGGAGAATGGTTGGACTGGTTCAAGCTGACAGGAAAACGACAGTAACTCAAATAACCACGTGTTACAACAGTGGTGCGCAGAAGAGCACCTTTGAATGCACATCATGTTGAACCTTGAGGTGGATAGGCTACAATAGCAGAGGACCACAAATGCAGACTCAGTGGCAACTTTATCAGGTACAGGAGGCACCAAATTAAGTGGCCACTGACCTTTTATAAGGTTGTTTACATTGTAAATACATGCTAGTATTTATGTATTTACACATTTTATTCTATATCCATACTTTAACCTCTAACTTTATTTCTATATTATTCTTTATTCATGAATGCTTTTTTTTCTGTTGCCTATTGCATCAACACACCACAGCAAATTCCTTTTACATCTAAATGTATATGGTGAATAATGTCGATCTTTGATCCTTCAAAAACACAGATAGAGATTATCTGAGCACAAGAAAACATTTTGGCAGAAGAACCAGATATGCTAAGTATTTTTAATCAGTGAGAAGGCTCTTAGAAGTTTCAAAAAGCTAGATACACGAAAATTGTTTCATCTGGCCCAGGAGCCTCAAACTAAGGTTTGCAGTTTCAAAATAAGGAATGGGTCACTTAAGAATGAAATAAAGAGAAACAATTTTCCCAAAGGAATGTTGAATCTGGAATTCTCCACCCATATGGTCAAGCAGTTTCATTTATTAATTTCACTTAAAGCTGAACTTGATAGATATTTCTGGATGTTAGAGGAATTCTGGGATGAGAGCATGAAAATGGTGTTGTACAGTCCACAACGATGTTGCTGACTATATGAACATATGAATTAAGCACAAGAATAGGCCATCTCAGTTAGGCCTCAAGCTTGCTATGTCATTGACCACAGTCATGGGTGATTGGTTTGTAACTATTTCTGCACTCTTGTCTACCTGTGGCAACATTTCAACCCCTTTCTTATCAGGAGTATATCTACCTCTGTCTTAAAAATATTCAAGGACTCTGCTTCCACAACCCTTTCAGCAAGAGAGCTTAAACTACTCCCAACAACGGGAAAAAAATGTAGCTTCCTCTCTTTGCTAAGTATTTGAATCTTACTTTAACATGACGACCCTCCCCCCTCCACTTCTAGAATTTCCCACATGAGAAACCAACATCTCCACATCCATCCTGTCAAAACACCTCTATATCTTGTCTGATTCCTCTCTCCCCAGTGGATACAAGCCCAACCTGACTAAAATTTCTTCATCATACAACTACAAAACCTAAGGCAAATGCCCTATATACAGTAGTTGAAGCATAATTTAATTTGTTTTCAATTCCCCTACAAATAATAAAAATACAACTTTGGAAGTTTGGTTGATTGATGATCTTGGCAAAACGTTGGTAGACATTTCGGCTCCAACCTAGAAGCCATCATTACTGTGCAGTTGAAGGTGTTGTCTCCCCAGAATGCCGATTATATACTCCTTGGAGATCTGAATGGATATTGATTAGACGTCATGATATGGTTGGCTGGTTCAAAGGATTGTGAACAATTCATTAGTAGTAGATTTTGATCAGCTAGCTTCGACGGAGGTCCATTGGAAGTGTTTCTGAAAGTGCAGTTCTCTACAGAAGGATCCATCAACAAACACATGCGGTATATGAACCCTTATGGAGAAAAGAGAAACAAACAACGTCAGCAATTAATGAATCGCCGGTAATCTCAAGATATGGACAGCAAAGCAAACACTTTCAGCGGGCCTCCTTCGAAACTAGCCAGTCAGAATCTTCTATTGCTAAACTGCTCACAGTGCTTTGAACCAGTCAACCAAATCACGATGTCTAATCAATACCCATTTGGACCCTGGAGGAGTATGTAAGCTGGCATTCTAAGGAGACAACTGCACAGTGATGATGGCTTCTCAATTGGAGCTGAAACATCTGCAAACATTTTGCCAAGCTTGGCGATCAACCAAAACTTCCAAAAATATGATTGCCACATCCTTCTACAACCCACTCTTCTGCATTCTCTCATCAGTTGGATAATGTATTTATTTGGAAGTTGAGAGAGAATGGGGTGGAGAGGAATAATAAGTCAGCCATGATGGAATGGCAGAGCAGACTTGATGGGCTGAATGGCCTCATTCTGCTCCTATGTCTTATTCTCCTATTTATTTTTCCTGCTAATTCCTGATAATTTCACATGTTCCATTTTTACGTTCCATACCACTCACCCAATCTGTTCACATTCCTCTGTAGCTTCCTTAAGTCTTCATTGGAATCAAGAGCCTTTAGATTTGTAGATATCATGGAACTTATTTTTGACTTGTCATGAAGATTCGAATACAGAGAAATTCGGTGACCTGCCTTATCCAGACATGAATAAGGAACTGAATAATAAGGATTTGAGTAAGAATCATGCATTGTTCCTAAAGGAAGTTTGGGTGGAGTAGGGTTCCTGATTATTTGGGATGTTTTATTACTTTCTCTTACCCATTCCACCTTTCCATTTGGTGTCCCTATTCTGTGTGGTCTTGGATCCTTCCCCCTGTCATAATGTACTTTTGTGGGAAAGCATGGAAGCCTCTGCATGCATTGCCTTTCACCTGACAAACACATCTTTACAATAGGTTCCTGGTTGCAACTGCATAAATGGTCCAACTTAGCAATAAAGGGGTTGCTTTGTGAACTTGTGTGAAGTTCAATCTAACAACTGTCATGACAAAACAATATGAAACTGTTTATCCAACAATGCTGTGGTTTCTCTTTTGTCAGTGATGAGACTATGAAAAATTTGCATCACTCATTCTTCTTCTTGCATAGTTGATATAGCAATAATGGTACAGGTGACTACAAATAAATTATGAAAAATAAGGTAGCGGAGCAATTAACATATTGCTATTACAGTGCTAGTGATCCGGGTTCCTTCCACCACTGTCTGTAAGGAGTTTGTACGTTCTCCCTGCGACCACCTGGGTTTTGCCCAGCTACTCTGCTTTCCTCACACGTTCCAAAGACGAAAGGGTTAGTACATTAATTGGGTGTAATTGGGCAGCTTGTTGGGCCAGAAGGGCCTGTTACTGTGCTCTATCAACGACTTTAAAAAATTTAAAAATAATTCATCTTATGTAATTTTCAAGACCATTACAGGTAAACTGTAAACAGGACAACAGAAAGTAATATAAAGAACATACTACTTACTTACAGTACTTATTTAAACCCATCACCTCAAATGCTGCATAGGCTGTTGACATCAGCTCACCAGAGTCCTCAATCCTGAGCCAGTCTTTCAAGTTGTCCTGAGGTGTAACCATCTTCGAAGATCCTTCCTCTCCCAGGGATGAGGGTTTCATAGCCCCTATTGGCGTATGTGCAGCTTTGGGTTTTTATGGGATGGAGTTGCTAGCCCTATCCCCAACTCTCCTCCTTTCGCAACTGGGCTAGGGACCATCCATGGCGGAGTTTAAGAACATACTATGCAAGTCTTTAATCTGGAAAAAAAAATCAGAAAATACTCAGAATACTCAGTAATCAGTCTGCATCTCTATGCAGTGTGAACATTAATCAGTAGTTCTATTTCTCACTGCAGAGATAACAGTTTCTTCCCCCAAGCCATCAGACTCCTCAATACCCAGAGCCTGGACTGACACCAACTTACTGCCCTCTACTGTGCCTATCGTCTTGCTTATTATTTATTGTAATGCCTGCACTGTTTTGTGCACTTTATGCAGTCCTGTGTAGGTCTGTAGTCTAGTGTAGTTTTTTTCTGTGTTGTTTTTACGTAGTTCAGTGTAGTTTTTGTACTGTTTTACTTAGCACCATGGTTCTAAAAAAACATTGTCTCATTTTTACTGTACTGTACTGTCGAAATGCCAATAAAAAGTGACTTGACTTGACATGAGATGTAGCCTGATGTGATATGTGCGGCAATTTCTGGTTTTCTTTTGGGTTTCTCACAAGTGCAGTCACCTCACATTTTGCTCTCTTTTTGCACAAATAATAAAGAGTCGACTTTTCAGGCTGAGACCCTGCATCAGCACTGGAAAGGAAGGGGAAAGGAGCTATGTGATGGGGAGAAGGGAAGGAGTACGAGCTACAAGGTGATAGGAGAAGCAAGGTAGGTGGGGGATAGGTAATGAAATAAGAAACTGGGAGGTGATAGGTAGAAAAGGTGATGGGTTGGAGAAGAAGGAATCTGATAGAAGGGAGTGGACCATGGGAGAAAGGGAAGGAGGAAGGGCACCAGGGAGATGTGACAGGCAGGTGAGGAGAAGAGAAGAGTTGGGGGTCAGAGAGTAGAGAATTAAAGAAGTGGGAAGGAGAAGGGAAGTTAGAGAAATCAATATTCATGCCATTGGGTTGGAGGCTACATATACGGAATATGAGGTGTTGCTCCTCTAACCTGAGAATGGCCTCATCGTGGCAGTAGGGGAAGTCATGGACTAACATGTCAGTATGGGAATTGGAATTACAATGGTTGGCATCCAGAAAGTTCCACTTTTTGCAAATGGAGCAAAGGTGCTCGACAAAGTGGACTCTAAGTCTACATCGTCTTCCCAATGTAAAGGAGGCCACATCAGGAACACTGTATACAGTAGACAACCCCAACAGATTTGCAGGTGAAATGTTGCCTCACTTGGAAGGACTGTTTGGGATCCAGAATGGAGGTGAGGGAAGAGGTGAATGGGCAAGCGTAGCACTTATTCTGCTTGCCCAAAGGGAGATTATTGGGGAGGGATGATTGTACAAGGGAATCAGAAACAAGAGGGAGCAATCCCTGTAGAAGGTAGAGGGAGAAGGAAGGTAAAAATGTGTTTGGTAGTAGGGTCCTGTTGAAGAAAGTGGTTGCAGAGAATGATGTGCCGGACAGAGAGTCTCATGCCCCTCCTCCTTCCCTTTCTTCTATGGTCCACTCTCCTCCCCTATCAGATTCCTTCTTCTACAACCCTTTACCTTTTCCACCTATCACCTCCCAGCTTCTTACTTCATCCCTCCCCCATCCATCTGGCTTCATCTATCACCTTCAAGCTTGTATTCCTTCCCCTCCTACCTCCCCTCATCTTCTTATTCTGGTGTCTTACCTCTTCATTTCCAGTCCTGAAGAAGATTCTTGGCATGAAAGGTCAACTGTTTATTCCTTTCCATTGATGCTGCCTAATCTGCTGAGTTCTTCCAGCATTTTGTGTATGTTGCTCTGGATTTCCAGTATCTGAAGAATCTCTATTTAGATTTTGCAAATGCTGGAAATCCAGCATAACACACACAAAATACTGGATGAGTTCAGCAGGTCAAGCAGCATCTAAGGAAAGGAATAAAGAGGCAACATATTGGGCCAAGACCCTGATGGAGGGTTTTGGCCCAAAACATCAACTCTTTATTCCTTTCCATAGATGCTCCCTCATCTGTTGAGTTCTTTCAGCCCTTTGTGTATAGTAATTTTAATGTTTTGCACTGTACTGCTGCTGGAAAACAATACATTTCACCACATATAGCAGTGATATTAAACCTGATTCTGATTCTGACTCAGTATTTTAGTTTTGAAATTTGAATGATAATGAAGAAAAGGTGGAAATTGAAATGCAAATAGCATGGAAAGTATTTATTCCTCAATCAACAGTTTCAAAATCAGATAATTGTTTTATTATCACATTGCTGTTTGAGGCTTTGTTCAAATTGCTATGTTTTTATGGTTAAATACATAATGCAGAGAAGGTAAGAAAATATAGAAAATTGCTAAGGATGAAGACATCATCTGTTCTATACCTCATTGCTCTAGATATTTCAGATCAAGAACTGCATACAATTACAGCAGTTACCAGTCTGCTGGAGTTTTTTCACTGAGTAAAAAGAATTTTTCCCGAGACACTGAAAGGTACAATATAATGCAGCCTCTCATTTATATTTCTGCAATTATGGACAGATTAATACTTTTAGCACAAGTTTAAGGATAAAAAGACTGCAAATTATGTTCATTTAGGTGGGCTTGAATCTTAAATTGTGGTAAACATTGAAATCATTACAAAGTAGCTGAATTATATCATGTAATAATATCATTTCAGCACCAAATTGTTGCATGTATATTTTCTTTTTTTTTAAACTTTTTTTTATTGTTTTCAAATAGTTACAGAATAAATGTGTATGAGAAAAAAAATGTTACCCAGCCCCCCTCCCCTTAACCCCTCCTCCCCTTAACCCCTCCCCCCTAACATCCCTATTGCCTCTCACAATAGGTTGCCAAAATCAGCTGTGCTATTGTAATGTAATCATATCACTGCACTGGAGAGTGAGAGAGACTAGGGGATGAGTCACTCTTCCCTGTTGTCATGAAGTGGTAAAAAAAAATTGGAAGAGGAAATCAAAGTGGTTATTACGGAAATTGCAAAAATAATATAAACAAGAGAATATGTGTTGCAAGACTAAAATCTATAAAGAAGCAAACCTCTACGATACTTGGCTGGTTGTTCATGAACCATGTTCATTCCAGAAACATTAAATAGGTTAATTTTATTATGTTCAAGACTGAAACTGCAATTCTGCCATGTATTCTGTTTTGAAACTGCAGTCAATCAAGGTTCATTAACTGGTATAAACCAGACGTGTATGCACAAAGATTTGGAGAATCTACGGACACATGAAACCTTTTACAGAAATAACCAAGCCTAGAAAGATGAGGACGGACTTAAACAAGACTGAGTTTTTTTTGGTCAATTATTCAAAATCCTGAACTACCCAACCTACTTGCAGAATGAATGTAAGTGAATACTGAGCAGATCGCAAAGGCAGCTTACTCTGACCTTATGAGAAATTAGTAATGTACATAGGTACCAATATATTATTAATTCAAACTTAACAGCAAAATCTGAGCAATGTGAATTAGAATGATGCCTAAGTTAAGGAAGTTATAATAATGTACGTACTTGGAGATTTTGGGAATCAAAACTTATGCAGAATTAGGCAGGAGAGTGCATGAAGCACAAAATTGGCTACAATCTTATTAAATAATGAATAGATGCAAGGAAATGATGGCCCACGTCTGCTTCCATTTCTTATGTTCTTAAAGATATTTAATGAAGAAATATATAGACAATAAGCCATTTACCTCTTTTTAAGATTGTTCCACCAATCAACGTGATGATGCCTCACTGTGATCAAGTTCATAGTATTGGTCTTTGCCCCACATCTCTCAAACTTACTGAAATACATAATTCATACATAAAAATATTCTCAGATTTAAAATAATTAATTGACCTAATATCAAATGTAATTTATTGAAGAGGATTTCAGAACTCAAAACCAGGCTGCACAATGCCTGTTGTTTGAATGAATGCAAAATTTGTATCCATTATAGCTATATATTGTGTATTTTTGTAGTCCGATTCATATCAGCTGTCAAACTTGGAAGGCCATCAGTCTGTACAACATAACCCATCAAAAGTATGAAAAGTAGGCAGACTAATTTGATCACAGTGCAACATTGATTTTACATTCAGTGGCTACTTTATTAGACACAGGAGTGTGTGTTTGTGGTCTTCTGCTACTGTACCCACTTCAAGGTTTGACATGTCATATAACCATATAACAATTACAGCACGGAAACAGGCCATCTTGGCCCTTCTAGTCCGTGCCGAATGCTTACTCTCATCTAGTCCCACTGGCCCGCACTCAGCCCATAACCCTCCATTCCTTTCCTGTCCATATACCTATCCAATTTTACTTTAAATGACAATACCGAACCTGCCTCTATCACTTCTACTGGAAGTTCGTTCCACACAGCTACCACTCTCTGAGTAAAGAAATTCCCCCTCGTGTTACCCTTAAACTTTTGCCCCCTAACTCTCAACTCATGTCCTCTTGTTTGAATCTCCCCTACTCTCAGTGGAAAAAGCCTATCCACGTCAACTCTATTTATCCCCCTCATAATTTTAAATACCTCTATCAAGTCCCCCCTCAACCTTCTACGCTCCAAAGAATAAAGACCTAACTTGTTCAACCTTTCCCTGTAACTTAGGTGCTGAAACCCAGGTAACATTCTAGTAAATCTGTACTCTCTCTATTTTGTTGACATCTTTCCTATAATTCGGTGACCAGAACTGTACACAATACTCCAAATTCGGCCTTACCAATGCCTTGTACAATTTTAACATTACATCCCAACTCCTATACTCAATGCTCTGATTTATAAAGGCCAGCATACCAAAAGCTTTCTTCACCACCCTATCCACATGAGATTCCACCTTCAGGGAACTATGCACCATTATTCCTAGATCACTCTGTTCTACTGCATTCTTCAATGCCCTACCATTTACCATGTATGTCCTATTTGGATTATTCCTACCAAAGTGTAGCACCTCACACTTATCAGCATTAAACTCCATCTGCCATCATTCAGCTGACTCTTCTAACTGGCCTAAATATCTCTGCAAGCTTTGAAAACCTACTTCATTATCCACAATGCCACCTATCCTCGTATCATCTGCATACTTACTAATCCAATTTACCACCCCATCATCCAGATCATTAATGTATATGACAAACAACATTGGACCCAGTACAGATCCCTGAGGCACACCACTAGTCACTGGCCTCCAACCTGAAAAACAGTTATCCACCACTACTCTCTGGCATCTCCCATCCAGCCACTGTTGAATCTATTTTACTACTTCAATATTAATACCTAACGATCGAACCTTCCTAACTAACCTTCCATGTGGAACCTTGTCAAAGGCCTTACTGAAGTCCATATAGACAACATCCACTGCTTTACCCTTGTCAACTTTCCTCGTAACCTCTGCAAAAAATTCAATAAGATTTGTCAAACATGACCTTCCATGCACAAATCCATGTGGACTGTTCCTATTCAAACCCTGTCTATCCAGATAATTATATATAACATCTCTAAGAATACTTTCCATTAATTTACCCACCACTGACGTCAAACTGACAGGCCTATAATTGCTAGGTTTACTCTTAGAACCCTTTTTAAACAATGGAACCACATGAGCAATACGCCAATGCTCTGGCACCATCCCCGTTTCTAATGACATTTGAAATATTTCTGTCAGAGCCCCTGATATTTCTACACTAACTTCCCTCAAGGTCCTCGGGAATATCCTGCCAGGACCCGGAGATTTATCCACTTTCATATTCCTTAAAAGCGCCAGTACTTCCTCCTCCTTAATCATCAGATTTTCCATAACTTCCCTACTTGTTTCCCTTACCTTACACAGTCCAATATCCTTCTCCTTAGTGAACACTGAAGAAAAGAAATTGTTCAAAATCTCCCCCATCTCTTTCAGCTCCACACATAGCTGTCCACTCTGATTCTCTAAGGGACCAATTTTATCCCTCACTACCCTTTTGCTATTAATATAACTGTAGAAACCCTTCGGATTTATTTTCACCTTACTTGCCAAAGCAACCTCATATCTTCTTTTAGCTGTTCTAATTTCTTTCTTAAGATTCTTCTTACATTCTTTATATTCCTCGAGCACCTCATTTACTCCATGCTGCCTATATTTATTGTAGATATCTCTCTTTTTCATAACCAAGTTTCCAATATCCCTTGAAAACCATGGCTCTCTCAAACTTTTAACCTTTCCTTTCAACCTAACAGGAACATAAAGGTTCCGTACCCTCAAAATTTCACCTTTAAATGACCATCATTTCTCTATTACATCCTTCCCATAAAACAAATTGTCCCAATCCGCTCCTTCTAAATCCTTTTACATCTCCTCAAAGTTAGCCTTTCTCCAATCAAAAATCTCAACCCTGGGTCCAGTCCTATCCTTCTCCGTAATTATATTGCAACTAATGGCATTGTGATCACTGGACCCGAAGTGCTCCCCAACTCATACCTCCGTCACCTGACCTATTTCATTCCCTAACAGAAGATCCAAGACTGCCCCTTCTCTAGTCGGTACCTCTATGTATTGCTGCAAAAATCTATCCTGCACACATTTTATAAACTCCAAACCATCCATCCTTTTACAGTATGGACTTCCCAGTCTATGTGTGGAAAATTAAAGTCTCCCACAATCACAACCCTGTGCTTACTACAAACATCTGCTATCTTGTAAATTTGCTCCTCCAATTCTCGCTCCCCATTAGATGGTCTATAATACACCCCTATAAGTGTTACTACACCTTTCCCATTCTTCAATTCCACCCAAATAGCCTCCCTAGACGAGCCCTCTAATCTATTCTGCCAGAGCACCTCTGTAATATTTTCTCTGACAAGCAACGCAACACCTCCCCCTCTTGTCCCTCCGATTCTATCACACCTGAAACAACAAAATCCAGGAATATTTAGTTGCCAATCACACCCCTCCTGTAACCATGTTTTACTAATAGCTACAACTTCATATTTCGGGTATCAATCCATGCTCTAAGCTCATCCACCTTTCTTACAATGCTCCTAGCATTAAAATAAATGCATTTAAGAAATTCTCCACCTCTTCCTTTCTGTTTATCTCTAACAGTACAAAGAACTTGACTGTCTTCTTTTTCTTCCTTCTCCCATACATCTGTTTCTACACTCTGGTTCCCCTCCCCTCTAGTTTAAATCCAATGGAGCCTCTCTAGCAAACCTACCTGCAAGAATATTTGTCCCCCCTCCAGTTCAGATGTAAACCGTCCCGCCGGAACAGGTCCCACCTTCCCTGGAAAACTGCCCAATTATCTATAAATCTGAAGCCCTCCCTTCTGCACCATGTCTTCAGCCACGTGTTGATCTGCACTATCTTACTATTTCTAAACCCACCTACACGCGGCACTGGTAGCAATCCTGAGATTGCTATCCTGGAGGTCCTGTCCTTTAACTTGGCACCTAGTTCCCTAAACTTACCTTTCAGGACCTCCTCACTCTTCCTACCCACACCATTGGTCCTTACATGGACCACGACATCTGGCTGCTCACCCTCCCTCTTGAGAATACTGAGAACTTGATCCGAGATATTGTGGACCCTGGCACCAGGGAAGCAACAGACCATCCGGGATTCTCGATCTCTTCCACAGAACCTCCTATCTGTCCCCCTAACTATCGAATCCCTTATCACTACTGCTCTCCTCTTTTCCCTCCTTCCCTTCTGAGCTGAGGTCCAGTCTCAGTGCCAGAGACGCAACCACTGCAACTTGTCCCTGGTGGGTCGTCCCCATCAACAGTATCCAATACTTATTATTGATGGGAACGGCCACAGGGGTGCTCTGCTCTTCCTGTCTATTCCCCTTCCCTCTCTTGACAGTCACCCAACTACCTGTCTCCTGACTCCTAGGGGTGACTATCTCCCTGAAACTCCTGTCTATTTCTGCCTCTGCCTCCTGAATGATCCGAAGTTCATCCAGCTCCAGTTTCAGTTGTGCATTCAGAGATGCTCTTCTGCTCACACTGTTGTAATACATGGCTATTTGAGTTACTGTTACCTTCCTGTCAGCTTGAACCAATCTGGCTGTTCTCCTCTGACCTCACTCAGTAACAAGACTCTTTTGCCCACAGAACTACAGCTCAAAGGATGTGTTTGTTTCTTACACTATTCTCTGTAAACTCTAGACTGTTGTGCGTGAAATCCCAGGAGATCAGCAGTTTCTGATATACTCAAACTGGCACCAACAATCATTCCATGGTCAAAGTCGCTTAAATCACATTTCTTCTCCATTCTGATGTTTGGTCTGAACAACAACTGTACCTCTTGACCATGTCTTCATGCTTTTATGCACTGAGTTGCTGCCACATGATTGTCTGTTTAGATATTTGCATTAATGAACAGGTGTACAGGTGTACCTATGAAAGTGGCCACTCACTGTACATTAACTTCATCAAATCAGACCACAAAGATGTAGCTATTTCCATATGCTAAGTTCACACATTTGAACAACTGTTCAGCGGCAAGAAGTATCTCTTACGATGTTACTTAAAAGGATTGACAACTATCTGTAAGTTAGTTGCTGATTGGATTTCATTGCATGATTTCAATAGTCAGCTGAAGCTTGGTGCTCCTAAGTATCTTTAAAAATTGTTAGGGGCCTGAGAAACTGGAAAAGGAATAGCAAATTAATCCCTCATTCAATGCCATTAAGTAAGATCTTGATCTTGGCATCAACATCACTTTACCATTATCAGCCCCAGAGTCATATATTTGAATGAAATTGGCATGGTGGCACATTGGATCATGCCCTTGTTTTACAGCTCCAGAGATCCTGCTTTGAAACTGACTTCAATGCTATCTCAGCAGGACTCTGTACCATATGGGTTTCCTCCAGGTGCTCTGCTTTCTTCTGGTAGGTAATTTGATACTGTAGACTACCCTTGGTTTAGGTTTATGAAAAAAGAATCATAAGTAGCTGATCAGACTCAGAATCAGATTTAATATCACGGGCATATGTCATGAAATTTGTTGTTTTGCAGCAGCAGTGCATTTCAATACACAGTAATAAAACTATAAATTACAGTAAAAAGTATATATAAAAATAAATTAAATTAGTCGTGCAAAAAGAGAGGGAAAAATTACTGACAGAGTATTCATGGGTTCTTTGACCATGCAGAAATCTGAAATCTTATGGATATGTGTGAGAGAGTTAAGTTACCAGGATCGTTTTTATTTTCAAATCTCTTCAGGCATTGCTGGGAGAGATTGGGATTAAAGAAAGTTAGAACTTTAAGACTGAAAAATTGCTTAACTGGACTCTATAAGACCATAAGACAAAGGAGTAGAATTAGGCCATCTGGTCCATTGAAACTGCACTGCCATTTAATCATGGCTGATCATTTTTTTTCTTCTCGTCGACCCCCGTTCAATATTTAACTCTCAATACAAACCAGCAAACATAAGGGTGGTTATAGATTTGATGCAAGACAAGACAAGGCCATCAATTTTGGATGATCTTGCTAATTCATTTGAATTATTATTGAGTATGTGATGTGTGAGTAACCTATCATGTAGTTAAATACTTTTGAAACATTTTTTTGTTGAAGTCATCTGTATAACAGTGTGATTCATGGCATATTAATGTAAACATTTTTTTGTCATGACTTGTTTGGACAAATCACAGTGAATACTTGGGTCTTGCATATTATCTAGTACACAAACTGTATTTGAGGAAAGATAGCACCAGTTACTAATTCTTTTCAAATTAGTTTTTCGTTGTGCTATTCAGGTATACATGCAGAATCTAATAAATTTGTATTCAAACACTTTATTTAAAATATTGTTAAACATGAGCTCGTCCATAGCTGCAGAATTGTGTAAACTCTTAGTAACCAAACAATACAAAGGATATGATAGTTCCAAGGAAAGTCCAGAGATTGCAGAGACTGCAGAGGGAACTATGCTGCATTCTAGTTATGAGGACAGATTGCTTAGATTGAGATTCTTTTTTTTTAGAGCAAAGCAGATTGAATTGAGATGTACAAAATTGTGAGAAGATGAATATAATCAACAGAAATAACTTACTTTCCCATATCACAGAGTCCAGTTTCTCAGGGGCATAGATTTGAATTAATTTGAAGAAGGATTAAAGGGGAGCTAAGAAAAAAAAATTCAATGAGAAGTGAGGATCTGGAGCTCAGTGCTTGAATGGATGCTGGAGGTAAACACTCTCATTGCATTTAAAACATACCTGGATGAGCACTTGAAGACATACAGGACTTAAAGCCATGAGTTTGAAGTCAAGTGAATCTCATGCCCATTTTTGGTCATAGACTGGTGGTGTAGAATGGCCTTGACTGTGCTGTTAATTCCGATGATTGATGATAAATAAACAAAATCATCATTCACGTCCTTTCAAAAGGAATCAACTTCAATATTGGATTTTGAATGAGAAGCAATTAATTGCTTAGAATTTTAAATTTGACATTTGTGTGTAATAAATACAAATGATATTTTTTAAAATCTAGAATGGTTCTACTTTGTGAGTGTACAGCTCACAACAGCTTACTGGATTGCATTCAAGAACAAGAATCTTGGCTGACTTCTGTCCTGCTTAATTCTGAGATGTTGAAACAAATGTTAGTACCCCATTGCTGTTCTGGCTCAGACGATCTAACTTGATGAGCTTTTGCTCTGTGTATAACTTTGCTGATTTGTACTTATAGCAGGACTTTTAATAGGACTACCAAAAGAACTGTTGGTTTCAGCCAGATGTGTAAGAATACAGATATAATCAAACATAATGGCAGATGGTGTATTTAAGTTCAGAGATTGAGGTTTAGAAATGCACTGTTTGGCTCAGAGTAAAAGGCTGAATAAAACTTTTATATCATAAATTTGTACATTTATTTAAAATGACTTTGCAGTGGCCCACTGAAGGTGTACTGCTGGAGGTACAGCTTTCGGATGATGAGTTAACTGTTGTTCGATTTTCTCTCTTGGCTGAATGTGTAACATCATCTTATAATATTCACAGATATAAAGCTCTCCTGGCATTCAGGTTAATCTATATGTCTGACCAACATCAATAAATCAGATTGTCTAGCCTCTTTTCTCATTGTTACCATTTTGGTTATATCTCATGGATACAGAAATTTGGAACGTGGGAGAAAATGACAGCTGACAAAATTATTCAGGAAATATTTTCAGAAAATTATGTGAACTTTATGACAAGATGACAGGCTACGTGGCTATTTCAATTAGAAGTGAGGATATGGAAACTGAATATGGAAACACTGACATAATTAGAGGGTCAAAAAATGACATGTATATATGTTTTAATATATTACAGATAACAGTGAAGGAAGTGTTGCAGACTATCATTGACTGTAAAATCTACTTAGAGTTTGCCAGGATTTGACAGGATTTTATCAATAACTCACAGTATGAGTTCCTCTCCTTTGCTTGAAATTTTCATCTCTATAATTGATTACTTATTTGTTTCGAACTTAGAGGTTTTCTTTGCATTCATCTACAACCTTCATGAGTCATGGAAATTTAAGGCATAGATGGTGGTCAAGTCAAAAAGCTTATTAACAAATACTGAGAAAGTTATAATACTTTTCTCTTCATATCTCAATTTCTCTTAATATTTTTGCATTGCCATTTCTTTGTCCTCTTTCCTTTCTTGAAGGAGACTCCTCAAAAGCAATTCCTTAACCCATGCTGTTAATTGCTTTTCTAATTCATCACCCATTCCTGCTCAAATGCCAAGATGAATGCAAAACTCTCTGGGATTGCAGAAAAAAAGGCTCTATATATAAAAAAAGTTGTTACTCTTTCCAAACAAAAAACAAATGCAGAATTTAGGACTTTAAAATGGGACTGTGCATTGTGCCTTGGTCTGGATATACCATGCTTTCTAACCTCACTTCACAAAATAGATGAAAGGAGCAGGTTCTCTACCAGAACTGTGATGTGATTTATTGCAATTAAAGAACTTTGTTTTTACAGATAGCAAGTACTGTACTATTTTCTGATATTTTTAATAAATTAAATTCACAGACATATTCTCTGGATAATTAGTCTAACATCTAGATTACTTGGAGAAAAAAAGAGTGCAGATGCTGGACTCTAGTTGGCCAATACTATATTAATGTAGGGAAATAGCCAGTCTTTGTTTTGGGTCCAGAACCTTCATCTGGAAAGAGCCGGTATATAAATGTGGGGCAAGGGGTGGAGCAAGACTTGCTGGGTCCAGGTGAGAGGGTGAAAGGAAGATGGGGATGTTTGGCTGGGGAGAAGTGGTAATGGGAATGATTTCAGTAACTGGGAGATGATAGGTGGAAATGACAAAGGGCTGAAGATGATGGAATCTGATAGGAGAGGATGGGAAATGGAGGGGGAGCCCAGTGAGAGGCGTGTATGGGTAGGAAAGAGGAAAAGAAACAGACTGATTCGCTGCTCAAATATCACTTTTTTTTAATTGTAAAGATTTTTTTTGTTTTCATAGAAATTCCAAAAGTGATTTAATGTTCTCAAAAGATAAAAAACTTTGATTTTAAAAAACATGATACTGTAATCTGTTCCAAATGTTTTACATTTTGAAAAGCATGTTGGAAAAATATGAGCCAAGTTACAGAAGAGGAAGCAGAGGTTACAAGGGAGACAGCAGATGGAAGAAAAACCAGGAAGTTGCGTCCCTCAGGATTACTGTAACAAATAGAAGATGTTGGAAAAGTTAGATTATGCAAAAGATATGGATAGCGAAACAAATCTTGCTTTGAGTCCATGATCAAGAAACAAATTGAGGACCTCCTCTAAAATATTCTGCATTCATAGAATCAGATGAGTTAGGTTTAAAATCGTGTCTGTACCGATTTTCTTAGGGTTAGGAGGGTTTCATCCCTCACCCCAGGATTTTTCTCCAGGATTCGGCAAATTATTCGTCTTTAAGATCTTGTCCAACCCTCCTTTGGAAGAGACGCGGGATTCAAATTCCATTTTTATTCCGGTTAGGTTATCACTGCTCCCTAGTCTCGGAAAAAGTCTTTTTTTTTCGTCACTCCCGAAATGTCAGCAGTGGAATAATCTTGGAATCGAGTCATCCCAATCCCAGCCCAAGTCCAGGAATGATGAAGGAATGAGTTTCGTGCAGTGAATTGAAGAGTCCTGCGGGTGGCGTTTGAATGGAAAGAGAGAAAGAGAGATTTTCGGTGTGAGCTGAGTTTTCCCCCCTTCCCTTTCCTTGCTCTCTTCTCTCCGCATTCGCTTAACCAGTCATTCCCTCGCGTTATGTAAAGATGGCGGCGGGATAGCAGCAGCAGCGGCGGACGGAGGAGGCGGAGGTGGGAGAAACACAGCGGGAACCGTGAGAACGCGCGCCGCAGCGGCGGCGGCGGCTGGGTTTCTCGAGCGACAACAGCCGGAGGGGCACGGCGCGAGGCGAGGCGGCGGGCCGGGATTGGCTTGGCCACCGTGTGTGTGTGAGCGAGCGAGCGAGCCAGCCCGCGCGGGGGGCCGAGCTGAGGCGAGCGAGATCGGCGGCGGCGGCTGGGCTGCGGGGCCCGGCTGAAGGCGAGTGGAGGAGGAACGGCGACGGTGACTGACTCGCACGGCGGGGGAGGAAAATAACACAGAAGCCCTCCCTCCCTCTCCCTGAGGGAGACCAGGAGAGAGGCGGCGGATGCGGGTTTGCTGGAATTCACCCTCCTCGGTGAGTTAGGGGAAAATATCCCCCAGGATTTTGTGGGGTTTTTTTTGTACATTGACTATTCCTGGTGCAGTTTAAAAAAATAAAATACCATACCAGGTTTGATTTCAGTAATACGCAGCTCTTGTTGCGGACGGTGTTTTTAAATTTTTTAATGGTTGCTGGAATTTGCTCTGTTTGTGTTGAGGATTATCCAGAGTTGTGTGGTCGGGCGTGGTGTGGATGAGAGAGGGGGTGGTGGTGTTCTCTTCTCCATCCTGCCACTGGGATGGCGGGGCGGCCTCGGGCCTGTGGGAGGGCCAGGTGAGCTCCTCGGCTGCAGTTGTCCTGGACAAATGTCTGTGTAGACCCTAAGCGAAACTCCTCACTTAAAAAGGCACGTTTCCCCCAAGCTGCCACCACTAATCGTGCTGCTCAATCCCTTACCCTTGTGAGCCGGATAGCGCGAGTCTTAACATTTTATTTTTAAAATTGAAATAGTCCTCTTCTCTCTCTCTCCCCCCCCCCCCCAAACAAGTAGTATCAGAATTAAATCACTTTATTCACTGGTTGCTACCTGCCTTCTTACCTATTGTCAGTTTCATTTCTAGTTATTGGGTGTCCTAAGCCCTCTTTCAAATAAATCGCCTCCAGCACCGTTTCCTTCGCATTAGTTTCACAAGATTTGGTTGGCAGCCATGCCGCACCGTTCGATTAACTTCGGAAGAAAGGCAAAAGATTTATTAGCTGTCTTAGTCAGATTTTATCATTCGGATGCATGGGTACTATGCTGTGTTGTAAAAGACATACTAACTTGTGTTAAACTGAACTTGGTGAGTGTTGGCCTTGACACTGGAACGGATCTGAATTCCAAATTCAAGACTGCTGCTCTCACTGGAGACAAGTTGTGTAATTCACTTTGGTCTTTGTGACTTTGATTTGTTTGCCTTAATTGCCTAAATCTAATATTTCCAGGCGATGAATGCATTACTGTACTGTGCAGGAGTGTTTTGCAAGGGTCCATTGAGGGAATTGTCTGAACCACAAGAGCAAAGCTAAAGTAGTTTGTGTTCTTGGCCCTGAAATGTGGTAACTGCTTTTATGTTGTAATTAACTGCAGGTATTTTAATAATTCTTCATTATTTTAAAATGAAAATACTAATAATTTTAACAGATGTAATTTGGAAAATGCAATGACAGGAACTTGGTTAAACAGTGGAGCAAGTTGACTTTTAACTCCATGAAATCAATTGTTACCCCATTAGATGGTTTGAAAGAATGTGCACCTGATATATACAGGCACTACTAGATCAATTGTATTTTTTTTACATCAAAGATAAACATTATTTTGTACTGTATCATATTTTTGGAGGAACATGCAATAGGTTATTAGAAAGGGTTAACAGAAAAGATCCAATATAGTTTGAAAAGTGGAATTCTTGGGCTTTTTCCTTGTCTTAATTTTTTGTGCAGTGTGATTTGAGCATATTTACTTATTTTTGCACCTTTCATCAGAATTATTTTTATTATTACTGGCATGTGACATGAAATTTGTTAACTTAGCAGCAGCACTTCAATGCAATACATTTAGAAGAGAAAAAAATTTAAAAAGTAAATCAATTACTATATGCGTATATTGAATAGATTAAAAGTGTGCTAAAAACAGGATTAATGTATATTTTAAAAAAAGTGAGGTAGTGTCTAAGGGTTCAATGTCCATTTAGGAATAAGATGGCAGAGGGGAAGAAGCTGTTCCTGAATCGCTGAGTGTGTGCCGTCAGGCTTCTGTATCTCCTACCTGATGGTAACAGTGAGAAAAGGGCATGCCCTGGGTGCTGGAGGTCCTTAATAATGGATGCTGCCTTTCTGAGACACTGCTCCCTGAAGATGTCCTGGGTACTTTGTAAGCTAGTACCCAAGGTGGAGCTAACTAGATTTACAACCCTCTGCAGCTTATTTTGGTCCTGTGCAGTAGCCCCCCCCCCCACCATACCAGAGAGTGATGCAGCCTGTCAGAATACTCTCCATGGTACTCGTACCATCTATAGAAATTTTTGACATCATAGCATATTTTGTACTTGGAAAAGGAGCTATTTGGAAATAATTGCTGGAGAGCAATCATGTTGAATAGTAATGCTGCAATCATTTATATAAAATATATGATTGGACATAAATGGTTCAACTTCCCTTTCTAATTGCTGAGATAGGTGTAGTTGTAGTTTCACTGAAATCTGACATATTTGTCTTTAAATTGCCATTGCAAGAGTAAGATGGGTGAATTATAGGATGGGTATAGCAGTGCTACCAGTTCATGTAATAATTATGTATATTAATGGATTTTCTATTTTTTCTCTGGAGTGCGGAATTGAATAGACTGGAACATGTATTTCTTTGGAAATAACGTATGAGTTGACATTTGTGCATAAAAAGGTGGAAGTGCAAACCCACACCATTTATATATAGATATTTAAAAAAATACTTGTTATCGGTTGCTTGGTTGCTATGGGCAAAGTGCAGGAATGAAGAAACTGCTGTCAATTTATTGAATAATGTTCGGAAAATAAGTTTAAATTCCACCCCTCTCCTACCTCAAAAGTTGGGGAATTCAAATATTTAAATTGAGGTACTGGTAAATTACATTAAAATTTGAGACACAAGTCTGATGTAATAAATGTCTGAAACCTCTTATCAGTTTCCATGAAGCTATATCATTCAAAAATGTCATTCACAGAAGGAAATCTGCCATCCTTGGCAGAATGCTCTGAACATTCTAGGATGTATGATATGCCTAATACTGTATATACCATGAATGTCTATACCCCATGGATGAATAATCTCCATTTAGAAAATGTGATTTTGCTGCAAGATTTTCTTTGGCAGTTTCATGTCATTGTGAGTAACTTAATTTGATTCCATTTTGGAATTAGCTGGGTTCTCAGTGCCATCCCAAACAGTGGTTGTTCCTTTATATCAGGGATAGTTAGGTTCATAACCTCAGTGCCCAACTCTGGGAAAACATAGGCATGCTAAGAACTTGGATGTGTTTATTGTGACCATTGTCATGAAAGGAGATAAATTGATTATGTTAACTACAGAAGGGTTTTTCTGTTGGCTGCAGCAGGAATCTCATTGCCAACATCTGGAGTTCAACATACGGAGTTCAACCCAGATAAGTGTGAGGTGGTTCATCTTGGTAGGTCAAATATGATGGCAGAATATAGCATTAATGGTAAGACTCTTGGCATTGTGGAAGATCAGAGGGACTTTGGCGTCCAAGACTGTAGGACAGTCATAGTTGCTACACAGGTTGACTCTGTGGTTAAGAAGGAATACGATGCATTGGCCTTCATCAATCGTGGGATTGAGTTTAAGAGCCAAGAGGTAATGTTGCAGCTATATAGGACCTTGGTCAGACCCCACTTGGAGTACTTTGCTCAATTCTGGTTGTCTCACTACAGGAAGGACATGGAAACCATAGGAAGGGTGCAGAGGAGATTTACAAGGACATTGCCTGGATTGGGGAGCATGCCTTATGAGAATAGGTTGAGTGAACACGGCCTTTTTTCCTTGGAGTGACGGAGGATGAGAGGTGACCTGATAGAGGTGTACAAGATAATGGGAGGCATTGATTGTGTGGATAGCTGGAGGCTTTTCCCCAGGGCTGAAATGGCTAGCATGAGAGGGCATAGTTTTAAGGTGTTTGGAAGTAGGTACAGAGGAGATATCCGGGGTAAGTTTTTTACGCAGAGAATGGTGAATGCATGGAATGGAATGCTGGCAGTGGTGGTGGAGGTGGAAATGATAGGGTCTTTTAAAAGACTCCTGGATGGCTACATGGAGCTTAGTAAAATAGAGGGCTAAAGGTAAAGCTTAGGTAGTTCTAAGGTAGGGACATGTTCGGCACAGCTTTGTGGGCCGAAGGACCTGTATTGTGCTGTATGTTTTCTATGTTTCTAACATCTGCTGCAACCGCTTCTTTCCTGTAGCTGAAGATTCATCGCTGAATCGCAGTGAATCATACGCCTGGAAAGACAATGGACATTTCAGATTGTCAAGATGCTATTACTACCATCAGGGAGGAGGTGCAGGAGTCTGAAAGCCATATTCAGTGTTTTCGTAACAACTTCTTCCCCTCTGTCATCAGATTTCTGAACGGTCCTCTTTTGCACCATTTATTTACTTTTGTAACTTATGGTATTATGTCTTGCTCTGTGCTGCTGCCACAAAACAACAAATTTCATGACATGTCATTGATGATAAACCTGATTCTCAGACCTGATTTTTTTTTTTACTGCTACCAGCTTTTGAGAATCACAAAGAAAAGCATCAATCACTGAGTGTGACTTATTTTGAGCTCCTAAAAGCCTTCAACTCCACCAACTGTGGAGCATTTTCCAAATTTTGTCTGCTTGCAGTACTACATTTTTAACTTAAGCCTGCTTCTAAATTTTATCCAGCCTGTGGTGATAATCAGTTCTCAATGGATCCGTTTTGTTCTGGCAGGTGTTGAGCAATGTATTGTCCCAACTCTTTTATTAATCTTTGTTGCTGAAATATAGGACCTTGTCTCCAACAAGTTCCTGCAAAAATGCTGGAAGAACTCAGCAGGCCAGACAGCATCTATGGGGGGAAAAGTACAGTCAATGTTTTGGGCTGAGACCCTTCGACAGGACTAGTCAACCTATTTTGCCTCCATTCTAGAATCCAGTCATTCAGTTTCAATCATTGATCTGCAAAATGCAAATGAGTACTTGTAGTTTTATGATGGTGGACTGAGTAGTGAGTTGTCATTAATTTGTTTCTTAGGATTGGATCTTGCACTTAATATTACAAGACAAATGTCCTTTGCCGGACATGAAACAACAGATGTTGGAAGAACTCAGTAGTTGGGGTTGTTCTGCTGGGTGCTTCTGACTGTTTGTTGTTGAAGATCCCTTGCTAATATACTGTGCCATACATTTACCTCTTTTTACTAGCTTAAGAAGCTAAATGACTTTTTCTGGTATAAATTTGTCATTCTAGATTTTTCTTTCTTGGTATTCCACTGTGGTGCATGTAGTTCTAAGATGGCAAAAGTAATGGAATTGTTGTAATAGAACAATTGTGTATCTTGTAACGTAACCCACTTACAGAACATTGGAAATATCAGTTGCAACATTGAAGCATGAAAATTGGAGAAATTCCTACCTTGACATGTATTTGAGTTAATTCTACAAACAAAATATCGAAGATTTATTTGAACTGCTAATCTAAATTACTGTTTTGCACTTCAAAGTAAATTTATTATCAAAGTACGCATGTCAGCAAATATAACCTTAAGATTCATTTTCTTGTGGGCATACTTAATAAATCTATGGTAGAATAATAACCATAATAGGATCAATGAATGACCGTACCAACTTGGGCTTTCAACCAGTGTGCAGGACAACAAACCTTGTTTTTTGTGTAAATACAAAAAAGCAGGAAATAATAATAGATAAATAAGCAATAAATAATGAGAACATGAGTTGACAAGTCCTTGAAAGTGAGTCCATAGGTTGTGGGAACTTCTCAATGATGGAGCAAGTGATGATGAGTGAAATTGTCCCCTCTGGTGGTTGAGGCATAATAATTGTTCCTGAACCTGATGGGGTGAGTCCTGAAACTCCTGCACCACCGTCCTGATGGTAGCAGCAAGAAGAGAGTGTGTCCATAGTGGTGGGGGTCTCTGACGATGGATGCTGCTTTACTGCGACAATGCTTTTTTTTAATGTGCTCAGTGCTGGGGAGGGCTTTACTTGTGATGAACTGGGCCGTATACAAATGTTTTTGTAGGATTTATCATTTAAAGGCATCGGTGTTTTCATTCCAATCTGTGATGCATCAAGTCTATATACTCTCCATTACTTTCTTTGTAATTGCACTTATGTGCTGGGCCCAGGAGAAGTCCTCCTGAAATGATAACTCCAAGGAATTTACAGTTGCTGACTCTTTTGATCTCTGATTCTCCAGTGAGTACTGGTTCACGGATCTCTGGTTTCCTCATCCTGAAGCCTATAATCAGCTCCTTGATCTTGCTGACATTGAGTAAAAGGTTGTTGTTCTGGCACTACATAGTCTGATTTTCAGTCTCCCTCTTTTCTGCTGACTCACCACCATCTTTGATTCAGCCTATGACAACGGTGTCATCTGCAAACTTGAATATGGCATTGGAGCTGTGCTTAGCCACATAGTCACGTGTAAAGTGAGTAGAGCTTGTGATACACCTGTATTGGTGGAGGTTGTGGAGGAGATGTTGTCAAGCCGAAGTGACTGGGGTCTGCAAGTTAGGAAATCAAGGATTCAATTGTACAAAGGTATTGAGGCCAAGGTCTTGAAGCTTATTGATTAGTTTTGAGGGAATGATCTTATTGAATGCTGAGCTGTAGTCGATAAAGGGAATCCTGATGTATATACGATATATGTATTTTTGCTGTCCAGATGTTCCAGCGTTGAGTGAAGAGTCAATGAAATGGCATCTGCTGTGGACGTGTTGCTCTAGTAGGCAAATTTGGAATGGATCCAAGTCACTTCTCAGGCAGGAGTTGATATGTTTCATCACCAACCTCTCAAAACACTTCATCACTGTGGATGTAAGTACCACTGGATGATAGTCATTGAAGCAGGATGCCAAGTTCTTCAATTCTTCGATTCTTCAATTCTTCAAGTGGTCCAGTTGAAGCCTGCTTGAAGCAGGTGGATATCTCAGAGTGCTGAAGTGAGAGTTTAAAGATCTTGGTAAACACTCCAGCCAGTTGATCAGCACAGGTCTTTAGTACTAGGCTCGGTACCCCCATCTGAACAGGATGCTTTTTGTAGATTCACTGTCCTAAAGGCTGCATGCACATTGGCCTCAGCCTGAAATCACAGAATCTTTGGGGGCTTGGGATTTTGTAATAGTTCCTCCATGTTTTGATGATCAAAGCGAGCACAGAAGGCATTGAGCAAATCTGGAACTGCAGTCCTGTTGTCTATGTCACCTGGTTTAACTTTATAAGAGGTGATAATATTCAAGTCCTGTCGCAACTGTCAAGCATCCTTCGTTGAGTTTAGTGCAGAATTGCCACTTCACCTATGAGATGGCTTTCTAGAGAGTGTACCTCGACCTCTTGCAACTTTGCAACTTTCTTGGCCACAAATTTGAGTGCCTTCGATTTGGCCCTCAGCAGATTGTGGATCTCCTGTGTTGTCCATGGCTTCTGATTGGGGAAGACAGAATGATTTTGTGGGGACATGCTCGTCTACAATTGTTTTAACAAAATCCGCAACAGTGTATTCACAGTGAATATGCGTAGTGTATTTATTCAGATCCACAGATGAGTCTTTGAACATGGTCCAAACTAATGACTCTAAGCAATCAAGGTGGGAGGCTGACTGCAGTTTGGATAGCATGCAAGCTAACACGTGAAGTAGAGGGTTTTTTTTATTAGCTAACATATCTAATATTCATAAAGCAGCAGGAATTGAAATTTAGTTTCTAGAATTGCTTCTTGAGCAGCTCATCAGAATCAAGAAAATCCATTCCATTTCATCAGTGAGGCCTGTGCATGAACTCGTCTAACATGTAGCTGTCATTGACTAATAGCTACCAAGGGGTCATTTCATTGCCAGGTCTTGGTCCGGTGGCAGGGAAATGCATGATAATTGAAGACCAGGCTCTGCTACATAGAAATAGCACATGTGCATGGAAACACAAACATACGTGAGCCATGCAAGCAGTGGACATGAACACAAATTCTTGACTACACCTTTCATAGCAGATATATTCATTTTTTGTGATATCTAAATGTTTACTCCATTGCAGTTTAAATGGTAATGCCCAATTTAGAATATAGGAATTAGTTTGTGCATCTGGCCTTTGAAATCTTCTCTGCCAATTTTTTATGCATTAGCTCGTGATGTATCCAAGTTCCCGTATCTTTGAATGTCTATTTCAGAAAAGATGTACTTTGGTTCTGATGTGATGAATCAGTTTTTAGGAAGATTGAGTCTTAAGTAATGCTAATGGTAGCAAACAGCTCAAGCTATCCAGAAGCTATTAAATTTGTTCCTAGTTCTATAAACTTTATAAATTGATCTTTTTTTTAACTTTTAACACATATTTTAGTCATTGACTGATCTTCACATGGAAGCTATTTCCTATACTAAATTCTGAGTTTACCTTTTGATACCTTAGAATATACTTTTGTCTGAGAATAAGTACAATTGACGTAATTCTTGTTCTGAATGTGTGGTTTGTGTGGTTGTCATTGGGTATTCGAAAAACAGTTAAATACTTAAGAACAAATGCATAGATGAGGGGTGGGAAGGAGGATAATTTGGTCAGCTATTTCAACGAGACCGTATAGCTATGATAAGGTGAATGTTTTCTGTACTGTTACACTTTGATCCTATAATTGTGTGATTTGACAAGTTTTTTTTGTACTTTGTGCAAGTGCATGAATGATATGTGTTTTGGTGACTCCATCTAGAAACATACAAGTGTTGTTCATTTAGTCACAGATTCCTTTGTGTATATTTCATAAGGAGAAGCACTGTCGACGTTTCGGGCTGAGACCCTTCGTCAGGACTAACTGAAAGGAAAGATAGTAAGAGATTTGAAAGTAGTGGGGGGAGGGGGAAATGTGAAATGATAGGAGAAGACCAGAGGGGGTGGGATGAAGCTAAGAGCTGGAAAGGTGATTGGCGAAAGTGATACAGAGCTGGAGAAGGGAAAGGATCATGGGACGGGAGGCCTCGGGAGAAAGGGGGGGGGGGGGGGAAGCACCAGAGGGAGATGGAGAACAGGCAGAGTGATGGGCAGAGAGAGAAAAAAAAAACAAACAACTAAATATGTCAGGGATGGGGTAAGAAGGGGAGGAGGGACATTAACGGAAGTTAGAGAAGTCAATGTTCATGCCATCACTACCACCACTCTCCTCCGTCTAGCGGAATTAGTTCTTACTCTCAATAATTTCTCCTTTGGCTCCTCCCACTTCCTCCAAACCAAAGGTGTAGCCATGGGTACCCGCATGGGTCCCAGTTATGCCTGCCTTTTTGTTGGCTTTGTGGAACAGTCCATGTTCCAAGCCTATACGGGTATCCATCCCCCACTTTTCCTTCGCTACATCGACGACTGCATTGGTGCTTCCTCCTGCACACATGCTGAGCTCATTGACTTCATTAACTTTGCCTCCAACTTTCACCCTGCCCTCAAATTTACCTGGTCCATTTCCAACACCTCCCTCCCCTTTCTTGATCTTTCTGTCTCCATCTCTGGAGACGGTTTATCTACTGATATCTACTATAAGCCTACAGACTCTCACAGCTACCTGGACTATTCCTCTTCCCACTCTGTCTCTTGCAAAGATGCTATCCCCTTCTCACAATTCCTCTGTCTCCGCCGCATCTGCTCTCAGGATGAGGCTTTTCATTCCAGGACGAAGGAGATGTCTTCCTTTTTTAAACAAAGGGGTTTCCCTTCTTCCACCATCAACTCTGCTCTCAAACGCATCTTTCCCATTTCCTGCACATCTGCCCTCACCCCATCTGCCCCCCACCCCACTTGGGATAGGGTTCCCCTTGTCCTCACCTACCAACCCACCAGCCTCCGGGTCCAACATATAATTCTCCGTAACTTCCGCCACCTCCAACGGGATCCCACTACCAAGCACATCTTTCCCTCCACCCCCCCTTTCTGCTTTCTGCAGGGATCGCTCCCTATGCGACTCCTTTGTCCACTCATTCCCCCCATCCCTTCCCACCGATCTCCCTCCTGGCACATCCTTGTAAGCGGAACAAGTGCTACACCTGCCCTTACACTTCCTCCCTCATCACCATTCAGGGCCCCAGACAGTCCTTCCAGGTGAGGCGACACTTCACCTGTGAGTCGGCTGGTGTGGTATACTGCGTCCAGTGCTCCCAGTGTGGCCTTTTATATATTGGTGAGACCTGACGCAGACTGGGAGACCGTTTTGCTGAACACCTATGCTCGGTCTGCCAGAGAAAGCAGGTTCACCCAGTGGCCACACATTTTAATTCCACGTCCCATTCCCATTCTGATATGTCTATCCATGGCCGCCTCTACTATCAAGATGAAGCCACACTCAGGTTGGAGGAACAACACCTTATATACCGGCTGGGTAGCCTCCAACCTGATGGGATGAACATTGACTTCTCTAACTTCTGTTAGTGCCCCTCCTCCCCTTCCTACCCCATCCCTGACATATTTAGTTTGTTTTTTTTCTCTCTCTCTGCCCATCACTCTGCCTGTTCTCCATCTCCCTCTGGTGCTTCCCACCCTCCCCCTTTCTTTCTCCCGAGGCCTCCAGTCCCATGATCCTTTCCCTTCTCCAGCTCTGTATCACTTTTGCCAATCACCTTTCCAGCTCTTAGCTTCATCCCATCCCCTCCAGTCTTCACCTATCATTTCACATTTCCCCCTCCCCCCACTACTTTCAAATCTCTTAGTATCTTTCCTTTCAGTTAGTCCTGAAGAAGGGTCTCGGCCCGAAACGTTGACAGAGCTTTTCCTCATAGATGCCGCCTGGCCTGCTGTGTTCCACCAGCATTTTGTGTGTGTTGTTTGAATTTCCAGCATCTGCAGTTTTCCTTGTGTTCATTCTGATTTAATTTTGTTTTACCTAATATTACTTCAATGCACTGTTGTAATAAAATAATCTATATGAATGGTATACAAAACATTTTTGCAATTTGCCCCTGTACATTGACAATAATGCAACCAATTTAACAAATGGGATGGTGCAAATTGTAGGCATACAGTTTGTTGGAGAAATACAACCTTATTTTGTGTCCTTGAACTGTAAAGCATGGCTTGAGTTTCTGGGAGCAACTCAGAAGTTGCAGGTTAGATTCATCCCAAGGAAGTAGTAGTATTTTAAAGGAAGGATGAGGCAACAGTGGCTAACAAGGAAAGTAAGTCATAGATAGCATAAAAGCAAAAGAGAGGGCATATATTATAGCAAAAACTAGTGGGAAGCTTTAAAAACCACCAGAAGGCAACTAAAAAAGCAGTGAGGAGAGAAAAGATGCAATATGAAGGTAAGCTAGCCAATAATAAAAAGAGATGACACCAAAAGTTATTTTTCAGATATGTAAAGCATAAAAGGGACACAAGAGTGGATATCAGACTCCTGGAAATAGATGCTGGTGATGTACTAATGGGGTCAAAGAAATGGCGGATGAACTCTGAAGTATTTTGTGTCAATCTTCACTTTGGAAGACACTAGTAGTTTGCCAGAAATTCAGGAGTATCAGGGGCAGAAGTGAATGCACATGCTATTACTAAGGAGAGGTGTTTGGGAAGCTGCAAGGTTTAAAGGTAGATAAGTCACCGGGACAAGCTGGATTACACTCCAGGATTCTGAAATAGGTAGCTGAAGAGCTGTATATAGTGATTTCAAGAATTACTATATTCTGGAATAGTTGTGCAGGACAAGAAATTGCAAATGTCACTCCACTCTGAGAAGGAAAGGAGGCAAAAGATAGGAAATTACAGGATAGTTAGCCTGATTTCAGTGGTTGGAAAGATGTTGGAGTCTATTATTAAGTATGTGGTTTTCGGGTACTTGGAAGCACATGACAATATAGGCCAAAGTCAGCATGGTTCCCTTAAGGGGAAATCTTACCTGTCAAATCTGTTAGAATTCTTTGAGGAAGTAACAAGCAGGATAGACAAAGGAAAGTTGTGGATATTGTTGACTTGGGATTCTCAGAAGGCCATTGATATGATGCCACATGTGAGGCTGCTTAAGATGAGAGGCCACGGTATTACTAGCATGGTTAGAAGATTAGCTGACTGGCAGGAGGCAAAGAGAGGGAATAAAGAGGGTCATTTCTTGTTGGCTGCCGGTAACCAGTGTTATTTCATAGTAGCTGGTGTTTGGACTGCTTCTTTTCAGATTATATGAGTTAGATAATGGAATTTGTGGTTTTGTGGTCAAGTTTGCAGATGATAAAGGTGGAGGAGCTGGTAGTGCTGAGGAAGTAGGGAGTCTGCAGAAGGTCTTAGATTGGGAGAATGGACAAAAAAGTGGCAGATGGAATATATTGTTGGGAAGTGTATGATCATGCACTTTGGAAATAAAGAAAAAAGCATAAGAATATTTTCTTTATTGGGGGAAAATTTCAGAAATCAAAAGTTGCAAAGAGAATTGGGATTCTTGTACAGGATTTCCTAAAGGTTAACTTGCAGGCTGAGGTGGTGATGAAGAAGGCAAACGCAATATTAGCAATAATTTCAAGAGGACTAGAATATGAAAGCAGAGATGGAATGTTGAGGCTTTATAGGGCATTGGTCAGACTGCTTCTGTAGTGTTCTGAGCAGTTTTCGGTCCTTATCTGAGAAAAGATGTGCTGCTGGCATTGGAGAGGGTCCAGTGGAGATTCACGAGAATGATCGCAGGAATGAAAGGGTTAACTTATGACAAGCGTTTGATGGCTCTAGGTCTGTGCTGGCTGGAGTTTTGAAGAATGAATGTGATCCCGTTGAAACGTATGGAGTATTAAAAGGCCTAGATAGAATGGACATGGAGAGGATGTTTCCATTAATGGTGGAGTCTAGGTTCAGAATACACAACCTCGTAATACAAGGCACCCTTTAGAACAGAGATGAGGAGGAATTTCTTTCGCCACAGGGTGGTAAATCTGTGGAATTATTTGCCACAGACAGCTGTGGAGACCAAGTCAGTGGGTATCTGAAAAGTGTGTGTTGATAGATTCTTGATTAGTAAGGGCGCCAAAAGTTATGGGGAGAAAGCAAGAGAATGGGATTGAGAGGGATAATAAAACAGCCATGATTGAATGGTGGAGCAGACTCGATTGTCCATATGGCCTAATTTTCCTCCAATGTCTTCTGGTCTTATATTCTCACTGACAGGAAGAATATTTTAAAAGATGGCTGCAGTTGCCCACAATGTTTAAAATATATTTGGTATTTGATGGTGGCATTGCTATATACAGTGCCTATAAAATGTATTCACCCCCACCCCCATGGAAGTTTTCATATTTTATTATTTTACAATATTGCATCGCAGTGGATTTAATTTGTTTTTTTTGACAAGAAGTGATCTAAATTATTTACAAATATAACAAGTGTTACAAGTATTCACCTCCTTCAAATCAGTATTTAGTAGATGCACCTTTGGCAATAATTATATCCTTGAGTCTGTGTGGTTCGGTCTGTATCAGCTTTACACATCTGGACACAGTAAATTTTCCCCATTCTTCTTTACAGAACTGTTCAAGCTCTGTCAGATTGCATAAGGATAGTGAGAAAACAGCCCTTTTCAAGTCAAACCACGAATTCTCAATTGGATTGAGGTCTGGACTTGAACTTAGCACCCAGGACATTAACTTTATTATTTTAATCCATTCCTATGTAGCTTTGGGTTTATGCTTGGGGTCATTGTCTTGCTGGAAACAAATCACCCAAAATGTAGTTCTCTTGCAAACTGCATCAGGTTTTCCGCCAGGATTTCCCTTTATTTTGCTGCATTCATTTGATCCTCTACCTTCACAAGCCTTCCAGGGCCTGCTATGGTGAAGCACTCCACAGCATGATGTAGCCATCACCATACTTCACTGTAGGGTTGTTGTGTTTTTGATGATGTGCGGTGTTTGGCTTACACCAAACATAGCATTTAGTCTGATAGCCTATTATAAGCTTAATTTTGGTTTCATCAGACCATAGAACCTTCTTCCAGCTGACTTCAAGAGTCTCCCACATGCCTTCTGGCAACCTCTAGCTGAGATTTCATGTGATTTTTTTTCAACAGTGGCTTTCACTTTGCTACTTTCCCATAAAGCTGCGACTGGTGAAGCACCCGGGCAACAGTTGTATGTGCAGTCTCTCCCATCTCAGCCACTGAAGCTTGTAAACCCTCCAGAGTTATCATAGGTCTCTTGGTGGCCTCCCACACTAGTTCTCTTCCTGCACAGTCACTTAGTTTTTAAGGACTGCCTGCTCAAGGCAGATTTACACTGTGCCATTTCTTGATGATTGACTTAAATGTCCTCCAAGAGCTATTCAATTATTTTGAAATTTTCTTGTATCCATCTCCTGACTTGAGCTCGTCAAATACCTTTTTGTGGAGTTGCTTGGAGTTTTCTTTTGTCTTTATATCCAGTTTTTGCCAGGATACTGACTGACCAGGAATTGGACCTTCGTGATTCAGGTGTATTTTTACTGCAATCAATTGAAACAATTGATTGCAAACTAGTCTCCAAAAACAGATCTCTATTTAACTAATTATATGACTTCTAAAACCAATTGGCTGCACCAGTGATGATTTGGTGTGTCATTTTAAGGGGGAGGGTGGTGAATACTTAAGTAATCAATTATATTTGTAATTAATTTAGATCACTTTGTAGAGATCTGCTTTCCCTTTGACATGAAGAGGTCTTTTTCTGTTGATTGGTGTCAAAAAAGCCAAATTAATTCCACTATGATTCAATATTGTAAAACAATAAAACTTCCGGGGGGGAGGGGTGAATACTTTTTATGGACACTTTATATTAGTTGTGATGTTATCAAGAGTTTTGTTGATAATTTTTATGTAGCTATGTGCCTAAATTGATGCATAGAGTGATTAAGAGAGGTAATTTAGCATTTATAAATGCTAAAGGGAAACTTGAATTTTTTAACACATGTAGTATTTATCAATCAATGTTGCCAAGTTTAATGCTGATGCTGTATTGTTTTGAGCACATTTGGCCAAGAGAATTATCAGGGCAACTACTAAACTTGGCTGCTGTATTTATTTGTTAACTTGGGAGATACAGTGATGCTAGAAAGTTTGTGAACCCTGTAGAATTTTCTCTATTTCTGTATGGCCTAAAATGTGATCGGATCTTCATGTGTCCCAAAACTAGATGAAGAGAACCCAATTAAATAAATAACTCAAAACATCATACTTGTTCATTTACTTATTGATAAAATAATCCAATATTACATGTATTTGTTGGAAAAAGTATGTGAACCTCAAGGGTAATACCTTCTACAAAAGCTATTTGGAGCCTGGTGTTCCAAACATTGAGATGAGATTGGAGGTGTGGGTTGTAGAGGTCCGCTGCCCTATATAAAGGACACACCAAGTCAGATTACTGACAGAGCCTGCTCTTCTCAAGAAAGATCTGCTTATGTGCACCAAGCCGCGATCAAAACAACTTTCAAAGGACCTTAGAAGAAGAATTTTAGAGATGTATAAAGCTGGAAAAAGCAACAAAAGCATCTCTAAAGACCTGAGTGTTCACAGTAAGATAAATTGTCTACAAATGGAGGAAACACATTACTGTTGCTATTGTCCCATGGAGTGGGTGTCCTACAAAGATCACACCAAGAGCACGATGTGCAGTGCTGAAGGAGGTGAAAAAGACCCAATGGTAATGGTAAAGAGCTGCAGAAATATCTAGAACTTGTGAATATCTCTGTTCATGTGTCCACTATAAGAAAAACACTGAACAGGAATGGTGTTCATGGAAGGACACCATGGAGGAAACCGCTGCTCTCCAAGAAAACATTGTTGCACATATCAAGTTTGCAAAAGACCACCTGGATGTTCAACGCTTCTGGTACAATGTTCTGTGGACAGATGAGACAAAAGTTGAACTTTTTGGCAGAAGTGCACATCGCAATGTTTGGAGGAAAAAGGGTACTGTGCACCAACACTAAAACCTCATTCCAACTGTGAAGCATGGTGGAAAGAGCATCATGGTTTGGGGCTGCTTTGCTGCCTCAGGACCTGGTCAGTTTACAATCATTGAGGAAACAATGAATTCAAAATTGTATCAAGATATTTTACAGGAGAATGTCAAGAGTTACAGTCTGTCACCTGAAGCTTACTAGAAGTTGGATAATGCAACAAGACAATGATCCAAAAGACAATAGAATGGTTGAAAAAGAAGAAAATTCGTGTTTTGGAATGGCCGAGTCAAACTCCTGACTTTAATCCTATAGAAATGTTGTGGAAGGAACTGAAGCAAGCAGTTCATGCAAGGAAGCCCACTGACATCCCAGAGTTGAAGCAGTTTGTAAGAAGGAATGGCCTAAAATTCCACAAGCCGATGTGCAGGACTGATCAGCTGTTACTGGAAATGTTTGGTTGAAGTTATTGCTATATAAGGGGGGGTCACACCAGTTACTGAAAGCAAAGGTTGACATACTTTTTCCAACAAATATATGTAATATTGGATCATTTTTCTCAAATAAATGAACAAATATAATGTTTTGTGTGTTATTTATTTAATTCAGTTCTCTTCATCTAGTTTTAGGATTTACATAAAGATCTCTCATATTTATGAATAAATAGAGAAAATTCTACAAGGTTCACAAACTTTCTAGCATCACTGTTTAATATTGTATTTAGAACTATTGATCCTGAAACACTTGTTGGCTTTGGAAGGTGCTTGCTTACAGAATGTCCTCTTTAAAGAAAATACATGTTTGCTTTGTACTACCATTGGTTATACACCAATGGCCACTTTATGAGGTACACTTGTACACCTGCTTGTGAATGGAAAAATTTAATCAGCCAATCATGTGGCAATAACTCAATGCATAAAATCATGCAGACATGGTCAGGAAGTTCATTTGTTTAGTCCAGCCATCAGAATGGGGAAGAAATGTGACTTTGACCATGGAAGAATGATTGCTGGTGCCAGACGCGGTGGTTTGAATATCTCAGAAATTGCTGATCTCCTGAGATTTTCATGCACAACAAGTTTACAGCGAATGGCTTGAAAAACAAAATTTAAAAAATTGAGTGGCTGTTCTGTGGGCGAAAACGTCTTGTTAATGCCATGTTTCTCCTGAGAAGTTAGAGGAAAATAGTTCAAGCTGATTAGGGTGACAGAAACTGAAATAACCATGCATTACAACAGTGGTGTGCAAAAGACCACCTTTGAGTGCACAACAAGTTAACCTTTGAAATGGATGGGTTATAGCAGCAGAAGACAACACTAGGTTCCACTCCCATATTTAATAATGTGGTCACTGAGTGAGTATCCATAAGAATTATATGCTGAAATAATTTCAAGTGCTTAAAGTAATTAACAATACCATTTTTTGCTTTAATTTTGCACATTAATTATAAGTACATAAGAACATAAGAAATAGGAACAGTAGTAGGCTATCTGGCCCGTGAGCCTACTCTGCCATTCAGTAAGGTAATGGCTGATCTGGCCATTGACTCATTTCCACTTACCTGCCTTTCCCCCATAACCCTTAATTCCTATACAATGCAAAAACAATTTGCAATTATGTAAATAGTTGCAAGCAGTTCTGATTTTAATGTTTTGAAAATGTACATGCAGCAAATTGAACAAAATTTAAAATTTTTTATAAATCACTTACCGTAGATTTCGCACTACAGAGCGCACCTGATTAAAAGCCGCTGGCTCTAATTTTAGAAAGAAAATCAATTTTGTACTTGTACAAGCCGCACCGGATTTTAGGCCGCAGGTGTCCCACATTGTAATATGAGATATTTACACAGAAAGATATTACACGTGAGGATTTTTTAACTTTTAATTAAATCCATATGGTAACATAAACAAATACATATTGCAAATGCTTTTTTTCGAACCGTGCCTGTAACACGGCTACTTTTAAATATACATACGTATCGGTAACACACAAATTACGTTGCGTATACATTCCAATATCTCCTAACGACTGGTAAAAAAATATATACTGCAGCCTACCAGGAAAAGTTATTGATCGCCTTTAACTTAAAAGCAGCGTTTCGCGCTCGTCTAATGCCCCCACCTTCCCGTTTATCGCAAACCGGTATTTCCCACAAGACGCGGCGAAACCGGATGTGGCGTCATAGTATCCCGGGATGTAGTACTTCTAACTTTAACTAGAAAATACTAACAAATGAATTACTAAGTGAAAATATTATAAACTAAATAACTGCCATAAAGGCAGCACAATGCTTTTCTTCGAGTGTTTTCCATGTTGATGAGGGTGAGTACAAATGACTGATATACAATAATTTAATTGTGAAAGTGCGCTTGATTTATCGTACAATTTCATTGGACCTCTGTGAACTACTCATCAATTTTATTGGTCTACTGTTACGAGGCAAAATGTTTTTGGCGGCATGAAAAAAAATCATGCATTAGCCGCACCGTAGTAAAGGCCGCAGTGTTCAAAGCTGTTCAAAATGTGGGAAAAAAGTAGCGGCTTATAATCCGACATCTACGGTATTTAATAAATGATCTTTTGTTCATCCCTGACACTGTCATAAGAATGTGTGTTGACAGTCTGTATGTTGAACATAAACCATTGAGTCTTACTGAACATAAGTTTTCTGACAGTTAAGCAGCATTTTCTTGTACGTGAAAATTGTTTATTGTTATCTTAAGATTCCTTTTATACAGGTGCATGATACTGTGGCATTACTGAACTTTTTTGTGGTAACTTTGTCTGCAGCTTAGGGAACTGATTCCAGTTAGTGGTTAGTTTGTTACTTGTCTGCTCTGCAGGTGTGTAGCCAAGTTTTGTTCTTTTGCTTATTTTCCCTTCTAAAGAATGTAGCATTTTCAAGGCAATTTAGAAGTTTATTTTGGATTTTTTTTTCATTCACGCTTGATAAATCAATCAACAAAGCATAGTAATTGCATATGTAATACATGTTTTTGTGCTGTATGACTGACTATAAATATTTTTCAAATATTGTTTAAGCAACTTAATTAAATTTGTGAGCATTGGTTTTATATTTTAATTAATTTGACTTTTAGTAATGCATTCTAATTTTGATGAGGGTGAGACAAAATCTATAGCATTAGGGGCTTTAAAATGGCCATATCTTTGATAAAAGCTGCAGTAAACTCAGGAAGATGTAGTTTCTCTGAAATTTCTTAATTAATAAATATATTCAGAAAAATTGTCAATTTCTTTTCTCCTTGCCTCTGGTGTAATGTTAATTAATGTTTGGGAAATTACACTCAGTCATAATTGCATTTAAAATTCTCAGTCAAAAAAAGTTTGAAGTGGCTGTCTGGAGCAGCCATCTATTTAATTTATAAGTTTATGAAAAGCATAGACTCTGGGAATTCAAAGTAATATTTTTAAAAAATTGCTGGGACCACCTTGGGTAGCATTTGTGGGAAGAGGATCAGTGAACTTTTATGGGCCAGGACCTTTCATGAGAAATTCAGTTGTGATGAAGGATCATTGACCTGAAATATTAACTGCTTTTCTTTCAACAGATACTACCTGACCTGCTGAGTGTGTCTAGCATTTTCTATTTCTACTAATCTGTCCAGATACTGAATGGTTATTTAGTGATATAGAAACAACAAATATTGGAAACATTTAGCATGTCAGGTAAATCTGTGGGAGAAAAATAGTTAATGTTTCAGATTAAAACCTCTTTGTCAGAATTGTCTCAAAATGAACCTCTTTGCCTCATTTGCTGAATTTTGTGATATTAGACCATCCCTAAATTTGGTGAGAGGGTGATAACTTGATAATATGCAACATTATCGGTATCTTGCACATCTGCTTAAAGGGCTGGCAAGAAGGTCCCATGTGGAAATTGTTTGTAGTCATTACTTGACCTATTCTTGTTTCACTCTTGGCTTGGTAATCTATAATGATGTTATAACAGATGTTACAAAAATGCATGAAATTTTGAAGCTGTGGTGTAGCAAATTTCTAAACTTTGAAATAATATTTTTGTTCTATGTTTCATTTATTCTGTTTAAACTTAATAAAATCCTGAAATAATAGATAATCTGCATGCACATGTAGCCTCTATTGAATTTGAGTATTTTTTCCCCAAAAAGTGTCAAAATAGTGGAATCGGAAAAATTGTTAGATGGAATTGTTAGTAAATATGAGGTAATGTTTTTGTTCAAATGTGTTTTTCTTGTAGCTAGGTGGCTGGTTGTCACATTATCATCTCTATTTGCCACTTTATCAATTATATTGGTAGATTTATCAAGGACCAATGTATTCCAACTCCATTTGTTTTCTGGACCTGAGAACATGAATATTAATAATTCCTCCCCTTTCCCTGATAAATGATGCTTGATCGTGTTCAGCTCCTCAAGCAGGTTTTTTTTTATTGCTCTAGATGTAGTATTCTGTGTTTTCTGTGTCTTTTTTATTATGTTTTCAATTGGTTAACCAATTCTGAATATAAGTTATTATTATCACAAATTATCACAATTATCACAATTCCTTGCACGTTGTTTAGCCTGTTGGTCTTTATTGAAAGCCCCCTGAAGATTTAAATACATCATATCCACTAGTTTACCGTATATTCTACCGAGTACATCAAGTCAATAGGACCATAGAACCATAGAACATTACAGCACATAAACTGGCCTTTTGGCCCTTCTTGGCTGTGCCGAACCATTTTTCTGCCTAGTCCCACTGACCTGCACCTGGACCATATCCCTCCATACCCCTCATCCATGTGCCTGTCCAAGTTTTTCTTAAATGTTAAAAGTGAGCCCACATTTACCACTTCATCTGGCAGCTCATTCCACACTCCCAGCATTCTCTACATGAAGAATTCCCCCTAATGTTCTCTTTAAACTTTCTCCCCTTCACCCTTAACCTATGTCCTCTGGTTCTTTTCTCCCCTAGCCTCAGTGGAAAAAAAACCTGCTTGCATTCACTCTATCTATACCCATCATAATTTTATATACCTCTATCAAGTCTCCCCTCATTCTTCTATGCTCCAGGGAATAACGTCCTAACCTATTCAACCTTTCTCTGTAACTCAGTTTCTCAAGTCCCGGCAACATCCTTGTAAACGTTCTCTGCACTCTTTCAACCTTATTTATATCCTTCCTGTAATTAGATGACCAAAACTGCACACAATACTCCAAATTCGGCCTCACCATTGCAATACATTGATTTATAAAGGCCAATGTACCAAAAGCTCTCTTTACGACCCTATCTACCTGTGACACCACTTTTTGGGAATTTTGTATCTGTATTCCCAGATCCCTTTGTTCTACTGCACTTCTCAGTGCCCTACCATTTACCTTGTATGTTCTACCTTGGTTTTTCCTTCCAAAATGCAATACCTCACACTTGTCTGTATTAAACTCCATCTGCCATTTTTCAGCCCATTTTTCCAGCTGGTTCAAATTCCTTTGCAAGCCTTGAAAACCTTCCTCACTGTCCACTACACCTCCAGTCTTTGTATCATCAGCAAATTTGCTGATCCAATTTACCACATTATCATCGAGATCATTGATATAGATGACAAATAACGATAGACCCAGCACTGATCTCTGTGACACACCATTAGTCACAGGCCTCCGCTACCACTCTCTGACTTCTCCCATTGAGCCAATGTCTAGTCCAATTTACTACCTTACCATGTATACCTAACAACTGAATCTTCCTAACTAACCTCCCATGTGGGACCTTGTCAAAGGCTTTACTGAAGTCCATGTAGACAACATCCACTGCCTTCCCTTCATCCACTTTCCTGGTAACCCCCTCAAAAATACTCTAATAGATTAGTTAAACGTGACCTACCATGCACAAAGCCGTTCAAGTTCTGTGGTTCTATCTAGAGATGTACAAGTGTATTAAAAGGGATTGGTAATCTAGAAAACTATTCAGTGTAAATAATGTTCATGACTTGTAATGGGCTAATTCTGCACCTCTGTCTTGTGGTCTAATGCTTAACTATTCCAGAATTCTACATGGAGGATTTCAGTTGCCTAGATTTCTTAATTGATGAAACTAACTTCCTTCATTAGGTGTAAAGTGACGGGTATAAAGTTTTTCTGGCTCCATTTGTATGTATCTTCTGCCTTTTTTTTGTATCCTTCCCACTTATTAAAGCATTTTTTAAATTATAACCTTATAATGCTGGAAAATTGTTGGCTGTTTCGTGCCATATAGCCATTTTGTTATCTATTCTTTCTATTTGAATTCCAGCTACCTTGTACTTAAAGTCCATAATATTTTTTGTATCCAGTGTTCTTGGATTTCCACTTCTATAAAACAGTCAATTACCTGGCATTCAATTTTGCATCCTTGTTTATCATATTATTATAAGACCAATAAGACACAGAAGCAAAACTTGGCCATTTGGCTGCTATACCATTCCATCATGGCTGATGTTTTTTTTCTCTTTCAGCCCCATTTTCCTGTCCTCTTCCTGTAAACATTGATGCTCTGACTAATCAAAAACTTACCAACCCTCCACCTATCTTTGTATCATTGTAAACTTTGCCACAAGGAAACCATGCTGACTTTGTCCTATTTTATCATCTGCCTCCAAGTATCCTGAAACCTTATCTTTAATAATGAACTCCAGCATCTTCCTAACCTCTGAATCAGGCTAACCAGCTTATTATTTCATGTCTTGCGTCTCTCCCTCTCTGAAAGAGTGGAGTGATATTTGTATTTCTCCAGCCCCCTGAAACTACTCTGTTGCCCTTCCATTCATTTCTTTTTATTGCATTAATTTTACGACTTGATTTACTTTTTAATTTTTATTATTAGTTTAATTTGTTTAGTTCTCATTATTTAACTTGCAGGAAAATTGGGTATTTTAGATTATTTTGCCAAAGCTTTGCTTCTGGTATGTAAAATTAGTTTCTAAACGGCAACTAAATTTGTAAAAGCTACAGTGCAGTTGAGATATTACAATGATAATTAAGTGTTCAATGTTACATATTTATTAACACTTAAAAAATTTTTTTTTATTAGTTTTTCAAAACATTTTACAAAATTAAAAACCCCAAATCCCAATGAGGAGCATTAATACAGTGCAAGATTAAGCATACAATAACAATATGCTACAAAGGAAGAGAATTTAACAAAAAAGCACCTAAATTAAAGGCAAGTGAGCTTAGTGTCCTCCCCAAGCCCCACAACACAAGAAAAAAAAAACAACTCCAGACCAACCACCACACAATATAAAGAGTATAAGTCTGGACAGTCAAACTCCCAGACTGTGAATACACTTAGCAACAGAGGATAATAATGCCTACTACCAGAAAAAAAAGGGAGCTGAAAGCAAGGGACCGAAAAGAAGAGAAAAAAACAAGAAAAGAAAACCCTAGTCAAGAGGAAGGTTATGAAAGTACTCGATAAAAGGTCCCCAGACCTTATGGAACTTTAGATCCGAATTAAGAACTGAATAATGAATTTTTTCGAGGTCCAAGCAGGCCATAATGTCGTTAAGCCATTGCGCATGAGTGGGCGGGGCAACATCTCTCCATCTAAGGAGGATCAAGCATCTCGCCAGGAGAGAGGCAAAGGATAGTATTCGGCATTTGGTCGGACCCAGACATAAATCTGTCTCGCCCCAAAAACCTAACAGAGCAACTAAGGGGTTAGGTTCTAGGTGCTGATTCAGAATACCCGATAATGTAGTGAAGACATCTTTCCAGAATTTCTCCAAGCTAGGACAGAACCAGTACATATGGATGAGAGAGGCCACGCCCCTCTTGCATTTATCACAGAGCGGACTAATGCCAGGGTAGAATCGAGATAGTTTAGATTTAGACATGGGCTCTATGAACAATCTTAAACTGTAAAAGGCAATGGCGAGCACAAAGGGAGGTTGAGTTAACCGATTTGACAACTGAGTCCCAGCTCTCCTCGGATAAGGAGATATTTAAATCCTGCTCCCAGGCCATTTTAATTTTATCCACAGGGGCCCGTCGTAAGGCTGCTAGTTTATCTCGGATAATTGATATTAAACCTTTACCTAGTGGATTAATGGAAAGAAATAGGTCCATAGCATTTTTCGCAGGCATTTCAGGAAAGTTAGGAATTAAAGGAGCAGTAAAGTGTCGGATTTGGAGATATCTGAAAAAGTGAGCGTTAGGCAGGTTGAACTTAATGGAGAGCTGCTGAAAAGAAGCGAAGCGATTATCAATGAAGAGATCTTCAAAATGTCTAATGCCCTTCCTGTACCAAACATGGAATGCTGAATCGTACGTAGTAGGTAAAAAAAGGTGATTATGTGCGACAGGGCTAGAAACGGAAAACCCCTGGAAACCATAGCATTTCCTGAACTGAGCCCATATACGCAAAGTGTGTCTAACCAGAGGATTAGCTATTGATCTGGGCAGACTGCTAGGGAGTGCAGAGCCAAGAAGTGCAGATATAGATAATTCTTTAGTGGAGCTCAACTCCATTGCCACCCAGTTAGGGCACTCGGGTTGACCGTGGAAGAAAGACCAGAAGGCAGTACAACGTATATTAGCTGCCCAGTAATATAAGCGAAAGTTAGGTAAAGCCATGCCACCCTCTTTTTTTAGATTTTTGGAGGTGGATTTTATTAATTCTAGAGCGCTTATTCTGCCACAGATATGACAAAATAATAGAGTCTAAGGAATCAAAAAAGGATTTAGGAATAAAAATTGGGATAGATTGAAATAAGTATAAAAATTTGGGGAGAACATACATTTTAACAACATTAATACGACCTACCAAGGACATAGATAGAGGTGACCATTGTACCAGACTCTGTTTTATAGCATATGAAAGATTGACAAAGTTTTCACGAAAGAGATCTTTAAACTTCCTTGTGACTGTAATTCCAAGATAAGTAAATTGATTATGGACTATTTTAAAAGGGAGATTTTATTAACACTTTTATTTGGATTTTTGTCACCATGTTGGCTTTCTACTATTATTGTCTCTATGATCTGGTCACCAACATCAAGACCATGTTGGAAAGGTGGATGGGATTGGTCAGAGGTCTCCGAATATATTAAAGCTCCAAGCAATTTATTATGTAAAATTACATGGTCCTTTCTTAAATTTAAGTAATTTTTGGGGATTGAAAATCTAAACAACTGCAGATACTGGAAACAAGAAAAAATAGAAAATACTGGAAACATCCATCTGGAAAAGAGAAAAGGAAGTTAATATTTAAGGTTGAAGACCTTTCATCAGAAGTGGAAAAATGAGGTTTTCCTTAAATTGCAGAGGGACACTAGAAGGAGTGACTATAATAAAGGGAATATCTTTGACTGAGATCAGAGTTGCTATGATTATCTGCTGTTCACAAAGTTGCCTGATAGATGAATGAAGGAAGTTAGGTTTGGGGAGGGAGAGCAATGTTGAGGAAATAACAAAGGGACATTTTAAAGTTGTGAGATTTAGACTGAAACTGTTTTCTTGGAATTGAAATGAAAAGGAGAAATTTAGAAGTGACTTCAAATCAGACAGTATGTACAGGGAGAACAAATTCTGGTATTGACATAATTGTGGAATTGCTTGTTCTAGTACATGTAAAGATAGTGAGTTAACTGTAATTGTTTTATTCAGTATTAATTTTCTAGTACATGTTGGGCCTTTTTGGCACAGTGCAGGAGCTCACAAACAGGTCAGAGGGAATGCAATGGTACTAAATTTTAAAATATTTAAATACAAGTCTATGATTCTTTTGAACTCAATTCAACATAGGCTCAATCTGCTCCACCTCTTTGTGTCAAAACCTTCATGCCAGGCAGGCATCAAAAAAATGAATCTTCACTGTGTTCAGTACACGTGTGCCATTCCTTAAATGTTGAGACCAAGCCTGTACTTAGAGCACCAAAAGTGGTTTTGTCAAAGCTCTGCAATGTTGCATCAAAACATTCCTCCTTAAAAATAGTATATCTTTTGCAAGGAAGGCCAACATTTTATTATTCTTCTGAATAAGGCCAGAACAATGACACAGCTAATGGAGTTGCTGCTTTGTGCGTTCTTGATCCTTTCTGTTGCCTGTTTTCCATTTGTGGTTTCTTCCTGAGACTGCATGTTTACTCCTAAAAATGCGCAAGTTGGTGGGTTAATTGACCAAATGAAAAGCGTTTTGTATTTAGATGGAGTCATGAAGTGAAGGGAAGGAGTTGACAAGAATATGAGAAGAATAACATTTTTAGATAGGATTAATGTGAAACTGGTGCTTGGTTGTCATCACAGACTTGTGGGGCAAAGAACCTTCTTCTATTCTGCAGTCCTTTGTGACATTAATTACATGCTGTCCTTGTATGCTAACCTGTTTTACGTACTAGGACTCCTTTTGTACCACAGCTGTTTATAGTATCACTCTATTCAAACAATATTTTTTTCATTCTTCCATAGCGAATAACCTCATACTTTACACTTCATTTCCCAGTTTATTGCTCACTCACAATATCTGTCCAATCAAATCTCCAAAGTAACAGGAAGTTGTAAAGACATACAGGTGGCGCCCACTCTACACGTGTGTAGTATGTCATCTGATGTACAGAGAACAAGTTTTTAAAAATAATTTTGAAACAGTCTATGGCAGCCAGATGTATAGTGGGATGTCCTAAACTACTGGTGTGGGCTGATGATGCAAGTGACTTTTATGTATGTCAATTCGTGACCTTGTTAAGCAGGAGAAAGTCTGTTCACCTTTATAAGAGTACTAATAATTGCTTATTTTCACCTTTAGTTTCTTAGATATGGCTGTCTTTTCAGGAGTTCAAGCTTTGTCAACTTGGCTACAAGAGAACACTGTAGGCACTGTTCCGTGTGTGGCACATGGCGTAACTGGTTTCCCATCTCATAGCCTGTCAGTAAAGCAAAGCAATGAGTTCATTAGTCAAAGTCGGTTTCAACCATATCAATATTGAAAATAATCTCTCAACTCGTGATCTCTCCAACATAGAAGCAAGAACTGTATTGCCATTGCAATATTTAAATTGTTATAACACATAATATTGGTGTGACTTGGAATAGTTTTCATTGAGCAGAAGTCATATTAATCCAAATTTAAATTTATAAGTTCATATCAATGGCAAATAATACAGTTAAAATTGGAGTATGAGATGGAAAGGATTTCTCTTCAATAGACGTTGCCATTTCCCCATCAATTGACGCTGGTGGAGAATTGTTAACAAGGAAGTAGAAATTAATTAATATAAAATAGAATATGAGCAAAAGTAATAACAAAATTAAAGTAAAAGAAAGATAAATCTTACATCTTACAAGGATGGCGCCTGGATTGGGGAGCATGCTTTATGAGAGTAGGTTGAGTGAACTCGACCTTTTCTCCTTGGAGCGATAGAGGATGAGGGGTGACTTGATAGAGGTGTACAAGATAATGAAAGGCATAGATTGTGTGGATAGTCAGAAGCTTTTCCCCAGGGCTGAATTGACCAGCATAAGAGGGCATAGTTTTAATGTGCTTGGAAGTGGGTACAGAGGAGATGTCAGGGGTAAGTTTTTTTTGTATGCAGAGAGTGGTGAGTGCATGGAATGTGCTGCAGGCGACGGTGGTGGAGGTGGAAAGGATAGGGTATTTTAAGAGACTCCTGGATGACTACATGGAGCTTAGAAAAATATAGGGCTTTGGGTAAAGCCTAGGTTGTTTTAAGGTAGGGACGTGTTCAGCACAGCCTTGTGGGCTGAATGGCCTGCATTGTGCTGCATGCTTTCTATGTTTCTAAATGTGTATTCAAAGGGATATGAGGAAAATCATCTAACTTCAGTGTATTTAGAATCAGCAAATTCAATACCTGAGAGGGTGAAGATAACATAATAAATTTGTTTCTTAAAGGAATTGAGAGAAAGGTATTTGTATGGTTGGAAGGAGAAAGTGAGAGAATTGGGTTGCTGGGAATACTCCATTAGGACTTTGTCATTTTTGCTGTTAAAATGATCTTGGGGACGAATGATCAAAATGGACCTTTGGCTAGCACTTTATTAGTTCTTTGCTTTCTATAATGTGTACCGTTATTAATGCTACTTATTATTACCTATCCACCCTTGCCTTAAATGGTGTTGAATTGTTTTGAGACCGTAAGTTATAGGAGCAGAATTAGGCCATTTGAACCTTAAAGTCCGCTTCGCCATTTCATCATGGTTGATCCATTTTACCTCTCAGCCCCAAACTCCTGCCTTCTCCCCATATCCATTCATGCCCTGACCAATTAAGAATCTATTAACTTCTACCTTAAATATACATAAAGACTTGGTCTCCACAGCTGCCTGTGGCAAAGAATTCCACAGATTCACCACACCCTGGCTCAAGAAATTTCTCCTCTTCTCCATTCTAAAAGGACACCCAGCTATTCTGAGGCTGTGTTCTGTGGACTTAGATTCTCCCACCATAGGAAACATCCTCTCCACATCCATTCTATCAAGGCAATATTTAATAGCATTTGATAGTTTCAATGAGGTAAACCCTCATTCTTCTGAATTTTAGTGAATACAGGCTGAGATCCATCTGACACTCTTCATATGACAAACCATTCAATATTGGAATCATTTTTGTGAACCTCCTTTGAACCCTCTCCAGTTTCAGCACATCCTTTCTAAGTGTCCAAACCTGCTCACAGTACTCACCAGTGCTTTATAAAGTTTCAACATTACATCCTTGCTTTTATATTCTAGTCCTCTTGAAATGAATACTAACATTGCATTTGCCTTCCTCTCCACAGACTCAGCTTGCAAATTAACTTGGGGAATCCTGTACAAGGACTCCCAGGTCCCTTTGTCTCAGTTTTTTGTATTTTCTTTCCATTTAGAAATAGTCAACCGTTTCATTTCTTCTACCAAAGCGCATGATCAAACACTTCCCGACACTATTCTATCTGCTATTTCTTTGCTGTTTCTCCTGATCTAAGTCCTTCTCTAGCCTCTCTACTTCCTCAAAACTACCCACCCCTCCAGCTCTCTTCATATCATCTGCAAACTTTTCAATAAGACTATCAATTGGATCATACAAATCATTGACATATAACTTAAAAAGAATTGGTCCCAGCACAGACCCTTGTGGAACACCACTAGTCACCAACAGCTAGTCAGAAAAGGCTCCCTTTATTCCCACTCTTTGCCTTTTGCCAATCAGCCACTGCGTTATCCATGCTAGAATCTTTCCTGTAATATCATTGGATCGTAGCTTGTTAAGCAGCCTTGAGTGGCACCTTGTCAAAGGCCTTCTGAAAATTGAAGTACGCAACATCAAACAATTCTCCTTTGTTTATCCTGCTTGGTACAACTTCAAAGAATTCCAACAGATTTATCAGGCAGGATTTTCCCTTGAGGAAACCATGGTAACCAAGACCTATTTTATCATGTGCCTCCAAGTACCCTGAGACCTCATCCTTAATAATCAACTCCCAACATCTTTCCAACCCCTGAGATCAGATTAACTGGCCTTTTGTTTTCTTTCTTCTGCCTCTCTCCCTTCATAAAGAGTAGAGTGACATTTGTAATTTTCAAGTCTTCTGGAACCATTCAAGAACCTAGTGATTCTTGAAAGATCATTACTAATGGCTCCATGACCTCTTTAGCCACATCTTTTGGAACTCCAAAGGTGTACACCATCTGATTCAGGTGACTTACCTACATTTAGAACCTTGAAGTTCCCAAGAACCTTATCTCTAGTTATTGTAATTTCACATGCTTCATGACCCCTGAAACCTGGAACTTCCACCATATTGCTAGTGTCTTCCACAGTAGAGCTTGATGCAAAATACTTATTCAGTTCGTCCACTATTTCATTCTCCCCCATACACTCTCTCCAGCATCATTTTCCAGCGGTCCAATATCCACTCTCACCTCTCTATGTATCTGTAGAAACTTTTGGTGTCCTCTTTAATATTATTGGTGAGCTTTCATATTCCATCTTCACCTTAATGACTTTTTAGTTGCCTTCTGTTGGTTTTTATGTGCTTCCCAATCCTCTAACTTCTCACTAATCTTTGCTCTATCATGCATCCTCTCTTTGGTTTTTATATTGGCTTTGACTCTCTTGTTAGCCAAGGTTGTGTCATCTTTCCTTTAGAATACCTCTTCCTCATTGGGATGTGTATATCCTGTGCCTTCTGAATTGCTTACAGAAATTTCAGCCATTGCTGCTCTGCTGTCATCCCTGCCGGTGTTCTTTTCCAATCAATTCTGGCCAATTCCTCTCTTATGCCTCTGTAATTCCCTTGACTTCACTCTAATACTGATGCATTTGACTTTAGCTTCTCCTTCTCAAATTTCAGGGTGAATTCAATCATATTGTGATCACTTGCCTCTAAGGGTTCTTTTACCTAAGCTGTTTAATCAATACTGGTTCATTGCAGAACATGCAATACAGAATAGCTGATCTAGTGGGCTCAACCACGAGCTGCTCTAAAAAGTCATCTCATAGGCACTCTCAAAATTCCTCCTCCAGCATCAACTTGATTTTCCCAATCTACCTCAATATTGAAGTCCCCTGTGATTATTGTAACATTGCCATTTTGGCATACATTTCTATCTTCCATTGTAATTTGTAGGCAACATCTTTACTACTGTTAGGGGTCTGTACACAACTCCCATCAGCGTCGTCTTACCCTTGCAGTTCCTTAGATCTATCCACAGTGATTCAACACTTTCTGACCCTGTCACCTCTTTCTAATGATTTGATTTCATTTTTTTTTAACCAACAGAGCAACACCACCTCCTCTGGTTTCCTGCATATTCTTTTGATACAATGTGTATCCTTGGACATTAAGCTCCCAGCTAAAATCTTTCAGCCATGATTCAGCAATGCCTACTACATCATGCCAGGCAATGTGCAACTGTGTTGCAAGTTCATCTACCTTGTTCCATATACTGCACACATTCAGATACAACACCTCAGTCCTGAATTCACCCTTTTCAATTTTGTCACACCATGCTCAACCTTTTGATTCCTAACTTTGTCTGAGGTCTTACTAACATCTGCCTCCACAACCTCTCCATTAACTCTTCTAGCGCTCTGGTTCCCATCCCCCCGCCACTCTATTTAAATCCCAACGTGCAGCATTAACAAACCTTCCTGCAGTATTAATCCCCCTCCAGTTCAGGTGGAAACTGTCCCTTCTGTACAGGTTGCACTTCCCCTGGATCAGTGACCAGTGATCTGTAGATCATATGCTCTCTCTCTCTTATACTCCTACAGTTTTCCTTAACTGCTGCAGTTTTTCTGGTGGTAGTACTCCCAAACTACTAGGTATGAGTTCCAAGGTTTAGACTGATTACAATGAAAGTAAAATTACCTATTTTGATGTCAGTATAGTTTTTGCCTTTTATTAAAGCAACACTGGCTGGAACTCTGCAGGTGGAGATATTGAATGAAGGACTCGTATTATATCTGGGAATATAATGGTGATTTTCTTTCTTTTTTTTCTTTCCCTCCCCTCTTCCCTGTTAAATTATCTTAAATTGATATCAACATATTAGCCCCATATCAAATTTTCCATCAGAAAATGGGTTTTGGTACCTGTGTGATGTGAAATCATATTTACATTTGATTTGAGGCTTATTCATAATGGTAATAAATGGCAAGTGTAATCAATCTTTATTTCATGAAGGGATTCCAGTTTAGCAGATTTGTATCTATCTGTATTTCTGGTTTAGTTTTCCATTGAATCATTATGTAAATTGTTTTATTTATTTAGTGATACAGCATAGAGTAGGCTCTTCCAGCCCTTCGAGCCATGATGCCCCAGTAATCCCACAACCCCGACTGACACTAACCTAATCACAGGAGAATTTACAATGACAAGTTAATCTACTCGGTATGTCGTTTGGACTGCAAGCAGAAAGGGAAAGCCCACTATTCCATGGGGTGGACATACAGAGACTCCTTACAGAATGGTTCTGGAATTGAACTCCGGAACACCTCGTACTGTAATAATGTTATGCCAACTGCCATGCTACCGTGGTGTCTTTAATACTGTTTAAATGTATATCATGGTATTTTCTTTGCCTCACAGCCAACTCCATCACCAGTAGTATTATGAAGATACATTAGTCATTTCACTTAATTCTAACCAGGAAAAAGTTCCTTAAGGTTATCATAGCTGGTGGAGGTTGTGATGATAAGCTCCCAGTACTTATAAGATGCTCCAAATGCCATGCATCTCAAATAGCTTTTGACAACCAAGTCCAGCTGCTGGCCTTCACGTGTGGCTTAACTACTAAACCTAGTGCTTCAACAGACAAGAGGAGGAGTAAAGGTGGGTTACTGGCACTGTAAAAACCAGTCACTTTGGAGTGAATGGGCTTGTCAGCTGTGGTTGGCAGCTTATCTCAGAGGAGAGCTCTGATCTCAAACCACTGCCTTGCAGCTATACCCACTCACAGGGAAGTCTATGGAAATAAACCCTGAGGAAAAATCCAGAGTTGGAGTCACTAAGTTAGTTCTCTGTTGAGTTCAACACTGGCAACTCCTGCGATGCTGCTGGTGCTAAACTGTATTGGTCTCTTCAGTTCCTTTGGATTCATCAGCTGGGTGGAGAGGGGAGCCTGCTACATGGGCAGCAGCTTGTGCTCCATATCGTACTGCCCTGGCTTGCGTATCACGTGGACAGCTATGACACAATATCTATGATGGACCACAACTAACGAAGGGCCTCCTCAAATCTAGGGGGAGAGAGGTGTTAATTTTAGGAAAAGGTACTTTTTTATTTATTTAACTATGGAAGTCATGTGCACCCAAGGAAGTTTCAGTTTAGGAGAAAGAGAATACTTTGATCAACCAACATGATTCTTGATCAAAACAATAGTGTAAATTCTTATTTTAAAAAAACTTAGGTATTTCTTTGTTATCCAATGCTAACATGTTGAAATAAGGGGAAGCAATTACAGTCAGCGCTCCTTATCCGCGGGGCATTGGTTCCGAGACCCATCACAGATAACAAAAAACGCGGATGCTCAAGTTCCTTATTTAACTTGAATCAATGCGGTGTTCTTTAGGACCCAATGGAACCCCGGACTTAATTTAACATGTTCAGTGCGGTGGACATTAGGACCCGGCATAGCTCTGAATCCGCGGTGTTTCTGTTCACAAAAATAATTACGATCGCGATTGAAAATAAGGGGGAAGTAATAAAGCGATTGGAAAGAGGTGCAACGCCATCGGTCATTGGAAAAGCGTTAGGCTACAGTCAGTCAACGATCGGAACAATTTTAATGGAGCATTTGAAAGGCCCTGCCCCAATGAAAGCTACAATTATTACTAAGCAACGCAGTGGTTTAATTATTGAAATATGTATGTTTCTTAAGTGTTTTATATGCATAGAAAGGTAAAATATGTACTATATACTATGAAAAACATTTGACTAAATAATACCGGATGTACCTGTTCTGACTTCAAATCCGACTTAAAGACGGACTCAGGAATGGAACTCATTCATAGTTGTTATACTGTATTGTTTAGGGAATAATGACAAGAAAAAATAGTCTGTACGTGCTCAAACAACGAGTGCTGGAGAGAACTTATGGGTTTTCCTGATCCACGGTTGGTTGAATCCGCGGATAAGGAGGGCCGACTGTATAGGGTTTATCATTGTGATGTTTTAGAAGGGACCATGGTCTATTAATTTAAGCAATACCATAAGATATAGCAGCAGAATTAGGTCATTTGTCCATCGAATATGCTCAGCCATTTCATCATGGCTGATCTAATTTTCTTCTCAGCTCAATCTCCTGCCTTCTTCCTTCTTTTCATTCCCTGACCAATCAAGAATCTGTCAGCCTCTGCCTTAAATATACATAAAGACTTGGCCTCCCCAGCTGCCTGTGGCAAAGAATTCCACAGATTCACTACTCACTGGCTAAAGAAATTCCTCTTAATTTCCGTTCTAAAAGGACGCCCCTCTATTCTGAAGCTTAGATTCTCCCACCATAAGGACACATATACTCCATCAAGGCCTTTCACCATTCAATTAGGTCACCCCTCAGTCTTTTAAATTGCAGTGAATGCAGGCCCAGAGCCATCAAATTCTCTTCATATGACAATCCATGACATATCATGGAATCATTTTCATGAACCTCCTTTAAACCCTCTCCAGTTTCAGCACATCCTTTTGAAGATAAGGTAACTGCTCACGATACTGCAAGTGATGCCTCACCAGTGCTTTATAAAGTCTCAACATTACATCTTTGTTTCTATATTCCAGTGCTAACATTGCATGTACTTTCCTCACCACAGACTCAAATTAACCTTCAGGGAATCTTGCACAAGGGCTCCGAAGTCTCCTTTGTACCTCAGTTTTGTATTTTCTCTTCATTTAGAAAATAATCTACCCTTTCATTTCTTCGACAAAGTCGCATGACCATACACTTCCGACACTGTATTCCCTCTACTATTTTTTTGCCAATTCTCCTAATCTGCCTGTCCTTTTGTAGCCTCTCTACTTCAAAACTACCTGCCCCTCCACCTATCTTCATATTGTCTGCAAACATTTCAACAAAACAAATCAATTCCATCATCCAAATCATTGTCATATAATATAAAAAGCAGCCATCCCAACACAGACCACTGTGGAGCACACTATTCACCAGTGGCCAATCAGAAAATGCTCCGTTTATTCACACTCTTTGCCTCCTGCTAATCACCCACTGCTTTATCCGTGCTAGAATCTATCCTATAATACCATGGGCTCATAGCTTGTTCAGCAGCCTCATGTGGCACCTTGTCCAAGGCCTTCTGAAAATCCAAGTACACAATATCAATTGATTATCTTTGGTCTATCCTTCTTGTTATTTCTTCAAAGAATTCCAACAAGATCGAAGGTTTTGCTGCCAGATTCGATTATGTAATGTCATGAAGTCACTAGAAAAATACAGCACATAAAACAGGCCATTTGGCCCATCTAATTTGCGTGGAACCATTTAAACTGTCTACTCCCATCTACCTGTACTGGGACCATAGCCCTCCATACCTCTACCATCCATGTACCTATCCAAACTTTGCTTAAATGTTGAAATTGAGTTTGCATGCACTTGTGCTGACAGCTCATTCCTCATTCTTATGACCCTCTGACTGAAGAAGTTTTCCCTTCAGTCCCCTTCAATCTCCATGTAACCCTTAAATTTCTCATCTTTCAGCTTTAATCCTTGATATCTGGTTGTAGTCTCACCCAATCTCAGTGGAAAAAGCCTGCTTGCATTTACTCTATCTATACCCCTCATAATTTTGTATACATCTTTCAGATCTCCTCTCACTCTTCTACGTTCCAAGGAATAAAGGCCTAATCGATTCAAGCTTTACTTATAAATCAGGTCCTCCAGACTCAGCAAGATCCTTGTAAATATCCTGTACTCTTTCAACCTTATTTACATCTTTCCTGTTTTAGGTGACCAAAACTGTGCACAATACTCCAGATTTGGCCTCACCAGTGTATTAAACAACTTCAATATAACATTCCATTTCCTCTATTCAGTACTGATTTATGAAAGCCAATGTGCCAAAAGTTTTCTTTTTTAAACTTTTATCGGTGGTTTCTTTAATGAAAAGGTTGAGACCAGTTAGAAACATGAAGCTTCGGTTTAAGTAGCTTGCAATTAAGTTGAAAGCCAATAGTATGCTTTTCGTATTGGTGGTTACACAGATTCATGACCATTAAAGTAACTTTGTATTTACACAAGATAACTTTATGATTATTTTGTTACTAACACTTGCCATTTACCTATCATTTTGGTTAGTTCTCTGATTTTGAGGCAAATAAATTTGAATGATGTTTAGCTTTCCAGTGTTGATTATTAATATGTGGGTAAAGTTCACTATCATTTGCCATTTCCAGTGCTGGCTACTTCAGGAGATGTGGATAAAGGGAAGACTTAACTTGGCCCTAAACATTGTCTGTTTCTTTTTCTCCAGAGTTGCTGCTTGGCCTGCTGAGTTTCTCCAGCATTTTGTATGTGTTACATAAAAGTAACTGTTCTTTATATATTTCAAAGGTGATATGGTAAATTTATTTGAGAGTGCAGTTTTGGAGTACAGGGAAATGCCTTAGAGTAGCCTACACCATCTTGTCTGAATTTGGAAAATTTAGCAAACTGCATCTAGAGATGTACAAGTGTATTAAAAGGGATTAGTAATCTAGAAAACTATTCAGTCAAAATAATGTTCATGACTTGTAATGTTTTGTCTGCTTTAAAAATTGATAGGCCTAGTTTAGATTTCTAAGAAAAAAACATTAATCCTTTGCTCACATTTTTCAGAGCCATAGAAACCAGTCCACATTCATGTTGATCATTGCATCTATCTACAATAATCCCATTTGTCCACATCAAGTCCACAGCATTCTGCATTTATATGATTCAAGTATAAGCCCAGCCCCTTAAATGTGATTTATTTCCTCTGTCATTTCTTGCAGTTCAAACCAGGTATCGACAATTGTGTGGAAAAATACATAGGTGTAGGACACTAAGGAATGTTGGTGAATAAACACCAAAGGGTCTAACTTCAGTTAATTCTAGGTTAATGTGGTGAAGAGTGTGTTGCTTCAAGGTGATCTACTGTAAGGTGTGGCTATTTGGTGTAATTTTGGATTAATACTTTTGAATTGAATTGACTTTATTTCTTATCTGCTTCACATACATGAGTAAAAATCTTTACGTTACGTCTCCATCTAAATGTGCAATCATAGTAATTTATAATAATTTATAATAAATGGAACAGTCAATGTAACATATAATGAAATCAGCGTGAGTTAATCAGTCTGATGGCCTGGTGGAAGAAGCTGTCCTGGAGTCGGTTGGTCCTGGATTTTATGCTGCGGTACCGCTTCCTGGATAGGAGCAGCTGGAATAGATTGTGATTGGGGTGACTTGGGTCCCCAATGATCCTTTGGGCCCTTTTCTCACATCTGTCTTTGTAAATGTCCTGATTGATGGGAAGTTCGCAACCACAGGTGCGCTGGACTGTCTGCGCTACTCTCTGCAGAATCAGGCAATTAAGGGAGATGCAGTTCCCATACCAGGCAGTGATGCAGCCAGTCAGGATGTTCTCAATTGTGCCCCTGTAGAAAGTTCTTAGGATTTGGGCGCCCATACCAAACTTCCCCAACCGTCTGAGGTGAAAGAGGCGCTGTTGTGCCTTTTTCACCACACAGCTGATGTGCACAGACGATGTGAGGTCCTCGGTGATGTGGATGCTGAGGAATTTAAAGCTGTTTACCCTCTTAACCCCGGATCCATTGATGTCAATAGAGGTTAGCTCGTCTCCATTCCTCCATTCCTGTATTCCACAACCAGCTCATTTGATTTTGCAACATTGAGGGAGAGGTTGTTTTCTTGACACCACTGTCAGAGAGATGACTTCTTCCCTGTAGCCCACCTCGTTATTGTTTGAGATTATGCCAATTAATGTGTTGGCAAATTTAATTAGCAGATTAGAGCGGTGGGTGGCAACACAGTCATGGGTATACAGGGAGTAAAGGAGGGGACTTGGTACACAGCCCTGAGGTGCTCCTGTGTTGAGAGTCAGAGGGTTGGAGGTGAGGGAGCCCACTCTTACCACCTGCTGGCGATCTGACAAGAAATCCAGGATCCAGCTGCACAAGGTAGGGTCAGCGCCAAGGTCTCTGAGCTTCCTGTTGAGCCTGGCTGGAATTATGGTGTTGAATGCTGAACTGTAGTCCAAGAACAGCACTCTCACATGAGCATCCTTCTCCAGATGTGTAAGGATGGTATGTAGAGCAGTGGCTATTGCGTTATCTGTTGATTGGTTGTATCAGTAGGCGAATTGTAGGGGGTCCAGTATGGGTGGTAGCAAGCTGCAGATGTAATCTTTGACCAGCCTCTCAAAGCGTTTTATTGAGGTGAGTGTGACAGGATGCCAGTCGTTTAGGCATGTTACCTTAGTCTTTTTTTTACCCTGGTTCATTGAGATTCAGTAGTATTTGTTCAGCTGAAGGCTTGTCAACAATGATTAAAAGATTATTTACTTTTCAAATAGTCCTCAAGGAAAATGGCCAAAGGCTGTGGTGCAAGATACAACTGTATGTATGCCTTTCCAGAGAGAAGGGCGAAAGAAGATTAATTATTTTGAAGAGAGGTCTCCTTCCTCAATTATCAACTGATATTATTTTCATTGATTCTTTTGGTGAAAAAGCTGCTATTAATGAATTAATTTTTTGTAATGATACTGGTGTAAGAAATTTCATTTACTGGCTGAGTTCCTCCAGTTTTTTGCTAACGGTCCAGTCTAACAGGAGGATGTCATCACTTCCCTGATTCATTTTAGACCCTAATGGCTAAGGGTAAGAATGACCTCGTATAGTGCTGTTTGGAGCAGTGCAGTTGTCTTAGTCTATTTATAAAAGTGCTCCTCTGTTCAGCCAAAGTGGCATGCAGAGAGTGGGGAACATTGTTTGGAATTGCTGAGATTTTCCATAGGCTACTTTGTTGTGCTACAGCCTTCAGTGTGTCCAGTTTGACTCTGTAACAGAGCCAGCCTTTCTAATCAGTTTATTGAGCCTGTTGGCATCACCTGTGTTGATGTCATTGCCCCAGAACACCACCACACAGAATACTGTACTGGTGACAGTCAACTAGTAGAACACATGAAGGAGAAGCCTGCAGACTTCAAAGGACCTTAGACTCCTCAGGAAGAAGAGCATAGGATAACCAAAGTGGTTTTTATGTACTAGGAATGTGCATCTGTTTTTCTCTAAATATAAAGGCTAGGATTGAAGCAACACAAACAAAATGCTGGAGGAACTCAGCAGGCCAGGCAACATCTATGGAAAAGAGTATAGTTGACGTTTTGGACTGAGACCCTTCATCAAGAGTGGAGAAAGAAAGATGAGGAGTCAGAGTTAGAAGGTGGGTGGAGGGAGGGGGGAAGAAGAAACACAGGGTGGTAGGTGAAACTAGGAGGGAAGTGGGGAGGATGAAAAACAAGGTGATAGGTGAAACTGGGAGGGGGAGGGGTGAAGTAAAGAGTTGGGAAATTGATTAGTGAAAGGGATATAGGGCTGGAGAGGACAGAAGATCATCGAAGAAAGGGGGAGGCCCACCAGAGGGAGCTTATAGGCAGTTAGGGAGATAAGGTGAGAGGAACTCTTGTCTGTGGACAAGAGGTACTCTTTTCCGTCGATACTGCCTGGCCTGCTGAGTTCCTCCAGTATTTTGTGTTGTGTAGATCTAATGTTGCCCTCAACCACAGCTTCCTTCCCACCACCATCAACGCTGTCCTTAACCACATCTCTTAGATTTTACGCAAGTCTGCCCTCACCCCATCCTCTCGCCACCCCAGCAGAGATAGGGTTCCTCGTCCTCACCTACCACCTCACCAGCCTTTGCGTCGAACACCTAATTCTCCATAACTTCCACCATCTCCTATGGGTTCCCACCACCAAGCACATCTTTCCTACTTCCCATTCCCACACTTCCTGCTTTCCGCAGGGATTGTGCCCTATGTGACTCCCTTGTCCATTCGTCCCTCCGCACTGTTCTCCCTCCTGGCACTTATCCTTGTAAGCAGAACAAGTGCTACACCTGCCCCTACACCACCTTTCTCACTACCATTCAGGGCCCTAAACAGCCCTTTCAGGTGAGGCGACACTTCACCTGTGAATCTGTTGGGTCATCTTCATCTACTGTATCCAGTGTGCCTGGTGTGGCCTCCTGTATATTGGTGAGACCCAATGTACATTGGAAGACCACTTTGCTGAGCACCTATGCTCCATGCGCAAGAAAGCGGGATCTCTCAGTGACTATCCATTTTAATTCCACTTGCTATTCCCATGCCGACATGTCAGTCCATGGCCGCCTCTACTGTCATGATGAGACCACACTGAGATTGGAGAAGCAACATTTTATATTCTGTTTGGGTAGCCTCCAAACATTGATTTTCCAAACTTCCTGTAATGCCCCACCACCCCGTAAACATTCCCCATTCCCTTTTCCCCCCTCTCACCTTACCTCCTTATCTGCCCATCACCTCCCTCTGGTGTGCCTCCCCATTTTCTTTCTTCCATGGCCTTCTGCCCTCTCCTATCAGATTTCCCCCTTCCTCTGCCTTGTATCTCTCTCACCAATCAAATTCCCAGCTCTTAACTTCAACACCTCCCCCCCTTTCACTTATCACTTTGTGTTTCCTCTCCCCCTCCCCCCACATTCTAACTCAAGACTCCTCAGTATTTTTTTCCAGTCCTTATGAAAGGTCTCAGCCTGAAACATCTCTTCCATAGATGCTCTGTGGCCTGCTAATTTCCTCCAGCATTTTGGGTGTGTTGTTTGGATTTTTAGCATCTGAAGATTTTCTCTTGTTTGTAATGAGGTTCGGGTTGAGATGTATTGTGACACATTGTATTGATTCTTCCTTCTGGACTTGAACAACCTGTTTTTTTTTTGTTGTTGGCAAATGTTCCGTCATAAAACTAAAAGGAAGTAACTAAAATATATGTGATTTTATTTGATTTGCATTTTGTTGAATATATTTTGATTATTTTGTTTTGTTTCAGTCTCCTTAAGTTTTCCATCATTGCGATTTCTCAAACATTTCTTATTGTTTGTTGGCGTATATTATAGAATTGGTGTTCTAGATACCAATAGCCTCTGGAATAGAGAATAAAACTGCTTGAGAAGGGAGTTTTGTTTATGGCTACTTTTTGGATTGTAACATCCTATTTAAGTAATACACTTATTGTTGCTGATACATATTTCTGTTGTTATTGAAATCTAAATCTTGTATCTGGTTTATTTGAGCAGCTGATGCTTTTCATTACATGGATATTTAAGCTGTTTGAAATTATCTACACCTTAATTTCAAATATTTTGACACATGATGAACTACTGACTACTTAGCTCTAATCCTGGCTGTCATATTAATTAAGTTTCTGTCATGTCCTCTTACCCTCAATGTTGCTGCATTAAGGAGGGGAGCAGTACAGCATAGCAACAGCAACATAGCAACATTGGCCCACAATGTTGTGCTGAACAAATTACCGTAGATTCCGGACTACAGAGCGCACCTGATTAAAAGCCGCTGGCTCTAATTTTAGAAATAAAATCAATTTTTTAATTGTAAAGGCTGCACCGGATTTTAGGCCGCACCGCTACTTTTAAATATACATACGTATCGGTAACACAAATTACGTTGCATATACTTTTTTACTGAACAGCACGAACAACATTCCAATATCTCCTAGCGACTGGTAAAAATATATATACTGCAGCCTTTAACTTAAAAGCAGCGTTTTCGCTCGGGTCTGACGTGCTTGCGTAACGCGATCGGGTCTGACGCGCTTGCGTAACGCGATCGGGTCTAATCGGGTCTGATGCGCTCGGGTCTGACGCGCTTGCGTAACGCGATCGGGTCTAATCGGGTCTGACGCACTTGCGTAACGCGATCGGGTCTAATCGGGTCTGATGCGCTCGGGTCTGACGTGCTTGCGTAACGCGATCGGGTCTAATCGGGTCTGACGCGCTTGCGTAACGCGATCGGGTCTAATCGGGTCTGATGCGCTCGGGTCTGACGCGCTCGGGTCTTGCTTTTCTTCGAGTATTTTCCATGTTGATGAGGGTGAGTACAAATGACTGATTTACAATAATTTAATTGTGAAAGTGCGCTTGATTTATCGTACAATTTCATTGGTCTACTGTTACGAGGCAAAATGTTTACGAGGCGGCATGAAAAAAAACCATGTATTAGCCGCTCCGGATTAAAGGCCGCAGAGTTCAAAGCTGTTCAAAATGTGGGAAAAAAGTAGCGGCTTATAATCCGGAATCTACGGTAATAATTAAATGGTCAACTAACCTAATCTCTTGCATCTACACCTTGTCCATATCTCTCTATTACCTCATGTGAATATCTAAATGTCTCTTAAAAATCCCTAATATCTTGCCTCTACCATGTGTATATAAAAAAGTGTCCCTCACATCTCCTTTAAAATTATCCTCCTCCCTTAAATGTAGACATTTCAATCATGAGAATACTCTCTGCATAATCTAACTATGCCTCTCATAACCATATAAATCTCATAACAGATCTCTCCTCAGCCTTCATTTCTCCAGAGAAAATATTTGTCCAACCTCTCGTTATAGGACATGACCTCTAATCTCAGCAGCATCCTAGTAAACTTCTTCTGTATCCTCTCCAAATCTTCAACATATTTATAATGGGGCAACCAGAATTGTATGCAATACACCAGATGCAGTCTAACTTAGTTTTATAAAGATGCAACATATCTTCCCAACTTTTGAATTCAGTGCCTCAATAAAGGCAAGCATACCATATGTTTCCTTAACCACCTTATCAACCTGTGTAGCCACTTTCACGGAACTAAGAACTTGGACTTCAATATCCCTTTTGCCCTTAACAGAGTACTGTGTCTTTGCATTTGGCTTACTAAGGTGCAACACTTTACATTTTGCTGGGTTAAATTCCAACTATGGGTGATGAGGTGGAGATATATCTCTAACAAAGGATGTGTAAGCTGCTCCTTTTCTCTGCTAGCCTGCAGGTTATCCATGGGCTGAGCACCCCCCTCCCCTTGATCACAGGGTCATGTGAAACTATGGAGCAGGTGGTGGGATGATGGTATGAGCAGCTGGTTATGCAACCTCTGATGCCAGGCAGACAGTGTCTGAAGAGTATTGATAACAGCTACGGTCACCCAACTGGTAAAGACATTGCAAAAGCAAACAACTTTTGTAGAAATATTTTCCAGCAACCATGATCGCCCGTGCCATATGACATGGCACATAATGATGATGAAACTCCATCTGCATTTCTCTTCCCATATCTGCAATTGATCTATATCCTGCTGTATTCCTTGCTAGCCTTCAATGTCATCCACAACATCAGCAATTTTTGTATCATCTGCAAACTTATCAACCCACCCATCTACATTTTCATCCAGGCCATTTCTGTACGTCACAAACAGCAGATTCCTATGGAATGCCAATAATCAGATGTCCAGCTAGAATAAGTTCCTTCAACAATGATCCTCTGTTTCTATGGGCAAGCCTGTTCTGAATCCAAACTGTCAATTCACCATGGATCCCATGCATCTTATGCTTCTACCTTCATCAATCACCCTTGACACCTTGCCAAAAAACTCAAATCAACTTAGTAAGATATGCACAAAATGCTGGTGGAACACAACAGGCCAGGCAGCATCTATAAGGAGAAGCACTGTCGACGTTTCGGGCTGAGACCCTTCGTCAGGACTAACTGAAAGGAAAGATAGTAAGAGATTTGAAAGTAGTGAGGGGAGGGGGAAATGCGAAATGATAGAAGACCGGAGGGGGTGGGATGAAGCTAAGAGCTGGAAAGGTGATTGGTGATAGTGATACAGAGCTGGAGAAGGGAAAGGATCATGGGACAGGAGGTCTTGGGAGAAAGAAAGGGGGGGGGGGGGAAGCACCAGTGGGAGATGGAGAACAGGCAGAGTGATGGGCAGAGAGAGAGAGAGAAAAAATAAACAACTAAATATGTCAGGGATGGGGTAAGAAGGGGAGGAGGGGTATTAATGGGAGTTAGAGAAGTCAATGTTCATGCCATCAGGTTGGAGGCTACCCAAGTTACCTTTCAGTTAGTCCTGACGAAGGGTCTCGGTATGAAACGTCGACAGTGCTTCTCCTTATAGATGCTGCCTGGCCTGCTGTGTTCCACCAGCATTTTGTGTGTGTTGTTTGAATTTCCAGCATCTGCAGATTTCCTCGTGTTTGCTTAGTAAGATATGACCTGCCAAACACAACGCCAAGCTGGATCTCCCTCAGTAGGTCAGAGTTCTCTAAATGCTCATAAATCCTATATCAAGTAGTACTTTTTAGTAACTTCCCTACCACTGATGTGAGACTCACTGGTCTGTAGTTTCCAGGATTATCCCTGGTTCTCTTCTTGAACAAAGGAACAACATCAACATTAGCTACTCACCAGTGCTCTGGGACATCTCATGTAGATGGAAAGGACACAGAGATATTGGTTAAGACCCCAGCAATCTCTTCACTTGCCTCTCTCAATAATCTGCTGTATATCCCATCAGGCCCTGGGCACATATCCACCTTGATGCTCTTTAAGAGGCCCAACAGTATTCTTTTATTTTCTTTGAAATGCCATAGCATATTAATACTCTATATACTGATCTCCCTATCCTCCAAATCCTTCTCCTTGGTTTGTACTGAGTGAAGTACTCCTTAAGAACCTCACCCACATTGTTCACATCCAAGTAAATGCCCCCCTTTATCCTTAAGTGATCCCACCCTTTCCCTATTTATCATTTTGCTCCTGATGTATGTATAGAATGCCCTCTGACACTCTTTATTCCACTTGCCAAAGATTTTTCATGGTCTCTCCTGACTTTCCTAATTCTCTTCTTGCGTTGGATCATAAGACATAGGAGCAGAATTAAGCTATTTAGTCCATCAAGTCTGCTCCGCCATTCCACTATTGGCTGATTTATTATCCTTCTCTATCACCTTCTGCCTTTTCCCCCATAAACTTAGACACTCTGAATAATCAAGAACCTATCAATCCTTGCTTTAAAATGACTTGGACTCTACAGCTCTCCATGGCAACGAATTACATGGATACACTACCCTCTGACTAAAGAAATTCCTCCTCATCTGTTCTAAATGGACATCCCTCTATTCTGAAGCTGTGTTCTGTGGTTCTCTACTCGACTACTATAGGAAACATCCTCTTCACATCCACTCTATTTGACATCCTGAAATAATTCTCGTGAACCTCCTCTGGACCCTTTCCAATGCCAGCACACCTTTTCTTAAATAAAGAGCTCAAAATTGCTTTCAATACTCAATGTGCACTTTGACACATTCCTTATAAAACATCAGCATTACATCCTTGCACTTGTATTTCAGTCTTCTGAAAATGAATGTCAGCATTGCATTTGCCTTACTTACCTCAAACTCAACCTGCAGTTAACCTTGAGGGAATCCTGCACAAGGACTCCTTTACACCTCTGATTTTAGAATTTTCTCCCCATTTAATTTTACCAAACTGCAGGACCGTATACTTTCCTGCACTATATTCCATCTGCCACTTCTTTGCCCATTCTCCAAGTCTGTGTAAGATCTTTTGCAGACTCCCTTCTTCCTCAACACTACCTGCCCATCCACCTATCTTGGTATGAAAACCTTGCCACAAAGCCATCAATTCAATCATCCACATCATTAACATGTAATGTGAAATAAACAGTCCCAATACAGGCCCCTGTGGAATACTACTATTTGCTGGCTGCCAATGAGAAAAGGTCGATATATTCCCACTCTTTGCCTCCTGTCAGTCAGCCAATCTTCTATCCATGCTACTATCTTTCCATGCACGCTTGTCTTGTTAAACAAATCCAAGTAAACAACATCCACATTCTCCTTTGTCTGTGCCTGTTATTTTCTCAAATAATTTCGAAAGATTTGTCAAGCAAGATTTTCCCCTTAAGGAAACCATGCTAACTTTAGCCTACTTTATGTGCCTCCAAGTACACCAAAACCACCTCCTTAATAATTGACTCTTAACATCTTCCTAACTGCTGAATTTAGGCTAACTAGCCTGTAATTTCCTTTCTTCTACCTCTCTCCCTTAAAGAGTTGGAGTGACATTTGCAATTTTCAGTCCTCCGGAACCATTCCAGAAGAATGATTCATGAAAGATCATTTCTAATGCCTCCATAATCTCTTCAGCTACCTTTTTCACCCTGGAGTGTAGTCCATCTGGTCCAGATGACTTAACTACCTTCAGACCTTTCAGTTTTCCAAGCACCTTCTCTTAGTAATACCAACTACACTCACTTCTGCCCCTAACATTCTCAAATTTCTGGCATACTGCTAGTGTTTTCTGTAGTGAAGAATGATGCAAAATACTTATTAGCTTCCTCTGCCATTTCTTTGTTCCCCCAGAACTACCTCTCCAGTGTCATTTTTCATTGGTCTGATATTAACTCTCACCTCTCATTTACTCTTCATATATCTGGGAAAAACTGTTGGTACCCTCTTTTATATTATTGGTTAGCATGCATTCATATCCACCTGCATATCTTTTCTTTTATGGCTTTTTTAATTGCCTTCTCTTGGTTTTTAAAAGCTTCCCAATCCTCTTATTTCCTACTGTTTTTTTTACTACATTAAGTGCCCTCTATTTTGCTTTTATGTTGGCTTTGATGCCTTTTGTCAGCCACAGTTGTGTCATCCGGCCTTCAGAATACTGCTTCATTTTTGAGATGTGTATCCTGCGCCTTCTAAATTGCCCCCCAGAAACATCAGCCATTGCTGTTCTGCTGTCATTTCTGCTAGTATTCCCTTCCAATCAACTTTGGCCAACTCTTTTCTCATTCCTCTGTAATTCCCTTTGCTCCACTGTAATACTGATACATCTGACTTTAGCTTCTCTCTCTCTTAAACTGCAGGGTGAAATCTATCATATTCACTGCATGCGATGGGTTCCTTTATTTTAAGTTCCCTAATTAAATCTGGTGGCAGTTGGTGGCGCAGTGACATCAGTGCCGGACTCCGGAGCGAAAGTTCTTGATTTCAAATCCAGTCAGGCCACTCCCAGACATGCTTTCCATTCATGCCGGGTTGACTGTTGAGCTCACAACTCGGCCTGTAACAAAAAACACTCTGCTGTGAGAAAGACATGGGGGACCACTCACAGAATCTTTCCTCCAAGACAACCACTTGAAAAAATAAGTGGTCGCCAAATCTCTGGCAGAGTATGGCACACAAAATAATTAAATCTGGTGCATTACACAAAAACCAGTCCAAAATTGCTTTTCACCTCGTGGGCTTAACCACAAGCTACTCTGCAAAGCCATCTCGTAGTCATTCAACATATTCCCTCTCCTGGGATCCAGCACCATCTGATTTTTTTCCCCAATCCCCCTGCATATTGAAATCCCCCATGATTATTGTAACATTGCCCTTTTTACATGCATTTTCTATCTCCTGTTGTAATTTGTATCTCACATCCTGACCACTCTTTGGGGGTCTTTTTATAACTGCCATTACCTTTTTATCCTTGCAATTTCTTAATTCTATCTGCAAGGATTCTATATCTTTTGATCCTGTGTCACCTCTTTCTAAGGATTTGATTTTTTTTTTGTTACCAACAGAACCACTCCACTCTTTCTGCAATCTGCCTGTTGTTTTGATACACTGTGTGTCCTTGGATCTTAAGTTCCCTACTATGATCTCTCAGCCAGGACTGAGTGAGATCTTTTCTGGCCTCTTTATAATCCTCAAGGGCACTGTTTGAATATTGCTTCCTAAGCTTTATACTTTCTACTTGACTGAATTCATCACCTCAACATCCAAAATTCCCTTACCTTGTCATCCTCCTTTCCTTCTGACTGGAATATACCTGTTCTGTACTCTGTACAGTTGGTCTTTAAACAGCCTCCAATTAACTTTTTAATGGTCTTTAAAAAGTGTTGAATTAACTCTCCCTAATTCCTGTCTAATTCTCTCGTAATTTGCCCTACTTCAGTTTAATATTTACCCTCAAGGTCCATGGGTCCATTCTCAGAGAATTGTGCAAAAGCATTGGAGGGAGATTATTTATATATAGCATTTTATATATTGTACTGTTGCTGCAAAAAAATGTCATGTGAGTGATAGTAGACCTAATGGTTCTCTACTGTGGACTGAGAATAGGAAGTGGGCGTGGAGAGGGGAATCATGGAAGGGGAAAAGGAGGAGGGAGCAAGAAGGAGCAGAAAGACATTTTATATGATCAATAAACCAATTGTTTGGAATCAAATTAACTTGCTTGGTGTCTCAGGGCTGTGTATGTCTGCACCTGCTCCACCCCTGCCCTGTCACTTGCCATTCCCAACACCCTTTGCTCCAAACAGATTTACAACCTTGCTGTCTGCTCAGTGTTGAAAAATACATTACTATGCAAAAATCTTAGATACCCTAGACTATATGTGTCTAAGACTTGTACAGTACTGTAGCTTTAGCTATCTTAAAATTTAGGGAACAGTAGCAACAACTTTTTAAACTTCTCACCCACTGAAAGGTCATGCTTTTTGACCAACACCAGATCCAGTACAGTTCCTTTGCTTGTTGGACTACCTGCATGTTGATCAAGATACTCTCCTGGATGCACCCAACAAGTTGAGCTCCATCTAAATCACTTGCACTTGAGAAGGTTCCAGTTTATAGTAGGGTAGTTGATGTCCCCCATGTCAACAACCCTATTGCTTTTACACTTTAATCTGCCTGCATATCTGTTCCTTAATATCCTGGTGGATATTGAGAGGTCTGTTGTACTATCCCATCAGAATGATTGCACTTTATCTATTTTTGAGTTCTACCCATATAGGTTCAGTCAATGAACTTTCCGTTATATCTCCTCTAAGTGCATCGATGACATTATCACTGATTAGTAGTGCAACCCACCCCCACCCCCCATAGCTCCCTCTCTATTTTCTAAAACATTGAAGGCCTGGAACATTAAACACCTATTCTCTCTTTCTCTCACCTATTCTCTCTAACCTTTGTATTGGTCACAACGTCATAGCTCCATGTACTGATCTGTGCTCCAAGTTCATCACCTTTACCCTTAATAGTCCAGCATTGAAATATACACACTTCAAACTATCTGCCATATCATATCTATTACTTTGTTTCTGCCTGTTTTTACTTGCCCTGACATTTGCATTCCTCCACTTTCTGACACAGAAAAATAGAAAATCTACAGCACCTTACAGGCCCTTCGGCCCATAATGTTGTGCACCCATGTAACCTACTCTAGAAGCTGCCTAGAATTTCTTCATCGCATAGCTCTGTACTTTTCTCAGCTTCATGTACCGATGTAAGAGCCTCTTAAAAGATGTTATTGTATCCGCCTCTGCCACCTTTGCTGGTAGTGCATTCCATGCACTCACCACTCTCAGTGTGAAAAACTTGCCTCTGAACTTTCCCCCTTGTACCTACTTGCAAGCACTTTAAAACTATGCCCCTTCCTGTTAGCCATTTCAAGCCTGGGAAAAAGCCTCTGGCTATCCACACAATCAGTGCCTCTCATCATGTATAGCTCTATTAGGTCACCTTTCATCCTCTGTCACTCCAAGGAGAAAAGGCCAAGAAGGTGACCAGGTGCTCTGGTTCCCGAGCTCCTGCCAAACTAGTTTAAACTCTCTTGTGTGTCAATAGTAAATCTGGCCAGGATATTGGTTCCCCTGCAGTTTAGGTATAATCCATCCTCCTTGTACAGGTCAGTCCTCCCCCAGAATTTGTGCGTGGAAGGTCATGTTTGACAAACCTTATTGAATTTTTTGAAGTAGTTACGAGGAATGTTGACGAGGGTAAGGCAGTGGATGTAGTCTATATGGACTTCAGCAAGGCCTTTGACAAAGTTCCACATGGAAGGTTAGTTAAGAAGGTTCAGTCGTTAGGTATTAGTGCTGGAGTAATAAAATGGATTCAACAGTGGCTAGATGGGAGATGCCAGAGAGTAGTGGTGGATAATTGTTTATCGGGATGGAGGCCGGTGACTAGCGGGGTGCCTCAGGGATCTGTTTTGGGCCCAATGTTGTTTGTAATATACATAAATGATCTGGATGATGGGGTGGTAAATTGGATTAGTAAGTATGCTGATGATACTAAGGTAGGAGGTGTTGTGGATAATGAGGTGGGTTTTCAAAGCTTGCAGGGAGATTTATGCCGGTTAGAAGAATGGGCTGAACGTTGGCAGATGGAGTTTAATGCTGAGAAGTGTGAGGTTCTACATTTTGGCAGGAATAATCCAAATAGAACATACAGGGTAAATGGTAGGGCATTGAGGAATGCAGTGGAACAGAGAGATCTAGGAATAACAGTGCATAGTTCCCTGAAGGTGGAGTCTCATGTAGATAGGGTGGTGAAGAAGGCTTTTGGAACGCTGGCCTTTATAAATCAGAGCATTGAGTACAGAAGTTGGGATGTAATGTTAAAATTGTACAAGGCATTGGTAAGGCCAAATTTGGAATATTGTGTACAGTTCTGGTCACCGAATTATAGGAAAGATATCAATAAATTAGAGAGAGTGCAGAGACGATTTACTAGGATGTTACCAGGGTTTCAGCACTTAAGTTACAGAGAAAGGTTGAACAAGTTAGGTCTCTATTCATTGGAGCGTAGAAGGTTGAGGGGGGATTTGATCGAGGTATTTAAAATGTTGAGAGGGATAGATAGAGTTGACGTAAATAGGCTGTTTCCATTGAGAGTAGGGGAGATTCAAACGAGAGGACATGATTTGAGAGTTAGGGGGCAAAAGTTTAAGGGAAACACGAGGGGGTATTTCTTTACTCAGAGAGTGATAGCTGTGTGGAATGAGCTTCCTGTAGAAGTAGTAGAGGCCAGATCAGTTGTGTCATTTAAGGTAAAATTGGATAGGTATATGGATAGGAAAGGAGTGGAGGGTTATGGGCTGAGTGCGGGTAGGTGGGACTAGGTGAGATTAAGAGTTCGGCACGGACTAGGAGGGCCGGAATGGCCTGTTTCCGTGCTGTGATTGTTATATGGTTATATGGTTAATAGGTTCCAATGATCCAAGAACCTGAATCCCTGCTCCTTACACCAGTTCTTCAACCAGTCGGTCATTCCAACACCCCCAGAGAGGTATACTTGCTGCTGTGGGGAATGGCCAGAGGTGAACCCTGTACTGACTGCTTACTTCCCTTACTTCTCCTGGTGGTCACTACTGTTTGAAACCTGCACTCTGGGACTGTCAACCTCAGTAAAAGTTTCATCGTTGAGATTTTCAGCCTCTTATGTGCTCCTGAGTACATCCCACACCAGTTCCAGTTCCTTGACCTTGTCTGTCAGGAGCTGAAGTTAGGTGTACTTCCTGCAGATGTAGTCATCAGGGACACTCTTTAGGTACCCTGACATCCCATATCTCACAGAGGGAGCATTCAACTGCCTTGACCATCCTTCCTACTCTGAATTAAGACCATAAGATATAGAAGCTGAATTAGGCCATTTGGTCCATCGAATGGCTCCGGCCATTTCATCATGTCTGATCCACTATTTCTCTCTAACCCAATGTCCTGCCTTCTCCCTGTATCTCTTCATGCCCTGACCAATCAAGAATCTACCAACTTCTGCCTTCAATATACATAAAGGCTTGGCCTCTACAGCTGCCTGCGGTAAAGAATTCCACAGTTTCACCACTCTCTGGCTGAAGAAATTCCTCCTCATCTCTCTTCTAAAAGGAGCCCCTCTATTCTGAGGCAGTGTCCTGTGGTTTTAGACTCTCCCACCGTAGGAAACATCCTCTCTACATCCACTCTATTAAGGTCTTTCACCGTTCAATGGGTAATTAAGGACTAAGGATTTTGTAGGCAATTTTTAAAAAAATGCTTACCTGTGCCTTCTCTCTGAAATCTTCCAGTTTTGCATTCACTGAGATCACTTACTCAGCCCTTTCTCGCTGAGTTTGTTATACCATTATCTCCCAGTTGCTCAAGCCAAAGTTCCACAATCTAAAACACATGGTAGTGAACAACCCAACAGCTCTTGCCTTCGCCTGTTCTCGTCAAAGCCTGCTGAGCTTTTGCCTGATCACTTTAACACTGGTCCTTCTCACAGTGGCCACTCAGCTCACACCTCACTTCATTAACTCAAATAACATTCACTCCTGATGAGACATGTTCTTTTTAAATGCCTTCTGCCCTGTAATGACATTGCCCTCACACATTAATTCAAAGAATGATTCATTCCTGATGAGAGTTCGAAGTACCGACATGCCAAAAGAAAGCTCATTAACATGGTAGTCAATCATTTATAAAGAGTTCATGGCATCATTATTGTACTCTTCATAAATGATTGACTACCTTGCCCTTGCCTTGATTTTTGCAGTACAGTGGTACAGCTAGTAGAGCTATTGCCTCATATCTTCAGTGATCTATGTTCAATCCTGATGTCTGGTGTTATCTGTGTTAAGTTTGCATTTTCTCTCATGACTGGGTTGCTTTCCACTAGGTCTTCTGTTGCCCAAAGACACATGGGTTAGTAAGTTAATTGTCCATTGGAAGCTGCCCTAGAGTGTGGCTGAGTGGTTAAGAGTAGTTGATGGGAAATGAATCAGAAATTACATAGCAGACTTGACAGGTAAGTGACAGTAGGTTTTCTTTACTGAAGAACATTAGTAAAGCTGGTTTCATGGTCACTGTAATTGAGATGGGCTTCTCTTTAAATTACAGATTTATTTAATTAAATCTGAGGGCAAAATATTCCAGATTTTCAATATCATAAATGTGCTAAGGTGTTTCCTGATTATTTTGAAATAACTTTGAACTTTTAAATTTGTTCTTCCTTTAGTTGCTATCCTGATTAGTCTTCATCAGTTGAACTAAGTCAGTTCAGTTACCTCAGTCAACAAAAGGTAAAACAACCTTATGTAACTTTTCCTGATAATGTCATTTTTCCCAATATATATATTGGAAAATTGTATGGGATTTGATGGGTTAGAGATGGAATGAGGAAGATTCCTCAAGCTGAGGAGACGAGAACCAGGGGTTCATAGTTTCAGAATAAGTAATTGGCACTTCATGATCAATATGAGTAATTGCTTTGTGCAGAAAGTGATGAATCTTCAGAATTCTCTACCCTAAAGGGCTCTGGAACTTCTATCATTGAGATCATTCAAAACACTGAGATTGATAGATTGCTGAATGCCAATGAATATGGGGATAGTCCAAGAAAATAATGTTAATAGACAATAGACAGTAGGTGCAGGAGTAGGCCATTCGGCCCTTCTAGCCAGCACCACCATTCACTGTGATCATGGCTGATCATACACAGTCAGTAACCCCGTTCCTGCCCTCTCCCCATATCCCTTGACCCCGCTATCTGTAAGAGCTCTATCTAACTCTCTCTTGAATGCATCCAGAGACTTGGCCTCCACTGCCTTCTGGGGCAGAGCATTCCACATATCCACCACTCTCTGGGTGAAAAAGTTTTTCCGCATCTCTGTTCTAAATGGCCTACCCCTTATTCTTAAACTGTGGCCTTTAGTTCTGGACTCACCCATCAATGGGAACATGCTTCCTGCCTCCAGTGTGTCCAATCCCTTAATAATCTTATATGTTTCAATCAGATCCCCTCTCATCCTTCTAAATTCCAGTGTATACAAGCCCAGTCGCTCCAATCTTTCAACATATGACAGTCCAGCCATTCCGGGAATTAACCTTGTGAACCTACGCTGCACTCCCTCAATAGCAAGAATGTCCTTCCTCAAATTTGGATACCAAAACTGCACACAATACTCCAGGTGGGGTCTCACCAGGGCCCTGTACAGCTGCAGAAGGACCTCTTTACTCCTATACTCAATTCCTCTTGTTATAAAGGCCAGCATGCCATGAGCTTTCTTCACTGCCTGCTGTACCTGCATGCTTGCTTTCATTGACTGATGTACAAGAACACCTAGATCTGGTTGTACTTCCCCTTTTCCTAACTTGACTCCATTTAGATAGTAATCTGCCTTCCTGTTCTTGCCACCAAAGTGGATAACCTCACACTTATCCACATTAAACTGCATCTGCCATACATTTGCCCACTCACCTAGCCTGTCCAAGTCACCCTGCATTCTCATAACATCCTCCTGACATTTCACACTGCCACCCAGCTTTGTGTCATCAGCAAATTTGCTAATGTTACTTTTAATCCTTTCATCTAAATCATTAATGTATATTGTAAACAGCTGCAGTCCCAGCACCGAACTGTGAGGTACCCCACTGGTCACAGCCTGCCATTCCGAAAGGGACCCATTAATCGCTACTCTTTGTTTCCTGTCAGCCAGCCAATTTTCAATCCGTGTCAGTACTCTGCCCCCAATACCATGTGCCCTAATTTTGCCCACTAATCTATGTGGGACTCTATCAAAGGCTTTCTGAAAGTCCAGGTACACTACATCCACTGGCTCTCCCTTGTCCATTTTCATAGTTACATCCTCAAAAAACTCCAGAAGATTAGTCAAGCATGATTTTCCCTTCATAAATTCATGCTGACTCGGACTGATCCTTTTACTGCTATCCAAATGTGTTGTCATTTCCTCTTTTATAATTGACTCCAGCATCTTTCCCACCACTGACGTCAGGCTAACCAGTCTATAATTCCCTGTTTTCTCTAATGTTGAAGTAGATCAGATGTGATTTTGGCGATTCGCAGATACGGCTTGAAGAGCTGATGACCTGCTATTTAGAACATTTTTGTCCTCACCTACCACCCCACCAGCCTCTGCATCCAGCACATAATTCTCTGTAACTTCCGTTTCCAATGGGAACCCACCACCAAGCACATCTTTTTATCTTCTCCCTCCCCTTCTGCTTTTTGCAGGGATTGTATCCTTGTCCATTCATCCCTCCCACTAATCTCCCACCTGGCACTTACCCTCACAATCAGAACAAGTGCTACTCCTGCCCCTACACCACCTCCCTCACTACTATTCAGGGCCCCAAACAGTCCTTCCAGGTGAGGCAACACCACCTGAGTGTCTATGGGGTTTACCTACTGTATCTAGTGCTCCCGGTGTGGCCTTCTGTATATCGGTGAGAACCAGTGTAGAATGGGAGACCACTTTGCTGAGCACTTATGCTCCATCTGCCAGAAAAGGTGGGATCTCCCAGTGGCCACCTATTTTAATTCCACTTCCCATTCCCATTCTGACATGTCAGTCCATGACCACCTCTACTGTTGGCTTGAGGCTACACTTAGTTTGGAGGAGCAACACCTTATATTCCACCCGGGTAGCCTCCAACCTAATGGCATGAATATTGATTTCTCGAACTTCTGGTAATGCCCCCAACCCCCTTGTCAATTCTCATTTCCCCCTCTCACCTTATCTTCTTAACAGCCCATTACCTTCCCCTTCCCTTTATTCCATGGTCTTGTGCCCTGCCCTATCAGATTCCCCCTTCTCCAGCCCTGTATCACTTTCACCAATCAACTTCCCAGCTCTTTGCTCCACTCCTCCCCCTTCCTGGTTTCACCTATCACCTTGTTTCCTATTCACCTTCACCACACCTTGTGTTTATTCCTCCTCTGCCCTTACTTTCTTACTCTGACTCTATTTTTTTTCTCTAGTCCTGCTGAAGGGTCTCAGCCCAAAACGTTGACATATTCTTTTCATTGGATACTGCCTCGTTTGCTGAGTTCCTCCAGCATTTTGTGTTGCTTGGATTTCCAGCATCTCCAGATTTTCTCGTTTGTGATTTATAACATTCTATTGTATTTCCTATTCCTTTAAGCATTTTCAATCTTTGGAGCTGGTCCTACTTGCACTATACATTGTAAATTCTGCAACAGTATGCTGAAATGAAAGTTCTTATATCTTCAGGAACCTGGAAGCTTGACTGATTTTAAACTTTATTAATAGAAAGTATGTTTTTAATTTGTTTAATGCTTATATTTTAAACATTGAATACATTTGAGTATTTTCTCTGTAATATCCAGTTGCTAGTAACAATTTATTTTTGCTTTATCCAGTTCCAAAAATAATTAAACTATTACACAAAAACTAGAGTATTATTAATCACTTTTTGAAGTGAAAATGCCTGTGTACTTGGCAAATTTTCAGATAATTCTGCTATTGACACTGCAGTCAACAGACTTCCCCTTGGAAAATCTGACAGATTAATTGAAGATCTGTGGCTGACAAGAATAAATGTTTTCTTCCATGTCTCCTGTTTATTTTTGAATAAATGAATCACGTCAAAGGTACAAATAACACTATGAAATGACTGGAGTGCAAAGGCAGTTGCAGCAGATTTTGTATTAATCACTGTTCGTTGTTATAACTAAGATTTTAGTTGGATCTAACTTGGTTGGAAATAAATATTGACAAATTACTGCTTTAGATTCTTCTGGTCTTTGCTTATTAACTGTTTTTATTAGAATTCTTCTTGGGACAAGTAATGTCATTTAATTTTGTATAAGGGACTATGAAGTCAGAATTGGATTTATTATCACTGACATATGTTGTGAAATTTGTTTTGTAGCAACAGTACAGTGCAATGCATAAAAATTACGTAAGTTACAACAAGAAATAAAATAGAATGCATAAGAGGAATAATGATGTTCATGGTCCATTCAGATATCTGATGGCTGAAGCTCTGTTCTCTGACACTGAAGTAACTGGCAGTTTAAATGAGAACAGCTAGCCAGAGGAGGGCATCACTGAGGGGGCTGGGCTGATGTTATGGAAAGACAAAGGAGCATCTAGCCTAATAGATTTGTGGGGGTGCCTGGTTTGATATAGTAGGCCCCTATCAGATATTCAAACATTTTACTGTAATTGCACATCTCATTATTTTTGACTGAATTTGACCTTGTTTTTGTAGCTCAATGTCTAGTTGCAAAAAAAAAGCAGGCAATTCTTCAGTAATTTGATAAACAGAATTCTCAGAGAATGGGTGCATGAGAGAAGTGCTTGTTATTACTGAATTATGCAAGGAATACTATCTCTTTGTATATACAGTGCCTATAAAAGTATTTATCCCTCTCCCCTGGAAATTTTCATGTTTTATTGTTTTACAATATTGAATCACAGTGGATTTAATCTGGCTTTTTTAACACTGATCACCAGAAAAGACACTTTCGTGTCGAAGTGAAAACAAATTTCTACAAATTAGTCTACATTTATTACAATTATTAAACACTAAATAATTGATTACTTAATTACTCACCCCCTTCAAGTCAATATTTAGATGCTATTACATCCATGAGTCTGTTGATAGGTTTCTATGAGCTTTGCACATCTGGACGCTGCAAGTTTTCCCCATTCTTCTTACAAAACTGCTCAAGCTCTGTCAGATTGCATGGGGATTGTGAGTGAACAGTTCTTTAAGTCCAGCCATAAATTCTCAATTGGATTGAGGTCTGGACTCCAGCTTGGTCACTCCAAGACCTTAGCTTTGTTGTTTTTAAACCATTCCTTTGTAGCTTTGGCTTTATGCTTGGGGTCATTGTCTTGCTGAAGAACAAATCTCCCAAGTTTCAGTTCTCTTGCAGATTGCAACAGGTTTTCCTCCAGGATTTCCTTGTATTTTGCTGCATTCATTTTACCCTCTACCTTCACAAGCCTTCCAGGCCCTGCTGCAGTGAAACATTCCTGCAGCATGATGTAACTACCACCATGCTTCACAGTAAGAATGGTGTTTTTTTGATGCTGTGCTGTGTTTGACATACACTAAACATAGCGTTTAGTCTGCTGGCAAAAAGCTCAATTTTGGTTTCATCAAACCTTAGAACCTTTTTCCGCTGACTTCAGAGTATCCCAGATGCCTTCTGGCAAACTTTAGCCGCGATTTCACGTTTTTTTTCTAAAACTTGTTTTTTCTTTGCCATGACTAGTGAAGCACCCAGGCAATGATTGCTGTAGGCACAGTCTCTCCCATCTCAGCCAATGAAGCTAACAACTCCTCCAGAGTTGACCTAGGTTCTCTTGGTTGCCTGCTTCACTAGTCCCCTTCTTGTGCAGTCAATCAGCTTTTGAGGACAGCCTGCTCTGGGTAGATTTACAGCTGTGCCATGTTCTTTCCATTTCTTGTTGATTGAATTAACTGTACTCCACTGGATATTCAGTTACTTGGAAATTTTCTTTAATCCATCTCCTGACTTGCGTTTTCCAATAACCTTTTCGTGGAGTTGCTTGGAGTGTTCTTTTGTCTTCGTGGTGTAGTTTTGCCAGGATATCCACTCACCAGCAGTTGGACCTTCTAGTGAACAGATGTATTTTTACTACAATCAATTAAAATATCCTGACTGCACACAGGTGATCTCTATTTAACTAATTATGTGACTTCTAAAACCAGTTGGCTTCTGGGGGGGGGGGGGGGATATTTTTTTTTATAGGCTGTGTATAATTTAAGAAGAAAACTATGGGAAGCCATGTTATTGTCCAAGAACAGCTAATTCTCTCCCTTTTCCAATTTCTCACCAGGTCAAGCAAACATTTTGTTTCAGGTTCTATTATCTGTTGTTCCCAACCTTAATCACATTCAGCAGCTGAACATTCACACCCTCTGGCACAAAAGTTTCAAAGATTTGGAACCACTTGAGTGAAGAAATATTACATTACTTGAATGCCTCTCTTGGGTTTTTATTCTCTGAATCTGGAATTGCCCCAGAACAACATGCTAATTTATCTCAGAATCATGAAGTTTTTAATAAGATTGTCTAGGTTCTAGTGAATACTGGACAATTGTACTTAACCTCTTCTCACAGGTCATTGTGCTTTGTACTCAGAAGTAAATGGTCCATCTCCAAGGTTAGTATATCCGTTATTCATTGCAGTTTCACCAGAACCCTGGGTGTTAATAGTGAGATTGATTTGTATTCCAACCCTCTTGCTGAAAATAGCTAAGATCCCATTTGGCTTTTTAATTGCTTAGTGTTAAGTTCCAGCATTCTTTTTATACGAGAACTGGCTATTGCTCTGCTCATCAGCATTCACTAGTTTCCCACCAGTTCTTGCCATACTCCTTTCTTTGTTCCAATTGTAAAAGTCAATAATTGTACATCTCATTCATGCTGCCCACTTTGTTAAATTGCCTATATTCTCTAGCAGATCTTTGCATCTCTTTATGGCTCATCTTGCTGCTCTGCTCTATAGTTAAATTTGATACATTTATGTCTGCTTTTCATCCACATCATTAGCAGCCCAGAAAAAGCATTAATGTGTACTTTGATAACAATATCTCAGTTTGAAAGTGATCCATTTATTACAATTGTGTTTTTGTCCTGAATTCATTGCTAATTTGTTAATTATCCCCAAAACAGTGGAGCAACACACAAACTGCCTCCACCGGTTCCCTCTTAATCAATACTTCAAATTGCAATTAAAGTTGCCAAATCAAAATAAAGTAACTACAGTTGCTAGAAATCTAAACCAAAAACATTGAAAATAGTAAAAGTACTCGACAGTGGAAAGAGATACAGAGTTAATATTTCATGTCAAATACGCTTCAGAACTCTTGAGTAACTTGTTGAATGTGCTTTCATTTTTGTAAAGTTGTGTTCACTCTGTTTGAATTTAGGAAAAAATCAAATTCAAATGTTTATGCAACAGTTGATAGCAAGGTAACAGTCTGTTCTGTTCTATATACTCCTGTCTATCTACTTGAAGACCAACACTACGTTCTAATCACCTAAGACTGGGACTAGAACATAGAAAACCTACAGCATACTACAGGCCCTTCGGCCCACAGTGCTGTGCCGAATGTGTACTTACCTGAGAAATTACCTAAGGTTACCCATAGCCCTCTATTTTTCTAAGCTCTGTGTACCTATCCAGGAGTCTTTTAAAAGATCCTATTGAATCCGCCTCTATCACTGTCACCAGCATACCATTCCATGCACTCGCCACACTGTGTTTTTTAAAAAAAACTTATTCCTCACATATCCTTTGTACCTACTTCCAAGCACCTTAAAACGGTGCCCTCTCGTATTAGCCATTTCAACTCTGGGAAAAAGCCTCTGACTATCCACACTATCAATGTCTTTGGGAATCCACAAGTGCATAATTTACATTTGCAGTTTAGAGAGATTGTTAGGCTAGCTATTAGGTTAGTGATTAAATTCACTTTAATTTCTCTGACAATTAAAAAAAATAACTTTGTTCCTCTCTATAATACTTGGTTTCAATTTTTGATCCATTTATTTTATATTGTACTATTACTACTTCATATGCCTTGTGCGTTACATGTTTGGGCGATCATGGCTTTCCGCATTAAACAATCCCACGCAACGTCAATGATATCTCGCACACTTAGATCTGTTAGTTCTTTCACAGTGTCCATATATTTTCTTCTTTGCCTTCCTCTTCCACGTTTCCCAGACATACAGCCTTGAAATGTAAGGCATTCTATTTCTCCCTTTCTGATGACATGGCCCAGGAATTTAAGTTTCCTCTCATTTAATGTTCTCATTAAAGATCTTGTATGGGCACATTGGAGTACTGGCTCATTATTTACCCTATCTCTATATGATATTTTTAGCATTCTTTTAAGAAACCACATTTCTGTCGCTTCAAAGTTTCTTTGGAGTTCTGGTGTTACAGTCCATGTTTCAGAAGCATACAGCAAGATTGACCAGATGTAGCATTTTAGTAGCCTTGTAGCGATGTACTACACACAGCGCTGAAATAACGACACGCAGTCGGTAATTCGTTTCGAGACTAGTTTATTCAAACTTTGCGGTGCTGGCATTTAATCCCTAGCGCTCGCCCTCTCCGGGCGGAAATGAATCAGAGGTGCATTACCAAAGTCTCTCCCTGCGCTCTGGCTATTTGTGAGCCGGTTTGCCTGCGCAGAAAGTGGGTCACCACATAACCCCCCCCCCCAATGTCCACAGTCTGGATCAGCCTCTGTTTGGGAGGTCTGCCTCTGCGCAGCGGTGTCTGAACCTCGAACGGCTGCGCCAAGTCCACATGGGCTGGTTTGAGTCGGTCCACCGTGAAAACCTCCTCTTTCCCCCCAATGTCCAGAACGTACGTGGACCCGTTGTTGTTGATCACCTTGAATGGCCCCTCGTACGGCCGCTGTAGTGGTGCCCGGTGTCCGCCCCTTTGTACAAACACAAACTTGCAGTCCTGCAGGTCTTTGGGTACATGGGTCGGAGTCCGTCCGTGCTGTGAAGTCGGTACGGGGGCCAGGTTGCCGAGCCTTTCGCGTAGTCTGTCCAGGACTGCTGCGGGTTCTTCCTCTTGCCCCCTTGGGGCCGGTATGAACTCTCCCGGGACAGCCAAGGGTGCACCGTACACCAACTCGGCCGACGAGGCGTGCAGATCCTCTTTGGGCGCTGTGCGAATTCCAAGCAGGACCCAGGGAAGCTCGTCGACCCAGTTAGGTACTCTCAGGCAGGCCATGAGAGCCGACTTCAAGTGACGGTGGAAGCATTCCACTAGTCCGTTCGACTGTGGGTGGTAGGCAGTTGTGTGGTGTAGCTGTGTTCCCAACAGGCTGGAGGTGAACTGGGCGCCTCTCTTGGAGGTAATGTGGGCCGGTACCCCGAAGCGTGCTACCCAGGTTGCAGTCAGTGCTCGGGTGCAGAAATCGGCAGATGTGTCGGTGAGCGGGACTGTCTCCGGCCACCTCGTGAACCGATCTACCATAGTTGGGAGGTACCGCATTCCTCGGGACACTGGATAAGGGGCCCACGATATCCACATGAATGTGGTCGAACCTCCGGTGGGTGGGTTTGAACTGCTGCGGCGGGGCTTTAGTGTGCCGCTGCGCCTTGGGTATTTGGCACTACGCGCACGTTCTGGCCCATTCACTGACCTGCTTGCGAAGTCCGTGCCACGCGAACTTGCTGGAGACCAGCCGGATGGTTGTCCTGATAGATGGGTGCGCCAAACCGTATATGGAGTCGAAAACTCGCCGCCTCCAGGCTGCCGGGATGATGGGGCGAGGTTGGCCGGTAGCCACGTCGCACAGGAGGGTCCTCTCACCTGGGCCTACGAGAAAGTCCTGCAGCTGCAAACCCAAGACTGCGGTCCTGTAGCTGGGCATCTCGTCGCCTACCTGCTGCGCCTTCGCCAGTGCTGCATAGTCCACCCCCAGGGACAAGGCCTGGACAGCTGGACTGGAGAGTGCGTCAGCCACGATGTTGTCCTTTCCCGAGACATGCTGGATGTCTGTCGTGTACTCGGAGATGTAGGACAGATGTCGCTGCTGGCGAGCCGACCAGGGATCGGACACCTTCGTGAACACGAAGGTCAACGGTTTGTGGTCCGTGAACGCGGTGAATGGCCTGCCTTCTAAGAAGTACCTGAAATGCCGGATTGCCAGATACAGTGCCAACAGAAAACACTGTACTTGAGTTCGGGTGGTCGTAGGTGCTTGTTGAAGAAAGCCAAGAGTTGCCAGCGCCCCTCGATGAGCTGCTCCAGCACCCCACCGACTGCTGTGTCAGATGCGTCCACCGTGAGGGCGGTCGGATTGTCCGTTCTGGGGTGCACCAGGATCGCGGCATCTGCCAAGGCTTCCTTGGCTTTAATGAAAGTGGTCGCGGCCTCCTCGTCCCAAGTAATGCCCTTGCCTTTACCCGACATCAGGGTGTACAAAGGGCACATGATATGGGCTGCTGAGGTGAGGAAACTGGTAGAAGTTCACCATACCAACGGACTCCTGTAGGCCTTTGACCGTGTTGGGCCGGGCAAAGTGGCGGATCGCGTCTACCTTGGCGGGCAAAGATGTTGCCCTGTCTTTGGTAATCCTGTGGCCCAGGAAGTCGATGGTATCAAGACCGAACTGGCGTTTGGCCAGGTTGATCATGAGGCCGAAATCACTCAGGCGGGAGTAGAGCTGGCGGAGGTGGGACAGATGCTCCTGGCGACTACTGCTAGCTATAAGGATGTCGTCCAAATAGATGAACGCAAAGTCCAGGTCACGTCCCACCGCATCCATTAGCCACTGGAACGTTTGTGCGACATTCTTCAGGCCAAACGACATTAGGAGAAACTCGAACAGGCCGAACGGGGTAATGAGTGCTGTTTTGGGGATGTCTTCAGGGTGCACCAGGATTTGACGGTATCCCTGGACGAGGTCTACTTTGGAAAATATTCTTGCCCCGTGCAGGTTTGCTGCAAAGTCCTGTATGGCGGCACGGGGGTAGCGGTCTGGGGTTGTAGCCTCGTTCAGTCTGCGGTAGTTGCCGCATGGTCTCCAACTCCCAGCTGCTTTGGGCACCATGTGCAGGGGGAGGCCTGTGGGCTGTTGGACCTCTGTACGATCCCCAATTCCTCCATCCTCTTGAACTCCTCCTTCGCCAGGCGGAGCTTTTCCGGGGGGGGGGGGGGGGGGGAGCCTTCGTGAGCGGGCGTGGAGGGATGGTCCCTTGGTTGGGATGTGGTGCTGAAACCCGTGTCTGGGCATGGCTGCCATGAACTGCGGTGCCAGAATTGATGGAAAGTCCGCCAGGATTCTGGTGAATTTGTTGTCCAACAGCGTGATGGAGTCCAGGTGTGGGGCCGGCCACTTGGCTTCACCCAGGGAGAACGTCTGGAAAGTCTCGGCATGTACCAGTCTTTTCCCTTGCCAGTCAACCAGCAGGCGGTGAGCTCGCAAGAAGTCCGCCCCCAGGAGTGGTTGGGCCATTGTGGCCAGTGTGAAGTCCTACGTGAACTGGCTGGCACCAGACGACAGCTGCACTGTGCAGGTGCCGTAGGTCCGTATTGTGCTGCCGTTTGCGGCCCTCAGGGTGGGTCCTGGCTTCCTGTTGCGGGTGTCGTACCCCGTCGGGGGCAAGAGGCTGATTTCCGCTCTGGTGTCGACCAAGAAGCGGCGTCCTGACTGTTTGTCCCAGACGTACACGAGGCTGTCCTGGTGGCCAGTTGCCATAGTCATTAGTGGCAGCTGGCCCTTGCAGGGCGGGCGACAATGGCAGGCTTTTGTGCCTCACCACTGGTGGTAGAGACACCACTGTTCACTGGCCTCCTCACTCCTGCCTCTGTCTTGTGTGCGCCCCCCTGCCGGGTCTGGTCTGGTCCGGTCTGCTGTTGGGCGCGTGGCCTGGTAATCCGACCGACAGACGCCACGCTCTCCCTCTTGGCTTTCCACAGCACGTCTGCCCGGGCTGCCACCTTCTGGGGGGTTGCTGAAATCTGCGTTGGCCAGCAGCAGATGTATGTCCTTGGGCAGTTGCTCTAGGAACGCTTGCTCGAACATGAAGCAGGGCTTGTGTCCATCAGCCAGGGCCAGCATCACGTTCATCAATGCTGACGGCAGTCTGTCTCCCGAACCGTCCAGGTGAAGCAGGCAGGCACCCCGCTCACGCCGTGAGAGGCCAAAGGTCCCAGTGAGCAGCGCTTTGAATGCTTCATATTTGCCTTCTTCCGGGGGCGACTGTATGAAATCCACAACCTGGGCGGCCATCTCCTGGTCAAGGGCGCTCACCACGTGGTAGTAACGTGTGGAATCAGAAGATATCTGCCGAATCTGGAACTGGGCTTCTGTTTGGCTAAACCACACGCGTGGTCGCAGCATCCAGAAAGTCGGCAGTTTTAGCGAAACTGCGTGAACGGATGAAGAGTCGGTCATCTTTGGTCCAAATCCCGTTTGGACCTTCGGGGTCACCAATGTGGTGATGTGCCTAAACACAGCGCTGAAATAACAACATGCAGTCGGTAAGTTGTTTCAAGACTAGTTTATTCAAACTTCACGGTGCTGACATTTAATCCCTAGTGCCCGCCCTCTTTGGGCGGAAATGACGTCAGAGGTGCGTTACCAAAGTCTCTTCCCGCGCGCTGGCTATTTGTGAGCCGATTCGCCTGAGCAGAAAGTGGGTCGCCACAGCCTAAGCTTTCTTGTCATAGAAATGTGTCTGTTGGTAAAAATGGGTTTCATTTTCTGGAAGTTAGTTTTGGCAATGGCAATTCTTTTTATTTCTACTTCTAGCATCTTGTGATTTTAAGCTACCAAGGTAATTAAAGCTGGTCTTTTGTTTAATCTCTTGGTTACCAATGTACAATTGGCAGGTAGGGAGTATCCTGCTGTTTTGATATTACCATACATTTAGTTTTTTTTTACAGTTGATGGTTAGACCAAAATCTGCACTTGTTTGTACTACTTTGTCTAGGAGGATCTGTAGATCTTCTGCAGCACTTGCTATTGGGGTGGTATCGTTTGCATATCTTATATTGTTGATGTTAACACCTCCAATTTTTATCCCATCTAGGTCTTCTATTTCTCTGAGTATCATTTCACTATAGATATTAAATAATTCCGGTGAGGCAATGCATCCCTGTCTAACTCCTCTTTGAAATTTAGTCCAACTGCTTATATTATGATCAATTTTTACCACGCCTCTTTGGTTTCACTATAAATTTTGAAGCAGTTGTTGGTCCCTTCCGTCAATGTTTAGCAGCGAGAATTTGAAATAATTTTTCATGTTATACTTTGTCGAATGCTGCAGTGAAATCATTAAAACATAAAAAGACATCATTTTGATATTCAGTTGTCCTTTCTGAAAGCATTCGTAGTATGAAAATTGCGTTCCTAGTTCCTCTATCCTCAATCAATCCATATTGCAGTTTAGAGGTTTCTGGCCTTAGCTTCTTATTAATTCGACTCAGAATAATTTTCAACAAAATCTTTATTATGTGACTCATAAGACTGATTGTTCTATAATTTTTGCAGTCAATAGTTCCAGGAATTTTTGGCAGAGTTATAAACACTGATTTCAAGAGATCGTTAGGCAATACACCAGACTCATATATGCCATTAAACAGTTCAAAAATAATATCTATGCCCAGACCTTCTGGGGCTTGTATCATTTCCACTGAAATTTCGTCAGGTCCAGTGGCTTTACCATGTTTTATGCTTTTCATTGATTTAGTTATTTCTTCTTTGGTAATAGGTGGGCTAGAATTAGGGTGTTTAATATCTGGGGGTTCCCCTCAATTATCTTCAAAAAGCTGCTCTATATACTGAATCCACCTCTCATATATTTTATCTGGATCTGTTAGTCTGGATCCATCTGCTGATCTTTTGCATCCTGTAGAGGAGGTTTTCTTAATTCCAGTAATTTCCTTAATTTTCTTGTGCATTTCTTTGCTGTTGTTAATATGGCCTTCTACTTCATTGCATTTTTGATTCAGCCATTCTTCCTTTGTAGTATTGCACAATTGTCTGTCTAGCTCTCTCTATTACACTTCATTATTCTTCACTAACCTTCTTTGTTCCATCAGATTTAGAATTTCTTGGGTTATCCACCCCTTGTTGGTGTGTTGGATTTCTTGTACTGGGATTGTCAACTCTGCTGATTACTGTATAGCATATTTAAATCTGTTCCAAATAGGTGATGTTAGTTTTCATTGAGGTGTTCTTCTACAGCTGTTCTGAATTGTTGCTTAAGTATGCTATCTTTTCTTAGTTCTCCCAACATATACTTTCTCTTCTTTCCACATTTCAGTTTCTTCAATTTTGTTTTAATGGTAGCTATTACTGGATGGTGATCTGAACCACAGTCTGCTCCTGGGTAGGCTTTAGAATTTGTGATATTATTTCTAAAGCATTCATTGATGGTAATGAAATTTATTTGATTCCTTGTTCTAACTCCAGGGTTAATCCAAGTACACAATCTATGTGGATAGTTTTTATTCCAAGTATTGGTGATCACTTGGTTGTTTCTGACACACCAATCAGTAAACTGTTCTCAATTTTCATTTTTTCCCCTAGTCCTATGATGTTATCAACCCTTTCCTGTCCAACTTTGGAGTTAAAATCTCCTGTGACTAGTTTTATATCCTGATATTTACATTGCTCATAAGCACTGTCCAGATCTTCATAAAACTTGTTGATATCCTCTTCATCCGCATCATTTGTTGGCACATAAGCTTGGATTATGTTAATATTAAAAAGGTTACCCCTTGATTTAACTAAAAGCAGCTGGTCAACATATACTGTTGACCTCCAGAATACATTATCAGAGAACTATTCCTAGTGAATTTGCCACTGTTGGTCCATCTAATTTCTGACAGGCCTAAGTTATGTTGTACATTGAAGGCAATAGAATATTCATTAAGGGAGCAACCTTTTCTTGTTCCTTAGTTTAATTTTACTCCCTCTTCCTATACTGTTCTTTGCCTTTTATATATTTGTAGCAAATGCACAAGCAATTTCCGCAGATAAGATAAATCAACCTGCTGATGGACTCTTTGTCCCACTCCCTTCAGGGAGGAAGCTATCTAGCATCCACATCCGCACCACCAAACTCACAAGTAGTTACTACCTCCAAGCAGTAAGGCTGATCAATACCTCCACCCACCAACCTACCTCTCTACACCCCCAACTAGCAATATTTTACTTGCTTTTCAGTCACCTTATGTACAGACACTTTATGGACATACAATATATCTATTTATGTAAGTTAATGTGTGTATTTATATTTATTGTGTTCTTTATCTTATGTTTTATTTTATGCTGCATCGGATCCAGAGTAACAATTACTTTGTTCCTCTTTACACTTGTGTACTGGAAATGACATTAAACAATCTTGAATTATGATATTTAACCAGAATGGAAGCAAGTTCACATTGATTCTTGTAGACTGGGAGAAGATGACAACTTGTGGATACAACTTTAATATTTGTTGACATGATTTTTTTTTTTGATGCACCATAGAAAGCATCCTATCCTGTGCATCACAGTGATATGGCAGCTGCTCTTCTCAGAACTGTAAGAAACGCGGAGAGTTGTGGACAGAACTCTGCATATCACGGAAGCAGGACTTCCCTCCGTGGACTTTGTCTACATTTCTGGCTGCCTTGATTAAACAGCTAGTGTAAAGATCCAACCCACCCCATACATTCTCTCTCTCATCCCTTTGGGCAGAAGCTAATAAAGCCTGGAAGCACATGCCCACTGGTCTAGGACAGCTTCTATTCTGCTGTTATGAGAAAGACTATTGAATGGACCATAAGACAGACTCTTAAACCTCACAAACTATCTCATAGTGACCTTGCACCGTACTGTCTACCTCCACAGCACTTTATCTGAACTGTAACACTTTATTCTGCACTCTTTTAGTGTTTTCACTTGTACTTCCCCAACCCACTGTTGCAGTGAATTGATTTGAATGGACACTATGCAAGATAAGTTTTTCACTTTATCTCAGTACAGATGACAATAATAAACTATATTAGTTACACTTGGGAAAGAACTAGAGCACCAAGTCAGAAATAGGAGGGATGCAGAGGAAGGTAGCGCAATGACCATATGGTCTTTAAGGGCAAAGTAGTAGATGCAGTGGGATGGACAGGTTAACCATATAACAATTACAGCACGGAAGCAGGCCATCTTGGCCCTTCTAGTCCGTGTCAATGCTTACACTCACCTAGTCCCACTGGTCCGCACTCAGCCCATAACTCTCCATTCCTTTCCTGTCCATATACTTATCCAATTTTACTTTAAATGACAATACCAAACCTGCCTCTACCACTTCTACTGGAAGCTCATTCTACACAGCTACCACTCTCTGAGTAAAGAAATTCCCCCTCGTGTTACCCTTAAACTTTTGCCCCTTAACTCTCAAATCATGTCCTCTTGTTTGAATCTCCCCTACTGTCAATGGTTGAAGTGTTTATTGTAATGCTAGGAGAATTAAGAGTCAAGTTGATGAACTTAGATCATGGATGTTGAGGCCATTGCAGAGACTTAATTGAGAGAGGGCTATGACTGGATGCTTAATGTTCCAGGGTTTCAATATTCTTTTAAAGGTAGAGATGGCGGAAAGGCCAGATGGGGGTTTGGTGCTGGTTGGGGAGTTGCACTGTTAATCTGGGGCAGCATCACAGCTGTTCTGAGAGTGGACATAATGTGGGGCTTATCGCATGAGTTGTGGGTAGATCTCAAAAATAGAGGATGGTGGGGTAAGTTCCATTATTAATCAGTGACAATATCACAGCTCCACTCAAAGGGGATATAATGGGTGGGTCATTCACGGTGTGTACCTGAGTAGAATTCAAAAAATAAGAAATGTGCAATCACTCTGGGATTATAGTACAGACCCCAGCAATAGCCAGAGACATTGGGAACAGATATGCAGGTAGATTAGAGATAAGTGTAAAAACAATGGGTTAATGTCATGGGTGTCTTCAACTTTCCCAGTACAGATGGGCAGAATTTTTAGGTGTATGCAAGATTCTTCTTAAATTGCAATGTAGCTAGTCCAAAGAGAGGAGCTGCTTTACTGGACCAGGTGTTGGGAAATGAGCCTGGCCAGTTGACTGATCTTTTAGTGGGAAACATTGAGGGAGCAGTGGTCATAACTCAAGCTTCACAATAGCTTATGAATAAGGGTAAGTGTGAACTTTATGGGAGCGTATTAAATTGGGGCAACACAGATTATAAGAGTATTAAGCAGCAAGTAGGGATAATTAATTGGGAGCTTTTTTTTGCGTCTACATCTGATGTGCTTAGGGCATTTAAGGAGGGCATGCATTAGGTGAGAAGGGAATAAATTCAGAGGAGATGTTTTTCTTTTACACAGAGTGGTGGGTACCTGTGCTGCTGTGGGTATAAGTAAATGCAAGAGAGATGTTTAAGATATTTAGGCACATGGATGTGCAGAGAGTATAGAGGATTATGGATTTGTGTAAGCAGAAGGGTTAGGCATTTAATACTAAATTAGTTTGGTACTACATGGTAGGCTGAAAGAAGAACCTTTTCCTGTGCTGTTCCTTTACTGCATGTTTGTTATCTATTATTTTTAGTGCTGCTTTCCCAATTCCCTTTTTAATTTATTAGCTTTTATGCTTGAATATTTATTTCCCAGCCTTGATTATAATATTATCATTTCTCTGTAATGGATAAAAGATCAAACACATTTATTTCTCTGCGCCATTAAGTATTCAGTGAAAATGCACTATAGATAATTTTTTTCTTTTAACTTTTTATCTCACTTCCTCGATGTAATCTTTTTCATTGATACATATATTTAATGTCAATGTTCCTTCCTGTTGCACTACGGGTTATTATTACCCCAATTGTTACTTGTTTTGTGGCCTTGACTTTTCTCAAGTCTGAAGCTCTGATGTATGTAGGCAAAGATGAAGCAATAGCGCTCCCTGCTGACCTTGAAGAAAACTGCCTATAAACATCTATTGAGACTTCTGTATGAAGGATGCTTTTCCCAAGCTTGTTGCTTTCAGGAAAGCTCTTGGTGTCCAGCCAAGGTCATCAAGCTGGCTGTGTATTCAGCTGCATAAAACAATCTGGAGACAACAAACCAGGAAAAAAGGCACAATTTTAAATTAACATTTTTAAGCATTATATGGAGTGCTGAGGAGTAGAATATACAAGGTTAAAGTTTTTTAACAAGCATGTTTTGGAAATTATTTGAAAATGTTTTATATATAAACATTTTGAAGGAAATTCAAGCAATAGTTCTAATGAAGGATCTTCAATCAAAGTCAATGTTCATTTTATTATCATATTCATAAACACATGTATGTATAGATAAAATGAAAAATATACTTGCAGCAGCGTCATAGATACATAGTTTCATATATGCAGCATTTACCAGAAAAGCAAGAGTTGAGCATAAATTATGTATAATTTTTGCAGGAAAGAACGTAATTTTAACAGAAAAAAGCAAAGTCTGTTTTAGTGCAAACTGCTCAGAGTTTTGCCAAACTAGTGATTACAGTTTTACCTGTTGGTTCATAAACCAAATGGTTGAAGGGAAGTAGCTGTTCTTGAACCTGGTAATGTGTGACTTAAGGCTTCTGCACCTCCTGTCTACAAAGAGATGACATGATCTGCTGGTGGGTATCTTTGGTGATATTGCCTTCTTGAGACAGCACATCCTGTATATTTTACTGATGGTGGGGAGGGATTGTACCCATGATGTGTTGGGTGCAGTCTACGATTCTCAATCTGATATGCTACTGAAATAATGCTTGCTCTGGTGAGTGTTACCAACATTTTCTATTTAAACAAGTTCAAGTTTATTTGTAATTCAACTGTACACATGTGACTCTCGCTTCGGCTTGCAGCTTAATATAGGGGGTGACAGCCCCCAGCCTGGCCAAACTTAAGAAATCTCGCTTGGGTGGATGCTGTGCGATATGTCCCCTGTTACAAATCAATACCCTGAAATAACAAACAGTACACAATATGCGATTAAACGATTAAGCTTTTTAATTCTTACTTTGACTATATGGTTAGTAAAGAAAACGAAAAAAAGAAAAAGGGCCCAATCTTATGAAACAGTCTATTACGCAATGTTGGAGCTCACTGAAAAGCTGATCGTCCATCATCGATCTCCTCCGATCGTCGCTGCCCTTTGGACCCTTGCTCCAAGTCCACCCTGTCCAGCAGTCTACCAACTCCCTCCATTCGCGTCTTCCCTCCTCATCACTCCCCAGCAAAAGACCGCGAAAATTTCTCTTCCAGACTCACAAGAAAGAACAAAAGCATTCCAAACCCCATTATCTCTAGTCATAACCCAAACATTGCTGCTACAGAGAAACCATTACATTATCAGTGACACCTTACAGCTTGTTACACAGCAGTGAAACCCCCTCACCACCAAATTTAGTCATGTCCTCATGACATTGAAATAATTCACCAACCCTTCCTGCAAAACACAAAGCCAAATCCAGGTGTAAAAGGCAGTGACCTATTTGCCCAACGCATTAGGGGTCACACTCTGATGCTGGTGCTATGTAGGCCAACCTATCTGGTGGTTTCCTAATTCTCTGAGACTTCTGCACCGAGACATCTAACTCTTCAGGTTTCGACACTACTGGGGATACTTCTGGTCTACCTGGTGAGTCCTCCCCCGATCTATCACTTTTGCCCACCTGCAACTTGGAGCCCTCTGTCCCGTGATCAAACCCGGCTTCCTTCCCCTGCAGAGCCCTGCCCCAAGCCAGGATGCCCACATATAGCCCCTCCCACTTCACTAGTCTCAATGGGAGAAGGGCCAGGAGTCTCTTCCTCAATCAATGGGGAGTTAGTGAAAGGCAGCACATACCACACATCCAGGTCCTCATCCTCTGAATCAGTATCCCTCTCAGGGGTGGGGGCCGGCCTAACCTCGCCTGTTGGGGGCCCGGTAGTCACCCCGTGTTTCCGAAGGGTTCTCTTACTAGGTGTAGGCTCCAAGCCAGACTCTGAGTCTACCTGCACCTCTTGACCCAAGGGCAACAGGTGGTTCAGATGGAGAATCTTGACAGGCCCATTCCCATCCTCTGGTTTCACCCAGAAAACTGGTAGGTTTGGCATCTGACTCTCCACCACATAGGGCATAGCTGCCCAGTGGTCAGCCAACTTACACTTTCCAAGTAGCCCCAAATTCCTTATGAGGTCTCTGTCTCCTGCCAGGATTTGGGAGAACCTCACCTTTTGATCATACCTCCTCTTATTCCCTTGATCATACTTGGCAGTCGTGACCCAAGCTAATTCATAAGCCCTTTTCAACTCTCTTTTCATGTCAGACACGTATTTCAAATAAATCTTCGTCAGTCCCAAAACAAAGGTCAATGGGCAACCTTGCCTCGCGCCCAAACATCAGATACTATGAAGCAACCCAGTAGCTTCATTTTGTATACAATTATTACTAAGCAACGCAGTGGTTTAATTACTGGAATACACATGTTTCTTTACGTGTTTTATATGCATAGAAAGGTAAAATATATGCTATATACTAAGACAAACATTTGACTAACTGACGCTAAATAATACCGGATGTACTTGTTCTGACTTAAATACAAATCCGACTTAAAGACGGATTCAGGAACGGAACTCATTCATAACCTGGGGACTGCCTGTATAGGTTTCTATAGATGCTTAAAATCTATGTATTTATTATATATATTAGATATTTTCTGCTAGAAATTTGGGACAATAGGATTCTGCTTTCATGCTTTGCCAAGAGCAATTTGGCAAGTTTTATTGTGCAATAAGTTTGAGTCATGTTCTGTTGAAAATATTGGTAAAATAGTTATGAAAAAGCATAAATTAATAATTTCAATGTTGAGGGACAAACTTGACATTTTAACATGCACATGTTTACAAAGCCATCTGTGAAGCAGTTGTTCTAAAACTGGAAAACTGAAGATAAATTTAATAGACCTTTCTAGTTAACGTGTGTTAAATCAAATATAAGTCATTGAAAATGCAGTGAGATGGCACTAAATAACAAATTAAGAACACAAGTTTATAATTCAAATAATTCTTACTTTCTAGGTTTTGTGAAAAATGATCTTATTTTTCTTTTAAAAAAAAAACAGTTTTGACTCAGCTGTCATGTATCTGTCTCAGGAGCCAACATCAGAACATCTTTCAAGAGGATGACTACGTAATTACAAGGCAATAGACCCCAATTGGAGTACCTGGAAGGTACTAAAAACTTGTGCCAACCAACTAGCTGGAGTGTTTTAAAGACACTTTCAACCTCTCACTGTTGCAGTAGGTTGTTCCCATTTCCTACAAAAAGGCATCAATCATACCAAGATGAGCAGGATGAGCTGCATCAATGACTGTTGCCCAGTAGCACTCACATCTGTTGTGATGAAGTGCTTTGAAAAGTTGGTCATAGTTACAATTGCTCCTGCTGAGTGGAGTGCTCCTACAGTGGACACACTGTATTTTGTCTACCACTACCAATCTCACTAGCTCTCCTCGACCTTCAACCACATGGACAATAGCAATGCTATCTGTAACTAAGTCCTTGATTTCCTCATTCGGAGACTACAGTCAGTGCAGATCGGAAATAAAATCTCCTCGCTGACAGTCAACACCAACGACCTCGAGTGTACTTTCTCTACACTCAGGACTGTGTGGCTAGGCCCAGCGCTAATGCTATCTATAAATTTGCTGTTGATATAACTGTTGTTGGCAGAATCTCAGTGGTGGCGAGGGAGCATACAGAAGTCAGATATATTGGTGGGTTGAGTTGTATCGTAACAACAACCTTGCACTCAATGTTAGTAAGACCAAGGAATTGATTGTGGACTTCACAAAGAGGAAATCTGGAGAGCACACAGCAGTTTTTAGTGAGGGGTCAGCAGTGGAAAGAGTGAGTAGCTTCAAGTTCCTTGGTATCAACAGCTTTGAAGATCTGTACTGGATCCAATATATTGAACGTAATTATGAAGAAAGCACGTCAGTGGCTATATTTCATTAGGAATTTGAGAAGATTTGTATGTCACTAAGGATTCCAGCAAATTTCTACAGATCTACCGTGGAGAACATTCTGACTGGTTGTTTCACTGTCTGGTTTGGAGGCACCAGAGTAGAGGATTGGAAAAAGCTGCGGAGGTTTGTTAACTCAGCCACTTCCAGCACGGGCATTAGCCTCCCCAGCATCGATGACATCTTTAAAATGCGATGCCTCTAGAAAGTGGCAATCCATCTTGAATTATCTTCACCAATCAGGGCATACAGATATCCACAATCTACATCCCCTCCTTGCCCTGCACCTACCATCACACCTCCACATACCAACTGCTATTGTCCCGAACTTCACCCCCCCTAGCCCCCACCTTCCACCAACTCCCCAGTCATCATTGACTCACCGTCATTACTGAGCAGGTGAGAAGGGCTCTGGGGAAACTCAGACATGGCAAATCATCGGGACCGGATGGCATGAACCCCAAGGTCCTGAAAGAGTGAGCTGAGCAGCTGTGTGGAGTTCTCCAGTGCATTTTCAATCTGGGTCTCTTCTATGTGGAAAATATCATGAGTGGTCCCAGGACCCAAGAAGGGCAACCTGCTTGAATGACTCCTGTCTGTTGCCTTGATCTCTTACATCATGAAGACCCTAGAGAGGCTGGTCTTAGCTCATCTGCAGCCCCTGGTCAGATCAACCCTTAATCCCCCACAATTTGCCTACCAGGAGCACCTTGGAGTCGACAATGCTGTAATCTACCTGTTGAACAGAGCCTTCTACCATTTGGATAAGCAGGGCAGCATTGTGAGGATAATGTTTTTTTTGATTTCTCGGGTGCCTTCAATACCATACAGTCCTTAAGGGGGTAAAAGCTCTGTTCACTGCAGGTTGGTACTTCCAGTGTAATCTGGATAATCTGACGGGCAGACTACAGTTTGTGTGGCTTCAGAGCTGCGTGTCAGACGTGGCTTTAAGCAACACTGGGTCCCCACAGGGGACTCCCTTCCTGTTTATCCTGTATACTGTGGGCTTTAGATACAACACTTGGTCATATCATCTGCAGAAATTCTCTGATGACTCAGCAATAGTAGTGTGTATAAAGGGGGAACAGGAAGATGCATACAGGGCCCTGGTGGAGGACTTTGTAAAAATGGTGCAAGCTGAATCTGCAGCTCAGCATCAGTAAGACAAAGGAGATGGTGATGGACTTTAAGAAGACCAAGCCTGCACTGCTCCCTGTACCATTGATGGTGAGGATGAAGTGAAGACCTACAGGTACCTAGGGTTGCACCTGGATGACAGACTTGAATGGAGCACCAACACAGAGGCTGTGTACAAGAAGTGCCAGAGTCACCTCTACTTCCTTAAGAGACTGAGGTCCTTTTGAGTATGCAGGGCTCTCCTTCACATGTTCTACCAGTCCATTGTTGCCCATACCATCTTCTATGTAGTGGTGTGCTGAGGCAATGGCATCAACATGGGTGATACCAACAGGTTTAATAAACTGATTAAAAAGGCTGGCTCTGTTATAGGAATCAAACTGGATACACTGGATGCTGTGGTAGAACAAGGGACCCTACTGAAGATCCTGGCAATTCGAGAAAATGTTTCTCACCCTATGCATATCATCTTGGCTGAACAGAGGGGAACTTTTAGTAATAGACTAAAACAACTACACTGCTCTGAAGAGCGCTGTATAAGGTCATTCTTACCCTCAGCCATTAGACTCTATAATGAGTCAACCTATAGCTGGGGAAGTGATGACATCCCCCTCCTGTTAGACTGTTTGAGTAACTTACTTTTTATTCTTTCTTTCTTCTCTTCTAGGCCATTGTGTAGAAAGAAGGGATTACAGGTGTTCCCCCCCCCCCCCTTATTTTACAAAGGTAGAGCATTCCTATGAAACCTTTCTTAAGTTGAAATGGTGTAAAGCAAAGAACCATTAATTTATATGGGAAAAATTCTTGTAAAAGCGAAAATCCTCTTTGTAATGCGAAAACAGGTTACTAATGTAGGTCTTTTGTAAAAGCAAAGTGGTGTAAAGCGAACATTTGTAAAGCGGGGGACACCTGTAATCCAGTTAGGTATTTAATTACTCATTTAATTAGGTTGGCACAACATCACAGACTCTGTTTTCTATGTTCAAAGTTCAAAGTAAATTTATTATCAAAATACATGTATGTACTTATATAATATACACCATATACAACCATGAGATTTATTTTCTTGCAAGCATACTCAAAAAATCCATTATTGAATAATCACCGTAATATTACCAATGATAGACTGCACCAACTTGGGCGTTCAACTTGTGTGTAAAAGACAACATACTGCAAATACAAGAAGTTCTTTAAAAAAGTAAACAATAAATAACAAGAACATAAGATAAAGTGTCATTGAAAATGAGCCTGTAGGTTGTTGGAACAATTCAGTGATGGGGCAAGTGAAGTTATCCCCTTTTGTTCCCGAGCCTGATGGTTGAACCTGTTCCTAAACCTGCTGGTCTTGAGGCTTCTGTACCTTTTTCCTGATGGCAGCAGCAAGAAGAGAGCACAACCTGGGTGGTGGGGGTCCCTGATGATGGGTGCTGCTTTCCTGCAACAACACTTCACGTAAATGTGCACAATGGTGGATAGGGCGTTAACTGCAATGGACTGGGCCATAGTCTCTACTTTTTGTAGAATTTTCTGTGCAAGGGCATTGGTGTTTCCATATCAGGCTTTGGTGCAACTAATCAATAATACTCTCCACCACACATCTGTAGAAGTTTGTCAAGGTTTTAGATGTTGTGCTAAATCTTCACAAGTTCCTAAGGAAGTAGAGGTGCTGTGCTTTCTTCATAATTGCTCTTATTGTAGCGGTGTGCTACACGCAGCGCTAAAATAACGACACTGAGTCGGTAAACTGCAATTAAAGATGATTTTATTCGAACTTCACAGCCTTGCTTTAAAGCCTCCCTCATCCCGCCCTCCCCAGGCGCGGATGCTCTAAGAGACACGTACTCACAAACCCCCGCAGGCTTTTTCCCTTTGTTGTGGACCTGGCCTTTGGGCCTGCGCGCTGGCTATTTGTGAGACGGTTCGAGTGCGCTAGGAAGTGAGTCGCCACATAATAGGCTTGGCCCAGGACAGGTCCTCTGAAATGATAACTCCAAGGAATGTAAAGTTGCTGAACCTCTGCACCTCTGATCCTCTGAAAACTGACTTATGGACCCCTGGTTTCCTCTTCCATCAATAATCAGCTTCTTGGTGATGCTGACATTGAGTAAGAGGTTTTTGTAATGGCACCAGTCAGCCAGATTTTAAAACTCCCTCCTTTCTGCTGATTTGTTCCCACTTTTGATTCAGCCTACTACAGTGGTGTCATCAGCAAACTTAAATATGGTATTGGAGCTGTGTTTATCTACACAGTCATAAGTGAGTAGATCAGGGGGCTAAACACACAGCCTTGTGATATGCCTGTGCTGATGATGATTATGGAGGAGAAGGTGTTACCAATTCTAATTGGGGTCTACAAGTGAGGAATTTGTGGATCCAGTTGCCCAAGGAGGTATTTGAGACCAAATTGTTGAAGCTTATTGATTAGTTTTGAGGAGATGATACCTGCAGTGCTACAGTGGCAATGGTGCAGCATCACCTGCATTTAATACTGAAAAGGTTTGGCTAATGGCTTCTGGTAAAACTTAACTCATAAAGGTTAACATACTAAGAAATTCAACTTAAGTTTAACAAATTATGAATGTACATGCAAGATATAATAGCTTTAAATAGATTAGGTCTTATTGCTGCCACATGCTAAGTTTCCCAAATGCGTTAAACACATTGCTGCTAGATAACTGGCCTGTTTCGGCAGACCTTCAACATTAGTATACAAAATTGTCTGCACGTGGAATGAAGTTAGTTGCACTGAAAATGGACACCCACAATATGTACAGGTCTTTAAAGGCAAGATAGCATGACACTTTCTGAATAATTTCAGTGCTTAACTGCTTAAAATAAATTGCATTTGGTCTCTGAAATTAGTTACGTACTGTATTTTTTTCTAACTTGCTGCTCTTTGTTTAGTTGCGACCTTTTTACAATAACTCTTCCAGAGAAACTTCTATTTTGATTCCAGTTTATTGTGTTAACTCACATTACAAGTGTCTACAAGCTCTGATGATGTCACTTTTTATAATTTCAGATATCGCCATCAAAATCTTTTATGGATCCCAAATGAAGTAATCTTGAAAGGTAGGTGTTCGTAACCATTAAGGTATTAAATTAGGAAAAATGGAAAATAACGTCAATCTGATGTGTTGAAGTATATGTAATGGACTGTGGGAGAAAATTATGCTTCTGTTTTTCTCATACATAAACATTTAAAATTTGGGCAATGTGTGTAAAATTCTGTACCATATTTTGCAGTTTTTGAACATTGAGGATGTTAATGTGAAACAAAGAAAGCTGAGTTGCATGGTAGAAGAGCAAATTTAGCTGATTTTTGCATGTTATTTGCTAATTTTTGCTGATGTAACAGTTTGTCACAGTCAGAAATTAAAAGGTTAGCGAAGTTCCACTGTGTTATGACTGACCTGTGTAAATGGAATGATGTTTGGAGGCTATGACTTTAATTAAAAGTCACCTTGAAGTTATTTTTTTACTTTTATCTTAATGAAAGCAGCATATAATTTTCACAAATGGTTGGTAAACTTTGAACAATAGTTATAAAAAATGACATAATCAGAGCTTATTGTAATTTGCAATATGAATTAACAAAATAAACTGTAGGAATTAAACTGGAATCTAAATTGTAATTGACTGCATATTAGTAAACATTATGGTAGTAATGAAAAAGAATAAGGTTGAAACTAGTATTGAAGTATTGGGGGTAAGGCTGAATGCTCCTGCAAGTAAAAAACGGTGGTAAGATTAGAAAACCTTGGTTAACAAAGGAAACTGAGAGGTTGATCTTGAAGAAAGAAGCATATATCAGATAAAGGAAATTGTTATTGATTGAGTTCCTTGTGGTTTTTAGAGGATATAGGAAAGATGTTAAGAAAGTAGATGGGATGCTAAAGGTAGTAGTGGAGAGTTGTTTTTCTAAAACCTGTGCTATATCACAGGGGTCAGCAATGGGATTTTCTTGATTTTATGTATTTTGTGTGTGTGTGTGTGTTCGTGTTCAAAATAAGTTCAGATTTTTTAAAATTGAAGTACATGTATGTAACCATATACCACCCTGTGGCTCATTTCCTTGTAAGCATACTCAGCAAATCTGTAGAATAGTAACTATAACAGGATCAATGAAAGATTAGCCAGAGTGCATAATGGATCAAAATTGTGCAAATGCAAATATAAATAATGAGAACATGAGATAATGAGATAATTGGCTGTGGGTATATTTCAATGATGGGACAAGTGAGTGTACTTATCCCTTTTTATTCAAGAGCCTGATGGTTGAGGGGTAGTGACTGTTCTTGAACCTGGTGGTGCAAGTCCTGAGCCACTTCTACTTCCTTCTGATTGTAGCAGCGAGAAGGGAGCATGAGCCGGAGGATGGAGATCTCTGATGGATGCTGCTTTATTATGAAAGTATTTCATGTAGATGTGCTCAGTAGTTGGGAGGGCTTTACCCGTGATGTGCTGGGTTGAATTACTACCTTTTGTAGGATTTTTTGTTCGAAGGCATTTGTGTTTCTATACTAGGCTGTGATGTACCCAGTGAATATACTCTCCACCACACATCTATAGAAGTTTGTCAACATTTTAGATGTCATGCCGAATCTCCACAGACTCCCAAGAAAGTAGAGGCGTTGCATTGCCTTCTTCACAACACTCCACCTCTGATCCTCTAATGAGGACTGACTTATGGACTTCTGGTTTCCCTCTCCTGAAGACTACAATTTTGGTCTTGCTGATGTTGAATGAGAGGTTGGTATTATGACACCACTCATTCAGCCAAATTTCCAATCTCCTGTGTGCCTTCTACAAAAACTATTTGGAGTCGGGTGTTCCAACCAATGAGATGAGATTGGAGGTGTGGACTGTAGAAATGCCCTGCCTGGAAGAAAATGACACAGTCAAGTTACTGATAGAGCCTGCTCTTCTCAAGAAAAATCTATTTAAGTGCACCATGACTCAATCAAAACAACTTTCAGAGGACCTTAGAAGAAGAATTGTAGAGATGCACGAAGCAGGAAAAGGCTACAGAAGCATTTCTAAAGACCTGAGTGTTCATCAGTCCACAGTAAGAGGAATTGTCTATAAGTGGAGGAAACTCAGTCTTGTTGCTACTCTCCCTAGGAGTGGGCATCCTGCAAAGATCTCACCAAAAGCACAAAATGCAATGCTGAAGGAGGTGAAAAAGATCGAAGGGTAACAGCAAAAGTCCTGCAGGAATCTCTAGAACTTGCTAAAGTCTCTGTTCAAGTGTCCACTACAAGAAAAACACTGTAAAGGACGTTGTTCATGGAAGAACACCATGGAGGAAACTGCTGTTCTCCAAAAAAACATTACTACACATCTCAAGTTTGCAAAAGACTGTCTGAATGTTCTACAATGCTTCTGGGACAATGTGCTGTGGACAGATGAGATGGAAGTTGAATTCTTTTTGGCAGAAATGCACATTACTATGTTTGGAGGAAGAAGGGCACTGCACATCAACACCAAAACCTCATCCTAGCTGTGAAGCATGGTGGAAGGAGGTTTGGAGCTGCTTTACTGCCTCAGGGCCTGGACAGTTTGCAATCATTGAAGGAACAATGAATTCAAAATTGTATCTTGACATTTTTTACAGGAGAACATCAGGGTAGCAGTCCGTCACCTGAAGCTTGATAGAAGTTGGATAATGCAATAAGACAATGATCTGAAAGGCAAGAGTAATTCAGCAAGAGGATGGTTTTGGAATGGCTGAGTCAAAATCTTGACAATCTTAGTAGAAATGTTGTGGAAGGACCTGAAGCAAGCAGTTCATGCAAGGAAACCCACCAACATCCCAGAGTTGAAGGAGTTTTGTAAAGAGGAATGGCTTAAAATTCCTCCAAGCCAATGTGCAGGACTGATCAACAGGTCTGAAAATGTTTGATGAAATTATCGCTGTGGGTGGGGGGGGGCGGGGGTGAGAGGGTGGTCACACCAGTTACTGAATGCAAAGGTTCACATACTTTTTCTAACAAGTATATGAGGGGTGATTGATAAGTTCGTGGTCTAAGGTAGGAGTCAATTTTAGAAAACCTAGAGCATTTATTTTTCAACATAGACCCCTCCTACGTTTATACACTTAGTCCAGTGGTCGTGGAGCATATGGATCTTGGACCTCCAGAAAGTGTCCACAGCAGGGGTGATTGATAAGTTCATGGCCTAAGGTAGAAGGAGATGAGTTATATAGCTCTCATTATATGCACGTGCAGTTCAACTCTTTGAGTGATTATGCAGAAAGTTTGAAGTTAATAACGCATCAGGGTGATTGATAAGTTTGTGGCCTAAGGTGGAAGGCGATGAGTTATTAATTTCAATCTTTCTGGAGATCCAAGATCTGTATGGTCCACAACCGCTGGACTAAGTGTGTAAATGTAGGAAGGGACTATGTTGAAAGATAAATGTGCTAGGTTTTCTAAAATTGACTCCTTCTACCTTAGGCCACAAACTTATCAATCACCCTTCGTATGTAAAATTGGATCATTTTTCTCATAAATAAATGAACAAGTATAATATTTTGTGTTATTTATTTAATTGTGTTCTCTTTATTTAATTTTAGGATTTACGTGAAGATCTAATCACATTTTAGGTCATATTTATGCAGAGATAGAGAAACTTCTGCAAGGTTCACAGACTTACTAGCACTACTGTTTAATATTGTTTTAGAACCGTTATTCCTGAGGTACTTGTCAACTTTGGAAGGTGCTTGCTTACAGAATGTCATCTTTAAAGAAAATACTGGTTTGCTCTGTACTACCATTTGATTATACACCAGTGGCCACTTTATGAGGTACACTTGTACACCTGTTTGTGAATGGAAATATCTAATTAGCCAATCACCTGGCAGCAACTCAATGCATAAAATCATGCAGATATGGTCAGGAAGTTCATACGTTCAGACCAACCATCAGAATGGGGAAGAAATGTGATCTAAGTAACTTTGACCATGGAAGGATGATCGCTGATGCCAGATGAGTAAGTTTGAGTATCTCAGAAACTGCTGATCACCTGGGATTTTCATGCACAACAGTATCTAGAGGTTACAGAGAATGGTATGAAAAACAGAATTAAAAAATCAATGAGAGGCAGTTCCATCGGCAAAAACACCTTGTTTAATGCCTTGTTTCTTCTGAATGCTTTGGTCAAGCTGACAGGGCAACCATAACTCAAATAAACATGCGCTACAACAGTGGTGTGCAAAAAAACATCTTTAAGTGCACAACAAATCAAACTTTGAAGTGTAAGGGTTACAGCAGCAGAAAACCAGCCCAGGTTCCACTCCTGTATCTAATAATGTGGCTACAGAGTAAATATCCACAACAATTATATGCTGAAATAATTCCAAGTGTTTAAAGTGATTTACAATACCATTTTTGGTTTTGTTTTGCCCGTTAATTAGGTAAATAGTTGCAAGCAGTTCTGATTTTTTGAAACAGCGAAATTCTACAAGGTTCACAAAATTTCTACCACCGTTGTATATGAAGGTCAGATCACATTTTATGGGTAGTTAAAGCAGAAAAAAAACAGGTAAATGCAAAGGTTTTTCTTGCAACCGTATGACACCATATACAACCCTGAGATTAATTTTCTTGCAAGCATTCAACGTTAATACAAGTATACACAATAGGATCAATGAATGACTGCTCCAAACAGGATGGACAAACAATCCATGTGCAAAAGACAACAAACTGCAAATACAAATTAAAAAATGCTACTAATAATAGTAATAGTAGATAAGCAATAACTAATGAGAACATGAGATGAAGAGTCCTTGAAAGTGAGTCTATAGGTTGTGGGAACAGTTCAGTGATGGGGCACGTGAAGTTGATGTTTCAATGCAGGTGCACCTTAAGGATGCATGCTTAAACCACTCTTTTCTCTCTGTACTTATGACTGTGTGTCTCAGCACGGTTCAAACAGCATATACGAATTCATTGATGATACCATTATTGTGTTACATACCCCGTGGGTATCTTGTGACTGTCTTAGGACCATGATGTAATTGAGTATCTGGTGAGCATGATGGTCTTATGATGGTGGGGTGATGTAATTTCCCACCAATGTGAGGTATTATGATATAATTTTCCCACCAGTGAGAGGTCATGTGATGGCCTGTTCCAACAGGTATAAAATGAGAAAGCCTTGCTGTGATGCAGGTCAGTTCATTGTTTAATTCGTCAGTTACTCCATTATGCTGCATATTCGTCTCATGATGCAGTTTTGTTTAAAGTGGAGTTTTACTTTCTACTGTAAGTTGTACTGGCAGTTTTTAAAATCACTGCCAGTTATGTTTGATGTATCTTTGATTTAATTTTAAAGTCTAAATATTGGAGAGTGAAGATTTGCCGAAGTGCGGGAACACAAAGGATTGAGTAAAGTTGGTGTCATTGGCGGTAATACAGGATTGACCTTGTTGAATCTTTGTTCAAGGAATTAGTAACCTGCATCTGAGATAATCCCTGTCTTGTAAGGGCAGAAAGGGTTGGGGCAGTGTTATTCGTCAAGGAAAAGGTCAGTTCCTTTAAGCCGTTTTTATTTCCTTCGTCGTAAATCCTTTGGTCGGGGCATATTTCGGCTGGGATCAGCAGTAACGTCACATTGTCGAGGTATTCTTTACTTCAGGAAAGTCTCTCCATATTGACTGTCTAAATCACTTGGACTTTTACATTTATCACTTTAAGACTGTTCGCATTTGTTGCTTTAAGAACTATGTTCGCATTTATCACTTTAAGAACTGTTCGAGTTGCTGTATAGCAGTTAACTTCCAGTTAAGTTAGTCGTTTGTTTACTTTTCATTTGTTGTTGAGCTGAGTTTAAATAAATGTTTCTTTGTTTATAAAAAAAACTGTCTCAATTCTATGTTTATTGTTGCCAGATCATAACAATTGGTAAAATCTCAAATGATAATGAGATTTCCAGGAGTGAGAAAGATCCTCTGGTTGATTTATGTCATAACAACCACCTTGCGCTCAATGTCAGCATGATTAAATAAGTGATTGTGAGCTTAAACAAGGAAAAGCTGAGAGAACAAGCTCTATTTCTCATTAAGGGGTTAATGTTGCTCAGCCCATGAACAGCTTCAGGTTCCTGAGTATCACATTTTAGAGGATCTATCCTGGGCCCAACACATTGATGCAGTCATAAAGAAGATAAGCCAGTGGCTGTACTTTGTTAGGAGCTTGAGGAGGTTTGGAATGCTACCAAAGATTTGCAAATTGCTATAAATGTATGGTTGAGAGCGTTCTGACTGATTGTAACACTGTCTGGTATGGAGGCTGTAATAGATAGGACCATTTGATATTACTTAGTCATTTGCACTCACTCTGTTAGCCATTTCTGAGCCCATCTACATATTTAAATGTTGAGAGTACCTGCCTTCTCCGCCTAGTCAGGTAGCATGTTCCCTCTGCCATCCGATTCTTAAATGGACATTGAGTCCATCAACACTCCTCACTTTTTTATTATTTCTGTTTTTGCACTACTTTTAATTTAACAAATGTAATATACATATGCACTTACTGTAATATATATACTTAATTATTTTTTCTATATTACTTATTGTATTGTACTGCTGCTGCTAAGTTAACAAATTTTACAACGTATGCCTGTGATATTAAACCAGATTCTGATTCCGTTGCCTCTCAGAGTGGAAAATACTCTTTTATAAGCAATATTCTGCTCTTCTGTCCCTGAAATTTGCCTACCCATGAACTCTACCTTGCTATTGCTGTTTTGCACTAATTTCTAATGTCTTATACTACACTGCTGTCACAAAAAAAATTATGACATATGTCAATGACAATGAACCTGATCCTGGTTCTGATTCCTACTAGTTCCTTATTTAGTACTTAATCTGATGGTTCAGCCCAACCTCTTCATATTAGCTATATATGTGTCTTCTTGCAGTTTACTTTTCTGATTTTGATTCATAAATCTACTTGCATTTCTCCCTTTTTACATTCTGCTGAAGGGTTACAGGTCTAAAATTCTAACTTTCTTTTTCCACAGAAGCTGTCTGACTTTGCCAAGCTTTTCCAGTTTTTAATTTTGCTTTTCAAATTTCAGGTTCAGCTGTTCTGTGCTCTTACTGGGGGGGGGGGAGCTTTGCGATACAGTATAGAAATATCTGTTCTCAAGCTTTGTGGCAGTATACTTTAATGGATTTTTGAATTAAGTAGAGTTTCTGCAGTGACACTTTTGCTGTATGTTCTACATTAATTTTGCTTTGTGAATGTATCCCTACTGGAATTGAATTCCCTGAAGATTACCATCCAACTGTTTCAGAATCAGAGTACAGTTTAATATCAATGGCATATGTCATGAAATTTGTTGTGTGGCAGCAGTATATTGCAATACATAAAATAAATTTAAATTGCAATAAGAAATTCATATAAAAATTAAATTAAACAAGTAGTGCAAAATTAGAGGAAGAAAAATGGTAAGGTAGTGTTCATGGGTTTATTGTCCTTTCCGAAATCTGATGACAGGGTGGAGGAAGCTGTTCCTGAAACACTGAGTGTGTGTCTTCTGGCTCCTATACTTCCTCTTTGATGGTAGCAATGAGAAGAGGTTGTGTCCTGTCCAGAGGAGGTCATAATGGATAATGTATGCCACCATTTTGAGGCATCACCCTTTAAAGGTGTCCTCAATGCTGGGGAGGCTAGCGTCCATGATGGCTGAGCTGGCTGAGTTTACAGCTTTCTGTTATTTTTTCAAATCCTCTGCAGTGGGTCCTCTATACTAGAGAGTGATGCAACCAGTTAGGATACTTTCTACAGTACACCTGTAGGAATTTCCGAGAGTCTTAAGTCTCCATAAACTCCTTATGAAATATAGCCACTGTTGTGCTTTCTTTGCAATTGCATCAATATGTTTGGCCCAGGATAGATCTTCAAAGATGTTGGCACCACAGAATTTGAAACTTCTCATCCTTTCTACTGCTGATCCCTTGATGAAGACTGACTCCACCTTCCTAAAGTCCACAATCAATTCCTTGGTTTAACTGATGTTGAGTGTGCCATTGTTGCAACACCAATCAACCAGCTGATCCAGGGAGATTGTATCTGCTGTCGGGCTATTGTGTTGATAACTGAATTGCAGCGAGTCCAGGGTCTTGCTTAGGCAGGAGTTGATTCTGGCCATGACCAACCTCTCAAAGAATTTCATCACAGTAGATATAAGTGTAGCTGGGCTATAGTTGTTCAGGCAGCTCACCCTACTCTTCTTGGACACCAAAATGATTGCTGCCCTTTTCATTATCCGGCCTAGAGGGATTTCCAGGTTTTGTATCCTGTTGAAAACCAGAAGCCACATATGCATCCTTTGCAGGTGGTGCATTTGGCTGTATTCTCAGGAGCTGGAAAAAAGATTCTTCTGCAAATTTTGCTTCCTAAATTGACTGCATTCAGACTCCATTGGCAAGGCAAAAGATGTTAATTCCAGTCTGAGGAAGAAAATACTGATTTTTATGATTGGGCTGAACAATTAGAATTGTATTAGTATTTGCAAAAAAATTAAGAAGAAAACAGGGGAAATTAATGAAATAGTTGTTTCAAAGATATTTCAGACCTGCGGCTTCTGCAGTTTTTAACATTTCATTGTTCCATCATTGGCTTTTGTAACATTTTCTATAGCTGCATGTATTGAGTCCAATTTTGCTGGATAGCTATCTTAGCTGCATGAATGTTCATGAGACACTAGGATTGGCATATAGTTTAGTTTTGCTCTGCTATTGCACAGTATCTAGAAGCACCATTGGAAAATTTGATGATCAGAGTGATCTTGGAGTGCAAGTCTATAGCACCTTCATTGTGGCAACACAATTAATGGGATCGATAGATGCATAGCATTCTTACCTTCATTAGTTGGAGCCCTGAGTGTAAAAGTCAGGAAGTCATGTTGCAGCTGTATAAAACTCTGGCTAGGTTTCATTTAAAGTATTGTGTGTAAATCTGGTCACTACATTACAGGAAGGATGTGGAGGCTTTGGAGAGGGCGCAGAAGATGCTCACCAGGATGTTGCATGGATTTGAGAGTTTTAATTATAAAGAGAGCTTGAACAAAGTTAGATTGTTTTCTTGAGGGTGTTGGCAGCTAAGGAGTAACCTATTGAAAGTATATATAAATTATAAAAGGCATATACTTAGTAGACAATCAGATTCTTTCTCCCAGGGTTGTATAATATAGGTTTAAGGTGAGATGGGTTATGTTTAAAGGAGATTTATAAGTTTCTGTTATTACACAGAGACATGCCTGAAATGTGATACCAGGAAATGGTCTAAGCAAAGCATTAGTGACATTAAGAGGCATTTCGACAGGTACCTGAATGGGCAGAGAAAGGCAAATGGAATTAATTTGGATTGGCATCATGTTCGGCACAGCCACAGGACTATTTCTGTGTTGCACTGTTCTAGATACTTGTAATGAGGAAACACCTGTCTGTTGTTCTTAACTTCGAATGACAAAGCTAAGAAAAGGCAGTTGATATTTGTGAAGCTTTTCTTTTAAAGCAATTTTAAAAAATTGACATGCCGTAAATTCCGGTGTATAAGCTGACCCAGTGTATAAGGAAACCCCCCATTTTCAAGGTTTTAAAAACTGACTTTTTCATGTTATCATTGTATAAGCGGACCCCTTTTGTACAGGTTTTTGACTTAACCAGAAAAAATCACACGATCTCACATGCCGGTACTCAGTTTTGCCGGATCCGGAACCTGGAAATTTTGTGAACCAGTACCTGCTAAGAAAATAGGCCGACATGTTGTAGAGTGTTATAAGCGAATTCCTAATAAATAAACCAGGGAAGTTTTGGATTAGGTTCCCAATGGTAAAGAATCCTCTGAAATGTAATCCCCGTAAAACCATTTAGCGCCCATTGTAAGCCTCGTTAAAACATAACACAGGGTGGCGGGATCAGTACGGGTACTCTGTATTGAGTTTGCGACCACCATGTACAAAAGATTAAAACAAATGCGATATGATGCTGGCTTCAAGCTGAAGGTTGTCGATTTTGCTAAAGGAACGAATAATTCTACAGCTACTAAGTTCAGTGTAAACGAGAAACAAGTGAGAGACTGGAGAAAGGCAGAGGATACGCTGAGGGAAATGCCAAAGACACAATGTGCATGCAAACCGCAGGAAAACATACCAGTGGCCAGAACTGGAAGAAAAAGTTTTAGAGTGGGTGAATTACTAGCGATCGTCTGGATACATTATTACCAGAGAAATTATTTGAGTTCAAGCGTTGAAATGGGCCGAAAAACACGGAGGTCAGAGAAAGTTTCAACGCTACGTGAAGTCGGTGCACCTGATTTATGAATAGACGTGATCTTGTGTTGAGACAAAAAAACAAAGATTGCTCTGAAGTTGCCGAGTGACCTTGAGAATAAGAGTAAGGCCTTCCAATCGTTTGTAATCAATCATCGAAAGGCACATTCTTACCTGCTCTCACTGATTGGTAACATGGACGAAACACCAATGTTCTTTGATTTTGCTGGCAACTGCACTGTCAATCAGAAGGGGGGAGAAAACAGTCCTTGTCAAAACAACTGGACACAAGAAGCAACATTTTACTGTCGTGTTAACGTGTATGGCTGATGAGACCAAACTACCACTGATGGTGATTTTTAAGAGGAAAATATTCCGAAAGAAAGAAAAATTCCCGTGGGTGGTTGTTGTTTACGTTCAAGACCATGGCTGGATGGGTGAAGCGGGTTGCTTGAAGTGGGTTAAGGAGGTGTGGCATCGACGTCCTGAAGGCTTAAGGAAGGAAAAGTCGCTACTTGTCTGGAACATGTTCAAAGTGCACTTGTCAGGTGAGACAAAAGCAACATTGAAAGCTGAAAATACGGACATTGCAGTCATTCCCAGTAGTTTGACATCCATGCTCCAGCCACAAGATGTGAGTTCAAACAAACCCTTCAAAGAATTCATGCGTCGACAGTGGAATGAATGTATTTTCTTTTGTATTTGACTCAAAAGCAGCCAATAAATATGACTTGTCTTTCGTGTATTCATTTTCTCAAAGTTGGCACCCTCAGTATAAGCGGACTCCCTGATTTTAGGACCAAAATTTAGGGCCAAATTTAGGGCTTATACACTGGAATTTACGGTATACTGACATAAAGTCTGTTTAGAGTCTGCCGCTTATTACTTAAATATTTGGTGATCTTGCATTCCTTTGAAAATAGAGTTTCACATTTTTTCTCTTCTGGCCGCTCAGCTGTAGATAATTATGTTTCTCTTAATCCCTTGTAACATTCAGCTGATTGAGCCTATGCTGACTCTCATAGCAATCCCATTCCACTGCTTTCTTTGTAAACGCTTTACTGTCTTCATTCTTCAATCAGTCACTGAGACGGGGCAATTGATAGCACCTAGTGTTGGGATGTGGAACAAAATCTAGCCACAGGGAAAATGTGCAGTACACTGTATTGTACTCGTATAATAAGTCAATCTGTCCATTTACCTTTTAGTTATGTAAATTATTCTTCAAGTGCATATCAAATCTCCGTATAAAGGTATACACTGTGTTTAAATGTTTCTTATGGACTGCAAGTTTAAAAATGTTTTTCCCCAAATCCCCATGATCTAATTGCCTAAAATTTAAAATCCATGTTCCTTGTTTCTTGAACTGATGCTGCTTATTTGAAAAATAATTTGTAAAATGTTTCTACTTGCCTGATCTAGACCATTTATTTGGTTCTATCAAATCTTCTCCCAACCTCCTTTGTTTCAAGGAAAACAAATCCACCACCTCCTTTGTAACCTTGTTGTTGAAATCTGCAAACCTCTGGAGCCATTCTTGTAGGTCTTGGCTGTACCATTAAGACTTCTACATCATGGTTCAAGTGTCGTGACCAGAATTGGAAACAAAACCAGAAGATGCATGCTAGATTACATTTGTGGAGTAAGAAGTGAAGTTAATGTTAGTGCACAGTAATCCTTCATCAAAGGAGATGTTGTCAAGGACCTGAAATTTTACTGTTTCCCTTTTAACTGCATTTCCAGCTCCAGGTTTGATAAGCTAAGTACATTTATCAGTTTCAATTAAACTGTACTGAAAACTTATGTATGGTCTCAAAATTATGTGGAAAATTGGAATGTACAGAAAATGCTATTTTAAAAAATCAGCGTCAAACTGCGTTTGTGAAAGAAAAACAAACATTGTCAGAACCTTCAGCCTGAATCATTGACTATTTCTCTTCCACAGATTAGCCTGATTTGCTGTATTTTCTATTCACTTTTTAGCTTTACCATCATTTGCAGAATTTTTTCATGAGTTGTGCAAGAAAGAGTACCATTGCCTCTACTTTCTCAGGAGGCTAAAGAAATTTGGTGTGTTCCCTTGACCCTCACCAATTTTTATCAACACATCATAAGAAACACCCTGTCTAGATACATCGCTACTCTAGCAACTGTTCTGCCTGAGACTGTATGAAACTGCAGAAATGTACACACAGCTCGGTGTCCCCTTTTGAGATCAGCCTACACTTGCTGCAGCCAATGTAATCAAATAGTCCACCCATCCTGGGCATTCTCTTTTTTTACTCCCTGCAATACGGCAGAAGATTTAAAAGAGAGCCTGAAAGCAAGTACCACCAGCCTCAAAGAGATTTGAGACTATTGAAGGAACCCCTAGTATGATAAGATGCACTCTTGACCTCACATCTACCTTGTTATGGCCTTGCACCTTACTGTTCACCTGCTTTGCACTCTCTCTGCAACTGTAACACTTTACTGTGCAATCTGTTATTTTCCCTTGTACTACCTCAATGATCCATGGACCAGCCAAGAATTTTGAGGAATCTAGAAGAGTGACTGCTGAAGAGAAGATGCAGGAAGAATCCTGCTACCCAAGCATCGCATCCCAGCTGTTCCCTTGTCCCCACTGCTCCATAGTCTGCAGATCCAGCATTTGTCTCCACAGTCACCAACAATCATCTTGTCACTCCTGAGGACCCTTCTTTTCTCCTCCTGATCTTCGCAAGTAAAGAACCAGCCATCATCACCTCAATGCACTTTTTTTAATACAGTCATTGTTTTAGGAACTGTAGTTCATTTATGGAGTTCAGATAAAGGGCAGTAAAGTTACATAATTGTTTCCAACTTTACAAGCAAGACTGAAAACAAAGTCAAAGTTTAAACGTACTACAAGACAAAATAAATGGAGATGTGAAGAATGAATAGTACTAAGTGTATTTCGCAAGTTCGCAATAAATAATGTTCTTAGTTATTGCACTCCTTTGCTAAATCATTGCTGTGAAATTGGATAATAATTTTGTCAGGACTTCCTTTGCTATACAGTTGGCCCTCCTTATCCGTGGGGGATTGGTTCTGGGAACCCTCATGGATACCAAAAAACATGGATGCTCAAGTCCCTTAATTAACATGTCTCAGTGCGGTGGACTTTAGGACCCAGCGGGGCTCAGGACTTGCTGCCCGCGACTGCTGTTGAATCCGCAGTGTTTCTGGTCCGTTGATGGAAAACAATCACAACTGAAATAAAGTGGAAATAATAAGGCGTATGGAAAGAGGTGAAATGCCATAGGTCATTGGAAAAGCATTAGGCTACAGTCAGTCAATGATCGGAACAATTTTAAAGGATAAAGTGTGAATAATGGAGCATGTGAAGGCCCTGCCCTGATGAAAGCTACAATTATTACTAAGCAACGCAGTGGTTTAATTATTGAAGTACATAACATTTCTTAAGTGTTTTATATGCAGAGAAAGGTAAAGTATATACTATATACTAAGACAAATGTTTGACTGACACTAAATAATACCTGATGTACCTGTTCTGACTTGCATACAAATCTGACTTAAAGACTGCCTTACTTTAAATCATCTCTAGATTACTTATAATACCTAATACAATGTAAATGCTATGTAAATACTTGTTATACTGTATTGTTTAGGGAATAATGACAAGAAAAACAAAGTCTGTACATCCTCAAACAACAAGTGCTGGAGAGAACTTCCAGGTTTTCCCAATCTGCAGTTGGTTGAATCCGTGCATGCGGAACTCGCGTATAAAGAGGGCCGACTGTATTCCTGTAACTGACTATTCTATTCATTGTCTCAATTTTAAGAGATATCTCAAACTTAAAATATGTGTGATAAGTTTAATACAGTTGAGATATTGCAAAATACATCTGTGCTAAAATTATCTACTTTCACTTTTGTTTCCAGCAATACCATGGATATCTGGTTTCTGCTTTTGCTGCTGATTTGCAGTTGTCCTGTGTGTCCTAATGAACACAACACAACAGGTAAGTAATTGGAGGTCATTGGTATCTGAAGCAGACACTGTATTATAATCCCATGTGCTGCTTGTTTTATGGTCATTGAGTAAAACCATGTTTTAGATTAATTTCCAGTATAAAAACTTTGAATTATAAAATATTATATCATTCAGTAGTTTTGAGTATGAATAACAAAAAGTCAAATCTCTGTCATATTTAAAATGAATTGCGCCACAGTCTACACCAAAGATAAAATGAAAATTAAAGTATTTCAGATTGGTAAATCGACAAACATTAAAGCAGTTGTACTTCTGCTTGGATATTGAATTCAACATATGCAGATGGTATATTGTGAACTGGACGTTTCTGAATGTGATGAATCTAAAACGAATTTTGCATTGTTAATAGACTAAGTTTAGTAATGTATGATATGAAAGATGTTTTTCTATGTAATACTTCTGTTCCCTCTTTTTTTTTACTTAGCTGCTTCATTCATATAAAAGATAATTTATTTAGTGCATGCCCTTAGCCGGTTTCAGTTTCTGATCTGCTTTTTACTTTTAGTTTCTCCTTCTGCCACCACCATCATCACCTCAAGCTTAATAAGTTCAACTATGCAACTAGAAAACTCACCAACCCAGGGTACCCCCAACCCAGGATCAGCAAATGTGACTGGAGATGATTCACAAATGTTTAATACCACAGATGCTACCAGTGTGAGTTCTACTATAGCTACAGCTGAAGCAACAAATAAACCATTGCAGGAAGTGACTCCAAACATTACAAATTCTAATGCTACAGCCAGTCCATCCATAACAGCAAGCGGAAAATCCAATGGGTCATCAGCCGAAATGACTGCAGTTCCCACATCAGGTAGAGCAAGCTGCTTCATGCCATTTTGTTCAGTTTTACTTTTGCTTGAAAGTAAATCCTGCTGTGATTGTGTTGTGCTGGAACAGAAAAAAAATACTGAATTTGTTGCTTTGATTTATTAAGGAATGCATTTCTTTGTGATGTGTGGGGAAAATGTATTAATCATAAAATTTTAATCATCAACCACATTCTGCAAAGAAGGTGCATGGGTTTCATTTATCACACATTAACCTTTTACTGTGCATGAAATGTGTTTCTTGCATTTGTGTTACATGTATTGTGTTTGAAGTATGGGAGGAAATTACCTTATTGACTACTGTGCACCGTGGTCCTTTTTCTTCTTCTCTAATCCTTCTTTCTGATCCATCCATATCTTCCATAATATGAAAGTGGCAAGTTAGCTGCTCTTTAGCTTCAGCTCTTGCTTTGCCAAAGGGAAAACAAGTTTCACCCTTCAATTGTGAAGCAATTATTCTGGGATTTGACTCCACCGGAATGTTCAAAATACTACCATTTGCCTTATGAAAGGGGTCTTGAGCAAATAATTACTTAATTTGCATATTTTAGTGAGTCGGGTGAAAATTTTAATTTCTTTGGAGCTATAAAATGAGTAAAACACAATAAATATTCTTTTAAATCATCCTGAATAGTCTGTATTCAACCTATAATTAATTGAAATGATGATGTCAGGGGATTGTATGTCTTATATTTCAGTGTGTAACCATGGTTAAAGAAAACAAAGGCTCCACATTTATAGCAGGGATCACTGAATAACTAGTTGGCTTGATTATTGCAAATACTAGCTTATTTAGCCCATTGTGTTTGCACTGTTATGCTCTTTAATTACCAGGGCTATTAATTTATGGTGATTGAATAAGTGATTTTGTTTTATTGTAAATTATTAAGTTAATAATGAATTTTGAAAAACATGTTAGTGATATAAGCCCAATGAATTTTCAAAGGATCTTGCCGTGATAAGGCAGGTTTGATATACTTGACCTTAGTCTAGAATAGATGGTTATCTCCAGTCTTTTCAGAGACATTTTGATTCCAGGCTGTTCTTCATCACAATTCATATTCATTACCAAATGAGAAGATGCTAAATAACCGGCTGTGGAGTTCTTGATTGTACCACTCTTACAAATAATAGCCTAGGCATTTCAACCCCAGTTAATTTAAACTACAGACTCAAATATGGAGTGGCTGTAATTTTTGGAAATGTGTTTTGATAGAAAATTTATGTGTAATAGCTAGTTACTGGAAATATGTACATGTTTCTGAAATCCTTATCTACATTAAAAATTAATACAATTCTGTCCAAACAAAATATGTCAAATACAAGTTTACACTTTCATTATGTTCAATTGAATGTTATAATTTTATCAAAATGTATATAAAGTATTTATTTAATTTCTTTGCATTTCCTAATACCAATGATAGAAAAGCTACAGCACTATTCACCTTTAAAGATGCATTATGTGAAGTTCATCCTGAACAAGTTATCCTCAACAGTTCAGATCTCAAATAGTATACACCCTCTTGTTCACTAATAATACAGAAAATATTTTGAAGAACTGAGTTAATTGAATCTGTTCAGTGGCAATGTTATATCCATTTAAAAAATAATATTTATTTAAAAAGTTATATTAAATCCAGTCATTCAATAAAATTAGCAATCTAGTGCTGCTCCAAAACTTAACTGATCAGCAGATGGTTAAAATAAAACAAATTTTCTAAATTTATAAGTGTATTTTAATATTTTTCCCATACAGGTGGAACACCAGTTGATCCAGGTAAGAGTTAAATTCTCAACGGGATAGTTTCCATCCCCACCAATTGATGTGATCTACTTAGGAACTTTCAGTTTTATATTGTGCTACCTACAAATTTAGCAAAAATGTTTCTTTTTGAAGTAACTGGTTTGTCACAAAGTTGCAAGTTAAAGTAACTGATTTGTCACTAAGTTGCAAATTTCACATTACAAACAAGTGTTGGCACCAACACACCATACAGTAAGCACTTTATTCTTGCCATTCATTGTGTCAACTCTTAATTTACTGGCAAATGTAACATTTATTACCTGTCAGTGATGATCTTTGAAGGTAGTTGTCAACCATGGCCAAAGTTCTGCATTAGTTGTTGAATAGGAAGTTGCATGATTTGTGTACAGTGACATGGAAGGAATAGTAATTTCCTTTCAAGTCAGAATGCTGTGACTTGGAAGGGATCCCACCTGTGGCAGTGTTCTCATACACTCACATCCTTTTCTAACTATACATCATGGATTTGGGAGGTACTCATGACGTAATCTTAATGAGTTGTGGCAAACTGTATTGGTTTCTCCCAATCCGTTGGTTTCATCAGCTGTGTGGAGAAGAGGAATGTCTTCTGCATGGCAGCAGCTTGCTCATACTGCCCTGGCTTGCTTATCCATAGACAGCTAGGATGAATATCCATGGATCGACCTTGACCAACAGAGGGCTTCCTTCCGGTGGTGGCACGACATTATTACAGCTTGGGACATTCCGGAGTTTGGAGTTTAATTCTGGCACCATTCTATAAGGGATCTCATTACATCCTTCCCATGTAATATGTGCGTTACCCAGGAGTTCCGGTGTACTTATTTTTTATTTATTCCTCTCTCCACCCCCCCTGCCTCCACCCCCCAATTAAACTAAAGATTATCATTATTTGTCACATGTACATCAAAACATAAAGTGAAATGTTTCATTTGTACCAAATCAAATAGTGAGGATTGTGCTGGAGCCTCTCTGAAAGTATTGCCATGTTTCTGGCACCAACATAGCATGTCCACATCTCATTAACCGTAACCATATGTCTTTGGAATGTAGGAAGACACAAGAACACACAAAAGGTGCATGTGGTCATGGGAGAATATACAAACTCCTTACAGAAGCAGCGGGAATCAAACCTTGATCAAAGATTGCTGGCATCAAAGAGCAGTTGCACTAACCACTATGCTACCATGCTGTCCTGCAGGGTTCTCAATGGAACCTAAGGGCAGAGGTCACCAACCTTTTTTGCACCGTGGACTGGTTTAATATTAACTCTTGCGGACTGGCTGACGGGGCGGGGGGGGGGGATGTTAATCACGACGGGAAACAGCAATACTTGAAGGGGGTTCCTTATGTCCAGTCCTTTCCGCAATTTAGTTTTTGTGGCTATCAGCACTTGCTTTTGTCCTGCTTACTCACGTTTTTTTCGCTCAAAAAACTCAACGGGTTTGTCTTTAAGTGCAGGGTGCTTGGACTCAAGGTACTGAAGCAGTTTTGAGGGCTTCATTGCCTCATTAGGCAGCCTCCGGGCCCGAACTCCAGCTTCCTGCTCGCCTGCCGCCAGACGCCTTGGCCAGGTGTGGCTGGTTGTGGGTGGGATGAAAGGACAAGGTAGGGGCCAGAGGTCCCCGTGTCAGGGCCGTGACAGTCGCAGTCTAGAGAGAGCGACCGAGCGAGGACTACGATAGGGCGCTCACCCCCCCCCCCCGTAGGTCGGTAGGATCTATTGACTGACGAAAGTTTGGCTTGAGGGATGACTTTCAGTAGATCGCAGCGAAGTAGCTTTGCTACTTATGAAACCCTGAGCCCGAATTAGATCATCTGCGAATATTTTAGCACCAGGTTCCCCACGAACATTCGGTGTGCTAAACAGGTTCAGAGGCGGCACCATCTGTCTGTTCTCCAGGCCAGTAGCACCGGCACTTCCCGCCGGCCATATGAGGCCAACCAGTGATCCCTGGCATGAGGGTTTAGGCGACTGATGACTTCGCGTGTGTTCAAGTTCAACAGTGGGCGTGACAGGGAATGAGGAAAGGTGCAGCTGACTCATATTGTTTCATATCGCCAAATTATACCGTTTCCTCGCAGCCCGGTAGCACATGCTTTGTGGCCCGGTACCGGTCCGCGGTCTGGTGGTTGGTGACCACTGCCCTAGAGTACCATGAGAGTTTGTGATTTTAAAAAATAAAACATTTTTCTTTTGAACTTCGCCGGCAGTGTGCAGTGGGACCATGCTTATTTGCTTGATTCCATTCTCAGTTTTTCATGTGAGATGGGGAGGCCGCTGATAACTTGTGAGTACTGTATTGCAGAGGGAGAGATGGTAGGCTGGTAATTGGTAAGCCCTGTATTGCACCAAGGGGAGGATGGTAGGCAGTTCAGGAATGTGAAGTGCATTTTCCAAGCATTGAATGAACTCCCCCATCTTGGGCTGTGACATCAGTCTCTCCCTCCTGAATTACATCCCCAAACACCCGCTTAAGTGCCACCGACTGACTTATGGGAGCGAACAGACTCAACTGGTGTAGTAGAAAACTGGAGGGAAATCTTCATTCTAAAGAAGGAATTTTTACGACTCAGCTGCTGGCCTGCCGCTTTACTGTTGCAAACATTGTGAAAGGTGGATTCTAGGTTAGAAATGAATTGTATTGTGATTTTTTTTTGTTTTTTTTGGCAGTTTTCTCATTTAGTTATTCATTATGCCATTTTTATATTTTATAAAATTGTGTTTTAGGCTATATTTATTCATATTGCTTTGGTTTATGGTTTTTAGTGTTGGCGCATGGCCTTGTGGATAAGGCATCAGGTCTAGTGATCTGAAGGTCACTGGTTCGAGCCTCACCTGAGGCAGTGTGTTGTGTCCTTGAGCAAGGCACTTAACAACACATTGCTCTGCAACAACACCGGTGCCAAGCTGCTTGGGTCCTAGTGCCCTTCTCTTGAACAACATCGGTGGCTGCCGGTCTCCCATACAACCCTGCCCAGGCCTGCGCCCTGGAAACCTTCCAAGGCGCAAATTCATGGTCTCACGAGACTAACGGATGCCTATTATATGGTCTTTAGTAATTTTGTTATTCAACATTGTCAATAATTTTTCATGTTGTTAATAGCATTAATTAAAATCAACTTACAATCTTTATTTAAATTAAATCGACCGAGCCTACCTTTAGAAAAATTAAATCCCATTCGGCTTATGTCAATTATTTAACAGAAATTTGCTATGTTTGCCTTAAGAGTTTTAAAATTTTATGAAATGGAAAGAGATTAATTTCAAGAAAGGTAAGCTCAGCTTAACTACCTTTCTTTTCAAGAAAGGTTGGCTAAAAATTTATTCTCTACTCAAAAGAGCATTGACAATTATTTTACTGATCACATTAATGTACTGTGAGCTGTAGATATAACACTGGATAACAAAGATTTTGCTTCCTGAATACCTTTAGGTGTATCTTATATATTTTGGGCTACTGATCATGAAAATCACCATGAAATTTCCCTATCACGCACCATTTTTTAATAAACTTATGTTTATTATTTCAATTCATAATTCAAGTCAATTAAAATGTTGCCTACAGTGTAAGCTGGAAAGTTTCCTATCTTGTCCACGGCTGCTGCATGGCAGGACGGGTTTTAGTAACAATTATTGGGTTCAGGACTGTAAGGATGGAATTTGCTATCACCAGGCACAAAAATGTTTATGAAGGATTTTGATATTTGAGACAGATGCTTCCCAGAATAACTGATGCCAAGAATAAGGAAAGCATTTCTGTTGGTCCACAAATCAAACAGGTCATCAATGACAGGCAATTTGAAGAATTTCTGGTGGGACCAGAGAAAATCACAAGGAAGGCATTCAAGGAAGTTCATGAAATTTTTCTCGACATCTACAGAGCACCAAACTACATGCAGCTGGTTGAAAGCATGCTTCAAGCATATAAGACCATGAAATGCAAATTGTCACTAAAGATTCATTTTCTGCATTCCCGTTTAGACTTCTCCCCTGCAAATCTTGGTGCTGTTAGTGCCGAGCATGGTGAAAGGTTTCACCAGGACATTGCGGTCGTGGAAAAAAGATACCAGGCAACTGGAATCCATCAATGCTGGTGAATTGTTGGACACTTAAGCGAGAAGTCTCAGACACTGAGTACGGATAAAAATCATTAACAAAATATTTTTAACTTAGTTGAACATCAGCATCATTATGCAATTAAACACATTAAATTCAATAAAAGTTAATTTGATGTTTCTTCAAATTCCTACATGATACAAGTAGTCTGAAATTATATTTGTGTTCATCTTCAAGCAGTCTATCATAAACAAAAAAAATTCTGAGGAAGCAACACTTCTGAAAAAATTTGTTGTCCACTGTAATTTTACGCAGGGGCTCCCTGAGACCTGAAAATTATTTCAAGGGTTCCTGCAGGGCAGAAAGGTTGAGGAGGGTTGGGTGGTGTATAGGGTATAGATTTTTGAGGCATGTTGGGGGGGGGGATGGTTGACTGTTTAAAAGTGTAGAAGAAATTGTATTGCTGAATTGAGAGAGCATTGTAGAATATCCTGCTAGGATCATCCAACAAGGCATAATGGCAAATACCTAATAATAAGAGAAAGGCAAAATCACTTTGCTCAGGTTATACAATGGACATTGCAATATTAAGCAGAATTTAGAGGAACAGGGAAGTAAGGAGATCACAGAAAAGTGTAAAAGCAGTAGGGGTATTAGTAGTATTGTAGTACTTTCCCAGTATTGACTGTGATTGCTTTAGTGTAAGGGTCCCAACAAGGGAAAGTGACTTTATTTGACTTCGTCTTAAAAAAATTAATCTAGGCACACAATAGAAGTGTCAGCTAAAGAATATTTCAGAAATAGTGGCACAGTTTTATAAGTTTCAAGATGTTTATGAATAGGAATAAAAGCAAGATAAATCATAAATTAGCTGAAGACTGATTTCAGCAGTGCACGAGGGGCCCTTCGGTAAAACAACATAATAATTGGGAGGTTCTTAAGGAAAGTTTGCAAAAATTAAGGAATGGCATGTTCTAGTATAGGTGAAATACAAAGATGGCAAAATGGAGAAGTAATCAGTGACTGAAGTTATGGAAGATTTGATTATGGAGAAAAAACTTATGACAAATTTAGCCATCTGCAATTGAGTGAGTCTGTTAAGAATTACAGAAGATGTAGGAGAGCACTTAAGAAGAGAGCCATGGAAGGGAGTATTAGGAAAAACTCAAATCCATACGACCATAAGATATAGGAGCAGAAGTAGGCCATTTGGCCCATCGAGTCTGCTCTGCCATTCAATCATGGGCTGATCCAATTCTTCCAGTCATCCCCACTGCCCTGCTTTCACCCCATATTCTTTGACGCCCTAGCTAATCAAGAACCTATCTCTGCCTTAAATATACCCAATGACTTGGCCTCCACAGCCGCTTGTGGCAACAAATTCCACAGATTTACCACCCTCTGACTAAAGTAATTTCTCTGCATCTCAGTTCTAAAAGGACGTCCTTCAATCCTGAAGTTGTGCCCTCTTGTCCTAGAATCCCCTACCATGGGAAATAACTGCCAAATCTAATCTGTTCAGGTCTTTTAACATTCTGATTGTTTCTATGAGATCCCCTCTCTCTCCCCCCCCCCCCCCCCCCCACATTCTCCTGAACTCCAGGGAATACAGCCAAAGAGCTGCCAGAATTTCCTCATACAGTAACCCTTTCGTACCTGGAATCATTCTCGTGAATCTTCTCTGAATCCTCGCCAATGCCCATACTTATAGTCATTCTATAAGTATATTTGGAGTAGGGAAAGAGTGTGCCCCCCCGTCATCATATTTGTGAGGATATGCATAAGGTCAGAAATGGAATCATCTTGTATGTATTCATCCAGGTGAAAGTTGTGGAGGATAGTTCATGGAAGGACTTGTTGATGGTCTGGTATGTATAATTTGTAAGAAAGTAAAGAGTAAGGGGCAGATAAGATCTATCTTGGAATACAGTGGAAACAAAGGCAAGACTGCCAGGTGGGAGATCATGGCGTGGATTGGAGAGCAGTTCATTGCAGTCTTTACATGTTAGGTTTACAAAGCGACCCAGACCTGTTGGGTCCTATCTGCTGAGCGAGAGATTGCTTGGGTTATTACAGGTAGTCCCTGAGTTACGAACATCTGACTTATGGACAACTCGTACTTACGAACCGAGGAAGGAGAATGCTGTCCGCCATTTTAAGTTGGATTGCGACACTGTCCGCCATTTTAAGTCGTTGCTGTTGACACTGTTGAATGTGTAACTTTGTATTTTGGCTTAAATTTTTCTTAGCGAGATTCACCCTGACTCCCCCCCACCCCCCCCCCCCCCGTTCCGGTTGGCTGGTGGCGCAGTGAGATCAGCGCCGGGCTCGAGAACGGAGGTTCCTGAGTCCGATCCAGTGACAGATCACTCCCGTGTGGGGTTGATGTCGATCCGGTGACTCCCGTACCATCCGTGCTGGGTTGATGTTGAGTTCTCAACTCGACCTCGTCAAAAAAAAAAAGCACTGTCACCTCCAGTTTACATTCCCACATGGAATATTGTGGAGGATCAAATACCCAAACCCAGCACAGCCCCCACTTGTCCCATTTAACCTGTCTCAGTGCGGTGGACTTTAGGACCCCAGGAATTCACTGCGGTGGTCCTTAGGACCCAGCGGACCTCAGGAGCCGGTGGAGCTCGGGACCCGCTGCCTGCAGTGTTTCTGTTCTGTTGATGGGAAGCGATAGCGATTCAAAATAAAGTGGAAATTATAAAGCGTATGGAAAGAGGTGAAACATCATCAGTCATTGGAAAAGCTTTAGGCTACAGTTAGTCAATGATCGGAACATTTTTAAAGGATAAAAGATAAAGTGAGAATAATGGACCATGTGAAAGACCCTGCCCCGATGAAAGCTACAATTATTACTAAGCAACGCAATGGTTTAATTATTGGAATACATAGGTTTCTTAAGTGTTTTATATGCATAGAAAGGTAAAATACATACTATATACTAAGACATATGTTTGACTAACTGACGCTAAATAATACCGGATGTACTTGTTCCGATTTACGTACAAATCTGACTTGTAACCCGGGGACTGCCTGTGGTTACTTAGCAAGGGCCAATAAAAAGAAGGGAAGTGTAAACAGAGTGGCCATTGTGGGAGTAGAATATTATTGTAACCTATTGAATATCGAACAGCTTAGACAGTGTGGATGTGGAGAGGATGTTTCCTATAGTGAGCAAATCTAGGACTAGAGAGCAGAGCCACAGAATAGAGGGATTTTCATATACAGTGGATGTGAAGGGGAATTTCTTTAGCTGGGGGTGGTGAATTGCTACATACAGCTTTGGAGGCCAAGGCACTGAGTGTGTTTAAAGCAGAGTTTGATCAGATCTTGATTAGTTAGGGCATCAAAGTTTGTGGGCAGAAGGCAGGAGAATGGGATTGAGATGTTAATATATCAGCCATGATGGAATGGTGAAGCAGACTCGAATGGCCAATTTTTGCTCCTGTGTCTTCTGGTCTAAGATATTAGAAGAATATAGCTAATTTCCTTTTATTTCTGCAGGGCAACCAGGTTTACTAGATTGCATGCTAGATTGGTCTGGAAGGTTAAGATACTGGATTTCAGGTGAGCTAGTTAATTGAATCCAAAATTGGCTTGATGATAGGCAGAGGATCCTAGTAGAAGGATATTTTGTTTTAATTGTAAATCTGTGAATAGTGGTGACTATATGAACCAGTTCTGGACTTTGCTGTTTGTGATGTATGTTAATTACTTGGACATGAAGATAGGAAGTATGTTTGCTGTGACATGAGAGTTGTGGCGTTAGAGTAAGGAAGGTTGTCTAAGGCTATATCAGGATATAGGTGAATTGAAAAATTTGGGCAGATCATTGGTAGATGGAAGTTAAACCCGACAAGTGCAGGGTGAAGCATTTTGCATGTCAGGTAAGGGTCGGATGTGTACTGTAAATGTTAGGGTACTAGGAACTGTTGGCAAACAGAGGAACCATGTGGTCAAAAAGTAATATAGTTCTCTGAAAATGGCAACACAAGTGAGATGAAGCTGTATATATGTTTGCCTTCAGAGCATTTAGTATAAAAATTCTGTTTCAGCTGTACAAAATACTGATTAGGCTACACATGTTATATTGTGTGCATTTCTGGTTGCTATACAAGAGAAGGAAAGACATCGAAACATAGAAAACCTATATCACAATACAGGTCTTTCGGCCCACAAAGTTGTGCTGAACATGTACGTACCTTAGAAATTACTAGGGTTACCCATAACCCTCTATTTTTCTAAGTTCCATGTACTTATCCAAAAGCCTCCTATCATATCCGCCTCCACCACCATGGCCGGCAGCCCATTCCACGCACTCACCACTCTCTGCTTAAAAAAAAACTTACCCCCGACATCTCCTCTGTACCTACTTCCAAGCACCTTAAACCTGTGCCCTCTTGTAGCCATCTCAGCCCTGGGAAAAAGCCTCTGACTATCCACACGATCAATGCCTCTCATCCTCTGTCACTCTAAGAAGAAAAGACCAAGTTCACTCAACCTGTTTTAGAAGGCATGCTCTCCATTCCAGGCAACATCCTCTGCACCCTTTCTATGGTTTCCATGTCCTTCCTGTAGTGAGGCGACCAGAACTGAGCACAGTACTCCCAAGTGGGGTCTGACCAGGGTCCTATATAGCTGCAACATTACCTCTCGGCTTCTAAATTCAATTCCACGATTAATGAAGGCCAATACACCATACACTGTATGCCAGGAATGTGATTGGCAATTGAGAGTGCAGAGGAAATTCCCCTGGATGTAGCCATGATTGGAAGACTTTAGAATAGAATGGCTTGTCTTGTTTCCCCTGGTGCAAAGGAGTCTGAGGGATCATCTGAAAAAAGATGTAAGATTATGAGAGGTATAAAAAAGCTAGATAGTCTAAATATTCTTTCCCATAGAAGAACTGCAAAAACCAGCGAACATGGGTTAAAGTTAGAGGAGTTTTAAAGTGGATTTGAGGCTTAGGTTTCTAGTACAGAGAGGAGTTGATATCTGGAACACACTGCCAGATGGTGTTTTAATTGGAAAGGATTGCTATGTTTAGGAGACACTTAGACAGGCACTCAATAGGATACTATAACGGGTGAATAGAATTTTATTTTTCCTAATTGACATACAGCATGGAGTAGGCCCTTCTGGTCCTTTGAGCTGCGCCGCCCAGCAATCACCCAGTTTAATCCTAGCTTAATCAGGGGACAATTTATAATGATCAAATAACCTACCAACGAGTATGCCTTTGGAATGTGGGAGGAAACTGGTGCACCCAGAGGCAACCCACATGGTCAAGGGGAGAACGTACAAACTCCTTACAGGCATTGATAGAGTAAGGTATAAACTTCGGTGTGGAGCTGCATTTCATTAAACAGCTGTACCAGCTTCATTTCTGAATTAATTGAACCTTTTTGATATTTTATAATTTTAGAGTGCATATCTTTAGTATCCTGAATATATGCTTCATATAAGTGCAGATTTATCTGTGTTCAACCTTAAATTGATGGAGCAATTATGAGAGTTGAGGATGGTTTCAAGGGTATACCACATGTTTGCAAGTAATATTTCAAGGAAAGTTGTTATAACTTCACCTAACTTGTGCTACAGTTCTCATTATTGGCCAATAATATTAATATTTGAGATTGCCCTGCTCCATGATACTAATTTTATCATGCTAATGAATACATAAAAGTAAGGCATGCAATCTCATAGTAACACAGACAAAATACTGGAGGTCTTCACTACCTTTTCTTTAAGAACATAGCTGATCTTGTATCTTAGAGACTCCATACTCCCATCTTTTCATTTTCTTAATATCTAAAGTTCTGTTGATCTCTTAAGTATATTCAGTTACTGTGCTTCCACCAACACAATTTGGGACAATTACAATGGTGTAATCTAGTGATTTCCCAACAGGGGTGGTATCGGCCCCCAAGGGGGTGATTGTGTCTTGAGGGGCCATTAGGGAAAATAGAAGTTGGGGAAGTGTTCACGATTTGTGGGAGGGATGGTAAGCGACATCCTAACATGAGGCATGAGAGCTAATTGACCATCTGCAGAGCAGGCACTTTCAAAAAGAAGGATGAGGCACTGGGACACAGGAAGAACCATAGCTCTGCAGGCAGTGAACACTCATTGTCACAGTGTATCTGAAACCTGGCAATCTCATCCGACATTACCAACCAAACAGACTTTGTCAGGGATGCATAAATTAGCAACCAGAGTGCCCAACAGTTCACTTGGCTCATGGCACGGAATGAGTTCATGCCATTTAACAATTGGTAAGTCAAGTACACCCTCTCAACTTTCTTGGCAGATCTATGGAAAACAGGTTGCGCAACGATACAGTGCTGGCCGGAACCAAACTTTGAAATAGAGCCAATTAGTGAACCTGCTGACTCCAAGGAGTCTTCTTAAGCTTTTCAAAATGACCTCAGTGTACAATGTCCTGTGTGTGTTACTAAAAAGGGCTTCTTTGGTTTGTTACGAGTAGGAATGCTTCTTTGTCTGTTAAAAGTTTCTCTTGCCATTGTTTCGCTTTAGAATGGCTGATATGATAATTGTATTCATTTGTTAATCAATGGGGAATGTTATTGTGTTTTGTGAGGCTGGGAACTTGGGGGAGGGGTTGCGTGGGCTTGGGGTGTAGGGAGTCGGGAGGAAGACGCCGAGGAAGAAGGACGTGCGCTCGGATGCCCACCGGGAAGTCCGAAGTGGGAGTTTCGGGAGGACGACCACCGAGGAGTCGAATGTTTCGCTGCACTAAACTGACTGAACTTTGATAAGTTGGCGCCTTTTGTTTTTTTCTTGTATATATATATATATATATATATATATATATTGTATTGCCTAATACTCTTTTAATTTTAGTAAACTCTTTAAAGTGTATTTCATACCGGTATTTGTTGTGGGTGTGATACTGTTGGCGGGCGCGAGGCATAAACGCGATTCTCACAGCACCTGCGTGTACGGGAGGTGGGTTGGTGTGTGGCTGGATCTCTTTTTTCCCCTAGACATATACCAGCCTGTTGGGTAAGTGTTACATCAGCTTCATATGTGTGGTCAAGAGCCATCTTTGGGGATTATGAGACCTTACACGATTGGTCAATTGAGCCAACTAGAATAGTAGCTTGCTGAACACCAACTCTGTCCAGACTAACATTCAGATTCCAACCTGAATCCTTGTCAACGTAATCATCTTCACCTCGCTGTTCCTTTGTGTGTTGCTACCACCAATCTATCCATGTTAACTCACTGCCGTTGTCAACATCCGGCAGGTATTTCCAGTTGGTGATCATTTTTTAATTTTAATTTAGCCCCGTTAATGATATGAGGCAGCGAAGCCTTGAATTCTAATCCTGCTAGGAAACTGAACTCCAGAAAGTGCGTCAATATAATATGACAGACCAGGAGTATGGTTTAATGTCGTTCCCGTTAGATCTGCGATGCCCCTTGTGTCTTATTTGCAATACTGCACTGCCTAATGAAGCCATGATACCACTAAGATTGCTTGAACATTTCTGTAAAAGACACTCTGAAAAGGTCACTTTGTAGTAGTGTGCTGCACGCAGCGCTGAAATAACGACACGTAGTCGGTGAGCTGCAGTTGCAAAGAGGTTTATTCAAACTTCGTGGCCTTGCTATAAAGCCTTCTTGTTCCCGCCCTCCCCGAGCGGGAATGCCATAGAATGCATATTCACAGTCCTGTCCCGCGCACGGACTTTTCCCCTTGCTGGTGAAGAAAGCTTGGTGCCCTCTTTGGGACCGGCCTCAATGCTGGCGCGCACCACTTTGTGAGCCGGTTCAATTGAGCTGGGAAGTGGGTTGCCACATAACCCCCCCCCCCCAGAACCAGCGATACACCCCCCAATGTCCTCAGTCTGGGTCGGACTCTGTTTGGGAGGACTGCCTCTGCGCCACGGTGCCTGAATCTCGACCGGCTGCGCCAAGTCCACATGGGCCGGTTTGAGTCGGTCCACCGTGAAAACCTCCTCTTTCCCCCCAATGTCCAGCACGAATGTGGACCCGTTGTTTCTGATCACCGTAAACAGCCCCTCGTAGGGCCGCTGTAGCGGTGCCCGATGTCCGCCCCGTCGTACAAAAATGAACTTACAGTTTTGCAGGTCTTTGGGTATGCAGGTCGGGCTCTGTCCATGCTGTGAAGTGGGTGTGGGGACCAGGTTACCGAGCCTCTCGCGTATTCTGCCCAGGACTTCTGTGCGTTCTTCCTCTTGCCCCCTTGGGACTGGTATGAACTCTCCTGGGACAACCAGGGGTGCGCTGTACACCAACTCGGCCGACGATGTGTGCAGATCCTCTTTGGGTGCCGTGCGGATTCCGAGCAGGACCCAGGGAAGCTCGTCCACCCAGTTAAGCCCTTTGAGGCGGGCCATGAGAGCCAACATCAGGTGACAGTGGAAACACTCCACTAGTCCGTTTGACTGTGGGTGGTAGGCAGTTGTGTGGTGCAGCTGTGTCCCCAAAAGGCTGGCCATAGCTGACCACAGGCTGGAGGTGAACTGGGCGCCTCTGTCGGAGGTAATGTGGGCCGGTACACCAAAGCGAGATACCCAGGTTGCAATCAGTGCTCGGGCGCAGGATTCGGAGGTGGTGTCGGTGAGCAGGACCGCCTCTGGCCATCTTGTGAACCAGTCCATGATAGTCAGGAGGTGCCGCACTCCTCGCGACACTAGCAGGGGGCCCACGATATCCACATGAATGTGGTCGAAATGCCGGCGGGTGGGGTGGAACTGCTGTGGCAGGGCTTTGGTGTGCCGCTGCACCTTGGCTATTTGGCAGTGCATGCATGTTTTGGCCCGGTCACTGACCTGCTTGTGGAGTCCGTGCCAAACGAACCTGTTGGCTACCATCCGGACGGTTGACCTGATGGAGGGGTGCGCTAAATTGTGAATGGAGTTGAAAATGCGCCGCTGCCAGGCTGCCTGGACGATGGGGCGGGGTTAGCTAGTGGTGACGTCACAGAGTAGGGTCCTCTCACCTGGGCCTACAGGGAGGTCCTGGAGCTGCAAACCGGAGACTGCAGTCCTGTAACTAGGGATCTCTTCGTCTGCCTGCTGCGCCTTCGCCAGCGCTTCATAGTCTACCCCCTGGGACAGGGCTTGGATGTTAGGGCGGGAGAGGGCGTCCACGACATTGTCCTTTCCCCGAGACATGCCGGACATCCGTCGTGTATTTGGAGATGTAGGACAGATGTCGCTGCTGACGGGACGACCGGGGTCAGATACTTTCGTGAACGCAAAGATAAGAGGTTTGTGGTCCGTGAACGCGGTGAAGGGCCTACCTTCTAAGAAGTACCTGAAATGCCGGATTGCCAGGTATAGCGCCAGCAGTTCCCGGTCAAAAGCACTGTATTTGAGCTCGGGTGGTCGTAGGTGTTTGCTGAAAAACGCCAGGGGTTGCCAGCGACCCTCGATGAGTTGCTCCAGCACTCCACCGACTGCCGTGTTAGATGCGTCCACTGTGAGGGCGGTAGGGAAGTCCGTTCTGGGGTGCACTAGCATCGCGGCGTTTGCCAATGCTTCTTTGGTTTTAATGAAAGCGGTGGCGGACTTCTCGTCCCAGGTAATGTCCTTGCCCTTACCTGACATCAGGGCGAACAGGAGGCGCGTGATTCGGGCAGCTGAAGGGAGGAAGCGGTGGTAGAAATTCACCATACCCACGAATTCCTGAAGGCCTTTGATTGTATTGGGTCAGGGGAAATGGCGGGCCGCGTCTGCCTTGGCGGGCAGAGGGGTTGCCCCGTCTTTAGTAATCCTGTGGCCCAGGAAGTCGATGGTGTTGAGCCCGAACTGGCATTTGGCCGGGTTGATTGTCAGGCCGTATTCACTCAGTCGGGCGTAGAGTTGATGGAGGTGGGACAGATGCTCCTGACGACTGCTGCTGGCTATGAGGATGTCGTCCAAATAGATGAAAGCGAAGTCCAGATCACATCCCACCGCGTCCATTAACCGCTGAAACGTCTGTGTGGCATTCTTTAGGCCGAACGGCACGTGGAGGAACTCAAAAAGGCTGAACGGGTGATGAGTGCCTTTTTGGGGACGTCGTCCGGATGCATCGGGATTTGATGGTATCCCCGGACGAGGTCTACCTTGGAGAAGATCCGTGCACCGTGCAGGTTTGCTGCAAGGTCCTGAATGTGTGGCACAGGGTAGTGGTCCAGTGTTGTAGCCTCGTTCAGCCTGCAGTAGTCGCCGCATGGTCTCCAGCCCCTTGTTGCTTTGGGCACCATGTGCAGGGGGGAGGCCCATGGGCTGTCAGACCGCCATATGATCCCCAATTCCTCCATCCTCTTGAACTCCTCCTTCGCCAGTTGGAGCTTGTTCGGGGGAAGCCTTCGAGCATGGGCGTGGAGGGGTGGTCCTTGTGTCAGGATGTGGTGCTGTATGCCGTGTCTGGACATGGCTGCCGTGAACTGCGGTGCCAGAACCGATGGGAAATCCGCCAGGACTCTGGTGAAGTCGTTGTCGGACAGCGTGATGGAGTCTAGGTGTGGGGCCGGCAACTGGGCTTCACCCAGGGAGAACATTTGAAAGGTCTCAGCATGGACCAGTCTCTTCCTTGGCAGGTCGACCAGTAGGCTGTGAGCTCGCAAAAAATCTGCTCCCAGGAGCGATTGGGCTACGGCAGCCAGTGTGAAGTCCCACGTGAACTGGCTGGAGCCGAACTGTAGCTGCACTGTACGGATGCCCTAGGTCCTTACTTTGCTGCCGTTTGCGGCCCTCAGGGTGGGACCTGGTTCTCTGTTGCGGGTGTCGTAACTCGTCGGAGGTAAGACGCTGATCTTGGCTCTGGTGTCGACCAAAATGCGGCGTCCCGACTGCTTGTCCCAGACATACAGGAGGCTATCCCGATGGCCAGCCGCCATAGCCATCAGCGGGCTGTGCGGCCGGGCCTGGTCTGGTTTGCTGCTGGGAGCGTGGCCTGGTGATCTGTGCGACGGACGCCCCACTCTCCTTCTTGGCTTTCCACAGCACGTCTGCCCGGGCCGCCACCTTCTGGGGGTCGCTGAAATCCACGTCGGACAGCAGCAGGCGTATGTCCTCGGGCAGCTGCTCCAGGAACGCCTGCTCAAACATGAGGCAGGGCTTGTGACCTCCGGCCAGGGACAGCATCTCGTTCATCAAAGCCGACGGTGGCCTGTCCCCCAAACCATCCAGGTGCAGTAAGCGGGTAGCTCGCTTGCGCCGTGAGAGTCCGAAAGTCCTTATGAGCAAGGCTCTGAATTCTGTGTATTTGCCGTGCTCCGGGGGCGACTATGAACTCCTCAACCCAGGCGGCTGTCTCCTGGTCGAGGGAGCTCACCACGTAGTAGTAACGTGTGACATCCGAGGTTATCTGCCGAATGTGGAATTGGGCTTCTGCTTGCTGGAACCATAGGTGAGGTCGCAGCGTCCAGAAGCTTGGCAGTTTTAACGAAACTGCATGAACAGATGCGGTGTCGTTGATCTCCGGTCCAAATATCGTTTGGGCCGTCGGGGTCACCAATTGTAGCGGTGTGCTACACGCAGCACTGAAATGACAACATGTAGTCGGTGAGCTGCAGTTGCAAAAGAGGTTTATTCAAACTTCGCGGCCTCACTTTAAAGCCTTCCTGTTCCCGCCCTCCCCGGGTGGGAATGCTGTAGGGGGCGCATATTCATGGTCCCGTCCTGCGCGCGGGCTTTTCTCCTTGCTGGTGAAGAAGGCTTGGCGCCCTCTTTGGGACTGGCCTCAATGCCGGCGCGTGCCACTTTGTGAGCCGGTTTGAGTATGCTGGGAAGTGGGTCGCCACAACTTACCATATTACTCAGTTCCAGAAGATGAAAGAAGCATTTGAAAAGTGTTGCACACTCAAGGCATTTGCCAAGAAATCTAAAAATGACCTTGATTGTCGTCTCAATGCTTCCTATAACATTTCCAAAATGATGGCAAAGTGTGGAAAATCCCATATAATTGAGGAAAGATTAATAATTCCTACTGTATCAGAAGTGCTCACCACTGTTCTTAATATGGATACCAGTATTTTAAAATCAGCTTCTCTGAGTAATAACTGTATTGACAAAATGAGTGAAGACATTGAGTATCAACTATGCACAGAGCTGGAAAATTAGAATTTGGAATACAACTGGATGAGTTTAGAACTAAACTAGAATTGTTGTGAGGGTGGGAACTGAACTGAAGAAACGGAGGAAGGGGCTGTTGGCTCACAAATAGAGACAGCTTGTAGACAGTGTGAGAGGGAGGATAGGCAAGTGATAGAGAAGGGACGTGCTCAGACCGATGGTTTGAGCTGTGTCTATTTTAATGCAAGGACTACTATGAACAAAGTGGTGAGCATAGAGTGTGGATTAGTACTTGGAGCTATGATGTTGTGGCCATTACAGAGACGTGGATAGCTCAAAGGCAGGAATGGTTACTCCAAGTGCCGGGTTTTAGATGTTTCAGGAAGGACAGGGAGGGAGGCAAAAGGTGGGTGCATGGCACTGCTGATCAGAGATAGTGTCTTGGCTGCAGAAAAGGAGGAAGTCATGGAGGCATTGTCTACACAGTCGCTGTGGGCGGAGGTTAGGAACAGGAAGGGGTCAATGACTCTACTGGGTGTTTTTTATAGACCACCCAATAGTAACAGGGACATTGAAGAGCAAATAGGGAGACAGATTCTGGAAAGGTGTATTAATAACAGGGTTGCCGTGGCGGGAGATTTTAATATACCGAATATTGATTGGCATCTCTTTAGAGCTAGGGGTTTAGATGGGGTGGAGATTATTAGGTGTGTTCAGGAAGGTTTCCTGTCAAAATATGTAGATACGCCTATAAGAGGAGAGGCTGTACTTGATCTGGTATTGAAAAATGAACCTTATCAGGTGTCAGATCTCTCAGTGGGAGAGCATTTTGGAGATAGTGATCACAATTCTATCTCCTTTACCATAGCATTGGAGAGGGATAGGAGCAGACAAGTTAGGAAAGCATTTAATTGGAGTAAGGGGAAATATGAGGCTATCAGGCAGGAACTTGCAAGCATAAATTGGGAATAGATGTTCTCAGAAATGTACAGAAGAAATGTGCTAAATGTTCAGGGGATATTTGCGTGTAGTTCTGCATAGGTACATTCCAATGGGACAGGGAAAGAATGGTAGGGTACAGGAACCGTGGTGTGGAAAGGCTGTTGTAAATGTAGTGAAGAAGAAAAGAAGAGCTTGGATCTAGAAGATTTTAAGGCTAGCTGGAAGGAGCTTAAGAAATAAATTAGGAGAGCCAGAAAGAGCCATGAGAAGGCATTGGTGGACAGGATTAAGGAAAACCCCAAGGCATTCTACAAGTATGTTAAGGGCAAGAGAAATTACCCATTTCTTTGCAAGGTGGAAGAACAGAACCATAGAAAGGGTGCAGAGGAGATTTGCAAGGATGTTGCCTGGATTGGGGAGCATGCCTTATGAGAATAGGTTGAGTGAACTCGGCCTTTTTTCATTAGAGTGATGGAGGATGAGAGGTGACCTGATAGAGGTGTAGAAGATGATGAGAGGCATTGATCATGTGGATAGTTAGAGGCTTTTTCCCAGGGCTGAAATGGCTAGCATGAGAGGGCACAGTTTTAAGGTGCTTGGAAGTAGGGAAAGAGGAGATATCATGGTTAAGTTTATTACACAGAGAGTGGTGAGTGCGTGGAATGGGCTGCCGGTGATGGTGGTGGAAGCGGATACAATAGGTTCTTTTAAGAGACTTTTGGATAGGTATATGGAGTTCAGAAAAATAGAGGGCTATGGGTAACCCTAGGTAATTTCTCAGGTAAGGACATGTTCGGCATGACTTTGTGGGCTGAAGGACCTGTATTGTGCTGTAGGTTTTCTATGTTTCTATGTCTAACAGGAAGAGAGCTCGCAAGAATAAATGATCAAACTTCAGAATGATGAAGATGCAAAAATGGTTTTCAAAAATGTTGGCTTTTGTGGTATGTGGCTACTCTGTGATACAAAGTTTTCTGGTTCTGGAGAAGAGCCAAATTGCTCTTCATTGCATTTCCATCCGCCCATTGTTGAAAGAGGCTTCAGTGTAGTGAACCACATACTCACAAAAAACATAAACCACTTGAACATTGTTATGCGTGGGGACTTAAGGCTTTTGCTGTTGCAACTTGAACCAGATATTTCAACTCTTGCTGAAAACCATCAAGCTCAAGGATCATGTTGATATCAAAGTTGCCATACGGTGCACTGGTAATATGTAAGCTAGGTTTAAAGAGAAATAAAAATTTAAAGCAGAATCATTTTTCTCATCTTAGCATATAGTAGATGTTTTTTTACACTATGGGGGTGCCAGAAAGTATATTGTGCCTAAGACGGGCGTTGGCATACATGAAGGTGCTTTAGGAGGGTGTTAGCAAGCATGAAAGTGCTTCAGAGGGGTGTTGGGCAAAAAAAGGTTAGAATAAACTGGTTTAATCCAATATGACCAAATCTGTAAATAAAGCTAGCTATAAGCAAGATAAAAATGTCATCATCTTGTTCCATATTATTGTGAATAACAGACTTTCCTGAAGGGTGTGTCAGAACTATATTCCATAATTTGCCACCATGAACTTCACAATATATTGAATGTTGATATCCTGGGTAATTTTTAATTGCCTTCTGTTGTTACGCAGGTGGATCTGACCAAGGGGGCGGAAAAGGTGAGTTTTATATTATACTTATTATGCTGTGTCTTGCATTGTCCATGTCCTACTGCCTAGATTGTTACTTGCTTGGCACTCAGTTTTTGAGATGTGACATAATTTGTTGTGACGTAACAAAAGTTTTCATTTGTTTCAGCAAGGATATTTGGAAATTTCTGTTAACTTTTTTCTTTGTTGGTGATACATAGTAATAATTGTAAGAATGTTAGTTTCCTTTAAGACCATACTGTCTATTTATCATTTGTTGCATCTACGTGCCTAAGATCGTAAGACCATAAGATAGAGGAGCAGAAGTAGGCCATTTGGCCCATTGAGTCTACTCCGCCATTCAATCATGGGCTGATCCAATTCTTCCAGTCATCCCCACTCCCCAGCTTTCACCCCATACCCTTTGATGCCCTGTCCAATCAAGAACCTATCTATCTCTGCTTAAATACACCCAATGGCTTGGCCTCCACAGCCGCTCGTGGCAACAAATTCCACAGATTTACCACCCTCTGATTAAAATAATTTCTCCACATCTCAGTTCTAAAAGAATGTCGTTCAATACTAAAATTTGTACCCTCTCGTCCTCGAATCCCCTGCCATGGGAAATAACTTGGTCATATCTTCTCTGAACCCTGTCCAATGTCAGTATATTCTGTCTAAAATAAAGGAACCCAAAACTGCACACAATAGTCCAAGTGTGGTCTCACGAGTGACTTATAGAGCCTCAACATCATATCCCTGCTCTTATATTCTATACCGCTAGAAATGAATGCCAACATTGCAATCGCCTACTTCACAACTGACTCAACCTGGAGGTTAACCTTTAGGGTATCTTGTAGAAGGACTCCCAAGTCCCTTTGCATCTTTGCACTTTGAATTCTCTCCCCATCTAAATATTAGTCTACCTGTTTATCTCTTCCACCAAAGTGCATGACCGTACACTTTCCAACATTGTATTTCATTTGCCACTTCTTTGCCCATTCCCTCAAACTATCTAAGTCTCTCTGCAGACTCTCTTTCTGATATACTGTGTATCCTTGTATGTTCAGCTCCCAATGGCAGCCATCCTTTAGCCAAGTTTCAGAGATGGCCACAATGTCGTATTTGCCAATCGGTATCTGAATTTCAAAATCGTCCATTTTATTCCTTATGCTGCGTGCATTCAAATACAACACTGTCAGTCCAGTATTTGTTGCTTTCTGTTTTAACTGCATCATGCATCTATTACCCTGTAACTCATGCCACTGGCTTTGACTGAGCCTCATTTTCTGCCTGTTCTTTCTATAATCTCTGTTGCACACTATCTTTGATTTATTTCTGTTTTCCCCTTCCTCAGCCCTGTCACCCTGGTTCCCACACCGCTGCCAAATTAGTTTAAACGCTCCCTAACAGCTCTATTAAATGTGCCCCCTAGGATATTGGACCCCTTTAGGTTCAGGTGTAACCCGTCCTACCTCCCCCAACTTCGGTGGAGTCCTGCTGAGAGGGTATGATCAAAAGGGTCAAACCAGTGGAGGATGGAATGATGGGCAAGCTGTTCGCTTTCAGTGGAACAAGAGGAAAAAAAAAGGCATGCATTTGTGCTTACAGTCAACATAGTAATTTCTGTTACTAATGCCACAGTCAAAGTGGTATGATTTGCATATTAAGAAAACATTAGATAGCTTCTCCCACTTGATTCTCTTTAAAATTGATCTCTGATTTGCTTGAGCTGCATTTTCAAAAGACGTTCTTCGCTGAATTTTAATGCTGAGAAGACTGCTTTTTTTTGTTGCCCATCAGTATTGTTGAAAGTGTTGAACTGCAGTAGTCATGGATGATAATGGTTTTTAAATAGATTAGATAAACAGAGTTTCTTTTATTTCCTTTTGTCTTCTTGGTCTTTGCTGAAATCGAAAGTAAATGCCATTCATCCACATGGTCACTATCTATGATTTATAATAGCAATATCCTTGCAGGAACTATAATACCACACCATTTTCCAGCTCTTAGATCCTCTGGTTTGAAGATGTTTTCGTGCCCACGTCCAGATACTGAAGTGTTATGTGAATTTCTGCTTCTAGCATTCTCTCGTTAAAGTATGATAACAAATTCTGGGTGAAAGCATTCCTCCTTAGATACCCCTTTAAACTGTCTCTTGTCACAGATAACTGCATTCTGACACCTTGCATTTATTTCCTCATTGAATTTTATTTATTTGGCACAAGGAGAGCAGCACAGTCACAGTCAGAAAAGGTACTCTAAAACTGCCACTAGCAATTGTTAAAAAGAAATGTACATTGACCAATGAAAAATCTTACACAGTTCCTCATTCCTTATCAGCGTAATCATGATGTATACTTAAGGCATTAATGATCAATCAAAACTACGTGTAATTCAAAGCAAAACTTTGTGGAGTAAGATGCATGTTCTTCAATCCTTCACATATATTTAATATGATTAAAAAGTGACCTATTTAGGATGGCATGATAGCATAGTGGTTAGCACAGTGCTTTACCGTACAGGCGACCCGGGTTCAATTCCTGCTGCCGCCTGTAAGGAGTTTGCATGTTCTCCTTGTGACTGCGTGGCTTTCCTCTGGATGCTCCGATTTTCTCTCACAGTCTAATGACATACCAGTTGGTAGGTTAATTGGTCATTGTAAATTGTCCTGTGATTAGGTAAAACGGGATTATTGGATGGCATAGCTTGAAGGGCCTACTACATAATATATCCAAATAAAAAAGTAAGTAAATAAATAAATGTCTTCATTTTAATGGAGACTGATGATCCAGTAGTTAGTGTGTGCTTTCTAATTCTTCATTTGCATCTTTATCTTGTCTGGTTTGCTGTGTCTGGTTATGGCTTCTGGAAAATTACATGTTCCCAGTGTAATTTATTATTCCAAGACCTTGTTCTGTACAACTGTGCCTATATTAACCCTTTAATCCAGCTTCCACTGTATTCCATCTGTCACTTTGCCCGTTCTCCTAATCTATACCCTCCCTACTTCCTCAAAGCTACCTGCTCCTCCAGCTTTCTTCGTATCATCTGTAAACTTTGCAACAAAGCCATCAATTCCATTATCCAATTCACTGATATATAAAGTAAAAGGAATCAGCCCCAACACAGACCCCTGTGAAAGTCACTGGCAGCCAGCCAGAAAAGGCTCCTTTTATTCCCACTCTTTGCCTACTGCCGATCAGCCACTGTTTTATCCATGCTAGAAGCTTTCCTGCAATACCATGGGGTTGTAGCTTGTTAAGCAGTCTCATGTGAGGCACCTTGTCAAAGGCCTTCCGAAAATTCAAATAGACAATATCAATGGATTTTCCTTTGCCTATCCTGCTTGTTATTTCTTCAAAGAATTCTGACAGTTTTGCCAGGCAAAGATTTTCCCTTGAGGAAACCATGCTGAATATGGCCTAATTTATCATGTGCCTTCAAGCACCCCAAAACTGTATCCTTAACAATCGACTGCCAACATCTTCCCAACCGCTGGGGTCAGACTAACTGTCCTGTATTTTCCTTTCTTCTGCCTCTCTCCCTTCTTGAAGAGTGGAGTGACATTTGCAATTTTCCAGTTTTCTGGAACCATTCCAGAATCTAATGATTCTTGAAAGATCATCATTAATGCCACCACAATCTTTTCAGAGTTCTGGAGTGTGCACTATCTGGTCCAGGTGACTTATCTACCATTAGACCCTTCAGTTTCCCAAGAATCTTCTGCATAGTAATGGTAACTTTACACCTCTAGTGTTTTCCACAGTGGAGACTGGAGGTCTCTCAGACTTCCCACATCCCGCATAGAGTACAGATTGCTGCTGGAACCAGCCTCACTAATATGCTATGCCCTAACAGACAAGGACTTGAACAAATAAGGAGAAAGGGAGAGTAACTTACAAGACAGAAACTCCCCCAAACTTGATCTTGCCTAACTTCTCACTGCTCATGCACAGCTGCTCCATGGAGAGTGTTAGGAGCACCATGTTTCTGCGAGTGCACATATTAGACAATCTGACATGGTCCCTCAAAACCAGCAATTGGTTTAACATCTGTAGTTGGGGAAACTGCTTGAAGCTATCATTGAAAAAGAAATAGCGAGGCATCTGGAAAGAAATGGATCCATCAAGCATACACAGTATGGATTCAGCAACGTCAGGTTCTGTTTGACAAGCTTACTGGAATTCTTTGAGGATATGATGAGCACAGTGGATAGAGGGAAACCAATGGACGTTATTTATTTGGATTTCCAGAAGGCATTTGATAAGGTGCTGTTTAAAAAAACATCCGTAAGATAAGGATGCATAGGGTTGGGGGTGATGTATTAGCATGTATAGAGGATTGATTAGCTAATAGAAAGCAGAGTGTTAGGATACATGGGTGTTACTCTGGTTTGCAATCAGTGGTGTGAGTGGTGTGCCTCAGGGGGTCGGTGCTGGGCCCGTAACTGTTTACGATATACATTAACGATCTGGAAGAGGGAACCGGATGTAGTGTATCTAAGTTTGCTGATGATACTAAATTGAGTGGAAAAGCAAATTGTGCAGCAGATATGGAGAGTCTGGAGAGAGATATTGATAGGTTGAGTGGGCAAGGGTCTGGCAGATGGAATACAATGTTGGTAAATGTGAGGTCACCCACTTTGGAAGAAAAACGGAACAGCAGATTATTATTTAAATGGTAAAAAAAAACTGCAACATGCTGCTATGCAGAGGGACAGGAGTGCTTGCGCATGAATCACAAAGGTTCGTTTGCAGGTGCAGCAGGCTAGCAAGAAGGTAAATGGGAGGTTGGCTTTCATTGCTAGAAGGATTGAATTTAAGAGCAGGGAGGCAACTGCACAGGGTACTGGTGAGGCTGCACCTGGAATACTACGTGCAGTTTTGGTCGCCTTACTTGAGGAAAGATATACTGGGTTTGGAAGTGGTGCAGAGGAGGTTCACCAGGTTCATTCCAGAGATGTGGGGGTTAGACTATGAGGAGAGATTGAGTTGCCTGGGACTGTACTGATTGGAATTCAGAAGAATGAAAGAAGATCTTGTACAAAGATATAAAATTGTGAAAGGGATAAATATGATCGAGGCTGAAAAGTTGTTTCCACTGATAGGTGAGACTAGAACTAGTGGATATAGCCTCAATATCCAGGGAAGAGGAGAATCCACACCACCAGGTTCAGGAACTTATATTACCCATCAACTATCAGGCTTTTGAACTAGAGGGAATAACTTCACTTGCCTCAGGAACTGATGAGGAGGAACTGCTCTTCCCAGAGAGTGGTGAATCTGTGGAATTCTGTGCCCAATGAAGCAGTAGAGGCCACTTTAGTAAATGTATTTAAGACAAAATTGGATATATTTTTGCTTAGTAGGGGAATTGGGTGTTATGGGGAAAAGGCAGGTAGGTGGAGATGAGTCCATGACCAGATTAGCCATGATCTTATTGAATGACGGAGCAGGCTTGATGGGCCAGATGCCCTACTCCTGCTCCTATTTCTTATGCTTCTATGTTCTTTGGTCAAGAAAGTAGAGCAGCATCTGCATTTTATAAGGTGAGTGAGGCTTCCCACTCCCATTTTAGCCAATTTTTACAGGTGCATCATCGAGAGTGTGCTGACCAGCTACAAAACCATCTGGTATGGGAATTGCAAGCATCTGACCACAAGTCCCTACGAAGGATTGCCAGGACTGTGGAGAGGATGGTTGAGGTCTCTCTTCCACACATTAGAGATATTTGTCAGGAGCGTTGCGTATGCAGGGCCCTTAGCTTTGTCAATGACCCTTCTTGTATGTCCAGCATTCTGTTTAACCCTCTACCATCAGTCAGGAAGTGCTGTATCATTGAGAGACAAGAACTGTTCAAAGTTCAAACTGAATTTGTTAACGGAGTGCCAAATCTTGTACCAAATACAACCCCGAGACTCAATTTCTTGCAGGCATCCTCAGTAATCCAAGAAACATTTGACAACCCAGGGTTTGATTGTGCATCCTGAGACTTCTGGGAAGTTATTGTTGAGGCATTGTCTTTAGCCATAGGTGAAGTCCTGGAAGACTAGATGGGGTTGTTGATGGGGGCTTATGTACTATTATTTAAGAAAGATAGCAAAGACAATCCAGGGAACTAGAGACCTGTGAGCCTGGCATCACTGGTGGGTAAGTTAGTGGAGCGGATTCTTGGGGACAGGGTCTGCTTGTATTTGGTTAAGCAATTCAGATTAGGGATAGTCAGCACAGGTTAGTGATGAGGGAATGGCAGTGGGAAATTATTTATATGGACTTTAGAAGGGTCTTTAACAACGTCCCATAGTGAAAGGCTAATTAGAAAGGTTGGATCTAATTAGATACTAGGAGAGCTAGCCTATGGATACACAGTTGGCTCGATGGTGGGAAGCAGAGGGTGATGGTGGAAAGTTGTTTATCAGAACAAAGGCTTGTGACTAGTTATATTTCACATGGACTGGTGCTGGGCCCATTGTTATTTGTTGTACAGCAAACTGCATGACATTTGCTCATTGCTGCCATAAGGGAGGAGTTACAGGAGCCTGAAGAAACATACTCAACATTTTAGGAACTGTTTGTTTCTCTCTACCACCAGATTTACCAGATTTCTAAATGATCCATGAACACTACCCCACTATTTCAATGGTTCAATTTAGTGTAGTATACAAACTGAAATTGTTACTCTTTGCAGACATCTATGAAACAAAAGAAAAGCCCCAAAGAATGAATGACAGAAAACTGTTAGAACCCCAAAGCCCCTTCCCATGCAAAAGCATAAACCCCAGCAAACAACAGCAAAGCCCCCAGAGACCGTGATCTCGAAACATCAAAAAAAATTATTGTCCATCCCAACACTTCAACATCTCACAGGCTCACTCTCTCACTAATGAAGGAGAGAGAGGTATCACCTCTGCCTGAGCAAGAGTGGAGGACAAAAACTGGCTGTTTCAATGTTGCAATCTGCAGCATTGCTTACTTTGACAGCTTAGACTTGTATTTACTAATATGGATGCACAATAAAATAGGAATATACATCCTGATATTCTGCATTCTGCTCAAAAAAATTGCTCAAATCACAAATATGAGCATCTGTCTTCAGTTAGATGGGGCTCCTCAATGTTTGTTATTTTCAAGGGGAAAAGAAAATCTGGGATTCCTAGAATTAAAACATTTGCAAATCCTGGCATTCTTTATTTTGTTTCTAACTAGCTATAGGAAACTTGCCTGGTTAATGTTGTCCTGTCAAGGAAGTTAACAGTCCACTGGTGTGGCTGAATGTAATCTAGCTCAATACTTAAGTTAGCACAATAGATTTCTCAAAGTCTAATATTTTTATAATATTTTAGTGTTACTGTATGTACTTTTCATAAACGTGGAAACCACACTGCAATTCAGGGAGTACTATTTAAGATGCCAGAAGGAGGTGGTTACCTGCTGTTGATTGGAGGGAGATGCATAGGTTATTGCCACAATCTGTCTCCTTTCTTGAATATGGTCACTATTAAAGAATTCTTGAGCTGTAGAGTAGTTGTTCTTTCCCCAGACCTTCAGAGGCAGGACATGTATGTGACGCAGGAGTGTTGGTCTACCTTCCTTGAGGATCTCTGCTAGGATTCCATGAGGACCAGTGGCTTTGTTGCTTTTCAGGGTCCTGATAGCATGATTGTCCTCTTACATGTTGGGAGGTTCTCCCATGTCTTCTCCCACAGGTGTCCGGAGGTTTTGGTTAGTAACCTTTGGGTCAGCTGTGCTGTCATGGTTAAGGAGTTCTTAAAAGTGTTCTCTCAGTTGAACGTTGATATCCTTTCGATCATTTTGCAATTTCTTCCCATCCTTTGAGTGCAAGGGGTTTAATCCGCAGTAACTTGGACCATTGACTGCTTTGGTGATACTGAAGAAGCCTTTCGTGTAACCAGTCTGCCAGTCTCTGGATTTCTAGGGCTTTCTCAGGCCACCAAGAATTATTTAACTCCCTCACCCTCCACAGGACATTGGCCTTGGCTCTGGAGTAAGCTTCTCTTTTGGCCTTGCTGCCAATGTCATGCTGTCAGGAACAAAAGGCTTTCCTTTTCTTGGAGGTAAGTTGTTCTATCTCTGTGTCATTATCATCAAACCAATCCTGATGTTTCTTGGATTTGTATGCAAGGATATTTTTGCAGGTATTGAGGATGGTGGATTTAAACAGACCCTAGTGTTTTTCGATATCCTCTGGATATTCCCTTTGCAGGTTTTCTCCAAACAAGACCTGAAGGCACTGTTGGGTGGCACTGTCAAGCAAGCTTGCAAGTTTTAGTCCTGCTGAAGGATCTCAGCCTGAAACGTTGACTGTACTTTTTTCCATAGATGCTGCCTGGCCTGTTGAGTTCCTCCAGCATTTTAGACCATAGGACCTTAAGACATAGGAGCAGAATTAGGCCATCGAGTCTGCTCCACCATTCAATCATGGCAGATCCTTTTTTTCCTATCTCCTTCTCCCCATAACCTTTGATGCCACGTCCAATCAAGAACCTATCAATATCTGCCTTAAATACATCCAATGACCTGGCCTCCACAGCTGGTTGTGGCAATAAATTCCACAAATTCACCACCCTTCGGCTAAAGAAATTTCTCCAGTTCTCTGTTTTGAAAGGGCACCCCTCTATCCTGAGACTGTGCCCTCTTGTCCTAGACTCTCCCACTCTCTTAGGGTTCATTCCTCTGGTCTGGGTGACTTGTGTACCTTTAGGTCTTTCAGCTTTTTGAGCACCTTTTCTCTTGTAACAGTAACTGCACCCTAGGGTTCTGAAAGAGGTTGTGTGGATTTCCAGCAATTGCAGAGTTTCTCTTGTTCTTAAGTATTAGACTTGGCTTGGTCTGAATCTGACGATTCTGGGCTTGTCATTTGCCTTCTCTTTCCTGACGAAGTGTAACCATCTTTATCCTTCAGTTCCCCTTTGCCTGCCAGCCTGTTTTCAGAATGAGCCGCTAGGTCAATCTGGTATCTCCTCAGTTCTCCACCAACCACAGCCACCACTTCCTTGTGTCCACATTGCACCAGAGTATGTGGATCAGCCTTTATAGTCACCTGAAGACTCAACACTAAACAATCCTTTAGAACATGTTATTCGACTCAAGTGATTGCACTATTACTACTATTGTATTAGCATTTGAATAAAGTGATGCCAGTGCACTTAAAGATAACCTATAATTTAAGTTGATCCCTTTGGCATATACTCAGTCCTTGTTATTTGCACAGATTTTCTACAGATGGCACTGCTGTTTTTTTTGCTCTCTCCTGTGTACCCAATTTACTTTCCTGAATAATCAGAAATATGCCTCGTAATGTTGTACAAACATTAACAGGCATTGATAAATGCATTAGAAAATCCGAATATTTTCAAGGAAATGATATTAGTTAACAAATATAAAAGATGTTATCATTAAATTACTTGCCTTTAAAAGGGTAATATTGAGCACTGGATTATTTGAAGGAGAGGTGATGTGGTGCTCAACCCTGTCACAGATGGTGGTGATTCTTCTGCTGGCCTTGTGACTATTAAGACTTTGTAAAGAATACACTCATGCAGAGGGATACATCTACATTTCTTTAAAGATATAGCACAGAACTGGCCCTTCCGGTCCAATGAGCTGCACCACCCAACAGCTCACTAGGTTAATCACAGGGCAATTTACAGTGACCAATTAACCTGCTAACCAATACATCTTTGGACTGTGGGAGGAAACTGGGGCACTCAGAGGAAACCCATGCGGTTCATGGGAGAATACACAAACTCCTTTCAGATGGTGCCTGAATTGAACTCCGGATCACCTTGAGCTGTAATAGCAATAACTGCTACATTACCATGGTGCCCTCATCTTTTGAAAGGCCATGAACCATGGCACTTGCATCTTATTCTTTTTTAAGGCTTTTAGATTTTATTTGGTTGAGGCTCAATGCTTCTGAACAAATTTGAAATGAGCTTTAGGGACAGTCATGCAAGTGCTTGATTTTGTGGATTCTAAATCAATAGAAAACAAAGACGAAACAAATGTTGTGCTGCTGAAGTTAATGTTTTTAGAACTGACACTTTAAAATAAAGTTTTGCATGTCTGTATACTCCAGCTCTCTCATGGCTTTGAGTTCCTGGCTTCCCTCAGTGTTCTGGTTCCTCATTTCTCATTAGGTTAATTTCAAGCTTCTTTTCTCATTGCCACTGTGTCTTCTTTATAAAATATAAGAGTTGTATCTTAGTTGGTCCCATTAGCCTGGACAACCGAGCAATCAGACAACATGTAAGTGCATTAGGTAACCTATACCTTAACTTCATCTGCTTGACTCTGGTACTTCTACCCCTTGATAAAATTGCATAACAAAAATATTCTCTTTATTTTACTGCACTACATCTATTTTTTGACCTAATTATAGAATCCTAGACATTTATAGCTTAGGAGACAAGATTTCAGTTCATGATATCCATGCTGGAAAAAAAGCTTATCATGGGTATCTTTTCACATCATAAAATAATTGAAGACAGTGAAGGTATTCCAAAGGGTAGTAATGCCCTTGGCTCAGTTGTTTCCAGCTGCTTTATCAATAGCCTGCTTCCTGTCATAAAGGTCTGAATGGTAAATGTCCACTAGTGATTACATTACCAGATCAGTTTCATGGTTGCATCTCTACACAAATGAAAATATAAAGAAAATGAAAAGAGTTATGGACACAGCTCAACGCATCAGAGAACCAGCCTCCCCTCCATAGATAGACTCGTTCTTTACTTAAACACAAGAGATTCTCCAAATGCTAGAAATCCAGAGCAAAACACACAAAATGCTGGAAGAGCCAGAAGGTCAGGCAGTATCTATGTAAATAAATAAAAAGCCAATGTTTTGAGTCCAGTACCAGAGGGCATGGTTTGAGAATAAGGGGTAGGTCATTTAGGACAGAGTTAAGGAAAAACTTCTTCTCCCAGAGAGTTGTGGGGGTCTGGAATGCACTGCCTCGGAAGGCAGTGGAGGCCAATTCTCCGGATGCTTTCAAGAAGGAGCTAGATAGGTATCTTATGGATAGGGGAATCAAGGGATATGGGGACAAGGCAGGAACCGGGTATTGATAGTAGATGACCAGCCATGATCTCAGAATGGCGGTGCAGGCTCGAAGGGCCGAATGGTCTACTTCTGCACCTATTGTCTATTGTTTCATGCCAAAACCCTTCTTCAGGATTGGAAAGGAAGGAGGATGATGCCAGAATAAAAGGTGAGGGGAAGGGAAGGAAGATTAGCTAGGTGATAGGTGAAGCCAGGTGGGTGGAAAAGTTAAAGGGCTGGAGGAGAAGGAATCTGTTAGGTGAGGGGAGTGAACCGTGGGATAAAGGAGCACCAGGTGTAGATGATAGACAAGTAAGATGCAAGAGTGGGGAATAGAAGAGGGGTTGGGGGAGGGGAGAAAGCTACTGGAAGGAGAAATCAATACTTTTGCCATCAGGTTGGAGGATACCTAAATGGAATGTGAGGTGTTGCTCTTCCATCCTGAGAGTGGCCTCGTCATGGCATAAGAGGAGGCTATCGACTGACATGTCAGAATAGGAATGGGGATAGGAATTAAAATGGTTGGCTACAAGGAAATTCAGCTTTTGGTGGATAGAGTGGAGGTGCTCAATTTACTTTGGGTCTCACCAATGTTGAGGCTGCATAGGGAGCACCGGATATAATTGACAACCCTAACAGATTCACAAGTAAAGTGTTGCCTCACCTGGAAAGACTGCTTGGAGGTAATGGAGGAGGTAAATCAGCAGGTGTAACATTTCTGTCACAGGGATATGTGCCAGGTGGAAGATTAGTGAGGAAGAATGAATGGACAAAGGGAATCAGAGAGGGAGTGATCCCTGCAGAAAGCAGGGAGTTAGGGGGGTAGGTGAAGATGTATTTGATGGTAGGATCCCATTGAAGATGGTGTAAGTTGTAAGTTGCAGAGAATGATGTGTTTGATGTGGAGGCTCATGGAGTGGTAAGTGAGGACAAGAGGAACTTGATCCTTATTAAGGTGGTGGGAAGATGGGGTGAGCATGGATGTCCAGGAAATGGAGGAGATGTGGGTGAAGGCAGCATCGAAGATAGAGAAAGGGAAGCCCTGTTCTTTGAAGGAGGAGGACATTTCTGATGTCCTGGAAAGGAAAGCCCTATTCTCTGAACCGATGGGGTGCAGACAAAGGAATTGAGCGTATGCTTCTAACTGCCTCAGTAGAATAGCCAGTATAATCAAAGACCCCATTCACCAGACATTTTTTCTTCTCTCTTTCATTGAGCAGAAGATACAAAAGCCTGAAAGTATGTAACACCAGGTTCAAGGACAGCTACTCCGTTGTTATAAGACTATTGAATGATAATTTTACTCCTTATTTTCTACTTTCACTGCACTTTCTGTGTATCTGTTGCACTTTATTCTGAAATTTGTTACTGTTTTACCTAGTTCTACCTTAATACACTTGTTTAATGAACCCATATGAACTGTATCTTTGCACATATGACCATATTAAACCAGTTATAATTCCAAATACGAACCTACATTGAACATAGGCTTGATTGATGGCAAGTAACATCTGTGCTTAAACTGGCAGGCGGTAACTGTATACAATGAGATGCAGTTGAACCACCTGTCATTATCAAGTATGCTGTCTCTCACCCCCTCCCCCCACCTCCCACCATCAGCATCCTGGAGGCTATCATTGACCAGGAACTCACCAACCACAAGAATAGAGTGTCCACAGAAATGGTCAAAGGCTGGGAATTTTGCAATGTGACTCGCATCTTGAAACCCCAAAGCCTTGCCACCATTGACAAAGTCAATGTTCTCTTGCTTGTCTGAATGAATGCAGCTCCACCTTTCAAAAAGCTTAATACCATCCAATACAAAATGGCTACTTGTTGACACCCCATGAGCCACCTTAAACATGTATCCCTTCCAGCTCTGGGGCATATTAGTTGCAGTACAAACTATCTACAAAAAGTACTGCAACTTGCTCAGGTTCTTCAATAGCCTTTCAAATTTTTAACTTTGTGATACCAAGGGAAACAGTGCCAATGTGTAGAAACACCACTATCTGTATGTTCTAGTCCAAGTTGCAAGCCATTCCTTCTTGAAAATGCATTGTTGGACTTTTATCATTGTGGGGTCCAAAGTCTGAAACTCAGCCTCACTGCTTCAAGGGCATTTATTATTGGGCAATGAAAGTTTGCCAGTCCTACGTGCAAACAAAACGAGGTCTTTTTCTGTGACATTTATTCTACATCAGTTTGTACAATTGTATGCATATCACTACTTAAAACTTCTAATCATCTTGAAAATATTGATTAAATTTATCCATTCCATAGGGATTAAGCATAAACCCTTTTGAACATTTTTTCACATTGATATCACATATTTTTCTCATGTTGAAGTAGTTAACTACTGTGAACATTTGGTGATTCCACTGATATTTTGCTTTACTATGACATGGCAAAGATTTTATATTCTGGAAACCATTTAAATAAAACCTTCTGTAGTATTATCTGTCATGACATCCTGATCGTCCACCCAGCAAAGCTCTTCAGCATATCAACAACCAGAGACCATGTGTTCATTTATTGATTGTTTGAATTGGATGGAACAGGATGGTCCCGTTGTTGATCAATGGTCTTTGATAAATTATTTAATTTTAGCAAAGGTACAAATAATTTCAAACCATTTGGCCCGAGAGTTTTCAATCAGGAAGCTACATGTGCCAAATTATGACAGTGTGGGTCAAGTCTTAAAAGCAAAGGGCTTTCCAGGTATAAGAGATTGGTTTAGACTGTAATTTGGCATATGATTAATACCATATGCTTGCCTTAGTAATTAAGTTAAAATAATGTATTTAATACTGATTAATATTTAAATGTTTCTTAAATGGTTTTGTGTTCAAACCATGTGTTGTTGTTGTATTTGTGTTAACTTTGTAAAAGGCAAGTGCCCATTTTGAGAAAAGATCGAAAATTCAACTGTATTAAATTGCTAAATGTCCATTGCAGTGTAAAAGCAATGTTTATACTGTTGAGCCCCCCCCATGGGGAAAAACACATACATAAAAATAGAATCATTAAGTTTAAAATCGCATTCAGATCATACTGACTATATCGTACAGAAAAAGTAATTATGAGAATTAAACAGAAATATTATGAATTAGGTGAAAGATCACATAAGATTCTTGCTTGGCAGTTGAAAACAGAACAGGCCTCTAAAACAATAAATGCAATTAGAACAAGTGTAAGTAAGGTTACTTATAAACCTTTAGAAATTAATGAAACTTTAAAATTTTTTATACTGAACTATATCAATCAGAATCACAAAATAAGATTGCTGAGATAGATAAATTTTTATCACAAATAACCCTTCCAAAATTAAATTTGGAAGAAAAGAAAAGATTAGATATGCCCTTTACATTAAAAGCGGTTGAAGAAGCTTTAGGATCACTTCAGAGTAATAAATCCCTAGGAAAAGATGGTTTTCCTCCTGAATTTTATAAAAAATTTAAAGATTTATTAATTCCTCCTTTTATGGAATTAATATATCAAGTGGAAAGAATGCATAAACTCCCACGATCTTTTTTTAACAGCGATTATAACTGTATTGCCAAAAAAAGATAGATCCTTTAAAGCCAACATCATATAGGCCTATTTCTTTGTTGAATACAGATTATAAAATAATAGCAAACATTTTATCTAATAGAATATCTAAATATTTACCAAAATTAATACATATGGATCAAACAGGTTTTATTAAAAACAGACAATGGATAATATAACCCGGTTACTTAGTATAATTCTTTTGGCACAAAAAAGAGAGGAAATGAGTGTGGCAGTTGCTTTGGATGCAGAAAAAGCATTTGATAGATTGGAATGGGATTTTTTATTTAGGGTATTGGAAAAATATGAGTTAGGAAAATTTTTTATACAATGGATTAAAACCTTAAATACTAATCCTCAAGCTAAAGTAGTTACAAATGGTCAGCTTTCAACACCATTTTGCTTAACGAGGTCAACTAGACAAGGCTGCCCATTATCACCTGCTTTATTTGTATTGGCAATAGAACCATTAGCTGAATTAATTAGAACAGATTCAGACATTGGGGGCTTTAGAGTTAATCAAGAAGAATATAAGATTAATTTATTTGCTGATGATGTTTTGATTTATTTAACAAACCCATTGCAATCTTTGCAAAGATTATCTTTTAGATTGGAAGAATATGGGAAAGTATCAGGGTATAAAGTAAATTGGGATAAAAGTGAAATTTTACCCCTTACCAAAGGAAATTATAATCAATGTCGATTAGTAACTCAATTTCGATGGTCAATAAATGGGATAAAATATTTAGGTATTAGAGTTGATAATGATGTAAAAAATTCATATAAACAAAATTATTTGCCATTATTAAAAAAAATAAAAGAGGAACTTGATAAATGGATGATGTTACCAATAACATTAATAGGTAGAGTTAATGCTGTAAAAATGAATATATTTCCTAGATTGCAATATTTGTTCCAAACTTTACCAATACAATTACCTCAGAAGTTTTTTCAAGAACTGAATAAATATGTAAGGAAATTTCTTTGGAAAGGAAAGATGTCAAGAATATCATTGGAAAAATTGACATGTAAATTTGATTTAGGAGGGTTACAACTTCCAAATTTTAAGAATTATTATAAAGCAAATCAACTTAGATTTATTGCGTCTTTTTTTGATGAAGAAAAACCAGCATGGATTAGAATAGAATTAGATAAGATAGGAGAAAACATACCAGAAGATTTTATATATAAATGGGAATCCAAATGGATACGGGAAAAAAAAGAATCTCCTATGTTAAGACACTTGATTGATTTATGGAATAAGGTAAATATGGACGATGAGATAAAGAAATCTTTATTAGCAAAAAGAACTTTAATTCAAAATAGGCTTATTCCTTTTACAATGGATAATAAACTTTTATATAATTGGTTCCAAAAGGGGATTAAATATATATATGTGATTGTTTTGAAGGAGGTATATTGATGTCGTTTGATCAATTAAAAAATAGATATAAAATATCAAATAACACTCTTTTCTGTTATTTTCAATTAAAGGCTTATTTACGAGAAAAGCTGGGTCAAACAATGTTGATGCCAAAACCTAGTGAAATAGAAATATTAATTCAAAAAGGAAAAATTTAAAAATTTACATCTTGTATGTACAATTTGTTTCAAAAACAGACAATTAAATCAGGAATTCATAAATCAAGACAAAAATGGGAATCTGATTTGAATGTTAAAATTGATGGAAAAAGCTGGTCAAGATTATGTTCTGATAGTATGATAAATACAATAAATGTTCGACAGATTAATACAATATAATTTTTTACATCAATTATATATAACACCACAGAAAATAAATAGATTAAATTCAAATATGTCTGACCAATGTTTTCGGTGTAATCAAAAAATTGGTACTTTTTTACATTCTACTTGGTCTTGTTTTAAAATTCAACCATTTTGGATAAATCTAAGACCTTTATTGGAACAGATTATTGGAGTACAACTCCCACATAGTCCAGTATTATTTTTATTAGGAGACATTGAAGGGACAATACCGAAACTTAAATTGAATAAGTATCAGAAAAAATTTATAAAAATTGAATTGGCAGTAGCCAAAAAAGTTATCGCAGTTACTTGGAAATCTGATTTATATTTAACTATGGATCATTGGAATAATGAAATACATAGTTGTATTCCACTTGAAAAAATTACATACAATCTAAGAAATGAATATGATATATTTTTGAAAATTTGGCTTCCATACCTACAAAAGATAGGATTAAATACATAGGTCCTTTGAAGATAAAATTATAAAGTAATTGGGGAAAGTAAAAATAAATATTAAAATTATTTTGAACTTCATGGAGCATGTGGGTATCCTCCGATATCCAGGCAATCTTTTTCTTCTTTCTTTCTTTTTTTTCTTTCTTTAGACAAGGGTTAAGGGGAGGGGGGAGGGTTAATATTATTTTTCTTTTTCTTACTATTTTATCACCACATTTATTCTTTGTAATTTTCTAAAGAATTAATAAATAAATAAAAATTTCAAAAAAAGATCATACTGACCCAAAATTTAAAGAAAGCAAGGATTTTGTGGTTATTAATGTGCACAAAATGGCCTTCATTCTGCACAGATTAGCAAATTGATGCATCTAATTTGAATATGTATTTAAGACCTTTGTTAAATTTAGTAGCCCATATTTTTGGCTAGATGACAGATTATCGAGCTGTTTTGGTGATTGTGTATTTGGTGATTATTAATAACAATACCTGTTCAAGGGTCTGCATTTGCAACTGTTAATGATTTCAGGGATGCTAGTCTTGGCCTTCTCAAAGGTCACAGTGTGTGGTGAGCTTAAATATAAAAGCAAACTTGCTTTTTTAAGCATTAGTTGTAGTAACCACCAGAACTAGACAGTTTTGCTGTATCTAATGGTTTTCAAGAGCCAAGTGCATATCATTAGACATCCACAATGAGAAAATTGTCTGTCACGATACAATGCACATAACAACTCATGCATAAAGCGTTATGTGTTATGTAAAAGTTCATAGGTCTACAATTGTAACACGTTGTACATGCTGGTCAGAAACTGAGCATAAAAATTAAATGATCTCATTGATAGTTCCTCAGTCAGATAAATTGTGAGGCACTGCTAGAGTAGATTATCTTTATTAAAAGATCAGTTTATTGATCTATGACTGTGATTTCCAATATCAAATTCATTAATTACTTTTGAAGCCACAGCAACTTAATTTTCTTGCATTGGTTAATGAAGTTGCTTATTGAGGTGACATACAATGTTTAAGGTTCTCTTTTGAACTTTGTTTTCATTAGGTTACAGTAATGTGTACATTAATAGTCCATCTCACTGTTTATTTTTCAGATGAAATGCCCATTATAGCTGTAATGGTGGCTCTCTCATCACTGCTGGTCATCGTGTTTATTATTATAGTACTTTATATGCTGAGGTAAGTGATTGATATAAACTGTACTAAAAAGATTTGTTGTGCTTATTTAATATTGTCCCAGATTGTTTCTAACTGCCTCTCACTGCCAAGGCTAGCTTGGCAGACCTTTACATTCTTTTTACAAAAAAGGTGCAATTTTAGAAAATTATAGATGTTGGAAATCTGATATAAAAAGCACAAAAGTGTTTGGAAGTGTAAGGTCATGGACTTGGTAGAAGAAATGAAAGGGTTGACTATCTTCTAAATGGAGTGAAAATACAAAAAAACTGAAATTCAAAGGGTCTTGGTATTCCTTGTGTAGGATTCCCTGAAAGTTAATTTGTAGGTTAAGTCTGTGGGGAGGAAGGCAAATGCAATGTTCGCATTCATTTCAAGAGGTCTAGAATATAAAAGCAAGGATGTAATGTTGAAGCTTTAAGAAGCACTTGTGAGGCCACACTTTGAGCATTGTGAGCAGGTTCGGGCCCCTTAGAAAGGATTACCTAAATTGGAGGTTCAAAGGAGATTCATGAATATGATTCCAGGATTGAATGGCTTGTCATATGAAGAGCGTCTGATGGCACTGGGCTGGTATTCATTAGAATTCTGAACAATAAGGTGGACTCTTGGAGTCCTATCTTGTCTTGGTAAAGTGGATAATGGAAAGGAGGTTTCCTGTGGTAAGAGAGTCTAAGACCAGGTGACACAGCCTTAGAATAGAGGGGGGTTGAATGGAATGGAGATGAAAAGGAATTTCTTTAGCCTGAGGGTGGTGAACCTTTGGAATTCTTTGCCACATGCAGCTGTGGAGGCCAAGTCTTTATGTTTATTTAAGGCAGAAGTTGATATATTCTTGATTGGTCAAGGCATGAAGGGATATAGGGAGAAGGCAGGTATTTCACATGCACTTGAAGGTGTGACCTGCTGATCTGCTGACTTGCTGGAAGAAGGTTGGATCAATCCAGATCTCTTTTTTTATGGGTGGAACAGGTAGCATGGGCTGAATGGTCTTCGTGTAACATTTTTAATGAGATAGCAAATGCTATGAGATCTGACAAAGAGTTGAATATTTTTGGCTGTAGCTTGCAGTTCCAAAGCATACAAGCAGCACTGAGTTGCTTGTAGCTATGTATATCCTCAACTTAGGCAGACTCTACATAGAATCCTGGGGCAGAGCCTAAATCTGCTAAGAACTGTAGGTCATCCTCTCTGAATAGGTACTCCAAATCGAGAGATTAGGAGGAAAAGTTAAGTTACTATTTTCACCACTTTACAACAGATGAGTGTCTGTTTTGAATTTGATGTTGTGAACAGGGTAAAACTGCAGTCTTTACATTTATTTGATATATATTTTGAAGAGCCTCCCAAGGCTTTAATTTTTTGTTATGAACTTTGATTGGGGCCACCTGTAGAGCTGCATCTTCCAAATACAATTTATTGTCTAAACAAGGATTGGTTACGTTTGCTTTGGGCATGTGAACTTTTCTTCTAAACTTTTATTTCAAAATCATTCATGACTTGTTTTTAGATGCTTATCTTGTCATTATGTTAATTGAGAAGAAAGCCATTTTTGGCTGATTGAGTCTACATTGGCTCTCAAAGGTGCAATCACATTAGACCCATTCCTTTTTTCGCTATATTGCTGTATACAGCCCTAAACCTAATCTGTCTTATATATGCCCATTACCTCTCCTAAAAAATTTTCTGCCATTAGCCTACATTAAGGCATAATCTAAACCTGTCAGTTAACCTATGAAGTATGTTTTTGGGATGTAGATGTAAAATGGAGCACTTGGTAGAAACCACCTCAATCATAAAGAGAACAAGCAATCCTGCATGTAATCCTGGATAAACGCAACATTCTTACAGCAGAATTCATCCGTGCACCACCTCACCCTATTGCAATCATGCTTGGATGAAATAACATTTTCTTTTTGAAAAATGTTGTTAAAATATCACATTAACAAATTATTATCAATCTACAGGTTTAAAAAGTATAAGCAGGCTGGAAGTCATTCAAATTCCTTCAGGTTGTCCAATGGGAGAACAGATGATACAGGTTTGTTTATAAGTTAGATGGGAAATTAATAGATACATTGCTTTTTCATCATAAAAAGACAAATTTAATGATGGCTCTAAAATTATTGTTAATTTTCAGTAAAAAAAAATGAAAACATTTTACAACTGTTGAGCCAAAGTGTGTACTCAGTTCAGTTCGTTGTTGATAATAGCATTTGCTTTGATTCTCTAAAAAGCAATCTTGAGCATCATAGAATAATGCATGAGTATTTTCTTGTTATAGTGAAACTATGTCTCTTTGAGCTACAAACTTTATTTCTTTATTAAATCATCAAGCTCGATATGATTCATCAAAATTTAATTTGTTTTGAGGCTGTAAGTCAGAAACACAAATAAGTGGGTAGCTTTCTTTCCTTATTTCAAGGTTGATTGTTAGGTTTATATTATATAATAAGCAATCTTTTTTGGCAGAGCATTTGGGAAAATCACTTTGACCACAGTAGTGAACAAGTTGTCTTTCATCTACACATCCCATAAAGGGTTTAATATGAATAACAGTACTGCCACATAAAACTCAGTTTCACACATCAGCCAAAGTGTAGTGTCTCTCGAGTTGCTCATTTGATATTGAACTGAAGACATAGTCGTGATTACAGCAGTATCATGAGTATGTTATTGCACCATTATCTGGAGGCCTGGAATTTTGATATGGTGCCACTTAAATATCACAGTAGTGACAGGAAACTTTATAGAATCATAGGAATTTTATGACGCTGCAGGAAGCCAACCAGTCCATCGTGGCTGTGACAGTCAAGTAAAATTTTGCACAAGTGTTATTCCTACGCCTTTCACTCGTAAGAGTTGTTGAGCTTAATGGTGTAACTTTTGCCTGAAGTACAGAAAGAATTTTGTTTTAAATTGATGAATAACATTCTTAAAAGTAGCTAATTATTGTAAATTTCCCCTACTGTACATAAGTGACAGGAGAAGGAACAATGGTGGGCAAGTGGCAGGGCAATAAGTGGAGGAATGGAATTAATGGAGAAGCTCTTAGAGCCATTATAGACTTGATCTGCCAAATGGCTGCCTCCTCTGTCACAAGAAAATGAGAGCTATTCAGTCTAATCCCACCTTCCAAGTATTACGTCCATTGCAAATGACTGTCGGAATAGTTTTCTTACTGTCAGTATTATATCTGATATGTTAGGATTTTTGAGGTTGTGCTTATTCTCCCTCAGTTTTGCCGTTTTAAAGAAGTGTGGCAGAAAAAAGAATTGGTAATGGTGGCATTTAATATTGTTGGTGATTCTGTCTCCCTTCAATAACAGTCCATCTTAACCCTTTCATTTGGATTAAAAATAAAATTTAAAAAGGAAGCTCTGCTGATCAAGTGTAAATTTACATCTAATACAATTTCATAAGTAAGCTTAGTTACAAAATAGTAAGTATATTCAAGCTACAATTTAAATACTTTTATCCTTATAAAAATTGTACACGGTTTCTTATGAAGTTCATGAATTGGCTGTTTTCTAATTGTATGTAAACAATGCCAATTGTTTAAGTTGTAAGTTGTTTTGTCAGTGTTAAAAATGTTTACTGAAAAATACATCAAGCACAGTTTTACACAATATTGTGTGATCATATTCCAAGTAAAAAAAATCTGCATTATTCTGTTTTCAAGCTCCTTTTTTGTGTTCACTTCAACAGCAGCTTTTGAGACCAACTCACTTAGTTCAGCTCTGGTAAAGTCATTATTATGTTCTCATTCTTTCTGTTCACCATTCTCTTACCATATATTCTTTTTTAACTAAATCTTGCTTTTTATGTTACTAGCTAATTACTTCTTCTGCATTTGAAGTTTGTGTAGCATGATATGTGTACCATTGTGAATAATTGTGCTTTTTCTCATACGATTGGCATCTACATGATAATATAATTTTTGAAGCTGGGATGGCTAAAGTATCCAGCGTAGTTAGAATTAAGTACAATTGCCGTTCTTAAAGTTCTAATCAGACTAAAATCTCTTCACAACTAGTCAGGTGTGGATATAGTCTGCACTAGGATTATCATAATTCAGCACAAATGGCTTCAGATCCACTTATGAAGAACTAATTTTTTCTCATATAACTAGCAATGCACCTCCTGGATGTTGAAACACAAAAAGGGTCATGCTTTTTCTGCTTAAACAGAAATAGTTATTGTTGGAACTGACAGCACATTTTTTGTGGAACTGATTCCACTTGAGACTGGATGCAGATTTAACAAGTTTCTTATTCAATTGAAGCAACCATGCTTGAGAGAACCTCTGATGCGAGAGTCCTTCAGCTTGTCAGTATTTAGATTCAGATTAGTTAATTGTCACATTTCAGGGTGCAATGAATTTTTTTGCTCATGTGAAACTCACAAATAAAACATTGATCTTTATACACTTAAGGCAGAGGTAATGATTGACAGTTTTCCAAGATCAAACATGGGTATTGCTTGTGTGCAGGTGACAACATAGTCCACACTTTCAGTCTTTAATGTTACTTTCAATACCCTGAATGTAGGCCAGGTTGGAAAGTATTTTATTCTGTTATTCAGACTTCTATCCCTGTGACTTGTGGTTCTCAATCACAGAGTCCTTTCTTTTGCCTAGACTCTCAACAAAATAAATTGCCTGTGCTGGCTGCATTTTGCTGAATTTTCTCTAATTGACTGGTGTGGCTTGAATTGCCTGCAATGAACTAATGACTCCCCAGTTGCTGGCTTTTGGTAAATATCTCAGCAGGTTTTGCAAAAACTGTGAGCCGACACATCAAATCATTCTGAACAATCTTGATTATATGGGAAGAAGGCCATCCATTTAGTTTAATCACTATTTGCATATGTCATATAGTATTGTTGTAAAATGCCAACTCACTAATGTCCTATGGCTGGAAACTGGAATTTACCTGCTTTTGCTTATATCTAAATCTACTTCAAATACTGGAATTAATCACAATTGACCTGCTGGTCAACTGTACTCAGCAATTCTACTCCTTTTGGAGCACCTGTCTCATCATCTAATTTCCCTGAAGACCCTCTACCTCTTTAAAAAGTTGCTGGTCATTCACCGCATGTTTCAATGAGTATAGGTTTACAATCACCCAGAATAGCAGTTTAGTAGATTGATATCCACTTTACTAAAATGCTTCTCCAAACCACTACCAATGAGATCATTTGGTTATGCTATGTGACTCCTGCAGAACGTTTTACATCACCTTAATACTTCAACAATGACTCCAAAACCTGAATTCTTCATCCCCTTAATATGTAAGGTATGTAGGAAAAAAAGCTTTTTTTTCTAGCTTATCAACTGAGTTAGGCTCTTACAACAGATTTTAAAGTTGGGTAGGTCCAGAATTGCCTATCATCCTTAATTTAACATGCATATCTGTCATGACTCAGTTAATATCACTAGTTCTATGTCATAGTACCATCACCTGAGGGTGAGAATATAAGACATAGGAGCATAATTAGGCCATTTGGTCCAGTGAGTCTGCTCCACCATTAAATCCGTGTCCAATCAAGAACCTGTCAATCTCTGTTCTAAATACTCCCAACGACATGGCCTCTACAGCTGCTTGTGGTCACAAATTCGCCACCCTCTGACTAAACGTCCGCCTATGCTGAGGCTGTGCCCTCTTGCCCTAGACTCCCTCATCATGGGAAACATCCTTTTCACATCTACTCTGTCTAGGACTTTGAAAATTCAAAAGGTTTCAATGAGATCCCCGTTCCCATTCTTCTAAATTCCAGCTCCAAAGTACAGACCCAAAGCCATCAAACATGACTCGTATGACCCTTTCATTCTTGGAATCATCCTTGTGAACTGTCTCTGAACCCTCTGCCATACCATCACATCTTTTCTTTGATCAGGAGCCCAAAACTGTTCACAATACTCAAGGTGAGGCCTCAGCAGTTCCTTATAAAACCTCAGCATCACATCCCTGTTCTTGTATTCTACACCTCTTGAAAAGAGTGTTGACATTGCATTTGCTTTCCTCACCACCGACTCTACTTGCAAGTTAACCTTTAGGTTCTGTTGCACAAGGACTCCCAAGTCCCTTCGCTCTTAGATTTTTGGATTTTCTTCCTGTTTAGCAAATTGTCTGCACATTTATTTCTTCTACCAAAGAGTATGACCATGCATTTCTGACATTCTATTTTCCATTTTCTTGCCCATTTTCTAAGATCTTCTGCACCCTACTTGTTTCCTGAACACTACCTGCCCCTCCATTAACCTCTGTATCATCTGCAAACTTGGCAACAGAGCCATTATTCTATCAACTAAATCATTGATTACAACATAAAAAGAAGTGACCCCAACAGCGACCCCTGCGGAACACTGGCAACCAACCAAAAAAAGAATCCTTTTATTCCCACTCGCTGCCTCCTGCCAATCAGCCAGTGCTCTAACCATGCCAGTAACTTCCCCGTAATGCCATGGGCTGCTTGGTAAGCAGCCTCATGTGTGACACCTTGTCAAAGGCCTTCTGAATATACAACAAATATACAACATCATTTCATCCGCTTTATCTACTTGTAATCTCCTCAAAAAATTCGTAAGGCAAGACTTTCCATTAAGGAAACCATGCTGACTTTGTCCTATCTTGTTCTGTGTCACCAAGTACTCTATAACCTCATCCTTAACAGTTGACTCCAACATCTTTCTAACCACGGAGGTCAGGCTAACTGGTCTATAATTTCCTTTCTGCTCCCTTCCTCCTTTCTTAAAGAATAGTGTGATACAGGCAGTCCCCGGGTTACGAACAAGTTCCATTCCCGATTCCATCTTTGTCGGATTTGTATATAAGTCGGAACAGGTACATCCGGTATTATTTAGCATCAGTTAGTCCAACGTTTGTCTTAGTATATTATATGCATGTAAAACAATAAAGAAACAAATCTATTTCAATAATTAAATCAGTGTATTACTTAGTAATAATTGTAGCTTTCATCGGGGCAGGGCCTTTCACATGCTCCATTATTGTCACTTTATCCTTTATCCTTAAAAATTGTTCTGATCGTTGACTGACTGTACAGCCTAACGCTTTTCCAATGACCGATGGCGTTTCACCTCTTTCCGATCACTTTATTATTTCTGCTTTATTTTCAATCGTGATTGTTTTCCGTCAATGGAGTAGAAACACTGCGGATTCAGCAGCAGCCGCGGGCGGTGAGTCCTGTGCTGCCCCGGGTCCTGAATTCCACCGCACTGAGACAGGTTAAATGGGACAAGTGGGGGCGGTGCTGTCTGGAAAGGGTGGGGTGGGGGAGTCAGGGTGAATCTTGCTAAGAAAAGTTTAAGCCAAATACAAAGTTACACACTCAACAGTGTTAACGGCAATGACTTAAAATGGCGGATGACGTTATGATCCAACAAAGTGGCAGATGGCGTTGTGATCCGACTTAAAATGGCAACAGCGTTCTCCTCCCTCCGTTAGTAAGTACGAGTTGTTCATAAGTCGGACGTTCGTAACTCGGGGACTATCTGTATTTGCAATTTTCCAGTCCTTTGGTACCATTCTAGAGTCCAATGATTTTTGAAAGATCATTGCTAATGCCTCCACAATCTTTACCACTACGTCTTTCAGAACCCTAAGATGCAATTCATCTGATCCGGGTGACTTATGTACCTTTAGATCCTTCATCTTTTTGAGCTCCTTCTCCCTTGTAACAGTAATTGCACTCACTTCTCTTCCTCACACCCTTTAACATCTGGCACTCTGCCAGTGTCTCCTACAGTGAAAACTAATGCAAAATACTAATTTTGTTCATCTGACATCTGCTTGTTCCCTGTTATTATTTCTCTGGCCTCATTTTCTAGTGGTCCTATATCCACTCTCATCTCTCTTTTGTTTTTCTTTACATACTTGAAAAAGTTTTTACTATTCTCTTTGATAGCGTTTGCTAGCTTGCTTTCTTTTCCCTCCTATTGATTCTTCTAGTTGCTCTCTGTAGGTTGCTAAAAGCTTCCCAATCCTCTGTCTTCCTGTCAAATTTTTGCTTTGTTGTTTGCCCTCTCTTTTGCTCTTACATTGATTGGCTTTGACTTCCCTTGTCAGCCACAGTTGCAGTGTTTTGCCATTTGAGTATTTCTTCATTTTTGGAATACATCTACACCTTCCTCATTTTTCCCAGAAACTCATGCCATTGCTGTTCTGCTGTCATCCCTGCCAACATCTTCCAATTTACTTCAGCCAACTCCTCATTTATACCACTATAATTTCCTTTACTCCACTGAAATACTGCTATGTCAGACTTTACTTTCTCCCTATGATATTTCAACTTGACCTCAATCGTATTGTGATCACTGCCTCTTGGGGTTCTTTTACCTTAAGCTCCCTAATGATGTGCAGAATGTGTTGCCATAAAATAGCTGCAAAAATGAATTGTCATCTAGGTGGTATCCTTAGCTTTGAAAGCTGTCACATGGGTGATTTTTAACACCTCTGACACTCTATTCAAATTAATCAAATTTAACATAATTAAATGTTATAATTTAACATAATTAAATGAGGACCTGACATATCACTTTACCTTCCCGCTGGTCTCAACTCAATTCTGCAGCTTTGGCAAACAATCATGGGCATCTTTTCACAATTTGGCATGAAAGTTGCAGTTGAGAAAAGTGTTGCATGGGCCACTGCTGATGCTTTCATGCAAAGTTCATTAATTGCAATGCGAATTCAGCAACATAGAATTAGGAAGTGTGAGCATATTGCACTAATAGATTGTTGTGCACTTTTCTAAAGCAGAATACCAAAGTATTTCTTACAAGTGTTTTGCTTTCAATTAATTAAATGTGGGGAAAGGTGATGGGTAACTTGTGTATGAGTATAAGGCCAACAGTTGGTAATGGGGTGGATAAATGACAAGTTATTTGTAATAGTGTTGGTTGGTAAAGTACTTATTAGTACATTGGAAAAGCTTCCTTTTTTATAGTAACACACTTAACAACAGTAAAGGCTTTATTTTAATATTTCAGCAAAAGGTGTTTTTATTTCTTGAAAATTGCTTCCTTAATGTACAGTATTACTAAGTTTCAATTTAATTTATGTCCAGATGCTTTTGGACGTTGCCTTGAACTAACTTGAGGGAAGAGTGCTATTATTGAGTCCATTCCAGCACCTAATAATTATCTCATTATAAAGCAATATTTTCTCACTACTTCAAACTTCTAATTCACCATAAAATACATATATGTCACCATATTCTACCCTGAGATTTATTGTCAAAGTACATAGAATATATGTGACCATATACTAACCTGAGATTCATTCAGCTTGGTACTTTATTGCTATGGATGTCAAATTTTATCAAATAGATCGGAAGCACAAAGGAGCCTGTCAAACAAGATGATATTTTAGAGTTATACAGCATAGGAACAGTCCCTTTGGCCCACTGCATCTATGCTGACCATCATATCTTTCCAAACGAATCCCATTTTTACTGCATTAACTTCATATCCTTCTTTGCTTTGTTCATTCAGGCAATTGTCAAGATGCCTCTTAAATTGTTTTATTGTTCTTGTTTCCACTACTTCCTCTGGCAATTAATTCCACCTATCAGTTTCACTTTGTGTGAAAAATTTATAGATCTCCTTTAGATCTCCTCCCTCTCACTCCAAATCTATGTCCTCTAGTTTAAATTGGGTAATTATAAATCGTTGAGGGGGAACATACCAACTTATTAAAACAAGTGTGTGAAAGAAAGTAAAACGGTGCTAATTTAGTATGTCCCATGTTTGCTAATGAAATGACTGAAGTAGTCTAAAGGCCACTCTGGCTACTTGCTATATTATGTACTGGCGACAAAAAGCTGCAAACTTGTTTCTGTAGTAGTTTTATGTATTCTTGGAGAAGGGCTTAAGAGAAATTCGTTCACATTTATAAAGTATACTTTAAAGCTTGTTTGTATGTCTCTATGTTTATACACTTCAGTTTCTGTTCTAAGACTTCTGGTTTCCGTGACTATTAATTATGCTGTTAACGAAGTTAGAAAACATATTTTATACTCAAGCCCTATACTTAACATAGTTCTGATGGATCTGTCTCTGTTCTTTTCATTCAGAGCTTCAAAGCATGCCACTGTTAGCAAGATCTCCAAGCACAAACCGAAAGTATCCACCTTTATCTATCGAGAAATTGGAAGAAGAAGCTAATCGGCGAATGGCAGATGACAACAAGCTTTTCAGAGAAGAATTTAATGTAAATTTCTTTACTTTATTAATTATAACTTCTGCATCTGAAATTCTTTTGAGTCTTGAGTGTTGTGTATTACTTTCTCAGTCTTCAACTGTTGTCCTGATTGGCCATGATCCTCCTCTAAACCTCTTCCACTTTTGTGGATCTGGAGGGGTGTGTCTTAACCTTGAACTGCTTCCACTCTTAACCAAAAATTAGTTCCATTGGCAAAAATTTTTGCCTCTTTTCCCAACTACATCTGTCCATTGGCAGTTATTTCTAGAGCCCCATGATGATTTGTACTAGGTTTCCTCCTTTATCTCTGCTATGCACTGTTTATTGTTATCATTCAAGCATACAATGTTGAATTCTACATGAACACATACATTTCCCTTTTGCTCTCAGCATGTCACAGCCTTCAACACTCATCACAACTGCTTCTGCGCAGAGTGACATTCAGTTGGAAGAGGCATCAAACCTATAGACTTTGCTACTTTCTGATTTCCAATTCCAAGATTTTTACTACCAGTTCAGTCTGCTGTCTGGCCTGCTGAGTTCCTCCAGTATTTTGTGTGTATTGTTTGGATTTCCATCATCTGCAGATTTAATCAGTTTCTCAAGCTTGTTATAGAAAATGCACAGGATGCAAACCATTTATCTTTTCAATCATTTTATTTAGTGTGTTCATTACTCCTGTGAAAAAGCTTATGATGATGTCAGTTTTTAATGCCTTGTCCACTACTTTAAAAAAATTGTCTAAACTTGCATTTATCATATTGTTTACAATATTATATATATCTGTGTATCTGAGAAAATGTAAGGTTCTACTTGCCAAATCTGAGCTTGACTTTCTTTACATTACTGAATCCATTCACATTTTAAATATGCTTATGCATTTGGAGTAACATAGTAAGTTTTAATTCATTTTGTGTGAACATTTTCATTCTTCTAATTTTGAGGATTAGCGATACTGAAGGTTTATTTTTTGTACCGTAGATTCCGGATTATAAGCCGCTACTTTTTTCCCACATTTTGAACAGCTTTGAACTCTGCGGCCTATAATCCAGAGCGGCTAATACATGGTTTTTTTTTCATGCCGCCTCGTAAACATTTTGCCTCGTAACAGTAGACCAATAAAATTGATGAGTAGTTCACAGAGGTCCAATGAAATTGTACGATAAATCAAGCGCACTTTCACAATTAAATTATTGTAAATCAGTCATTTGTACTCACCCTCATCAACATGGAAAATACTCGAAGCAAGACCCGAGCGCGTCAGACCCGATTAGACCCGATCGCAATGCGCAAGCGTCAGACCCGATTAGACCCGAGCGCATTGCGCAAGCGTCAGACCCGATTAGACCCGATCGCAATGCGCAAGCGTCAGACCCGATTAGACCCGATCGCATTGCGCAAGCGTCAGACCCGATTAGACCCGATCGCATTGCGCAAGCGTGTCAGACCCGATTAGACCCGATCGCAATGCGCAAGCGTCAAACCCGATTAGACCCGATCGCAATGCGCAAGCGTCAGACCCGATTAGACCCGATCGCATTGCGCAAGCGTCAGACCCGATTAGACCCGATCGCATTGCGCAAGCGTGTCAGACCCGATTAGACCCGATCGCAATGCGCAAGCGTCAGACCCGATTAGACCCGATCGCATTGCGCAAGCGTCAGACCCGATTAGACCCGATCGAAAACGCTGCTTTTAAGTTAAAGTCGATCAATAACTTTTCCTGGTAGGCTGCAATATATATATTTTTACCAGTCGCTAGGAGATATTGGAATGTTGTTCGTGCTGTTCAGTAAAAAAGTATATGCAACGTAATTTGTGTTACCGATACGTATGTATATTTAAAAGTAGCGGTGCGGCCTAAAATCCGGTGCGGCCTTTACAATTAAAAAATTGATTTTATTTCTAAAATTAGAGCCTGCGGCTAATAATCAGGTGCGCTCTGTAGTCCGGAATCTACGGTAGTTTACCCAGTAGTTTGCATATTTAATATATCAATAGATGCAACTTGCAATCTTATCACTGGAATATGTTTTAAAATGAGCAACTCTAAGTGAACCAATGTCAATATATTTTATTTCTAACAACAATAATGATTTATTTAAATACAGCACCCAGAGGTGGTTCTTAAAATTTGGACACATCAGTGCAGTAGTTATCCTGTTATTAGGAAGACTCAATCCAATAAAAGACCATAATGGCGGTTTTCAGAAAATTGGAAATTATCTGTTGCTGAAGACTTTCTTGTGAGGAAGTTGTCAATCACGATACATGCTCTGAAGATGATATATCATTTAAATTGCAATATTGTTTACAATTTAAAAAATTATATGTAGAATAATGCTACTGTACAAAGTGTTCATAGCTTCTATTACTATTTGCTATAAATTTTGGCTCTACTGTATATTGTATAAAATTAGTTTTGTCACAAAAAAAGTCTTGATCCTTTTCCCTTAAGGAAATCTGTCTCCTGTCAGTGCCTTCTGCCACTTGTCTTATCCATTCATGTTTGAAGTTTGGCTATCAGCAACACACACACCTCAACTTTTTCTCTAGTCCCACTCTCTCCAATAGTTCACTAATCCTTCCATCCTCTTTCATCCTTCCTGGCTATTTTTAAAATCCTTAGTCTACAGCCCCCATCCAAGTGTATCAAGACATTCTATTCCTCCGTCCTTAATCTCCCCCTCCATTAAACTCCCCAACCAGTATCTTTGGTTATGCTCATGGCTCTCCTTATCTCTGCCATGGCTCTCTGATCCCTTTGCACCTTCGCATGCATCCTTAATTGTTCTCTCAAACCTACTGAGTTTGTTGTTCTCCTCTTGGGAAAATAATTTTGCAGTTTCTTACTAGCCTAACTTTTGGTGGATCTGATTTCCACAATATTTCAGCAGCAAAGGTTCTGCTTTCACGATCACCATGAAGATCTGTTAACAGCATAGCATAGTCCTGGTTGTAATCAACACTCTACATTCATCACGCTGACAGGCATCTCACATGTAGTAGTCATTATGTGAAAACCATTAAAGATCCATTTACACTAATCCTATTTTGTATTCTTTTGAGAAACATGTGACCTCCTCTCAAGAATGTCTTCAGCAATGGGTAATTAATATTTTCTGAAAACTGCTATTACATACATCAACTCTACCACATACTGGTGGCAATTTATACTGCCTGAACTTATCAATATTTGTACCTCCATTTAAAATTAAATAGCAGGTTCCACATATAACAATTTGGTTAATGCAATAGCTGATAGTTACATTGATTTTATTATTACTGTCTTTACTTTTAGTGTTGACTTTTCCTACTATTTTAGCTACTTTTCAATTGTGCTGTTAATTTGATGTAAACGTGTCTGCTCTAAAATCCACCCAGCTGGTTTATGCTGTATCCAGGCTGAGTTGGTATGGTAAAAATTCCTTAAGGCACTGCATATTCAATATTCAAAAGTGATATACATATTACTTTATTAAATTCAGGTGTAACTTTTTATGTACTGATTTGTTACTGATTTAATATAAAACAATACTTTTTAAGTTATTAACTACTTGGGAATAAATTGGGGATTTGAAATTACTAGCGATAGTATGTATTAAATCTTCAGTGTTCAGGATTTCAGAGATGGTCTCTTTTTTCAGCAATATAGTAATATGTATTATGTTTCCATGGTTACACAGGCTCTCCCTGCATGTCCAATTCAGGCCACTTGCGAAGCTGCATCGAAGGAAGAAAATAAAGAGAAAAATCGATATGTTAACATCCTTCCTTGTATGTAACCATACTAAATCCAAGAAATTATATTATAGCAAATGATGATGTTTATTATTACTGCCTATCATGTAACACACTAAATAGTTGTTTTGTAGGAACTTCTTTGTGTCATTTTCAATACCTCTTTAAATTGGAAAGCTCATCCATCAGTGACCCTGCAGCTTCCTCACCCAGTTAAACCTTATAATTGAGCTACTCAGAGGATAATTGTCCTTGCCTTCATCTGATGTTCTTCCTAGGAATCATTGTTTCAGAATTTCTAAGCTTGTCAGTTATTCTATTCAACATGTTTTTTGTATTTATAATATTGAGGTTTGACTCACTACCTCTTTAATATGGAATAGTTAATTAAGCAAACTAACCTAAAGAAAAATACAGTAAAACAGACATTGCGAAAGAAATGTTAAGTAAATCTGTCTCAACTTCTTAGTAATGTTCACAGAAACCTGCCTGAATAGAATATAAAACAGGCCCTTTTAGCCCATAAGGATGCCAATTTAGATTACACATCTGCCCGCTGATGATCTATATCCCTCCATTCATTTCCTGTTCATGTGCCTGTCTTAAGTGCATCTACAGCGATGCTATTATATCTACTTCCACCACATCTATTGTGGGCAATTTTGTTGGTGCTGGAATGTGTGATGATACTTGCGGGCTATCGCGAGCACATCCTTAGGTTGTGTTGGTTGCTAACGCAACAATGTATTTCACTGTATGTCTCACTGTACATGTGATAAATAAATTAATCTGAATCTTCTGGCTGCACATTTTAAGCATGGGTTCGAGCTCAATTCATGAAGTAACTTAAGATGGACTGACCTTGACATCAAAGCAGCATTTGACCAAGTGTGATTTCCTAATATAAGTGCAGTCATGGTCAATGGCTATCTCAATCAATGATCTTCCATCATAAAATCACAAAAAGGCATATCGGATGGGTGATTGCTCTCTTAGCTTGCACTATTCACCATTCCTCAGCAAATGGAGCTGCTCGTGACTGCACAAAACTAAACTTCAACATTTCAGGGCTAAGTAGCAGTTTTGCATTTCAAAGGTACCATCTCCAACAATAGAGTGACATTACCAACATTGATCCCACCACCATAAACATAGTAAAAGTTTATCATTGACCTGAAGCTCAACTGGATCTGCTATGTATACAATCGATTAAAGAGCAGATCAGAAATTGGGGATCTTCTGGCAAGTGACTTGCCTCCTAATGTCCCAAATCCTACCGTTATCTGGAAGACATGTGTCACGTGGCTTGGTATGCATTCGAGGGCAAGTACAACTCCATCAAGAAGCTCAGAACCTTCCAAAATAAATCGGCAACGTATCATCAAGAGTCTTCCTAATAACAGGATAACTACTTATAAAATCAGCTCTCAACCGTCACACTTTGCCCTAGCTCTAACCATTTTTAGATCCAATTTGCCATCTGTTCCTGGATCCCTCCTGTGTGGGCTCTTATTGAAGATTTTGCTAAAATCTGTGTAGATTGCATTAATGGCACTACCCTCATCGACACACCTAACCACTGGAAAAATTTCAATCAAATGAGTGGGACAGGGTTGCTCTTTAATGAAGGCTTTTTGAATATTCCTGTCCAAATACAGACTAATTCTGTCACTTGGAATATTGTCTCTACCATTGATCTGGATTTGAATCTTGGAAATGAAAACTACTACCGATTGAGTGTCTAAATGCTTTCATTTTTTTCTTGATTAAATTTGATGACTTTATTTAATAATGTGAGAAGTACATGTTGCAAATATCTCCTATCACAAATTTTCAACACTAAGCATTCATATATTGAGAATGGTATTACTGGATGCAGAGTAGATATTGCATCATAACATCTATGTTCGCATGCAGAAGCATGCTTCAGATTTTAAATTAGTAGAGTATTTTTATTTCACTCAAGCTATATGTACAAATTTTTTTTTTCTTTTGACAACTTCTTCCTAAAATCAATGCAAAATTTGCCCATGGTGCACAAAAAGTTGCTTACCCTCTGATACCTTAAACGACTCAGGATGAGAAACATTGCTGCTGGACACTTAATTCTCATGTACCAAGATACTGTGAAAATCTTGTCTTGCATACTGTCTAAGCAGGATGAATTCAGTGCAATAGTGCATTGAGGTGGCTTAAAGAAACACAACAGAGTACAGAATGATGTATTGCAGTACAGAGGAAGTGTAGTGTACCTAGACCAAAAGGGGCAAGGTCATAACAAGGTAGGTGTCGGAAGAGAGAATGTCTGGGATGGGATTACGATGGCTATATCACTAAGGCAGCAAGAGGCATGGCTAGAGTCCATGGAGAGGAGGCAGGTTTCTCTAATGTGCTGAGCTCTGTTTGCAACTATGCAGTTTCTTACACTCTTAGGCAGAGCATTGCCATACCCAGCCATGATACATCTGGATAGATATTCACCATGATGCATTGATTAAAAAAAAAATGGTGAGGGATTAAAGCAGTCATGCTAAGTTTCTTTAACCTCCTGAAGAAGTAGAGGTGCTGGTCAGTTTACTTGGCTGCGGAATCAACACAGTTGGACCAAGACAGCTTATTGGTGATATTCAGACCAAATAACTTGAAGCTCATAACCCTCCCATTCTCAGCACTGTTGATGTAGACAAGAGCATGTGTACCACCCCACCCTGAAGATAATGACCAGCTCTGTTGTTTTGCTAACACTGGGGGAAAGATTGTTGTCATGATCAGTAGTGCAGTGCTAGCCAGAGCGCAGCGGAGCATGTCCGGCACATCTTTAAGAAAAAAGCTGAAATAAACAGGCTAATTAATAGGGTGCCGCCCAGGGTGATTTGAGTATCTCAGAAACTGCTGATCTCCTGGGATTTTTACGCACAACAGACTCTGGAGTTTACAAAGAATGGTGCCAAAAACAAAAAAAAATCCAGCAAGTGAATTTAACAAGATGTTTTCGCTCACAGAAGTCACTCGCTGGATGTTTTTTTCTGTTTTTGGCACCATTCTTTGGTGATGTAAATAATAGTCACATGGGTTTCAAAACCTGTGAGATTGAATTGATTTTATTTCTTACATCCTTCATATACATGAAGAGTAAAAATCTTAATGTTACATCTCTGTGCAATGTGCAATTTATAGTAATTTGTAATAAGTAGTATGTACAATAGGACAGTCAATATAGCATTGAAATACAATTATGTCAGCGTGAATTGATCAGTCTGATGGCCTGGTGGAAGAAGCTGTCTTGGAGCCTGTTGGTCCTGGCTGCAATGCTGTGGATGGTAACAGCTGGACCAGTTTGTGGTTGGGGTGACTTGACCCTTTGGACCCTTTTTATGCACCTCCTTCTGTAAGTGTCCTGAAAGTGGGAAGTTCACATCTGCAGATGAGCTGGGCTGTCCACACCACTCTCTGCAGAATCCTGCGATTGGGGGAAGTACAGTCCCCATACCAGGCAGTGTGCAGCCAGTCAGGATGCTCTCAAATATGCCCCTGTAGAAAGTTCTTAGAATTTGGGGGCCCATACCAAACTTCTTCAACCCTCTGAGGTGAAAGAGGCATTGTTCTGCTTTTTTCACCAGGCAGATGGTATGTACAGACCACGTGAGATCCTCAGTAATGTGTATGCCAAGGAACTTAAAGCTGTTCACCCTCTCAACCCCAGATCCAGTGATGTCAATAGGGGTTAGCCTGTCTCCATACCTCCTGTACTCCACAGCCAGCTTCTTTGTTTTTATGACATTGAGGGAGAGATGTTTTCTTGACACCACTGTGTCAAGGTGATGACTTCTTCCCTGTAGGATACCTCGTTATTGTTTGAGATTAGGCCAGTCAATTTAGTATCGTCAAGCTGAGGGGCTCCTATGTTGAGGGACAGAGGTGAGGGAGCCCATTCTTAGTATCTTCCGGGGTTCTGACAGGAAGACCGGGATTGGCTGGCTGTAATGGAGTAGGTTGCAGTAGCTATGTGCTCCGAAATTATTCGCTTACTTTGCTGTTTAAACCTATCTCGGTGAGAGCACCATGAGTAGAAAATACTCTAAAAAAGAGTTTACTTTAGAGATTTTGACTGAAGTGTTTCAACAAATGTCAGAGAGACTCAAAAAATTGGATAAACTGGATGACTTGGAATCCAAGTTTGACTTGTTACAGAATTCCTTCGACCTGGTTAAATCTGAACTGAAATGCTTAGTCGGAAACTTGGAAGTATATAGCAGACTGTGAATGACCATGAAACTCGTATTAAGCTACATGAAGAATCTCTGCTGGTGTTGCAGAAGGATATCGAAGGTTACAAGAAAACTTCTAAGGAACAGCATAAAAAATACGACGCGTTACTGAAGAAACTTACAGATTTGGAGACCAGGAACTGAAGGTGCAATATCAGAATTCTTGGGCTTCCTGAAAAACCGGAGGGTAATCAACCTATCGATTTTTGTGCTCAAATGCTGAAAGATTTATTCCCTGATATATTATCGGAACTACCAAAATTTGAGCGCGTTCACCGAGTAATCCCACCTAATTGGGATTCTGCCAAACCTCGCTCTATTATCATTCGCTTTTATGACTATCAGATTAAGCAACGGATCCTCTGTGAAACAAGGAAGAAACGCATATTACAATTTCGTGATCAACAGTTTCGGATCATTCAAGATTATCCACCGGAAGTTCTAAGAGCTAGACAGGCTTTTAAAGAGGTCATGTCTGATCTTTTTAAGCTGGCTGTCGCCTTTCTCTGAGATCCGTGTAAACTCAAGGTTACTACTTCTGATAATAAGGTTTCTTGGTTTACGAAGCCTGAAGAAGCTAAGAAATTTTTACATAGTCTCCATACTTAAATTCAACCTTGAATATTTCTCTTTATGCCAAATGTTTTAATTTCATGTTCAATCAAGTAATTAGCACTTTGTTGATAACAAGGTTTCTTGGTTTACGAAGCCTTAATCATTTGTTTGATTAAGTAATTGGCGCTTTGTTATCTTTCAAACTATGCAAAATATGCAGGCAGACTGCATCCATTTTCTCTTTTGTTGTTTTCCGCCATTACACGGGTTCTCTAATGTTACTTTTTCGCAGGTCTTTTTAAACAATACATTATATTCTTTCAATGTTATGTTGATTTTTACCTATTTAGTAATTTGACTGAAAGTAATTATGTAGGGTGTACATGTAGTAATTACTGAGGAATGAAACTATAGGGTGTTTTGCTTTACTTTAAATTCACTCTGATTTTTCCTATCTTTTGATTATTTATATACCTTTCGGTCTTTTACTGTTTTTCAATAGTATACAATATTCTATATTTCTTCTTGCTGGTTTTTGGTTTTTTCATTATTTTACCATTTTGTTATCTTTTTTTTTCCTCCCTTGAATGCCTTAAATTAGTCATGTAGGAAGCTATCTAAACCGCTTCCCTTTCTAATTATTTTTTATTTGTTTCTTTACTCCTTTTCTTTTGCATCCGCAAGCATATGTTGTTTTCCTTATTGGCTTTTACTAATATTTGATTTTATTGTCTTCCCTTTTTACCGAGACTAATACTTACATTTTCCCATGGTTTTTTTCATAAATAGCAAAGTTATTTACTTCAATATTTTGTTTTTGTATATATATATTTATAATCGTTTCTTCAGCATAGCTATACATATATACTTTCTGCAGCCACCGGAGTTTTGGGTTGAGAACGCTAGACTTAGTCTTTAGCCTCCCTTGGCTGATTTCTCTCTTTGGGGGAGGGAGGGGGGAAAATGGGTTCTTCCAGAAAGCTGATTGGATGTTTCTACTGTTTTATTTATTCGCTATCTACATGTCTGTGGTTACCTTTTATTCATTACTAAAGGATACTTGATGGATTCTTTTATTAATATACTCAGTTTTAATGTGAAAGGTCTAACTAACCCTGTTAAACAAAATAAGATTTTCTCTTGTATTTATATCCAGAAATTAAAACTCGTATAATCTTTCTTCAAGAAACCTATATTCGTAAAGATGATATTTCACATTCTTTCAAAGGATGGAAGGGTATACATTTTCACTCACCCTCCCAATCTAGATCGAGAGGTGTCTCTATCCTGTTTGATTAGAATGTATCCTTTATTCAACATAATGTAATTTCTAAAACAAATGGCCATTTTGTTATTGTTTCCGGTAGTCTTGAGAATAAACTAATGGTATTTGCAAATGTAAACGCTCCAAATACAGATGATTCCTTGTTCTTTGAATGTCTTTTCTCATTTCTGCCTGATTTGAATCCGTATTCCTTAGTGATCGGTGGAAATTTTAATTTTTGGCTTGACCCTATATTAGACTGCTCTTCAAGTTAAAATACCTGTCACTAATAAATCAGTCCTACTTTTTAAATCCTTTCTATTTCAATGTGGTATTCTCAACGTGTGGCGTTTTTTGCGCCCTCAAGAAAAGGAATATTCATATTTTTCTCAGGGTCATCATGCACTCTTGGATTGACTACTTTTGTATAGATAGAAACTTGCTTCCACTGGTATGATCCTGATTATAAGGAGATTGCTTTCTCTGATCATGCACTTGTGCTTCTGACTTTAAGATTACGTGTTCATTCTGTATCAAATAGAAGTTGACATTTTAACTTATTGTTATCTGATAAAAATTTTCTAAGGTTTTTGGAAAATCATATTACTTTTTTCTTTAAAGAAAATTTTAAAGGAGATACTTCTGGTACTATAGTCGGATACTTTTAAAGCATATATTCGTGGGCAAATTTTCTCTTACTCTGTCCGCCTATATAAAGAAAAAAGCTGACAAAGAAAGGTCTGACTTAGCAATATTAAAAGATCTTGATCGAAAGTATGCCCTATCTCCAGATCCAAATATATATAATAAGCGGATGGAAATCCAATCCAAGTATAATCTTCTGCTGACTTACCCAATTGAACAACAGCTGTTGAGAGATAAAACTCAATTTTACATTCACGGGGATAGAACAGGTAGTTTATTAGCCAATTGCTTAAAATCTTTTACAATTAATCGTCAAATCACAGAAATTTTTAAAGATAATGGTACTAAGATATCCGACCATTCTGAAATTAACAATGTATTTAAAGACTTTTACCTTAAGTTGTATCAGTCTGACTCTTCTTCAGATGATACCTATATGAATGCTTTTTTCAGTAATATCAACATTCCTACATTGTCTGCTGATAGTCTAACACAGTTAGATCAGCCTATTTCCAATGAAGAAGTGGCTGAGACTATACATGCTTTACATTCTGGTAAGACCCCAGGACCTGATGGCTTTCCTGGGGAGTTTTATAAAACTTTCACTACGTTACTTACACCTTAGTTATCCTCTGTTTTATCAGAGTCCTTTAAATTAGGTAAAGTCCCTCAATCTTTTTATGAAGCTTTTATTTCTCTTATTTTTTAAAAAAAAATTAAAATCCAGCTGTATGTTCTTCATACAGACCGATTTCTTTATTAAATGTTGATGCAAAGATTTTATCCAAAATCTTAGCTTGAAGACTTGAAAATATTTTACCAGCTATTATATCATGACCAGACAGGATTTATTAAAAACCGTTACTCACATTTTAATATACGTCGGTTATTGAATGTGATATATTCACCATCCAAAAAATATCAGAGTGTATACCTTTGTGATGTGCTGTAACATTTTGATCAATTTTGTTACAGTATATGAATGTACACACTTTATGTTGTGATGTATCTATGTGTTGCACTCTGTAAATCTTATTTTTTCTTCTGAATAAAAATACTGTAAAAAGGGAAGACCGGGGTCCAGCTGCACAAGGCAGAGTGAAGGCCGAGGTCTCTGAGCTTCACATCAAGCCTGGAGGGAATTATGGTGTTGAATGCTGAACTGTAGTCCAAGAACAGTATTCTCCCATTATCATCCTGCTTCTTTCTCCAAGTGTGTAAGGACAGTGTGTAGAGCTGTGGCTATTGTGTCATCTGTCGATCAGTTGTGTCGATAGGTGAATTGTACGGGTCCAGTGTGGGGGTAGCTTGCTGCAGATGTACCGGTAGTTCTTCATCAGCCTCTCAAAGCATTTGCTTATTATTGAGGTGAATGCGACAGAATGCCAGTCATTCAGACATGTTACCTTGGTCTTTTTGGGTACAGGAACAATGGTGGATGTTTTGAAACAGGACGGCTCTCTACACTGGGAGAAGGAGAGATTAAAAAAATCTGATATCTAATATCTGATATTTAGATATCAGATAGCTGATAACTAAGAAATCTGTTATGTCATTAGCAAGTAATCTGGTTTTGTCTATTGTTATAAAGAAAGTTTGGGATTCCTCTATCAAGGAATCAAATTTGATGCAATTTTTATCCTCATGAGTCATTGTAATTTTCTTTTAATGGTTTTTTTGAAAGTGCAAATGTTTGAAAAGTGATTTATAGATCACGTGCTGCATTAATTATATAATGGTGTATTACCTATCTACAGAGTTGGCTTTGTGATCTAATTGCATATTTCTCATCAGATGATCACTCAAGGGTTCACTTGATACCAATAGAAGGTGTTCCAGATTCTGACTTTATCAATGCTTCATATATAAATGTAAGTTGTAGAATCATTTGTATACAATTTTTTTTTTAGTTTTGTGTTTGCAGTTGTTTCTTAAGAATATTTGCTTTTAAAATGCAATATTTTTGTTACATGAAAGCAGTTTAGAGTAGCCCACAAAATGATTGTATCATTATTAGATATACTTTGAATACATCATGCTTGTTTCCAACCTGGTGCAAAGACATTTGTAATTGTTGGATGTCAAACATTGCACTTCCTGGACATTTCTTCAAAGCAATATCTTCAGCCCAATCATAATCAGTGCCTCATCAATAACCTGCCTTTTATAAGACCATAAGATATAGGAGTAGAATTAAGCCATTTGGCCTATCGAGTATGCTCTGCCATTTCATCATGGCTGATCCAATTTCCCTCTCAGCCCCAATCTCCCGCCTTCTTCCTGTATCCCTTTGTGGCCTGAACAATCAAGAATCTATCAACCTCTGCTTTAAATATACATAAAGACTTGGCCTCCACAGCTACCTGTGGCAAATAATTCCATAGATTCACCACTCTCTGGCTAAAGAAATTCCTCCTTATCTCCATTCTAAAAGGACACCCTTTAATTCTGAGGCTGTGTCCTATGGGTCTTAGACTCCCCCACCAGAGGAAACATCCTCTCTTCATTTACTCTATCAAGGCCTTTTACTATTCGATAGCTTTCAATGAGGTCACCCCTCATTATTCTGAATTCTAGTGAATACAGAATACAAATGTTCTTCATGAAGGGAAGGAGCACAGAGGGAGGTAATAGGCAGGTAAGGTGTTAAGGTCAGAGAGGGAAATAGGACTGGGGGAGTTTTAGTACTACTTCCCATACACATTCTGACTTGGAAGTCCATGGCCTCTTCTACTGCCGCGGTGAGGTCACACCCAAGTTGGAGGACCAACACCTTATATTTTGTCTGGGTTGCCTCCAACCTGACGGCATGAGCATTGATTTCTCAAACTTACGGTAATTGCCCCCCCCCATCCTTCACTATTCCCCCATTCCCCTTTCCTTCTCTTGCCTTATCTTCTTACCTGTCCATCATTTCTTCCTCTCTATTTCTCCATCTTCCCTTTCTTCCATGGTCTTCTTCAGCCCTTTTATCTCTAAAACCAATCAACTTCTCAACTCTTTACTTCTCCTGGTTGCACTTATCAGCTGCCATCTTGTAATTCTTCCTTCCCTCCTACCACCTTCTTGCCCTGACTTCTCATCTTTTTTTCTCAGTCCTAATGAAAAGTCTCAACCCGAAACATCAACTGTTTACTCTTTTCCATAGATGTTGCCTGGCCTGCTGAGTTGCTCCAGCATTTTGTATGTGTTGCTTAGATTTCTAGCGTCTACACATTTTCTCATGAGATGTGTACTGTAGCATTTTTCTAAGGATTTAACAACAGCATCCAAGTCTAAGGTCGCTACCAGCTTCATGGATGAGCGCATCAAGTTCTATATGTGGGAACGTCATCCTGAGCAGTTTTTCTTTCAAGAGAATGCATGCTGTTTTCAGTTGAAAATATAATCATTCTTTCATCAGTGTTCCTTCAAAATCTTGAAACTCCTTATTATCCAATACCACTGGAGGAGGAATTTCATTTTATGGATTGAAACGTTTCAATAGGGTGGCTGATCATCATCTTGTCGTACAGTTAGAGATGAAATATAAATGCAATAAATACATAAATACATTGAAAAATCTTGTTGTACTAATCCTATATTTTCTTTTTTTAAAGGGCTATCAAGAGAAAAACAAGTTTATAGCAGCACAAGGTAAGTAAATATTCAGATGTAAATACGGTCTTTTCCAGTTAATTGGGACACAATCGGACCAGTACATTTTGACCCAGTTAGACGGTGCCCCAATTAGCTAGGGTTTCATGGAAATAGTTAAAGTATAAAAAGGACAAATTACTGTTTAACTGAGTAAAAATGTGTATATATAAATGAAATATAGAACAATACCAGTTGTTCAATGAAGAGTGCAGGTGGGCATGCTGATAACAACACCAGGCATAGCTCAATATGAGGTGTCACCCTGTTGAAGCCACAATACAGGAATACTTGCATGCCAAACACCCTAAGCAGCAAGTAATAGAGCTAAGTGTTCCCACGGCCAATGAATCAGGTCTAAGCTCTGTAGTACTGCCAAATCCAGCCATGAATGGCGGTGGACAAACAAACGACTCACTGGAGGAGGAGGCTCCAAAAATATCCCCATCTTCAATGATAGAGGAGCCCAGAAAACCTGTGCAAAATGAGACATTTGCAACAATCTTCAGTCAGAAGTGCCAAGTACATTGTGGAATGAGCTTCCTGTAGAAGTAGTAGAGGCCAGTTCAGTTGTGTCATTTAAGGTAAAATTGGATAGTTATATGGACAGGAAAGGAGTGGAGGGTTATGGGCTGAGTGCGGGTAGGTGGGACTAGGTGAGATTAAGAGTTCGGCACGGACTAGGAGGGCCGGAATGGCCTGTTTCCGTGCTGTGATTGTTATATGGTTACATGATCCAGCTCAGCCTGCTCCCGAAGTCCCCAGCATCCCAGATGTCAGTATGCAGCCAATCTGATTTACTCCATGTGAGATCAAGAAATGGCTGAAAACATTGGATACTGCAAAGTTTATGGGTCCAGACAAAATCCCGGCAAAGGTCTTGAGCTCGAGAACTTGCCACCCCACTAGCCAAGCTATTCCAGTACAGCTACGACACCAGCATCTGCCCGGCAATGTGGACAATTGCCCAGGTATGTCTTGTACACAAGAAACAAGACTAGTCTAACCTAGCTAATTACTGCCTAATCTCAATCATCAGCAAGGGGTCATCAAAAGTGCTATCATGCAACACCCACTCGGCAATAACCTGCTTACGGATAGCTAGTTTGGGTTCCTTTAAGGCTCCTGACTCAGCTCCTGACCTCATCACCTCCCTGGTTCTAACATGGACCAAAGAGCTAAATACCAGCGGTGAGGTGAGAGTGATAGCCCTTGACATCAGGGCAGCATATGATCGAGTATGGCATCAAGGTGCCCTAACTAAAATGGAGTCAATGGGAATGAGGAGGAAAACCCTCCACTGGTTGGAATCATACGTGACACAAAGGAAAATGGTTATTGTGTTGGAGGTCAATTATCTCATCCACAGTGAAGTGTCCTAGGACCAACTATCTTCAGCTGCTTCAAAATAACCTTCTTTCCATCATATGGTCAGAAGTGGGGATGTTTGCAGATGAGTGCAGTATGTTCTGCACCTTTCGTGACTCCTCAGATAGTGAAGCAGTTCATACCCAAATGCAGCAGGACCTGGACAATATCCAGTCTTGCGGTGACAAGTGGCAAGTAACATTTGAACCACGCAAGTGCCAGGCAATGACCATCTCCAGCAAGAGAGGCTCTAACTATCGTCCCTTACCATTCAGTGGCATCAACATCCTGGAGGGGTGTAGCTATATAAACACCGTTAGCTACCAGAGTAGGTCAAAGGCTAGGAATCCTGCAGTGTGTAACCCACCTCCTGACTTCCCAAAGCTTGTCCACCATTTACAAGCCTCAGGTTAGGAGTATAATGGAATACTTGCCTCTTGCCTAGATGAAGTGCAGCTCCATCAGCACTCAGAAGCTCGACACCATCCAGTATAAGACAGCCAACTGGATTGGTACCCCTTCCACAAGCATCCAATCCCTCCACCATCGACGGATGTTTGCAGCAGTGTGTACTATCAACAAGATGCACTGCAACAACACACCAAAGTTCTTCAGGCCACACCTTCAGACCTACAACCACTACCATTAGAAGGACGAGAACAGCAAATACTTGGGAACACCACCACTTGCAAATCCCCCTCCAAGTCGCTCATCATCCTGACTTGGAAACATATCGCTGTTCCTTCATTGACACTGGGTCAAAATCATGGAATTCCCACCCAAACAACACTGTGGGTGTACCTGCACCTCAGGGACTGCAGTGATTCAATAAGGCAGTTCATCACTACCATCTCAAGGTAGTGAGGATGGGCGATAAATGCTGGCTTAGCTGGCAATGCCCACATCCCATAAATGAATAAGTTTAAAAACAACAATACTTCTACAGTACAATTAAACTGTATAATTCCTCATAGTTATTGATAGAGGAATTGATTTGATTGACTGTAAATGAATGAAATAATCACAGACACCTAGTGCAGATAATGGACTGTGCTCGTACAGTGCTTTGGACGATTGCATTCCCCTAATCTTAATTTTCATTGTGATATTGTCTTTTGCTTTCTTTGTTGATCAAAAGGAAGAATCCTACCAAACAGGTAATTTGTGTTTTTATAAGTTAATTTTCTCTTCTTCTGATAATCTTTCAGGGCCGAAAGAAGAAACTGTGAATGATTTCTGGAGGATGATATGGGAGCAAAATACTGCAACAATTGTCATGGTCACAAATCTAAAAGAGCGGAAAGAGGTGATTTGTTAGCTTATGTGGCAAAATGGCATACTTTACCAGAAAGATATGAACATATTTCCATATTCATGATATTTGAAGGAAGAACTGAAAGGTTAAATTATTGTAACCATTTTCTTCAGACACAAAATATTTTAAAATGCTGATGTAGGTAAGGCACCTACATCCATTTTCTGAGGCAAGTAAGTATATCGCTGTTCTATTCAGCATATATTCTTGCAGTACTTCAATTTGGAGATTCAATTAACAAGCATTTTCAATAATTTTAAGAACTAACTTTAACAATAGAGCTTAAATCTCAGCAGCTGTCAAATAAAGAGAGGGAGAAAGGGAAAAGTCAGTTAAAAATCAAAATGTTACTGTACTGTTCTTCAAAAGTTCAAAAGAAATTTATTCTCAAATTATGTACATGTCACCATATATACTGCTCTGAGATTCGCTTTCTTGTGGGAATTCACAGTCCACACAAAGAAATGCAATAGAATCAGTGAAAATCTACATAAAACAAATATGGATAAACTACTGGTGTGCAAAAAAAAGACAAACTGCAAATACAAAAAAAGTAATACATAAATAAATACTGAGAACATGAGTTCTCATTCTTTGTACAATTTTAAAAAATCAAGGGTAGAAAAAAATTCAGTTTAGATACAATGATTTACCAAAAATATCTGTGGAGGGTATGACAAATCAACATCTGAAAGAATATTTGATCAAGAAAGCAATTTGGAATGCCCTGAACCCATTGTCAATTCTCCTTTTGAACTTCTCTTAAAATTGTATTTCAGACATTAGTACAGGAATGTTTTAATTCTGATTGATTATTTTACTCTCTCCTCACTTGATAACTACTATAAAGTAAGCTCTCTTATCAAAGTTAGCTTTGAGAGTTGACTGGTACAACCAATGGACTCACTTTCCAGGACTCTTCATCCCATGTTCTCAATATTTATTGCTTATTTATTTATTATTAGTTATTGAGTATGGCTGCAAGAAAATGAATCTTGGAGTTGTCTATGGTGACTTGTATGTAATTCAATATTAAATTTGCTTTGAACTTTAACCGTGCATATCCTCTGTCCACCTAGCATAGTTAATTGCAGTCTCCTGACCCTGGCCTTAATCGCAAATACTTCCCTCACTTGCAGCTTTTTTAGCAGTGGTTGAAATTGTTCCGTAGCTGTTGCTCTGAGAATAAACCACCCAAGTACTGTAAACGCTATGATTTGTGTTGCAGTGCAAATGTGCGCAGTACTGGCCAGACCAGGGTTGTTGGACATACGGGAACATTCGAGTTTCTGTAGAAGACATGATGGTGTTAGTGGATTACACCATTCGCAAGTTCTGTATTCAGCAAGTAAGTATTTCATAGTTTTTAAGTTTGGTTGTGCAGTATGAATATTTGAAAATAAAGTTCATTTATTTTAATATTTTACTTCATTTTTGACTTGATGTGAAAATGTGTTTCAAGTTAGCATTATATAACATGAAATCAATATTCATGAAAATCTGGTTAGAAGAAAGCTAGATTAATTCCAGCTAACCATTCACAGTATCCTTAATTGGCTATTCCTTCAACTCATGGAATCAAAAATTGTTATAAAGAATCTAGTTCTTGGAAGAGTTATTCAGTTTGCCCTATTCCCCTGTCCTTAACCTGTTCCGTATCGTTATATTTGGGGAACAGAATCTCAGTGGGAACTCAACCTGCATCTTCCAAGCGGAAGTCGGGGGGGGGGGGGGGGGTGGGGTGGTTTGTGGGGTGGGGGGAAGGATGAGCACCCCACCAGGATGGACCTAAGAATGTCAACCTTTGTGAATGGACTGTGTGACGGACCATCAAATACAAGCGAGAATTACTCCTGATGAGACGCAGGAGGAGCCCAACCCAGACTCTCCCCACAGTGCCCAGAATCTCCAAGAACCAGAAACTCCCACTCCAGCCAGAGTAGCAGAACACCAGTGGGTTAAATGGCCTCCAGCAACCTATCGGAGGGAGTGACTGTAGTTGAGGAGGACATAGTCCATATCATTGAGCAGTGCTAGAGACATTTGTGTGAGGACATGATGTGAGCCTATAGAGGTGGGGTTTACGGGTTTTGCTGATTGTTCGGTGTGCAGTGCCTATACGAAGTATTCAACTCCCCCCTTCCCCTTGTAAGTTTTCATGTTTTATTGTTTTACAGCATTGAATCACTGGATTTAATTTGCCTTTTTTTAAAACACTGATCAACAGAAAAAGACTTTTTCTAGTTAAAGTGAAAACAAATTTCTACAAATTGGTCTAAATTTATTCAATTACTTAACCCAAAATATTGATTACATAATTACTCAACCCCTTCAAGTAACTATTTAGTTAATGCACCTTTGGCAGCAAGAACATCCTTGAGTCTGTGTGGATAGGTCTCCATCTGTTTTGCAGATCTGAACACGGCAGATTTTTCCCACTTTTTACAAAACAACATGAGTGAACAACCCTTTTCAAGTCCAACCAAAATTCTCCATTGGATTGAGATCTGTGCTTTGACTTGCCCACTCCAGGACATTAACTTTGTTGTTTTTAGGCCATTTCTGTGTGGTTTTGGCTTTATGCTTGGGGTCATTGTCTTGCTGGAAAACAAATCTTCTCACAAATCGCAGTTCTCATGCAGACTGCTTCAGGTTTTCAGTTTTGGTTTCACCAGACCATAGAACTTTCATCTAGCATAAGCCCCCAAATCCTCAAGACCTTCTACAGGGCCACCATTGAGAGCATCCTGACTGGCTACACCACCGCTCTGGTATGGGAACTGCACCAACCTTGACCACTCAGAGAGTGGTATGGACAGCCCAGTGCATCTGTGGATGCGAACTTCCCTTCACTGAGGACATTTACAGCAGCAGGTGTGTACGATCACTGGGGACACCAGGCATCCCAACCATAAACTGTTTCAGCTGCTTCCATCTGGCAAATGGTACCACAGCATTAAAATCAGGACCACAGGCTGTAGGACAGCTTCTTTCTACAAGCCATTAGACTTATAAATTCACATGTTTATATATATATATATATATATCATGACGCAAAGATTTTTGCTCCTTCACTTTGTGGGACAGATGTAAAATTTAATTAAAATCAGAGTTAATTTCCCTGTCTCCCACATGCCTTTTAGCAAACTCTAGCCGAGATTGCTTGCAATTTTTTTCAACAGTGGCATTCTCTTCGTCACTCTCCCATAAAGCTGCGACTGGTGAAGCACCTGGGCAATAGTTGTATGCACAGTCTCTCCTATCTCAGCCACTGAGGCTTGTAACACATCCAGAGTTGTCCTAGGTCTCTTGGTGGCCTCACTCAGTTTTTGAGGAAGTCCTGCTCTAGACAGATTTACAGTTGTGTCATATTCTTTCCATTTCTTAATAACTGACTTAACTATACTCCAAGGGATATTCAGTTAACTTGGAAATTTATTTGTATCCATCTCCTGACTTGTGCTTTCAATAACCTTTTTGTGGAGTTGCTTAGAGTGTTCTTTTGTCCTCATGGTGTAGTTTTTGCCAGGATACTGACTCACCAGCAGTTGGACCCACATACAGGTGTATTTTTACTGCAATCAATTACTACTATCACCTGGACTGCACACAGGTGATACGACTTATAAAACTATTTGGTTGTACCAGTGATAATTTGCTGTGTCATGTTAAAGGGGGTGAATATTTATGCAATCAAATATTTTGTATTTTATATTTGTAATTAATTTAGATCACTTTGTAGAGATCTGTTTTCACTTTAATAAGTCTTTTTCTGTTGATCTGTATCAAGAAAAGCCAAATTAAATCAACTGTGATTGGATGTTGTAAAACAAAAAAACATGAAAACTTCCGGGGGGGTGGGGGGGAGTGAATACTTTTTTTTATAGGCACTGTACTCTCTCCTTGGCCATTACGGGTGAAAAGAGCCATCAGAACCATCACAGAGGCTGCTGAGCAAACCTCCAGATGGTTGTGGATCAAAAGGTATGATCTGGGACCATTGTTGCTAGGACACAAGCCAGTTATGTTAAAAGACCGACACACCCAATGATCCCGGGTTACATCTCTGATAATGTGTCCCACCGCATCCTGGGATATATCTCAGCAGCTGCATCATTGACAATGTCTTCTACATGCCTGATGTAGTAACATGAAGACATCCATTCAGAGGACAAATCAGGCCTTCACTGATAATTTTTTTTGAAAATGTTGATTATTTAGCAAAGCTGAAGCAGACATTAAGAATATAAGATATAGGTCCAGAAGTAGGCCATTTGACCCATTGAGCCTGCTCTGCCATTCAATCATGGGCTGATCTAATTCTTCTAGTCATTCCCATCCCCTGCGTTCTCCCCATACCCTTTGATGCCTTGGCTAATCAAGAACCTATCTGGGGCCTCACCACCATTCAGGGTTACAAGTGCTACACATGCCCTTACACTTCCTCCCTCACCACCATTCAGGGCCCCAGACAGTCCTTCCAGGTGTGGCGACACTTCACCTGTGAGTTGGCTGGTGTGGTATACTGTGTCCGGTGCTCCCGGTGTGGCCTTTTGTATATTGGTGAGACCCGACGCAGACTCGGAGACCGTTTTGCTGAACACCTACGCTCGGTCTGCCAGAGAAAGCAGGATCTCCCAGTGGCCACACATTTTAATTCCACGTCCCATTCTGATATGTCTATCCATGGCCTCCTCTACTGTCAAAATGAGTCTACTGTCAACACCTTATATACTGGCTGGGTAGCCTCCAACCTGATGCCATGAACATTGACTTCTCTAACTTCCGTTAATGTCCCTCCTCCCCTTCTTACCCCATCCCTGACATATTTAGTTGTTTGTTTTTTTTCTCTCTCTCTGCCCATTGCTCTGCCTGTTCTCCATCTCCCTCTGGTGCTTCCTCCCCTCCCCCTTTCTTTCCCCCAAGGCCTCCCATCCCATGATCCTTTCCCTTCTCCAGCTCTGTATCACTTTCGCCAATCACCTTTCCAGCTCTTAGCTTCGTCCCACCCCCTCCGGTCTTCTCCTATCATTTCGCATTTCCCCCTCCCCCCAATACTTTCAAATCTCTTACTATCTTTCCTTTCACTTAGTCCTGATGAAGGGTCTCGGCCCGAAACGTCGACAGTGCTTCTCCTTATAGATGCTGCCTGGCCTGCTGTGTTCCACCAGCATTTTGTGTGTGTTGTTTGAATTTCCAGCATCTGCAGATTTCCTCTGGTTTATTATCACCAGCACGTGATGTGCAGTTCAATGCAATACATAATAGAGAAGAAAAAAGTGAAATAAAATAATAATAAATAAGTAAACCAAATACAGTATGCATATATTGAATAGATTAAAAATTATGCAAAAAACCAGAAACACTATGTATTAAAAAATGTGAGGTAGTGTCCAAGGGTTCAATGTCCCTCTAGGAATTGGATGGCAGAGGGGAAGAAGCTGTTCCTGAATCGCTGAGTGTGTGCCTTCAGGCTCCTGTACCTCCTACCAGATGGTAACAGTGACAAAAGGGCGTGCCCTGGGTGCTGGAGGTCCTTACTTTCTGAGACACTGCTCCTTGAAGATGTCCTGGGTACTTTGTAGGCTAGTACCCAAGATGGAGCTAACTAAATTTACAACCCTCTGCAGCTCCTTTCGGTCCTATGCTGTAGCCTCCCCATACCAGACAGTGATGCAGCCATTCAGAATGCTCTCCACGGTACATCTATAGAAGTTTTTGAGTATATTTGTTGACATACCAAATCTCTTCAAACTCCTAATGAAGTATCGTCACTGTCTTGCCTTCTTTATAACTGCGTTAATATGTTGGGGCCAAGTTAGGTCCTCAGAGATCTTGACACCCAGCAACTTGAAATTGCTCACTCTTTCCACTTCTGATCCCTCTGTGAGGACTGGTATGTGTTCCTTCATTTTACCCTTCCAGAACTCCACAGTCAGCTGTTTCATCTTACTGACGTTGAGTGTCAGGTTGCTGTACTTTGAGCACTTTTTATGTAATGCCCATCATTGTTGTGGTGAAGGTTGTTTGGTAGAGTTGCCTAAGTGACTTTGTATTTTACTAATTCACTTTTCCTTTTAACTCTGCAGGTAGGAGATGTGATGAATAAGAAACCTCAGAGGCTGGTTACTCAATTCCACTTTACCAGTTGGCCTGATTTTGGAGTACCGTTCACTCCAATTGGCATGCTGAAATTTCTGAAGAAAGTGAAAACTTGCAATCCATCCTTTGCAGGTGCAATTGTTGTGCACTGCAGGTCAGTATATCCTCAATACATTATTTAGTATAATTTTAATGGTGAAAACAGAATGAAGGTGAGGGAGCAGTTACTCTTGTAAGAATTGTTTGCATGAAATAGAACTGAAATGAAAGGAAAACAGTGTATAAAAGTACATATATTTAAGATTATGATGTTATAACTTTGCATGTCTAGTTTCAGCTGCATTACTGGAATTAATGAAAGTGTTTCAGTTACAGAGAAGGTGCAGTGCAGGTAAACAGTAAGGCTCAAAGTCATAACGAGGCAGATTGTGAGATCAGGAGTCCATCTTACTGTACTAAGGTACCATTCAATTGTCTCATAGCAGTGGGATTGAAGCTGTCCTTGCACCTGGTGTGTTTTTCCTGCATATTTTGACAAATAGTAGGAGAGGGAAGAATGAATGTCCAGGGTAGATGGAGTCTTTGATTATACTGGCTGCTTTACTAAGGTGGTGAGAAATGTGTAAGGGAGGTTTTCTAAACAGATTGAATTTGAGAATTTTACAACATTTTTTGATTTCAAGTGAACAAAGTACATAGCAGAAGATGTCACAACAATTTTTTATAGATGTTACAATATGTAAATAACGTGCACTTCTTACAAATTAGATACCTGTAATATTGTCTAGGCAGATGAAAGGTCCTGATGATGGGTCTCAGCCCAAAAGTTTGGTTCTTTATTCCTCTCCATGGATGCTGCCTAACCTGCTGAGTTCCTCAAGTATTTTGTTTGTGTTACTCTGGACTTCCAGCATCTACAGAATATGTTAATGAATTGCAGAATCTCTTGTGTTTACCTATAATGTATGGAGCACAGAAATAGGCCTTTTCAGTACACCATCTCCCTGCAGACTATCAAACACCCATTTACCTTAATCCCATTTTATACTTCCCACATTACCATCCATTCCCCTTTCTCCCCTCTGCCAGCAATTTGTACTGACAGGCTAACCTGCCAACCTGCATGTCCTTGGCGTGTCGGAGGAAGCTCAAGCATAGTCATAGTCACAGTGCAGAGGTTGGGACTGAACCCAAGTGACTGGAGCTATGGGCGGCGCCACCGCTTGCTGCCCATGCAGAATGAGTAACTCTGAGCAGTTAGCCACACTTTTTATGTTTTATTTTTATAAAGATATATACCATTAGTACAAGGAAGCAGAAATAATCCACACCTGATTTTTGTTATGTTTCTAACAAATATACTAAACATCTTCATTCATAACAGGATATAAAATTGTCAGTGGGTCAGACAGCATCTACTGAAAGCAAAACAGAGTTAACATTTCTGGATGATGACTTTTATCAGAACTGGAAAATAGATAATATTAAGTCACAGAGAGAGGAAAGATGGAGAGACAAAGACTATGTCTAGATAGGGTGGTGACTAAGCTATCTCATATGACACACATGTTGGTGGTATCCAACAGTGAGTGATAAATGCTTATTAACCACAACTAACTTCTCTGGGTGGGTGTAAGTAGGGAGATGAGTAAGAACAACAAAGAATAAAAAAATGCTACAACTGAGAAGCAGAGCGCAGCAGTTTCAGGTGATCAGAATTTCTGGAAATATAGTCATAGGGCACCACAGAACAGAAGCAGTCTGTCTAGTCCATGCTGATCTGATCATCTTCCTAGTCCCATCAACCTGCACCCAGACAGTAGCCCTTTCATTTATTTAGTTTCCCAAACTTTTCTTAAATGTTACAATTGAACCTGCATCTACTTCTTCCACATGGCAATTTGTTCCCTACTAGCATCCTCAGAGTAAATAAGTTTCCTCTCTAATTCTTCTTGAATATATCACCTTTCACCCTAAACCTATTATTTCTAGTTCTAATCTCACTCATCCTGATTGGAAAAAATCTCCAAATGTTCATCTCATCTTGTACCCCTAATAATTTTGTATACTTCTATAAGATCTCCCTTCATATACCTGTGCTCCGGGGAATAAAGTCCTAACTTATTCATCCTTTCCCCGTAATCCAGATCCTCAAGTCCCAGCATATCTGTGTAAATTTTCTCTGCACTCTTTCAAGCTTACTGATATCTTTCCTACAGGTAAGTGACCAGAACTCTGCTCAATACTCCAAATTCAGCCTCACCAGCATCATATACAATTTCAGCATAACATCCCAATCCCTGTACTCAGTGTCCTGATTTATGAAAGCCAATGTGCTAAAAGTTCTTCTGATGACCCTATCTACCTGTGATGCCACTTTCAGGGAATTGTGTATCTGTATTGCCAGATCCCTTTGTTCTACCGCACATCTCAGAGCCTGAGCATTCCCTGTATAAATCTACCCTGGTATTTCCTCCCAAAATGCAATACCACACACTCATCTGTAATTACATTCCGTCTGCCATTTTTCAGCCCTTTTTCCCAACTGGTCATGATCATGCTGGACACTTTAATATCCTTTCTCGCTGTTCACTATGTGACCAATTTGGTATCATCAGCAAATTTGCTGATCTAGTTTACCACATTTTCATCTAATTCAGTAATATACGTTATAGAAAACAATGGACCAAGCACCAATCCCTGGAGCACACCACTAGTTGCAGGAAGTCAGGTAGCATCTATGGAGAGAAGTTACTCAGTTGTAGAAAGCTACTAGTCGATAACTTCTCATCAGAGCTAACCAGTTCTAATTCAAACACTGGTTAACTGAAACTGTTGAATTTAATATTGAATCTTGGGCATCTGTAACATGCTTAGATGGAAGACAGTGCAGTTTCTTGAAGTTTTTTGACAATGGTGCATGAAGCCAAAGACGATTCTGAGTTAGCCGAAAAATTGAAAGTGAAATCCCCTGGAACCTCAGAACCCCCTTGCAGGCTAAGCAGAGGTGTTCTGTGAAGCGGTCCCCCATTGCATGTTTGATTTCTTCAATAGAGACCACACAGTGTGTGGTTGGTGGTGATGGCAATACACTGGTTTGGAAGAAGTGTAAATGAATTACTGCTTCAAATGGAGGTTAGCTGGATGTCAAAGCTACTAGAATGTGTGATTTGTGCTTGAGCTTAATTTAGAATGCTGCTTGTACTATGAGACCGAATATAAAGTCGATTGACTAGAATGATACCATGTAGTGGATAAATTATGATTGCAGATTATCTTATCCTTAAATGATTTTAAGGAAATGTATTGATCTGGTTATGGTGTTTCAAATGATTACATCAGACAAAAATAAAGAAACACTTCTTTGCTGGGGAGTCTTGATTTGGGGGCATGTTGTGATGGAAATGAGACAGATTCTTTGGGTCTCAAAGGCAAGGGCTCTGGACACAGTTTTAATAATAAAGAGTTTATTTACAAGGGGAGAAGAGCTTGGGAACAACACAAGCGGCTATAATATTTGCACAAACGCACTTAGAATAGACGAGCATGGGAAAAGTTGGGTTGGCAGTACAATACACAGGAAAACAGTGTGGGGACAGAGTACATGTACACATACAAGCAAGGGAAAAGTAACTATGATACCCGCCATCCTTGACTATGGGCAGGCACAGCTCTCTGCTATAGGGACAACAATAAATGCTTCCACAACCCTATTTAATGCACAGCTCACCTTGTGTCTCCAGCGCTGTTCTGCAGTCTTCAGACTGGAGTGAAGCAGGGTGGTCCCTTGAGGATGGCAAAAAAAGGGAGCGAGCCAAGCAAATGTAGCACCCTTTATAGGTCAGGGGGCTGGAGGGTCCAGCCCAGGTGATTCACCAGGAGGCCAATGGCTTGGTGCTAGACGGGTTAATCCAATCAAGTGGCCAATGGTTAAGTGTGCATTGATTAGTTGGGAGGGGTGTAATGTTAACTGGCATGTGGTGTGCCTTCCGACCAGATGAGGGCAGTGCTGTCATGTGACAGGCGCGGCTCTCTGGATACAGGGCAGAATCTTAAAATTAAAACTAAGGACTTCAGAAGGAAAATCAGGATTCACTTTTTCACAAAGTGTAGTGCAAATTTAGAAAGTTTTTTTTCCTGACTAATCTTCCTCTCCCAAGTAATGTGTCAATTGAACTTTTCAACACTTGGTGGCTGTAAGTGTGGCCTGGAATCCTGTCACCCAGGGTGGAGAGGAATTGGCTGAGGATATGTGGGAATATACTGGAACTGTTTTTATGGAACTTGGCGTTTTAAGAATCTTTCCAAAAGATGAGATGCATGGAAGTGTAATTAAAGTTACTGTAATTAAGTTTAATATAATTCATTTTGTTTAAAGTATTGTTTGACAGATACAAAGAGAAGAAAAAAACTCTGAAGGAAGGGAGGGTGGAAATTTGAACCAAAGTTTGTATAACTTTTCAATTCTAAACAAAGACAAGAAATTGTACATTTTCAATGGAAGGTTTTTTATTAGTCGGTTTGATTTTCAAACTTGAGCCAACCAGGTCTTGTCAGAAGAGTTTAAAACTCTTCAACATAATGTTGTCCAGGTTGAGGCGGTGGTTTCTAATCTGGGTTCCACGGACCCACAGCATAAAAAAGGTTGGGAACCCCTGGGTTAAAGCATCTATCTTGAGGAGCCTAAAAATTTGGTCTTAAATACATTATCTCCTAAAAATTTCTTATAATTGTCATCTTCACATTGGTGTCTATGACAGTGACAGCACTAAAACAACTCTGATCCAAATCAGAGTATTCATAGAAATATTCTGATTATTCAAAGAATATTCAAAATAATTAGAAATATTTAAAATAATCAGAATATTCAAAGAAATTAAATTATTCATTGAATCATAGAAAAATAGCATTTGCATTGAATCTTGTGCAGACCAAGGATAAATTCTGAGTATAGTTCTCATAAAGAGCATACACCTACTTTAGGGTATGTGACAATGAAATAATAGACGTAAAAGTGACCATGAAGCTGTCATTTTGGCAGTAAAGAAAATTCAAGGTGATCATATGTTTTCAGGATTGAAAAATCTTCCAGCCTTCCTCTTTCTCGTCTGTAGATGTGATTTGTAACTGCCTTTGATGTGTATAGCAATCCAAACCTCATTTTGGCCAGGAATGGGCAATAATCACTTAGATCCACTTGTTATGAAGCCATTAAATAATTATTTTATTTAAAACAGCTTTTTCACATAACTTTCCATGTTAAAAAATGTTTTGCGATTTTCAGTGCTGGTGTTGGTCGTACAGGCACTTTCATTGTTATTGATGCCATGTTGGATATGATGCATGCAGAGAGGAAGGTGGACGTATTTGGATTTGTGTCACGGATTCGAGCTCAGAGGTGTCAGATGGTTCAGACAGATGTAAGTATGAAAATTGTATTTTTGCTAATTAGCGTTCCTCATTAATTTAAATTATGTAGAATACTACATGTAATGAGTTCATAATATGGAGACGGGTATTATGGGTGCTGAAAATGGGGCGAGAAGGAGGGAAATAGAGCAGGTAAAGTGGAAATTCTAAGTCTCTTTCAAAATCCAGATTAACAATAGGGCAGATAAATGGTTGAATTCAAAAGGAGAAACGTAGTGACTATTTTGTTGCAGTTTTAGGTGGAGCACAGGTAAACCTAGTATTTACAGTCTTTTGTAAAGGAGGACTTGATGGTTGATGCAGTTGAATGGACCTTTAGTCAAAGAAGAAAGAGCATGAAGAACAATAAAGGCAAAAAAAAAAATCTGGTTTGTTCCTGATGATATTTCAGAGAATTGAGTTTATGGGACTATGCAGAAGTACACACAAACACTTCATAATTCCAGTGAAAAGTAAAGACGACACTATCAATAGCAGGTGTAGAGAGTATTCTGGAGGTGGATAAAAACTGCCTTTGGTATTGGACTGAATTCAACAAAGAAGCTGGGCTTGGATTTGAGTCAGTATTTTTCAGTTTGATAAGAGACTGATGTGGCGAAATGCCAATATCATTTTCTCTATTTTTACATATTTGACAAATGCTGTTAAATTTTGTTGCATTGTAGATGCAGTATGTATTTATATATCAAGCACTATTGGAACATTATTTATATGGGGACACAGAACTGGAAGTGACTTCACTTGAAAGCCACTTGCAAAAGCTTTACAATAGAGTATCTGGATCAGGCTGCAATGGTCTAGAGGAAGAATTCAAGGTAAGAAATTAAAACATTTAACCATTTAGTAAATGGGACCAGTTTGGGAACATGTTTTTAAAAGAACTTAGTCTTTTAATACCACTTTTTTTAGTTAGTAATTTTTCTTTAATTCACCTATTGACAAGTGACAAGTAGCTTATTGTCATTTAATTACGTACATGGATATAATGTATATGGAAACAAGACCATGTTTCTTCAAACCAGGATGTAAAACATATAGCACACAATAACTTATGAAGGTAAGGATAAAATTTACAAATGAATCACACATATATAACAGACTAAAGTGCGTTAATATTAAATATTGTAAGGTACAGGACAGATTAGCCAACGACACTTCAAATACAATGCAGCCGGGAGTTCAGAAGCCTTATGACCTGGGGGAACAAACTGCTTCTCATCCCGACCATTTTTGTTTTTATGCATTGTAGTCTCCTGCCTAATGGTAGAAACTCAGAGGATGCTGGATGGATGGGTGGAATCCTTAATAATACTAAGGGCTGTGCATATGCAGCACTCCTGATAACTGTCCCTGATAGCTGGTAGGGAGACCCCTATGATCCTCTCAGCTGTTCTCATAGTCCTTTGTAAGGACTTCAGGTCTGATGTTTGACTGCTCCCATACGAAATGGAGATCCAACCTTTATTTCCAAAAGAGAAATCTGACATGGTAAAACCTGGGCAGCACAAAATGCTATGTTGCAGACAAATGAGATGCCAAAAAACTGACAGCCTTGAATGTGAAAAGCCATCATGATCAAATTTTTTCAAGATATAGCTAAAGTCTCTTTCTATCAACACAAGTAAGTTAGTTGTTATTCCCTTGACCCATAGTTTTTACAGCACAAGAGGAGGCAATTTTGGTATTCATGTATGGTTGACTGACAATTCGCCTTCAACTTGAATAGTGTTTTTTTATTTATTTTATCTCAGTGTGCCATAATCTTCTTCACATTTCACCTGAACTCCCTTTACTTGTGTGATGGGGTTTCTTAAAAGACAACTCTACAATCTCCAGCTTTTGTTGTTGTTCAGTCATTTAGTTGAGTCTGACTTCTCATGACCTCATAGACCATAGGGTTTTCATGGCAAAATATGGAAGTAGATTGCCAGGCCTTTCTTCCTCACAGATACTGCTGCTGCCCATGGTTGGGACCCGGCTGGGTTTGAACTCAGGACTATCTGCCTTGCAGTCCAGTACTGATGCCACTACACCAGCAGCTGGCCCAATCTTCAACTTGGTTTGCAGCTAAAAGTCCCTCATGCATAGAACCATTATAGAGAATCTACGCATTTATCTAAGGATGGTCACACCTCTTTTAAAGGGTAAAAGACCAGAACTGGAAGCAAAATAGTAATTGTGGCTTAAATGGGGCCTTATGAAGTTCAGCGTAACTTTGTATTCACTGCAGCTATTTATAAAGCTCAATATTGTCTATGAATTAGTTACTATTAATATGTATTGGTACTTTTAAAGATCATGCACATAAATTTCAAGTCAATTCATTCCTACTAAAAGAGTAGTGCTTACAAAGGACTAAAAATATAGTTGTTGCAGTGCTGTTGATAGGATTCATAATGAATCCTGCACTGCTGACGGTCAGTCTCTGGGAAATAGTATAGCTGGAAGATGGCGCCAACATAGTAGTTGAGGAGAAGCATGAAAATTACTGGGGATGGGATAAATAAAGTTTTAAACAAGTGTTTGTGGTTTTAACATTTTTGAATGTGGAAGGAAATAAATTTTGGAGGCTCTGGTATCTTTTTAAAGGCAATAAACATTGTGCCAGGAGTGGTGCCAGAAGAATGGATTTCTCTTAACAATGTCATGTTTTCCCAAAAAGGATGAATGGATAATCTGATTAGGTACAGATTGGTGAGATTAACTTCCTTGTGATCTTTAAGGATGAATCAGGGGTCTTAATATTGTCCCAATAGCTCCTTCTCTGCTTTGAGTGGTCATGGACCAATGATTGCCAGAAGTTGGTGGAGATGTTGATTTTTTTCAAGGAAGGTCCAAGAACATCCTTGAAGTATTTGCTCTGCCTGGCAATTTCCTCCTACTATAGAGCTTAGAGTGCCTGTTTCAGGGCCTAGCTTCTGGTATGTAAATAACATGGCTAGCCCAGTGTAACTGACTGAAAGTAACTAGGACTTTAATGCTACAGGTGTTGTCTTAGAAGTCTTTGATGAAGTTAATTCCCTTATCCTCATAAATTTGGAGGATTTTGTGTAGTTGTCATTGGTGGTATTTTTCCAATGACTTGAGAAGCCTGCTGCAGAAATACCAGATGGCAGTGATCACTGTTTTTCAGTAGACCCTGAGTTTTTGCCTGTTCTGAGATCTTGCAATAAACACAGCATTTCTTAGTCACCCACAGGCTATGCTGATGCATTGAAGATAGTATTGTATTTCACCATCTATAATCTATTTTTGCTGAGAGATAGTTCACAAGATGATGGGTTGTTCATAGTTTCCAGAGTCTCGCTGTGAATCTAGAGTGTTAGAGGCCATGAGCAGCTTGGCAAAAGACTGTGGTCTTGCTACTATGTGATAATGCTGGAGAGATTCACCAGCAGAGTTTTGGTTGAGTAAGGATACTGCAGGTGATGGATCTGTTTTCCCTAGTGAGTGGTGAGTACCAGGAATACACTTTCAGAGAGAGCAGTGGAAGCAGAGTTGATAAACAGCATTTAACTGTGGTCTAGATGAACATTTGAATTGCTGAGGCATTAAAGGATGTAGGTCAAATACTGAAAAATGGGATTAATGTGGTTGGGTTCCCACTGGTTGGCAGAGCCTGTTTCCATGTGTAGGGTATAAGGCCCATCCTCTCAAGTACTTCAAAATGATTTGGTAATGTTATGGAACTTGGTCTCTCAGTGTGTGAACTACAATCATCTGCATTTTGCAGCTTCTTTACTGAGGTTTGAAAAATATTAGTTCACAGTTATAGTTGCATTAGGATGGATGGTTTCCATGAATTCTGAAAATTGTCTTCATACCCAGAGGTTTGTTGGAAATGAGGTACAGCATTGTGATACAAGAGAAAACTGTTGGGGCAATGATGATTCTATATATGACACTGGACTTCACTGAAATTGTTTTTTTTGTGAAATCATTTGTCAGTACTATGCCTTGTGTGGAGTCATGGAGCAAACAGAGAATGAGATAAATACATTTGAAGGATATGTCTCTCTTGACTGATAGTCATTCTTTAGTGAGGTTGTAAAAGGTCTCGCTTCATTTTCTTGGAATTGTCACATAGTAATGATCACTCCTGTTTTGCCTCAAGATGGACAGAATCTATATTGTGACTTAAAAAGCAGTTTGGCTGCTGTGTGGATCCAGTTATAGGACATTGGCAATGACTTTTTCTGTGGTAGACAACAGACAGATTCCTCTAAAGTTACCACAGTCAAATTACATGTTTTAGCATTCTTAATGCTCTAGAAGAGTTAATATAATCAGTTAGTTTGTGCAATTCTACAAGGGATTGAGATTTTTTGTAGATGTGACCATGAGGATTGATGAAGGTAGAGTAGTAGATTTTGTCTATGTGGACTTTATGAAAGCTGTTGACAAGGTTCCACATGGCAAACTGATCTAGTGGAGGGTTGATTTCAAGATTGGAGGTCTTTGACCAGTGGTATGCAGCAGGGATTGATTCTGGTTCCTCTGTTGTTTATCATGTATATTAACAATTTAAATAAAGATAAATGTGGCATGATTAGTCAACCCACAGAAGGCTACTGGACCAGACAATATTCCTGGTAGAGTGCTCAGAGGATGTGCAGACCAGCTGGCAGGTGTTCTCACTGACATCTTCAACATCTCTCTGAGCAGCACCGTCGTTCCAACATGCTTCAAGGCTGCCACCATTGGTCCCCGTGCCGAAGAAGTCTTCAGTGTCCTGCCTCAATGACTACCGTCCCGTTGCACTCACATCCAGCACATAAAAGCCCTGCTGCCCCCCTCAATAGACCCCCTGCAGTTCATGTATCGTCCCAACTGCTCAACAGATGACGCTATCACCACCACCCTCCACCTGGCCCTCACCCACCTGGATAAAAAAGACACATACGTGTGAATGCTGTTCATAGACTTCAGTTCAGCATTCAACACAATAATTCCTCAGCACCTGATTGGAAAGCTGAAACTGCTGGGCCTGAGCACCTCCCTCTGCAACTGAATCCTAAACTTCTGACTGGGAGATCTCAGTCAGTCCAGATCGGGAGCAGCATCTCCAACACCATCACACTGAACACGGGAGCCCCCCAGGGCTGTGTGCTCAGTCTGCTGCTGTTCACTCTGCTGACCCACGACTGTGCAGCAATACACAGCTCGAATCACATCATCGGGTTCGCAGATGACACAACCGTGGTGGGTCTCGTCAGCAAGAACGACGAGTCAGCATACAGAGAGGAGATGCAGTGACTAATGGACTGGTGCAGAGCCAACAACCTGTCTCTGAATGTGAACAAAACAAAAGAGATGGTTGTTGACTTCAGGAGAGCATGGAGCAACCACTCTCTGCTGAACATTGACAGCTCCTCCGTTGAGATCGTTAAGAGCACCAAATTTCTTGGTGTTCACTGGCGGAGAATCTCACCTGGTCCCTCAACACCAGCTCTATAGCCAAGAAAGCCCAGCAGCGTCTACTTTCTGCGAAGGCTGTGAAAAGTCCATCTCCCAACCCCCATCTTCACCACATTCTACAGAGGATGTATCGAGAGCATTCTGAGCAGCTGCATCACTGTCTGGTTCGGAAATTGCACCGTCTTGGATCGCAAGACCCTGCAGCGGATAGTGAGGTCAGCTGAGAAGATCATTGGGGTCTCTCTTCCCGCTATTACAGACATTTACACCACACACTGCACACGCAAAGCTAACAGCATTGTGAAGGACCCCACGTACCCCTCACACAAACTCTTCTCCCTCCTGCCATCTGGCAAAAGGTGCTCTGGCATTTGGGCTCTCATGACCAGACTGGGCAACAGTTTCTTCCCCCAAGCCATCAGACTCCTCAATACTCAGAGTCTAGACTGACTTCTACATCGTTTATTATTATATTGTAATTTGTCCTCTACTGTGCCTATTGCCTTGTTTATTAATTATTGTACTACCCTGCACTGTTTTGTGCACTTTATGTAGTCCTCTGCAGGTCTGTAGTCTAGTGCAGCTTTTATGTTGTTTTATGTAGTCTAGTTTAGCCTTGTGCTGTCTCACATAGTCTAGTGTAGTTTTGTGCTGTTTTATGCAGCACCAGGGTCCTGGAGGAACATTGTTTTGTTTTTATTGTGTACTGTACCAGCAGTTTATGGTCAAAATGACAATAAACTTGACTTGTATACAGGTAACTCCACTGTAAAAGTCGACAGTGGTTTAAGAGTATAATTGAATCTAGATCAACTGCAAAATGGGCAAAGGAATGGCATGTGGAATTTAACTTGGAGAAATGTGAAGTGATGCAATTTTGGAGTTAAATCAGGGAAAGGCTTACACAATGGGTTCTATGGAGTACTGAGGGGTACAGGTACATTGTTCCTGAAAGTGGTGACATAGGTAAACAAGGTGGTGTAGAAGGTATATGACATGATTGCCCTCAACTGGTGGGTATTGGGTTATGGGAGTTTGGATGCCATGTTATATCTGTATAAGACATTGATGAGACTGCATCTGGAATATTATGTGGTTGCCATTCTATAGCAAGGATGTGAATAAGGTGAAGAGGAGGCAGGAAAACTTCATAAGGATGTTGCCAATACTGAAAGGCTTGAGTTATAAGGTCAGACTGCATAAACTGTGATTGTTTTCTCTGGAGTGAAGGAGGCTGGAAGACCACCTTATGGATATTTATAAAATCATGTGGGATGTTGTTAAGCTGGATGATCAATCTTTTTCTCAAGGTACATGTGTCTAAAACCAGAGGGCATAAGTTTAAGATGAGGGGGAAATGAGTTAAAGTAGACCGAAGGAAACATTTTCACACAGAAGGTGGTGGGTATATGAAACAAGCAGTCAGATTAAACAATAGAGGTCAGTACCATTACAGTATTTACAAGATATTTGGACAGGTACATGAATTGGAAAGGTTTGGAGAGATGTGAGTTAAATTGGGCAAGTTGGGCTGAAGAACCTTTTTCCAGGCAGTATAACTCTAAGGTGCTCTGAGATATGCTCATAGTTGGATATTAGGGTCAATAGAAGGTATGGGAATCTCTGTGCATGGTATTTCAGGCCCAGTATTGATATCTGTAAAACCTACTAGACCCACAGAACAGCAGATTACTGTTCTGTCAGTGACTCATTTACCTCCCAAGTTTTAGTTGATCTGTAACCCTTAATGCCACATACCTCCAGAGAAGACTGTATAAAATACACTGTCTGTGAAGGAGAGCTGAGTCATTGTTTGAAGTCCACTGCGCTCGTTATATCCTCGAAGAACTCCAGTAAGTTTGTCAAGCAGGACCTGCCTTTGCTGAATCCATGCTGCGTCTGCCTAATGAATCCATTTCTTTCCAGATGTCTCACTATTTCTTCTTTAATGATAGGTTCAAACATTTAACCAACTACAGATGTTAAGCTAACTGGCCAGGTATAGATAAGGATGCATAGAGTTGAGGTGATGTATTAGCATGGATGGAGGATTGGTTAACTAACAGAAAGCAGGGAGTTGGGACACATGGGTATTACTCTAGTTGGCAATCAGTGGTGTGCCTCAGGGGTCAGTACTGGGCCAGCAACTGTTCACTGTATACATTAAGGATCTGGAGGAGGACACGGAGTGTCGTGTATCTAAGTTCGCCGATGATAATAAATTGAGTGGAAAAGCAAATTGGGCAGAAGATAGAGTCTGGAGAGAGATATGGATAGGTTAAATGAGTGGGCAAGGGTCTGGTAGATGGAATACAATGTTGGTAAATGCGAGGTCATCCACTTTGGAAGAAACAATGGAAGAGCAGATTATTATTTAAATGGTAAAAAATTGCAGCATGCTGCTGTGCAGAGGGACTTGGGAGTGCTTTGCACGAACCACAAAAGGTTGGTTTGCAGGTGCAGCAGGCTATCAAGAAGGCAAATAGGTGTTGGCCTTCATTGCTAGAGGGATTGAATTTAAGAGCAGGGAGGTAATGCCACAACTGTACAGGGTACTGGTGATGCTGCACCTGGATGCAGGTCTCCTTACTTGAGGAAGGATATACTAGTTTTGGAAGTTGTACAGAAGCAGTTCACTAGGTTGATTCCAGAGACGAGGTATTTAGACTATGAGGAGAGATTGAGTTGCCTCGGACTGTACTCACTGGACTTCAGAAGAATGAGAGGAGATCTGATAGAAACATAAAATTCTGAAAAGGATAGATAAGATAGAGGCAGGAAAGTTGTTTCCACTGATAGGTGAGACTAGAGCTAAAGGACATAGCTTCAAGATTCGGGGGAATATATTTAGGATGAAGATGAGGAACTGCTTTTCCCAGAGAGTGGTGAATCTGTGGAATTCTCTGCCCAATGACGCAGTGGAGGCTACCTCAGTAGCTATATTTAAGACAAGGTTAGATAGATTTTTGCATAGTAGGGTAATTAAGGGGTCTGGGGAAAAGGCAGGTAGGTGGCGATAAGTACATGGCCAGATCAGCTATGATTTTGTTGAATGGCAGAGCAGGCTTGACGGGCCAGATGACTTATTCCTGCTCCTAATTCTTATGTTTTTATCTGATGTTCTTATGTTGAAGTCATTTTTTGTTCTACATACAGGGAACTCCCAAAGTTTTACATTGCACTGATGGTGAATGCCTTCTCTTGTCTAAGTTTACTGCTGGAACTGTCAGACATTTGCCACAAAAAATATGTGTCAGTGATGATAAATCTGATTCTGATTCTATGTAATTGGAGAACAGTTGTCCCACTTAATTATGTGCTAAAATGTTGCTATCAAGTTTAAAATACAATACTTAAGCAATTAAATTGTGGTTGGTATTAACTGTTTTATAAAAATCAGTCTCTGAAAAGCAGACAGTACCTTTAATCTGAAGAACAGTTCAAGTTATGATTTCAGAGAAATAATAGTCATAAAGAAAAATATATATAGCTCAAGCCGCTGGGTGTATTGATCGTCCTGGTCTATCTTGCACTACCACTGAGTGAACACCGGAGGGCAGCACTGCCAGGAGGGGACCACCCCCAATCCAAGTACAGATTCCAGTATGTCCCACAGGGGCTCTCCCACACCGCCTTGGCATCTCCTCTCCTCATCGGCTGCAACAGGCGACCCCATGGCCTTGGCCTAGGCTTCACCATAACTGAGGCAAAACAGCTCACCCTGCTGACAGACTCGCCAATGATCCATTGAACTGGACTTGCAGTGTTCTACATTGCCAATAGCCAACAGGGTCTTAAAATCACAAGAAAAACAAGCTAATCAGTCACACTGTGCATCATCCAATGGTGCACGACAAGTCCAGGTGTCAGCAGAATAACAATATGCAATACATCCAGCTGCAGTACTTGATGTTCTTAGTATCCAGCAGTGACTTGCAATCATAAAAAAGACATACAAGACAAACAAATGCATCTTTGATTAGACAGTGAATATCAATATGTAGTTGACAACTGTTAGAGTCTGTCTCTTAAGAGCATCAAATTTCTTGGTGTTCACCTGATGGAGAATCTCACCTGGTCCCTCAACACTAGCTCCATAGCAAAGAAAGCCCAGCAGCGTCTCTACTTTCTGCGAAGGCTGAGGAAAGTCCATCTCCCCCCCCCCCCCCCCCCCCTTCCTCATCACATTCTAAAGGGGTTGTATTGAGAGCATCCTGAGCAGCTGCATCACTGCCTGGTTTGGAAATTGCACCATCTCGGATCGCAAGACCCTGCAGTGGATAGTGAGGTCAGCTGAGAAGATCATCGGGGTCTCTCTTCTGGCCATCACGGACATTTACACTACACGCTGCATTCGCAAAGGAAACAGCATTATGAAGGACCCCATGCACCCCTCATACAATCTCTTCTCCCTCCTGCCGTCTGGGAAAAGGCTCCGAAGCATTCGGGCTCTCACGACCAGACTATGTAACAGTTTCTTCCCCCAAGCTATCAGACTCCTCAATACCCGAAGCCTGGACTGACACCTTGCCCTATTGTCCTGTTTATTATTTATTGTAATGCCTGCACTGTTTTTGTGCACTTCATGCAGTCCCGTAGTCTGGTGTAGCTTTCTCTTTTTTTTTTACGTAGTTAAAGTCTAGTTTTTGTACTGTGTCAAGTAACAGCATGGTCCTGAAAAACGTTGTCTCATTTTTACTATGTACTGTACCAGCAGTTATGGTCGAAATGACAATAAAAAGTGACTTGACTTGAAGAGATGTAAAGCTGACTAATATATTTGAAATTGCATGATATGGACCGTGTCTTCTGACTGGATGGAGATCAATAGGAAGTTATTTATAAGAACATAAAATATTAAAGTAGGGTAAAGCATTCAGCTCCTTGTACCTGTTTTGTGACTCAATAAGATTACAGCTGATCCTTTACATCCACACTAACTTCCTGCAGTAACATATTTCCCTGATTCTATTAATATCTAAAAAATGTATTGATCTCATTTTTGAATATACTTACCAACTGAACTGTACAATCCTCTTGAGTAAAGAATTTCGAAGCTTTACTCCCTTGAGATATAAATGTATCTACCCTGAATAGCCAATTTCTTATTTTGTGACTATAACACCTGATTCATATGTCTGAACCAAGAGAATTGTACCTGCATCTGCTCTGTCAAATGCTGTAAAGACTCAGAAATAAGTATCTCATGGAAATTGACTTTGCATGTTGTTTAATGCAAATTTAAAAATTTGTGCTTATTATTCAGCACACACTTGATTTTGTTATTATCCTCCTCAGAAACTGACATCGATCAAAATTCAGAATGATAAAATGAGAACGGGTAATTTACCAGCCAACATGAAGAAAAACAGAGTTCTTCAGATCATCCCATGTAAGAGGTTTTTTATAATTAAACTGAATATTCTTTGTGCTTCAATTTAGAAGATCTGAGTTGTTACATAAAAACCTGACATGTTAATATGGTTACAAATTCATTGCCCTGTTATGGAACTTTAAATGGTGATTTTTGACAACTTAGATGATTTGATTGTATGGATAGAAAATATCTCAACAATCAAGAATAACCTGAACATCAAAACTAATATCAAAGTTCACTTAAACCAAAGTTGATGATATTGTAGAGCACTCTCCCAAGAAAATTTGAAGATCATCAAGATCATGGCTAATCTACTTCAGTGGCCCCAATGACGTTTTTCTGCCGATCCCCTTTATTCTCCTAGTATCCAGAAATCTATCTAATTTGACCTTATTTATATTTGCAGACTGAGCCTCCAGGAGCAGGTATACCAATGATTTACCACTCTCTGTATGAAATTATTTCTCTTCATTGTCCTTAATGGGACCAACCCGTCCTGTGTTTTAAGATTACTGCTTCTGGACTCCTCAGTCGGCCAACATAACTTCTCTGTATCCATTCTATTGAGCCTCAAGATATTTTGTAGGTTTCCATGAGATCTCATTCTTCTCAACTAAATAGAATATAGACTTAGCCTACTTTATCTCTTCTGTATTTCACGCACCTCTGCCCTCAGCCCATCCCCCCGCCAGCCCACCAGGGATAGAGTCCCCCTGGTCCTCACCTATCACCCTACCAGCCTACAGATCCAACGTATAATCCTCCGTAACTTCCGCCACCTCCTACGGGATCCCACCACCAGCCACATCTTTCCCTCCCCCCCCACTCTCGGCTTTCCGTAGGGATCGCTCCCTACACGACTCCCTTGTCCATTCATCCCCCCCATCCCTCCCCACCGACCTCCCTCCAGGCACTTATCCCTGCAAACGGAAGAAGTGCTACACCTGCCCCCACACTTCTTCCCTCACCACCATCCTAGGCCCCAGACAGTCCTTTCAGGTGAGGCACCACTTCATCTGCGAGTCAACTGGGGTGATATACTGTATCCGGTGCTCCCGATGTGGTCATTTATACATTGGGGAGACCCGCCGCAGACTGAGAGAGCGTTTCACCGAACACCGGCGCTCAGTCCTCCAGCAGTGGCGGGATCTCCCTGTGGCCACACACTTCAATTCCACAGACCACTCCCACTCCAATATGTCTGTCCATGGCCTCCTCTACCGTCAAGATGAGGCCACAAGCAGGTCGATGGAGCAATACCTTATCTCCCGCCTAGGTAGACTCCTACCTGCCGGCATGAGCATTCAACTCACAGACCTCCATTGATACCCCTGCCCCCCCCCCCCCCCCCTTACCCCATCCCGATCTATAATTTTAGTCTGGTTCTCTTTCTCTTTTTCCCCCCTCACTACAATCTCCCCCCAGCCCTACCTTTCTTTCTCTTTTATTTCCCATAATTCTCCACCTACCCCCTAGCCCATTTCCCTTCAGCCTATCACTTTCCCAGCTCTCTATTTCATCCCTCCCCCCCACTTCTTACCCCCCCCCCACCGACCATCCCATGTTACTTCACTCCTGATGAAGTGTTTCGGCCTGAAACGTCGTCACTACCTCCTCCCATAGATGCTGTCTGGCCTGCTGAGTTCTGCCAGCATTTTCTGTTTTTTTATTGATCTCTCTTCACATGACAGGTGCTATTCTTGGAGCAAACAAAGTGAATCTTTGTTATACTCATTCTATTGCTAGTGCATTTTTTTTAATAAAGAAACCCAAATGGTACATAATGCTCCAGAGGTAGTCTCACCAAGGATGTAAATAATATAAATTGATGCATAAGTCGTTTCATATTAAAGAGCAATATACAGTTTTATATAGCTGCAACATAATTTCCTTAAACTTATGCCTAGACTATTGAGGGCAACCATGTGACCATAAACCACTTTTACCACCTTTATCACTCTGTCTACTTGTGTGGTCATTTTAAATGAGCTATAGACTTCAACTGCAAGATCCCTCTGTACATCAGTGCTGGTAGGGGTCCTGGCATTACCCTTCAGTATTGCCTACTAAAGGGTAACACCTTACACTCACAAACCTTAAGCTCCACTCAGCCATTTCTCCACTTACGTCACTACTGATCTGTATGAAGCTGTATCCTTTGATAGCCCTCTATATTGTCTACAACTCCAGCAGTCTTTGTGTCATTTGCAATCTTACTAATCCACCCACCTACATTTCTATCTATCACATATTCATATATCAGCATACCATAAGGGGCACAAAGGCTTTCCAGGAGCAGCAGTATTTGCTTTTTGATTATGCCATCACCTGTTTTGTCATTTAAATTTCCCTGCCTTTCATTCTATGTCTTTTCTCATTTTCTTCCCAGCCATGGACATCCCAACACTATACCACAGCTTTCTCTACAATTTAAAGCTATCATATCTATTTTTTTCTCAATTCTGTTGCAAGCTCATTGATCTGAAATGTTAATTCACTTTTCCTCTTGAAAGATGCTGAATATGTTTTATTTTAGTATTTCATTAAGCATATATTAACAGTGCTGTTAATTTTAGTTAGTTAATTTGTTAAGCTGTGTGAAAAATCAATCAGATCCTGGATTTTGGTGCAAACGTTTGATGCTCGAGCTGCTGAATTCCAGCAGTTTGCTTTATGGCCTTGGACTAAATATGCAAATCAAACTTGCTTTGCTGCTCAACTTTGCCCCTTTTAGAACCCTCCCCACCACCTGGGGGCAATAATATCCATATTGAGATCTTGCAACAAATGAACCCCATTCCTTGTGAACTGTCTATCAACAGAGGCAGATGATGGATTTTGCCATGATAGTGTGGCAGCACAAACTTTGGCCATCTGAGGAAAATGTCATGAAAGATGAAGGCCTCAGACCTAGCAGAAAAAACATGGTCTACCAAGCAACAGAACTTTGCTCTCTGATATACAGCGGGGATATGATCTGCTTAGATGATTAGCTACCTCTAATCTTGTCTCCACAAAATGCTTTAATTCCTTTGGAAGGATCAGCATTCTCTCCCAGGACAAATACCCAAAAGTAATAAAATTGATGAAAAGTAAATTTGTATAATAAGTGTCTATTTTGAATTAATTATGTTAAACTGTGGATGTTGTAATAACAATGGGCATTTTTCTTGCAGATGAATTTAACCGAGTCATCATTCCTGTAAAGAGAGGTGAAGAAAACACAGATTATGTAAATGCCTCTTTCATTGATGTAAGTGTCTAGAAAATAACTAATTAGAGCAGCATGAGAAATGGTAAATTCAGGTTTTCAGATGTAGCATCCGTGCCCCCAATTTACCCCTGTTCACCTAGGGTGAACCGCCATCACCCCACCAGTAGTGCGCTACTTCGGTGTAAATACGGTGTAATGCCCTCCCAGTACATGCTTGCAACACAAATACCAGACAATACACCAAAAGCGAGTAAATAATTGCAACTTTATAGTTATTTTTTAGTGATGGGTTAGTAGAAACAGATAACCTAAAGGTGCCAAATCAATAAGTTTATCAGTTTGTGCACATAATATTTTAATACCTTGGAGCTCACGCCTCCAGTTCCATCCACGACGATCCTCTGAGCCTTCAGCCACCGTCCGAACCGCCGACGTCCAGTATCCACCACTCTGGAACCGATGCCCACTCCTCACATGTCCGTCCTCCTCGCTCTCCTCCCAAAAAAGACGGTGAACTCCCACCCAGCTTACACATACAAGATAGCATAACAATTCTCCATTGGTTAGTTCCCCCCTTATCTGCAGTCATAACCCAAACATTCCAGAAACAGAAACCCATTACAGCATTAAATAACATTACAGAGAAGCCATTTCAATATATCAGTACCAAGAAACCATTTTGTTAGCCTGCACAGTTAAAAATTCCACCATCTTTACAGGCAGTGTTCCAGAAGTTGTTATTTATATTCTTCTAAAAGAAAACCTCTTATCCCCCCCGGCCCTTGACTTTTATCCGTGTCTTTAAATTAATCACTGCTGCTTATGAATTATCTTCTGATTGGATCATCTTCTCTTGAAGCTTCATGTCCTTTCTAAAGTATGACAACCAGAATTTGCCACAATATTTCATTTGTGGCCTAGCCATTATTTTATGGCGAATCAGCATAACCTCCATATTTTTGTATTCATTGCGCTAATTATGAAAACTAGATTCGTAAGTATGTTACAAAAAACACATTTTTCAAAACATGCCTGCAGCATCTCCTGTGATTTGTACACAACTGCACCCAGATCACCCAGTTCCTGTACACGTTCTAGAACTTTGAATTCTCTATATTGATTCTTTGAAATTTTGTGATATGATTAAAACTGCAATTTTCTGTTTAATGTAGTCCATTATAATATTTAGACATTAGAAATGGAAAGTTCGTTTAGAGTTCTCATGACCTTTTGATCTAATCAAGATGTTAAGTACTTTATAACTTTATTTATGTTTCTTCTTTGAGTCTGACCAATGATTGCTTTCTTTAATCTTTAATTGTTAATGTAATGTAACTGTTATGTTAATTAGTTTATTAATTAATAGAAATAATCATGACTGGCTGTCTTGTAAGCTTCATGTAGAACATGCCAGTTGCATTAAGTAAACAGGAGTTGGTACATATATCTGTATCTTGATAGATTATTGCAAGTTTAGGTATGGCAGGCAACTTATTAGTTGTCTTGTTGAGTTTATTGAATCACAGAACAATACTAGTTTTGCCCTTTTGAAAGAACTACCTAATTAGTCCTACTTCCTTGCATTCCCACTCAGTTTCTATTATTCCCCCTTTAGATTTTAATCCAATTAAACTTGAAGACTGTTACTGGATCCAGTTCACCCACCTTCAGTTAGTGCATTTTAGATTGTATCTATTCATTGCACAAGCTACTTCTCCTTGTTTCACTTTTTCTTTTACATCTGACCACAATATGTGCAAGCTGGTCCTCACTGCTTTTGCCACTGGGGATAATTTCTGCTTATTTATGAAGAGTTATCTTGATTTTTAGAAACTGATTTAAATATGTCCGTAAACTACCCTGTTTTAACGGAGGCCAACCTCTTGCTTTTCCAATCTCCTTTGCAAAATTTCAAATATGGTGCCCAGTAAAATGTAATCAAAATTCTAAAGCCATTTATGAAAGTCACGCAAAATGTTACTGCTTTTGAATACTGTGCTTTTCAGTAAACCCATTGGTTCTGTATGCTTTAATTAATGTTATTTCAATTTGTTCTATCATGGAAAGTGGCACATACAGCCTTGATGTCTCAATTGCTGAATATGCTTTAAAATTACATAATTTAGTTTTTACTGCGCTTCATTGCTCTTTTTACCAGAATGTATCTCTCCTCGCTTCAATGTTAAATTACATCGGTGGTGTGTCAAGCCCATACATGTTGGTTAAATTTACATCTGAGCTTGTTGATGAAGTTTTCAGGGACTTTCAAATATAGCCATGTAAAGTTTGTAGACTAAAAAAGCAGCACCATATAATATTCAGCATAGTCGTGTTTAAGTAGGCACAAGATAAAAAAGAAAAGTGAATGAGATATTCTTAAACTGACATCAAATCAACAAAGTGAGAACTTAGGGAGAAAACCTAGAAATGTTTAATTTCCTATTTCCCATGCCCTTTCTGTGCAACGGCCATCAATGAAACAGAATTAAATTTCATTTTGGGTAAATTTAGAGGACCTGGTTTAAAGTATTTTGGTGTAATTGAGACAATACTTTAGATAATAATTCAGTTTTGAACGCCAATACAGAGAAAGACTCTGTCCTGTGAAATATGCAGCTAGAAACAGTTTGGAGAAGAGCTGTGAGGTTATTCTCTTTATGTAAAAGACTGAGGAGCAGATAGAGAAATTAAAGTGATATAGCTGGGATGGGGTTGAAAGGATGTGCATCCAACTTGTGCTGAAGATTGCATACTAAATATTTTGCAGTGATACTGCACTATAAAACTGCCAGTTTTCCTAAATTAACTTGCTGAATCAATGTTAATGCAAGCAGAGTATTGAAGATCTTGGGAATCTGTTATATTTTAATTTTGGTTTCTGCTCATGCCCATTAACAGTTGAAAGTTTTCTCAATCCTGTTAGCCTATGGACCAAACTCATGTTTATTTACAAAAATTATTCCCACAGGATCCTCTTATTAAGGCACCTTTTATAAATAACAGCATGTAAACACCTATACAGCTATGAAAATATTTAAACAGATTACAAATAGACAAGTTTTATAATGTATGTGACCCATTACCAAAATAGTTTATTATCAGAAATAAGGCTATGTTAGAGTAATTGGTTGGTTTTAGAAAGGAAAATTCAATTTCTTTGGAATATGTCTGCATTTTGCAGATGTATTAATCCAAAAGTATGTTTCAGATTGTGGCCTTGAGCTTAAAAATATACAGATACAAATTAATTAAATTGAAATGTCATGAAGTTTAAGAATTGAAATTAGATAGATAGATAGATACTTTATTCATCCCCATGGGGAAATTCAACTTTTTTCCAATGTCCCATACACTTGTTCTCCAGCACATTATTCTCCAGCATATATTTTGTCTGTAAAAGATTTGTCATGAAATATTGTCTACCACCAGCAATATTTGAAATGCAGTGGTTGATACTTTCTGATGGTTAGATATTGACTCATATTGCACAGGTACAGGCCCTTTGGTCCATACTGACTATGCTGACCATACTAAACCAATTTATTGGTACTTGGTCTGTAGCCTTTTATGCTTTGGTGGTTCAAGTGTTCATTTGGATACTTACTATTGTGAGAGTTTCTGCCTCCATTATCTACTTAGGCAGTGCATTCCAAACTCCAACTCTGGGTTGAAAAATATCTTCTTTGTATCCCACCTAAACCTCTTAATCTTTTATGTTAAATATCTGGTTATGTACAGTATTTTGTTCCTGTATACGATGCTCATAATTTTCTACTCCCCTGTATCGGGTTTCCACTTGGCTGGTTCTACTCCAAAAGAAACACATGTAAATAGTTATTTTATATATAAGTTGGAATTTAACAATTTTTGCATCAAGTAAGTTTTGCAGGTCAAATGTTTTAATTGAGATTTATCCTAGAGACTGAATTGTTGGTTTAACTATTGAATGTAATTCTAAACAGAGAGGTAATAGAAACATAGAAAAGCTACAGCACAATACAGGCCCTTCAGCCCACAAAGTTGTGCCGAACTTGTCCCTACCTTTGAAATTACTAGGCTTACCCATAGCCCTCTATTTTTCTAAGCTCCATATACCTATACAAAAGTCTCTTAAAAGACCCTCTTGTATCCACCTCCACCACTGTTGCTGGCAGCCCATTCCACGCACACACCACTCTCTGAGTAAAAAACTTACCCCTGACATCTCCTCTCTACCTACTCTCCAGCACCTTAAACCTGTATCCTCTTGTGGCAACCATTTCATCCCTGGGAAAAAGCCTCTGACTATCCACACGATCAATGCCTCTCATCATCTTATACACCTCTATCAGGTCATCTCTCATCCTCCATCGCTCCAAGGAGGAAAGCCGAGTTCACTCAACCTATTCAAATAAGGCATGCTCCCCATACCTTATTGGAGGTGTTGAAGATGCTTTTTAATTTAAGTCCTTTTCTGTAATGCAGGGAAACACTGTTAAGTTTCTTAATTTGTATTCCTAGGGATATCGACAGAAAGATTCATACATAGCCAGTCAAGGACCTCTTCAGCATACAATAGAAGATTTCTGGAGAATGATTTGGGAATGGAAGTCGTGTTCCATTGTTATGTTAACAGAATTAGAAGAAAGAGGCCAGGTATATCTTCATGAATGTGTTTCTTATGTTTCTTAAGTGGTAGTTTTGGATTTTTTCAGAACAACATAATCATCCTCACCCCTCATCTGACTAACAAAAACATCCCCCTCCGTTCAACTGTACAAGCCTCTGTCTCCTTTTCAGTTCTGTCAAGGGTCTCTAACCCGAAAAGTCGACTCATTCTTTTCCACATACCTGCTGAATATTTTCAATATTTTTGTTTTTGTTTTAACAGTCCTCCAATCAAGCAGAGGACTTGTCATTTGAATATTTATGTTTGTTTTTAGGTTTACTTGCTCCCTTATTCACTATGAATAAGTGTATGGTAAATTGTGATGTGTTGTGTCACTTCATTTGCTGACTTTCAGAATATTGTTTAAGCACTTGTTCTGGCCCTTGAGTGGTCTGATGTTCAATAGCAAGGGTTGAGCCTTGTCCAGTACTCTGGTATTTCCGAACTACTCATGGATTTCCGAATAGGAAGCGTAAGTTTTAAATGAGACCAATGGTAACAGAATCCCTGGTATGATGGCTGGACCCACATGGAAATCCATCAGAGTTGGTCATTCTGTGTACAGAGGCCAAGAAGCTAGGTTAAATGGATCACATCTTTTTACATTGCAGGAGAAATGTGCACAGTATTGGCCATCAGAAGGAACTGTATCTTACGGCGATATTACAATTGAAATAAAAAAGGAAGAAGAAAGTGAAAGTTACACAGTGCGTGATTTACTGGTGACTAACACACGGGTAAGCTTTAATGTCATTTTATGCTACCATATCCGGAACAGATTTATAATAAAATTAGAGCAGATGTATTTGGAAAGAGAAAGAAATTGGGGTAAAGGTCCTTGGCTTCTAATTGGTTATGACATTATTTTATTCTATTGCTTCTTACAGAATGTCTCTTAAAAATATATTGGACTCTACTACTTTATTGTTTAATTCTATTCCTTGAAAACAAATTTCAGTTCTTGCTGCCATATTATGGGCTTATTAGCTTGTTAGGAACTGGATGCATTGCTGACTGCCGAAAAGCTGAGTAAAACCATTGACAGCCTGCCTACTGGGAAAGCATCAGGATTGGATGGCATTCCACCAGAGGTCATCAAATGCGCAAAGGGTGTTCTGTTAAACCACTTGCACGAACTGCTATGCCAGTGCTGGATAGAGGGAGCAGTGCTGTAAGGCATGAGAGACTGCAACATTGTCACCCTATATAAGAACAAAGGGGACAGAAGTGATTGTAACAACTACAGGGGTCTTCTTGCTGAGCATCATTGGGAAGGTCTTTGCCAGAAAGGTATATCTCGAGTTTCAGTGCTGTTTCAGGTCAGAACTCTCCACAATTGACATGATGTTCTCCCTTCGACAGCTACAAGACAAGTGCAGAGAGCAAAGACAACTACTCTACATCGCTTTCATTGACCTCACGAAGGCCTTCGACCTTGTGAGCAGAGACGGCCTGTTCAAAATCCTCGCCAGGATTGGTTGTCCCCCACGGTCCTTCCATTCAGTCATTCCACACAGACATAAAGGGTGTCATTCAGTTTGACTGCTCTTCTTCAGAGGCCTTCAACATCCGCAGTGGTGTGAAGCAGGGCTGTGTGCTTGCCCCCACCATGTTGGGCATCTTCTTCGCAATCATGTTGAAGCACACCTTTGGAACATCAACTGATGGTGTCTACCTCCACACCAGATTGGATGGGAGGCTGTTCAGTCTGTCCTGGCTGAGGGCGAAAACCAAGGTTCGTGAAGTACTTATCAGGGAGATGTTGTTTGCAGACAACACAGCACTGGCAACATACTCTGAAGAGCAACTGCAACATCTCATGGACAGCTTCTCAAGAGCTTGCCAGGACTTCAGCTTGACCATCAGCCTGAAGAAGACCAATGTGTTGGGTCAAGGTGTTGAGCATCCCCCTGCCATTACCATCAACAACTATGAGCTGGAGGTAGTTCGCGAGTTAACATACTTTGGCTCCAGACGGATCAGACAAGCAGCCTCAACATTCGCCAGGCTGACAAAGAGAGTCTGGGAGAGCAAAAAGCTGATGACGTACACCAAGGTTGCAGTCTACAGGGCCTGCATCCTCAGCACACTGCATTACAGCAGCAAGGCCTGGAGTCTCTACTCTAGACAAGAGCAGCGTCTCAGCGCCTTCCACTTTCGCAGCCTGAGACGCATCCTGGACATCAGGTGGATTGATCGTCACCAACAACGAGGTTCTGGCTCGCGCTCAGATACCCAGCCTCTTCACCCTGCTCCAAAAACACTGTCTCCACTGGCTGGGCCACGTACACCGCATGTCAGACGGGAGGATCCCGAAGGACCTGCTGTATGGGAAACTGGCCTCCAGCAAGAGAGCACAAGGTTGGCTCCATCTTCTTTTCAAAGATGTCTACATGAGAGACATGAAGTCACTGAACATGAACGTTGAGAGGTGGGAGGACATTGCAAGCGATTGCTCTTGCTGGAGGCTGGAACTACGCAGAGGTCTAAAAAGAGGAGAAGAGAAGCTGACGCTTGCTGCTGAAGAAAAACACACTCACCAAAAAAACAACACCAAGGCAACACTGGAAGACAGTGCCTTCAAGTGCAGTCGCTGCAGCCGAGACTGTCACTCCTGTGTGGGCCTCTACAGCCACAACAGATGCTGCTCTACCAACACAGACTGAAGCAAGACTTTCCAGGCGCAGATCCATGGTCTCGCGAGACTAACGGATGCCACCACCAAGCTTGTCCTGAAACTGCTTACAGTGATTTTTTTTTTAATGTATTTTTTATTGGGGGAAAAATAGATTGAGGATTCTCAATTGCTCTCTGTATCTAATATTACATTTCCCACTTGACTTCGTGCTCCTCTTCAGCCCTTCTTTAGTTTATTTCTGTTATTAAATTTCATTGGCAGAGGAGTGCATTGTTAGTTTTTTTGACCACTGAAGTTCAGAATGTTCTGTTCTGTTCTGTCATTTGCTGCCTATTCTAGACTGGCATGAACAACTGTAAATGACAGCATAACAAGATGTCTCTACATATGAAATCTGGACTGTAAAGGAATGCTTTATTTTATTTTTGTATTCCATTATTTTTGTTCATTCATAAAGATGGTTTTATATAAGAAACTGAATGCTTGGTAGCTTTTGAATCATAAAGTAACCCAGAATGCAAACAGGTCCTTCAGTTCATTGAGATTGTACCAGCCACCACTACCCCATTTACTGCGATCCTGTTGTATTTCTCCATATTCCCCCTAACCCCTAGATTTTACCACACATAGCAAATTAACAAATTAACAGTAGCAAATTAACCTACTGTTCTGCATGTCTTTGGGATGTGGAAGGAAGCAGTAACCCTTAAGGACATGCAGTCAGAGGTCAGCATTGACCCTGGGCCACTGGAGCTGTGAGCAGCTGCTCCATTAGTTATGCCACTGTGCCATTTGGTTTTGGGATTGGTTTTACCCATCAAAGATTTAAAATTATTTATTAAAGTAAGGTCTTTCTTTTTTTCCCTCGCAAGGAAAACAAAGTTCGCCAGATCAGACAGTTTCATTTTCATGGTTGGCCTGAGGTGGGTATTCCTGCTGATGGAAAGGGAATGATCAACCTGATTGCAGCAGTGCAGAAACAACAGCAGCAGTCAGGAAACCATCCAATCACTGTGCATTGCAGGTAAACCACAAGCAACTTACAAGTATGCTATAGATCCAATCTTTCAATTAAAGGTTTTACAACCATGTTGAGAGTTCAAAGTGCATTCCCGGGCATGAAAGCACAATTTGAAATATTTAAATTGGCAATTTAAAATTGTCACTGCATCTAACTGAATGATAGTGTTTCTAATTTCTGACAACTTGGATGTGAGGGAAAGAGAGAAATGATGGTTGTGAAAGAGAAATAACTATTTCCTTCCATCCAGCTACCATGAAGGAAGAGCAACATAATTCCATGTCGGAGTAGTGTGTGAGCCTGAGAGAAACATGTTGGTGCTAGTGTACTCACGTGCCTGAAGCCCTTGCCTACTTGCTGATACAAGTTACAGATATAGAATCTGCTGTCAGAGTTGCCTAGTCGTGCATATCTAAGGCATTTTGACTGAAACCTCCTGTGCCAGTGGTGAAGCCATTGAGTGCTAGTGTTTAGGTTGTTGAATTTAAGCTTATTGCTTTGACGGTATGCTGTTGCATTTTGATAGTTGGAACTGCACTCATCCAGGCAAGTGGAGACCCTTTCTCCTGTGGTCTACAATTCTCTGCTATCAGATTGCTTCTTGTCCAGGCTTTGACCTTTCCCACCCACCTGGCTTTACCTGTCGTGTTGCAGCTAGCCTCTCCCCGGCACACACAAACTGTGAAGAGTAGTATACCATGGGAACACTTAGAATTGACCATTTTGGCAGGGGAAAAAGGGAAAAAGTGGTAAGATGCTGCAGAGGATTCTGGTTATCTAAGTGCATGTTCACAAAAGGCTAAAATACATATATAGTGTGTAATTAAGTAAGTGAACAAGGTTATTTATTGCAGGGGAGATTGAATACAAAGTGGAGGGTTTATAATGTAATTATATAGGGCACTAGGTTACTGTGTTGTGGTGCTCTTCTTCTAGAGGAAAGACATTAATGTGTTGGAAGCAGTTCAGAAGGTTACTAGATTGATAGATTGACCTATGAGAAAAGCTGTTGAACTGGCTAGGCTTGTGTCCATAATGGACAGCTTGATTTTATTATAGAAGGTCCAAGTGAATCTTGGGAGGCTGTGGGGGATCCAGAACTAGAGGTCACTGTTTAAACTTTTGAGAAGTAAGGGGGTCATCCAGTGAAGGCAGAGGTGATGGATTTTGTTTTTCCTTTCTGAGGGATGTAAATCTTTGTAATTCTTCCTCAAAGGGTGGTGATGGAAGAAGAAGGTTTGAATACATTTTAAAGCCAAGGAAGGTAGCTTCTTGATATTTAAGGAAATGAAAATTTGCCATTGGGAATGCAGAGTTGAGGTTACAGTCAGAAAAGCTATCACCTTCTTTCTTTCTTTTTAAATCTTTTTATTAATTTTTTAAACAAACATAAATGAAACATGAATACAAAGTGTTTGAGAGTACATAATTAATAGTTTAAGTAGACATTCAAATATATAATAATCAATATATATAGCCTCCCAAACTCAGAGTATTTATGAACAAAAGAGACAAAAAGAAAAAAAAACAACCCCAAAAAAAGAGAAAGAAAAAAAAACCTAACCAACATGGGCCATTACATAATGTTAAGTACATACAGTAGTGCCAATAACTCCGAACCTCCATCCAAATAATTAAGGATAATCAAAGTGAGGTTTAGGAAAAGATAATTTAACTCATATGAAAATGTTGAATAAATGGTCTCCCAAGTTTCTTCAAATTTAACTGAAGGATCAAAAACAACACTTCTAATTTTTTCTAAACTCAAACAAGAGATAGTTTGAGAGAACCACTGAAATATAGTTGGAGGATTAATTTCTTTACAGTTCAATAAAATAGATCTTCTAGCCATTAATGTAACAAATGCAATCATTCGTCAAGATGAAGAGGATAAACGACTATTATCCACCATTGGTAAACCAAAAATTGCAGTAAAAGGATGCGGTTAGAAATTGATATTCAGAACTCTTGAAATAATACTGAAAATATCTTTCCAGTAATTTTGTAAACAAGGGCAAGACCAAAACATATGGGTCAATGAAGCAACATCAGAATGACATCTGTCACAGGTTGGATTAACATAAGAGTAAAATCTAGCAAGTTTATCCTTAGACATATGAGCTCTATGTACAACCTTAAATTGTATTAGGGCATGTTTAGCACAAATAGAGGACGAATTGACTAATAGTAAAATTTTCTCCCACTGTACACTGGATATAAGACAATGAAGTTCTTCTTCCCATTCCTTCTTAATTTTTTCTGATACTTCTGGCTGTATTTTCATGATCATATTATAAATAATAGCTACTAAACCCTTTTGACAAGGGTTCAGAGCTAAAATTCTTTCGGTAATGTCCAATGGACATAATTTCGGAAAAGACTGTAACTCATTATACAAAAAATTTCTAACTTGCAAATATCTAAAAAAAAATGGGTTTTAGGTAAATTATATTTATTAGATAACTGTTCAAAGGACATAACACTATCATTTAAAAACAAATCACGAAAACATGTTATACCTTTTGTTTTCCATAAGAGAAAAGCTTGATCCATAAAAGAGGGCCGAAAAGAATAGTTAGATATTATAGGGCATGATAAAATAAACTTATTCAAACCAAAAAATTTACGAAATTGAAACCAAATTCGCAATGTATATTTGACTATAGGATTTATTTGTTTATTCAATTTAGATAAATAAAAAGGAAGCGAAGATCCTAAGATTGAAAACAATGAAAAGTCTTGTACAGATTTACATTCCAAATTTACCCATTGTGGGTAGGCAGCTGCAGTCAATTCTTGTGACCAAAATATTAAATATCGTATATTAACTGCCCAATAGTAAAATCTCAAGTTTGGCAAAGCCAAACCACCCTCCTTCTTAGGCTTCTGTAAATATTTTTTACCTAGTCTAGGATTTTTATTCTGCCATAGATAAGAAGATATTTTAGAGTCAATAATATCAAAAAAAGATTTAGGAATAAAAATTGGTAATGCTTGAAATAGATATAAGAATTTGGGTAATACCATCATCTTGATAGCATTAATTCTACCAACCAATGACAAAGATAACGGAGACCACCTGATAGCAAGTTGCTTAATTTGGTCAATTAAGGGTAAAAAGTTAACTTTAAATAAATCTTTATGTTTTTTAGTAATTTTAATGCCTAAGTAAGTAAAATAATCTGTAACCACTTTAAATGGTAAATGTTTATAAATTGGAACTTGCATATTTAATGGAAATAATTCACTCTTATTAAAATTCAATTTATAACCAGACAAGTTACTAAACTGAGCAAACAAGGACGAAATAGCAGGAATAGATCTTTCAGAGTCGGATATGTATAGTAACAAATCATCAGCATATAATGATAACTTATACGTCCCCTCCCCACGAGTAATACCCAAAATATTAGGTGATTCACGAATGGCTATAGCCATAGGTTCCAAAGCGATGTCAAATAGTAAAGGACTTAAAGGACAGCCTTGCCTTGTACCACGAAATAACTGAAAAAAAGGAGATCGTTGATTATTGGTAAAAACCGAAGCCAAGGGTTTATAGTATATTAACTTAATCCATGATATAAATTTTGAACTAAAATTAAAATGCTGCATCGTATTAAATAAATATGGCCATTCAACTCTATCAAATGCTTTTTCAGCATCTAAAGAAATGACGCATTCTAGTATTTTGGATGAAAGAGTATAAATAATGTTAATTAATTTTCTAATGTTAAAAGATGAATAGCAATTTTTAATAAATCCAGTCTGATCTTCAGAAATGATTCGAGGTAAAATATTTTCTAATCTAGTAGCCAAAATTTTACTAAAAATCTTAAAATCCGTATTCAGCAAGGATATAGGCCGATAGGATGCACATTCAATAGGGTCTTTATCTTTTTTAAGGATTAAAGAAATAGAAGCTTCATAAAAAGATTGTGGCAATTTACCTATAATTAATGCATCTTTAAAAATTTTACAAAGCCAAGGAGAAAGTATAGAGGAAAAAGATTTAAAAAATTCTGCAGAATAACCATCTGGACCAGAAGCTTTACCGAAATCATTGAAAAAATAGCCTTTTTTATTTCAGTTTCCGTGATAGGTGTATCTAAGAATACACTATCCTCTACTGTTAATTTTGGAATATTTAATTTCCTTAAAAATTCATCTATTATAGAAGAATCCTCAGCAAATTCTGATTGATATAAAGAATTATAAAAATCTTGAAAGGCTTTATTTATCTCTTTATGGTCGATCGTCAGAGTGCCATCTTGTTTACGAATCCTAGTAATCTGTCGTTTAATCGAAGCAGTTTTCAATTGATTAGCCAATAATTTACCAGACTTATCTCCATATACATAAAACTGGGTTCGAGATTTAATTAACTGATTTTCAATCGAAGAGGATAATAACAAACTATGCTCCATTTGAAGTTCCACTCTTTCTTTATAAAGTTTTTTGCTAGGAGTCACTGAATAAATCTTATCAATTGCTTTGATTTTGTCAACCAATGTTAATATTTTAGAATTTAGAATTAGAACTTCAGCAGAGTATGAAATAATCTGTCCACGAATAAATGCTTTAAAAGTGTCCCATAAAATTCCACTAGAGATCTCTGCTGTAGAATTTGTTGAGAAAAACAAATCAATTTGTTGTTTAATAAAATGAACAAAGTCTAAATCCTGCAATAAAATAGAGTTGAACCTCCAAGATTTAGTATTAATAGATGAATCCATTATCTTAATAGATAACTTCAAAGGTGCATGATCAGAAATGGTAATAGAGTCATATTTACAATCTATAACATCTGTAAGTAAACGGTGATCAATGAAAAAGTAATCAATTCTTGAATAATTATGATAAACGTGAGAAAAGTAAAAAAACTCTTTGTCATTGGGGTGTAAAAAACGCCAAATTTCACAAATTGCTGAATCAGTCATAAAGGAGTTGATAAGAGAGGCGGACTTATTCGGAAGAACTTGTGTGGACTTGGATCTATCCATCGAAGGGTTTAAACAACAGTTAAAATCCCCACCCATTATCAGTCTATACTGATTCAAATTGGGAAAGGATGTAAATAGACACTTAAAAAATTCAGGACAATCAGTATTTGGAGCATAAACATTAACTAAAACTACTTTTTGATTAAAAAGTAGACCAGTAATAAGCAAAAATCTACCTTGTGGGTCTGAAATTGTTTCATGATGTATAAAGGAGGTTGAAGAATCTATAAAAATAGAAACGCCTCTTACTTTGGCTTGAGAATTCGAGTGATATTGTTGGCCTTTCCAAAACCTAAAAAAGCGTTGACTATCCACCTTCCTTACATGAGTCTCTTGTACAAAGATAACATTAGCATTCATTCTATGGAATACTTAGAATATTTTTTTCCGTTTGATCGGATGATTTAAACCATTAGTATTCCAAGAAACAAAATTAATAACCCTACCCATATTGACAATATTTATTACAATTAACACATAAGGTTAAAAAAAAGATGAACTCATGAATCCGGAAGAGGAAAGTAAGTTCAAGGAGGAACCGGAAGTCACGACACTGCAACCATTTTTGTAGTTTCATATAAGCCCATGAAGTAAAACTAAGCACAAAGCAAGCAGAAAGAAAAGAAAAAAGAAAAATCACCCTCCCTCCACCCTCAAAACCCCGGGAAAAAAGCCAAAAAGAGGCAAGCAAGCAATCTAACACTAAAATTACCCCCATGTCTCAAGACGGCAACTCAAACAAAAAAAAAGTTGAAGCTGTCACCTTATTAAATAGCATAGCAGGTCTGAGGAGATGAGTGGGCTATTAGTGTTATAAATGAGGTGAGTGAAGGAAGATGCTAGAGTCAAACTTGCTTTTTAGCTTTGTGTGTGTGTGTTTTTGTGAATTCCATTGTGTTGCTTTGTTTTGTGAGTGCCTGCAAGAAGGCGAGTCTCAAGGCTTTGTATGGTATATGTACTTTGATAATAAATTTGAATTTTGAACTTTGCAGCCTTTAACCATTTCACAAACCAAATCATCTGGAATTTCTCAAGTTATATAAAGGATAAGACACAGTTAATCAGGATAATCAGGAAAACACAAGAAATGGAAAAAGAAAGAAAAGGCAGAAAAGAAATATATGCACCCGCAAAAAGACAACCACAAGTCACAAATAAGAGCAAATGGTTTAACGTCATATTAAATCATACATCAATAATTTCCGATACATTGTATGTACCGTAAAAGGTAATTAACAGTAAACTGCGTGTTTGTGGAATTGCACAAATAAAAGTGAGTTTAGGGGCTTTAGCAAGGATCAAATTGAATCAGACAGACACCTCCCATTTTAAACCAGTATTTATATTTGTAATTCATGCTTCATATTCTTACAGTGCTGGAGCTGGAAGGACAGGAACTTTCTGTGCCCTGAGTACTGTTTTGGAAAGGGTGAAGGCTGAGGGCATCTTGGATGTATTTCAAACAGTAAAGAGTCTACGGCTACAGAGACCACATATGGTCCAGACACTGGTAAGTGTTGTTTACTAAACAACAACGGTAGAATGATCCACTCAGAAATTTAAGCTAATCCCTACTGCGTATTCAAGTGAATATTCCCTCCAATCTCTGCATATTCATGTGCCTGTCTAAGAGCCTATTCATCATCTTTATCATATTTACCTTCTTTACTACTGGCAGTGCATTCCAAGCACCCTTTGTTCTCTTTGTAAAACAAAATTACTCTCGCACTTCTTTGAGCACCTTAAATACATGCCCTTTAGTATTACATGTTTCAACTCTGTGGAGGAAGATACCAGCTGTCTATGACCCTCATAATCTTATATTGAGGCCTCTCCTCAACCTCTGCCGCTTAAAAAACAACCCTTGATTGTTCAACCTCTCATCATAGCATGTTCCCTCTATTTCAAGTAACAAGCTTGTAAATTATTTCTGCACTTTCTCCAAAGCCTCGATATCCTTCCAGTAATGGGGTGACCAAAATTGAACACAGTAGTCCAAATGAGGCCTAAACAGAGTTTAATAAAGTTGCAACATAATATCCTGACTCTTGAACTTAGTGCCTCAACTAATAATAGCAAGTATGCCATAACCCTGCACATCAGGTAGTGCAGCCATTTTCAGAGAGCTATGGGCTTGGCTCCCAAGATCCCTCTGTACATCAGTGCTTTTAAGAGTCCTGCCATTAACTCTGTATTTTCCCTTTATATTTGATCACCCAAAGTACAACACCTCACACTTGGCTGGATATAGGCCATCTGCCATTTCACTACCCATATCTGCAACTGATCTATATCTCATTGTATTCTTTGGCAGTCTTCTACACTATTCACGTTGCCACCAATCTTTGTATTGTTTGTGAATTTACTGACTTACCAAACCACATTTTCATCCCGGTAATTTACATTTATCACAAGCAGCAAAAGTCCCTGCAGAGCATCACTATTCACAGACATCTGACCAGAATAAGTCCCATTGACCATTACCCTCTGTTGTCTTCCATGTGCAAGGCAATTCCAAATCCAGATGGCCAAGTCACCATGGAGCCCATGTATTTAAATCTTCTGGATGTGCCTAGCATGTGGGACTTTGTCAAATACCTTACTAAAATCCACGTAGGCAACATCTACAGCCCTCATTACATATATCACCTTTGTCACATTCTGAAAAAAACTGCAAATTAGTAAGATATTTCTTGCCCTCTGCAAAGCCATACTGACTATTAAACACGAGAATCTTCAGATGCTGGAAATCCAGAATAACATACACAAAATGTTGGAGGAACTCAGCAGGTCAAGCAGCATCTATGGAAAGGAATAAAGATTTGACATTCATTAGCCATGGTTCTCCAAATGCTCATAAATCCTATCCATACAAATGCTATCCAGCTGCTTCCCTGCCACTCACCTGTCTATATATAGTTTCCAGAATTATCCATATTTCCCTTCTTAAGTAATGGAACCACATTAACTTTTTGCCAATCCTTCAGGACCTTGCTTCTGGCTGGAGAGGGCACAAGGGTTTTGGTGAAGACCTCTGGAACCTTGTTTCTTATCTCAGTCATTACCTGGAGTATTACTCATCACACTGGCAACATATCCAATTATGTTATTCAGGAGACCCAGCACTATCTCTTAACATCGCAAACTGCCCTAGCATGCTTCACACAGAACTCACTGTCCTTCATATCCTCCTTCGTAAATACCAACACACTCAATTATGACCCCACCCACCCACTCCACTGCCTCAAATCACATGTTCTCTCCCTTATCCTTGTTGTCCTTCCCTTTTCCTTGTTAACTTTTTGCTCTTAATGTAGATGTAGAATGCCTTGGGGTTCTCTTTAATCCTTCTTGTCGAAGACTTTTCTTGCCCCCTCCTGTTTCTCCTTATTCCCTTCTTGAATTCACAAGAACAGAAACTACCTAAATTAATTAATTTTAATTAGGTCCTGAAGCATTTGATGGTTTAGAAGCAACACAATCAGAACTTTTTTCTGTTAATACTCTCAGAACCTTTGTATTTATTAACAAGAAGAGAAAACACTTGCCTATAAGCAAAATGTACTTTTTGCCTGCATGTTGAATGAAACAGCAAATTTTTTTGTGAACTTTAAGACTTTGGTTATAGTGGACACGTGTTTCTATGTGCAAGTCAAACCAAATGGGTAAAGTCCTGTTATTCTTTTAAATGCTATGTTGCTCCTTTTGATATCTTGTAGCTATTACATTTACAGTGGTACTGAAGGCTTTTAATAGATTAAGAGATCTGTGACTTGTTGCAGTGAAATATGTTAAAACACATTGTACATCACGAAGTCCAGTGATAATGTGGTTTGAGTAATGGAGTTGTCATTCTTCTACCCACAGTGGAGTCCACAAATAGCATCCAGATGATTGATGTTTTTTCTTGGTTATGGTTACTAAGATAATGTTTGTTATAATGTTTTGCAATCTCCCAGTTCTTTAATAATGCTATTAAATGTTTTATGTTCAGCTGAAATACTAGATCAGGACCTTCAGTTTAATGTCTAAGCAATAAAACAAACCTTTGACATCAAAGACAATATGTAGGTAGCCCTACTAGAGAGGGGCAACATTGAACATTCTTCTGGGAAATGAAGCAAGCCAGGTAATTGAAGTGTCAGTGGGAGCAGCACTGTAGGACTTGTCATCATAATGCTATTAACCATAATTATCTCTCTCTCTCTCTCTCTCTCTCTCTATCTCTATCTCTTTCACCCCTTAATGCCTAGGTGGCACATGGGGCCTCCACAGGGTCTTCCATTTCTGCCAGTCTTTCGCTCTGCTGCTCGCCGTTACCCAGTTCATGCCTACTTCTTTCAGTTCTGCTTCCACACATCTTCGCCACGTCATTTTGGGCCTGCCCCTACTTCGCTTTCCCTGTGGAGTCCACTTTAGTGCTAGTTGATCATTTCCCATTCTCATTACATGGCAAATAGTAAGCTTTTAATACTGAGGGACAGAATGTTCAGGGACAGCACCCTGAGAACCCTGTTTGACAAAGAGCATTGAGGCTCTGCTGAAGAAAAAGGAGGCATATTACAGGTATATGCAGCTGGGTTCAAGCGACTCCCTTGAGGAGTATAAGAGATTTAAAAGTTCACTTATGTGGGAAATAATTATGACAAAAAGAGGTCATGAGATAGCACTGGCAGATAAGGTAAAAGAGAACCCTTGGGGATCCTACAAGTATGTTGCAAGCAAAAAAATTAATTAGAGAGGGTATAACATCTCCCTTCGAAGTAGTTACCTATGTGTGGAGCCATAATGATGGGTGAGATTTTAAATAAGTATTTTCCACCTGTATTTACTGTGGAGAAGGTCATGCAAGTTAATAAATTAAGCACCTTAAAACTATGCTCCCCCCCCCCCCCCGTGTTAGCCATTTCAACCCTCAGAAAAAGCCATCATTGCCCCTTATAATCTTATATACCTCTATCAGGTCACTTCTCATCCTCCTTTGCTCCAAGGAGAAAAGTTCACTCAACCTGTTCTCATAAGGCATGCTCTCCAAATCAGGCAACATCCTTGTAATTCTCCTCTGCACTCTGTATAGTATGCACATTGTTCCTGTAGTGAAGTGACCAGAACTGAACACAGTACTCCATGTGGGGTCTAACTAAGGTCTTGTATAGTTGTAACATTACCTCATGGCTGTTGAACTCAATCCCATGATTGATGAAGGCCAACACACCGTACGCCTTCTTAACAACACCGTCAACCTACACTGCAGCTTTGAGTGTCCTGTGGACATAGACCTCAAGATCCAGCTGATTCTCCACACTGCCAAGAGTCTTACCGTTAATATCATATTCTGTTTTCAAATTTGACCTACCAAAATGAACCACTTCACACTTGTCTGGGTTTCCTTCAAGAAAGGCTGCAAGGAAGAGCCAAGAACCTACAGACCAATGGGTCTTAACATCAGTGGCAGAGAGATAACTGGAAGGGATTCTGAGGACAGAATCCGCCAGCATTGGAAAGGCAAGGACTTTGAGTGTGGAAAATCATGACTCCTAAATTGATTGAGTTTTTTTGAGAAGTTGACCAGGAGAATTGATGAGACATGGTCTACATATGCTTTAACAAGGCCTTGACAAGGATAGGCTGTTTTGAAAGGTTAAGTCATATACAATCTAAGGTAAGCTAGCCAACTGGAGTTCAGAGGGTATGGGGTTTTAAGTGGAGTGGGGGAGGAAATACATGTTTATAGTCAGGAGCATGTCATTATTAGGAAGATGGGAATCTTAGATATCTTGGGGTTTATGAGGGAGGATAAATCCCCAAGATTGTATAAGATGTGTCTCAGAACATGATGTGAAATTAGTGAAGTGATTGTTGGGACCAGATAGAGATTTTTGTATTGTTGTTAGCCATAGACAAGGTACCAGAAAGCGGGAGCATTTAAGAGGGGCCACAAGAATTAGCCAAAGGCCAATGAGCCATACGTTAGTGGAAGTGAAATTGTCATTTTGGGAGAAAGCATGTCTCGCAATCTTGATTTAAACTTCTTAAGGCGGCAGCAAAGGAGATTGTTAAAGACAGGGCTGTTGATGTCTGTATAAACTTTAGTAAAGCATTTGACAAGGCTGATCCAGAAGGTTAAGGACACTGGATCCAAGGCATGCTGGCTAATTGAATCCAAAATTGGCTTGGTTTAGGAGACAGAAGGTAGTGATGAAAGGATATTTTTCTGAGTGGATGTTTGTGATTAGTGGTGGGTCATATGGATCAGTGCTGGAACCTTTGCGGTTTATGATATCAGTGATTTGGATGTGAATATGGGAGCTATGGTTTCTAAGTCTGCGGGTGATATGAAACTTAAAGGTGGTGTGCATGTTTGGTTAAGGCTACAGCAGGATATAGATCAGATCCAAGGCTTGGTAAAGGCATATAGAATTTAATCCTGACAAGTGCAAGTTTTTGCTTTGAAGCTAAAGAGCTGGTGGGTTGTGGGGGGGGGGGGGGGTGGTACCTAAGAAAGTATTTAAGATTATGAGAATTGTAGATGTAGATAGTCACAATTCTTATCACTTGGCGGAGGTATCTAAACAAGAAGGTATAGGCTTAAATTCAAAAGTTTTTAAGGCAGATCAGAAGTAAATTTTAGTTTTGTAGTTGATAATAAGAATATGCTGCCAGGGGAGCTGTTGGAATCAGATACCATTGCAATGTTTGAGAGGCATTTAGACACACATTTAAATAGGCAAGGTGGAGGCAATGTCCTAATGTGGCTAAATGGGATTAATCTAGATGGGCGGAGAGATCATGTGGTGGACCAAAGAGCCTGTTTCTGTGCTGTACAACTTTATAACTGCCTGATGTTCAGGAGCATGCATGTTTATACACCGGGCATTATCATGTACATCAAGTCAAGGAATTAAGGAATCCTGCCAATTTTTCAGCTTAGGATAAAACATTTTGTTGGGACTAACCAACTTGTTTTTCTTTCCTCCTGTCCCAAGCAAAACGTTCTTCAGAATTGTGTCCTAGTTTTGATTGAAAGTTTATTCAGCCTTTGTCATTTGTAGTTGTATGTAAAAGCAGGTTTATACTGTCCTCCTTTACAGATTTTGTGTCCCTGATTGCTGTGAGCTTTCATTAAAAAACTTATAATTCTCCACTTGTGGGTTCATTAGGTACATTTAATGTCAGAGAAATGTATACAATATACATCCTGAAATTCTTCTTCTTTGCATACATCCACGAAAACGGAGTGCCCCAAAGAATGAATGACAGTTAAACGTTAGAACCCCAAAGCCACACTCCCAGCTCCCCTTCCCACATACAAGCAGCAGCAAGGCAACACCCTCCCCCCCCAGCAAAAATGCATCAGCACCCTCCACCGAGCACTCAAGTGTGCAGTGAAGTATCAGTAAAGACACAGACTGGCAGTACCCCAAAGACTAATGGTTCACCCAGTAATTTGACATACACAGGCTCTCTCTCTCTCTCTCTCCCTCCCTAATAAGGGAAAAAGAGGTGTCCCCGTTTCACAGAGGGGAGACATAACAAATTCCTGCTTTATGATCTGACTAAGCACATTGATGAAGGATGTGACTAAACACATTGAACACTTTGATGAAGGAAGAGCAGTAGATGTAGTGTATATAGATTTCAGCAAGGCATTTGATAAGGTACCCCATGCAAGGCTTATTGAGAAAATAAAGAGGCATGAGATCCAAGGGGACATTGCTTTGTGGATCCAGAACTGGCTTGCCCACAGAAGGCAAAGAGTGGTTGTAGACGGGTCATATTCTGCATAGAGATCCGTCACCAGTGGGGTGCCTCAGGGATCTGTTCTGGGACCCTTACTCTTCATGATTTTTATAAATGACCTGGGTGAGGAAGTGGAGGGATGGTATAGTAAGTTTGCTGATGACACAAAGGTTGGAGGTGTTGTGGATAGTGTGAAGGGTTGTCCACACTCAGAGGCTACAGAGGGACATTGATGGATGCAAAACTGGCTGAGAAGTAGCAGATGGAGTTCAACCCAGATAAGTCTGAAGTGGTTCATTTTGGTAGGTCAAATATGATGGCAGAATATAGTATTAATGGTAAGACTCATGGCAGTGTGGAAGATCAGAGGGATCTTGGAGTCTGAGTGCATAGGACACTCAAAGCAGCTGCACAGGTTGACTCTATGGTTAAGAAGGCATACGGTGTATTGGCCTCCATCAATCGTGATTTGAATTTAGGAGCCAAGAGGTAAAGTTGCAGCTATATAGGACCCTGGTCAGACCTCTCTTGGGGTACTGCGCTCAGTTCTGGTTGCCTCACTACAGGAAGGATGTGGAAGCCATAGAAAAAGTGCAGAGGAGATTTACAAGGATGTTGTCTCGATGGGGAGCATGCCTTATTTGAATAGGTTGAGTGAACTCAGCCTTTTTTCATTGGAGCAATGGAGGATGAGAGGTGACCTGATATAGGTGTATATAAGATGATGAGAGGCATTGATCATGTGGATTGTCAGCGGTTTATTCCCAGGGCTGAAATGGTGACCACAAGAGGACACAGGTTTAAGGTGCTGGGGAGTAGGTAGAGAGGAGTGTCAGGGGTAGGTGTTTTTTTTTACTCAGAGTGGTGATTGCGTGGAATGGACTGCCAGCGACAGTGGTGGAGGCAGATACGATAGGGTCTTTTAAGAGACTTTTAGATAAGTACATGGAGTTTAGTAAAATAGAGGGCTAAAGGTAAGCCTGGTAATTTCTAAGGTAGGAACATGTTCGGCACAACTTTGTGGGCCGAAGGGCCTGTATTGTGCTGTAGGTTTTCTATGGTTCTATGATGTTAAAAGTCTGTTGCGTTGCTTTTTCCGAGCTCTGCGCCCAGAGAGTTAGGCCCAGAAAGGCTCAGGTCTCTGGATACACATCCCACAGCAGCCAGCTGCTCCTGATGTTCCATGTTCTCCCACGATGCCTCACCCCAAAGGCATGCTGGGCTTCCAGGCCGCGTCCTTGGGATATCAAAAAGCGTCTGGTTGTGAGGCCCTGAGAGCTGATTTCATTTCCACAAAGAACCAAATTCAGGGTCAGGGTCTTCAAAAGAACCTTGAAAAGAAAAAAAAAGAGAGATCAAAGATAGGAATAGAGCTGTTTCCGAAGATGCAAGCTGTTTCCAAAAAGTCACTGTTTAGCACCATCATTACTTCACTCCACCTCTCCAAATTTGCTGCAGCACAAATTTAGTAAAGCATCCTTTCACTATTGGATGTTATATTTAGTAAATGTTGGGAGCTGGCATGACATTGATTGTTATTTTAGTATTTTACTTGAAACTTATGGTTCAAAATATATTTTTTAAACTAATGTGTTTGATAATATCAATGAACTACAACAAATAAATTATTATTTCCTTCTGCAGGAACAGTATGAATTCTGCTACAAGGTTGTGCAAGAATACATTGATGCATTTTCGGATTATGCTAACTTCAAATGAAAAATGGCCTTCGTAATATTTTGTATTATTGTATTTGTTAATATACTGAAACCCGTGTACATATCTAATTGGTTTTAGAGGTTGGTACCATAAGGCTTTCATATTAGCTTGAGATTTTTTATGTCGCAGATGGTTAGCATATTAGTCTCAGTTAAGCAATTTTATTGAGTAATGTGGCCTGATGTTTGGATTAATGTTGATGAGATTTATTTAGTAGCTGCTTCAAAGGGTATTCATTTGAATTCAAAGGAGGAAGGACAGGATTTTTTTTAAAAAAAGGCATCATTACAATATCTATGGTGTTGCTCAGTTGCTGTCCTCAAATCTGATTTATTGTTGCCAGTGCTTTTTGTTATCTCATCTATGATAAATAATCAAGTTTGAAATACCCTTCTGTTATTAACCGATCAGTGCCATTTAGATGTCATACCATTTACTTGGACCATTCTCCTTCTCAGGCATTTAGCAACTTTGTAATTGTACACTTTATATTTTCAATTTCATACCATTTTATTTATCTGATTTGAGGTAGAAACAGTACTTTATTGAGTTATGTAGATAGCCAAAGTGACTTCAGAAACGCTTAATGTGCTACTATATTGTAGAGATGCTGACCTGTAAAGGGAATACAATAAGAAAATACTGCTTTTAAAAAAAGCTTTTTTTTGGTGTGGAGCCTACATTGGCTGAACTGAAAAGTACTGGATATCCTACCTGCATTATTTTTCCACATATCCCAAAATCTGTGTAATGTCCAGGTTTAATTATAAGTAACTTTGGTCTTGTAAAATGAACACATCTCTCTAACTGTTTTTGCATTAAAATACATGGGACTTGTTATAAAGTTCTGTACGAATTTTAAAAAAAATGTGAGCTTTGGGAAATAAATTTGGAAATAAATTCTAGGACAATATAAAAGAATATTCTTTAGCCAAAGCCACTATGTACTGTACATATGAGCTGTAACTTGAAGGGTATTGGATTGTTTGTTATATATGTTTTTAAAATCTACTTGTTTGAGCTTTTGTCTTAATAAGTGGAAAAGTAACTGAAATACTCTGTTGGATGTTTTAAAGATGTGAAAGATTTGTTTGGGATTACCATCATCCCTGAATCACTGCTGCCCCATTTCCTAATTTTATTCCCCAATTAACACTCACCTTTGTGCAAAAGGTGGGAAAAATTATATAAGTAACTTGCACAAGACAGGAGGGTGGGGTGACAGAAAGAAGAGTTCAGTGATTCACATTATCGTATGTGTCAAATCTGGACCAAAAATAATCAGATTATTGTTTCAAAAAATCTCAATTTAGTTTTAAAATTAATAATTGTTTTAAAAAGAATAGTTGTTAAATGTCTTTAGTTAGTCATTTGCTCCTAACAATTATATTTTTTCTTAAAATGTACAAATAACTGCAATTTCTTAACCTGTATTTATTTTTTTATGATAAGGAGAAAATTTGGTGGATTTTTTTAATTTTATCTTTTAGTAGTTTAGGAGCACTCATTGTTAGATAATCTAAAGTTGAGTCATTGTTTGTTAAAATAACTTAAATAATGACCTGTACAACATACAGTGCACAGTCCCATTAAGTTATTTGGAATTTTAATCATATCACATTTTGGGAAAACATGGCACAGCTGTTTACCAGTTTCTCCAATAGTGCATTCAGTAGATAGACTATGGTAATTTACTATATGTTATATGGATTTAATGTCAACTGCCTACCTTCAGTAATTCTGATATCACTGACCACACTAGTATAAATGGGTATTGTCTGAATCCCTGACTCTTGAAACTTTGGTATTTTGGGACAATGGCTAAACTACAGCTATAATCAGAATAAATGTGCTCATTCAAAAAAAAAGGTTCATTTGCTTCTCTTTTGTTTGGTTTAAATAAATTAATAGATATGAACTTTTTTTGAGAGTTTGAAGATTTTTGTCACCGCACTGGATAGGGTTGCAATGTAATGAGCCTTCTATATTTCTCATATCTTCACAAATCTCACATTTGATTTATAACTGCTAACAAAGACTGATTTAAGCAAAATATAAATTGAATACCTTCCTGCTCTCAGATTCTATCAGAGTATTTATAAATTAATCAATGTTAGGAAAAAATGTTCTCCCTTTCAGGAAGTGTTTTGTGGAGCTCCTGAGTTGATGGTCAACCAAATGAAGGCACCTATGTGTCAAATTCAATAAATGACACAATCAATAAAATAACAATGCTACAGCACTCCTGCAATTTTGCAGTTTGTCGTAAATTTTCAGCTGAGAGAATCTGTATTGCTTGAATTTGATGGGAGGTTTGTGTTAGGGAAATTAATTTGCTAAGAAAGTTTGATTAAAGTTGGTCACAAGTAAATTAGTCATAGACTTCAAAGTAAAGACAGATTTATTCACGGTATCAAGGGGAGTTGGGCGCTAATGGTGGGTTTTGAACTCCAAATAGTACAGGGAGCACAGATCCTTTTATACATCGATCAAAACACAGAGGCTGTTCCTTCTCTTGTGATGAGCTATACCCAGAGCACCAATCAAAAATTAAAAATTTAGTTCTGTGAACAACTTTATATTAACAGTTTGTCCCATGTCCTTGAGGCTAATTCTTAGAAGATAAGCAACTGCAAGTATTTATTCTCAGACCTTTCTCTGCTAAAAATCAGGGCCATATCTCTCACAAACTAACTGGTTTTCATACTCAAAAGCCTATATGAACTCTTCGTCTATGAAAATCTTTAACTCACAATCTTTTCCCTCCACAATGTCCTCCTTTTTCATTGCAAGATCAACTATATATATCAGAGTTAGTAACCCAGCGGTAGAGGGAGCATTATTAAACATTCCTCTTTATTATACTCTGGGTCATAAGTATCAGCAGTAACTCGAGGGAACATAGAAACAAGGCGATTCATTAAATGGGTAGGTTGCACATCTGAGTCAACTGGTGAAAACACACGCTATTACTATATTGATAGTAATTCCATAACATAGTACCATTGCCCACCAACCACCAAAAATGTTCCCAAAGAGCCCCTGGCCCCAAGCCCCCAGGAGGGTATAGTTATGGAATTCTTCTTTGATTTGCGTATCTTGTTTTACACTTCTGGGGTTTCTACAGTTATATTAATAGCAAAAGGATAGTGAGGGATAAAATTGACCCCTTAGAGAATCAGGGTAGACAGCTATGTGTGGAGCTGAAAGACATGGGGGAGATTTTTGAACAATTTCTTTTCTTCGGTATTCACTAAGGAGAAGGATATTGAATTGTGTAGGGTAAGGGAGACAAGTAGGGAAGTTATGGAAACTATAACGATTAAGAGGAGGAAGTACTGGCGCTTTTAAGGAATATAAAAGTGGATAAATCTCCGGGTCCTGACAGGATATTCCCTTGGACCTTGAGGGAGGTTAGTGTAGAAATAGCAGGGGTTCTGACAGAAATATTTCAAATGTCATTAGAAACGGGGATGGTGCCGGAGGATTGGCGTATTGCTCATGTGGTTCCATTGTTTAAAAAGGGTTCTAAGAGTAAACCTAGCAATTATAGGCCTGTCAGTTTGAAATTACTGGTGGGTAAATTAATGGAAAGTATTCTTGGAATATATAATTATCGGGATAGACAAGGTCTGAATAGGAACAATCAACATGGATTTGTGTGTGGAAGGTCATGTTTGACAAATCTTATTGAATTTTTTGAAGAGGTGACGAGGGTAAAGCAGTGAATGTTGTCTACACGGACTTCAGTAAGGCCTTTGACAAGGTTCTGCACGGAAGGTTAGGAAGGTTCAATTGTTAGGTATTAATATTGAAGTAGTAAAATGGATTCAACAGTGGCTGGATGGGAGATGCCAGAGAGTAGTGGTGGATAACTGTTTGTCAGGTTGGAGGCCGGTGACTAGTGGTGTGCCTCAGGGATCTGTACTGGGTCCAATGTTGTTTGTCATATATATTAATGATCTGGATGATGGGGTGGTAAATTGGATTAGTAAGTATGCAGATGATACTAAGGTAGGTGGCATTGTGGATAATGAAGTAGGTTTTCAAAGTTTGCAGAGAGATTAGGCCAGTTAGAAGAGTGGGCTGAATGATGGCAGATGGAGTTTAATGCTGATAAGTCTGAGGTGCTACATTTTGGTAGGAATAATCCAAATAGGACATACATGGTAAGTGGTAGGGCATTGAAGAATGCAGTAGAACAGAGTGATCTGGGAATAATGGTGCAGAGTTCCCTGAAGGTGGAATCTCATGTGGATAGGGTGGTGAAGAAAGCTTTTGGTATGTTGGCCTTTATAAATCAGAGCATTGAGTACAGGAGTTGGGATGTAATGTTCAAATTGTACAAGGCATTGGTAAGGCCGAATTTGGAGTATTGTGTACAGTTCTGGTCACCGAATTATAGGAAAGATGTCAACAAAATAGAGAGAGTACAAATTTACTAGAATGTTACCTGGGTTTCAGCAATGAAGTTACAGAGAAAGGATGAACAAGTTAGGTCTTTATTCTTTGGAGCGTAGAAGGTTGAGGTGGGACTTGATAGAGGTATTTAAAATAATGAGGGGGATAGATAGAGTTGACGTGGATAGGCTTTTTCCATTGAGAGTAGGGGAGATTCAAACAAGAGGATATGAGTTGAGAGTTAGGGGGCATAAGTTTAAGGGTAACACGAGGGAGAATTTCTTTACTCAGAGAGTGGTAGCTGTGTGGAACAAGCTTCCAGTAGAAGTGGTAGAGGCAGGTTTGGTATTGTCATTTAAAGTAAAACTTGGATAGGTATATGGAGAGAATGGAGGGTTATGGGCTGAGTGTGGGTCAGTGGGACTAGGTGAAAGTAAGCGTTCAGCACGGACTAGAAGGGCTGAGGTGGCCTGTTTCCATGCTGTAATTGTTATATGGTTCTCTGGATATAGTGGGCCAAGTGGATTATGTTTTAAGATTCATCAGGAAGATAGGTACAACATTCCTGTTCTATAACAGCACATGCTCCTTTCTCAGCTAAAATAAAGTCTAAGGCCTTCCTGTTTTGCAGGGCCACAGTTTAGTGGCTATTACTTCAACAGTTAAGCCTAAATAACTTTTATAAGCACAGATGAGTCCAGACGCTAAGGCAATGAAACAAACAAGGCCATATATCGTTAGCCACTTAATTTCCCTTCAGTTTTCCTCCTTTTTCAGTACACTATCAGACTCTGGAAGAGAAGGCTGATACAGTTTACACTTGGTTCTGTGCACCCATTCGGCCTTGGCTTGTACCTTAACTGTTTCTAGCAGCACTTTATAAGGTCCCTTCCACCTAGGGAAGAAAGAGAGTCTTTTCCAGTGATTTAATATATACATAATTGCCTGGCTTAAATTAATGTTTTATTTCCCTCCCCAGGTATGGGCACTTGTAAAAGGGGGTCTAGAACCCATTGGCATCGGTCTTCCCATCAATACTTTAAAAGGGGTCAATCTGGTGGTCCTGTTAACATGTTTTCTCAAGGTATACAGAGCATTCAGCAGTGCCTCAGGTCATTTTAAGCCTGCCTCTAGGCATACTTTTGCCAGAGTATCTTCCAGTATTCCATTCATGCTTTCCACCAATCCCAATGATTGTGGTTGGTAGGGTACATGTCACTCCCAGGAGAATCCCAGAGCTTGCCCCAATGCCTTAGTTAATTTGCCCATAATGTGTGTTCCTCTTTCACTATTAAACTTACAAGGAATTCCAAATCAAAATCGGGTTTATTATCACCAGCATGCGTCGTCAAATTTGTTAACTTAGCAGCAGCAGTTCAGTGCAATATATAACATAGAAGAAAAAAATAAAATAATAAATAAGTAAATCAATTACATTATACATATATTGAATAGATTAAAAATCGTGCAAAAAACAAATAATATAAAAAAGCGAGGTAGTGTTCAAGGGTTCAATGTCAATTTAAGAATAAGATGGCAGAGGGGAAGAAGCTGTTCCTGAATCGCTGAGTGTGTGCTTTCAGGCTTCTGTACCTCCTACCTGATGGTAACAGTGAGAAAAGGGCATGTCCTGGGTGCTGGAGGTCCTTAATAATAGACGCTGCTTTTCTGAGACACCGCTCCTTGAAGACGTCCTGGGTACTTTGTAGGCTAGTACCCAAGATAGAGCCAACTAAAGTTACAACTCTTACAGCTTCTGTTGGTCCTGTGCAGTAGTTCCCCCCCCCCCATACCAGACAGTGATGCAGCCTGTCAGAATGTTCTCCACTGTACATCTATAGAAGTTTTTGAGTGTATTTGTTGACATACCAAATCTCTTCAAACTCCTAATAAAGTATAGTCGCTGTCTTGCCTTCTTAATAACTGCATTGATATGTTGGGACCATGTTATGTCCTCAGAGATCTTGACACCCAGAACTTTAAACTGTTCATTCTCTTCACTTCTGATCCCTCTGTGAGGATTGGAATGTGTTCCTTCATCTTACCCTTCCTGAAGTCCACAACCATCTCTTTCATCTTACTGACATTGAGGCCAGGTTGTTGCTGCAACACCACTCCACTAGTTGGCATATCTCACTCCTGTACACCCTCTCATCACCATCTGAGATTCTACCAACAATGGTTGTATCATCACCAAATTTATAAATGGTATTTGAGCTATGCATAGCCACACAGTCATGGGTATAGAGAGAGCAGAGCAGTGGGCTAAGCACACACCCTTGAGGTGCGCAAGTGTTGATTGTTAGCGAGGATGAAATGTTATCACCAATCTTCACAGATGAGAGTCTTCCAGTTAGGAAGTCGAGGATTCAATTGCAGAGGGAGATACAGACTCCAGGTTCTGTAACTTCTCAATCACGTTTGTGGGAATGATGGTGTTAGATGCTGAGCTATAGTCAATGAACAGAATCCTGACATAGGTGTTTGCATTGTCTAGCTGGTCTAAAACCATGTAAAGAGCCATTGAGATTGCATCTGCTGTTGACCTATTGTGGCAACAGGCAAATTACAATGGGTCCAGGTCCTTGCTGAAGCAGGAGTTCATTCTAGTCATAACCAACTTCTCAAAGCATTTCATCACTGTAGATGTGAGTGCTACCGGACGATAGTCATTAAGGCAGTTCACATTATTCTTCTTAGGTACTGATATAATTGTTGCCTTTTTGAAGCAAGTAGGAACTTCCGCCTGTAGCAGTAAGAGGTTGAAAATGTCCTTGAATACTCCCACCAGTTGGTTGGCAAAGGCTTTCGGAGCCTTACAAGGTACTCCGTTGGGACCTTCTACCTTGCAAGGGTTCACCCTCTAAAGACAGCCTAACATCAGCCTTTGAGATGGAGATCACAGGGTCATAAGGTTCAGCAGGGATCTTCACAGTGGTAGTTATATTCTCCCTTTCAAAGTGAACATAGAAGGCATTGGGTTCATCTGGTGAAGCATTGCTGCCATTCGTGCTATTAGTTTTCACTTTGTAGGAAGTAATGTCCTACAAACTCTGCCAGAGCTGTCGTACACCTGATGTCACCTTCAACCTTGTTCTAAATTGTCTCTTTGCCCTTTGAAATAGCCCTCTGCAAATTATCCCTGGTTTTTTTGGTACGGGCCTGGGTCGCCAGACTCGAATACCAGAGCTGATGACGTACCTCCTGGTTCATCCACGGCTTTTGGTTTGGGAATGTACAGTAAGACTTTGTAGGCACACACTCGTCCACACAAGTTTTAATGAAGTCGGTAACAACTGCAACATACTCATCCAGGTTCGAAGATGAACCCCTGAATACAGTCCAGTGCACCGATTCAAAGTAGTCCTCTAAACACTCCTGTGCTTTCCTTGGCCATAACCTCTTGGTTCTCACTGCTGATGCTGCAGTCTTCAGTCTCCGCCTATATTTAGGGTATAGATGTATAGCCAGGTGATCAGACTTCCGGAAGTGAGGGTGTGGAATAGCACGGTAGGTGTTCTTGATGGTGGTGTAACAATGGTCCAAGATTGGTGGAGGGGCAGGTAGTGTTGAGGAAACAGGTAGAATACAGAAGGACTTAGACTAGGAGAATGGGCAAGAAAGTGGCAAATGAAATACAATGATGGAAAATGCATGGTCATGCACTTCGCTGGTAGAAATAAATGTGCGGACTATTTCCTAAATGGGGAGAAAATCCAGGAATTGGAGATGCAGAGGAACTTGGGAGTCCTTATGTAGAACACGTTGAAGGTTAATTTGCAGGTTGAGTCAGTAGTGATGAAGACAAATGCCATGTTAGCATTCATTTCAAGAGGTCCTGAATACAGGAGCAATGATGTGGTGCTGAGGCTTTATAAGGCAGTGGTGAGGCTTCATCTTGAGTATTGTGAGCAGTTTTGGGCCCCTCATCTTAGAAAAGACGTGCTAACATTGGAGAGGGTCCAGAGGAGGTTCACAAGGAATGAAAGGGTTATCATACAAGGAACATTTGATGGTTCAGGATCTGTACCCGCTGGAATTCAGAAGGATGGGGGGGGGGGGGGGGGGGGAGGGATCTCATTGAAACCTTTCGAATGTTGAAAGGCCTAGACAGAGTAGATATGGAAAGGATGTTTCGCATTTGGGAGAGTCTAGGACAAGAGGGCACAGCCTGATGACAGTGAGTGCCCTTTCAAAATGGCGATGCGGAGCAATTTCTTTAGCCAAAGAGTGGTGAACTTGTAGAATTAGCTGTGGAGGCCCGATCATTGGGTGTATCTAAGGGAGAGATTGATAGTTTCTTGATTGGATGTGGCATCAAAGGTTGTGGGGAGAAGGCTGGGAACTGGGGTTGAGGAGAAGTGAAAAAAGGATCAACGATGATTGAATGGCGGAGTAGACTCATGGGTCAGGTGGGCTAATTCTGCTCCTATGTCTTATAGGTCTTATGTGTTGTTTCCTCTTTATTTGTAATTGAACTGTTGATGGTAATTGCTCAGTGATTTTTTTTTTCAGACTGGTCTGGTTAAAATACCCCCAAACAATGGTGAAGGCGTTAGGGTGTGCTATTTCGTGCATGTTGATTCCATTGCTCAGATCATCTAAAGCCTGCTTGACATTTGCCTGAGGTGGAGTGTATATCACTACCAAAATGATCCCGGAAATCTTCCGCGGTAGGTGAAAAGGGCGACACTTTACTGCTAGATATTCCAGGTCTAGTGAGCAGAACTGGGACAACACTGATATATTTGTGCACCAAGAAGAGTTGATCATGAGGCATACTCCTCCACCTCTGCTTTTGAGAGAGACTGCAGATCTATCCTGACGGTGTTTAGTAAAAGCGTCGATCTGAATCGCTGCATTCGCTACGGAAGGTGTTAGCTAGGATTCCGTGAAACAAAGGACACACGCGGTCCTAATGTCCCTCTGATTCAGCTCTGAGATCATCGATTTTATTCATCAGAGATTGCACGTTTGCCAGCAAGATAGTCTGTACTGGGAGTTTAAAACCCAGTTTCCTTAAACGCACTTGTATCCCTGACCTGCAGCCACGTTTCCTGCGTGGAATCCTACGTCTCCATTCGGCATTGTTTCCGTCAGTTTTAAGCAGCGATAGTCGTTTATACGCATTAAGGCATCTTTGTTGACTGTACTGGGCTTGGAAGCAGTTGTGCTTTTTAGCTTCTATCAGGCTGAAACGAGAATATTTAATCGTTCCCATTGAGAGTTCTGCTGCTACACGAATCGCCCCTAGGGAATGGTTTCCTTCTTTAGTAATTTAATTACTGTCCTAGTGTAATCTTTTTGTGTGGGAAAATGTTAGAATTTACAAGGTAAATGGTAGGACACTGAGGAGTGCAGTAGAACAGAGGGATCTGGGAATACAGATACATAATTTCCTAAAAGTGGTATCGCAGGTAGATTGGTTAGTAAAGAGAGCTTTTGGTCCATTGGCCTTTATAAATCGAAGTATTGAGTATAAGAATTGGAATGTTATAGTGAGGTTGTATGAGACATCGGTGAGGCTGAATTTGGAGTATTGTGAGCAGTTTTGGTCACCTAATTACAGGAAGGATATTAATAAGGTTGAAAGAGTGCAGAGAAGGTTTACAAGGATGTTGTCGGGACTTGAGAAACTGAGTTACAGAGAAAGGTTGAATAGGTTAGGACTTCATTTCCTGGAGCGTAGAAGAATGAGGGGAGACTCGATAGAGGTATATAAAATTATGATGGAGTGAATGCAAGGAGGCTTTTTCCACTGAGGCTAGGGGAGAAAAAAAACCAGAGGACATGGGTTAAGGGTGAAAAGGGAAAAGTTTAAAGGGAACATTAGACCATAAGACAAAGGAGCAGAAGTCGGCCATTCGGCCCATCGAGTCTATCCACTATTTTATCATGAGCTGATCCATTCTCCCATTTAGTCCCACTCCTCCACCTTCTCACCATAAACTTTGATGCCCTGGCTAATACCTATCAATCTCTACCTTAAATACACCCAATGACTTGGCCTCCACTGCCACCCGTGGCAACAAATTCCACAGATTCACCACCCTCTGGCTAAAAAAATTTCTTCACATCTCTGTTCTGAATGGGCACCCTTCAATTCTTAAGTCATGCCCTCTCATACTAGACTCCCCCACCATGGGAAACAACTTTGCCACATCCACTCTGTCCATGCCTTTCAACATTCGAAATGTTTCTATGAGGTCCCCCCTCATTCTTCTAAACTCCAAGGAGTACAGTCCAAGAGCAGTCAAACTTTCCTCATATGTTAACCCTCTCATTCCCGGAATCATTCTTGTGAATCTTATCTGAACCCTCTCCAACGTCAGCACATCCTTTCTTAAATAAGGAGCCCAAAACTGCACACACTACTCCAAGTGAGGTCTTACCAGTGCCTTATAGAGCCTCAACATCACATCCCTGCTCCTATACTCTATTCCTCTAGAAATGAATGCCAACATTGCATTCGCCTTCTTCACCACCGACCGAACCTGGAGGTTAACCTTAAGGGTATCCTGCACGAGAACTCCCAAGTCCCGTTGCATTTCAGAACTTTGAATTCTCTCCCCATTTAAATAATAGTCTGCCCATTTATTTCTTCTACCAAAGTGCATGACCATACACTTTCCAACATTGTATTTCATTTGCCACTTCTTTGCCCATTTTCCCAATCTGTCCAAGTCACTCTGCAGACTGTCTGTTTCCTCAGCACTACTGGCCCCTCCACCTATCTTTGTATCATTAGCAAACTTAGCCACAAAGCCATCTATTCCATAATCCAAAACGTTAATATACAACATAAAAAGAAGCAACCCCAACACCGACCCCTGTGGAACACCACTGGTAACCGGCAGCCAACCAGAATGGGATCCCTTTATTCCCATTCTCTGTTTCCTGCCAATCAGCCAACGCTCTATCCACATGTGTAACTTTCCTGTAATTCCATGGGCTCTTATCTTGTTTAGCAGCCTCATGTGTGGCACCTTGTCAAAGGCCTTCTGAAAATCCAAATACACAACATCTACTGCATCTCTCTTGTCTAGCCTACTTGTAATTTCCTCAAAAAATTGCACTAGGTTTGTCAGGCAGGATTTTCCTTTAAGGAAACCATGCTGAGTTCTGCCTATCTTGTCATATGCCTCAGGTACTTCATAACCTCATCCTTGACAATCGACTCCAACAACTTCCCAACCACCGATGTGATGTCAGGCTAACAGGTCTATAATTTCCTTTTTGCTTCCTTGCCCCTTTCTTAAATAGCGAAGTGACATTTGCAATCTTCCAGTCCTCTGGAACCAGCCCAGAATCTATCGACTTTTGAAAGATCATTGCTAATGCCTCCGCAATCTCCACAGCTACTTCCTTCAGAACATGATGGTGCATTCTATCTGGTCCGGGAGATTTATCTACCCTTAGACTATTCAGCTCCCTGAGTACTTTCTCTGTCGTAATTGTGACTGCGCTCACTTCTCTTCCCTGACACCCTTCAGTGTCCGGTATACTGCTAATTTCTTCCTCAGTGAAGACTGATGCAAAATACTCATTCAGTTCCTCCGCCATCTCCTTATCTCCCATTACAATTTCTCCAGCATCATTTTCTATCGGTCGTATATCTACTGTCACCTGTCTTTCACTCTTTATATACAGTACTTGAAAAAGCTTTTAGTATCCTCTATGATATTATTTGCTAGCTTCCTTTCATAGTTCATCTTTTCCCTCTTAATGACCTTTTGTAAGCTTTTAAAAACTTTACAATCCTCTGTCTTCCCACTAATTTTTGCTTCCTTGTATGCCCTCTCTTTTGCTTTTACTTTGCTTTGACTTCTCTTGTCAGCTATGGTTGCATCCTTTTTCCATTCCAGAATTTCTTCTTTTTTGGTATATATCTGTCTTGCACCTTCCTCACTTCTCGCACAAACTCCAGCCACTGCTGCTCTGCAGTCCTTTCCGCTAGTGTCCCTTTCCAGTCAACTTTGGCCAATTCCTCTCTCATGCCACTGTAATTTCCTTTATTCCACTGAAGTACCGACACATCGGATTTCCGCTTCTCTTTTCTCAAATTTCACAGTGAACTCAATCATGTTATGATCACTGCCTCCTAAGGGTTCCTTCACCTCAATGTCTCTAATCACCTCTGGTTCATTACAGGATACCCAATCCAGTACAGTCGACCCCCTAGTGGGCTCAGCAACAAGCTGTTCTAAAAAGAAATCTCGTACACATTCTACAAATTCTCTCTCTTGAGATCCAGTGCCGACCTGAATTTTCCAATACACTCACATGTTAAAATCCCCCACAATTTTCATTGTAAGGGGGTTTGTTTTTTTAAATTTATGTTACTGTGTGTGTTAATCAAAATAGCTTCTTTGTTTGTTAAAAGTAAAAATGCTTCTTTGTTATGCTAACTGGTGAGAGGGTGTTTTCTCTCGAAGTTTGTTTGGGTAATGATTGCTGATAATAGGTATTGTATTCCTTTGTTAACCAATTGGGATGGATGTTATTTTTTCATTTGGGTCTGTGTGCTGGTGGTTTTACGGACTTTTGGGGAGACGGTGCGAGGTGGTTAGAGGGAGAAGATGCGATGCTGTAAGGTGGGCGATGGAACAGCCCCAAATGGGGGTTCGAGGCCCAGGCTGTTCGGTGAGGAGAGGAGATGAGGACAGATTCGTGTGGAGCATCTGGTTGACCACCGTGGTTGGTCCCAGGCGGCGGGTCGAGGAGGTCGGAGAGGATCGAATAGTGGCAAGAAGACTTCGTTAACTGAGCTCCAACGGGATGTGCACGGTGGTTGGACTTTGATAAGCTTGGCGCCTTTCACTTTTCCTTGTATCTCATTAAGTACATAGTTCCAGTAAGATCTATAAAGTGTAATCATCTACCTCGCATACGGTGTCCTGTCTGTTATTTGGCAGGGTGGGGACATCACACAGTATCTACACAAGCTGATTACCCAGTTTGGCGGGGCCGAAGGCTGCACCCCCTAGACGGAAGCGAGCTGAGCGAGCCTGAGGCTTACCAGGGGGGTTACATCATAATACTGCCCTTCTGGCAAGCCTTTTCTATTTCCTGTTGTAATATTAGGGGGACATTAGTCCACATTAGGGGGAGCTTCTTCACACAGAGAGTAGTGGGAGTGTGGAATGAGCTGCCAGTTGAAGTGGTGAATGCAGGCTCACTTTTAAGATTTAAGAAAAACTTGGACAGGTATATGGATGAGAGGGGTTTGGAGGGATATGGTCCAGGTGCAGGTCAGTGGGACTAGGCAGAAAAATGGTTCAGCACAGCCGAGAAGGGCCAAAACACCTGTTTCTGTGCTGTGATGTTCTATGGTTCTATGGAAAGGCCCCCGTCCATATAGAAAACATGTCCACTCTTACTAACCAATATTTATATCCTCCACTTGGCTGGCATACGTACAAAGTCTATCTGCAGATTCGTAAATGGTATAGATTATCATACTTTTACCCGCAGCTAAGATGCAAGCCGTAGAGCAGGGTTTCTCAACTGGGGTTCTGTGAGAGATCGTGATTTAAAAAAAAAATTAAAAAAGACATTTTTTGAACTTCTCGCATTGTACGATGCTAGCACTCACAGTGGTGCACAGTGACCGGGGCAGCCCTGTTAGCAATCTCGGCCCAGTATGGCAGGCATAGTTGGAACACATCTATTCAGTTGAATCCATTTTAAGTTTTTGATGCGAGTTGGGGAGGTAGGCCATTGATAATTGGTAAGCGCTGTATTGCACGGAGGGGTGGAAGGTAGGCTGATGAGAGTGAAGTGCGCTTTCCAAGCATTGAGTGGACTTGTGACGACAGCCTCTCCCTCCCAAATTACCTCCCCTCAACTTCCCCTGATGCACCACCAACTGACGTATGGGAGGGCACAAACTCTCCTGATGTAGTAGAAAATTGGAAGGAAATTTTCATTCTAAGGATGGCCCAATGTGACGATTTCTGAAGAGGAGGGTTCTAGGCCTAGGAGAATTCTGATAAGGTTAATGATGAAGAATTACAATCTTCTGAATTACAATCACTGCACTAAAAAGTCCGTCCTTACAGTGAAAGCTACTTATCAAAGGGTTTTACATGGACTGTTGATCCAAGTAAAAAGGTCCAGGAAGCAAGTTATTTAGTAGCTGAATTTATTACCCAGAAAAGGAAAGGTCACACAGTCAGTGAGAACTTCATAAAGCCTGCATGTAAAATTATAATGGGCAAAATACTAGGACAAAAGAAATTGAAGTACACGAATTTAAAAAGATTTCACTCTCGTACAGTATGATAAGTTGACGTATTGATGACATGTCACATGATGCTGAGAAGTTTTTATGCAACAACAGCTTCTCTGTCTAGGCGGCTAGTCTCCCTTCTGGGCCAAAAAATAGTTGGCCCTTAAAGCATAAATTATAACGCCCTCCGTCATGAACCTCAGCTTTTTATTATATCCATCATCAATTTAAATGAGTGTGCTTCTAAAGTTCACAAACAAGTTAAAAAGTTTTGCACCACTAAACGTCCATTCTGGTCCAGTTATATCCCCCTCCTATTTTCTCACACATCTTTAATCCGGGAAATGAAATCCATTATGAGTTCACCCTTTTCCTGTTGAAATCTCGTGACCTCCCCAGAATCAGTATGCTGTCTGGCCCCTGCTGGGATTGTCTGTTTGGCCTGTCCTAACCTCGTCTGTTTACATACTGGGGTTGCCTTCACCGCCATCTGCATTCGGGACCCAATCGCCATTTGTTCTCCGATGTACAGTACAGCATATTGTTCTTTGAGGTGGACGTGGCGCTGCCTTACGCGACCAGCAGGGGTCGCTGCACATCGTCGTTTAAAAATTTCGCAAGTGTGCATTAACCAATTGTGGGACGCAATAGGTTTCCTAATAAATGTGATTTCACAATAAATCACATTCGGCAGTTTGAACGGGGCACGACTGCACCACACACTGTAGTGATAACGTTTATGTACTGTTTACGTTTTTGTCTACTATTGAATCCCTAAAATATTTATGGGTTTGACTGCACCAGTGATTCTGTAAAATAGCTTATCATCTCTTTTGTCTGTCAATGACAGACACTGCTAGACAATCATATTCTACAAGTTTTGCTCACCTCAGCTCTGGATACAATATTGCTCTTCGAGAGTTTGACTGTGGACTAACTTATTATATGGGAAATTATAAGTGGAGTTGAATACTTCAGCATTTGTCAGAAAGGAGCTCCAAATTTGATCTTGAGCTTAAGATGCTAGCCATAAAAACCTGCTGTAGCTAACCCCTAATGGTTAAAGGGTTGTCTTTCAATAAATGCAACAAACTTCCTTTTATCTTTTTAACCCTACTGATAATAATCTTCTGTGCTAACAATTACTTGGTTGACTTATCTGCTGGCAGCTCACAAGGGGTGAAGGGTATGAATTTTTTTCAGAGCATCTTTGGGTCTCACTTAAATTAAAAATTGCACTAATTCTCACTCACCTCTGCAGTTTAATTCTTCAGCAAGGATTGGAGGCAACTGGTCCCTCAACTAACTAATAAATAAATTAAAAGTCTGTAAAGTTCTGAAAATAATTGATTATGTGTCCCTCCACTCTACCCACCCTGCTTATTGTAAGGATTCCATTCTATTTTACCTTTATGCCATCTAGGTTAAGGTGACCATACCAGTGCTTCCAGAGGTGCCTTTCCTTAAATATGGCTTTTTCTAAACTTGACTGATGAAGCCAAGTCTGCCACATTCAGAGTTTGTTGGACTGGTGCCTAGATCTCTTTGATCCTCAGTACTGCGAAGGACTCATCATTCATTGTGTATTCATTCATTCCCTGATTAGTCCTGCAACGTCCATTTCCTCAGTCGTTTCAAGGTTAATTTATATCTGCCATTGCTCCGTCCTTCTTACTGACTCATCAATTTCGTTCTGCAGCCTGAGACTACCCTCCCCACTATCAATAACACTACTAATTTTTGTGTCATCTGAAAACTTATGACACCTGCTGGACAGCATTTATTAATACATCGTGTTGAGAATTTTAAAAATGATTGAGTCTAACCTAACAGAGCCACCTTGGATAGCTAATTCTCACATTGTGTGGTCATAATGGATGAATGTCCTCCTTCCATGGAATTTCTGCAATTTTGCTATCAATGAACATTGTAAAATTGATAGGGTTATCCCTATTATATAGGACTTACTTTAATAGTGAGAGGCAGTTCATATAGACTGTTAGCTGTGGCCGTTAACACACAACATCTGATCTGGTTTGTTTCTACATTGATCAGAAAATACTACATTACAAAATTATAGGCCCGTAAGTTTGATGTCAGTAGTAGGTAACTGATTGGAAGGAGTACTAAGAGATAGGATCTACAAATATTTAGATAGACATGGACTTGTGACAGAGAGTCAACACGGCTTTGTGCATGGTAGGTCATGTTTAATAAATCTATTAGAGTTTTTTGAGGAGGTTACAAGGAAAGTGGATGAAGGGAAGGCAGTGGATGTTGTCTACATGGACTTCAGTAAGGCCTTTGACAAGGTCCCGCATGGGAGGTTAGTTAGGAATATTCAGTTGCTAGGTATACATGGTGAGGTAGTAAATTGGATTAGACATTGGCTCAATGGGAGAAGTCAGAGGGTGGTAGTGGAGGATTGCTTCTCTGAGTGGAGGCCTGTGACTAGTGGTGTGCCACAGGGATCAGTGCTGGGTCCATTGTTATTTGTCATCTATATCAATGATCTGGATGATAATGTGGTAAACTGGATCAGCAAATTTGCTGATGATTCAAAGATTGGAGGTGTAGTGGACAGTGAGAAAGGTTTTCAAAGCTTGTAGATGGATCTGGACCAGCTGGAAAAATGGGCTGAAAAATGGCAGATAGCGTTTAATACAGACAGGTGTGAGGTATTGCACTTTGAAAGGAAAAACCAAGGTAGAACAAACAAGGTAAATGGTAGGGCACTGAGGAGTGCAGTAGAACAGAGGGATCTGGGAATACAGATACAAAATTCCCTAAAAGTAGCAATACAGGTAGATAGGGTAGTAAAGAGAGCTTTTGATACATTGGCCTTTATAAATCAAAGTATTGAGAATAAGAGTTGGAATGTTATGGTGAGGTTGTATAAGGCATTGGTGAGGCTGAATTTGGAGTATTGTGTGCAGTTTTGGTCACCGAATTACAGGAAGGATATTAATAAGGTTAAAAGAGTGCAGAGAAGGTTTACAAGGATTTTGCCGGGAACTGAGAAACTGTGTTACAGAGAAAGGTTGAATAAGTTAGGACTTTATTCCCCGGAGCATAGAAGAATGAGGGGAGATTTGATAGAGGTGTATAAAATTATGATGGGTATAGATAGAATGAATGCAAGCAGGCTTTTTCCACTGAGGCCAGGGGAGAAAAGAAAACCAGAGGACATGGGTTAAGGGTGAAGGGGGAAGAGTTTAAAGGGGAAAGTTTAGGGGGAGCTTCTTCACGCAGAGAGTGGTGGGAGGGTGGAATGAGCTGGCAGATGAAGTTGTAAATGCGGGCTCACTTTTAACATTTAAGAAAAACTTGGACAGGTACATGGATGAGAGGTGTATGGAGGGATATGGTCCAGGTGCAGGTCAGTGGGACTAGGCAAAAAAATGTTTTGGCACAGCCAAGAAGGGCCGAAAGGCCTGTTTCTGTGCTGTAATGTTCTATGGTTCTATACAGAAGGAGTAGATGCTGTGAAAATAGTGGACTCCCAATTCCACATTAGCGGGGTGGTGGTCATAATTCCTTACTTTAAATGGTGAAGCATCATAACAGAACTTTGTTGTTTACTGTGTTTCCAACCCTAGGAAGTAGGAAACAGTGCTGGATCTCAATCTGTTCATATTGGTTTATTATTCTCACATACTATATAACAAGATATACTGAATAGCTGTTCTTGTATATTGTTCATACAGATCAAATCAAGGTAAATCAATAATAATACAAAATGAAGTGTAAGCACTATAGAGAAAGTGCAGAAAAAAATGAAGTGCGAGATAAGAGTTCATCTTATTGTACAAGAGGACATTCAGGTGCCTGATGACAATGGGATAGAAACTGTCCTTGACCCCGGTGGCACGTGCTTTCAGACCTTTGAACCCTCTGCTCCATGGGAAAGGGGAGAAGAGAGAATATCTGCAGTGGGTGGGGTCTTGGATTATGCTGGATGTTTACTGAGGTAGCAAGAAGTATAGACAGACTCCATAGAGGGGAGGTGGGTTTCCATCATGTCCTAAGCTGTGTCAACAGCTCTGCAGTTCCTTATAACCATGTAACAATTACAGCATGGAAACAGGCCATCTCAGCTCTTCTAGTCCGTGCCGAACGCTTACTCTCACCTAGTCCCACTGGCCCGCACTCAGCCCATAACCCTCCATTCCTTTCCTGTCCACTTACCTATCCAATTTTACTTTAAATGACAATACCGAACCTGCCTCTACCACTTCTACTGGAAGTTCGTTCCACACAGTTACCACTCTCTGAGTAAAGAAACTCCCCCTCGTGTTACCCTTAAACTTTTGCCCCCTAACTCTCAACTCATCTCCTCTTGTTTGAATCTCCCTTACTCTCAATGGAAACAGCCTATCCACGTCAACTCTATTTATCCCCCTCATAATTTTAAATACCTCTATCAAGTCCCCCCTCAACCTTCTACGCTCCAAAGAATAAAGACCTAACTTGTTCAACCTTTCCCTGTAACTTAGGTGTTGAAACCCAGGTAACATTCTAGTAAATCTTCTATTTTGTTGATATCTTTCCTATAATTTGGTGACCAGAACTGTACACAATACTCCAAATTCGGCCTTACCAATGCCTTGTACAGAGTCCTTGTGGTCATGTGCAGAGCAGATGCCAGACTAGACCATTATGCATCGATTAAATTTTGTAAGGGTTGACTGGGGCATGCCAAATTTCATCAGCCTTCTGAGGAAATCAAGGTTCTAGCGAGTTTTCTTTGCTGTGACAGCAATGCGCTTGGACCAGGTCACTCCAAGGAACTTTAAGCTCTTAATCTAAAATAAAACATTTTTTGGACAATTGTGATATTGTGGTGACCCACTTCCCAGCGCACTCGAACCGGCTCACAAAGCGGCGCGCGCCGGCATTGAGGCTGGTCCCAAAGAGGGCGCCAAGCCTGCTTCACCAGCAAGGGGAAAAGCCCGCGCGCGGGACGGGACTGTGAATACGCGCCCCCTACAGCATTCCTGCCCGGGGATGGCGGGAACAGGAAGGCTTTAAAGCGAGGCTGCGAAGTTTGAATAAACCTCTTTTGCAACTGCAGCTCACCGACTACGTGTCGTTATTTCAGCGCTGTGTGTAGCACACCGCTACAATTGGTGACCCCGACGGTCCAAACGATATTTGGACCGGAGATGAACGATGCCACATCTGTTCATGCGGTTTCGTTAAAACTGCCAAGCTTCTGGACACTGCGACCTCACCTATGGTTCCAGCAAGCAGAAGCCCAATTCCACATTCAGCAGATAACCTCGGATGCCACGTTACTACTACGTGGTGAGCTCCCTCGACCAGGAGACAGCCGCCCAGGTTGAGGAGTTCATACAGTCGCCTCCTGAGGATGACAAATACACGGAATTCAAAGCCCTGCTCATAAGGACTTTCGGACTCTCACGGCGCAAGCGAGCTGCCCGCTTACTGCACCTGGATGGTTGGGAGACAGACCGCCATCGGCTTTGATGAATGAGATGCTGTCCCTGGCCGGAGGACACAAGCCCTGCCTCATGTTTGAGCAGGCATTCCTGGAGCAGCTGCCCGAGGACATACGCCTGCTGCTGTCCGACACGGATTTCAGCGACCCCCGGAAGGTGGCAGCCCGGGCAGACTTGCTATGGAACACCAAGAAGGAGAGTGGGGCGTCCGTTGCACAGATCACCAGGCCACGCTCCCAGCAGCAGACCAGACCAGGCCCGGCAGCAGAGCCCACTAACCCCAGAGGGAGGGGTGAGGAGACCAACGAACAATGGTGCTTCTACCACCAGCGGTGGGGTGCAGAAGCCCGCCGCTGTAGCCCGCCCTGCAAGTTCCCGGGAAACGCCAGGGCCAGCCGCCGCTGATGGCTACGGCAGCTGGCCATCGGGAAAGCCTCCTGTATGTGTGGGACAAGCGGTCAGGATGCCGCTTTTTGGTCGACACCGGAGCCGAGATCAGCGTCTTACCTCTGACGAGTTACAACACCCACAACAGGGCACCGGGTCCCACCCTGAGGGCCGCAAACGGCAGCACAGTAAGGACCTATGGCACCCGTACGGTGCAGCTACAGTTCGGCTCCAGCCAGTTCACGTGGGACTTCACACTGGCCGCCGTAGCCCAACCGCTTCTGGGTGCGGATTTTTTGCGGGCTCACAGCCTACTGGTCAACCTGCAAGGGAAGAGACTGGTCCATGCCGAGACCTTTCAAACGTTCTCCCTGGGTGAAGCCCAGTTGCCGGCCCCACACCTAGACTCCATCACGCTGTCCGACAACGACTTCACCCGAGTCCTGGCAGATTTCCCATCGGTTCTGGCACCGCAGATCACGGCCGCCATGCCGAGACACGGCGTACAGCACCACATCCTGACCCAGGGACCACCCCTCCACGCCCGTGCTTGAAGGCTTCCCCCGGACAAGCTCCGACTGGCGAAGGAGGAGTTCAAGAGGATGGAGGAATTGGGGTTCATACGGCGGTCCGACTGCCCATGGGCCTCCCCCCTGCACATGGTGCCCAAAGCGACAGGGGGCTGGAGACCATGCGGCGACTACCGCAGGCTGAACGAGGCTATGACACTGGACCGCTACCCTGTGCCACATGTTCAGGACTTTGCAGCAAACCTGCACGGTGCACGGATCTTCTCCAAGGTAGACCTCGTCCGGGGATACCATCAAATCCCAATGCATCCGGACGATGTCCCCAAAACAGCACTCATCACCCCATTCGGCCTTTTTGAGTTCCTCCGCGTGCCATTCGGCCTAAAGAATGCCACACAGACATTTCAGCAGTTAATAGACGCAGTGGGACACGACCTGGACTTCGCTTTCATCTATTTGGAGGACATCCTCATAGCCAGCAGTAGTTGTCAGGAGCATCTATCCCACCTCCGTCAACTCTACGCCCGACTGAGTGAATACGGCCTGACAATCAACCCGGCCAAATGCCAGTTCGGGCTCAACACCATCGACTTCCTGGGCCACAGGATTACTAAAGTCGGGGCATCCCCTCTGCCTGCTAAGGTAGACGCAGTCCGCCATTTCCCCCGACCCAATACAATCAAAGGCCTTCAGGAATTCGTGGGTATGGTGAATTTCTACCACCGCTTCCTCCCTTCAGCTGCCCGAATCATGCACCCCCTGTTCGCCCTGATGTCGGGTAAGGGCAAGGACATTACCTGGGATGAGGAGTCCGCCGCCACTTTCATTAAAACTAAAGAAGCCTTAGCAAACACCGCGATGCTAGTACACCCCAGAATGGATGTCCCTACTGCCCTCACAGTGGACGCATCTAACACGGCAGTCGGTGGGGTACTGGAGCAGCTCATCGCGGGTCGCTGGCAACCCCTGGCATTTTTCAGTAAACACCTACGACCACCCGAGCTCAAATACAGTGCTTTTGACAGGGAGCCGTTGGCGCTATACCTGGCAATCTGGCATTTCAGGTACTTCTTAGAAGGTAGGCCCTTCACCGCGTTCACGGACCACAAACCTCTTACCTTTGCGTTCACGAAAGCATCCGACCCCTGGTCATCCCGCCAGCAGCGCCATCTGTCCTACATCTCCGAATACACGACGGATGTCCGGCATGTCTCGGAAAAGGACAATGTCGTGGCGGACACTCCCTCCCGCCCTAACATCCAAGCCCTGTCCCAGAGGGTAGACTATGAAACATTGGCGGAGGCGCAGCAGGCAGACGAGGAGATCCCTAGTTACAGAACCGCAGTCTCCGGTTTGCAGCTCCAGGACCTCCCTGTAGGCCCAGGTGAGAGGACCCTACTCTGTGACGTCACCACCGGCCAACCCAGCCCCGTCGTCCAGGCAGCCTGACGGCGGCGCATTTTCAACTCCATTCATAGCTTGGCGCACCCCTCCATCAGGTCAACTGTCCAGATGGTAGCCAACAGGTTTGTTTGGCACGGACTCCGCAAGCAGGTCAGTGAATGGGCCAGAACGTGCATGCACTGCCAAACAGCCAAGGTGCAGCGGCACACCAAAGCCCCGCCGCAGCAGTTCCACCCCACCCGCCGGCATTTCGACCACATTCATGTGGATATCGTGGGCCCCCTGCTAGTGTCGCGAGGAGTGCGGCACCTCCTGACTATCATGGACTGGTTCACAAGATGGCCAGAGGCGGTCCTGCTCACCGACACCACCTCCGAATCCTGCGCCCGAGCACTGATTGCAACCTGGGTATCTCGCTTTGGTGTACCGGCCCACATTACCTCCGACAGAGGCGCCCAGTTCACCTCCAGCCTGTGGTCGGCTGTGGCCAGCCTTTTGGGGACACAACTGCAGCACACAACAACCTACCACCCACAGTCGAACGGACTAGCGGAGTGTTTCCACCGTCACCTGATGTTGGCTCTCATGGCCCGCCTCAAAGGGCCTAACTGGGTCCTGCTCGGAATCCGCACGGCGCCCAAAGAGGATCTGCACACCTCGTCGGCTGAGTTGGTGTACGGCACACCCCTGGTCGTCCCCGGGGAGTTCATACCGGCCCCAAGGGGGCAAGAGGAAGAACCCGCAGCAGTCCTGGACAGACTACGCGAGAGGCTCGGTGACCTGGCCCCCATACCCACTTCGCAGCATGGGCAGAACCCGACCTGCGTACCCAAAGACCTGCAGAACTGGAAGTTCGATTTTGTACAACAGGGCGTCACCGGACACCGCTACAGCGGCCCTACGAGGGGCCATTTACGGTGATCAGAAACAACGGGTCCACATTCGTGCTGGACATTGGGGGGAAAGAGGAGGTTTTCACGGTGGACCGACCCAAACCAGCCCATGTGGACTTGGTGCAGCTGGTCGAGATTCAGGCACCGCGGCGCAGAGGCAGACCTCCCAAACAGAGACCCACCCAGATTGAGGACATTGGGGGGTGTATCGCCGGTTCTGGGGGGGGGGGGGGGGGGGGTTATGTGGTGACCCACTTCCCAGCGCACTCAAACCGGCTCACTAAAGCGGCGCACACTGGCATTGAGGCCGGTCCCAAAAAGGGCACCAAGCCTGCTTCACCAGCAAGGGGAAAAGCCCGCGTGTGGGACGGGACTGTGAATATCCCGGGGAGGGCGGGATCAGGAAGGGTTTAAAGCGAGGCCGCGTAGTTTGAATAAATCTCTTTTGCAACTGCAGCTCACTGACTCCGTGTCGTTATTTCAGTGCTGCGTGTAGCACACCGCTACAATATTATAATTCTTTGGAGGCAATAAAGAGTTGAAGCCACAAACAAAAGAGAATCTGCAGATGCTGGAAATCCAAGTAACGCACATGAAATGCTGGATCAACTCAGCAGGGCAGGCAGTATCAATGGAAAAAAGTACAGTCGACATTTCGGGCCGAGACCCTTCGGCAGGAGTTGAAGCCGATGGAACCCGATATGAGAAGGTGAGGGAGGGGAACCAGTAGCAGGAGTGTGTGGCTGATGGCCGGATAGCGTGGGTAGAGGAGCCGAAAGAAATGGGGTGATGGGGGCTAATGTGTGTGTAGGAAGAATTGAATAGTTCAGGAGAGAGTAAGAAGCAATGGGGGAGAAATTTACCTGAAATTGGAGAACTCAATTTTCATGTCATCAACCTACCATGGGAGTTTCCTCTGGGTGGCCTGGCTTCCTCCTACATTCTAAAGATGTACCAGTTGGTAGGTTAGTTAGTCATTGTAAATTGTCCCATGATTAGGCTAGGATTAAATTTGGTGGGGGGGGGGGGATTTGCTGGGGGGCGTGGCTGAAATGGCCAGAAGTGCCTACTCCGTGCTGTATCTCAATGAAATAAAATTAAAAATAAAAAGGAGATGCTGTTCATCTAGTTTGCATTTAACTTAATACTGGCAGTGGAGGGATCTGAGGAAGACAGGTCATTGTGGGAATGGGGAGGACAAAGAGTGAAGTAGAGAAAAAGCAAGAGGATCTCCAAACTGGAGATGGTTATGATTGAAAGTGGCCAGTTTACCACATGTTGCCAAATAGCCCTGACTGCTGATATACCTCGGTAAGGGAACCCCCTCAGACTCCTGTGCGCCAGGGAAGGAAGTGCCAGTCTATCCAGCCTCCCCTTATAACTGAAACCTTCCAGTTCTGGTAGAACTGGTTGCTAAATATTGTTTCAGCTGAGCTGGAAAGTTAAAGATCCTGTGACCTTACAATTAGCTTTAAGGTTAGGTTTGATACAATTTAATGTTAACACCATATTTAAGCTATTCCAACTTCCAAACGAACATATTTAATTTTTTTAAAAAATCTGCAATGCTGAGGAAATTAGCATTATGGAATTGAATTCCGAGGCATTTATATCCTTATTTGAACACACCTTCAGTCATTTGTCTCCATCCGCTTTGTTCCTTAATGTGGGATGTCACAGTGCATGGCAATGGGTGTCAGTACCTCCAGCTGAACTCTGTCTCTTTGTGTGTCCCCCACCCCCCCCAAGCTGTCATTCTGTGTTTTTGTATTGTCATGTTCTCTTGTTCGTTTTCATGCCCCACGTGCTCCTGTTCCTGCTCCTACTCTGCTCCGGCCCCTGTACCACTGATTAATCCGCCCTCGCCTGTTTCCCATTTTTACCCGTATTGCTGCCACCTGTGTCTCATTGTGCTCCACCTATTACTGCCTCTCTGCTTATTGCTCAGTGTATTTCAGTCCTGTGTTTTCACCTGTTTGTTTCCAGATTGTGCCAGTGAGTTTTCCTGATTCTGATTTGTGAATTTCTCTGGATGTTTTGATCTCTGCCTGAACTTTGACGTTGACATTGTTTGCACGTCTGGATTTGTTACTCAATAGGTATCGCAGTGTGCACAGTACTTGGTCTGCAAATGGGTCCCTGCTCCAGTATCCTGACAACAGACCTTTAAGCTCAACTCATCCATGCCAATCAAGATAGTCCAAACAAGTCCCATTTCCCTGCATTTGGCTCACATCCACCTAAATCTTTTCTATACATGTACCCGTCCAAATGTCTGGTAAACATTGCAATTTTACCTGCTTCTACATTTTCATCTGGCAGCTTGTTCTATATGGCCACAAGCCTCCAAGTTTTTTTTCAACTATATAAAGAGTAAAAGGGAGGTGAGAGTTGATATTGGAGCACTGGAAAATGATGCTGTTGAGGTAGTAATGGGGGACAAAGAAATGGCAAAAGAAATTGATGGGTGTTTTGCATCTGTCTTCACTGTGGAAGACACTAGCAGTGTGCCAGTGGTCTGTGAGTGCCAGGGAGCGGGACTGAGTGCCATTGCTATTAGAAAGGAAAAAGTGCTAGGCTAACTGAAAGGTCTTAAAGTGGATAAGTCACCTGGACTAGATGAACTACATCCCAGAGTCCCGAGAGGTTGCTGAAGAGATAACAGATGCATTGGCCATGATCTTTCAAGAATCACTTGATTCTAGCATAGCTCCAGAAGACTGGATGATTGCAAATGTCAGTCTACTTTTTAAGAAGGTAGGAAGGTGAAAGAAAGGAAATTATAGGCCAATTAGCCTAACCTCAGTGGCTGGGAAAGTGTTGGAATCTGTTATTAAGGATGAGGTTTCTGGATACTTGATGATAAAATAAGTCAAAGTCAGCATGGTTTCTGTGAATGGAAAACTTGTCTCACAAATCTGTTAGAGTTCTTTGAGGAAGTAACAAGCAGGGTGGACAAAGAAGAGAGTGGATGTCATTTACTTGGATTTTCAGAAGGCATTTGACAAGGTGCTACACATGAGGCTTCCTAACAAGATAAAATCTTATGGTATTACAGGAAAGATACTGGCAAGGATAGAGAAATGGCTGACAGGCAGGAGGCAGCGAGTGGGAGTAAAAGGGACCTTTTCTGGTTGGTTGCCAGTGACTAGTGGTGTTCCTCAGGGGTCAGTATTGGGACTACCACTTTTCACATTGTTTGTCATTTATTTGGATAATGGAATTGATAGCTTTGTGGTAAAGTTTGTAGCTGCTATGAAGATAAGTGGAGAGGTATGTAGTGCTGAGGAAGTAATGCGATTGCAGTAGGGCTTGGATAAATTGGAAAAATGGACAAAAAGTGGCAGACGGAATCGAGTTGGGAAATATATGACAATGTATTTTGATAAAAGAAATAGTGTGGAATATGATCTAACTGGGGAGAAGTTTCAAACATCAGAGGAGCAGAGAGACTTAAGAATCCTCATGGAAGACTCCCATGCAGAAGGTTAGTTTACAGGTTGAGTCTGTGGTAAAGAAGGCAAGTGCAATGTTGGCATTTATTTCAAGGGGAATGGAATATAAAATCAAGGAGATAATGCTCAGGCTTAAAAAGACACTTGTCAGGCCACACTTGGAGTATTGCCAACAGTGTTGGGCCCCATTTTTGTCATTGGAGAGAGTTCAGAAAAGGTTCACAAAGATGATTCTGGGAATGAAGGAGTTAACATGAGGAGCATTTAGTAGCTTTGGGCCTGTACTCACTGGAATTTAGAAGAAGGGTGAAATTATGAGGGTACAGAATCTTTTTGTTCCTGTTCGGTTGAAAGGAAAAGTTAAAGGTTTGAAAGCGCCATGGTTTTCAAGGGATATTAGAAACTTGGTTCGAAAAAAGAGGGATGTCTACAATAGATATAGGCAGCATGGAGTAAAGGAATTGCTCGAGGAATATAAAGAATGTAAAAGGAAACTTAAGAAAGAGATTAGAAAAGCTAAAAGAAGTTACGAGTTTGGTTTGGCAAATAAGGTGGAAGTAAATCCGAAAGGCTTCTACAGTTATATTAAAAGCAAGAGGATAGTGAGGGATAAAATTGGTCCCTTAGAGAATCAGGGTGGTCAGCTATGTGTGGAGCCGAGGGAGATGGGAGAGATTTTGAACGATTTCTTCTCTTCGGTATTCACTAAGGAGAAGGATATTGAATGGTGTAAGCTGTGGGAAACAAGTAAGGAAGTTATGGAACCTATGACAATTAAAGAGGTGGAAGTACTGGCGCTTTTAAGAAATTTAAAAGTGGATAAATCTCCAGGTCCTGACCGGATATTCCCCAGGACCTTGAGGGAAGTTTGTGTAGAGATAGCAGGAGCTCTGACGGAGATCTTTCAGATGTCATTAGAAACGGGGATTGTGCTGGAGGATTGGGGTATTGCTCATGTGGTTCCATTGTTTAAAAAGGGTTCTAGAAGTAAGCCTGGCAATTATAGACCTGTCAGTTTGACATCAGTGGTGGGTAAATTAATGGAAAGTATTCTTAGAGGTAGTATTTATAATTATCTGGCTGGACAGGATCTGATTAGGAGTAGCCAGCATGGATTTGTGCGTGGAAGGTCATGTTTGACAAACCTTATTGAATTTTTTGAAGTAGTTACGAGGAATGTTGACGAGGGTAAGGCAGTGGATGTAGTCTATATGGACTTCAGCAAGGCCTTTGGCAAAGTTCCACATGGAAGGTTAGTTAAGAAGGTTCAGTCGTTAGGTATTAATGCTGGAGTAATAAAATGGATTCAACAGTGGTTAGATGGGAGATGCCAGAGAGTAGTGGTGGATAATTGTTTATCGGGATGGAGGCCGGTGACTAGCGGGGTGCCTCAGGGATCTGTTTTGGGCCCAATGTTGTTTGTAATATACATAAATGATCTGGATGATGGGGTGGTAAATTGGATTAGTAAGTATGCTGATGATACTAAGGTAGGAGGTGTTGTGGAAAATGAGGTGGGTTTTCAAAGCTTGCAGGGAGATTTATGCCAGTTAGAAGAATGGGCTGAACGTTGGCAGATGGAGTTTAATGCTGAGAAGTGTGAGGTTCTACATTTTGGCAGGAATAATCCAAATAGAACATACAGGGTAAATGGTAGGGCATTGAGGAATGCAGTGGAACAGAGAGATCTAGGAATAACAGTGCATAGTTCCCTGAAGGTGGAGTCTCATGTAGATAGGGTGGTGAAGAAGGCTTTTGGAACGCTGGCCTTTATAAATCAGAGCATTGAGTACAGAAGTTGGGATGTAATGTTAAAATTGTACAAGGCATTGGTAAGGCCAAATTTGGAATATTGTATACAGTTCTGGTCACTGAATTATAGGAAAGATATCAATAAATTAGAGAGAGTGCAGAGATGATTTACTAGGATGTTACCTGGGTTTCAGCACTTAAGTTACAGAGAAAGGTTGAACAAGTTAGGTCTCTATTCAGTGGAGCGTAGAAGGTTGAGGGGGGATTTGATCGAGGTATTTAAAATGTTGAGAGGGATAGATAGAGTTGACGTGAATAGGCTGTTTCCATTGAGAGTAGGGGAGATTCAAACGAGAGGACATGATTTGAGAATTAGGGGGCAAAAGTTTAAGGGAAACACGAGGGGGTATTTCTTTACTCAGAGAGTGATAGCTGTGTGGAATGAGCTTCCTGTAGAAGTAGTAGAGGCCAGTTCAGTTGTGTCATTTAAGGTAAAATTGGATAGGTATATGGACAGGAAAGGAGTGGAGGGTTATGGGCTGAGTGCGGGTAGGTGGGACTAGGTGAGATTAAGAGTTCGGCACGGACTAGGAGGGCCGGAATGTCCTGTTTCTGTGCTGTGATTGTTATATGGTTATATGGAATGCTTGAGGATCTCATTGAAACCTACTGAATTTTGAAAGGACCAGATAGGGTGGATGTGCAGAATATGTTTCCTCTGGTGGGGTATCCAGAACTAGAGGACACAGGCAAGTAGTGAATCTGTGGAATGCTCTGCCACAGAGTGCAGAGGCGGCCAAGTCCCTGGTATATTTAAGGCAGAAGTTGATTGTTTCTTGATCGGTCAGGTCATAAAGGATATGGCAAGAAGGCAGGTGTATGGGGTTGAGCGGGATACAGAATCAGCCATGACGGAATGTCGGAGCAGACTCGATGGGCTGAATAGCCTAATTCTGCTCCTATGTCTTATGGTGTTATGGTCTAACTTTCCCATCCGGTCACTTTTAAGTCTTTTCCCTTTCACCTTAAATTTATGTATTTTATTGTTAAACTTTGATACTCTAGGGGAAAACATATGTAATCATCCACCTTATGTACATCCCTCATGATTTTATCTAAGGGTGCCCATTCAGCCTCCTGTGCTCCAGGGAAGAAAGGCCCAGTCTATCCAGCCTCTCCTTGTAAATCAAACCTTACAGTTCTGGTTCAACTGATTGCTGAATGTTGTTTCAGTTTTTTTTTATTACTTTATTTACAATTTTCAGTTTTACAAAGACAAAGCATATTGAAGACGTACAAAACAAATGCAAAGGAAATGCAGCTCCAGGTGGAACACAGACAAAGCAAATCAAAAATAAGAACAAAAAGGCTGCCAGACAATTTACAAGATTACATAAGTAGACTTTCAAACAAAAAGTTGACACAATGGTGGTATCATGGAAGCAATGTAAAATAAAATGAACAACAGAATCCAGTTAGGCACCACACCCACTCACGAGACTAGACAGGTCAAGATCACTATGTATGTGAGGTAATATGACACTGAGCCAAGAAAGGTCCCCACATTCTCTCAAATATATTCTGTGTATTGGGTTTGTGCAGACACAGTCTGTCCATTTGTATAATAGATAACATCTCCTTGAGCCAGTGTGCAAAGGTAGGTGGGGTAGTAGACTTCCAGGTCAGAAGAATAAGTTTCTTAGCCACCACCATTCCTAGATGCAGAGCAATCTGCAGGTCGTGCGGCAAATCAAGAGTCACTGCTGAACATCCAAAGATGGCGAGGTCGTGATTGGGCTGAATGTCTCTAGAATAGGCTTTTGAGAGCCACTCAGAAATTGCAGTCCAAGAGTTGTATAATGTAGGGCAAAACCAGAAAAGATGTGCTAGTGAGCCCTCAGCAGAGCGGCACTTGTCTCAAACAGGAGACACAGATGGGAAGCTGCGATTCAGATTTGTTTTCGAATAATGCAATCGATATGCATCACCTTGTACTGGATTAACCTGTAGCGTGAATTAATAGAACAACAGTAAACCTGGGACATTGCCTCCTCCCAAACTTCCTCTAATATCTCTGAGTTGAAGTCCCCAGTCCAGGCTTCCCTAATAAAATCTGTAGAAACCAAAGGAGTAAAGCAATTCACAAATTTTGATAGTAGCTGTTTGGAGTCTGGAGGAAGCAAGAGGTTTTCAAGAAAGGGATCGGTGGTGGAAATAGGCTCGAAGTGCGGGCACTTTTCCTTAACGTAGTGTCTAACTTGGAGATAGCGAAAAAAATGTGAATTTGGAAGGTTAAACTTAATGCTTAATTATGTGAATGATGCAAACTGGCCATCGATGTACAGATCTAAGAAAGTTTTGATACCCCTCTCTCTCCGGACTGCAAACACCCCATCTAATTGTCTAGGCTTAAATGAGTGATTTTGACAAATGGGAGCATGTATGGAAACAGTGGAAATTTGGTGAGCCACTTTTATCTGATTTAATATTCGTTAAGAATTCTTTAAGGTAAAGTTTTGTTGGATTAGCTTGTCTGTTGAGGCATAAGTGGAAAGCAGAAAAGCAGGAAGTGAAGAATATTTAACAACAGAGGCTTCCAGCTGTAGCCATGAAGGTTTTTCTTTGGTCTCAGCACCTCCACATTTCCAGTATGTAAGAGCCCTGGAGTTAGCTGCCCTATAGTAATGTTGAAAATTGGCAGACCAAGACCGCCCTTCTTAAGAAGTTCATGTAGGTGAACCTTAGATATCCTGTGTGATTTATAGCCCCACACAAAGGGCAATATGATAGAGTCAAGTTTCTTGGAGGGGATGTCACGTGAAGACGTAGGATCAAGACATGGAAATCCAGCTCTCCCGTAAAAAAACAGTAAAATAATGTTTAAGTGAAGAAAAATTAGTAAATACTTTCTAAAAATTACTTATAAACTACTCAGGATTGTCCTTAGATATGCCTCCTAAACAGAAGCAGAAGAAAACTACTACTTCGAAGACAACACAAGTTGGAAAAGAACCAAGGCCGGCCGCCATGATGGAGCCTCGGACTCAAGTGCATTTTACCTCCGGCAATACAGAACAGGAAACTGCGGCAACATCAACAGTCTCCAAGGAGGAGAAACAGGAACTACGCATGCGTGAAGGAAGGGGCATGTGCAAATACGAGCAATTTAACTACAAATCCCAGCTACGATTGGGAATTAAAGTGAAAGTGAATCCGAGGTGGATTCGGATTCTCTGGACCACACAGATGAAGATGAGGAGGCAAAAGAAGAAGAACAACAAGAAGAGGTTGGAGGTGGAAGATTTCCTGGAGACATAAGAAAAGCAAATAATGCATGAATTAAAAGAATTAAAAACATTAAAAGTAATAAAAGATATTAAAAATATGAAGATTATGTTTGATAAAGTGGTGAAAAAACAGGAGAAAATGGACAAGAAAGTTAAAAAGTTGGAAGAAATAATGGGAGACACCATTGATAGAGTGAATAAAATGGAAGATAATATTTTTGCCTGGACATCAGAAAGAAAACGGTTGTTGGAAAAAGTGGATGTGCTTGAAAATTTTAGCAGACAAAATAATATTAAGATTGTTGGTCTTAAAGAAGGTATAGAGGGAGAGGATCCAATAAAATTTTTTCAAAAATGGATCCTGGAAAATTTGGAAATGGAAGAGGGAACCCAGTTAATTGAAATCAAAAGGGCTCACAGAGCTTTAAGACCAAAACCTCAACTTGATCAAAACCCACGACCAATCTTGATAAAATGCTTAAGATATCAAGATAAAGAAAAGATCCTGAAGGCGGCAGCCCAACTTGCCAGAAAGAGAAACGGGCCATTGACGATAGAAGGGAAAACAGTTCTTTTCTATCCTGATATAAGTTATGACCTTTTGAAGAGAAAGAAAGAATTTAACCCAGCGAAAAATGTTTTATGGGAAAAGGGTTATAAATTTATATTGCGCCACCGGGCAACACTGATAATTTTTTTGGATGACGGAAAAAGAAGAGTTTTTACTGATTATCGGGATGTGGAGGAGTTTGCACAAGAACTCTCAAATATTCGCTAGACACAGCTAAAGATTTAAAAGTAAAATGGATTAAAGATGAAGATGGGGACAATGAATGGAGTTGATGGACATTTAAGGACAGAAGAACATTTAAATATATTTTTAATTATATGATACAGGGAGAGAAAGGTAAAAATTTGAGAAATATTAATCGAGAGTAGTGATATTATTTTTTCTTCTCTTATATATACTTTATGTTACTGGGGAGCTGGGGAACTTCAGATTGATTGCTACATGATTCACGTGTGTAATCATGGTGATTGCCATGACCCATTCAACGGAGGGGGGTAATGTTGTGTTTTTATTTTCATTCACAACATTAGTAGGGGGGTATTTTGTCATTTTTTCTTCATAATCTATTTTTCTTTTATCTTTCTTTCTTTGCCTGGATGATCAGGGGGGAGGACACATAGCAACATGGAGAATTTTTTTAAAATTCCCCAACAAGCTATGAGAGTTGAAATATTATGTATTATTATAGATTGGAGTAACCCTGTTAAAAATAATGACTAATTTACTGAATTTTAAAAGTTTTAACGTTAATGGGCTTAATGGACCAGTGAAAAGAAAAAGAATTTTAACATACATTAAGATAATGAAAATAGATATAGCTTTTTTTACAAGAAACACATTTAACAGAGATAGAACATCAGAGAGATTAAAGAAGACAACTTGTTAATAAGAAGCTATAATATAATACACTTCAGACATACTGAACAGAAAAAGCAATTATGAGAACTAAACAGAGATATTACGAACTAGGTGAAAGATCACACAAGATTCTTGCTTGGCAGTTAAAAACAGATCAGGCTTCCAAAATGATAAATGCAATTAGAACAAGTGTAAATAAAATTACTTATAAACCTTTAGAAATCAATGAAACTTTAAAAAAATTTTTTATTCTGAACTGTATCAATCAGAATCACAAAATGATATTGTTGAGATAGAAAGGTTTTTATCACAAATAACTCTCCCAAAATTGAATTCGGAGGAACAGAAGGGATTAGATGTGCCTTTTACAATAAAAGAGGTCGAACAAGCTCTAGGATGACTTCAGAGTAATAAATCTCCAGGAGATGGTTTTCCACACGAATTTTACAAAAAGTTTAAAGATTTATTAATTCCTCCTATTATAGAGCTAATACACCAAACAGAAATGCATAAACTTCAGGAATCTTTTTCGACAGCTATTTTAATAGTATTGCCAAAAAAAAAATAGAGATCTTTTAAAGCCAACATCATATAGACCTATTTCTTTGTTGACCATGGACTATCAAATAATAGCAAAGATTTTATCTAATAGATTATCTAAATACTTACCAAAATTAATACATATGGATCAAACAGGATTTATCAAAAATAGACAATCGGCAGATAATGTAACTCGGTTACTTAGTATAATCCATCTGGCACAAAAGAGGAAGGAAATGAGTGTGGCAGTTGCTTTGGATGCAGAAAAAGCATTTGATAGATTGGAATAGGATTTTTTATTTAAGGTATTGGAAAAATATGGATTAGGAATATCTTTTATAAAATAGATTAAAACCTTAAATACTAATCCCAAAGCTAAAGTAGTGACAAATGGCCACATTTCAACATCATTTCAGTTAACAAGGTCAACTAGACAAGGTTGTCCATTATCACCTGCTTTATTTGTATTGACGATAGAAACATTAGCTGAATTAATTAGAACTGACTCTGATATTATGGGTTTCAGAGTTAATCAGGCAGAATATAAGATTAACCTATTTGCTGATGATGTTCTGATTTATCTAACAAACCCATTGTATTTGTTGCATAAATTATCTTCTAGATTGGAAGAATATGGGGAAATATCAGGGTACAAAATAAATTGGGATAAAAGTGAAATTTTACCCCTTACTAAAGGAGACTATAGTCAATGTCGATTAATAACTCAATTTAGATGGCCAATAAATGGTATAAAGTATCTAGGTATAAGAGTTGATAATGATATAAAGAATTTATATAAATTAAATTATTTGCCATTATTGAAAAAAATTCAAGAAGATCTTGATAAATGGATGATGTTACCAATAACATTAGTAGGTAGAGTCAATGCTGTAAAAATGAATATATTCCCTAGATTACAATATTTATTTCAAATACTACCAATACAATTACCGCAGAAGTTTTTTCAAGAGTTAAATAAATGGGTGAGGAAGTTCCTTTGGAAAGGTAAGATGTCAAGAATATCGTTGGAAAAATTGACATGGAAATTTGACCTAGGAGGGTTATAATTACCAAATTTTAAGAATTATTACAAAGCAAATCAACTTAGATTTATTGCATCTTTTTTTGATGAAGATAAACCGGCTTGGATTAGAATAGAATTAGATAAAATAGGAGAAAATATACCAGAAGATATTATATATAAATGGGAATCTAAATGGATATGGGAAAAGAAAGAATCTCCTATATTAAAACATTTGATTGATTTATGGAATAAGATAAATGTTGATGATGAGATAAAGAAATCTTTATTAGCAAAGAGACATTTAATTCAAAATAAACTTATTCCTTTTACAATGGATAACCAACTTTTATATAACTGTTTTCAAAAAGGAATTAGATATATAGGAGACTGTTTTGAAGGAGGTATATTAATGTCATTTGATCAATTAAAGAGTCAATACAAAATATCAAATAATACTCTTTATTGTTGTTTCCAATTAAGGGCTTATTTAAGAGATAAACTGGGTCAAACAATGTTATTGCTGAAACCTAATGAAATAGAAACTTTAATTCAAAAAGGAAAAATTTAAAAAATTATTTCTTGTATGTATAGTTGGATTCAAAAACAGGCAATTAAACAAGGAATTCATAAGTCAAGACAAAAATGGGAAATTGATTTGAATATTAAAATTGATGAAACAAGTTGGTCAAGACTATGCCTTGACAGTATGACAAATACAACAAATGTCCAACTAAGATCAGTACAATATAATTTTTTGCATCAATTATATATTACACCACAATAAATAAATAAATTAAACCCAAATTTATCTGATCAATGTTTTCAATGTAATCAAGAAATTAGTCCTTTTTTACACTCTACTTGGTCTTGTTTTAAAATACAACCTTTTTGGACAAATTTAAGAATTTTACTGGACCAAATTATTGGAACACAACTTACACATAACCCAATATTATTTTTACTAGGTGATATTGAAGGAATAAAACCGAAACCCAAATTGAACAAATATCAGAAAGAATTCATAAAAATTGCATTGGCAGTAGCCAAAAAGGCTATTGCAGTTACTTGGAAATCAGATTCATACTTAAGTATAGAACGTTGGAAGAATGAAATTTTCAGCTGCATTCCACTTGAAAAAATTACTTATAATTTAAGAAATAAATATGATTTATTTCTGAAAATTTGGCGCCCTTATTTACAAAAGATAGGATTAAATATATAGGTGCTCCAAAGATAAAATTATTGGTCATCTGGGGAAATAAATAAATATATATATTAAAGCTATTTTGAACTCCTTGGAGCATGTGGGGATCTTCCGATATCCATGCACTTTTTCTTTCTTTCTTTTTTCTTTTCTTCTTTCTTTTTCCCCCCTCTTTTTCATATCTATATGGACATGTTAGGGGGGAGGAGGGAGGGCTGATATTATTTCTTTCTGTTCTGTAACCTATTTGAAAATTCAATAAAAAAAATTTTTAAAAAAAGTTTCTTAAAAAAGGATGCATTTAAGTATATAGGTAGGTTCTGAAAAAGATATAGAAACCTGGGTAGGGTCACCATTTTGATCACATTTACCCGTCCAATCATGGATAAGGGCAGTATCCTCCAAGACTCAATATTTGTTCTGAGTTTTTCTAGGTATTCTGTAAAGTTAAATTTGAAAAGATGCTTTGGGTTCTTAGTCAGTTTAATCCCCAAATAGGTGAAACAGTCCTTCTCTATTCTAAAATGCAACTTGTTCAGGAAGTCTTCAGTAAATTGATCCACTAAGGGCATGAATTTGCTCTTTCCCCAATTTATGGTATAGCCAGAAATACTCCCGAAGGAATTTATATATTCTAGTAGGATGGGAATAGAGACCGTTGGGTCGGTTAATCAAACAAGGAGGTTGTCTGCATATAGGGTCACACGGATCTCAATATTGCCCAACTTAATACCTTTAATGTGTGGGTGACCCCTATTGCCAATTGACAGGGGCTCCAGTGCTATGTTAAGCAGCGGGGGGACAATGGGTCCCCTTGGCGAACACCACATTGCAGAGAGAACAGATTGGATTTATCCCCATTTGTGAAAATGAAGGATTTCAGATTAGTATATAATATCTTAACCCATTCTATAAAAGTGTCACCGAATCCAAACTTCTTGAGTGTTGCAATTAGATAGGGCCACTCTATCATATCGAATGCCCTGTAGGCATCTAGAGACAGTATAGCAGCTTTATCATCTTTCCCATAATCGGCATACAAAATATTGAGATTTTGCGGACATTACAAAAGGAATACCTGCCCGGGATAAATCCGATTTGGTCCGGGTGAATGATATTTGCTATATGCTTAATGGAGCTGATTTGCTAACACTTTTGTAATTATTTTCAGATCATAATTTAGTAGTGCAATGGGCCTATAGCTTCCAGGGGCATCCTTTTCATCTCAGAATGCCCTTACATCATTGGGAACACACTTCTTAAATTCTTCAACTGCAAACAGCTCTTTCAAGCTTTATAAATCATCAGTGTCCAACACTGGACCTTCCAGCTGCCACATCTGTTTCTCTAATAGTCTCTGTCTTTCCCTTTCTTCTCTCTGTCTCTGTGCTTCTTTTCTCTACCTTTTTGCTTCCTCTCTGTCTTTTTGCTTCCTCTGCCTCAATCTTAATTCTCTCTAGCCTTATCTCTTCCAGACATATCTGGACCTCTAGAGAAAACGTTTCTACCTCCTCCACACTAAAATGCTTAGTAGAAGTATAGTGCTCCACTATTATTATTCGGAGTTCCACCTTTGTCAAACTCTTCTGTGCCTTAAGTTTCAATGCATTAACAACTTCCCACAACTCATCCTTTTTAGCCTTCTTTAAGCCCGCAGGGTCTGGTCTTGACAGAAAATCTGCAACATCCATTTCCTCTGTTTTCCTTTTTGTTTTCCACACAACAAAATCGAATAAGAGAATATACCCCAATCAATTTGACATTCAAATCCCGGATGAGCCCCCAATTTGTTATGTACCCAGTGACCTGGTTACCAAACCAGCAGAAATTGAATAATACATTGGAGGGGGAGGGGGAGAGGGAGGGGGAGAGGGAGGGGGAGAGGGAGGGGGAGAGGGAGGGGGAGAGGGAGGGGGAGAGGGAGGGGGAGAGGGAGGGGGAGAGGGAGGGGGAGAGGGAGGGGGAGAGGGAGGGGGAGAGGGAGGGGGAGATGATGCAGTTGCAGGCAAACCTTCCATTGTCTTCTTGTCCTGTTGTGGTCACCGAATGTGACCCCTCCGTACCAGGCCAGACCGTTCTTCAGTGGTAGGCTTGTCACCCAGGTGAGGATGGACACACACACAAGCCCCCACCAGTCCACCTTCACACACTGTGAGCCTCTGATCGATTTCCCCAAATCGATCCTCCAAACCCCCACCTTCTCGTGAGTGCACTACACTCTTTCAGTGTCCTGTGGTGTGTCTGCTTGTGTCTCAGTAGACTTGCTTTTTTTTAATCTCCCCTGACGTGATACCAGCCATCCATCAGCTGTCCATCACCTGGTACTGCCTTGCTGTCTCAGCAGGAATTCACACGAACAGGCAAAGAAAATGTCCTTGGAGCAAAGTAAACAATTAGCGAAGAAGCCATAATACTAAAATCACTCACTCTCTCATTATCAGCATCTGCAGCAGGATGCCTCTCCCCTCTTCTTCTCTCTCTCTTGTTAGCAGCATAGTTCACAGGGGGGTCAACTCTGAACCCCATCTCAGCCTGGTTTGCTCATCACACAGCACATTCGTCTTTATCTTTTTTTTTAATAAAACACAGATATTTGCTTCACTGAGAGAGGGTGGGAGCCTTTTGTTTTTAAAGGCATCTTGAACCATTCTCAGCAAAGTCGGTGTAAGGATATCTCAGAAGGCTTTGTAGAACTCTGGCCCGAACCAGTCCGGTCCAGCTGCCTTACTGGTGGGAAATGCTTTGATGGCATCGTGTAACTCAGATAGCGAAAAATCCAAATCCAAATTCTTCCTGAAAGCTGCATCTAATTGTGGGAAGTAAAGCGGATCAAAAAACTTATCAAAATCTTCCTGTGTAGCTGTTGATTTGGAGGTGTAAATTTCTGAATAGAACTCACTAAATCGTTTGTTAATATCCTTTAAGTCCGTAGCATCAGGCCAGATTTGGATTTTATTTTGTAAATGGCTCGTTTTGCTTGTTCTCCTTTTAACTGCCTTGCCAATAACTTCTGTAGTTTGTTACCAAACTCAAAATGTCGCTGTTTAAGTTTAAGTATTATGTTGTCAATTTGTTCCCCTAGAATGGAGTTGTATTCGTATTTTAATTTGAGAATGTTATTATAATCTGATTGGAGTAAAGTGTTTTTGTAAGCTTGTTCAGCCGCTAGTAATTCTTTCTCAATCACTTCCAATCTACCTCACTTAGCCCTTTTCAGTGTTGCTTCATAAGAAATAATTTGTCCTCTGGTATACACTTTAAGTGTTTCCCAGAGTGTTGAGTCATTCACCTTGCCGTTGTCATTGGTGTCAAGGAACTTCAAGATGTGCATCGTAATATATTCTTTAAATGCCTGATCCTTGAGCAAAAAGGGATTAAAGCACTAGTTATAGGCTTGCTTAGGGAGGGACAATTGAAGATTGAGATTGACAGGACTATGATCAGACATTATTATGCTATAATATTTGGTGTGGTCAATATTAGAGATTAATCTAGAGTCAACTAAAAATAATCGATCCATGTATATGATCTGTGTACATGAGAATAAAAAGAATAATCATGGTCAGATGGGTGTTATAGACTCCAAATATCCACCAACTTCTTCGACTTTATCAAATTGTTAAGAGTTTGCACAGCAAGAATATTGGGTTGGGGGGGGGGCAGAGGAGAGCCTATCTAAATATGGGTCCAGGTAGCAATTAAAGTCACCTCCAATCAATATGTGGCTTGAATCATTATCTGGAATCAAGTCAAACACCTTACGGAAAAAACCTGAATCATCTGAGTTCGGTTCGTAAACGTTTACCAGTGTAATGGGAAGGGAATTGATATGCCCAATTAAAATTATAAACCTGCCATTTGGATCAATTGTGGATGAGTGAAAATGAAAAGGCACAGTCTTACAGAAGAGAATGGCAATGGCTCTGGCCTTGGAAGTGAAATGTGCCTGATAGACCTGTGAAATCCAATTAGCCCTGAGTTTTCTATGCTGAGTGGCTTTAACGTGAGTTTCTTGTAAGAATATAATGTCAGATTTCAGAGACTTCAAATGTGCGAAAACTTTACCTCGCTTTATTGGGTGACCTAAACCGCGCACATTCCAAGAGACCAAGGATATGGAGTCAAGAGTATTATTCATTTGTGGTACCTTTTGCATTATAATGGAACGCAAACTTAACATTCAGTCTTGCAGTCAGCAAAAACCACCAAAAAATAACACAAACAGGTAACAAATATATGACCCCCCCCCCCCCACCCATTGCTTCCCTAAAAGAAGCAGAGTTGCCCTCATCCTAATCTGGGAATACCGAACAAAAGTGGAGAAAAACACCTCCAACTAACAGCCCCTCATTGGCACACATAGTAAAGAACAATTTGTGAATAGAATAAAGAACTGCCATAATTAAAGTCTGCTCAGAGCATGTTTAGACTCTCTTCATTTATGTTGATAAAAATAGCCTTTCAAAGTTTATGGTCTACAAAAGTCTTGGCTTCAACCGGGTTGCTGAATACTTTTACTTGCCCTTGGTGATGAACATGGAGTCTGGCCGGGAAATGTATCAAATGCCGGACCTCCTCCTCTCTCAGCAGTTGCAGCACCTCACAGAAACTCCTCCATTCCTCCATATCCTCCGCAGTGTAGTTGGTGTAGATTAAGATTCGATTACCTCCGTAATCCATTGAGTGTTGCCTCCCAAGTCACAGAATCTTTTCTTTCTCCTGTGCAAAATGAACCCGTGCAATTATCGTACGGGGCCTTGAGCCTTCCAGTGGTTTTGGCTGTTGCATGTGGTGCGTTCTATCGATAACGACTGGCTTGGTGAAGTTATCATCCTCCAGCAACTTGGGGATCAGGTTAGCGACAAATTCAGTCGGCCTCCCTTTCTCCTCACCTTCTGGGACGCCAACAATCTTTGTATTATTGCGTCTGGATCTCCCTTCCAGATCTGATAGCTTGGCCTGCAGTCTTTTATTTTCTTGTTGTAGCTCGGCGACTGAAGTTTCCACGACGTGGATTTGCTGCTCATGGTTGGTGGTCTGATTTTCGGTGTTCAACAGTCTCTCAGTGAGCGCTTGCTGGGCAGACAACAGACTCTGGAAACTGTGCTCAAACTTGTCAAACCGCTCATTGAAGGACTGCAAGAGCTTGTTTAACATTTTCTACCAAATAAGAGGAAGCTCGTCTTCCTCTTCGGCTGACGACATTTCTGGAGAGTTCTTGCTAGCTTGATCCCGGCTAACATTAGCTGTAGCATCGGCTAGTGGGAGAGAAGCTCCCTTCCCGCCTTGTGCTGTTTTACTGGACATGTTCATGTTACACTTTTTGGTGGCGTAAAAGAGAAACAACGGAGATCTTGCATTCAAAAAGGCAGTTTTAACTCGTAAAGTTTGGTGTGCCATGAGGAGCTGGAGAAAACATGTCTATACTGCAGTCATCTCACAAGCGCCCCCCAATATTGTTTCAGTTGAACTTTAATATTAAGAATCTCATGATTTTACAATCAACTTTGAATCAGGTCTGGAACAATTTCATATGTTAACTCTGCATCTCAGCTATTTCATCTTCCAAATTGTGTGTTTAAAAACAACCAGTGTAAAGCTCATTGGAACATCTGACTGTCGTTACCAGATCCCCAACTTGCCAATTCAGGCTGAATCAATCACAGTGAATACATCTCGTCACAGTATAATTAAAGGAAATGGGTTATTGATTTGTTTCATGGCAACATTACTCTTCAATCTTCAGTCAACAATTCTCTGTGGCCTTTACACTTCAGAATTATTTGCTTAGATAAAACTTGATTTCCTACTAGGCTCTAATTCATTTCAGAAAAGACCTCACTTCCTTGAGTACACAAATCACTCTGTTTCATTTCAGGTTTTCATCTGAAAATTGATTCTAAAAGGTTGTCCATTTCACTGTCATGTACATAAATATCAGCAATAATTTTGAACTTCTGATGAGATAAAGTTTTAAAATAAAGTAATATAGAGTATGTATCATAAACACGAGATCCTATAGATGCTGGAAATCCAGAGCAACACACAAAATGCTGGAGGGTCTCAGTAGTTCAGCATCAATGGAAAGGAATAAATCATGTATCATTCATGGGGTATGTATCACACATATACAATCATTATTGCATTAAACTCTGACAAAATTTTGTTCAAAATTTTCTTCAAATTTGAAATGAGAAAGGATCTAAAAAGTGTGGATTGGGACAGGTTGTTCTCTGCCAAGGATGTCATTGGTAAGTGGGAGACCTTCAAAGGAGAAATTTTGAGAGTGCAGAGTTTGTATGTTCCTGTCAGGCTTAAAGGCACGGTGAATAAGAATAAGGAACCTTGGTTCTCTAGGGATATTGGAACTCTGATAAAGAAGAGAGAGATGTATGATATGCATATGAAACGGAGCAAATAAGGTACTTGAGGAGTATAAAAAGTGCAAAAAAATGTTTAAGGAAGAAATCAGGAGGGCTAAAAGAAGACATGAGGTAGCTTTGGCAGTCAAGGTGAAGGATAATCCAAAGAGCTTCTACAGGTATATTAAGAGCAAAAGGATAGTAAGGGATAGTGAGGTCATGGAATCTGTACAGATTGAAGAGGAGGAGGTGCTTACTATCTTGAGGCAAATCAGAGTAGATAAATCCCCAGGATCTGACAGGCTATTCCCTCGGACCTTGAAGGAGACTAGTGTTGAAATTGCAGGGGCCCTGACAGATATACTTAAAATGTCGGTATCTACGGGTGAGGTGCTGGAGGATTGGAGGATAGCTCATGTTGTTCCGTTGTTTAAAAAAGGCTCTAAAAGTAATCCTTGAAATTATAGGCCGGTAAGTTTGACGTCGATAGTAGGTAAATTATTGGAAGGAGTACCAAGAGATAGAATCTACAAGTACTTAGATAGACAGGGACTTATTAGAGAAAGTCAACATGGCTTTGTGCGTGGTAGGTCATGCTTAACAAATCTATTAGAATTTTTCGAGGAGGTTACAAGGAAAATGGATGAAGGGAAGGCAGTGGATGTTGTCTACATGGACTTCAGTAAGGCCTTTGATAAGGTCCCGCATGAGATGTTAGGAAGATTCAGTCGCTAGGTATACATGGTGAGGTAGTAAATTGGATTAGACATTGGCTCAATGGGAGAAGTCAGAGGGTGGTAGTGGAGGATTGCTTCTCTGAGTGGAGGCCTGTGACTAGTGGTGTGCCACAGGGATCAGTGCTGGGTCCATTGTTATTTGTCATCTATATCAATGATCTGGATGATAATGTGGTAAATTGGATCAGCAAATTTGCTGATGATACAAAGATTGGAGGTGTAGTGGACAGTGAGGAAAGTTTTCAAAGCTTGTAGAGGGATTTGGACCAGCTGGAAAAATGGGCTGAAAAATGGCAGATAGAGTTTAATACAGACAAGTGTGAGGTATTGCACATTGGATGGAGAAACTAAGGTAGAACATACAAGGTAAATGGTAGGGCACTGAGGAGTGCAATAGAACAGAGGGATCTGGGAATACAGATACAAAATTCCCTAAAAGTGGTAGATAGGGTCGTAAAGAGAGCTTTTGATACATTGGCCTTTATAAATCAAAGTATTGAGTATAAGTGTTGGAATGTTATGGTCATGTTGTATGTAACACTTACCCAACAGGCTGGTATATGTCTAGGGGTAAAGGAGATCCAGCCACACACCAACCCCACCTCCTGTACACGCAGGTGCTGTGAGAATCAAGTTTATGCCACGCGCACACACACCATATCAAACTCACACCAGATACCATTATGGAATACACTTTAAAGATTTTACTAGAACTAAAAGAGTACTATGCAATACAATATATATGAAGGAAAAGAAAATAAAGTAAAAGGCACCAACTTATCAAAGTTCAGTCAGTTTAGTGCACATCGTTGGAGCTCAACCATCGAACCATGCGACCCCTCGTCACTTTCCTCCGACCTCCACGTCTTTGCACCTGGGACCACCCGGGTGGTCGACCGAGCAGTGCGGCGCACGTCCACCTTCCTTGGTGTCTTCTTCCCGACTCCCCTGAAAAGACTGCGAAAACCCCCAAGCTCCCAACCTCAAGACAAAATAACATTCCCCATTGGTCAACAAATGAATACAATCCTGATATCAGTAAGTCCAAAGCTAAACAACTGTGAGAGAAAGCACTTATCATACAAATAAGCATTCCTACTCTTAACAGAACAAAGGAGCCATTTTGATTAACATACACAGTACATTGTACATGTATAAGGCATTGGTGAGGCCGAATTTGGAGTATTGTGTGCAGTTTTGGTCACCAAATTACAGGAAGGATATTAATGAGGTTGAAAGAGTGCAGAGAAGGTTTACAAGGATATTGCCGGGATTTGGGAAACTGAATTACAGAGAAAGGTTGAATAGATTAGGACTTTATTCCCTGGAGCATAAAAGAATGAGGGGAGATTTGATCAGAGGTGTATAAAATTATGATGGGTATAGATAGAGTGAATGCAAGCAGGCTTTTTCCACTGAGGCTAGGGGAGAAAAAAAACCAGAGGGCATGGTTAAGGGTGAAGGGGGAAAAGTTTAAAAGGAACATAATGGGGGGCTTCTTCACGCAGAGAATGCTGGGAGTGTGAAATGAGCTGCCAGATGAAGTGGTATTGCGGGATCACTTTTGACATTTAAGAAAAACTGGGACAGGTACATGGATGAGAGGTGTATGGAGGGATATGGTCCAGGTGCAGGTCAGTGGGACTAGGCAGGAAAATGGTTCGGCACAGCCCAGAAGGGCCAAAAAAAAGTCCTGTTTCTGTGCTGTAATGTTCTATGGTTCTAATATTAGATTTCCATTAGAACAATAGAAAAGCCAATCAATCACCAAAATCAAATAAATATTTCATTTAATTTCCATAGCAATCAACCCTATAAATTGTTCAGCTTCTCTATTAATTTCATGCTTACACTTTAGAAAGCTAGTACTTTTTAACTGAGTAGGTTAATCTAAGCCAAAGAATCATGGAATCACATCTTCCGGAGTACCTCGTTCATGCTGACAATGATGTGTAATGTGCTAATCCAATTTGGCTACATTAGGCCTGTATCTCTGCACCTTTCCTATCCAAACCTGTCAATTAACTGATAGTATTGTGTTTCTAACTGCTTCTAACACATCCTCCAACAGCTCATTCCAGATATTCACCACCTTCTGTGTGGAAAGATTTACTGTTCAGATCTACTTTAAATCTCTCATTTCCCACCTTAACCCTCTAGGTTTACATTCCCTTGGCTTGAGAACAATATTCTGAGTATCTTTCCTCTCTATGCCACTCAAACTTTTATAAATCTATAAGAACATCCCTCAGAACTCTCTTCTGGTGAAAATATGCACAACCTCCCACAGAGTCCTCAGTTGATGATAATATCCTAATGAATCTCTTCTGCACTCTCCCTTTTGCCACCGTGTCCTTCTTGTAGTGTGGTAACCAGAAGTCTACAAGTTACTCTAAGTGAAGTCTAACCAAAGTTTTGTACAACTGCAACATGACATCCTAACTCTTGTACTTAATGCCTTGGCCTATGAAGGCAAGCATACCAAATGCCTCATTCAGTATCCAATATTCCTGTGTCACCACTTTTGGTGAGCTATAGTCTTGCACATCAAGTTTCCTTTGTATATCAATATTCCTAGGGCCCCTGCCATATGCTTGACAGAACTGGACCTCCCAAACTGAATTGCCTCAAATGAGTCTGGATTAAATTTCACCTGCCCAATTTTCTAGCTGATCTGTGTCAGACTCTACCTCAGACAACGTTCTTTGCTGGTTGAGCATCCAGCTAGCAGATCAGCCTCATAAAAAACAATTATCACACAAATCATTTATATTATAAACAAAGGTCCCCACATCAATCCCCACAGTACACCACTTGTAGCAAAACACCAGTCAGGGAAACACCCATCCTCCATCAAGCCACTTTCAGATCCAGTTAGCCAAATCACCTCAGATCCATTGTGCCATAGCCTTCAGGATTAGCCTACCACATGATCTTGTCTAAAGCTTTACTAAACTCCATGCAAATGATGTCTGCCATTCTGTCTTCATCAGCTTTCTTAGTTACTTCTTGATGCTTATACCTCAGGTTCATTTAATCAGGTGGTACTGTAAGCTTTGCATTCATAGAGTTCATAGATTTATACAGCTTTCTACACCACCAGCCCACAGTGACCAAGATGTCCCATGCAAACTACTCTCAGAATAAGGTTCAATATTACTGGCATATGTTGTGAAATTGGTTGTTGTGTGGCAGCACTACATGGCAAAACATAATAAAAACTGTAAATTACAGTAAGTATATAAATATTTTTTTAAAAGTTAAATTTAAATAAGTAGTGCAAAGAGAGGACAAAAAATTGTGAGATAGTTTTCATGGGTTCAATGTCTGTTCAGAAGTATCATGGTGAGAGGAAGAAGTGTACCTCCTCCCTCATGATAGCAATGTTCTGGGTGATGGGAGTCCTTAACTTCTGAGGCATCATACCTTGAAGATGTCCTGGAATGCTGGGGAGGCTATTGCCATCCAAGGGGTTGACTAAGTTTACAACATTCTGCAACTTGATCCTGTGCTGTGCCCCTCCCCTAACCAAATGGTGATGTAGTCAGTTAGAATGCTTGCCACAGTACATCTATAGAAATTTCCTTGTGTCTTTGGTGACAAACCAAATCTCCCCAAACTAATAATGCCTTTGTAACTGCATCGATATAGAACATAGAACAGTACAGCACAAGAACAGGCCCTTCGGCCTACAATATTGTGCCAAATTAATTAAATGGCCAACGAAACTAATCCCTTTTCCATACGCACGTCCATGTCCTTCCTTTTCCCTCACATTCATGTGCCTATTTAAACATATCTTAGAAGTCTCTGATGTATCAGCTTCTACCCCCACCCTAGGCAGTGCATTCTAGGCACACACTACTCTGTGTTTATATATAAAATCAAACCTGCCCCTCACATTTCCTTTAAAATACACACTCTCACCTTAAGTGCATGCCCTCTGGTATCAGACATTTCAATCCTGGATATGCCTCTCAGAAACTTTTAAACCTCTATCAGGTGTCCTGAGCTTCCACCACTCCCAGAGAAAACAACCCAAGTTTGTCCAAACTATGTTGGGCCCAGGATAGATCCTCAGAGATGCTGACACCGAGGACCTTGAAACTGCTCACACTTTCCACTTCTGATCCCTCTATGAGGACTGATGTGCATTCCCAGTCTCTTGTGCTCCAAGGAATAAAGTTCTAGCCTCTCCAATGACTTTGTATCATTTAGTCCCTCAAGTCCTGGCAAACATCTTCGTAAACCTCTTCAGCATTCTTTCTCATTTAATAACATTGTTTGTATTGCAGGGCAACCAAAAGTGAGCACAATACTCCAAGCATGGCCTCATCAGCAACCCATTCTGCTGTATCACGGATTCCCAATTTATTGGTCTCACTTTGAGAATACATAACTTTCAGAGTTAGCTGTCACCAATTATTGGGACTGAAGGTAGTACAAATTGACCAGAATGAAATGGAGACAAAACCATGAAATTCTGATATGACACTAAATGGGTTTCATAAACATACGATAAATGTGGAAGGGATAGGGATAATCTAATTGAGGTATTTGGGATGATAGAGGGGTTTGATCAGGTGCAGAGAAATTATTTCATCTGGTGGTAAGAGTTTAGAGCAATGAAGCATAACCTTAACTCCATTGCAGACTATGAGGGAAATAAGAAGCAATTTCACCACACAGAAGGTATTGGGACTACATGAGTCTTTTCCCTACAAGAACATAAGAAATAGGAGCAGGAGTCGGCCATCTGGCCCGTTGAGCCTGCTCTGCCATTCAATATGATCATGGCTGATCTGGGCATGGACACATCTCCACCTACCTGCCTTTTCCCCAGAACCCTTAATTCCTCTACTATGCAAAACTCTATCCAACTTTGTGTTAAATATATTTACTGAGGTAGCCCCCGCTGCTTCATTAGGCAGAGAATTCCACAGATTCACCACTCTCTGGGAAAAGCAGTTCCTCCTCATCTCCATCCTAAATCTACTCCCCCGAATCTTGAGGCAATGTCCCCTACCAGTGGAAACAACATTCCTGCCTCTACCTTATCTATCCATTTCATAATTTTATACATTTCTATAAGATCCCCTTTCATTCTTCTGAAGTCTAGCGAGTGCAGATTCAGGCGACTAAATCTCTCTTCAGAGTCTAACCCCCTCATCTCTGGAATCAACCTGGTGAACCTTCTCTGCACTGCATCCAAAGCCAGTATATCCTTCCTCAAGTAAGGAGACAAGAGCTGCACGCAGTACTCCAGGTGCAGCCTCATCAGTACCCTGTACAGTTGCAGCAAAACCTCCCTGCTCTTAAATTCAATCCCTTTAGCAATGAAGGCCAACATTCCATTTACCTTCTCAACAGCCTGCTGCACCTGCAAACCAACTTTTTGTGATTCGTGCACAGGCACTCCCAAGTCCCTCTGCACAGCAGCATGCTGCAATTTTTTTAACCATTTAAATAATAATCTGCTGTTCCATTTTTCCTTCCAAAGTGGGTGATCTCGCATTTACCAACGTTGTACTCCATCTGCCAGACCCTTGCCCACTCACTTACCTATCTATATCTCTTTGCAGACTCTATCTTCTGCACAGCTTGCTTATCCACTTAGTTTAGTATCATCAGCAAACTTAGATACACTACACTCGGTCTGCTCTTCTAGATCGTTAATGTATATCGTGAACATTTGTGGGCCCATTACCGACCCCTGCGGCACACCACTCACCACTGATTGCCAACCAGAGTAACACCTATGAATCCCAACTCTCTGCTTTCTATTAGTTAACCAATTGTCCATCCATGCTAATATATCACCTCCAACTCTATGCATGCTTATCTTATGGATAAGTCTTTATTGCAGCACCTTATCAAATCTCTTCTGGAAATCCAAGTAAATAACATCTGTCTGTTCCCCTCTATTCACTGCACTCGTTACATCCTCAAAGAACTCCAGTAAGTTTGTCAAACAGGACCTGCCTTTGCTGAATCCATGCTGTGTCTGCCTGATGGATCTATTTCTTTCCGGATGCCTCGCTATTTCCTCTTTAATGATAGCTTCAGGCATTTTTTAAATACAGACATTAAACTAACTGGTCTATGGTTACCTGCAATTTGCATACATCCTTTTTTGAACAGTGGTGTGGCATTCATCTTTTTCCAATCTGCTAGGGCCTGCCCAGAACCTAGAAAATTTTGGTAAATTTTCAGCAAAGCCTCAACTATAACTTCTGCAATTTCTTTCAGTACCCTGGGATGCATTTTATCAGGACAAGGGGACTTGTCTATCTTCAGGCCCACAAGTTTGCTCAGTACTACCTCTTTAGTGATAGCTATTGTATTGAAGTCCTCACCTCCCATTGCATCCATAACATCTCTCTTTGATATGTTAGGTGTGTTCTCCACTGTGAAACTAACACAAAACAGCCATTCAAAGCCTAGACCATTTCCTCATTACCCATTATCAATTTCCCCCTTCTCATCCTCCAAGGAACCTACATTTACTTTAGCCACTTGTTTCTGCTTTATATAATTATAAAATCTTTTACTATCTGTTTTTATATTTTGTGCTAGTTTATTTTCATAATCTAGCTTCCCTTTCTTTATTTCTTGCTTAGTGGTTTTTCGTTGCTTTTTAAAGTTTTCCCAATCTTCCAGTTCCCCACTACTCCTGGTGACTTTGCATGCACAAGCTTTTAGTTTGATGCCTTCTTTTATTTCCTTAGTTATCCGAGATTGGCTCTCCCCACCCTTACTCTCCTTGCTTTTGACTGGAATATACTTCTGTTGAGCACCACAAAAAATTATTTATAAGTCTTGCATTGTTCCTCAACTGTCCCACCATATAGCCTGTGCTCCCAGTCTACATTAACCAACTCCTCCTTCATCCTGTTGTAGTCTCCATTGTTTGGGCAATGGTTTTTGATCGAACTATTGCACCCTCCATTTGTATGAGAAATTCAATCATACTGTGATCACTCTTTCCAAGAGGATCCCTAACTACATAATCACTAATTTTACCTGTCTCATTGCATAGGACCAGATCTAAGATAGCACGTTCCCTTGTAAGTTCAGTAACATGCTGTTCAAGAAAGCCATCATGAATGCATTCTCTGAAGTTCTCCTCAAGACTGCCTCAACCAACTTGATTCACCTAATCTATCTGCAAGTTAAAGTCCCCCATGATAACTGCTGTTCCATTCTTAGATGCCTCAGATATTTCTGCTTATTGCCTGTGCCACTGTAATACTATTATTTGGTGGCCGATAGACAACTCCCACCAGTGATATTTTTTCCCTTTACTATTCCTAATCTCTCCCCAGATGGATTCACTATTCTGCTCCTTACATCTTATATCATCTCTCACTATCACCCTGATCTCATCTTTAATTAAGAAAACTACCCAACCATCCTTACCTTCCTGCCTATCCTTCCATATTCCCTGATATCCTTGGATATTTAATTACCAATCCCCTCCACCTTGCAACCACATCTCTGTAATGGCTACTAAATCATACCTCTTTGTACTGCTTTGTGCCACAAGTTCACTGACCTAGTTTTGAATATGACGGGCATTCAAATAAAGTGCCCTTACACTTACAGCGCTTTTAAAATCTTGTAATCTTTTACTCTTGACTTTTTTTCACTCCATTCTTACTTTTCTCTTTTTTATCTTTTGTTTTTTCTTTATCTTTATCCACGCTTCTCTTTTTCACTTTATCCATACTTCTCCAAACTGTTGAACCCACCCCCCTCCCCCACTATTTAGTTTAAGGCCCTAGTTATGCGATTCGCTAGGATCCAGGTCCCATCACTGTTCAGGTGGAGCTTGTCCCACTGGTACAGCTCCATCGTTCCCCAATACTGGTGCTAATTTCCCGTGAATTCAAACCCACTTCTCCCACACCTATCTTTGAGCCAAGCATTTAGCTTTCTAATCTTCTTGACCCTATGCCAATTTGCACATGGCTCAGGTAGTGATCCAGAGATTACTACCTTTTTGGCTCTGCTTTTTAATTTAGTCCCTTGTTGCTCACGTTCCTTCAGCAGAACCTCTTTCCTCATTCTACCTATGCTATTGGTACCCACATGGACCACGACAACTGGATCTTTCCCCTCCCACTGCAAATTCCTCTGCAGGTCAGGTAAGATGTCCCAAACCTGGGAACCAGGCAGGCAACACAGCCTTCGGGATGCTCTATCCCAGTAGCAGAGAACTCTGTCTATTCCCGTGACCATACTCAATCAGAATCAGGTTTATTATTACCAGCGTGTGTCGTGAAATTTGTTAACTTAGCAGCAGCAGCAGTTCAATGCAATACATAATATAGAAGAAAAAATAATATTAATATATTACTGTATACATATATTGAATAGAGTAAAAATTGTGCAAAAACTGAAAGAATATATATTTAATAAGTGAGGTTCTGTTCCAGGGTTCAATGTCCATTTAGGAATCAGATGGCAGAGGGGAAGAAGCTGTTCCTGAATCACTGAGTGTGTGTCTTCAGGCTTCTGTACCTCCTACCTGATGGTTACAGTGAGATAAGGGCATGCCCTGGGTGCTGGAGGTCTTTAATAATGGACGCTGCCTTTCTGAGACTCCACTCCCTAAAGATGTCCTGGGTACTTTGTAGGTTAGTGCCCAAGATGGGGCTAACTAAATTTACAACCCTTTGCAGCTTCTTTTGGTCCTGTGCAGGGCCTCCCCATACCAGACAGAGATGCAGCCTGTCAGAATGTTCTCCACAGTATATCTATAGAAGTTTTTGAGTGTATTTGCGGACATACCAAATCTCTTCAAACTCCTAATAAAGTGTAGTTGTTGTCTTGCCTTCTTTATATCTGCATCGATATGTTGGGACCAGGTTAGATCCTCAGATCCTGACACCCAGGAACTTAAAACTGCTCACTCTCTCCACTTCTGATCTCTCTATGAGGATTGCTAGGTGTTCCTTCATCTTACTCTTCCTGAAGACAACAATCAGCTCTTTCATTTTACTGACATTGAGTGCCAGGTTGTTGCTGCGGCACCACTCTACTAGTTGGCATATCTCACTCCTGTACGCCCTCTCATCACCGCCTGAGATTCTACCAACAATGGTTGTATCAGCAAATTTATAGATGGTATTTGAGCTATGCTTAGTCACACATCTATTCCCAATTATACTACATTTCTCTTCTTTACCCCCTCTTGAAAGGCTCCCTGAACTACAATGCCACAGTGAGATTGCTCATTCTTCCTTACAGCCCCCATTGTCATCCACACAGGGAGCAAGAATCTCAGACCCATTGGACAAGCTCAAGGACTGAGGCTCCTCCAGCACTGTCTCAGATCCCACTACCTGTCACACCCTCTTACCCCTACCACAGACTAAATTTGAGGGAAGTTACTCTAATGGGCGTGACTACCTGCTGAAACAGGGAATCCAGGTAACTCTCCCCCTCCCTGATGTGCTGCAGTGTTTGAAACTCAGATTCCAGGTCATCAACTTTGAGCCTGAGTTCTTCGAGCAGCCAACACTTGCTGCAGATGTGGTCACCAGGAACCACAATGGGGTCCACCAGCTCTCACACCATGCAGGTACAGCACGTCACCTGATCCTGCATCATCCCTGTATTTAATTAGCCGTAATTTAGTGACTTTTTATTCAACCACTACAAAAGCCTTACTTGCTACTTACCTGTGCCTTCCCGCCAAAGCCTCAAGTTCCCACTCCTACACTGATCCCCTCACACAATGGCCGCTCTACTTTGATCCTGCTTTTCTTTTAACTGCCCGTTATTGAATTGTGAATCAATTGGTCCACTGCTAGTACACCGAGCCCTGCAAAATGCTCCTTTTTAAAATTCTTCTCCCTGACCTGTGGTCTCTCTTCAAATCGATTGGTCCGCCACTAATGCACCAAAAGTATGTCTATCTTAATTTTTACAGCAGTGACTGATAAAATTTCTCAGGTAAGATACAGGAGGTTGTGAAGTCATAGTGAGCGAGTACAGTGGAGTGGCAGTACAGGTATGGTTGAATAGCTGAAGAGGAAGGTGATACATTTGCCGTCCACATTGAAGTTTAATGCAAAATGATTTTCTGTATCAAATCGGATCCTGGCAACGTATAGAAGCTCTTCGTAATATTCTGCAAGTTAATAACAGATCTCAGATCGAAGTAGATGATGGGCAAAATAACAAACACGAGAAAATCTACAGATGTTGGAAATCCAAAGCAACACACGCAAAATGCTGCAGGAACTCAGCAGGTTAGACAGCATCTATGGAAGAGAGTAAACTGTCGATGTTTTGGGCCGAAACTCATGAGTCCTGAAATGCCGACTGTTTACTCTTTTCTGTAGATGCTGCCTGGCCTGCTGAGTTCCTCCAGCATTTTGTGTGTATTACTGCAGATGATGAGTAAATGTGGAAATGCACAACACTGTAGACAGTGACTGTGGCCTTTCACACCAGTGACTAGGCTCCTGAATAACAAGTTCCTTGCAGCAGGCCCGTAGTTACACAGTTACGTCTGGAGATGAGATCAATGAAGAGATTATTCTGAGCTTGTTAGCTGATGATTCATGCTTCCTAGTTGTTTATTTACTATGATTTCATCAATTTCTATGATTGGCAGGTTTATCCCATAATTGTTATTGCCAGCTGGCTTCCCATCACATTAGTAGGCTGATGGGAGAAGGTTTAGCTGATTTAACATACTTTTAAAAGAACCAAACTATACAGAGCAGAGAAAAGTATAATTTTTATAGATTTTAAATTGTTTTCTACATTGAAGGAGGCCATTTGGCCTATTCAATCTCTGCTGGTTCTCAGAGCATATCCATCAAGCCCACTATGAATAGCGGTTGATCAAAATGGAAAGTGCTTTTAAATTATGTCACTTGTGGTAGTGTATCTAAGGCCTGAACCTCCACAGTCCTTCTGAATATGACATTCCCTTAACATATCCCACAACATGTCAGTGATAATAAGCCCAATTCTGATGAGTACTTTAAGGAGGGATTTCTAGAATGTAGACCACAGTCCATAAAGGACCAGCAATATATTTCTGAATCAGCATGCTTGGGGTAACTTGCATTCAGTGGTGTTCTCATGTACCTGTTGCCCATTGCCATTGTAGGTGGCAGTGGTTTAGGATGAGTGACTACATTGCATTTATAGATGGTGTCTACTGTGCATTGATGTAGAGGGAGGTTGATCAAGTACTAATCCAGTGGACTGTTTTATCCTGGATGGTGTTGAGCTGCTTGAGAGCTGTTGTCCCTGCACCCAACCAAGCTTGCGAGGAGTGTTCTATCATGCTCTTGATTCATGTGTTGTCGATGGTGGAAGAGACATGAGGTGATGGACGTGAGTTAAACACCATGCCTCTGCTCTACTCTTTCAGCCCTGGTACTTATAGGACAGTGACAATTGAGTTGCAGGCAAAGGTGAGCCGCAGAACACTGCTAGTGGAGAACCCAGCAACAGTAAGATAATTGAATATTAAGGGTGGTGATTAGATTCCCCTTTGTTGCAGGTGACCATTGCCTCGTACTTTTGCAGCACATACGTTACTTACTATTTTTCATCCAATTCTTAAGATCCTGCTGCATGTGGGCATCAACTTCTTCATTTGCTGAGGAGTTATACATGGGTTTTTTAATTATACAGTCGACAGTGAACATCTCTAATTCTGATCTTGGAAGAAAGGTCACTGAAGAAGCTGCTGAAAGTGTTTGGGCTATGAAATTCAGCAAGGAGGTGGTGGAAGTCTGACAACAACAGCCAGTATGACTACGGCCAGTGGAGTTTCTCCTCTTTGATGCCCATTGACCAGGTTCAACCAGGTCACATTGATACAACCGTCAGTTCACCACTGTCTTGATTAGATCACCCTCACCCCACATCCAGAATTTAGTGGTCCATGTTTTGGCAAAACCGTGATGAGATCTTGAGCTGTGTGGTCTTGACAAAGCCCAAAGATGCTCACGAGCCTGTCCCACCACTCAATATAATCATGGCTGATGTAACTCGTGACAACTCTTCCTAGTTCCCAAAACCCTCAATTTCTTGATCTTTCAACCAGTTATCTAACTCCACTTTCAATACTACTAATGATCGAGCCTCTACAACCCCTTGCAGTGGAGAATTCCAGAGATCCACCATACACTGTGCAATGACTGACTGATTTTCTTAAAAGCATGATTACTCATTCAAAAATATCCCATCAAAACACAGTATATAAGGTAGGGATGAGTGAGTTCTATGTAACAGCACCATCAAAGATGGTTCCACCACTTTCCTGATAATTGACTGGGCAGTAATGAGTTGAATTGGACATCTGCCTTTCTGTGAACTGAATCCCCCGGGACAATTTTCCACAATTTTTGTTAGACCAGTGTTGTCCCATCATTAATTTCCTGACTCATCTGTTGCAGAGTCCTTAGGTCAGGGACCTTAGATCCAATGCACTGGGGTGGAAGGCATCCTTGATCCCAAGGGATTGCCAAAGAAGGATAAAGGGTAAGTATTTAAGGGAGAAGGAAATTGGCATTTATACTGATAGATTTAGCTGGAGAAAGGCAGGAAGGAGGCTTGACAGAAGCATGAAATGAATGGGTCAAGTGGCCTGTTCCTGATCTGCGTATCTTGTGTTATCCTACGCAGGTTACAAAATCTTCATCTGCAGATTGTCCAGTTTAGCAAAAGGCATACTGTATATATCAGTGATCAGTAACTCTTCAAAAGAAGATCAGTAATTATAGATATAAATTGACAAGCACTCTGCAAAGGGGAAAGATCAGAAATATTTCGTGCATCTTGGTTCTTACTTCTGGCAGCAATAGTGTTCAGTTTAATGTAAAAATATGTGGATTCAATCTCCAGGGACAGTGAGGATGTAAGATCTCCAATTGAATACACCGAGTTAGAAACTATTTGTTCATGGTCACCATGCATTGATTACTCTTCACAAACATGATGATTCCAAACAGAAACAATTATGACCATCTTATAATACTCCACTTCAGGTCCCTCCCCTTTCCGAATCAAGATATATAGGGAGACAACCGAAGACTGGAAAGCAGCTGATAGAAAGCTACTTTGAACTTGTTCACAGGTAAGTCATGATTTCTTCGAGTCTTTGATTCTTTATGAAATAATTTTTGTCAAACCTTTTATTTTAAGTTTCAGTTTAATTCATAATATAACTTTCAGACCAATCTTCATTAGTAATTTGATAGATTAATTAATTGTTTTACTTTACAGAAGAATGATCAAAAGGATCTAATAATTAGTTCTCAGAGTATTTTTCAAGCAAACAGACATGGCTGATTGTTACTTGTGGCATTTATTTTGTAGCTGTAGGTTAAATTCTTTGAGATTTACAAGTTGCTATGTCCAAATAAAGAGTAAATATCAAACTGCATTTAGGATTTTGCAGGATGAGCAATTTCACCACAATGTGATCAACCATTAATACTTCCTTAAACCACATGAGCAGAAATATGTTTTAAAATAGGATTTGGAATATTAAATTTAAACTAACATTGCGATTTGACCTCGCCTGTTCATTTTGTTAGTTTTTTTGAGTGAAGCGGAGGATTTGGGGGTCGATGTGCCTGTACCATTTTTGTTCAATTTTGTGCACGAAGAGGGATTTGGGCGTCATTGTGCCAGTTCTGTTTTGTTTGGTTTTATTGTGCAGGAGGGGATTTGGGAGTTAATGTGCCTGTTCCGTTTTTCTTTGACTTTTGTGCAGGGAGGGGGAATTTTGGGGGTTGTTGATTGTGCCGCCTTTCCTTTCTTTCTTGGTTTCCTGGCTACATGGAGATGAATGAATTCAAATTGTATACTTTGATAATAAAAGAACCTCTGAACCTTGAAGATAATGGAAGATACTGAAGAAGATGCATTGTGTTGTTGTGTGGATACACACTCAAGTATTGAGTGTAGACTCCACCTGGGTCAAGGTGCTTTCAGATTCTTGGTTGTCCATAACCTTAGTGACCAGTGCTCTATGATCATTGTGACCTCTACAGCTGATTGCATTGTCACTTCCCAGGGCCTCACTAAAAGCCAAGGTTTGTATAATTTTCTCTCTCACACACTGTTCATTCTCTTCAAATCCATGGGCTGCACAATTTGTAACATCTGTGGTTTCCAAGTATCTGTTGTAATTTCTTTATTCAATGTTTCTCAAGACCAACGATAACATTATTTTGAGTTCAAATCCCTCTCCAAGATTTGGGCACATAATTAATGATAAGCATTCAATGGACCAGCAGGGATGAACACAATGTTGGGGTTCTCGTTTTTGAACTGGCTCCTGCACTGAAACCGCATCTGCTTGTTCAAAGTGAGATATTTTTGGAGTAGAGTTTCTGGTAAGTTGGAAACACAGGAGACAACCTCCCACAAGCAGCAATGCTATGACAATGTGTTTGATAATGACATTGACTGAAAGGTAAAGGACTGAACACCAGGGAGAATTTGCCCACCTATCCCCATGGACATGAAAATCACCCAAGAGGCTTTAACGTCTCAGTCTGCATTGAAATGGCAGTCTAGACCTTGTATTGTTCACTATATTGGGCCTTGACCCCAACCTATTGCCTTAGGGAAAGGATGATATCACCCGGTCACACTTGGCACCAAATACTTTCACTGTTAAGAACTCAGCACGGAAACAACATTAGGGAAATGGAATGCAACACGATAAGTTATATAAGCAAGCTTCGTATAGTCAGCAGGAGAGGAGCTTGTAGCTCACATTGAATGGCAAATAAAAGATATAGCACTCTCTGTGATAAAAATAATCACAATTTTAATATTATTCTCATCACAATTGAAGAGCATTCCAAAGCACTTTACATGCTTAAAAGATGCAAGATGTTGACAACTAATTATCTTCAGAGAGATCTATCTGATTATACCACCTTGCATATGCAAATTGAAATCCATACATATATAATATTGATCTGCAATTGAACATGCACTATTTAAACTGCCAAAATACAGCAATGGGTTTAAAACTGAGCTGGTTTTCTGATCGAACTATCCAAAGATGAATCATTATTGTGATACGATAGTATGCCTGTATTCTTTTCACCTGTATCCTCTCTAATCAGAAATATTCTACCTATAGCTTTGTAGTTTCCATAAAACCATAAGACATAGGAGCAGAATTAGGCCACTCAACTCATCCAGTCTGTTCTGCCATTCCATCTTAGCTGATTTAATATCCTTCTCAACCCCATTCTCTTGCCTTCTCCCTGTAACCTTTGATGCCCTTACGAATCAAAAACCTATAAACCTCCATTTTAAATATACTCAAAGAGTTTGCTTCCACAGTCGTCGGTGGCTATAAATTTGACAGATTCACCACCCTCTCATTCAAGAAATTCCTTCTCATCTATGTTTTAAAAGGACATCTTTTTATTCTGAGGCTGTGCCTCTGGTCTTAGACTTCATCCACTGCTGGAAACCCCCTCTCCACATCAGCTCTATCTAGACCTTTCAATATTCGATAGGGTTCAATGTTTTACCTTTCTCTTTCACAGAGCCAACAACTGTGAGATCTCTTCCCGCAGATAATGGCCTTCCAAAAAACACTCAGCTTCCTGGTGTTTTTCCTGTTGATTGTTAACCCTGAGGTTTCCAGAGCCCAACATTGGTCACATGGTTGGTATCCAGGTGGCAAAAGAGAACTGGATCCACCTCAATATGAACCGGTGAGTCTGATTTATCTCCACTGCTTTAATTTTGTGTACTGTTACACTTCAGCTACAATTCCAACAATTAAGCGGCCTGAGGGAAGAAGCTATTACCCAGTCTGGCAGTCATAGTCCTGAGGCTTCAGTACCTCCTTCCTGATAATTATGGGTCAAAGGGATTGTGGGATGTGTGCAGGGATCCTCAACAATGCTATGGGCCCTTGACTTATTCTAATACATCAGATCATTAATATTCCAAACAACACTTTATTTAATATAAGACATCTATGTTTTGAATATATTGAACATATGAATCATTAACGTTTCCAAGTCAAGTTGAGTCTATTGTTATGAACATAAGTTTGGTGAGGTACAGGTTCAGTACCAAGGACAACTTGCATACAGCAGCATCACAAAGATGAAGGGACAGACAGAACACAGAATATAGATTATACATTAGCTCCACATTAAATAATGCCATATGCAAAAAAAGTCCTTTTGCAGTAGCAAGTATATATTTTATGAAGTTAATTGCCTGGAATAGGAAGGAATGGGAGATGGGATTGATTGGACGCAATAGATGAATGTGACTCGAGGCAGGCGTCACTGGCAGTGCTGGAAATATTGTCAATTACAAATTTCCCACCAGAGATTACTGATCAACAGTTATCAAGAACCATGAAGTTCCTGCAATGGAAATGTTCCCATGGTGCTCCAGGATTTATTCATTGAGCAGAAATGCTGATTAATGCACAAGTCAGGGTGGCAGGAAGTCTGGAAGGAATATGGATGTAATAATTCCCAAGGAGCTGACTGGTCAATACTAAATATTGAGAATTGGTGGTAAATACCATGAAAATTGCATAAACGGTGAGTGAATGATCTGATATGGAGACTTAGAAGATATTGGGGAGCAAAATTGTTGGGGGAGTGATCCAAGGTTGGGAAGAGACCTGATTCAAGATTAATCTGCTGTGGGGAAGAGACCTGCTGCCCTCAAACCTTGTGAACACTCATTCTCTGTCTTTGCTGCTTCGGCGTGTCCTGTCAACCAGCCAGTCCAGACCTCTCACAGTCATGGAGAATGGCTGGGACTAGAAGCAGTTCTTCCAATCTCTAAGTTCATATTTCCCCCTCTCTGATATGTCAGTCTTCCATCAGCTGCATAACCGAACTGAGGAGCAACAGGACGAACAAGGCCACATGGCCGACAGGCACCAGGAGAAAATACAAAGGGATAAATGGCTATTATTCATTCTGCTTTTTTTTATGACTGCACATAAAATATATTGGAAGCCAGTACTGAGGAGTGATGCAATGTTTTGATGTCAGTGAACAAGTGACAAGCTGCAGAGGAGGGTACACTGGGTTCTAATGTAAAAGTTTGGGTCTTATCGAGTTGCATTTAAATCTGTCACTGAATGGGTAGAAATGAGTGTACTGGAAATACAGGAGCAGCAGATAAACACCATTTAAAGAATTAAACATGATGCGAATGTAAGACAAAGAACACCAGGAATGGATCAAGTTCAGACAGTCACCAGCCATTGATCTCTGTTAGATGGTGGAGCAGGCTTAGGAGTCCCACAGGAAACCCTGAGATACTAAAGTGTTTGAGATTATCACTCATCATTTACTCAAAATCTACTTTATGCAACCTATTCTCTTACTCCAACTCTTTCAATCCCAATAGCTCTCTCTGGAGAACCTGCTCAGGATGGCCTAACACAATTGATCTGGATGTTGAATTCACTCTTCCCTGTTGCTTGTTAGGTTTCAGAAGAACTCAAATTATGTGAAGGAGAGAACTGCATTTTCCTGCAAAGCTCACAGAAAGACTTTGTGAGGAGCTTTTTGGTAAGAACTGTTAAGATTTGTGACAAGGTGCCACACCACACATGAGGGTGGGAGCCTATGCTATTATACTGGCATGACTAGAAGATTGCCTGACTGGCAGGAGACAAAGAGCTGGAATAAAGGGGGCTTTTTCTCGTTGGCTGCCTGTGACTAGTGATGTTCCACAGGGTTCAGTGTTGGGACCGCTTCTTTTTCCTCTTCCCACTCTCTGCAGAAGGACTTACACATGTTAGAAGAATAGGCAAGGAAGTGGCAGATGGAATATAGTGCAGTGAAGTGTATGGTCATGCACTTTGGTAGAAGAAATAAAGTTGTAGACTATTTTCTAAACAGGGAGAAAATTCAGAAATCAGATGCAAAGAGACTTGAGAGTGTTAGTACAGGATTCCCTTAAGGTTAACTTGCAGATTGAGTCAATACAAAAGTAATATTAGCATTCATTTTGAGAGGACTAGAATATAAAAGTAAGGGTGTAATGCTGAGGCTTTATAAAGCATTGCTCAGACCGCACTTGGAATATTGTGAGCAGTTGAAAGGATGTTTTGGCATTGATACTGTGAATGAAAGGGTTAACATGCAGTATTGTGCAAAAGTTTTAGGCACATATATATAGCTAGGCTGATTAAGTCTTTTGTACAGTACTGTAATAATTTTATGTATTGCAGAGTACTACTGTCGCTGCAAAAAAAATCATGACACATGTGAATGATGATAAATCTGATTTTGATATGGGTGTCCATTGTGGAAGGAGAGTGGGAAGAGGGAAAAGAGAGGGGAATCATGGTCAGGAAATGGGGAAGGGAGAGGAGAGGGAGCAGAAAGCAACAGAGAGACATTCTGTAATGATCAACAAACCAATTGCTAGGAATCACATTACCTTGCCTGGTGTCTGCACCTGCATCAGCCCTTGTCTCTGCCACCTCCTCCACACCTATCCCACAGCACTCCACACTCGCTATTCCCAACATCCTTTGATTCCATCAGATTTACAGACTTGCTCTCTGCTCCACGTTGACAAACACAGTACTGTGCAGAAGTCTAAGGCACCCCTGCTATATTTAGGTACCTGTGCACAGTACTGTATAAGGAGTCTTTTTTTGATGGCCCTGGGCCTGTTCTCACTGGAGTTTAGACGAGGAGATCTCTCATTGAAACATATTGAATCTTGAAAGTTGTAGCTATAGTGGACTTGGAGAGGATAGTCTTGGACCAGAGGGCACAGCCTCAGAATATAGGGATGTCCATTTAGAACAGGGATGCGGAATATTTTCTTTAGCAAGAGGGTGGTGAATCAGTGGAATTCCATGCCATAGAGAACTATGAAAGCTAATTCACTGGGTATATTTAAAGCTGAAGTTGATAGGTTCTAGAATAATAAGTGTGTCAAAGTTTGCAAGGAAAAGGCAGGAGAATGGGAGTGAGAGGGATAATAAGTAGCCAAGATGGAATGGCGGAGCAAACACGATGGGTTGAGTGGCCTTGTTCTGCTCCTATATCTTTAGTGATGTTTAACCAATCGGTTAGAAACAGCAGAAGCCTTGTTCTTTCATTGGAACAGCCATTGTGAGGAAAATGGGCCCTATGTTGAACTCATACATCATGTGCCTATGAGTTAAGACTCTGCCTCACTAAGCCATCAGTGGGTCTTGTGCATCTCCAGTTGTACAGGATCTTCCATGTTGTGATGGGAGGAAATGGTTTAATTGGTGAAATAGTTTATTATTTTCACATGTACCCAGGTTCAGTGAAAAACTAATTTTGCATGCCATCTACACAGGTCATTTCATCACATCAGTGCATTAAGGTAGTAGAGGGGAAAATAATAGAATGCAGAATAATGTGCCACACTTACAGAGAAAATGCAATGCAGGAAATCAAAATGGTGCAAAATCACAGCAAGGTGGATTGTGAGGTCAAGAGTCCAACTTATTGCCTTTGGCAACCATATAATAGTCTTACAATAGTGAGGTAGAAGCTGTCCTTGATCCTCGTGGTTAAAGAGGATTTTGTATCTGTTGTCTGATGGGAGACGGGAAGATGAGAAAATGACTAGGGTGGGAAGGCCTTTGATTATGTTGGCTGCTTTATTGAGATAGTGAAAGTATTACCAGAATCCATAGCATGGAAGCTGGTTTTGATGACGTGCTTGGACAAGGACAAGCTCTTGGTGATGTTCACTACAAGGAACATGAAGCTCTCATCTTTAACTGTTTCAAGTTCAGGACAGAGAAACAGAAGGGAAATTTAAAATGGGGTGATGCTAAGTCCAGGAGGAACAAACACTATTGATAGCAAAGACACATATTTGGCTAAACAAACAGTGAGAAGACAAGCTTTTTAATTCAGCATAATATTGGAAACAATTTTATTTACATATAGCAACTTGAAGGGCTGTCGGAAAAGAGAAGGAAAGGGGAACCAAATGGATAGATTTCACAAGCAGATAGCATTGGCACATCAGGCTGGAGTTGCCTCATTCTGGGCTGTAAATTTCCATAAATAAACATTATTATCCAGTGTAAGTTGATGATGTTCCTATAATGCCATAATCCCAACAAAAATAGCAATTGTGTTCAAGTTCAGATGTTAAATTGTTTATCTTTGCTTTCTGTTGAGAACAATTAATTATTAGAGAATCAACAGATCTGAGCTTTTCTGGAATAATATGGGATTGTGAATGTTTTCAACACAATGAATGATGACATACACGTACTTTGATAATAAATTTTCTTTGAACTTTAACTCTGTTCTTTCTCTCCTCCTTCATCACAATGCCTATAACATTAGACCGATATGTTGGTGCGAAGATTTCAGAAGACAAACTGAATTTCAACTTATTTTCAAATCGTGTTAAGTGCCAATTGTAACACAAGCTGATGTTGAAGAAAAAAAGTCTGCAAAGCCATGATTTTAAAAAACTGAGTGTATTTGTTAAGTATACAGTATTTCCTCATGTACACATGACATGTGATAAAATGTTATGTGATTACAGTAAACTTTACAAAGAGTTTTCCCTCTTCTGTGTAATAAATGATTTTATTATGCTACATCCCCACACCAATTCTGAAATACCCATTATTTGAAAATGGAAATGCTATCTCTTATTAGGAAAAATTAATACATCTTTATAGTGAAAATCAGTATTGCTAAGATGAAAGTTTTCTTTACAGGAGGACATTACAATCTGTGTTCTCTGTAGGCAACAAGTACTCAGTGGAAGGGGTTGGGATGAGTAAGAAATAATGTAATAATGTAGTTCTTCATCCTACTGCCCAGAAATGTATTCAATCACACTTACACCTTCCTGTGGTTTTCTCATTTCTTTCATGACATTGTATTGTGCTGCAGGTCTATGTACATACAAGCCAGGTTGGAGAGGTATAAACTCAATATTTCTGATATAATAAGGTAGCTCAACAATCTGTTGAGATTGTTGAGATGGAGCTGTATCATCCAGTCATCCAGAACTACCCAGGACAGTGAAGATAGTTTAACCAGCATCAGCCAGGTTGCACATTGGGAATTAGGAAGGAATTGTTTATACTGTATACTTCTCCAAATGTTCATAAATCCTGCCTCTCAGCATCTTTTCCATCAACTGAAGCACTGAAGACTCATTGCTCTATAATTTCCTGGTATATCTCTACTCCCTTTCTTGAATAAGGGAAAAACATCTGCAACCCTCCAATCCTCTGGAACCTCTCCCAATTGCATTGATGATGCAAAGATCATTGCCAGAAGCTCAGCAATCTCCTGCCTCACCTCTCACAATAGCCTGGGGTACATCTCCTCTGGTCTCGGTGACTTACCCAACTTGCTGCTTTCTAAAACCTCCAGCACATCCTCTTTCCTAATATCTATATGCTCAAGCTTTTCAGTCCACTGTAAGTCATCCCTACAAATGCAAGATCCTTTCCCGTAGTGAATACTGAAGCAAAATATTCATTATGCTGTCTCTATCTGCTATCTCCTCTGTTTCCATACATACTTTTCCACTGTCACACTTGATTGGTCCAATTCTCTCATATCTTATCCTCTTGCTCTTCACATACTTGTCGAATCCTTGGGGTTTTCCTTAATCCTGTCTGCCAAGGCCCTCTCATGGCCCCTTCTGGCTCTCCCAATTTCTTTTTTAAGCTCCTTCCTGCTTGCCTTATAATCTTCTAGATCTCCATCATTACCTAGTTTTTTGAACCTGTCGTAAGCTTTTCTTTCCTTCTTGAATAGATTTACATGGCACCTAACCCTCTAACCCACTTGACTGCCTATGTGTTGGTAATGATGTGACCATGTTTTCTAGATGCTCAGCCTGAAGAATGCTACCCTCTCACTTTAACTTAGCACTCACTGTAACCCTGACCCTACTTTGCAGGACCTCATCACCTTTTCTTCCTATGTATTGGCACCGATGTGACCATGATTTCAATTTTTCAATTCCTGCATTTGTATGTAGTCTTAACAACAACTTTCCCCACAGCCACTTCACATTTTTCCCTGGTATTCTGTTTCCCATCCCAGTGCAGTTTCAGTTTATATCCCCCAGTGCAGCAATAGCAAATCTTCCCACAAGGATATTAGATACTTTCCAGTTCAGTTTATACCTGTTCAGGAGATCATTGGGCTCTCAGAGAGCCAAGTGAGCTACAAATCTGAAGCTTTCTCTCTTTACCCATGGTAAACTGCATGATCTTCCTATTTCTAATCACACTAGCACAGGGTACAGGTAGCAATCCTAAGATCACAACCCTGGAGGACCTGTCCTATAGCATAGCATCTAACTCTCTGACCTCACTTTGCAGGACCTCATCACCTTTCCTTCCTATGTATTGGTACTGATGTGGCCATGACTTCCAGATGCTCACCCTGAGGAATACTGTACTCTCACTTTAACTTTGCACAGGCTGAAACTCTCTGACTCACTTTGCAGGACCTCATCACTCTTCCTGCCTAAATATTGGTACTGACTCAATTTGAGCTGCCCCTGACCCTGGCACCTGGCAGACAACATACTATGTGGGAATCTCATTCTTATCCACAGAACCTCCTCTGTTTCCCGCACCAACGAATCCCCCATTAGCAAATAAATTATGCAAAATAGAAACGAGGGAGCGTTCATATGTCCATAGACCACTCGGAGATCTAATGGTTGAGGGAAAAAGCTGTTTCTGAATCATTGAATATGGGGCATCGGATTTTTGTATCATCTCCCCTACTGTTGGCAGTAATCAGAAGAAGGCATTTCACAGATGGCAAGGGTCCTGAGAGATGGATGTAGTCTTGTTGAGAGACTACCATCTTAAAGGTGTCTTCACTGATGGGAAGGGTTGGGTCCGTGATGAAGCTGGCTGACTCTATAAGCCCCTGCAGCTTTTTTGAGTCCAAGGCCCTATGCATTAAAGGCTCCATATCAGGTGTTGAAACAATCAGTCAGAATGCTGTCCACTGAAAACCTATAGAAAGATGCAAGACATACCAAATGTCCTCAAACACCTAACTAATTAGAGCCACTGTCTTCCTCATGATGACATCAATACAATGGGTCTATGGTAGAATCTCTGAGATTTTGATGCCCAGGACTTAACGCCAATCTCTCTTTCCCTCGGTCTTGCAGACATGGAGTGTGAGGTTGTTGTGACAGCACTCAAATTGCTGATTTCTCTCACACCTCTGTTAGAAAAATTTGATCACAATAATCCAAATGTTCCCTTAAAATGTCCAAGCCACAAAGCCTATTGTTAGTTTAAAATAGCAATTTAGTTTTCCGGTTCCCCTTCCTCTAACCGTCAGGTTCTGTGCCTTCTCTTTCCCAGCTGGAATGAGGTGCCCAACCTTTCCAGCTTTTCCTTCCGCCTGACTTATAAATGGATTTGAGCCAAATATCAGCCATGACCTTATTGAGTGATGGCAAGCAGATGAGGGACTGAATGCCCTGCCACTGCTCCTATTTCCTACATTCACAAGATGACATTTGGGACAAAGACCAGAGTTGTCCACAACTTCAACTACTTTGTTTTATGTAGTGTCAAGAGGTGGATACAGTGCTCAGGATGTGTTGCTCTTGACCCCCTTGGAAGTGCACTTCACTGGTTTGATTGTACGTTGCTTGTTCTGGCTGAAAGGCCAAGTTTCTCAAATCCAGTAGCTACTTTTACACTTGAATAACTGCATGATGGGAAGGGTAATGCTAATAGTTAGTGACCAATCCAGCCCATGACTGCCTAATCAATCTACTGTTAATTATCAGTGAAATGAGGGAACCAACTTTCATAGCACTGCCATGTGGAACTCCCTCATTAACATCTTACATATTGTATATTCATGAGGGAATATTAAAAGGAGTGGTCATGCTGGTTTTTAAAGCAAAGGGACAAAGAAATTTCAATTGAGAATGGTGAATCTCTGGTATTCTCTACCCAAGAGTATTGTGGAGGCTAGAGTTAGTTAACTTTTTGAATGAAGTGGAAATAGATAGATAGATAGATAGATACTTTATTCATCCCCATGGGGAAATTCAACTTTTTTCTAATGTCCCATACACTTGTTGTAGCAAAACTAATTACATACAATACTTAACTCAGTAAAAAATATGATATGCATCTAAATCACTATCTCAAAAAGCATTAATAATAGCTTTTAAAAAGTTCTTAAGTCCTGGCGGTAGAATTGTAAAGCCTAATGGCATTGGGGAGGTTTTGAGGATCTAGCACTGGAGGTGAGGGCAGCATAGCTCATTCATGATGGCTTGAGAGGCCTGTTGAACTACATTTTCTCCAATTCTTGTGTTTGTTTGCCATTATCTCGAACCAGACTTTAGCTGGCATTTTGTTTAATTTATTTTTCGGGAGGTGATTTCAGTGAACCTATAGTCACACCAAACCAGCTAATGATATGGTGAGTAGCAGACAGATAAAGCCAAGATGATTTGCTGCTGGTAAAAATGGATGAGGTGTAGTTGTGTGAAATGACCCATCTTGAGCAGAAACTGCCAAACACTAATATGATTAGGAATAATCAACATGGCTTTGTCAAAGGCAGGTTGTGACTTACGAGCCTAATTGAATTTTTTGAGGATGTGACTAAACACATTGATGAAGATAGAGCAGTAGATGTAATGTCTATGGATTTCAGCAAGGCATTTGAGAAGGTACCCCATGCAGGTCTTATTGAGAAAGTAATGAGGCATGGGATCCAAGGGGACATTGTTTTGTGGATCCAGAATTGGCTTGCCACAGAAGGCAAAGAGTGGTTGTAGATGGGTCATATTCTGCACGGAGGTTGGTGACCAGTGGTGTGCCTCAGGGATCTGTTCTGGGATCCCTTCTCTTAGTGATTTTTATAAATGACCTGGATGAGGAAGTGGAGGGCTGGGTTAGTAAATTGCTGATGACACAAAGTTTGGGGTGTTGTGGATAGTGTGGAGGGCTGTCAGAGGTTACAGCAGGACATTGTTAGGATGCAAAACTGGGCTGAGAAGTGGCAGATGGAGTTCAACCCAGTTAAGTGTGAGGTGGTTCATTTTGATAGGTCAAATATGATGGCAGAATATAGCATTAATGGTAAGACTATTGGCAGAGTGGAGGATCAGAGGGATCTTGGGTTGCAAGTCCATAGGACACTAAAAGCTACTACACAGGCTGACTCTGTGGTTAAGAAGGCATATGGTGCATTGGCCTTCATCAATTGCAGGATTGTATTTAAGAGCCGAGAGGTAATGTTGTAGTTATATAGGACCCTGGTCAGACCCCACTTGGAGTACTGTGCTCAGTTCTGGTTGCCTCATTACAGGAAGAACGTGGAAACCATAGAAAGGGTGCAGAGGAGATTTACAAGGATGTTGCCTGGATTGGGGAGCATGCCTTATGAGAATAGGTTAAGTGAACTCAGCCTCTTCTCCTTTCAGCATTGGAGGATGGAGGTGACCTGATTGAGATGTACAAGATGATGAGAGACATTGATCCTGTGGATAGTCAGAGGCTTTTTCCCAGGGATGAAATGGCTAATGTGAGAGGGCACAGTTTTAAGGGGTTTGGAAGTAGGTACGAGGGAAATATCAGCGGTAAGTGTTTTACATAAAGAGTGGTGAGTGCGTGGAATGGGCTGCTGGTGACGGTGGTGGAGGTGGATACGACAGGGTCTTTTAAGAGACACCTGGATAGGTACATAGAGCTCAGAAAAATAGAGGGCTATGGATAACCCTAAGCAATTTCTAAAGTAAGTACATGTTTGGCACAGCTTTGTGGGCCGAAGGGCCTATATTGAGCTGTAGGCTTTTTATGTTTCTATAAAGGACAGGTTCTCCAGCGTTGTCATCTCATGATTGCTACTTGCACCTTGTGCCAGTGTGATTAGAAATTGGAAGATCATACAGCTTAACATGTATGAGGAGGGAAAGCTTCAGATTTGTGGATCAATGGGCTCTCTTGAGAGCTCAAGTACCTCCTGCACCGATTCAACCTGAACCGGACAGGGACTAATACCAGGGCAGATAGTAGAGTGATTGTGGGGAAAGATGTTGTTAAGTCAACATAGAAAAGCAGGAATTGAACAATTGAACATAATGGGAATAATGCTTTAAGTTGCATCTATTTTCAATGCAAGCAGTATTGTAGGAAAGGCAGGTACGTTTAGAGCATGAATCAGCACATGGAATTACGACATTGTAGCGATTAGTGAGACTTGATTGTACTCTGGGCAGGACTGTTAACTCAATTTTCCAGGTTTCCATTGTTTTAGAGTGGTAGAGCAGGAGAGATTAAGAGGGAAGTGTTTCCCTGGCATCTACATGCAGGAAAAGTATCACAGAAGTGCGTAGAATGCTAGTGCTCTGAACCTAGATGGGTGGAACTGAGGAATAAGGAAGTGATAACCAATCACATGAACCAGATTATATTTTCGATTACCCGATAGTCAGCAAGATTTTGAGGAGTAAATTTCTAGTGGCATAGCAAACATCAGTACAAAAACTAATGTTGGGTAGTGGGTGATTTTAACAACACTTGTTAACTGGGACTCCATTACTTTAACCCTTACATACTGTTCAGGTCAAATTTGACCCGTTTTGTCATTTGACAGCAGTGAAAACACCCTAAATTCCATTTTTTAGCTGAAATTTGATGACTTTTCCTAAAGGACCCAAAATGTGCAAAAATGAAAGTATTTAAAATTTTTTATACTTTTGTACAGGTGCAACAAAGTTTCGTACATTGAGGCTGTTCCAGGTCAAATTTGACCCGTATCTATTGAAATGGATGTTAGATCTCTGACACATTAATTGTGGATTAATCACACATTTATTTATGTCAGATAGGCTATTTATACATTCTAAATAGATCTGTGATTCAAAATTTGGTATAGACACTTGTTATGAGGGGATTCTTGGGCTGGGCCAAAATTGACCCAGACCATACTGTGAAGGTACAGAATATGAACAGTATGTAAGGGTTAAAAGGGTTGGATGGGACAGAGTTTGTCAAATGTATTTAGGAAAGTTTCCTTAATCAAGAGGTCCCAATTAGAGAGAGTGCATTAGATTACAACTGAACTGAATAAATTGTAATAGGATTTCCTGACTTAGTAATGTTAGAGGTCAGAAGAAACTGAGATAAACAAGTCTACAGTTTGGCTGAAGTTTATTCTTAGGAGTTATGGGGAGACAGTGAAGAAGATGAGCTTCATTGTGGTGTGAAAAAGAATATTCTGTTGGATTCATTAGGACTGAAGCATATGGTACAGGAGAGGTAACCATTTTAATCATAGTGTAACGTAGTAAGATGTCCCAAACCACTTTGAAAGAGAGTTCCTAGTAACATTGGAAGAGTGACACCAAGATACACAAGATACCAATTTCAAACAAACACAAAAATACAGGAGAAACTCAGCAGGTCAGGTGAGGAATAAATAGTCGAAGTTTCGTGCCAAGAACTTTTATCGGAACAATTTTAAGTTAAATTACCACACTTAAATGATATGTTGGTGCCAGAATGTGTGACCACACTTCTGGGCTGCCCCCAGCATATCATTAGGTTGTGCTGGTTGATCATGCAAATGCACATTTCACTGTATGTTTCAATTTGCATATGATAAATTAATGAATCTGAATTTGTATTACTGTTGCAAGAGGTATGTTCTAAAAAAATAAGGAGGTCTCAGTACAACTATAAAGGGTTTTGGTGAAACCATTGCAAGGGCTTCTAGAGATGAAGGTGGAAACTTGTCAAATATACAAATAAACTATGTTTTTCACCATTTCAGTTAATAGTCTTCACCAGTTCAACATTCACCAGTTATAAGCATTGAGCTAATGATCAAAAGACCATAAGATATAGGAGCAAATTTGGGCCATTTGGCCCATCAAGTCTGCTCCACCATTTCATCATGGCTGATCCATTTTCATTTCAGCCCCAGTCTCCTGCCTTTTCCCCATACCCCTTCACACCTGACTAATCAAGAATCTATCAACCTCTGCCTTAAATATACCCAATGAGTTGGCCTCCACAGCCACCCATGGCAACAACTTCCACAGATACACCCCTCCCTTCTCAGGCTGTCTCCTCTGATCTTAGACTCCCCCATGATAGGAAACTCCTCAAAATCTACTCTGTTGAAGCCTTTCAATATTTGATAGTTTTCAATTAGATCCTCCCTCATTGTCCTAAATTATGGGAACACAGGCCCAGAGCCATCAAATGCTACTCACATGAAAAGCCTTTCAATGCTGGAATAATTTTTGTTCCTTTGAACCATCTCAAATATCCGCCCAAAACTGCTCACAGTACTCCAAATGAGGCCTCACCAGTGCCTTAAAGCCTTCATATTATATCATGTTGTTATATTTTAATCCTCTTGAAATGAATGCTAACATTGCACTTGCCTTCCTCGCCACTGACTCTACCTGTAAATTAATTCAGGGAATCCTGTACAAGGACTTTTGTGCCTCAGATTTTTGAATTTTCTCAACATTTATAAAACCGTCTACACTTTCTTCGATCAAAGTGCATGACCATGCACTTCCCAACACTGTATTCCATCTGCCACTTCTTTGCCCATTCGACTAATCTGTCTAAGACCTTCTGAAGCCTTTTTGCTTCCTCAAGACTACCTGCCCCTCCATCTATTTTCATATCATTCACAAACTTGGTCACAAGACCTTCAATTCTGTCATCCAAATCATTGACATATAATGTACAAAGAAGCAGTTCCAGCACAGAACCCTGTGGAACTTCCCATTGTTAGAGTATATTCTTGTCTTAGGGTGTATAGCAAAATACTAACTTCAGCCATCAATCTGTAGACTTGAACATGGACTGAAGATTAAATTTAAAATGCAGCTCTGGACAATAGGTTCCTAAAACTATTAATTGAAGAACCAGGCAATGTGAATTGACATACATTTTGGTTGTCTGAAGTGTGGGTGTGAAAGTTATATGTAATTCAAAGGAAGCATAGTAGATACATTGTAAATATAGAATTGTCGGATTATAGAATGGATGGTTAGAGTACAGGAACCATGGTGTATAAAGGATGCAGAAAATCTAGTTAAAAAAAGAAACACTTATGAATGTTTCAAGAAACTAGGTACTGTTAGAACTCTAGACAATTCCAAGTTTGCTCGGAAGGAACTTACGAATGGAATAAGGAGAGCCAGAAGGGGCCATGAGAAGGCTTTGGTGAGCAGGATTAAGGATAACCCCAAGGCATTTGACAAGTATGTGAAGAAGAGGATGAGCTGTGTGAGAATAGGACCAATCAGGTGCGATAGTGGAGACATGTACATGGTGTCGGAGGAGGTAGAGGAGGTAATTAATTAATGCTTTGCTTCAGTATTCACCAGGGAAAAAGACCTTGGCAATTGTGGCATTGACTTACAGCAGACTGAAACGCTTGAGCATATAGACATTAAGAGGATGTGCCAGAGCTTTTGAAAGGCAGTAAGTTAGATAAGTCACTGGGACCTGTTGAGATATACCCCAGGCTACTGAAGGAAGCAAGGGAGGAGATATCTGAGCCTGTTTCGATGATCTTTGCATCATCGATAGGGATGGGAGAAGTACTGGAGGATTGGAGGGTTGCAAATGTTGTTCCCTTGTTCAAGAAAGCAAGTAGGGAAAACCCAGGAAATTATAGACCAATGAGTCTGACTTCAGTGGTGGGGAAGTTATCAGAAAAGATCTTGAGAAACAGGATTTATGAGCATTTGGAGAGACATAATATTCAGACACCACTTGGAGTACTGTGCTCAGTTCTGGTCACCACACTACAGGAAGGATGTGGAAGACATAGAAAGGGTACAGGGGATGTAACTGCACCGGTCCAATGAAATCATGGCCATGCAACATACAGACGTCCTTGAAGATTAATTTTATTTCTCTCTCTTTCTTCAGTAGACATTGAAAACTACAAGAAAATAAAGGTCATAAAAGGTTTGAAACATACATCTCTCAGTCTCTTAAAGTCTCTGAAGCTAGCGACCACCAATGAACAGGTCTAAGCATGTTAGCACAACAGAAATGTGCTGAAATCAAATAAATCACTAAAAGCATATCACACTGTCCAGATAAAGGCACATCAACAACATTATACACAATATAAAACAAATGAAACAATTAACATGTGCGCCTCTTGGACCACATGCAGAATAAGGTTACTTTAGGGCCATATATCCTTCCCTGCTTCCATGTTGGTTCTGACCCATAATACCAGTCATGCTTTTATTAAACTCTGGTCATGTGACCCATTAAACTCTGGTCATTAAATAAAACCTTATATAAAATAAACATCTCAATGAAACATGTCTCTAAGACAGTTACACACCCACCAAATTACTATGATTTATGATAACCTTTATACAAATATTTGAATAATTCTAGTAATTCCAGAACCAAATAATTGGTATTTGTAACAAACTCTAAGATCAAGACTAATACTTTAAACTCTCCACACAGGTAGGTGTTTAGAAATTAGTTCCATTGAAACAAATTTTAGTTCTTTTCTACAAGGACAACTAATTTATGAATAGGACGTTTAAGAATGGATGGATTAATGAGTCGTTGACACTCTTTTCTTAGCTTTTAATTTACTAATTGTATTCTGGCTCTTTGCACCAGTTCATCTTCATCTTCACAAACATCAAGCACTCTTCCAAGTCTCCATTCACTACGAGGAATCCCTTCCTCTTTTACAATGACAATATCTCCAATCTTCACATTTCATCTTGAAGAGTGCCAGTGCTGTCTGAGGGTGATGTTTGCTCGATATTCCTTCTTCCATCTACTCCAGAATTGCTCTGTCAGATATTGCACTCTGCACCACCTTTTCCTGGCATACAGATCTTCTGCCATAAATTTTCCTGGTGGAGGCAGTGGGGCAGAGGTTTTCATGGTAAGTGGCTCTAGGCCTTTGGGATCATTGATACTGTCAGTGGTGAGTGGGCGGCAGTTTATAATTGACATGGCCTCATCGAAGAAGGTTCTCAAAGAAGCATCATCTAACCTTTCAACACTTTGTGAGAGGATCCAGCTTAGGATGCTCCTAACTGTCTTGATCTGCCGTTCCCAAACACCTCCCATGTGACTGGCATCAGGTACGTTCATGATGAAGTCACACCGTTTTTCGGCCAGGTAAACAGTCAATCTATCTTTATCCACTTCCTTTAAGGCTTTTGTCAGTTCATTTTTTGCCCCAACAAAGTTTGTCCCTTGATCCAATCTGATTTATCTTACAGCTTCACGGATAGCTAAAAAAACACCGTAAATCATTTATGAAGGCTTCAGTTGTTAGATCGTCCAACATTTCTATGTGAATTGCCCTCGAGGACAGACAGGTGAATATGAGACTGTATCTCTTGTACTCTTTTCAACCTTGCTTAGTGTGAAATGGTCCAAAACAATCCATCCCACAGTAGGAAAATGGTGGCGCGGGATCAACACAGTTAGCAGGAAGATCTGCCATCTTTTGCATTTCTGTTGGCCTGCGAGCTTTCCTGCACGTAACACATTGTTTGATGTAGTTCACCACAACTTTGCTGCCACCAACAACCCAGTAACCATTTGCTCTCAGTTCATTAAGGGTTTGTCCTTTGCCTTGGTGATGAGTTTTTCCATGGAAGTAACCTAGGATCAAACATGTGACCACACCATCTCCTGGTAGGATTACTGGATGCTTCAAGTCAAGAGGTAAAGAAGCCTTCTTTAATCGCCCTCCCACCCTGAGAACACCATCTTGCAATACTGGGTCAAGATGGAACAATGATGGCTGTGTGACAGTTTATCATGTCTTAGTATTCGCAAATCCTCTTTGAAAGCATCCCTTTGTGTCAATTTTACATGCACAAGACTGGCCTTTCTTCTGTCTTCGACATTTACGGGTTTTGCTGTTTTGGCTGTCTTTGCTAGTTGCTGGATCCGGGCAACCACATTCAATGCTGTATGCCATTTTGAGAACCGTTTAAGTCTCTCCAAGAAATTGTCCTCTTTTACCACCTTTGTTTGTAGTACTTGTGTCGTTTTGACTTCAGGATCGCCCACCAGAAGCTCTGGAGTTGACTTTGCAACCCATGCTGAGCTGCTGACAATGCTCCAACTGTTGTGATGGAAATAACTGGTTCTTTGAGTCTCAACAGTAGAGGCCTGGACACACACAGTTTTAATAATAAGGAATTTATTTACAAGGGGAAGTCGGGTCAACACAAGCAACTACAATACACAGAAAGTGGTGTGGGGACAGGGTACAGTTACACATACAAAGAACAAGGGAAAAGCACTATGACAGCTATCCCTCTTGACCTTGGATAGCTGCGGCTCCCTTACCAGGACAAACGATAAACCTTCTCAAACATAAATCAATGCACTTACCTTCAATGAGGTGGTCTGTAAGAGAGAGCGAGCCAGGCACATGTCTCACCTTTTATTAGCATGGGCTGGGCGAGATAATCCAATTAAGGGGACCAATAATTTAGGTGTGCATTGATTAGTTGGGAGGGACCAAATGTTGATTGGCATGTGGTGTGTCCTCCGACCAGCCAGGTGGCAGTGCGTCTGCCACGTGGCCGGTATCTCTGGATACATGAGCTCAACACACTAGGAAGTTTGAGATTTGGGGATAGCAGTGGGATTGACCAGGGGAGGGAGAAGAGAAGTTGGAAAGTGTCTGTAGTGAATGTAGCTGCTGTGACATCACAGATATTTGCTTTTTGTGCCAACAGCCAGGGTATGTAACAAGGAACTGCTGGAATTGACATGGGAGGATAATGGCAATGACTTGTTACAGCCCTGACTTGTCAGGCCATGATTGGACACAGTGCTCTGAGAAATGAGGATAGTGTGAAAATCACTCCCCAAAGCAAGTCAAATCCACAGTAACGTCCTCTCTTCCTAATTTGACTGCTGACCAGATCATAGAGCTGGTGAGTTCAGAGCAACGGCTGACGACTGCCTCTATTGTCAGTGGTGGTCATCCACGGAAGTACACAATAGGTTTATTAGGGGACCAGCAATGTAAAATGTTATTGGACACAGGGTCGTCAGTATCGATGACTGATCTAACCTTGACCATGAGCGGAGAGACGAGTTACATTACCAGTATGGGAGGTGAAACAATGATGGTGGAGAGAAGTGAAGCTGCCAGTAGGATTTGAGTGTGCCCAAAAAATGAAGGTACTATCTTGGGGATAGACACTTTGATTAAGACAGGTGCTATCGTAGACTCAGGAAAAGGAGAAATTATGTGGACAAGACAGGGACTGCAAACTTGTGTGACCCACAAAGCAGCTAACATGGCCCACAGAAAGAGACAACAACCCCAAGCAGGGAGGATGGTCACTCTCTCTTTTTGGACTGTGGAAAGTCTATGGTGGAGCACAGGTGCCATCTGCCAAGTGAATTCATGATTTCCAATCGTCCAGTTATGGGGATTTCTCTCCACAGATACCTATCAACCTCAATGGGAGATCATCTCTGAGATCTCAGTTGTTGATGATCTCAGTTGAGGATCTCAGTTCCTCCCAGGAAACGATGCATTCATTTGCTTGCATTCACCAGGCAGGAACAGTCTGTGGCACAGTTCAATGGAAGGACACAGACCAAGACCTTCAGAACCACAGAAGTGTGAATGACCTTTCGTCCCATTGAATCTACATTGGCTCCCAGACAGCACATTCCCTCTCTCATCTCCAATGACCCTGCAAATTATTCTCAGTCAAGAATTGGTTAAGTTTGAGTCCCTCACCCTCAAAGGCAATGAAATCCAAATCATAACTACTTGAATAAATGCAATTTTCCCACGACTTCCTCAACAATATTTTAAATTAGTACCTTCAAGAACATAGAGCATAGAAATCTACAGCACATTACAGGCCCCTCGGCCCATAATGTTGTGCTGACCATGTAACCTACTTTAGAAATGGCCTAGAATTTCCCTACCACATAGCCCTCTATTTTAAGCTCCATGTACCTATCTAAGAAGCTCTTAAAAGTCCCTATTGTATCTACTTCCAGCACTCACTGTGTGAAAAACATACTTCTGATATCCATTCAGTACCTATTTCCAAGCACCTTAAAACTATGTCCCCTCATGTTAGCAATGTCATCCCTGGGAAAAAGCCTCTGGCCATCCACACGATCAATTCCTCTCATAATCTTATACACCTCTATCAGGTCACCTCTCATTCTCCGTCGCTCCAAGGAGAAAAGTCCAAGTTTACTCAACCTATTTTCATAGGTACACCCTCCAATCCAGGCAACAGCCTTGTAAGTCTCCTCTGCACTCTCTCTATAGTATCCACATCCTTCCTGTAGTGAGGTGACCGGAACTGAACACAGTACTCCAAGTGGGATCTGACCAAGGTCTTCTATAGCTGTAACATTACCACGTGGCAGTTAAACTCAGTTCCACACCATACACCTTCTTAACAACACTGAAACCTGGGCAGCAGTTTTGGGTGTCCTATAGGCACGGACCCCAAGATCACTCAGATCCTCCACACTGCCAAGAGTCTTGCCATTAATATTATATTCTGTCTTCAAATTGACCTACCAAAATGAAGCACTTCACACTTATCAGGGTTGAAGTCTATCTGCCACTCCTCAGACTAGTTCTGAATCCTATCGATGACTCACTATAACCTCTGACAACTGTCCACACTATCCACAACACCCTCAACCTTTGTGTCATCAGCAAACTTGCTAACCCACCCTTCTACTTCTTCAACCAGGTCATTAATAAAAATTACGAAGAGGATGGGTCCCAGAACAGATCGCTGTGGGACACCACTGGTCACCGACCTCCATGCACAATATGAACCATCTGCAACAACCCCTTTCCTTCTGTGAGCAAACCAATTCTGGATCTACAAAGCAAGGTCTCGTCAGATCTCATGCCTCCTTACTTTCAGAAGGAGTCTTGCATGGGGAACCTTATCAAATGCCTTACTGAAACCCATGTACACTATAACTACTACACAACATTCATTAATGAGTTTTGTCACCTCCTCAGAAGAATTCAATTAGGCTCATAAGGCACAACCTGCCCTTGACAAAGCCATGCTGACTGCTCCTGACCAGATTATAGAAACATAGAAGCATCGAAAATCTACAGCACAATACAGGCCCTTTGGCCCACAAAGTTGTGCCGAATATGTCCCTACCTTAGAAATTGCTAGGTTTACCTATAGCCCTCTATTTTTCTAAGCTCCATGTCCCTATCCAAAAGTCTCTCAAAAGACCCTATTGTATCTGCCTCCACCACCATTGCCGGCAGCCCATTCTATGCACTCATCACTCTCTGCCTCTGACTATCCACATGATCAATGCCTCTCATCAGCTTATACACCTCTATCAGGTCACCTCTCATCCTCCGTCGCCCCAAGGAGAAAATACTGAGTTCACTCAACCTATTCTCATAAGGCATGCTCCCCAATCCAGGCAATATCCTTGTATATCTCCCCTGTAACTGTCTCAGAGACATGTTTCCTTAAGATGTTTATTTTATGTTTTTGTCATAAATTCATGTTTATTTTATCATCTTAAAATATTTTATGTAAGGTTTTATTTAATAACCAATGTTTAATTGGCCACATGTGTATGAAAATATACGATCTCAATCGGCACCTTCTGCTGAGATTAGAGAAAGATGGATTCCTGCACAGCGGTAATAACAGATTTGATGGGGCTAATGAAAGTAAGTATGAGTGAAGTGGGTAAGTGGAGTTTGATACTAAGGCAGAAATCACAAGATTTTGTATGGTGCTCGACAAAGAGTATGCCCAGTTGATATTTGGGACTACAATCTCCAGATCCACTGTTCGTAGCCACCACTCAAGCTGCTTATTAGAAGAGCAAAGTGCTACAGTAAAAAGAGCAGAGTGTGCTGCACAGTTTGCTGCAAAGCAGGCCGAAATGGAGATAGAGGAGGCTATCACTGTACAAAGCCAAGAACTTAAAAGACTAGAAAATCAGAGAGATCTTCAAGTAATAGCTGCAATGCTTAAGGCCAGTATTCTCAGCACTTCAGTTGGTCAATGTTTGTAAAATTAGCTCTCACACTTGGACCTGTTTGGGTCAGTGCTCTGGAAATTCAAGGCAACACAAACACAATGGAGAGATGAATTGGTAGATATAAAAGTATTGCAGTGTGTGTGTGTGTTTATGTAAGAGACTGAGCTGCGTGTGTTAATTTAGTGAGATGGGGCCATCAGTTGTAAAGGGTGGTTTCTGAAGGTTTGGGATGCCCGTGGGGTGTGTATACTCATTCCAGAAACCGCAGTTAAGCATACGTGTTTGTGAGTATGTGTGTATTTTACCAATACATCTGTAACCATTGTGTAAGAGGCAGACACAAAGGAATACGACAGGAATTATGCGTTCTGATGCACACCAGTAGCAGATTGCAGAAAACATGCTCTATGGTTTTAAGTGTGTTCTGCTTCGCTTGTTTCTGTCATTTATATTTTGTGCAGTGTGGGAATTAGTATGGTGATATTTCAGGGAGAGGTTTACATCAGATATATCTGACAGAATGGAACAGATTGAGATCAAACAACATCAGGTCGAGAACTTTTATGACCCAAGTGAGCCGTTTTCTTTGATTATGACGATCCACCAGCACTTCTCGCCCAGGGAGAAGCAAAGCGTTTTGTCAGAGCTGCCTCACTTAAGGTGCCCTGTTGGATGCAGAACTTTGGTGCGAGCTCGAGGAAACAGTTGGATTCACCAGATGCACCCAAAAGATATACACGTGCTGGTATAAGTGAAGTGCCTGGGGAATCTGTGGGACCATATGGCCCAGGGAGTGCAGGATGATACGTGGGCAACTACTGGGAACACCAACAATGCAGAGAGATATTCCTTCTTTAAAGGGGAAATGAGGCAGCAACTGGGGGTAGGTGAGAATAACTGGGGGCAATAATCTCACCTTCCTGTCACCCCCACAGACAGAGCAGGAGATCAAGTATACCCAGTAACAGTGTCATTGCAGAGAACCTAAGTGATGAACACTGGCCAAATGCACCAGACCTGATCACAGCCAATGGAATCAGACTCACAGCAAATGCAAAGGCAGAGGACACTGAGAGAATGTGACAGCTGGCCGTGACTAGCATGTTAAAGTGGAACAGTAATGATATTCTGTAATAAAGACAGGGTGCTGAAGGCAGATGATTAATTGTACAGCAGAGAATAGAAAAGATATTGGGGAAAATCTGTGGGATGGGATCCAAGCTTCAGTGGTAGAGACATCAGGTTCCACAAATTCGATGGCCTGGCAGAATGAGAAGGAGAAGTGCACAGCACCGGAAGGCAGTCACACCAGCCTGAATACAAATGTGCTGGGCCCTTTCAACAGTTGGGACAGTGATCTACTGGACAGTCCAGAAAGGCTTGTCACCAGGGAGAGATCCTTGCAGGCATTCAAATAAAAACCATCCCAACCCCTCCTGTGTCTCAGTGAGATGACTGTGTGACTGATACTTCACCTTGCTGGTGCCCCTGGAAAGAGAGTATCCACTGGCATCCACTGCAGAGTTTTAGCTATCAGAGATTGAAGGAGTGAAGATGAAGAACGTGATTAAACTTGAATCAGCAGAAGATGGAACTATAAGACTAGTTTAGTAAGATTAAATGGAGATGTGAAGGACCTTTATTACTAACTTGAAGTGCTGAAAGACTGAACGAAACAGAAGCAGCACATTTCTGATAAGAGGGAGGTGGAGGGAAAGGCGATAGACCTCTCACAGTTAGATGATCAAGTCATAGTGAAAGTGCTGCTTGAAAAGGTAGGGTTTGCTCCTCGATGGACAGAACCATACACGGTACCTCTGACAAATGACATCAGGCATTACAGGGACAAAGCTGCATTTTAAAGACTGTTGGTTAAATTTCTGTTTGGCATCTTTTAGGTAGACATTAGGGAGGTTAGCATAGTTGTAGATGCAGATAGAGTAATTGGAAGGGTTCCAAACCAGAGCATTTCTGGTGCCCTATCTGAGTAGATCCTCCTTACGGTTGGCCTTCCCTGATTCAATTTTTTTTTATTCAGCAGCTCCTAGAGGAGGGACTGTTTTGGATTTAAGAAGTATAGCAAAATATTAAATTCACCATCTGACTTCAGCCAACAATATTTAGGTGTGAACATGGACTGTAGATTAAATTTAAAATGCAGCTCTGTACAACAGGTCATCTAGGAAAGGCCAGCTTGGAAAAGTCCCCAAATAACTATTACCAACAAATCACTTGGAGTACCCGAGGAAACAACTTACTGTTACACCATGATCGCGAGTGCTTACCGTACTATTCCATGCTCACACTTCAGAAAGTCTGATCACATGGCTGTACTTCTACTCCCTGAATGGTTGACAAGCTCAACACTCTTATACTCATTTTGAAAGGGAGAATTAAACTGGAGCTATTAGGATATCTGCAGCACCTGGTGACCCTGTGATCTCTGATTAGGAGGCCGACGTCAAGCTGTCATTCAGGAGGGCGAACCCTTACGAGGTAAGACTCTGAAATCCTGTGCCAAAAAACTGGTGGTGGTGTGCACAGACATTTTCAAACTTTCACTGCTACAGTTGAAAGATCCCACCCGCTTCAGAAGGGCAACTATTAGATAAATGTCAAAGAAGAGCAGTGTGAGCTGCTTTAACGAATATCCAGTGGCACTCACATCTACTGTGATAAAGGCTTTGAGTGGTTTGTCATGATGAGATTCAAATCCTGCCTCAGCAAGGACCTGGACCCAATGCAATTTGCCTATCGCCAAAATCAGTATACAGCAGTCTCAAACTCAATGGCTCTGTATGGTGCCTCAGTTCACCTGGACAAAACATATACCTGTATAAGGACAAGAGAATATCTGCAGATGATGCAAATCCATGCAACACACACAAAATGCTGGAGGAACTCAGAAGGCCAGGTAGCTTCTATGAAAAAAAGCACAGGCGACGTTTCAGGCCGAAACCCTTCGGCAGGATCAATGTCAAGATGCTGTTTTTAGACTATAGCTCAACATTTAACAACATCATTCCTGTAGTCCTGATTGAAAAGCTACAGAACCTGGGGCTCTATCTCCCTCTGCAACTGGATCAATGACTTTGCTAATGGGAAGACCACCCTTCTGTGCCTTTTAAAGCCACTGCAGCACATCCCTGTTCTTGTATTATAGACCTCTTAAAATGAATGTGAACATTCTATTTGCCTTCCCCAAAACCAACTCCACCTGAAAGTTAACCTTAAACTCCCAAGTGCCCTTGTATTTCATATTTCTGGATTTTTTTTTTCAGTTTGGAAAATAGTCTGCACAATAATTTCTTTTTGTCTGCATTTTCCTACATTGTTTTTATTTTTCCACTTTTTTGCCCATTCTCCTCATCTGTCTATGTTCTTCTGCAGCCTACCTGTTTCCTCAACTCCACGTGCTTCTCCACCAACCTCAGTATCATTTTCAAACTTCGCAAAAATGTTATCTATTCCATCACCTATATCATTGATATACAGTATGAAAAGAAGCAGTCTCAACACCAGCCTCTGTGGAACACCATTAGTCACAGGCAGCTAACCAGAAAAGGATCCTTTTATTCCCACTCGCTGCCTCCTACCAATCAGCCAATACTCTAACCACACCAGTAACTTTCTAATGTTATCATGAATACTTAACTTGGTAAGAGCCTCATGCATGGCATCTCGTCAAAGGCCTTCTGAAGGTCCAAATATACAATATTCACTACAATCCCTTTATCTATTCTACTTGTTGTCTCTTTAAAGAATTGCAACAGGTTTATCAGGCAAGAGTTTCCCTTAAGGAAACTGTGCTGACTTTGTCCCATCTTGTCCTGTGTCACCAATTACTCCAAAGCTCATCCTTAACAATTGACTCCAACACCTTCCCAACCACTGAGGTCAGGCTATCTGGTCTATACTTTCCTTTCTGCTGCCTTTCTCCTTTCTTAAAAAGTGGAGCGACATTTGCAAATTTCCAGTCCTCTGGCTTCAGGCCACCATCGCAGAATCCAGTATGTTCAACAGGTATATCTAATGTCAGAGAAATGTATACAATATACATCCTGAAATGCTCTTTCTTTGAAAACATCCACGAAAACAGAGGAGTGCCCCAAAGAATAAATGAGAGTTAAATTTTAGAACCCTGAAGTTCTCCCCAGCTCCCCTCTCGCACACACAAGCAGCAGCAAGGCAATCACCCACCCTCCACCAGCAAAAGAGCATCGGCGCCTCCCACCGAGCACTCTTGATGTGATTAACATGATGGAAAAAAATGCCAAAAAATGCCCAAATTAGAAATAAAATAAAAGTAAACTAATTTCATCTCTAATGTACAAATTGTGATATTACTTTGGTTCGAATAGGCCTCTTCCTCCAAAAGGGTCTCAAGATGAAGCCTGCTGTGTCTCCTTTTGTCGAGTATAACATTCTATGGTGACTTTGCTCACATTACAACACCCATTACCGTTGACATCCTTACTAATGAAGAAGCTATCAAACTTTGCTTTAGATATTGATGCACCATCAATAACTCACGCTGAGACTTAGGAAGCGAGATATCAGCTTTTATTGACTGGAAGAATAAACAACATTACATCCTGGCGAAAATGAGGGAGAGCAGCAGCCCACAGTCGCCTTTATACAGGGGTCTGTGGGAGGAGCCACAGGAGCAGTCAGCAGGGTCTGTGGGAGGAGCCACAGGAGCAGTCAGACAGGTATATCTAGTTCACCACAGATATAGCAATGACTTGAACCCCACAGCCTTCTGTGGCAATAAATTCTGCAGATTCACCACCTTCTGGCAAAAAAATTCCTCCTCATTTTTGTTCTAAAGGATGTCTTTAGACTATAAGACGAGAAAACATAGGAGCAGAATGAGATCATTCAGCCCATCGAGGCTGCTTCACCATTTTATCATGGCTGATTCCAGATCCCACTCAACCCCATACATTTGCCTTCTTGCCACATCCTTTTCTGCCCTGACCAATCAGGAAACTATCAACTTCTGCTTTAAATATACCCATGAACATGGCCTCCACTGCAGTCTGTGGCAGAGCATTCCAAAGATTCAATTCCTTCTGGCTAAAAAAAATCCTCCTTACTTCTTTTTTAAAAGATTGCTTTGCCATTTAGTTCTGGATAACTCCACCATAGGAAATATCCTCTCCACACAACCTAACCCTGTCCTTTCAACATTTGGTAGCTTTCAATGAGATCACCACACATTCTTCTGAATTCCAGTGAGTACAGGCACAAAGCTGCCAAACGCTCCTCATATGTTAAAACCTTCATTCCCGGAATCATCCTTGTGAACTTCTTCTGGACTCTCTCCAATGACAACACATCCTTTCTGAGATATGGGGTCCAAAACTGTTGACAATACACCAAGTACAGACTGACTAATGTCTTCTTAAGCCTCAGCATTATCTCCTTGTTTTTATATTCTATTTCCCTTGAAATAAATGCCAATATTTCAGTTGCCGTCTTTACCACAGTCCTAACATGCAAATTAACTTGTTAGGTGTCTTGCAGAAGGACTCCAAAGTTTCTCTGTACCTCTGATGTTTGAATTTTCTTCCCTTTTAGATAATAGTCTGCACTTTGTTCCTTTTACCAAAATGCTTTATCATACATTTCCCAACTCTGTATTCCATATGACACTTTTTTGCCTATTCTTCCAATTTGTCAGTCATGCTGCGATCGCATTGCTTCCTTACCTCTACCTACCCCTCTAGCTATCTTCGTATCATCTACAAACTTTGCCACAAAGTCATGAAGTCCGTTATCTAAATCACTGACAAACAATGTGAAAATTAGCAGTATCAATACTGACTGTAAGGAACACCATTTGTCACTGGCAGTCAACCAGAAAAGGCCTTCTTTATTCCCACCTGCTGCCTCTGGCCTGTCAGCCATTCCTCTATTGATGCTGTCATGGGCAAACCAAGTTTGAAACGGGGTCCAGAATTGACCCTATGAACTGTGCTGCTATTAAGAGAGAGAGAGGGAGGCATCCAGAGCAATGAGAGAGAGAGAGACAGAAACTGCTTGAAAGATTAATGTTACGGTTTCTTTTGCCTGCTTGTTTACCTTTTCCCCAAGGACACTTTGCCTGCTTGTTAAGGTTCCTGCAGAGAGAGCAGCGTGGAGTCAGTTGACGGACAGCTGGTGTCCAGTATGTGGAGATAGAAAGCATGTCCACTGGGAAACAGACAGACACACCATGAGACATGCAGTGAGGACACTGAACGAGCTTGGTACACCCACATGAAGGCGGGGGTTTTGGAGGATTGATTCATGGAAATCGATCAGTGGCTCACAGTGTGAAAAGGTGCGACCAGTGGGGAATTATTTGTGTGTCCTCCCTTACCTGGGTGATAATTCCACCACTGAAGAACGGTCGTATGTATAATGGTCATAGTCGGTGATCACAACAGTACTTCAGAAGACAACTGGACAATCGGCGGCAATGGCTAACTTCTCATCACCTCTCTCTCTCCAATGTTACTCAACCAACTACCTCAAACTGAACTGAACTCTCTTCATCATATCATAAGACTGTATCCATTTACCCCTAGGTTTGAAAGAGCCTGATTTTGGTTCCTATTTCCACACTTCTGTGTGTATGTGTGTGTGTGTGTGTGTGTGTGTGTGTGTGAGAGAGAGAGAGAGAGAGAGAGAGAGAGAGAGCTAGCCTGTTCAAAATATTTTCATTTATCTTACTGTGTTGCTTAGTTACTAATAAACACTATTAGTTTATAACAATACCAGACTCCAAAGTGTTTTTCCATTTCTGCTTGTTCTTTAAGCCGGTCACGGGGTACGTTACAAAATTGGGGGCCCGTCTGGGATATGAAAAAATTGTGTGGGGGGGGCTTGCTTGAATTGATTGGGGTAAATTCCCTTATTTGATTTGATTGTGTGGAAAAAAAGCAGAAATGGATGTAGATAAATTTTTGGCAGGGCCAACCTCTGAGGCATTAGAGGACGCCAGGAGGTTGGAGCTGTGGAGTATTGCAAAAAGTTGAATCTTCCGAAGGTGAAGTCTTTCATGAAGAGGTCAGAGATGCAGAGAGCCATAGCTGAGTATTATGTATCCAAGGAGGTGTTTCAAGTAGAGGAGTTGGAGTTGTTTCCTGAAAGTAACCCTAGCGGGTTTGAGACCCAGTTTCAGTTTGAAAGATTAAGGCTGGAGGCTGAGGAGAAGCAAAGAGCACAGCAGCACAAGTTTGAGTTATGAGTAAAAAAGCTGGAGGCTGAAGAAGCAGAAAGGCAAAGAGCAGAAGCGGCAATGGCTCTCCTCTTATCACCTCTCTCTCTCTCTCCAACGTTACTCAACCACCTCGAACTGAACTGAACTCTTTATCGTATCATAAGACTGTATCCATTTACCCCTAGGTTTGAAAGAGCCTAGTTTTGGTTCCTATTTCCACACTTCTGTATATATATATCATTGCTAACCTGTTTCATATATTTGCATTTTATAGTACTGTATTGCGTAGTTTACTAATGAACACTATTAGTTACTAGTAATACCAGACTCCAAAATGTTTTTCCATTTCTGCTGGTTCTTTAACCAGGTCACGGGGTATGTGACAATGTCAGTATCCTTCCTGTAGTGCCTTCTGATCAGTGCCCTCTGGTTCTGGACTCCCCTACTATAGAAAATACCCTCTCCACATCCATTCTATCTAGGCCTTTTACTATTAGATTGGCTTCCATACGATCTACCCTCAGTCTTCTAAACTCCTGTGAGTACAGACCCAGAACCATCAAACACTCCTCATCTGTTACCCCTTCCATTCCTGGGGTCAATTTTGTAATCTTCCTCTGTTCTGCTCTGATGCAAGCACATCCTTTCTTAGATAAATGGGCCCTAATTTGCTCATGGTACTCCAAATGTGGTCTGACCAATGCTTTATAAAAGCTGAGCATTACATCCTTGCTTTTATATTCAAATACTCTCAAAGTGAATATTAACTTTGCATTTATCTTCCTCATGACCTATTAAGCCTGAAGTTAATCCCTCAGCGGACAGCATCTGTGCTTCACCCACAGATACTTCATAGAGTCCGTGGGGGTTAATTCAGGATTAAGTGCTAAATCTGAGAGCTGCTTGCTACATAACATAACACTCTATTATGGAGCCAGCTTACAAGGGCGCTGGAAGCATTAGTGACAGCAGATTAATTTGACAACTGATTCTCTGCCCTGGTTTGCCAGCTCAGTGCACATCAGCTAGACTCAGAGCACAGGGCCAGTTCCAGAGCGAGCAGCACCTCTGTTGACAGAACAGCCTTTGGCAATCAGTGAAGAGCTTTTCCCACAAACTCAATGTTAACAATTCATCATCGGCTCAAAACACATGCTCACAATTACAAAGACAAAAATCATTTGAACTACTTTACAAAATAGATTTGGAGAAATATACTGCACAGAAAACAGGCTTTTCAGCCAAACTCACTCATGCTGATGAAATTACCTGAATGAGCTTGTCTCATTTGCCTGTATTGAATCTCTAAACCTTTCTAATCAATGCACCTTCTCTAATGTCTTTTAGATGTTATAACTATGTCATTAACTTAGCTTGTACAGAATTGAATTGAAAATACACATGGACTAAGATATTAATTGTCCTGTGGCCCACTTATGATCAAGACTCCCTCGAGGTGGTGGACCAGCAATGCTAAAGTACCACCTCCCACTGATGAGCTTAAGAACTTGGTATCTACCTCTATCAGAGTTGCTGGTCGCTTCCATCCAACAGTTTGTCGATTCTTCAGGTATCTATGCAGCTACTGAAGTGTTTACCAAAGATGATACACTGTCCGACTATCTGCCCCTCTGGATGTACTTAGTCCACACCCATGATGATCCTGCCTCTGCTGCCTCAGCTACAGCCCTGCTGGTTGACTTGATCTCTCTTCTAGTAAAGCCAAGGTCACGCAGTCACTTCTGGAAAGTGAACGCAATAAAGCCACGGTACCCTACTTCGAATGGATAGCATGAGACCTTCCACCCTCTGTCTCTGCACTCTGATCTTAATTCTGCATACTTGGTTAACTTGCGTTCGTGGGCTTCATCGATGTTGTCTTCCCAGGAGACTGTGAGTTCTCCAATAACCACTTCTCTACTGGTGTCAGACCAGATGATTATATCTGGATGCAATGTGGTGAAAACTTTCCCGTCCAGGTTGGCCTTGACACACCAATCATTGGCTGAAGAAAGTATGCTTGATCGTGGGCCTGCGCTGTACGCCCTTGACTTGGAGCCTTCCTTCACAAATGATATGCAATGTTTTGTGCAGCATGGGGCATGAGATAAGTTGTGCTGCAGTACCCTCTGCTCAACCGCTTCTGTTATAACTTTGAGAACGTTGTTATGTCTCCAAGTGTACATGCCGCTGGAAAGATTGACTCTGCATGTACTCAAAATATGCTGAAGTGTTCCCTTCTCACCACAAACAGCACATCTGTCTGTCTTATCTTCATACCAGGTGCCGAGGTTGGCAGGTGTTGGGAGCAGGTCATACACTGCTCTGTATAGAAAAGAAATGTGGAGCAGTTCCATCTGCTACAGGACATTCCAAGATAGATGTCATTGTTCAACATTTTCCCACCAGGTCCAAGCCCCTTGTTTGGTCAGGCCAACTGCTTTAGCTAACCTCTTCTCCTCTTCTACCTCTCGTATTTCATGCATTACAAGCTCACGACGCTCCTTACCTGTAGAAGATGACCACCACTTGTGGGTTGTCCATCCAAGTCCCTGGCAGCCTAGCTGGGTAGCCCCAACCGTCTCCTTGTACTTCAATCGAGACTCTGCCTCATCAACTGCTGCCCAGGCTGACCACTTCCTGCCTGATCTCACATCCGGCTGGATGTTCTTGATGACAGGGTGTTTTGAGTCTCGAAGCATCAAGAATGATCCTACCTTGGCTACCTTGACCTCTTCAACAAGGGATTGCACTAGGATGGTAAGCTTTGTCTGGCTACTGTGGATTGCAATATTAGTGAGGCTGCTCAGTACTCCAAGCCACTTCTTCACATACTTGTTGATCTTCCGTTTCATTGCCTCAACATGGGACATTGCCACTTCATAGACAGTTAGTGGCCACATTATCCGTGGCATCAGTCCATACTGCAAGCACAACAACTTCAACTTGCCAGGCAAGCCACACTTGTCGACAGACATCAGACCTCTGCTGATCTGTTCTCCTATCTCTTGAACCCTCTTGGTGTCTCTCAGCTCCTCTGTGTATCATCGCCCGAGGCTCTTAACTGGTTGGTCCTGAATGGATGGAATCTCCTCTCCACAAAGGGTGAAATGAAAGTCAACCAGCTTTCCTCTCCTAAGAACAAGGCTCCTTGACTTCTTGGTCTTGAACTTCATTCTTACCCAGTCCATCAGCTCCTCGAGTCTAGATAGTACACTTTCCACTGCCTCAGTGCTAGGACCCAAAAGGGTGAGATCATCCATGAACGCTCATATTGGTGGCAATTCCCCTCTGCCATCAAGTGCAACACCTAGTCCCACTGATTCTGCAGCCCTCACAATGACCTCCATGGCTAACACAAAAAGGATGGGTGAAATCACACATCCCATGGGGATACCAATGTCCAAGCTCTGCCACCTAGTTGTAAACTGCTGAGTGGAAAACCTCATCTGGAAATCACTGTAGTACTGCATAATGAAGTTCCTCACCTTAGCAGGAATCCACAGGAATTCCATCGCAAACTCAATCAAGACATGGGGAATGGGACCATATGCAGTTGCAAGATCAAACCAAACTACAGCCAGACCTCTTCTCAACCTTTTCGATTCCTGGATGGTATGCCATATCATACTAGTACGTTCAAGGCATCCCGGGAAGCCTGGTATTCCTGCCTTCTGCACAGATGTATTTACCAATCCATTCTCTATCACAAATGAAGATATTCTTTCTGCTAGAATGCCAAACGTAATCTTCCCCTCTACATTTAGGAGTGAAATTGGTCAGAACTGATTCAATGTAATAGAAATCTCTTCTTTCGGGATGCACACTCCTTCAGCCTCACTCCATGACAAAGGAACAACACCTTGTCTCAACACCACCTTTAACAATCTCCACAAGTATTTCCTCAGCTCTTCATACTTCTTGAACACCTTATACGGCACTCCATTAGGTCCTGGCACTGAACCTGACCTTGTCTTTCTGATGAACTGCTCGACTTCTGCCAGTTTGGGTTCTGACAGATCGAACTTCACTCCTGGCTTGGTAGGCTTCACAAGCCCAGAAATGTCAAGCAAAGGAGCCTCCCACTGTTCATTAGAGTAAGTGTTTGCCAGATGATCCTCAAGTTCTTGTTGAGAGATGTTAAGCTGCCCACTCCTATTTTGTTCAAACAACCTCTTTGTGAACTGGTGAGGGTTCTCAAAGAATGCCTTTCTTGCCTTCTCTCTCTTTTTTCTCTTTTTACGCTGTGACTCTGCATGATGGAGTGATGCTAACTTAATTCGAAACTACTCTCAGAGATCAGCAAGCCCTGGCTTGTCACCCTCACTTGCTACCTTCCACCTCTGTCTCAACGATCTAAGCTCTCTCCTCAACCTACTAATCTCCTTCTGGCGCCTGCTTGGTTGCTGTGTAGGCTTTGCTTTCTTCAACTCAACTAAACCAAACCTGTACTTTCCAACATCACAAATCATATCGCCCATCACTTCCAACTTTCTCTTTGATATTCCCATGAGAGTGTCTTCCAACATCACACTGATATCCTCATCAAACACACGCCAAGCCTTCTCGTCTGCCATTGCTGGCCACTTGAGCTTCCTCTTCTCTACCACCTCACCACCGCCATCATGCGAAGGATCTACCTGGGTACTGTGGTCTGCAACCTGACCTGGGTTATCTCTCGTCTGACCTGGAGTATGATGACTCTCTCCAGAGCGAATGGCTGTGGCTTGTGCATCAGTATTTGAAAAGACCACATCTTCTATGCTTGGTGAAGTAATTTCATCTTCATCCATTGGGATGGAATTGCACATAATTAACCTGGGATAAGTTTAGCCAGAGGATTTCCCAGCTTGAGAACTGGGAAAAAAAGTGGAAGGTCACTCTCTCTTTTTGGACTCTTTGGAAAGTCTATGGTGGAGCAGAGGGGCGGACGTCTGAGTGGAACACAGGTTTTACAATTGTGCAGTTATGGTGATTTCTTTCCACAGATACCTATTAGCCTCAATGGGAGATCAGCCTTGAGATCAATTGCACACCGACTAGCCGATTCAGATCATTCGAGGTCTCGGGGCTGCCATAGCATTCCTCAGCTGGCCACAAGAAAATCTCAATTTATTCACGATGCCTCAGGACCTAAGTGCTGCCCTTCAGGAGCAGGGGTTTGGGTTCAAAGATATTAAATGGTTTAAAGTGCTGACCACCGATTTGCTATGATGGAAGCGGTTGAGGTGACTCTATTTTTGCAGAAAAGCTGATGCCATCCAATCATGGAATTTACAGTTTGTAACTGTCCATTTGTTTTACCATACTCTATGAAAAGCATCCACTTTTTGTGACAGAAACCATAGCAGATCATAAGTCTGTTGGTTGTTCAAGCTCTATCTGGAGATCTAATGGAGACCTCCCATCCTTACCCAGTCTGGTTTTTCATCACTCTCAACCAGACATCAAGACTCCTGACTCTTAATCTGCCTCCTGACAAACCTCTCGATAGGCTAAAGTCACCGGTAACTATCGAGAATGGTCGTTCATCAACAAGGCAGTTTCAATTTGACAGCTCTTATGGTGGGATTTGAAATCATTTTGATGGCCCAGACTGCTGGATTACAGACTAGCAACTTACTAGCAACTAGTGCCTTTGCTACAGTCCCATCGGACACAGCTCTGCTTAAGGTCACCTGCTCACTGAAGTCTCTACCTCTCAGTTAGACTAACTTGACAAGATGACTCAACATTTGGACTGACAGATTTAGCCCTTCCTTTCCAAAAAACTGAAAGCTTTCTCAATGTCATATTTGAGAACAAAATTAATAAATGACTTTGACTGTTTTGGATCTTATCTTTATTTCTGTTGTTTGACTGGCATGACTTTTCAAACAGAATTCCAGAACACTGTGATCTGAACAATTTGTAAAGCAACTCCTCATTACACAATAATCATTTTAGGTTTTTTCTTTCTTTATCAATCAATTATTAATTAAAAATGAGTATATAATATATATAAATAAGAGGAGAATTATCTCAAATATCTATATCAATAACAATTTATATAGAAGGTAAAATAAACATTATCAAGATCATACATATTATTAACCTAACAGTATGCAATAATGAATAAGATTAGTATTTTAGCTTCAAGCCTATCCTGGTTTATGGAGCAATTCTAATCCCCATCTCATTTTTCTCATAATTAACCCTCCCCATTATTCCCAGTATTTGTGAGGGATAAGCTCTATCAGGCCCACAACACTGCTAAACGCTTAATAATGATTCATATTTCTGCTTAACAATTAAAAAAAATGTTTAAGATGGAGAAGTATCCATTGAAAAATGCCCATTGTTTCCAATCGTGTCCATTGCAGATGGAATTACCATGACAGGAATACACAGCGGGCACTGGGTCAGAAAGTCCTTTTTAATTCCATCAGTGTCCTTTCCTTAATTTATAATTCAGAGACTTAAACTTTGTACTTTCTGGATGCCTATGATTTGTGAGTGTGGAACAAAGGTTCAGAATGGCCTGCAGCCATATTTCATTGAATGCAACAAAGCCTTGATAAGGTGAGACATTAAGAGCTTATAAAAATCATTTAGCACATGGACATTGATGGGAAAGGTATCAGAATCATCAGAAATATATATTGGGAACAAAGAGCTGGAATGAGAATTCAAAATGAGAAAAGTGATTATGTCCAGATTCAGAGTGGAGTCATATAGGGTTGTGTTCTCTCACCTGACCAGATCAGCCTTTATAGTGAGACGGTTCTAAGAGAATTTCACAGCATTCTCAGTATGATAATTGCTGGATTCAATTTGAAAAAGTACGACACACAGATAGTGCTGATAGCTACTGTCAAAGAGAAGATCCAAGAAATACTGGATACAGTGGTTGAAGAATGTGCCAAGAGAGGATTGTCCATCAACTGCAAGAAGTCCAATATATGGTTTTCATAAAGAAGAAAGAAAGACAGGAATGAAAACTGAAATTGGGCAACAGAATAATTCAAAAACATGGTATTTCAATTACTTGGGGAGCACAATAGCCTCTGTCGGAAGGGCTTATGTTGAAATTTGAAGGATTGGGTTTGCTAAATGCACGTTCCAGCATTTGAGCAAGAGACTAAGGAATAGCATCATAACCATATAACCATATAACAATTACTGCACGTAAACAGGCCATCACATCGTCCCTGCAAACCCACAACCAAGATTAACCCTAACCTAATCATTTGACAATTTTGTAATGGCTGATCCTTTTCCCTTTCCTCCCCAACATTCAGCCTTCTCCCCATAATCCTTCATGCTCTGACTAGTCAAGAATCTAGCAACCACTGCCTTAAATATACCCAATGCCTTGTCCTCCAGAACTTCCTGTGGAAATTATTTTCATAGATTCGCCACACTCTGGCTAAATAAATCCCTCCTCATTGCCATTCTAAATGGACATCCTCCATTTCTGAGGCTGACTCCCACCACAGGAAACTGTCCACTGTCCACTGTCATGATGAGACCACACTTCGGTTGGAGAAACAACACCTTATATTCTGTTTGGGTAGCCTCCAACCTGATGGCATGAACATCGATTTCTCAAACTTCCAGTAATGCCCCCACCATCCCTGCTTCACCATTTCCCATCCCTTTTCAGTCTCTCACCTTATCTCCTGGCCCACCCATCGCCTCCTTCTGGTTCTCTTCCCCCCTTTTCTTTCTTCCTTGGCCTTCTATCCTTTTCACCAATCAACTTTCCAGCTTTTTACTTTATCCATCCTCCTCCAGGTTTCACTCATCACCTTGTGTTTCCCTCTCCCCTCCCCACCAACTTTTAAATCTACTCCCTAGCTTTTCTCTCCAGACCTGCCAAAGGGTTTTGGCTCGAAACATTGGTTATATTTTTTTCTATAGATGCTGACTGGTCTGTTGTGTGTGTTGCTTGGATTTCAAGCATCTGCAGATTTTCTCTTGTTTGTGACAGGAAATGCCCATTCCAAATCTACTCTACTGAGGGCTTTCAACATCTGATAGGTTTCAATGAGGCCCCCCTTCATTCTTTTGAATTCATATGAGTATAGGCCAGGAGCTAGAAGTCGGTCCTCACATGGCAAACCTTTCAGTCCTAGAATCATTACAAATGAACCTCCTCTGAACAGTCTCCACTTTGACCACATCCTTTCTTAGATACTTCCTCCTCTTTAATCGTCATAGTTTCCATAACTTCCCTATTTGTTTCCCTTACCTTACACAATTCAATATCCTTCTCCTTAGTGAATACCGAAGAAAAGAAATTGTTCAAAATCTCCCCCATCTCTTTTGACTCCACACAAAGCTGTCCACACTGATTCTCTAAGGGACCAATTTTATCCCTCACTATCCTTTTGCTATTAATATAACTGTAGAAACCCTTCAAATTTATTTTCACCTTACTTGCCAAAGCAACCTCGTATCTTCTTTTAGCTTTTCCAATTTCTTTCTTTAGATTCTTCTTACATTCTTTATATTCCTCGAGCACCTCATTTACTCCATGCTGCCTATATTTATTGTAGATATCTCTCTTTTTCCAAACCAGGTTTCCAATATCCCTTGAAAACCATGGCTTTCTCAAACTTTTAAACTTCCCTTTCAACCTAACAGGAACATAAAGATTCTGTACCCTCAAAATCTCACCTTTAAATGACCTCCATTTCTCTATTACATCTTTCCCATAAAAAATATCTGAGGGTAGGAAACTCAGAGTGTTTTGGTGCTATGTTCATTCCACACTAACACATGGAAACGAATGTTGGATGACATCAAAACTAAATAAAGGAGTCTTGAAGCTGCAGAAGTTTTTTTTTGAGAGGAATGTTGAAAATATTATCAAAGGACAGAGTAAAAAAATGAGGAAGTGCGATAGAAAGCCAATATATGAGGAGAGCTGAGAGCATCAATCAGGAAACAACGGGTGGAATTTCTGGGACATGTACTGAGGAAAAGAGCTCGAACATCTTGCATTGACGGGAAAAATTGTTGGAAGAAAATTTTGCAGTCAACAGCATGTGACATACATGAGTCAGATTGAGGGGTAGAGGGGTAAAAGTTCTGAAGAGCTTAGTAGAACTCCTCAGATTAAAGACAGACGGAAGACCATGATCGCCCACATCATCCAACATGACACATGATGATGATGATGATGATGAATGCTTGGGGCTTTCTGAAAAGATTGCATTTCTGCTAAATTAATTACTCTTGTGTTGATCATCCTAGAAAATGGTCTGAGGAAGCATGATTAGCCTGGAATAACCCCAACAGGCAGAGATAGGAGGGATGGGAATGTGTTTGAGCATGGAATCAGGCCCTTCAGCCCAACACATCGATGCCAGCCAAGGTGCCTTTCTGATCTAGTGATATTTGCCATATTCACCCCAAACATGTTGCATCCATGAACTTGTCCAATGTTTTTATTTAACAATATAATTGCCCCACACCTCTGTCGCACTGTTCCATCTACCTGTTGCATGAAAAACTTGCCCTTCAGGACACTAAAATATTTTCCTTCTCTCTTTAAATCTAGGCCCTCTAGTCTTACACTCCCTATCCTAGAAAAAATAGTCACAGAGCGCTGAGTTAGAACATAGAACATAGAACAGTACAGCACAGTAGAGGCCCTTTGGCGCATAATGTTGTGCTGACCCTTAAACCCTGCCTCCTATATAACCCCTTACCTTAAATTACTCCATATACCTGTGAATCACAGAGCTTTGAAATCGGCCTTTAACCCACTGAGTTCACACCAACTGTCAAGCATTCACTAAACCTGTTCTTTATATTGCTATGTTATTGAATCCTCTTTTACCGTTTTTCAGTTTGTTTTCAAGGACATTTATTTTGATCTGATTATGCTTCTTTCTTGTTACACTATGCTCTATTTATAAAGTAACAACTTAAAATCAAAATTCAGTCTTTTCAGAATATTCCAAAACCAAAATATATTCTAAATATTGTTGAAGTTGATTCTCCTGTTGAGCCATTCAAAGAAGATGTCTATCTGCCCGTTCTTTCAATGTCTGCTTGAAAAAGACATAGAAGCTTGTTCAGAATTTCTGATAGTGGTCCATAAGCCTGTTCAAATATCACACCCTTCCACACCCACCCAATATTTCCAATTCCCTGAGCACTTGGCTCCAGGTAACACTTCCCACTGCAGACTTATCCATGCTCTAGACGTCAAACAGCACCTGGGAATAAGCCTTGAAGATAGTAATGGAACACAAACAATAGAAAATCTGTAGATGTTGGAAATGGAAAGCAACACACACACACACAAAATGCTGGTAGCGTCAATGAAAAGAGTAAACAGTCAACATTTGAGGCCAAGAGCCTTTATCAGGACTGGATAAGAAGAGGAGAGGGCAGTGGAAGAAGGTAAGGGGGAGGGGAGGGAAAAAAAACAAGGTGGTAATTGATAGATCAAACCAGGAGTGGAGGAGGGGGTGAAGTAAATAGCTGAGGAGTTGATTAGTGAAAGAGATAGGGCTGGAGAAAGGGGAGTTTGATAGGAGAGGACAGAAGACTAATGAATAAAGAGAAGGTAGAAGAGCTCCAGAGGGAGATGATGGGCAAGTAAGGAGATAAGCTGAGAGAGGGAAACAAAAATGGGGAATGGTGAAAGAGAAGAAGGGAGGGGCAATACTGGAAGTTCAAAAATGGAGGTTCATGCCATCAGTTTGGAGGCTACTCAGACGGAATACAAGGTGTTGCTATTCCTACCTGAGTGTGGCCTCATTGCTGCAGTAGAGAATGTACATGAAAGTACATGACATAGAATGTATTCAGTGTTTATGATAGAATGTACACTCTGTACCCATTCCACATATATCTTTTGCCAGAATGTTAGAGTCCTGAGGGATATAGCTGCCTGGTATCAGCACATGGTGAACTAACCAGTTTAAGATGACATCTTATGGCCTCATTTCACCATTTGAACTGTGGGAGATCCATCTGTCCAGGGCAGTGTTTGTATGAATAATGATCATATAGACCTTGGGGAGATCCCAACTTCCCATGGAAGATGTTCTCTATCATTCTGAATGGCACTGCAATCACACTGATTTGAATAAGATTCAGAACCGCTCTTCAAAATTGGAATTTCATGAGGCGCTGTAAGCTATCCATAGCACCGAAATGTATTTTGTCACTGTGCATAACTTTATGTCCTTTTCCACAGAGTGACCAATTTCTTAGTTACAGGATTGGAACCCGGAGTGATCTTCTGCTGCTGTAGCTAATCCATTTCAGGGTTGTCATGCTGTTGTTCAGAGGCTCTTCAGCACACCACTGTTGTAATGCATGGTTATTAGAGTTAGGGTTGCTTTTCTGTCTGCCAGAACCACGCTGGCCATTCTCCTTTTACCTTTTTCATTAACAAGGTGTTTTTACACACAGAAATGCTGCTCACTGGATGTTTTATGTTGTTTTTCACACATGAAAATTCCAAGAGTTCAAGAGTTTTTAAGATACTCATTCCACACTGTCCAACAGCAACAATCATTCTTCCATGGTCAAAGTCACATAGATCACATTCTTCCCCATCCTAATGTTTGTTCTGAACAGCCACTGAAACGCTTGACCATGTCTGCATGATTTTCAATGAGGTCCCCCTTCATTCTTTTGAATTCATATGAGTATAGGCCAGGAGCTCGAAGTCAGTCCTCTCATGGCAAACCTTTCAGTCCTAGGATCAATTCAAATGAACCTCCTCTGAACCATCTCCACTATCACCACATCCTTTCTTAGATAGGGGACCAAATGCAGCTCACAGTTCTCCAAATGAAGTGTCTTAGGAAGCCTCAGCATTTCATCTTCGATCATTGCAACAAAGAATTGTCTATCAATGATCACAACAAGAGTGCACTTCTCACTCTCCTCTCCCTTAAAGGCTTCCTGAACCATCATGCCATGGTTAGGTTGTTCATCCGTCCTCCAGCTCCCACTCTCGATGTCAGATTCACTAATATATTCTAATTCAGAAGTTAGAGACTTTGAAAAGCCGCAAGCTATGGCTCAAGGAACGAGATGAGGTCCATGAGCCACAGACTGCGTATCACTAGTTCAGACTGAAGGAATCTCCAACTACCTATTGTGTGCAACATGTGTCAATGTGGTCCTGATTCCACCTACCCCTTTTGCAAATTCACCACGGTAGCATAGTGGTTGGTGTGATACTATTATCACAAGACGTAGAAGCAGAATTAGATCATTTGTTCCATCGCGTCTACGCCGCCATTTCATCATGGCTGATCCATTTTTCCACAGCCCAAACTCCTGACTTCCCCCAATAACCCTTCATGCTCTGACCAATCAAAAATCTACCAACGTCAGCCTTAAATATACATAAAGATTTGATCTGCACAGTTGCCTGTGCCAACAAGCTCCACAGATTGACCACTCTCTTGTAAAGATATTCTCCTTGTTTCCGTTCTTAAAGGACAGTCGCCTCCACCCCCATTTTAAGGTTGTGTGCTCCAGTCTTAGAGTCTCTCACCATAGGAAACATCCTCTGCACATACATTCTATTGAGGCCAGATTTTCATAACATCACCCCTCAACCTTCAGAATTCCAGTGAATACAGACCCAGAGCCATCAAATCTTCTTCATATTATAAGCCATTCAGTCCTTGGTTTTATATTCTGATTCCCTTGAAGTGAATGCTAACATTGAATTTACCTTCTTTACCAAAGAATCAACCTACAAATTAACCTGTTGGATGCTGCACAGGACCCCAAACCACTTTGCACCTCAGATTTTTGTAATTTCTTTCCGCTTAGAAGGTAGTAAAACTTTTCATATGTTCTAGTGAAGTGTACGACCATATACTTCCCCAACATTGGCTTCAATCTGCCATTTCTTTGGCCAGTCCCCTAATCTGTTTAATCCTTCTGTAACCTCCCTATTTCCTCAAACCTACTTGCCCCTTCATTTATCTTTGTATCATCTACAAACATTGTGACAAAGCCATCAATTCCATCATTCAAATCATTGACAAATAACATAAAAATAACAGTCACAACACAAACCCCTGAGGAACACCAATAACCACAACAACCAATCAGAAAAGGTTCCCTTTATTCCCACTCTTTGCCTCCTGCCATTCAGCAATGCTTTATCCATGCTAGTATCTTTCCTGTAACACCATGGGCTCAGAGCTTGTTAAACAGCCCTATGTGTGGCACCTTCTCAAAGGCCTTCTGAAAACCCAGGTGCGCAACATCAATGTATTCTCCTTTGTCTATCTTGTGTTTTATTTCTTCAAAGAATTCCAATACATTTGTCAGGTAAGATTTTCTCAAGGAAACCATACTGACTATAGCCTATTAGTGCCTCCATGAATCTGAAAATCACATCCTTTACAATCAACTCCATCATCTCCCCAACCACTGAGGTCAAATTAACTGGCCTCTAATGTCCTTTCTTCTGCCTCACACCTTTCTTAAAGAATGGGGCGACTGGGAAGTTCTGGAGTTTGGAGAACAGTTCCAGTCCCATCATGTTCAGAGTCTCTGTACATCCTCTGTGTGGAAAACATGGGATATTCCCAATTGCTCCAGTTTCTTTTCACAGTTCAAAGATCAACTGGGTTGGGACTTGGTCATTGCAAATTGTCCTGTGATTACATGAGGTTGTATCAGGATTTACTGGGTGGCACAGCTTGAGGGGCTGGAAGCCCTTGTTCCAAGTTGCATCTCAATCAATAATTAATAGATTTGGGGCATCTCATCTGACCTGCAGAGGAACTTGGGGTGGGATGGGAAAGAAACAGTTTTCATGGTTCATGTGAGTACCGACAATATAGGAAGAACAAGGAAAAAAAAACAACTGCTGAGGGAAGCAGCTAAGAACTAAATTAAAATCAGAAACAAAAGGTTAATAATCTTTTGTTAAAGGTTAATAAAGGTTGCATTGTTACTTAAGCTACATGCAACTTGGCACAGGATCAATAAGATTAGGGAGTGAAATATGTGGCTCAAAGATTGGAGGAAGAGAAGTGGGCTTAGATTCATGGTACTTTGGTTCCACTTTTGGGGAAGGATGGAGATGATTTGATTGGACAGGTTCCAGCTGAACCATGCTGCTACTCATGTCCTGACGAATCACATAACTAGGGCTGTAGACTGAGCTTTTCACTAATTAGCAGGGAAGTGGGTTCGACAGATTGCAAATGGAATGAATTTATTATTGTCATATGTACCACGATAGAGTGAAAAACTTTCCTTTATACTGTTCAGACAAATCAGATCAGATCATTAAACAGTGCAATGAGGTAGGACAAGGTAAAACAATAATAATGCAAAATAATTACAATTATTCCTGTAACTATAATTGTAAGTATAATTACAATGATCTGCAGGATCTTTGGGGACCTAAGCCATCCCAACCACAATCTATTCCAGCTGCTACCATCGGGTAAACGGTACCACAGCATAAAAGCCAGGACCAATAGGCTCTGGGACAGCTTCTTCCAGCAGGCCAAGAGACCGATGAACTCACACTGACTTGAGTGTCGTCTATATTACATTGACTGTTCTATTTAATTTAAATTATTAGAAATTACCATGACTGCACATTGCACATTTAGATGGAGATGTAACAGACAGATTTTTTCTCCTCGTGTATGTAAGAAATAAAGTCAATACAGTTCATTAAAAGTAAGGAGAAGTATGGTTGAAATAAAAGCATCCAGGACATCTTTGAGGAGTGGTGCCTCAAAAAGGCAGTACCCATCATTAAGGACCGCCACCACCCAGGACACGCCCTCCTCCCATTGCTACCATCACGGAGGAGGTACAGAAGCCTGAAGGCACACACTCAATGATGCAGGAATAGCTTCTTCCCCGTCAGATTTCTTACTTGTTTAATTTTAATATATATGTGTCTGTGTACTCTTACTGTGATTTTCATGTTTTATTATTGTGTAATACGATGTACTTCTTGTGCATAGCAACAGATTTCAAGACATATATCAGTGATATCCAACCTGATTCTGATTCTGAATACAAAAGGGGATACAAAAAGGCTTTTATTCAGACATATAAAGAGTGAAAGAGGTTAGAATGGATATTGGATGGCTGGGAAATGACACTGGAGAAGTAGTGAAGAACACAATAATGGCAGAGAACTGGACACGTACTTTGTGTCAGTCTCCATTGTGTCCAACACAAACACTATGCCAGAAATTCAATCCTGGGGCAGAATTGCGTATCGTCGCTTTTAATGAGAAGTTACTTGGAGAGTTGAAATTCTTGGAGGTGGATGGACAATATCACAGGGTTCAGTGAAAGGTGGCTGAAGAGATTGTAGAGGCATTAATAGTTCAATAATCTCTAGTCAGGAATTGTTCCAGGGGACTGGAAAATCACAAATGTCACTCCACTCTTTGAGAATGGGGGGGGGGGGGGGGAAATACTGGAAATTATAGGCTGCTTAGCAAGATTGCAGTAGATGCTGCAATTTTATCATCCATATTAAGGATGAGGTTTTGAAAACAAAAGATAAAATAGGACAAAGTCAGAATGGTTTCCTTCGAGAGAAATATTGCCTGACAAATCTTTTGGAATTCTTTGAGGAAGTAACAAACAGGAAAGATGAAAGAGAGTTAGTGGATGTTTTTCACTTGGATTTCCAAAAGGCCTTTGACAAGGTGTACACGCGAGGCAGCTAAATGAGGTTAGAGTGTTCTTCAATGTGAAGGAACTTTGACTCAGCTGTTGAGGGAGGATGGTAGATGGTAATCAGGAGGAGTCTCCCTTAACCAGTTTTAGATTAGTCATGTGATTTTGTGGGGTCTGTCATCACCTAGAGCAAAAGATGTTGGGAATGGTGAGGGTGGAGTGTTGCTGGATGGGTGTGGGAGAGACGGCAGAGACAGAGGGCCAGCTTTGGGGGGCTGTGCAGGTGCAGGCGTACCTGCCCCGAGTCACATTGGCAAGGTCATTTGATTTCCATCAATTAGTTTATTAATCATTACAGAATGTCTTTTTTATGCTTCACACAGCATCCCTCTCCATTCCCCTTTTCCCAACAATGATTCCCTTCTCTTTTCCCCCTTCCCACTTTCAGTCTACAACAAAGACCCATATCAGAATCAAAGTTTATCATCACTCTCATATGTCATGAAATTGTATTTGTTTTTTGCAGCAGCATTACAGTGCAATACATGACATTTACTACAGTATTTTACAGAAGTCTTAGGCTCCCCTAATATGTGTGTGCCCGCACCAAAGAATTTTGTACCGTACTGAGTCCATGAATATAGTAGTAGTCTGCAGTTGAATACGATCCAGCAGGTCTTATGCCAAGACAACATTGGGAGCAGCACTGACTCAAGAATGCGCACAGCACCACACCGCCTCTAGCACTCCGGTGGAGACCCCAAATATAATCCTTCTGGATGGTGCAAACAGACGTCTCTGCGGCTTGAGTCCTAGTCCTTGCTGTGACTGGGGCCGCACAGACCCTGCACCATCCGTCAATGAATGAATTAATTGGATCTGCACCTCCCACACCACCAATGGCAATGGAATGTTGTGATCACAAGACTGAGTCTTTGTGTTCTGATGAAGGGTTTCGGCCAAAACATCAACTGTTTACTCTTTTCCATAGATGGTGCCTGATCTGCTCAGTTCCTCCAGCATTTTGTGTGTGTTGCTTTGGATTTTCAGCATCTACAGACTTTCTTGTGTTTGTTATCTTCTCCCTCTCCTTGTTTTACCTCTCACCTACCAGCTTGTACTCCTACACTTCCCTCCAGCTTCTATTCTGGCTTTCTCCCCCTTCCTTTTCAGTCCCATTTGAAATGGGCTCAGCCCAAAACATTGAGTGATGTTAGCAAAGAGGAAAGATCAGAAATATTTAGTGCATCTTGGTTCTTAATTCTCCTGGCAGCAACAGTGTTCACTTTAATGGGTAAATATGTGTATTTGATCTCCAGGGACAGTGAGGACACAAGATCCTCAATTGATTACTCTTTAAAAACAGATTTATCCAAATAGAAACTATTTGCATCGTTGCCCAATACTCCTCGTCAGGTGTCTCCCCTCCCTGAATCACAATACATATGGGGACAACCAACCGAAATCTGATGCAGCAACTTCAAGTTCTTTGTCACAGGTAAATCTGAGTTTTCTGAGTCTTTGATTCTTTCTGAAATAATTATTGTCAAGCTTTAAATTGTACTTCAATTTATATGAATGTTCATTTTAATTATGCTCTGTTAATAACATCATAGACGCATGAATGATTGAACTATTTTTCACAAGGTGATGAGAGAGTTTCATGAGGGTCGGCAGTGGATGTATCTACATGGATTTTATTAAGGCAAACAGACAAGTATTTGTTTTTCATAGCATACAGACATGTTTGACTGTTACTTTGTAGCTGTAGATTAAATCCTTTGCAATTTACAAGTTGCTATTCCTTAATACATGGTAAATATCAGATTGCATATGATGTTTTACAGAATGAGCAATTTTGTTACAACATCAGTCATTAATGCTTCCTAAACTACATGAGCAGACAATTGTATTAAATTAGTTTTGACGTGTCATATGCTCAGAGATGTTCTTCTGCACATCACTTATGTAACAGGAGGTTATTGGACTTAATATTGCCTTCCTGTCAACTTAACCAGTCTGGCCATTCTCCTCTGACATCGTTCATAAAGAAATGATTTCACCCACAGAACTGCTATTGATTAGGTGCTTTTTTTTGTTTCTCTCACCATTCTCTGTAAACTCTGAAAACTGTTGCGCATGAAAATCTCAGCAGTTTCTGAGAAACTCAAACCAGCCTGTCTAGCACCAATGATCATTCCATGTTCAAAGTTAATAGACAATAGGTGTAGGAGTAGGCCATTCGGCCCTTTGAGCCAGCACCACCATTAAATGTAATCATGGCTGATCATACACAATCAGTACCCCGCTCCTGCCTTCTCCCCATATCCCTTGACTCCTCTATCTTTAAGAGCTCTATCCAACTCTTTCTTGAAATCATCCAGAGAATGGTCTTCCACTGCCTTCTGAAGCAGAGCATTCCATAGATCCACCACTCTCTGGGTGAAAAAGTTTTTCCTCAACTCCGATCTAAATGGCCTAACCCTTATTCTTAAACTGTGGCCTCTGGTTCTGGATTCCTCCAACATCAGGAACATGTTTCCTGCCTCTAGCATGTCCCTTAATAATCTTATATGTTTCAATCAGATCCCCTCTCATCCTTCTAAATTCCAGTGTATACAAGCCCAGAAGCTCCAATCTTTCAACATATGACAGTCCCACCATCCCGAGAATTAACCTCGAACTGATGTTACACTCCCTCAATAGCAAGAATGTCCTTTCTCAAATTTGGAGACCAAAACTGAACAATACTGCAGGTGTGGTCTCACCAGGGCCCTGTACAACTACAGAAGGACCTCTTTGCTCCTATACTCAACTCCCCTTGTTATGAAAGCCAACATGCCATTAGCTTTCTTCACTGCCTGCTGTACCTGCATGCTTACTTTCAGTGACTGATGAACAAGGACACCTAAATCTCACTGTACTTCCCCTTTTCCTAACTTGACTCCATTCAGATAGTAATCTGCCTTCCTATTCTTGCCACCAAAGTGTATAACCTCGCTTTTATCCATATTAAACTGCATCTGCCCACTCACCCAACCTGTCCAAGTCACCCTGCATTCTCCTAACATCCTCTGCCACCCAGCTTTGTGCCATCTGCAAATTTGCTAATGTTACTTTTAATCACTTCATCTAAATCATTAATGTATATTGTAAATAGCTGCAGTCCCAGCACAGAGCCTTGTGGTACCCAACTAGTCACCGCCTGCCATTCTGAAAAGGTCCCATTAATCCCTACTCTGTTTCCTGTCTGCCAATCAATTTTCTATCCATGTCAGTACCCTACTGCCAATACCATGAGCTCTAATTTTGCCCACTAATCTCCTATGTGGGACCTTATCAAAGGCTTTCTGAAAGTCCAGGTACACTACATCCACTGGCTCTCCCCTGTCCATTTTCATAGTTACATCCTCAAAAAATTCCAGATTAGTCAAGCATGATTTCCCCTTCGTAAGTCCATGCTGACTCAGACCGATCTTGTTACTGCTATCCAAGTGTGCCATTATTTCATCTTTTATAATTGCCTGCAGCATCTTCCCCACCACTGACGTCAGGCTAACTGGTCTATAATTCCCTGTTTACTCTCCCTCCTTTCTTAAAAAGTGGGATAACATTAGCTACCCTCCAATCCTCAGGAACTGATCCTGAATCTATAGAATATTGGAAAATGATTGCCAATGCGTCCCCCAAAGAGCCACCTCCTTAAGTACCCTGGAATGCAGACCATCAGGCCCTGGGGATTTATCAGCCTTCAGTCCAATCAGTCTATCCAACACCATTTTCTGCCTAATGTGAATTTCCTTCAGTTCCTCCTTTACCTTAGGTCCTCTGGCCACTATTATATCTGGGAGATTGTTTGTATCTTCTGCAAATCCTTTCACTGCCTCTGCGTAACTGATCCCTTGAGTTACTTTTACTTATTGTATCTCAGCTGCCTTCTTGCTATTAATGCACACTCGATAAGCCGCACTGTGATCCTCGCCACAATTGCAACACTTCAGCCTAGCACCCACCTCATATTTTCCATATTCATGCTCTCCAGCGCACATCCCACATCTTTGTTTCCCTCTGCAGACCGTCACAATATGTCTAATTTTCTGACATTTAAAGCATCTTAAAGGCAGTGGAATATATATTCTTACTTCATAACACATATACCGTAAATAAACTTTAGTCGGTAATTTCTCTTCATCAAATTTAATCATAACCGATAAACTATCACACTTTTTCCCATTTCTTGTAACTTTCAAACATTTGGCCTCAATAATTTTTGCTACTTTTATGTTCTGTTTAATCTCATCCATAGTAACTTTTGGCCTCGGCCCAAAACGTCAACAGTGCTTCTCCTTATAGATGCTGCCTAGCCTGCTGTGTTCCACCAGCATTTTGTGTGTGTTGATGTCATAGTAACTTTTGTTGGTATCCCCCAAATAACTCCTCTAGTCTACTTTCTATTGTTGGGAGTTGAGCATTGTACTTTTTTGCTGTCTATTTTATTCAATCTTATCACTTTGCCTTGCTGAGCACTATCCCTACAAATCACTAATAGCAATCCATTTCATAAAATCTTTGCTATTTTGACCTCACCAATAAGTTTGTTGATTATCTTCATCAAATAAATCAGGTTCCAATCACCAAACAACATCTCATCTTCACTCAATTTTATAATTGCTTTAATCTCATTTTCATTCCATTGTTTGGCTGTCCTATTTTGATCATCCCCTGGTTCCTCAGAGTTCAACAGCTCATACCTCCATTTTCTTTACTTACTCTTTTTACTCCATTCCTCTTTCCCACTGGCCTCCATCTCAAACTCACTTCCACCATCCAGTTCATCTCTGACCCACAACTGACTCAGCAGTTCTTCCAACCAGCTCTGCATTGAAGCTGACATCTTGCTCAACCCACTCAGCAGTTCCATTCCACAACTCAGTCCTCCATCTCAATTCCAGTTCAGCCACCAACCTATATTCCTCTGAATGTCTTGACCATGCATGCTTTTATGTATTAAGTGTCTGCCTCACAATTGGAGAATGAGATATTGGCATTAATGAGTGTAATGAGATGCACAGGTGAACCTAATAAAGTGGCCATTGAGTGTATTGTGCTCTGCTTGGGCTGTCCTGAGCCATTTCTCTGCCAGTGAGTTATTTTTGAAATACAGAGTTTCTGGTAAGTTGGAAGCACAGGAGCCAATCTCCCACAAGCAGAATGTTATGACTATGTTTTTGATATTGATGTTGATTGAAAGGTAAAGGATTGAACACCAGGGAGAACTTGCATACCAATCCCCAGGAACATGGAAATCACCCAAGTGGTGTAACATCTCAGTCTGGATTCCCTCAGCATTGCATTGAAATAGCTGCCTGAATTTAGCACTGTTCACTAGATTGGGCCTCAAACCCACCCTATTGCCTTGGGGAAAGGGTGACACTACCTGGGCACATTTGATACCAAATACATACACTTAAGAAATCAGCACAGAAACAACATTAGGGAAATGGAATACAACATGATAAATTATATAAACAAGCTTCGCATAGTCATCAGGAGAGGAGCTTGCAGCTCACATTGAATAGAAACTAAAACATCGTCATTGAAAAGAGAATCATATTTTTAATATTATTCTATCCAAAATGGGAAAGTGTTCTAAAGCAGTCTTTACATTCCTAAAAACTACCAGACATTGTACTGCTGCAGATAACCAAATATCTTCAGAGAGGTATGTGATTGTACAGCCAACATATGGTAACTGAATTTCACACAAATATAATGTTGGCTGTAATTGAACACGCACTACTTAAACTACAAAAATACAGCAATGACTTTTAAACTGAGCTGGTTTACTGACCGAGCTCTCAAAAGATAAATCTTTGTTGAGATACAATAATATTGCTGTATTCAGTTCACCTGTATGCTCAGGTGTCAGAAAGATTCTACTTCTCAATTTGTAGTTTCCAGAAGTCATAGGAGCAGAATTAGGCCATCCAGGCCCATTGAGTGTGCTTCACCATTGCATCTTGGCTGATTTATTATCACTCTCAACCCCATTTGCCTGCCTTCTCCCTGGAACCTTTGACAACCTTATTAATGAAGAATGTGTCAACCTCAGATTTACATATCCCCAATTACTTCACCTTCACAGCCGTCTGTGGCAGTGAAATGCACAGATTGACCACCCTCTGGCTCATGAGATTCCTCCTTATCCCTTTTCTAAAGGGACATACTTCTACTCTGAGTCTGTGCCCTCTGGTCCCAGACTTCCCCGCCACAGGAAGTATCCTCTCTACATCAACTCTATCTAGGTCTTTCCATATCTATATGGTTTCAATGTCTTTATTTTCTCTTCCCCAGAACTATCAAAAGTGAGATCTCTTCCACCAGACGATGGCCTTCCAACAAAACACTTGTCTTCCTGGCATTTCTCCTGCTGATTGTTAACCCTGAGTTTTCCAAAGCACAAAGAAGGCCAAATGTACATCATTTAAGTGACAATGAAGGTGTGAATTCAACAGACACTATGAAGGTGAGTTGATTTACCTCCACTTCTTTAAATTTGTGCAATGTTAAATGTCTGCAATTCCAACAGTTGAACAGGTTCATTAACTCAAGATCAAGTACAATTTTCTTGTCATCTGTACAAATATACCATCATTCCTCTGGAACTCGGTGCAACGATAAAACATTTATCACACACAGCACATAAAACAAAATATTACCACAAATAAATTCATAAAACATTATTCACAATGCATGTAGAGTACGGCACAAAAAAATAGTCAAACAGTAAACAGTTCACTGTCCTGTGACAAGATATTGATGGTGGCAGGGCATTCATTGGTTTTGTAACCTAATGGGAGAAGCTATTACTCAGTCTGGCAGTTATAGTCCTCAAGCTCCAGTGCCTCCTTTATGATGATTATGGGTCAAAGAGATTGTGAGATGTGTGGCAGGGATCCTCGATGATGCTATGGGCCCTTGACTAATTCAAGTGTGTCAGATCATTATTATTCCAAACAACATTTTTTTAATATAAAACACCAATGTTTTGAATATATTGAACATATGAAACATGAACATTCCCAAGTCAAGTTGAGTTTATTGTAATGAACAGAAGTTCGATGAGGTACAGGTACAGTACAAAGAAACATTTGCACCAGTGAGGATAAAGAACTGGAGAGGATTCTTAGAGACAGGATTTACAAGCATTCCCTGCAGCCAAGTTACCCTGCATCCCACGCCTCCAAACTATCTGAACAAGCCTACCTTGGGGAACTGTGTCAAACGATTTGCTAAAATTCATGCACCATATCCAATGCTCTACCTTCATCAATTTGTTTTATCACTTCCTCAAACAGATCAATCAGACCTGTGAGGCATGAGCTGCCCTTCACAAAGCCATGTAGACTATCCCTAATCAGATTAGGCTTCTCCAACTTCTCATCAACACTGTCTCTAATCATCCTCTCCAATAGTTTGCCCATCACTGACATAAGCTCACTGGTGTACGATTCCCAGGATTATCCCCATTCATTTTCCTGAACAGAGGAATAACATTTGCCACAATCCAATCTTGTGGTACTGCACCTGTAGCCAGTGACAAAGAAAAGATTTCTGCCAAAGACACAACAATATTTTCCATCACTTCCCATGCGAGCCTGGGTATATCCTGTCTTATTCCAGGGAGTTATCTATCATAGAATTCTCAGTACTTCCATCACATAGACTTACTGAGCATCACCATGTTCCAGCAAATCATCCCATTCTACAATGAACTCACATTCAACAAGTTCCCCCTCACTGATGAATACTGAAGCAAGTTATTCATTGCAGAACTCCCCTACCTCCTCCATAGGTTAAAAGATCAGTACAACATCATGGGCTGAAGGGCCTGTATTGTGCTGTACTGTTCTATGTTCTGTATTCTAATATGATAGATTTCCAGCTATATCTGTAGTATGCTTGATCTGGAGGGCAAAATTGACCATACATTACTTTCAACTTGACAGCTAAGATTGTTTTGGAATTGTCACATTCGTTGAAAGAGTGTGTGATAAGGGGTAAGCCTCTCACCAGAAGTGCAGCAAATTCCTGCTGTGGCACATTTTCCACCATTCCTGCCACAGATCCTGCCTGAGGGTTCACAGGGTGAGGGCAGGTAGACTTCCTTCTGGCACCGCAATGTCTCAGAAGTTCCAATGTAGCAACCAATCTCCTCACCACAGCAAATGTTGCTTCCAAAGCATTGGCCCCTATTGCCAGGACCACATGGCAGACACTGGGAAAGAGCAGAGAATAGATTATATCAGCTAGGTCACTCCCAAAGACAGTTAAATAATAAATCATAAACACAAGAGATTCTGAAGATACTGGAAATCCAGAGTAACACACACAAAATGCTCAAGCAACTCAGCAGGTCAGGCAGCAACTATGGAGAGGAATAAAGAATTAACTGAGGAAGAGTCTTGGCCCTTCAGCATTTGTGTCTTATTCCAAATTATAAATAATCCTTGGTAAATTGGTTCATTATTGTCATGCATTTCACTGTATGATTTGATGTTTTGACGTACATGTGAAAAATAAAGTGAATCTATAAGAGTGGGACAGAAGCAGTTTGTCAGCCTTATGGTCTGTACTTTCAGGCATTTGAACCTTGTGCTCAATGAAAAGAGTACAGTCTTGCAGTATGGCCGCAGTGGAAGGGGACTCTATAGTTGGGGGTCAGACAGGCGACTCTGTGGGTGCAGGAAATAAACACAGTTGGTAGTTTGCCTCCCAGGTGCCAAGGTCCAGGATGTTTCTGATCGCGCCCAAGGTATCCTGAAGTGGGAAAGAGAAAAGCCAGAGGTCATGGTATGTATTAGTAAGAAAAGAGAAGAAGAGATTGCTGAGCCTCTGGTGATGATCTTTGCATCATAAATGGGGACAGGAGAGGTTCCGGAGGATTGGAGGGTTGCGGATGTTTTTCCCTTCCTCAAGAAAGAGAGTACAGATAGCCGAGGAAATTATAGACCAGTGAGTATTACTTCAGTGGTTGATAAGCTGATGGAAATGATTCTGAGAGGCAGGATTTATGAACATTTGGAGAGGCATAATATGATTAGAAATAGTCAGCATGGCTTTGTCAAAGGCAGGTCATGCCTTACAAGCCTGACTGAATTTTTTGAGGATGTGACTAAACACATTGGTGAAGGTAGAGCAGTAGATGTAGTGTATATGGATTTCAGCAGGGCATTTGATAAGGTACCCCATGCAAGGCTAATTGAGAAAGTAAAGAGGCAAAGGATCCAAGGGGACATTGCTTTGTGGATCCAGAACTGGCTTGCCCACAGAAGGCAAAGAGTGGTTGTAGACGAGTCATATTCTGCTTGAGTTCAGTGACCATTAGTGTGCCTCAGGGATCTGTACTGGGACCCCTACTCTTTTTGATTTTAATAAATGACCTGGATAAGGAAGTGGAGGGATGGGTTAGTAAATTTGCTGATGACACAAAGGTTGGAGGCGTTGTGGATAGTGTGGAGAGCTGTCAGAGGTTACAGCGGGAAATTGATAGGATGCAAAACTGAGCTGAGAACTGGCAGATAGTGTTCAACCCAGGTAAGTATGAGATGATTCATTTTGGTTGGTCAAATATGATGGCAGAATATAACATTAATGGCAAGACTCCTGGTAGCGTGGAGAATCAGTGGGATCTTGGGGTCCAAGTCCATAGGACACTCAAAGCTGCTACACCGTTTAACTCTGTGGTTAAGAAGTCATACGGTGCATTGGCCTTCAACAATCATGGGGTTAAGTTTAGTAGCCGAGAGGTAATGTTGCAACTATATGGGACCCTGGTCAGACCCCACTTGGAGTACTGTACTCAGTTCTGGTTGCCTCAATACAGGAAGGATGTGGAAACCATAGAAAGTATGCAGAGAAGATTTACAAGGATGTTGCCTGGATTAGGGACCACGCTTTATAAGAATGGGTTGAGTGAACTCGGCCTTTTCTCCTTTGAGCAACAGAGGATGAGAGGTGACCTGATAGAAGTGTATAAGATGATGAGAGGCATTGATCGTGTGGATAGTCAGAGGTTTTTCTCAGGGCTGAAATGGCTAGCATGAGAGTGCACAGTTTTAAGGTGCTTGGAAGTAGGTACAGAGGAGATGTCAGGGGTAAGTTTTTAACACAGAGAGTGGTGAGAGTGTGGAATGGGCTGCCGGTGGCGGTGGTAGAGGCGGAAACAATAGTGTCTTTTAAGAGACACCTGGATGGCTACATGAAACTTAGAAAAATAGAGTGTTATGGGTAAGCCTAGGTAATTTCTAAGGTAAGGACATGATCGGCACAGCTTTGTAGTCTGAAGGGCCTGTATTGTGATGTAAGTTTTCTATGCTTCTATGTTTCTTTGTTACATTTTTGGGTTAGAGAGGCAGCTGAATTACTTGCCTCTCTAACAGTTGAGGTGAATCAGTTAAGAATGGAGCAAGTGGCGGAAGGCGCCCAGTCACCGGACCTAATCGCTTAGGATCTCCGAATCTCTCATAAGATGCACTCAGACCCCTCGTTTGTTGAGCTGATCAGAGAAGTAAGAGAGGAAGAGAATGTGATGGAGGTGTGGGAGGTCTCCATCAGCAGGGTACAGTCTTTGGTAGTAACCCCCTTGGCTGAAGTGACCACTGATAACGCACCCCAGGGAGTTGTATAGGAGCTCGTGGCACAGTGGCAAACAACCCTATCCCTGAAGGCTTAGTGGGGCCAAGCTCCAGTGTATTGCTACTGATTGAGGGTATTTATGCTCGAGCCCTACATGACATCGACTCTCAGGTTACTCTGCTGTACCGTTTGTTTCTCAACTGGTATTTAACTCATTTACCATTGATGTCACTCAGTGCGCTAGAGATCTGGGGTCTTAGTACAGATGACTATCCGTGCGATGGTTCCTTGTGATTGGAGCTGGAGTTTTTGGAGGCAGGTGTGGGAGCAGCTACAGACCTTGATATATTAGTATTGGTTTGTCCGGACCCAGTCGAGAAGGATGAAGCTTCAATTCTTGTGGGGACAAATACGCCAATTGTGAGGAGGCTGGTGGGAGCCTGCAAGGAGAAAGCTGGGGAGAGCTTTCCGAACACATTGTCCATTTCACCCTGTATTCTGAGCTGCTTTTGAGAAAGTGCATGGCCGCACTGGGCTGGATGATGAGCATAAACAAGGGATTGTGTGGTACACCCATTCCAAACTTATCCTGCTACGGCCTAGGGAAGTAGCTTGTTTGACAGGAAATCCCAAATTTCCCGGAATGCCTAATGCTGAGCCCTCTTGTTGGATGCTCTGGAAAACCACAAGGAGGAGTCATGCTTACCTGTTGGGGGACGAGTGAGGCCTGAACTGCAGAATCCCTCGGTTGTACAGGTGAGCAGGATGCCAGTGGGTGTCAGGAACACTTCGGAGTGGGTGGTCAACCTCAGGCAGGGGATGCCAATGGTGCACCTCTTTCTGGGGACGGTAATGTCTAGAGTTCCCGTGAGACAAGCCAAGGAGAAACACTCTCCCAAGAAGGGAAAGTTAATTGCAAGTCATTCAACACCGGGGACTCCCCAATATCTGGAGGTTGGAAGAAGATGTTGATAGAGAAGATGTTGAAGCTGGAAGATGTCCTTTCTAATGACGATTTTGATGTGGGTTGTTCCAAGAACTCTTGCCACACCATCTGGGTGAGAGTGTACACCCTGTTCACAGGAAGGTCATAGCAACTGTGCCTGCAGAGGTAGAGGACATTCAGCAGCAGCTGCAGAATTTGACGGAAGCTGGGATCATCACTGAGTCCAGAAGCCCTTAAGAGTTTGCAATAGAGGTAGCCAGGAAGAGGAATAGGAAGGTACAGATATGTGTGGATTATCAGACTCTGAACAGGTGTACAGTCCCCGATCAGTATACGGTCCTGAGAATCGAGGTCACGCTGGCCTGCCTGAGCGGTGCAAAGTGGTTCAGTATGCTGGACATGAGGAATGGGTATTACCAGATCTCTATGCGTAAGGCTGACAAAGACAAGATGTTATTCATATGTCTACTGGGTTTCTTTTAGTTCAAAAGGATGCCCCAGGGCATATCAGGAGACCCTGCAAATTTCCAGTGTGTCATGGAGGAAACGGTGGGGGATATGAACATGCTTGAGCTATTTGTGTACCTCATCGTGTTCGTGCCCACCTTGGAGGAACATGTAGCGAGTATACTAAAGATGCTGGGCTGACTGAAAGTTGAAGGGCTAAAACATTCCCTGGACAAGTGCCAGTTCTGCAAGATGTCTGCCGACTATGATGGGAACATAGTCTCATGATTGGAGTAGCTACTATCCATTTAAGATAGAGGCGGTGACCACATGGCTAAGGCCCCGGATTGTGAGCACCTTGCGCTCGTTCCTTGGGTTCTGTGGGTACTATCAGAGGTTTGTGAAGGACTACTCTAAAGTGAGTCACCCTTTAAATCAGCTTCTGTGCAGTTACCCTCCCTTGGGGAAGAAAGGGAGGATGAAAGGAGAGGATGGTAAAGATTATCTTAGCCATTCAGAACTTTTTGGAGCAAGATGGGATGTGAAGTGCAAAGAGGCATTTCAGTTGCTGAAGGAGCTGCTGAGGAAAGTGCCTGTGCTGGCTTTTGCAAACCCCTGGTTGCCGTATTTTTTGCAAACTGATGCCAACAGAGAGGGCGTAGGGAGTGTTGTGTATCAGGATCAGGGCACAGGGTTGAGATCTGCTGCATTTGTCAGTCAGAGTCTGTCACCCTCTGAGTGAAACTACCCCACACACAAATTAGAGTTCCTGGCATTGAAATGTGCTGTGGTGGACAAGCTAAGTGTCTATCTAAATGGTGTCAAGTTCAAGGTGAGGACGGACACATTAACTTATATCCTAACCTCGACAAAATTGGATGCTGTAGGTCATCGGTGGTTGGCAGCGTTGTCTGCCTATGATCTCAGCCTGAAGTACTGGACAGGAAGTTGGAACATTGATGACGTTGCATTGTCCCAACATGCACATGAAGGGCTGGACAGGAACGGAAAGTGGGAGTGTGTTCTTGCCTCTGGAGTCAATGCCATGTGCCAGATTTCCATCACGGGGAAGGCAGAGGAAAGACAAGGGCAGAATCGAGCAGTAGATCATTTGGGAGCTTCTGATGGTGCCAATCCACAAGCTTACTGCACCCTGACTGCTCTGAAGCCAAAGCAGTTGCCAGAATTGAGCCCTGGATAAGTGGCAGCTGCTCAGCAAGCTGACCCATGTATTGGTACTGTTTGGTCAGCAGTTGCGAAGGGGGACACGGCCCAAGCAGACACGATGAAACAGTTTGTGGTGCCTCTACTACTGAGAGAATGACCCAGATTGGAGTTGAGGAACCAGATGCTATACCAGATCTCATCACTACCGTGTGGCCCTCGGCATTCCCAGCTGGTTCTGCTTCAGAAGTATCAAAGGATTGTGTTGAAGTTATTTCATGATGATTCTAATCAATGCACCTGTCCAAAAGTCTTCTAGATGTCATAAATATGTCCATTAACATAGTGTGTACTTAGTTAACCTGAGATAAATTTAGACAGAGAATTTCCCAGCTTGTGAACTGGGAAAATCTGTGGAAGGTCATTCTATGGAAAGTCTATGGTGGAGCACAGGGGCCATCTGCTGAGTGCTGGCTTTATAATTGTCCACTTGAGGTTTTATAATTGTCCACTTATGGGGATTTTTCTCCACAGATACTTATTAGTCTCAATGGGAGATCAGCCTTGAGATCTATTGCACAAAGACCAGCTAGTTCAGTTCATACAAAGTCTGGAGGCTAACATAGCATTCCTCAGCTGACAACAAATAAATCTCAATAATTTATTCACGATGCCTCATGACCTACCTTTTGCCCTTCAGGAGCTGGGATTTGGGTTCAAAGATATTAAATGGTGTCAAGTGCTGACCACTGATTTGCTGTGTGGAAGTGGGTGAGATCATTCTGCATTTAAAAAAAAGCTGAGGACATCCATTCATGGAATTTACAATTTTTAACTGTCCATTTGTTTTACAGTACTCTATGAAAAGCATCCACATTATGTGACAGAAACCATAACTGATCATAAGTCTGTTGGTTATTCAAACTCTGTCTGGAGATCTAATGGAGACCTCCCATCCTTACCCAGTCTGCTTTTTCATTACTCTCATCCCTGCATCTACACTCTTCTGCCTCCTGACGAACCTCTTAGTAGCATCAAGTCACCAGTAGCTACCAAGAACGTTTGTTCATCACCAAGGCAGTTGCAACTTAACAGCTGTTCTAGCAGGATTTGAACTCATTGAAGGGCCAGACAGCTGGATTACAGGATAGTAACTAACCCACTGTACTAAAGCCCCATCGGGCACAGCTCTGCTCAGGGTCACCTGCTTACTCAAGTCTCCACCTCTCAGTCAGAATAACTTGACAAGATGACTCAACACTGGGACTGACAGATCTAGTCCTTCCTTTCCAAAAATGTGAAAGCTTTCTCAATGTCATATTTGAGAACAAAATTAATCAAAGGCTTTGACTGTTTTAGGATCTTATCTTTATTTCTGTTATTTGACTGGCATGGTGTCACAAACAAAATTACAGGACAATGAGTTCCAATCAATTTGCAATGAAAGTCCACGTTACACAATAATCCATTTTGCTTTGGTACCTTAGTACAAACTTTCTCAATGTTTCTGTTAATATGTTACTCATTGAGTGAATAACACATAGTTGGTCCTGTTGAAATGATTTGAAGTGCCTTTTAATTTAATTAAAAATGCCATTTGATAATGTATATTGATAACTTTCAACAAAAGTAATCAGTTTATAATATTAGCTAAGCAGAGTCTGATATATCACATATCAGGAATTGTTTCTGTTCTCTTGATAAAACTAGATCTATGTAAAGGCAGCAAAGGAGCACATTATGAACATTAATATTTGCTAATCCTTCCCAGCAGTCTTCCAGAGAGAGGGACCCCAAAATTCTCAGCAGGTGATCAACTACAGCATTGCTAACAGGCTCAAGTTTCACCCAAGGAAACAGTGTTTTGATTTGCTTGCGTCCCACAGGCAGGAACAGTTCTCTGGAAGGACACAGAAATGTCGATGGCTTTTTGTCCCATCAAATCTATGTCAGCCCCAATCCTCTCCTGTCTCCCATGACCTTGCAAATTATTCTCTCTGTCATTCATTGGTCGATTTTGGGTTCCTCATCCCACAGGCAAAGAGATCCAGCTTGTAATTACAGGAGTAAATGCAATTTTCCCATTACTTCATTACCAGTATTTTAAATTAGTACCGTAGATTCCGGATTATAAGCCGCTACTTTTTTCCCACATTTTGAACAGCTTTGAACTCTGCGGCCTATAATCCAGAGCGGCTAATACATGGTTTTTTTTCATGCCGCCTCGTAAACATTTTGCCTCGTAACAGTAGACCAATAAAATTGATGAGTAGTTCACAGAGGTCCAATGAAATTGTACGATAAATCAAGCGCACTTTCACAATTAAATTATTGTAAATCAGTCATTTGTACTCACCCTCATCAACATGGAAAATACTCGAAGAAAAGCAAGACCCGAGCGCGTTACGCAAGCGCGTCAGACCCGATTAGACCCGATCGCGTTACGCAAGCGCGTCAGACCCGAGCGAAAACGCTGCTTTTAAGTTAAAGTCGATCAATAACTTTTCCTGGTAGGCTGCAGTATATATATTTTTACCAGTCGCTAGGAGATATTGGAATGTTGTTCGTGCTGTTCAGTAAAAAAGTATATGCAACGTAATTTGTGTTACCGATACGTATGTATATTTAAAAGTAGCGGTGCGGCCTAAAATCCGGTGCGGCCTTTACAATTAAAAAATTGATTTTATTTCTAAAATTAGAGCCTGCGGCTTTTAATCAGGTGCGCTCTGTAGTCCGGAATCTACGGTACCTCCTGAATCCTGAAATACTTGCTTTTGGCAATAATATCCTTTTAAACCAATTGCAATCTCATAATCATCTCTTTCTGTAAATTTTGTTAGAACATCAATTCGGTCACTTTGTTCCCTCAAGTCTATCCTGGTTTACAGAGCGATTCCAATCACTATCTGGTTTTCCTTGAGATTAATCCTCCCCATTATTCCCAGCATCTGTGAGGGAGGAGCTCTATCAGGCTCACAACACTGTCAATCTCTTAATAATGAAGCTTAATTCTACTTAACAGTTCAAAAAATAGTTTAAGATGGAGAAGGAAAATGCCATTGTTTCCAATCATGTCCATTTCAGATGGAATTACTGTGCAAGGAATACACAGCAGGCACTGCGATAAAAAGTCCTGTTTAATTCCATCAGTGTCCTTTCCTTAACTTGTAATTAGGATAATTAAACTTTGTACTTTCAGGATCTCTATAATTCGTGAGTATGCAACAGAGGTTCAGAAAGGTCTGCACCAATGTTTCATTGAATGCACCAAAGCCTTGATAATGTGAGGCATGAAGAGCTTATAAAAATCATTCAGCACTTGGATATCGATGGGAGAGATATCAGAATTATCAGAAATTTGTGTTGGGAACAAAGAGCAGGAATGAGAGTTGAAAATGGGACAAGTGATTATGTCCAGATTCAGAGTGGAGTCACACAGGTTTGTGTTCTCTCACCTGACCAGATCAGCCTTTACAGCGAGAAGGTTCTAAAAGAATTTCACAGCAATCTCAGTATGATAATTGCTGGATACAATTTGAACAACCTATGACACGCAGACAGTACGGATAGCTACTTCCAAAGAGAGGCTCCAAGAAATACTGGAGAAGAATATGCAAAGAGAGGATTGTCCATCAACTGCAAGTAGACCAATATATGGTTGTCACAAAGAAGAGAGAAAGGCAAAAGTGCAAACTGAATTTGGGCAACAAAATAACTTCAAAAAGATGGTATTTCAATTACCTGTTGAGCACCATAGCATCAGACGGTAGGGCTCTTGTTGAAATTTGAAGACGGATTGAGATTGATAAATGAATGTTCAAACGTTTGAGCAGGAGACTAAAGAACAACATAATGCCTGTGGGTCGAAACCCAGACTGTTGTGGTGCTATGTTCATTCCACACTAACACCTGGATACAAATGTTCAACAATATTGAAACAAAGTAAGTGAACACTTGAAGCTGTTCTTTGTGAAGAATGATGAAAATATTGTGGAAGAACAGAGTAACAAATTTAAGTAGTGCTGTGACAAGCCGATATAAGGAAAAGCTGAGAGCATCAATCAGGAAACAAAAGCTGAAATCTCTGGGACATGTACTGAGGAAAGAGAGGCTCGAACAGCTTGCAGTGATGGGAATACATTGTTGGAAGGAAAATTAGCAGTCGACAGTGCATGACATTCATGAGTCCGATCAAGGGATGGAGAGGCAAAATTTCTGAACACCTCATCAGAACTTCTCAGATTAAAGACAGATGGAAGACCATGATCACCCATCATCCAACATGACACATAATGAAAATGATGATGATGAATGCTTGGGGATCTCTGAAAAGATTGCATTTCCGCTAAATTAATTACTCTTGTGTTGATCATCCTAGAAAATGGTCTAAGGAAGCATGATTGGTCTGGAATAAACCTAATAGGCAGAGATAGGAGGGATGGGAATGTGCTTGAGCATGGAATCGGGCCCTACAGCCCAACACATCGATGCCAGCCAAGATTCCTTTCTGATCTAGTGATATTTGCCTGTATTGTTCTCCATACATTTTGCATCCATGAACTTGTGCAAATGTTTCTTTGTAACAATATAATTGCCCCTTACCTCTGTCACATTGTTCCATATACCTCAGAATGAAAAACCTGCCCTTCAGGACACAGTAAAATATTTTCTCTCTCTCTTTAAACCTAGGCCCTCTAGTCTTACACTCCCTATCCTAGAAAAAAGATAGTCACAGAGCACTGAGTTGTTGAATCACAGAGCTTTGGAATCAGACTTTAACCCTCTGAGTTCACACCATCTGTCAAGCATTCACTAACACTTTTCTTTATATTGCTAGTTTACTGAAACCTAATTTATTGTTTTTCAGTTTGGATTTAAAGGACATCTATTTTGATACGAATACTGCTTCTTTCTTGTTACACTATGCTCCATTTTTGAAGTAACAAATTAATAAAAAACTTCAGTCATTTTAGAATATTCCAAGATAAAAATATCTTCAAGATGTTATTAAAGTTGATTCTCTTGTCGAGTCATTCAATGACAATCTCTATCTGCCCGTTCCTTCACAGTCTGCTTGAAAAAGACCTGGAAGCTTGTCCAGAGTTTCTGACAGCAGTCCACAAGCCTGTTCAAACATTACACCATCCCCCACCCACCCACCCAACATTTCCAATTCACCCAGCACCTGGCTCCAGGTAACACTTCCCACAGCAGACGTATCCGTGCTCTACACATCAAACAACACCTGGAAATAAGCCTTGAAGATAGTAATGCAACACAAACATGAGAAAATCTGTAGATATTAGAAATGCCAAGCAAAACACACAAAATGCTGGTAGCATCAATGAAAAGACAAAACAGACAACATTTGAGGCCGAGGCCTTTTATCAGGACTGGAAAGGAAGAGGAGAGGGCAGTGGAAGAAGGTAAGGGGGAGAGAAGGAAGAAATGCAAGTGGTAAGTAATACGTCAAACCAGGAGAGGGAGAGTAGGAGGGGAGTGAAGTAAAGAATTGGGAGTTTGATTGGTGAAAGAGATAAAGGGATGGAGAAAGGGGAATCTGATAGAAGACAGAAGACCATGGAATAAAGTGAAGGGGGAAGAGCACCAGAGGGAGGTGATGAGCAATTAAGGTGATAAGCTGAGAAAGGGAAATAGGAATGGGGAATGGTGAAGGAGAGGAGGGGAGGGGGCAATACTGGAAGTTCAAATATCGATGTTCATGCCATCAATTTGGAAGTTATCTTATGGCCTTGTTTCACCATTTGAACTGTGGAACATCCATCTGTTCAGGGTAGTATTAGTATGAATAATGATCATGTGTGCCTTGGGGAAGGGCTCAACTTCCAATGGATGTTCTCTATCATTCTGAATGGCACCGCAATCACACTGATTTGGAAAAGATTCAGAACTTCTCTTCAAAACTGGAATTTCATGAGTCACTGTAAGCTATCCATGGCACAGAATCGTATTTCATCAGGGTATTTCGCATCGCTTTATGTCCTCTTACATAGAGTGGTCAATTTGTTAGCTACAGGATTGGCACCCGATGTGATCTTCTGCTGTTGTAGCTGATCGTTTTTGAGGCTTGACAGATTGTCTGTTCAGAGGCTCTTCAGCACACCACTGTTGTAATGCATGGTTATTAGAGTTAGGGTTGCTTTTCTGTCAGCCTGTCACACTGGCCATTCTCCTTTGACCCTTTCCATTGTTACGTACCCCGTAACTGGGTCACTTACCAGCAAAGATAGAGAGGTCCGTTGAAGTCTGATGGTACTATTTTTAAAAGTATTTATTTATAAAGGGGCACAAAAATAAGATTAATACAAACATTCAGATAATATACGTCGTCAATACTCAATCTAAAAGCACGGGTATAGTAATAATCATCAATAAGAAATAGCTCTATCGTTTGTCTAGGGGATAATATATTGTCCGATGGAAATATAAAAGTCACTCAGTTCCTGCAGGCTTCAGCCTTTGGGGACCGCTGGGTTTTCACTTGTTGGAGAGAGAGAGATTTGTGAGAAAAGAAACTTGCCCGGGTCTTTTGATGAGGCCAATCCGTTGAGTCGGGGGAGTTGGTTCCCCGTTGTTAGTTCAAGAAAATCGTTTCTGTGGTACCCGCCACCGGCTCCCAGGCAAGGGAACCGAATGCACGTGGCTTCCTTCAAATGGCTGCCCGCTATTACGGGATCGCTAGCGTGTTTTCTGGTGCGTCTGAGGGGCCGTCTCTACAGCCCCTCTTTTATCTTGACTCGCAGGGTAGTAGATGTCAATCAGGTTGGGGGTGATGCAATCTCTCTCTCAACCAGCCCACTTTGCCCGAGGGCTTGCACATAGCCCAGCCCCCAATCCACAAATGTGTCTCCAAGAGACAATGGCCAATGTCGCGTTATTTTGCATCGCCGGGGAACGAGGCACCCGGCACGTCTCTCTCCCATTTCCTGGGTCCACTGACCCACCCCCCCCCCAGTGCTCTTGCGATTCTCGCAAAGGAGGGGGCTTTGGTCATAACACCATTAACAAGGTGTTTTCACACACAGAACTGCTGCTCACTGGATTTTTTTTGTCATCTTTTGCACCATTCCCTGTAAAACAAGAGCATGATGTAGATGAAAATCCCAAGAGTTCAACAGTTTCTGAGATACTAAATCCACCCAGTTCAACACCAACAGCCATTCTTCAATGGTCAAAGTCACATAGATCATATTTCTTCCCCATCTTAATGTTTTTTTTGAACAACAACTGAACTGCTTGACCATGTCTGCTTGATTTTACGCGTTGAGTTTCAGCCACATGATTGGCTGATTAGGAATTAGCATTAACAAGCAGGTGTACAGTTGTACCACATGAAGTTGCCATTGAAGTCACTATCTCAGTCTATCTTTACCATCAGTGTGAGAGGCCTGGTGGACACAGCTGGCATACCTATAACTGGGCTGCATATCAAATCTATGAGCACCTGTTGAAATATCATTTGCAGAGAAAGCCAGCTTTAACTTGCATTGAAACAGGCTGGCAGACCACTGTTAAGAGTGAATTTATTTAGTTTTATACAGTGCTGAATAGACCCTTCCAACCTTTCACAACGTGACATCCCAGCATACCCACAAATAAGATAAACCCTATGTCATGGTTCCATTTGGCTGTTCCCCTTTAACGCTCCTTTCTCCCTGTTTATACCCTAATATCAGTCATTAGATTTCAAATTGCTGCTAGTTTACTTAATTACTGTACACTTGATTTTCATCAGAGACTGAGGTAAGTATGAATGAGCATTAATCATTAATGGCTCCTAAACTACACAAGCAGAGATTATGTTAAATTAGTTTCGACATGCCACGTTCATGAGATGTTCTTCTGCACACCACTGATTTAACATGTGGTTATTTGAGTTAATATCACCTTCCTGTCGGCTTAAGCAGTCTGACCTCTCTCGTAAACAAACGTTTTCACCCATAGAACTGCTACTGATCAGATGGGTTATTTCTAAACTCTGGGAACTCTTGTGCATGAAAATCGCAGCAGTTTCTGAGATACTCAAACCACCCTGTCTGGCACCAATGAACATTCCATGGTCAAAGTCACTGAGATCACATTTCTCTTCTATGCTGATGTTTGGTCTCAACAACAAATGAATCTCTTGACCATTTCTGCATGCTTTTATGCATTAAGTTGCATCGACAGAATTGGATGATGAGATATTGGCATTAACAAGTGTAATGAGATGTACAGGTGTTCCTAATAAAGTGGCCACTGAGTGTATTATGCTCTGCTTGGGCTGTCCTGAACCATTTCTCTGTCAGTGAGGTATTTTTGAAGTACGGAGTTTCTGGTAAGTTGGAAACACAGGAACCAAACTCCCACAAGCTGCAACGTGATGACAATGTGTTTGATAATGACATTGACAGAAAGGTAAAGGACTGAACACCAGGGAGAACTTGCCCACCTTTTCCCAGGAACATGGAAATCACTGAAAGAGGCTTTAACATCTCAGCCTGGATTCCCTCAGGACTGCATTGAAATAGCAACCTAGACTTTGAACTGTTCACTAGATTGGGCCTCGAACCCACCCTATTGCCTCAGGGAAAAGGTGACACCACCTGGTGACACTTGACATCAAATACATTGACTGTTAAGAACTCAGCACAGAAACAACTTTAGGGAAATGGAATACAACCAGCTCATCAAAGTCAGCAGTAGAGGAGCTTGCAGCTCATATTGAATGGAACCTAAAACTTCGTACTCTCTGTGATTAAAAAAGAGGATCGTAATTTTAATATTACTCTATCCACAACTGAAGGGTGTTCCAAAGTAGTGTTCAAGGCTACCAGAGTCTGTACTACTGCAGATAACCTATTACCTTCAGAGACAGGTATCTGATTGTACAAGACAATATGTGGGATCTGAATTCAGCATAGATATAATGTAAGCTGTGGTTGAACACATACAACTTAAAATACAAAAATACAGTAATGCCTTTAAAACTATTCTGGTTCACTGACCCAGCTATCCAAAGATATGTCATTGACAGATAAGTCCCCGGGGCCTGATGGAATATTCCCCACACTGCTCCATGAGACGAGGGAAGAGATTGCTGAGCCTCTGGCTAGGATCTTTATGTCCTCGTTGTCCACGGGAATGGTACCGGAGGACTGGAGGGAGGTGAATGTTGTCCCCTTGTTCAAAAAAGGTAGTAGGGATAGTCCGGGTAATTATAGACCAGTGGGCCTTACATCTGTGGTGGGAAAGCTGTTGGAAAAGATCCTTGGAGATAGGATCTATGGGCATTTGGAGAATCGTGGTCTGATCAGGGACAGTCATCATGGCTTTGTGAAGGGCAGATCGTGTCTAACAAGCCTGATAGAGTTCTTTGAGGAGGTGACCAGGCATATAGATGAGGGTAGTGCAGTGAATGTGATCTACATGGATTTTAGTAAGGTATTTGACAAGGTTCCACATGGTAGGCTTATTCAGAAAGTCAGAAGGCATGGGATCCAGGGAAGTTTGGCAAGGTGGATTCAGAATTGGCTTGCCTGCAGAAGGCAGAGGGTCATGATGGAGGGAGTACATTCAGATTGGAGGGTTGTGACTAGTGGTGTCCCTCAAGGATCTGTTCTGGGACCTGGATGTGGGGTAGAAGGTTGGGTTGGCAAGTTTGCAGATGACACAAAGGTTGGAGGTGTTGTAGGTAGTGTAGAGGATTGTCAAAGATTGCAGAGAGACACTGATAGGATGCAGAAATGGGCTGAGAAGTGGCAGATGGGGTTCAACCCAGAGAAGTGTGAGGTGGTACACTTTGGAAGGACAAACTCCAAGGCAGAGTACAAAGTAAATGGCAGGATACTTGGTAGTGTGGAGGAGCAGAGGGATCTGGGGGTACATGTTCACAGATCCCTGAAAGTTGCCTCACAGGTAGATAGGGTAGTTAAGAAAGTTTCTGGAGTGTTAGCTTTCATATGTCAAGGGATAGAGTTTAAGAGTCGCAATGTAATGATGCAGCTCTATAAAACTCTGGTTAGGCCACACTTGGAGTACTGTGTCCAGTTCTGGTCACCTCACTATAGGAAGGATGTGGAAGCATTGGAAAGGGTACAGAGGAGATTTACCAGGATGCTGCCTGGTTTAGAGAGTATGCATTATGATCAGAGATTAAGGGAGCTGGGGCTTTACTCTTTGGAGAGAAGGAGGATGAGAGGAGACATGATAGAGGTGTACAAGATATTAAGAGGAATAGATAGAGTGGATAGCCAGTGCCTCTTCCCCAGGGCACCACTGCTCAGTACAAGAGGACATGGCTTTAAGGTAAGGGGACGGAAGTTCAAGGGGGATATTAGAGGAAGGTTTTTTACTCAGAGAGTGGTTGGTGCGTGGAATGCACTGCCTGAGTCAGTGGTGGAGGCAGATACACTAGTGAAGTTTAAGAGACTACTAGACAAGTATATGGAGGAATTTAAGGTGGGGGGTTATATCAGAGGCAGGGTTTGAGGGTCAGCACAACATTGTGGGCTGAAGGGCCTGTAATGTGCTGTACTATTCTATGTTCTATTGTTGTCATATAGTAGTATGTCTGTATTCATTTCACCTGTATCTTCAGTTTTCTGAAATATTCTACCTCTCAATTTGTAGTTTCCAAAAGTCATAGGAGCAGAATTAGGCCACTTAGACCAAACGAGTCTGCTCCACCATTCCATCTTGGCTGATTTATTATCCCTCTCAACCCCATTTGCTTGCCTTCCCCCTGGAACCTTTCACAAACATATTAATGTATCAACCTCTGCTTTAGATATCCCCAACTGCTTAGCCTTTACAGCCGTCTGTGGCAATGAATTCCACAGATTCACCACCTTCTGGCTCAAGAAATTCCTCCTCATCCCTGTTGTAAAGAGGCATACTTCTACTCCAAGGCTGTGCCCTCTGGTCCCAGACTCCTCCACCACAGGAAACATCCTCTCTATTTCAACTCTATCCAGGTCTTTCAATATCCATAAGACTTCTACTCCAAGGCTGTACCCTCTGGTCCAAACTCCCCCACCACAGGATAACATTGTGGTAAGTAAAAGTCTGTTAAGAGCTATTAAGAACAGTGCATTCCAATCATCCACCACTCTTTGAATGAAAAACCTACCCCTCACATGCCCTTTGAACCCACGCCTTCTGACTTTCAATGCATGTCCTTTGGTATTTGATACAGATACTTCCTGTCTCCTCTATCTATGCCTCTTTTAATCTTATAAACCTTTATCTGATCTTCACTCAGGCTCTGGTGCTCCAGAGAAAACAACTCCCCTTCCTTTCCAATTGTATCCAGTCTCATTTGTATCCCAAGCCGACGCTGAAGAAATACAGCTCCAGAAATATGATTTCTATTTCTGCAAGGTGTATGTGTGTGTGGCAAATATCCATCAGCATTTCCTGGTGCATGATTCAGAGCACACGACTGATGATAAGAGGATGTTCACCATGACATTGGAGTAAACTCCAGATGTCTTCTACTCCTGTGTAGTAAAGGACTTCAATTTGCTGCATCCCACTACGTTCTGAATTATCATAATTCAAAAATGAGCAATGCTAAAAGTCCAAGTGGAACTGTTCTATTTGTATTTTCTGCCCATTACACTACTGGTGTTTAGGGCAGCAATAAAGGTCTTCCTTTTCTGGTTGTGTTCAGGGCTTCCTTCGTCATGTCAGTAGCTTCCTCTTAGTTTTCCCTGCTGTCTGGTATGCATTCCATGTGGAGACTCAGGAATACCATCACACTCAGATGTAGAATTATTCTTCATTGCTGTTTCCAGAACAGTTTTGTTTTACCAGTCAGAGTTATTATTCCTAAGCTGAAGCCCTGAACTCACGGGACCCGTAGACCTCTCTTAGTCTGGCCTTTTAGCATTGACCTGTTGGGTATGGCTGATACTACCAAGAGCCGAAGCAGAAGGCCCTGACTCCAGCCAACATAGATCTCAGGGTCATTGAGGCACATGGGCCTCCAAACCTGATGACAAGGTTGTGGTCCTCTTGCAGGCCTTTATTTATTGCTATCCCTTATTTCAAGCATTGGCACAATTTAACATTTATCATAAACCATTTCCTCTTGTTTCCAAACCTTTATGAATCAGGTTCTCTATCCTATTCAACATTAAACATTGTTGTATTCCATTTTTTAAGGCATCATGCTTTCAGTAACAAATGAAAATTTCTGACTTTGTGTTGTAGATTGGGAATTGCCAAAAGGGCTACGATCATCTAAAGAATGGATGGTGACAATCTTCAATCTTCCACGACTCTTCAATCAGTGATTAATAGATGCTTTAAATGCGTCAAAGTGGATTCATCATCAGCTAAGCACTGTCTCTGAGCTTAGTCTATTCGTTTACTCCATAAATTGTTCACTTCTTCCTGTTGGAATTCTGTGAGGAGAATACCAGTAGGATAGATAAAGAGGATGCAGTGGATTTTGTATATCTGGATAGTTAAGAAGGCCTTTGACAAGTTTCTACACACAAGGCTGCTTACCAAATTAAGAGCCCATGGTATTACAAGAATGTTACTAACATGGTTAGAGCATTTGCTGATTGGTAGCAGGCAGCGAATGGGAATAAAAGGACCCTTTTCCAGTTGGCTGCCAGTGGCTAGTGGTGTTCCACAGGGTTCCTATGGGACTACTTCTTTTTGTGCTGTATATAATGACTTACCATATAACAATATAACGGAAACAGGCCATCTCAGCCCTGCTAGTCTGTGCCGAACTCTTAATCTCACCTAGTCCCACCTACCCGCACTCAGCCCATAACCCTCCACTCCTTTCCTGTCCATATACCTATCCAATTTTACCTTAAATGACACAACTGAACTGGCCTCTACTACTTCTACAGGAAGCTCATTCCACACAGCTATCACTCTCTGAGTAAAGAAATTCCCCCTTGTGTTTCCCTTAAACTTTTGTCCCCTAACTCTCAAATCATGTCCTCTCGTTTGAATCTCCCCTACTCTCAATGGAAACAGCCTATTCACGTCAACTCTATCTATCCCTCTCAAAATTTTAAATACCTCGATCAAATCCCCCCTCAACCTTCTACGCTCCAATGAATAGAGACCTAACTTGTTCAACCTTTCTCTGTAACTTAAGTGCTGAAACCCAGGTAACATCCTAGTAAATCGTCTCTGCACTCTCTCTAATTTATTGATATCTTTCCTATAATTCGGTGACCAGAACTGTACACAATATTCCAAATTTGGCCTTACCAATGCCTTGTACAATTTTAACATTACATCCCAACTTCTGTACTCAATGCTCTGATTTATAAAGGCCAGCATTCCAAAAGCCTTCTTCACCACCCTATCTACATGAGACTCCACCTTCAGGGAACTGTGCACTGTTATTCCTAGATCTCTCTGTTCCACTGCATTCCTCAATGCCCTACCATTTACCCTGTATGTTCTATTTGGATTATTCCTGCCAAAATGTAGAACCTCACACTTCTCAGCATTAAACTCCATCTGCCAACATTCAGCCCATTCTTCTAACCGGCATAAATCTCCCTGCAAGCTTTGAAAACCCACCTCATTATCCATAACACCTCCTACCTTAGTATCATTGGCATACTTACTAATCCAATTTACCACCCCATCATCCAGATCATTTATGTATATTACAAACAACATTGGGCCCAAAACAGATCCCTGAGGCACCCTGCTAGTCACCGGCCTCCATCCCGATAAACAATTATCCACCACTACTCTCTGGCATCTCCCATCTAGCCACTGTTGAATCCATTTTATTACTCCAGCATTAATACCTAACGACTGAACCTTCTTAACTAACCTTCCATGTGGAACTTTGTCAAAGGCCTTGCTGAAGTCCATATAGACTACATCCACTGCCTTACCCTCATCAACATTCCTCGTAACTTCTTCAAAAAATTCAATAAGATTTGTCAAACATGACCTTCCACGCACAAATCCATGCTGGCTACTCCTAATCAGATCCTGTCTATCCAGATAATTATAAATACTACCTCTAAGAATACTTTCCATTAATTTACCCACCACTGATGTCAAACTGACAGGTCTATAATTGCTAGGCTTACTTCTAGAACCCTTTTTAAACAATGGAACCACATGAGCAATATGCCAATCCTCCGGCACAATCCCCGTTTCTAATGACATCTGAAAGATCTCCGTCAGAGCTCCTGCTATCTCTACACAAACTTCCCTCAAGGTCCTGGGGAATATCCTGTCAGGACCCGGAGATTTATCCACTTTTAAATTTCTTAAAAGCGCCAGTACTTCCACCTCTTTAATTGTCATAGGTTCCATAACTTCCTTACTTGTTTCCCACACCTTACACAATTCAATATCCTTCTTCTTAGTGAACACCGAAGAGAAGAAATCGTTCAAAATCTCTCCCATCTCCCTCGGCTCCACACATAGCTGACCACCCTGATTCTCTAAGGGACCAATTTTATCCCTCACTATCCTCTTGCTTTTAATATAACTGTAGAAACCTTTCCGATTTACTTCCACCTTATTTGCCAAACCAAACTCGTATCTTCTTTTAGCTTTTCTAATCTCTTTCTTAAGATTCCTTTTACATTTTTTATATTCCTCGGGCAATTCCTTTACTCCATGCTACCTATATCTATTGTAGACATCCCTCTTTTTCCGAACCAAGTTTCTAATATCCCTTGAAAACTATAGTGCTTTCAAACCTTTAACCTTTCCTTTCAACCTAACAGGAACATAAAGATTCTGTACCCTCATAATTTCACTCTTAAATGACCTCCATTTCTCTATTACATCCTTCCCATAAAACAACTTGACCCAATCCACTCTCTCTAAATCCCTTCGCATCTCCTCAAAGTTAGCCTTTCTCCAATCAAAAATCTCAACTCTAGGTCCAGTCCTGTCCTTCTCCATAATTATATTGAAGCTAATGCTATTGTGATCACTGGACCCGAAGTGCTCCCCAACACATACATCTGTCAACTGACCTATCGCATTCCCTAACAGGAGAGCCAACACTGCCCCATCTCTAGTCGGTACTTCTATGTATTGTTGCAAAAAACTATCCTGCACACATTTCACAAACTCTAAACCATCCAGCCCTTTTACAGAATGAGCTTCCCAATCTATGTGTGGAAAATTAAAATCTCCCACAATCACCACCTTGTGTTTACTACAAATATCTGCTATCTCCTTACACATTTGCTCTTCTAACTCATGCTCCCCATTAGGTGGCCTATAATACACTCCTATCAGTGTTACTACACCTTTCCCATTCCTCAATTCCACCCAAATAGCCTCCCTAGAGGAGCTCTCTAATCTATCCTTCCAAAGCACCGCCATAAGATTTTCTCGGACAAGCAATGTAACGCAACTTAGATGATGGAATAGATGGCTTAGTTACCAAGTTTGCAGATTTTAGGAAGATTGGTGGAGGGGCATGTAGTGGTGAGGAAACAGATAGGATAGAAACATAAAATCCCTACAGCACAATACAGGCCCTTCAGCCCACAAACTGTACCGAACATGTCCTTACCTTAAAACTTGCATATTATGCTGATGACCTTTTTGCTTTATATTTCTAATGCTGAGACTTCATTACCCTTCATACTTTCTTTATTCTCCAGTTTTAGTCAGTTTTCAGGATATAAACTAAGTTTCATAAGTGTGAACTTTTTCCTTTGAATAATTTGGTATCAATTAATACTAACCTTCCTTTTAAAATTGTAAGAACTCAATTTACTTAGTTGGGTGTAACAATTACTAAGAATTATAAATAATTATGGCCTCGGACCCCAAGATCCCTCTGATCCTCCACACTGCCAAGAGTCTTGCCATGAATGCTATATTCTGCCATCATATTTGACCTACCAAAATGAACCACCTCACCCTTATCTGGGTTGAACTCCATCTACCATTTCTCAGCCTGTTTTGCATCTTATCAATGTCCCACTGTAAACTCTGACAGCACTTCACACTATCCACAAAACCACCAACCTTTGTGTTATCAGGAAATTTACTGACCTATCCCTCTATTTCCTCATCCAGGTAATTTATAAAAATCACGAAGAGTATGAGTCCCAGAATAGATCCCTGAGGCACACCACTGGTCTCTGGCCTCCATGCAAAATATGACCCATCTGCAAGCACTTTTTGCCTTTTGTGGGAAAACCAGTTCTGGACCCACAAAGCAATGTCTCCTTGGATCCCATGTCTCCTTACTTTCTCAATAAGCCTTGCATGGGGTTGAGGAGGAGGTAAAACAAAGGATCAGCCATGATTGAATGGCAGAGCAGACTCAATGGGCCAGATTGCCTAATTCTGCTCTTATGACTTGTGGTCTATATTAATGTACAAGTCTAAAACTAATTGTTGAAAATGGTTTTGTGTTTAATGGGGACAAACTCAAGAGCACAGACATTAGGTATGGAGAATAAATGCTGCCAATTTCAGTAGTAACCACTTCCAGTCTTACAATAAAAACTAATGAAGAGCAAGTCATTTGAATGTTTCATTTATTGTTAATTATTATTACAAGTGTTGCACTATTTCACATTTCTTTAACACACACTATGCATGTCTGAAGATCTTTACAGTCTGTAATTCTTATCTACTAAGCATTAAAAACTGATAGTGCTGAACAATATTTGGCTGGAGCTTTCAGTAGTGACTGTGAGTCTCTGACCTTGTGCTGTTGATCAGATTTAACCCAGATGCTCACTGTAACTTGCGGAGAAGATATTCCTGGTGTCACATGTAGGATCCATGGTGCAGCTGTCTGAAAATAAAAATGAACAGCAGTAATGTCGTTATTATAATCAACATACGCCAACATACACCATCTCCAATAACTACATGATCTTCACTCAACTGGAGGAATTGGAAGAACAAGACTACAGGATAGTTTGGGATTTGATGTCAGATGGTGTCATACTCATAATTGCTTATGATCTCAAATGAGGCCACTTAGCCCAGACAGTCAGTGCTGTCTCAGAGCAATGTTCAAACATTTACTCTCAGTTTTCCCTGTTGTGAGAAAAAAGACATGGACCTGAAGTATTAATAGTTTCTCTGTGGTTGCTGCCCAAGTGGCCAAGTATTTCCAGCATTCTCTGTTCTATTTCACTAATTAGATTATTCACTAATCTGAAATGGATATTAATTCCAGTTCCATGTCTCAGGAGACAACATTGTTATGATTTAAATTAGTTTTAGTCAGATAATGCAGCTTCTGATTAAATTGTCTGAAAGCAGATAGAGCATAGAACAGTACAGCATGGGAACAGGCCATTCGGCCACAATCCAGCTGAGTAGCAAATCAAAGACACCCAAACACTCATCACTCCAACCTGCACCATGTCTAGATCTCACCATATTCCCTCCACCAATGTGCCTATCCAATGTCTCATAAAAGCCTCTAATATATTTGCCTCATGTGTAGCCTAACCAGACTTTTGTAAATTTGCAAAATAACGTCCTGACATTTGCCTGTAGCCACTTTTATGGAACTATGAACTTGGATCCCAAGATCACTCTACTTAGCAACACTGTTAAGAATCTTGCCCTTAACAGTGTACTCTCTCCTTGCATTTGCCCTAACGAGGTGCAGCACCTCACATTTACCTGGGTACTCCATCTGCCATTTCCCAGCCCATATCTGCAACTGCTGTGTATCATGTTGTATTCTTTACCAGTCTACACTATCCACAAATTCACCAATCTTGGTATCATCCGCATATTAACGAACCAACCCAAATACATTTTCATCCAGGTCATTTATATACATAGCAAACAGCAGAGGTCCCAGCACAGATTCCTAAGGAATTCTACTAATTGCAGAACTCCAGCTCAAATAAGTCCCTTCAAACACCACCCTCTGTCTTCTATGCGCAAGCAAGTTCTGAATTCAAACAGCCAATTCCCCACAAGTCCCATGCATCTTAATCTCCTTGATTACCCTCCCATGAGCAACTTTGTCAAATGTCCTGCTGAAATCCATGTATTCAACATCCACTACCCTACCCTCATCAATCTCTCTTATCACCTTATCAAATAAGTCAATCAATGTGGTCATGCATGACCTGTCATGCAAAATTCCACGCTGACTTTCTTTAAGAGGCCCTTCAATACATTACAATCATTACCTGAAGCTTCCTTCGTCCACATTCAGTTGCTCTGATTAGATTAACCAGGAGCAAGAATAAGTTCAAAGTCCACAAAACGGGGGGGGGGGGGGGGGGGGGAGGGGAAACAAGTATAAATGGCTTGTCTGATTCCCCTCTCTTTGATCATACTGTGGTTTCTTCTGGTTAACACTCTTCCTCTGATATATGTATAGAATGCCTTGGGACTCATCTTAATCTGACTTGCCAAGGGCTTCTCCAGTTCTTTTCCAGCTTCTTTATACTCATCATGTGCTTCATTTGATCATAACTCAAAGCTTTACATACTTTTCCTTTTTATTCTTGACTAAATTCATCACGTCACTGGACATCCAAGGTTCTTTTATCTTTCCATCCCCATCCTTCCTTCTAACAGGAACGTACCTTTCTGCTACTCTGTGCAATTGATCTTTGAACACACTCCACATGTCTGATATGGACTTGCCTGAGAAATGGAGTTCACAATTGGCACTTCATAGTTCCTGCCTAATGTACTCATCATTTGCTCAACTCCAATTTAAAATTCTCCCACAAGGCCTAAGTTAAAGTGTTGTGCTCAGACTGTTCGCTAACTGTTCACCCACAGAAAGGTCCATAATCTGGCCAGGCTCATGACCTAAAACCAGGTCCAATTTGTCCCCCTTCTTGTTGGATCACTCGCATGATGATTTAAAGTCCTCCTGGATACACTTAACAAATTCTGCTCCATCTAAATCCCTTACGCAAAACATGTCACAGTTTATCAGAATCAGATTTATTATGTGTCATGAAATGTATTAACTTAGCAGCAGAAGTTCAATGCAATACTTAATATAGATGAAGAAAAAATAATAATAAATAAGTAAATCTGTTACACTATGCATATATTGTATAGATTAAAAATCATGCAAGTGAAGTAGTATTCACAGGTCAATGTCCATTTAGAAATTGGATAGTAGAGATGAAGAAGCTGTTCCTGAATCACTGAGTGTGTGTCTTCAGACAAGTTGAAATCCCCCATGACAACAACCCTATTATTTTTATGCCTTTCTTTAATCTGATTATATCGTCTGTTCCTCAGTGTCCCAGTGGCGATCAGGGGGTAGGTCATACAGTCCCATCAGCATGATTGCACCCTTCTTAGTCCTGATTTCCCTCCAAATGGACTCATTGTCTCACCTCTCCGTTATGTCTCATCTATGTGCAGCTGTGATATTTTCCTTAAATATTTGTGCAACTAACCACCCCTCCACTTTTCCTCTTCTATCTTTTCTAAAACTTCAGAACCTGGTACATTGATCACTCACTCCGGCCCCTCTCTCAACCAAGTTTCAGTAATGGCTAAAATACTGTAGTTTCATGTACCGATGCATGGTCTCAGTTCATCACCCTTACCCATAATATACCTAGAATTGAAATATACACACTTCAAACTATCTGACCCATCATAGCTGTTATTTTGATTTTGCCTTTCAATTCTTTCCCTGACATCTACCTTCTGATCCGATCTTTTCCTTACTGACCTGCAAGGTTCCCATCCCCCTGCAAAATCTGCTATAGGGAAATTATTTTGCGCATTGGTTGTTTAACGTGTTCTAACGAAGGGTTGCAGGCTGAAACATTGACTGTACTTCCTATTGATGCTGCCTGACCTGTTGTGTTCCACCAGCATTTTGTGTGTTTATTTATGTATTGATTCAATTAATTCTGATGTATTTTTAAATTTTTCTTTAAATGTCTGCAAGAAAATGAATCTCAGTGGTATACAGTGACATATACATAATTTGATAATAAACAACTTTGAATTTTGACTTTTCAATACGGATTGTGAATCTTATCCATGTACTTGTTCAGATTGCTCTGTTATTGGGTCCGTGCCATGGCCAACAAATGATTTATCTATCCATTATGTGAATAGTCACAGAGTCATACAGCATGGAAATAAGCCATTTGGCCCAACTTGTCCACACTTACCCTCCTGTGTCAATCCCATCTTCTATCAGCTGACATGAAGCCTCTGTCTTGGCAATTCAAGTTCTCATCTGGATGCTTTGTAAATACGGGCAGTGACTCTGCTTCCACCGCTCTACCAGACTTAGTCTGCAGAACTGTCCGTTGAAGTGAATTCCACAGATTCTTCTTCCACTTTATGGTTAAAAAAACCCCTCCTCATCTCTGCTCTAAAGGGACATCTTTATATTCTAAGGCTATGCCCTCTGGTCCTAGACTCTCCACATCCACTCTATACACTCTATCCATTCTATCCAGGCCTTTCAATATTTGAAAGGTTTCAACCAGATTCCCCCACCCCTCATTCTCCTAAAGGGCCCAGACCCATTAAACACTTCTCATACATTATCCATACTGCCCAGTGCTTACAAATACACTCTGGATCATTAACATATGACCCCAGATTTACATCCTCTAGTTTTACTTACCTCTCATGTGGGAAACCACCTCCTGCACCCTTACTAATTGATCAATTGATTTGTTTGTCTGTTGTATCTTTCAATGATAGTTCGATTTGTGCTGTTCATCTAATGTGAATTGCATGAAGAAACCTGTGCGGAAGAGTTTTTGAAAAGGAAAAGCCATTGCACTGGGGCTGTTCCTCTCAGCCTCAAATCTTGGTCCAGTGGTATCAGTCATCATCACAACTGGACTCTTCCTTGGTTGCAATGGATGGCCTTGACTACTGTACCTTATTGTGCCTTTCACTCTCCACAAAGCATTGCAGAAATGACTTCCTGGCTGTTAGATCTCACTGTTGATCTCATCCTCCCAGTCCACCAAAGATGTCTTTGCATCCTAGGACAGGCATTCACTGGGATATGAAACCCATTGGTTACCCTCACCTGGTTTACCCTGCCTGTCGATACAGTGTACTGGGTTGTGGCCGCTACAACATGCAAACAGCTACTCGGACCCTGTCCATACCTCTCATAATATTATATACCTCAATCATCTACCAGATAAGACAGACTGAACCTCTCCTAGATATGACCTAGGAGCAACTGATCGGCTCTCTGCCTTCACCATAAGTTAAAGCAATCATGAGTTCAAATCCAAGCTCACACCAGGAGTAGATTGTCACCATTGCTTCATGATACAGAGTCAGATTCTCATTGGGAAAGATGGCAGACCTGAGTCCTCTGCTGAGTGTGATAAAGAATATGCATTTCCTCCCCACTTTAATCCCAGGTTCAAAGTGATGAAAGAATCTGTCCAAAGTTTTCCTGGGGTGAATCTGAAGTTCTAAGTTCAAAATTAATTTATTATCGATGTACATATATGTTAACATATACATTCCCTGAGATTCATTTACATGCAGGCATTCACAGTAAAACAAAGGGATACAATAGAATCAATGAAAAATTTCAGACCAAGACTGACAAACAGCAATATTCAGAAGACAAACAGTGCAAATATAAAAAATGAATTCAATAATTAAGTAATTAAGAGATAAACGCTTGGCTCTACCACTATAAAGTCCAAGGCAGTGTCGATAAAATCACGAGTGGTTCCTCCAATGAAATGCTGGAAATTAAGACAAAGCAAAGAAGGCAGCAGACTGTTTCTGAAAAAATTTCCTAACTGCTCTCTACAACTAAGAGGAGCTGTAAAATGGTGGAAAAACTCACCAGGTCAGGCAGCATCTGTGGACTGAGAATAGAGTCAATGATTCAGGTCTAAAGACAAAGTGTCTCCTTCTACAGCTGCCTCACCTGCTGAGTGTTTCCAGATTTGGCTGAGTAATTTCAGAATTTCAGCTCGGGTGATGTGGGCATAAGCGATAAATGGCAAATCACAGTAAGAGGGAGAATACGATCAGTGTAGTGGGGGAAGACCTGAATGAATACTCTGATTCAGTTTTCACCAGTGAGAGAGACCCTGACATTTGTGAGATCAGTGTAGAACAGGCTATCATGCTGCAACATGTTGAAATTAAGAAAGTGGATGTTTTGTAACTTTTGAAAATCATTTGGATAGTGAAGTCCCCGGGGCCACACTCCATGTTGTTCTAGGAAGAGATTGCTCTGCAGTTGGTGATGATTTTGGAAAATTGCAGGGTTACAATTGCTTTGTTCAGGACAGGAAACAGGGAGGGACCTAGGAATGATGGACCAGTGAGGATAAAGAACTGGAGAGGATTCTTAGAGACAGGATTTACAAGCATTTCTTGCACCCTGCATCCCACGCCTCCAAACTGTCTGAACAAGCCTACCATGGGGAACTGTGTCAAACGCTTTGCTAAAATTCATGCACCATATCCAATGCTCTACCTTTCATCAATTTGTTTTATCACTTCCTCAAACAGATCAATCAGACCTGTGAGGCATGAGCTGCCCTTCACAAAGCCATGTAGACTATCCCTAATCAGATTAGGCTTCTCCAAATTCTCATCAACACTGTCTCTAATCATCCTCTCCAATAGTTTGCCCATCACTGACATAAGCTCACTGGTGTACAATTCCCAGGATTATCCCCATTTGTTTTCCTGAACAGAGGAATAACATTTGCCACAATCCAATCTTGTGGTACTGCACCTGCAGCCAGTGACAAAGAAAAGATTTCTGCCAAAGACACAATGATATTTTCCATCACTTCCCATGCGAGCCTGGGTATATCCTGTCTTTTCCAGGGAGTTATCTATCATAAAATTCACAGTAATGCCATCACAAAGACTTACTGAGCATCACCGTGTTCCAGCAAATCATCCCGTTTTACAATGAACTCACATTCAACAAGTTCCCCTCACTGATGAATACTGAAGCAAATTATTCATTGTGGAACTCTCCTACCCCCTCCATAGATTAAAAAATCAGTACATCAAGGGCTGAAGGGCCTGTATTGTGCTGTACTGTTCTATGTTCTGTATTCTAATATGATAGATTTACAGCTATATCTGTAGTATGCTTGACCTGTAGGGAAAAATTGACCATACATTCCTTTTAGCTTGACAGCCAAGATTGTTTTGGAATTGTCACGTTCGTTGAAAGAGTGTGTGATAAGGGGTAAGCCTCTCACCAGAAGTGCAGCAGATTCCTGCTGTGGCACATTTTCCACCATTCCTGCCACAGATCCTGCCTGAGGGTTCACAGGGTGAGGGCAGGTAGACTTCCTTCTGGCACCGCAATGTCTCAGAAGTTCTGATGTAGCAACCAATCTCCTCACCACAGCAAATGTTGCTTCCAAAGCATTGGCCCCTAGTGCCAGGACCACATGGCAGACACTGGGAAAGAGCAGAGAATATATCAGCATGGTCACTCCCAAAGACCATTATATAATAAATCATAAACACAAGAGATTCTGCAGATACCAGAAATCCAGAGTAACACCGACAAAATGCTCAAGCAACTCAGGTCAGGTAGCAACTATGGAGAGGAATAAAGAATTAACTGAGGAAGAGTCTTGTGTCTTACTCCAAATTATAAATATGTTGTAAGGATGTGGCGGTGGAACAAACCCAAGTGCTGAACACAGGCGCGGAGGCCGAGTCAGGAGGTGTTACATTCGTAGCGAATGTGGAGTTGGTGCCAAGAGAGTGTTTACCCGGAGTCTTGGTTCTAGTAGAGAATTCAGGAACGATGCTAGACTTAGGACTGATAGTCCTAAGAACCACAGAACAAGGTTACTCACACGCGAGTCAACCAACAAACTGGCATCTTCTAGTTGTGGTCACAGGATTCTTATACTGCATTGGCTGATGGAAAGCAGGTGCTTGTAGTTATTGGAACCTGGGAATGATTAGGGACTAAACAAGATGATTAAGGCACAACTACTGAGGAAGATAGCCAGATGCCAGAAGGGACCATGACAAAATAATTCTTGGTAAATTGGTTTATTAGTGTCATGCACTGCACTGTATGATTTGATGTTTTGATGTACATGTGACAAATAAAGTGAATCTATAAGAGTTTGATAGAAGCGGTTGGTCAGCCTTGTGGTCTGTACTTTCAGGCATTTGAACCTTGTGCTCGATGAAAAGAGTAAAGTCTTACTGTATTACTGAGTTCTAAAGAAACTCTTTTTTGTTATGAACAACAGAACAAATTTCTGCAGGATCTCAGCAGGTTGAGCAACATCGATTGAGGCAAAGAGATAGTTGGAGTGTTGGGTTGAGATCCTTTTGCCTCCACAGATGCTGCTCGACTTGCTGAGTTCCTCCAGCAGTTTGTGATTCCTGATCCAGATTCGTCACATTTGTAGTCTCTCTTGTTGCACCGTTTTTGTATGTTGGTGACACTGATTAAATTTGCAAGAAGTGTTTTACAGAGTTTTTGAACCATAGAGCTTGGAAACAGGCCCTTTGACACATTGAGTCCACATGAACCATCAAACACTCATTTACACTAACCCTGTGCTTTCTCAAATTTCAAAGTAAAATTTATTGTCAGAGTACAAACATGTCATCACATACAACCCTGAGATTCATTTTCCTACGGGTATTCTTTGCAAATCTATAGAATAGTAACTGTAAACAGGATCAATGAACAACAAACTGTGCAAATGCTAATATAAATAAATATCAATAAATAAAAAGTATGAAATAACATGAAATGGAAAGACATGAAACTACAAGATAGAGTGCTCAAATGAGACCATTGGTTGTGGGTACACCAGAAACTGAATCCCTTTTTGCTATCCCTTTTGCTCAAGAGTCTGAGGGCTGAGGGGTAGTAACTGTTCTTGAACCTGCTGGTGCGAGTCCTGAGGCGCTCGTACCTCCTTCCTGATAGCAGCAGTGAGAAAAGAGCATGGCCTGGCTGGTGAGGATGCTGCATTTCTTTGTCCACATTTCATGTCAATTCGCTCAATGGTTGGGGGGGCTTTATTTGTGATGTACTGGGGCAAATTAACTAACTTTTGTGAGATATTTTTTGTGAATCCAACATTGAACAGCTTATCATATGAAGAGCTTTTAATGGCTCTGGGCCTGTTTTCACTGGAATTCAGAAGAATGAGGGGTGGCCTCCCTGAAACACATTGTAAGGTAAAAAGCCTTGATACAGTGGATAGGGAGAGGATGTTCCCTATTGTGAGAGTGTCTAAGAGCCAAAGACACATCCTCAGAACAGAGGGGTGGCCTTTTCAAATAGAGATGAGGAGGAATTTCTTTAGCCAGAGAGTGGTGAATCTGTGGAATTCTCTGCCACAAGCAGCTGTATAGGCTAAGTCTTTATGTGTATTTAATGCAGAGGTTGATTGATTCTTAATTGGTCAGGGCAGGAAGGGATATGGGGAGAAAGCAGGAGATTGGGGTTGAGAGGAAATTGGATCTGCCGTGATTAAGTTGTGGAGTGGACCTGAGGGGCCAAATGGCCTAAATCAGCTCCTAAATGTTATGTTCTATTTTTAGAAAAACAAGTTAAATCAAATTTTGATCATTTTTGAATATACTAAAAGCAAAATCTTATGAAAATTCATCTTCCAGTTGAGCGATGATTAATAACACTTAGACTTTTTAGAATCAGTTTGTCCATTTGATCAATATCGTCTGTTCCTATGAATTATCCCTCTGAGTTATTGACTTATTTGACCGGGCAGCTTCCTGTTACACACACAAACTACCATTAAACTATCTCGGAAATAGACTTCCATTCCAGTCTATTCCAGACACTTTTGTAGGTTTTCCTAAATAAAATGAAGTGAGGGTTTTATGTTTAATGGAACCTGAAACACATTTTGCTGAACTCCAAAACCTAATGTAATGCCCTTATTCACATCTTTACTGTTATGCTGTATGTATTTCATTGAGCAGTTCTGTGAGAGCAGTCTGTTCTGCTTTCAGCCTGTTTGGGTTATTGTTAAAGATAAGGGGTGATGTGGAATGTGTGCCAGTTAGGGGGAGGTCTTCTTGGTGAGGGGCTCTAAGGTTGGTCTCGGGGTTTTTTTAGGTTCTACGGGAGATGAAGAGAGAAAACACTGGGGAGAACTGATCGTAGGTTACAACCCGTTTGTTCTAGATGCATTGCAAACAACGTTCAGAAGGTGGTGTGGACTTTCACGCTGACCGAGGGCCCAGTGCGTGACTGACCGAGAAGTTCAAGATGAGCTCCAACTTGTGCTCATTAGACTGTTTAATTAGGATGGGTCCTTTTCTTTTTGTTTTTCTTTACTAACCCTTTAGTTAAGATTCATAAATATAATTCCTTTAATAGTATGCAATGTAGTCTGTTACTTCATGGTACTAATTTGTAACACGGTAGCAAATTAGACAGTAGCCACACAAACCGAGGTTAGGGGCTGGAGAGCGGTCTCCATCTCACTAGTTTGGTGGGACTGGAGAGTGTTTTCCCTAGACTTATGCAGCTGAGGAAATCAGGGGATTTCATTGTGGGGTTATCATCCGGGATCGATTTCGTTGGATGCTGTGTGATTGCCCTGAGCATTGATCCAGTGAGTTGTGTGCTTAAGCCTGTGTTAAGCTTTGTCTGGTAAAGTGATTACGATACATGGTTATGAATATTGTACAGGGTTGGGCGGAGGTGTGAATCCATGGGGTTACTGGTAACGAATGCATGTGCATTGAGTGGGGTAGACATTCGTATTCCCAACAAATTATTAATTCAAACTTTAAGTACCATTAAATCAGTAGGAGCAGTTGCTATTGTGGAGCAGAGGTTTGATAAACTGATGGGAAAAGGCATTGTTTTATTTCAGACTAGCGCTGACGTAATGGCAGTGGAACTGCCTGGTACTATTGGGACCTCGGGAGGTGGGAGGGACAGTGTGCTGTCCATACTTTCCCAGAGGAGGAGAGTGTAGGCGAGTGTGCAAAATCAGAGGCCAAGTCTCCTGTATCTGGGGGTGGGGAATTCAAAGACATGTTACTCTGCTCTGTGCCTAGCGAGGAGAAGTAGTGGTCTGATTTGGAATGTCTAACAAGTCATCCAGCGAGGAGTGAATATTCTGAGTTGGTATCAGCCCGTACCTCCCTGGCGAAAAACTGGCAAAGTGCACAGGTGGGGGGTCCTAGTTATCGAAAGCTGAGAGTGTTCTCAGGAGTGAAGCCCATCCCCAAGTGGGAAGAGGAATCTGAGACTTGAGCAAAGAGACTTTTCAGATGCTGGATGAGTGGCAGTGCTCTGATGACGTAAAGACAGTGAGCCGTTGAATGTCTGAGGGGGGCGGCTGCTGACAAAGTGAGATCCATAAAGACACAGAACTTCTTTGTTACTGCTGCAGTCTTCGTGCAAGCTCTAGAAAACGTGATTGGCACAAAGGGAAGCCCAATGGAACTAATGATGGGATTTCAGAACATGTTTCAGGAGAAGGGAGAAAAGCTTTCCAATTATTTCTTCAGCGGTTTGATCAGGGCACGACCGCGCAAGCACGTTGACAAAGGCCAGTTAGAAGAGCAAGAAGAGTTTAAAAGGAGCCAGTTATTTCTTCAGCAGTTTGATTGGAGCACAACTGCACAAGCACGTGGACATCAGCCAGGTAGAACAAGGAGAAGAGTTTAAAAGGAGACAGCTTGATAGAGAGGGCGCTGGAGGAGTGGGTGACAGAGTAGCGGGAGACAGAGTAGAAGGCTTTGGCTCAACGGGGCTTCAACAATAGCGAGTCGAGGAGAGGTAAGTTACCTGTATAGAATACAGACAGGAAGTATGTGTGTGAGGCCGGTGTTCTGTACTGGGTGTCAGATGTGGGAACTCCTAGAGACTCCCAGCCTCCCAGAAGGCCACATCTGTGCCAGATGCGTCAAGCTGCAGCTCCTTAGAGGCCACATTTAGGGAACTGGAGATGCACCTCGATGACCTTTGTCTGGTCAGGGGGAGTGAGGAAGTGATAGGTAGGAGCTACAGGTAGGTAGCCACACCGGGGCCTCAGGAGACAGATAAGTGGGTAACAGTCAGGAGAGGGAAGGGCAGGGGTCAGGGGCTAGAGAGTACCCCTGGTGCTGTCCCATTAACAATAAGTACTCCTGTTTGAGTACTGTATGGGGGGGGGGGGGAACAGCCTAGCTGGGGGAAGCAACAGTGGCCAAACCTCTGGCACAGAGTTTGGCCCTGGTGCTCAGAAGGGTAGGGCAAGGAAGAGGATAGCAGCAGTGATAGGGGACTCTATAGTTAGGGGGTCAGACAGGCAACTCTGTGGGTGCAGGAAATAAATGCAGATGGTAGCTTGTCTCCCAGGTGCTAGGGTCCGGGATGTTTCTGATCGCGCCCACGATATCCTGAAGTGGGAAGGAGAAAAGTCAGAGGTCGTGGTATGTATTGGTAGGAAAAGGGAAGAGGAGATTGCTGAGCCTCTGGTGATGATCTTTGCATCATTAATGGAGACAGGAGAGGTTCCAGAGGATTGGAGGGTTGCGGATGTTGTTCCCTTATTCAAGAAAGAGAGTACAGATAGCCCAGGAAATTATAAACCGGTGAGTATTACTTCAGTGGTTGGTAAGTTAATGGAAATGATTCTGAGAGGCAGGATTTATGAACATTTGGAGAGGCATAATATGATTAGAAATAGTCAACATGGCTTTGTCAAAGGCAGGTCGTGCCTTACAAGCCTGACTGAATTTTTTGAGGATGTGACTAAACACATTGATGAAGGTAGAGCAGTAGATGTAGTGTACATGGATTTCAGCAAGGCATTTGATAAGGCACTCTATGCAAGGCTTATTGAGAAAGTAAAGAGACATGGGATTCAAGGGGACATCGCTTTGTGGATCCAGAACTGCCTTGACCACAGAAGGCAAATAGTGGTTGTAGATGAGTCATATTCTGTTTGAGGATGGTGACCATTAGTGTGCCTCAGGGATCTGTACTGGGACCCCTACTCTTTCTGATCTTTAAAGAAATGACCGGGATGAGGAAGTGGAAGGATGGGTTAGTAAATTTGCTGATGACACAAAGGTTGGAGGCATTGTGGATAGTGTGGAGGGCTGTCAGAGGTTACAGCAGGACATTGATAGGATGCAAAACTGGATTCAGAATTGGCAGATGGAGTTCAACCCAAATAAGTGTGAGGTGGTTCATTTAGATAGGTCAAATATGATGTCAGAATTTAGTATTAATGGTAAGACTCTTGGCAGTGTGGAGGATCAGAGGGATCTTGGGGTCCAAATCCATAGGAAACTCAAAGCTGCTGCGCAGGTTGACTCTGTGGTTAAGAAGGCATACGGTGCATTGGCTTTCATGAACTGTGGGATTAAGTTAAAGAGTCAAGAGGTAATGTTACAGCTCTATAGGTTCTTGGTCAGACCCCACTTGGAGTACTGTGCTCAGTTCTGGTCACCTCGCTATAGATGTGGAAACTATAGAAAGGCTGCAGAGGAGATTTACAAGGATGATGCCTGGATTATGGACCATGCCTTATGAGAATAGGTTGAGTGAACTCGGCCTTTTCTCCTTTGAGCAACAGAGGATGAGAGGTGACCTGATAGAAGTGTATAAGATGATGAGAGGCATTGATCGTGTGGATAGTCAGAGGCCTTTCTCAGGGCTGATATGGCTAGCACGAGGGGGCACAGTTTGAAGGTGCTGGGAAGTAGGTACAGAGGAGATGTCAGGGGTAAGTTTTTTACACAGGAGTGGTGAGAGTGTGGAATGGGCTGCCAGCGGCGGTGGTAGAGGCGGAAACAATAGTGTCTTTTAAGAGACTCCTGGATGGCTACATGGAGCTAAGAAAAATAGAGTGTTATGGGTAAGCCTAGGTAATTTCTAAGGTAAGGACATGATTGGCACAGCTTTCTAGGCTGAAGGGTCTGTACTGTGATGTAGGTTTTCTATGTTTCTATGTTACATTTTTGGGTTAAAGAAGCAGCCTCTCTAACAGTTGAGGTGAATCAGTTAAGAATGAACCAAATGGTGACAGGCGCCCAGTCACCGGACCTGATCGCGTAGGAGCTCCGAATTTCTCATAATATATGCCTACCCCCTCGTTTGTTGAGCTGATCAGAGAAGTAAGAGAGGAAGAGAATGCGATGGAGGTGTGGGAGGTCTCCATCAGCAGGGTACAGTCTTTGGTAGTAACCCCCTTGGCTGAAGTGACCACTGATAACCCACCCCAGGGATTTGTATAGGAGCTCGTAGCAGAGTAGGTAAACAACCCTATTCCTGAAAACTTGGGTGGGGGGGGGGGGTCCGAGCTCCAGTGTATTGCTACTGATTGAGGGTATTTATGCTAGAGCCCTACTTGACATCGACTCTCAGGTTACTCTGCTGTACCGTTCGTTTTCCAACTGGTATTTAACTCATTTACCATTGATGCCACTCAGTGCGCTAGAGATCTGGGGTCTTAGTACAGATGACTATCCGTGCGATGGTTCCTTGTGATTGGAGCTGGAGCTTTTGGAGGCAGGTGTGGGAGCAGCTACAGACCTTGATATATTAGTATTGGTTTGTCTGGACCTGGTCGAGAAGGACGAAGCTTCAATTCTTGTGGGGACAAATACGCCTATTGTGAGGAGTCTGGTGGGAGCCTGCAAGGAGAAAGCTGGGGAGAGCTTTCCGAAAACATTGTCCATTTCACCCTGTATTCTGAGCTGCTTTTGAGAAAGTACATGGCCGCACTGGGCTGGATGATGAACATAAACGAGGGACTGTTCAGGCAGGGGATGCCGATGGTGCACCTCTTTCCGGGGACGGTAATGTCTAGAGTTCTCGTGAGACAAGTCAGGGAGAAACACTCTCCCAAAGAGGGAAAATTAACTGCAAGTCATTCAAATTTGGGGACTCCCCAATATCTGGAGGTTGGAAGAAGATGTTGATAGAGAAGATGTTGAAGCTGGAAGATGTCCTTTCTAATGACGATTTCGATGTGGGTTGTTCCAAGAACTCTTGCCACACCATCTGGGTGAGAGTATACACCCTGTTCACAGGAAGGTCATAGCAACTGTGCCTGCAGAGGTAGAGGACGTTCAGCAGCAGCTGCAGAAGTTGACGGAAGCTAGGATCATCACTGATTCCAGAAGCCCTTAAGAGTTTGCAATAGAGGTAGCCAGGAAGAGGAATAGGAAGGTACAGATATGTGTGGATTATCAGACTCTGAACAGGCGTACAGTCCCCGATCAGTATACGGTCCTGAGAATCGAGGTCACGCTGGCCTGCCTGAGTGGTGCGAAGTGGTTCAGTGAGTGGGCTGGACATGAGGAATGGGTATTACCAGATCCCTATGGGTAAGGCTGACAAAGACAAAATGTTATTCGTATCTCTACTGGGATTCTTTCAGTTCAAAGGGTTGCCCCAGGGCATATCAGGAGACCCTGAAAATTTCCAGTGTGTCATGGAAGAAACGGCGGGGGATATGAACTTGCTTGAGGTATTGGTGTACCTCATCGTGTTCGGGTCCACCTTGGAAGAACATGTAGCGAGTATACTAAAGATGCTGGGCTGACTGAAAGTTGAAGGCTTAAAACATTCCCTGGACAAGTGCCAGTTCTGCAAGATGTCTGCCAACTATGTTGGGCACATAGTCTCATGCAATGGAGTAGCTGCTATCCATCTAAGATAGAGGCGGTGACTACATGGCTAAGGCCCCTGATTGTGAGCACCTTGCACTCATTCCTTGGGTTCTGTGGGTACAATCAGAGGTTTGTGAAGGACTACTCTGATGTGAGACCCCTTTAAATCAGCTTCTGTGCAGTTACCCTCCCTTGGGGAAGAAAGGGCGGATGAAAGGAGAGGATGGTAAAGATTATCTTAGCCATTCAGAACCTTTTGGAGCGAGATGGGATGTGAAATACAAAGAGGCATTTCAGTTGCTGAAGGAGCTGCTGAGGAAAGTGCCTGTGCTGGCTTTTGCAGACCCCCAGTTGCCGTATGTTTTGCATACATATGCCAACAGAGAGGGCTTAGGGGGTGTTCTGTATCAGGATCAGGGCACAGTGTTGAGACCTGCTGCATTTGTCTTCTGGAGTCTGTCATCCTCTGTGCGAAACTACCCCACATACAAATTAGAGTTCCTGGCATTGAAATGTGCTGTGGTGGATAAGCTAAGTGTCTATCTAAATGGTACCAAGTTTGAGGTGAGGACGGACACATTAACTTATATCTTAACCTCAGCGAAATGGGTTGCTGTAGGTCATCGGTGGTTGGCAGCGTTGTCTGCCTATGATTTCAGCCTGAAGTACTGGACAGGAAGTCGGAACATTGATGACGTTGCATTGTCCCGACATGCACAAGAAGGGCTGGACAGGAACGGAAAGTGGGAAGGCATTCCTGCCTCTGGAGTCAATGCCATGTGCCAGTTTTCCATCATGGGGAAGGCAGAGGAAAGACAAGGGCAGAATCGAGCGGTAGATCATTTGGGAGCTTCTGATGGTGCCAATCCACAAGCTTACTGCACCCTGACTGCTCTGAAGCCAAAGCAGTTGCCAGAATTGAGCACTGGTGGAAGTGGCAGCTGCTCAGTAAGATGGTGTATTGGTACTGTTTGGTCAGCAGTTGCGAAGGGGGAAACTACCCAAGCAGACAAGATGAAACACTCTGTGGTGCCTCTACTACTGAGAGAATGACCCAGATTGGAGTTGAGGAACCAGATGCTGTACCAGATCACATCGCCTCTGTACGGCCCTCAGCATTCCCATCTGGTTCTGCTTGAGAAGTATCAAATGATTGTGTAGAAGTTCTTTTATGATTATTCTGGCCATAAGGGGGTTGATAAAACCTATGGATTGCTCAGAGATTGGTTCTACTGGCCCCAAATGAAGCCAAAGGTCGAAGAGTACTGCAAGTCGTGCATTTGATGTATACGAAGGAAGACACTGCCTACGAGAGTCACTCCATTGTCCCACTTGCAGAATGCGGGGCCATTTCACCAATTTTGTATGGATTTCCTGTCAATAGATCCAGATGCCAGCAACATGCCGAATCAAGAGTTACTTAAAAATAAAAGAACAATTCTGATTTCCAAGGAGAGAGATGAGGGGTGATTGATAAGTTCATGGCCTAAGGTAGAAGGAGTCAATTTTAGAAATCCTAGCACATTTATTTTTCTGCATAGTCCCCTCCTACATTTACACACTTAGTCCAGCGGTCGTGGAGCATGCGGATATTGGAACTCCGGAAAATGTCCTCAGCATGGATGATTGATAAGTTCGTGACCTAAGGTAAACAGAGATGAGTTATACAGCCCTCAGTACATGCACATGCAGTTCAAATCTTTGAGTGATTATGCAAAAAGTTTGAAGTTATTAACTCATCTCCTTCTACCTTAGGCCATGAACTTATCAATCACCCCGATGACTTATTAACTGATGAGCTATTAACTTCAAATTTTCTGCATAATCACTCAAAGAGTTGAACTGCATGTGCATGCACCAAAAGTTGTATAACTCATCTCCTTCTATCTTAGGCCACAAACTTATCAATCACCCATGCCATGGACACTTTCTGGAGGTCTATGATCCGTATGCTCCACGACCGCTGGACTAAGTGTGTAAATGTAGGAGGGGACTATGTTGAAAAATAAATGTGCTAAGTTTTCTAAAATTGATTCCTTCTACCTTAGGCCACAAACTTATCAATCGGCCCTTGCAGCTTGTGGTCTATTAGCTCTGAAGGCCTCGAATCACCGAAGCTAGGTAGGGGGAGCAACTGTTTGGTGCACTCAAGCTCTGATAGCCCAAAAGTCCATAAAAGATGAGTTTTCAGTCATCAGTATTTATCATGTTCAAGCTCACTTAACAATCTCACAGCCGTGGAGTTGCTGAGGGACTCCACCATGTAGCAGAATTTGGTGTCATCAGCTGTGATTTCTCGCAGAAACCAAGTGGCAACATTTTGCTCCCAAAACGCCCCCAGTTTCAAAGCAACTGCATTGGGCAACATGTTCAATAAATCGTCCTAACGTCTTGTGGTCAGCAATGTAGGTTTTTACCAAAAAAAAAATTTGAGGCATTTTAATGTTTTATGAAACCCACAACACATTTTATTGAACTCCAACACCTAAACAACAAAAAAGGTGCCAAAAAATCTTTGTGGAGTGCCATCATCATGTCAGAGTAGCCTCTTAAAGTGAAACCACTGCTCAATATCAGTGGTTCTGAATTATGTACATTTCTCCCAATTACATCACACTGCACTTTGGTTAGACATAACCAGGCACTGAAACTTCCACCTTTCTCAGAATTATTCAGTAAATTTCCATGAGATAATTTTAGAATTATTCATTTTATTGAATTGCAAAAAAATTGTTTGAGTGTCAAGTATCATTTTCAATGACACACTGAAACCACGGGTTTTGATGAGAGAGTTTAAGTTCAGTGTCTTTACAGAACAAGGTCAGATCACTGATTCTTACAACACCGACCACCTGGTTAGAAGCCACCCTTGCTTAAGAGCTATCTGAATGAATCTCTGTGGCACATGAAAAGAACCCTGTACGATCTTCAAATCGACAGAAATTTCAATATTTGTACCGGTTTTCCAATGTAAAAAGTCTTTTGAATAATAAAGGTGTTATTCCCTTACAAGGCATTGTTATCAAAGATGTGAAGAAATTTACTCCTTACCTGTCTGATCTCCATGTCCATGATGGATCTTTTGCCTCCGACGGGACAGTTGTTGATGTAGCAAGCTGAAGAGAAGGAGATGAGACAGAGCAGTGCAACAATGAGGCAAGTAGACTGCATGATGTTCTCCTGGTGTATCTGGACACAGGAAGCCTTCCAAACTGTTCTGAACAACTTCCCTTCTGCTCTCTTTTTATACCCACGAAAATGATCTGTGCGCCGGAATGTATTAACTTTGCTAATTTGTTGAATTCCAATTATATTTTCTAAACCATTATAATGAATTCTCAAACTGTACTACTCATGATCCATAACCTCAACATGTTAATTTAATAAATACTCAATTTATTCCACACATAATTCCAATCTGAATATCATTTACCAATTAAGCATTACTTTTGTACTTTAATGCATAAAGATCATCATAATCAAGGGTAAGGTGAAAATTAATAGTTCAAATTACTGTGATTTAGAAAATAGACTTTGGGGCTAAAATTATCAGGAAATAATTAAGTAGGAGGTGGGATTGAATATCAAAAGAGCTTCAAAGACTTTGAAAGTTTCAGAAAAGTGTTGTTCATGATAACCAGATCCCAATCCAACGAACCACAGCAGAGTGAATGAAAGGTACAACATTAACATTGGGTGAAGCTGCTGAATTTGCCTTTCAGTCAGAACAACCAATATACAACAGCCACTACACCAGTGAAGTGCATTTCCAAGGGAGTCTAGAGCAATACATTCTAAGCACTGTTTTCACTGCTGATCAAAAAGAAAAAAAAACTCAAGTTGGGGACAACTCTGTTCCAAAAGTCAGTTTGTAAATGTAGGAAATAGGATCAGGAACAGGTTATTCAGCCCTCAACTGTGTACTGTCATCACTCGGTAATTCCATGCCAGATCATTAGCTAAAATCCAATCATTATATACATTCATTCATGATACATGGAGCTTAGAAAAATAGCGGCTGTAGGTAACCCTAATAATTTCTAAAGTAAGTACTTGATCAGCACAGCAACGTGGGCTGAAGGGCCTGTATTGTGCTGTAGGTTTTCTATGTTTCTACGATTCTATAAATCAGACTGAAGGAAAAGATGCCGATGCTTGTGCTTTCTGTCCAGTTTTGAAAAAGAAAGGGTAGACTTGGATGTTAGAAAAATAGAAATGAGAAAATTACCATTCTCTTTTTTTTTGGTTAATGACAAGAATAGATTGATGGTTCACTAGCTCACATGATTTAAGCTAAATTTGGGAGCTTTGTGACCAAATTCTTTCTTCAGGGAGAGGTTAGAGGCTGAATAGAACTCTCATGCTGGTCTATTGGAGATCACAAAATAGAAGTAAAGTTACAAGGCAGATAGATGCAATTCAGCCCATCATCCAGATGTGTGTCATAAGGGGGCATGCAGCCTAATTCAGATTTCCCACACTTGACCCATAACACTGTGAGTCACAACTTTTCATCTTCATATTCAGTTCAATCAGTCCTTCAAGCAGAGAATTCCAGAGCCTTCTGTGTCAGGCAAGTGACAGCTTACTCGTAGTTCCAAAGGCAAGTAATTTGACTGTTAACATTATTAAAAACTCATTTTCTGAAGTAAATTGTGGCAAACAATAAAGAGGCTAGCGGAATTGAAACTGACTCAGAGTCTAAGCATGACATGTTTGAGACAGAGATGATGTCACTGTTGGAGATGGAGTTGGAGTGAGGAGGAGTCGAGGCAGAGAAGATCTGATCCCCATCCACCTAAGCTGGGTGCAAGATTAGATCACTCTAAGCACAGAGCCAGTTTGAAGAGGCCGAGAATGGATTTCGGCTGGACGACAAGGACTGGACCATGAGTGTATTACTGTGCCGGGGCATGGGTCTGAATGTGGGGTGCAATTCTGTGTTTGGACAATTTAAACCATTCTAGGCCATTCTAGATTGGGTAGTGAGCAACGAGGAAGGATTAGTTAGCAATCTTGTCATGCGATGCCCCTTGGGTAAGAGTGACCATAATATGGTGAATTCTTCATTAAGATGGAGAGTGACATAGTTAATTCAGAAACAAAGGTTCTGAATGTAAAGAAGGGTAACTTTGAAGGTATGAGACATGAATTAACTAAGATAGACTGGCAAATGATACTTAAAGGGTTGACGGTGGATATGCAATGGCAAGCATTTGAAGATTGCACGGATGAACTACAACAAATGTTCATCCCAGTTTGGCAAAAGAATAAACCAGGGAAAGTAGTGCACCTGTGGCTGACAAGGGAAATTAGGGATAGTATCAAGTCCAAAGAAAAAACATACAAATTAAGCCAGAGAAAGCGGCACACCTGAGGACTGGGAGAAATTCAGAGTCCAGCAGAGGAGGACAAAGGGCTTAATCAGGAAAGGGAAAAAAGATTATGAGAGAAAGCTGGCAGGGAACATAAAAACTGACTGTAAAAGCTTTTATAGATATGTGAAAAGAAAAAGATTGGTTAACACAAATGTAGGTCCCTTACAGTCAGAAACAGGTGAATTGATCATGGGGAACAAGGACATGGCAGACCAATTGATAACTACTTTGGTTCTGTCTTCACTAAGGAGGACATAAATAATCTTCCAGAAATAGTAGGGGGCCGAGGGTCTAGTGAGATGGAGGAACTGAGGGAAATACATGTTAGTAGGGAAGTGGTGTTAGGTAAATTGAAGGGATTAAAGGCAGATAAATTCCCAGGGCCAGATGGTCTGCATCCCAGAGTGCTTAAGGAAGTAGCCCAAGAAATAGTGGATGCATTATAGATAATTTTTCAAAATTCCTTAGATTCTGGATTAGTTCCTGAGGATTGGAGGGTGGTTAATGTAACCCCACTTTTTAAAAAAGGAGGGAGAGAGAAACCGGGGAATTATAGACCAGTTAGCCTGACATCAGTGGTGGGGAAAATGCTAGAGTCGATTATCAAAGATGTGATAACAGCACATTTGGAAAGCGGTGAAATCATCAAAGTCAGCATGGATTTGTGAAAGGAAAATCATGTCTGACGAATCTTATAGAATTTTTTGAAGATGTAACTAGTAGAGTGGATAGGGGAGAGCCAGTGGATGTGGTATATTTGGATTTTCAAAAGGCTTTTGACAAGGTCCCACACAGGAGATTAGTGTGCAAACTTAAAGCACACAGTATTGGGGGTATGGTATTGATGTGGATAGAGAATTGTTTGTCAGACAGGAAGCAAAATGTGGGAGTAAATGGGACCTTTTCAGAATGGCAGGCAGTGACTAGTGGGGTACTGCAAGGCTCAGTGCTGGGACCCCAGTTGTTTACAATATATATTAATGATTTAGACGAGGGAATTAAATGCAGCATCTCCAAGTTTACAGATGACACGAAGCTGGGCGGCGGTTTTAGCTGTGAGGAGGATGCTAAGAGGATGCAGGGTGACTTGGGTAGGTTAGGTGAGTGGGCAAATTCATGGCAGATGCAATTTAATGTGGATAAATGTGAGGTTATCCACTTTGGTTGCAAGAACAGGAAAACAGATTATTATCTGAACGGTGGCCGATTAGGAAAAGGGGAGATGCAACGAGACCTGGGTGTCATTGTACACCAGTCATTGAAGGTGGGCATGCAGGTACAGCAGGCAGTGAAAAAGGCAAATGGTATGTTGGCATTCATAGCAAAAGGATTTGAGTACAGGAGCAGGGAGGTTCTACTGCAGTTGTACAAGGCCTTGGTGAGACCGCACCTAGAGTACTGTGTGCAGTTTTGGTCCCTTAATCTGAGGAAAGACAGTCTTGCCATAGAGGGAGTACAGAGAAGGTTCACCAGATTGATTCCTGGGATGGCAGGACTTTCATATGAAGAAAGACTGGATCGACTAGGCTAATACTCGCTGGAATTTAGAAGATTGAGGGGAGATCTTATTGAAATGTATAAAATTCTAAAGGGATTGGACAGGCTAGATGCAGGAAGATTGTTTCCGATGTTGGGGAAGTCCAGAACGAGGGGTCACAGTTTAAGGATAAAGGGGAAGCCTTTTAGGACCGAGATGAGGAAAAACTTCTTCACACAGAGAATGGTGAATCTGTGGAATTCTCTGCCACAGGAAACAGTTGAGGCTGGTTCATTGGCTATATTTAAGAGGAAGTTAGATATGGCCCTTGCGGCTAAAGGGATCGGGGATATGAAGAGAAAGCAGGTACAGGGTTCTGAGTTGGATGATCAGCCATGATCATACTGAATGGCGGTGCAGGCTTGAAGGGCTGAATGGCCTACTCCTGCACCTATTTTCTATATTTCTATGTTTCGAAACACTGGCTCAGATGGGCTGGAAAGGCAGGGTGTAGGGAACAGAGGCAAGGGTTGGGCTGATTTTTCTCGCTTTCCCACGATATTCATTCCTCTCTCTGCAGTGATGAGACTGTGAGCTCTTTGGTTGCTGCGTTTCATGTCGACAAGCTTCACTGTGATTTGTCCTGGTACTATGATGAACTGAGACTAAAGATTTGCCCCTGGTTTGGATGCTCCGGGGATTTGGAGCTACGGACTGAATTTGATTCGGATTGTTTATGCTTATACGATTTGAGTTTTCTTTTTTCTCTTTCTCTGTGCATTGGGTCTTGGTCTTCCATTTTTTTAAACTGGATTCTTTCAGGTTTCTTGTTTCTTGGCTGCCTGTAAACAGAAAAATCTCAAGGCTGTACGATGTATACATACTTTGATAATAAGTGCAGTTTGAATTCTTGATTCTATTTGAGAAAGGCCTTATTGGGGGATGTCATGTGATGACGTAGGATCGAGACGTTGGGAATCCAGCTCCCTCGTAAAATGTAATGAAATAGGGTTTAAATGAAGAAGAGTTAACAAATATCTACTAGAAACTATTTATAAGTAACTCAGAATTATCTTTTGATATGGCTCCTAAACCGAAACAGAAGAAAGCTGCTACTTCGAAGTCTGCGCAAATCGACGGGGAAAAAGGCCTAACCGTATCGGCGAAGCCTCGGACTCAAGTTGGATCTCCTCCCGGCTAAGTGCATGGCACTTCTGATGATGCGGGACAGGAAGTTGCAGCAATGTCGGCGGTCTCTAAGAAGAAACGGCAAGAACAACGCATGCGCGAAGAAACAAGTATGCATGAACAGATATTAACAAAAGTAATAAAACTACAAATCCCAACTATGGCTAGAAGTGAAACTGGAAGTGAATCGGAAGTGGAGTCAGACTCTTTGGGAAATTCAGAGGAAGAAGAAGAGGAAAAGAAAGAGGAGATTAAAGGAGACATAAAAGATATCCTGATATATATTATGAATGAATTAAAAGCTATAAGAAGGATGCAGAATACACTCGATAATGTGATGGAAAAACAAAAGAAGATGGACAATAAAGTTAAAGAGATGGAAGTAAAAGTGGAAGAAAATACTGAAAGAATAGATAAGATAGAAGACAATAATCTTGCCTGGACAATAGAAAGAAAACGGATGTTGGAAAAAATAGATGCGCTTGAAAACTCAAGTAGATGAAATAATATCAAAATTGTTCGTCTTATGGAAGGTACAGAGGGAGAAAATCCAATAAAATTCTTTCAAGAATGGATTCCGAAAATTTTGGAAATGAAAGAAGGAAACCAAGTAATTGAAATTGAAAGAGCATACAGAGCTTTAAGACCAAGACCTCAACAAGATCAAAATCCAAGATCAATTTTGATAAAATGCTTAAGGTACCAAGATAAAGAAATGATCTTGAAGGCAGCTACTCAAGGTACTAAAAAGAGAAATGGGCCATTGACAATAGAAGGAAAAAGAGTTTTTTTTTTATCCAGACATAAGTTACGATCTTCTGAAGAGGCGGAAGGAATTCAATCCCGTGAAAAAATCTTTATAGGAAAAGGGCTATAAATTTTTATTGAGCTACCCAGCAAAATTGATAATCTTTCTGGATAACGAAGAAAGAAGATTTTTCGTTGACTACTGGAAAGCGGAGAAATTTGTACAAGAGTTACCTGATGTCCACGAAGAGAAGTAAAGAATTATAGAAATGAAATGGACTAATGATGGAGACTGAAACAAGGTTGGACTTGATGGACATTTATATAAAAAAATATAGTTGAGGAGTATTAATTGGGAGTAGAGACATTAATTATTTTCTTTCTTTTCTTCACTAATATATTTTCTTTTTTTTTGCAGGTGAGTTGGAGGAGCTCCTGATCGATGGCTGCGAGTTTCACGTGTACAATCATGGCGATTGCCATGACCCGTAAAATGGGGGGGGGGGGTAATGTGTTTTTTTTATTCGCAACATTAGTGGGGGGGTACTTTGTTTTTTTTTCTTATATATTAGTTATCTTTCTTCTATTTTTCTTCTTTTTTGCCTGGATGGTTGGGGAGAAACTCATAGCAACATGGAGAATTTTAAAGAGTTCCCAAGCTATTATGAAAGATTAATCTACTTAATTTTTTAAGTTTTAATGTTAATGGAATTAATGGACCTGTGAAAAGAAAAAGAGTTTTAACATATATTAAGAAAATGAAAGGAGATATAGCTTTTTTACAAGAAACACATTTAACAGAAACAGAACATAAGAAATTAGAGGGATTGGGTTGGAAATGTCATTGCAGCTTCATTTAATTCAAAATCGAGAGGAGTTGCAATTTTGGTTAATAAATCTTTACCAATTAAAATACAAAATATAATAATTGATTCTGTGGGGAGATATGTGATTATACATTGTCAATTTTTTTCAGAATTATGGACTTTTATGAACATTTATGCACCAAATGAAAATGATGCAAAATTCATACAAGAAGTTTTTTTGAACTTGGCTGATGCACATGATAAAATATTAATAGGTGGAGATTTTAATTTTTGTTTAGATCCAGTTTTGGATAGGTCAACTAAAGTTGCTACAAAATCAAAAGTAATAAAACTAACTTTATCATTAATGAAAGACTTAAACCTGATTGATATATGGAGAAAAATTAATCCAAGAGAAAGAGATTATTCATTTTATTCAAATAGACATAAAACTTACTCAAGGATTGATTTTTTTTATTATCAAGAAATATTCAAGATAGAGTGAAAAGTGTGGAATATAAAGCAAGAATACTGTCAGATCATTCCCCCTTGATAATGACAATGATAATAATGGATAAGGAGGAATCGATTTATAGATGGAGATTTAATTCAATTTTATTAAAACGTCAAGATTTTTGTGATTTTATGAAAAAACAGATTCAATTTTTTTTGGATACAAATTTACATTCAGTTGAGTATAAAATTGTATTATGGGAAGCGATGAAAGCATATTTAAGGAGTCAGATTATGTTATACATCTAAAATTAAGAAGGAATACATGGCAGAAATAGATCAATTGGAAAAAGATATCATAAAGTTAGAAAAAGAATCTCAAAGATATATGACAGAAGAAAAACGAAGACAACTTGTTAATAAAAAACTACAATATAATACACTCCAGACATATTGTACAGAAAAAGTAATTATGAGAACTAAACAGAAATATTACGAATTAGGTGAAAGATCACATAAAATTCTTGCTTGGCAGTTGAAAACAGAACAGGCTTCTAAAACAATAAATGCAATTAGAGCAAGTGTAAATAAGGTTACTTATAAACATTTAGAAACTAATGAAACTTTAAAAAAAATTTATACTGAACTATATCAGAATCACAAAATAAGATTGCTGAGATAGATAAATTTTTATCACAAATAACCCTTCCAAAATTAAATTTGGAAGAACAGAAAGGATTAGATATGCCCTTTACATTAAAAGAGGTTGAAGAAGCTTTAGGATCACTTCAGGGTAATAAATCCTCAGGAGAAGATGGTTTTCCTCCTGAATTTTATAAAAAATTTAAAGATTTATTAATTCCTCCTTTTATAGAATTAATATACCAAGTGGAAAGAATGCATAAACTCCCACAATCTTTTTTAACAGTGATCATAACTGTATTGCGAAAAAAAGATAGAGATCCTTTAAAACCAACATCATTTCTTTGTTGAATACAGATTATAAAATAATAGCAAAAATTTTATCTAATAGAATATCTAAATATTTACCAAAATTAATACATATGGATCAAACAGGTTTTATTAAAAACAGACAATCAATGGATAATATCATCCGGTTACTTAGTATAATTCATTTGGCACAAAAAAGAGAGGAAATGAGTGTGGCAGTTGCTTTGGATGCAGAAAAAGCATTTGATAGATTGGAATGGGATTTTTTATTTAAGGTATTGGAAAAATATGAGTTAGGAAAATCTTTTATACAATGGATTAAAACCTTAAATACTAATCCTCAAGCTAAAGTAGTTACAAATGGTCAGCTTTCAACACCATTTTGCTTAACGAGGTCAACTACGGTAGACAAGGCTGCCCATTATCACCTGCTTTATTTGTATTGGCAATAGAACCATTAGCTGAATTAATTAGAACAGATTCAGACATTGGGGGCTTTAGAGTTAATCAAGAAGAATATAAGATTAATTTATTTGCTGATGATGTTTTGATTTATTTAACAAACCCATTGCAATCTTTGCAAAGATTATCTTTTAGATTGGAAGAATATGGGAAAGTATCAGGGTATAAAGTAAATTGGGATAAAAGTGAAATTTTACCCCTTACCAAAGGAAATTATAATCAATGTCGATTAGTAACTCAATTTCGATGGTCAATAAATGGGATAAAATATTTAGGTATTAGAGTTGATAATGATGTAAAAAATTCATATAAACAAAATTATTTGCCATTATTAAAAAAAGAGGATCTTGATAAATGGATGATGTTACCAATAACATTAATAGGTAGAGTTAATGCTGTAAAAATGAATATATTTCCTAGATTGCAATATTTATTCCAAACTTTATCAATACAATTACCTCAGAAGTTTTTTCAAGAACTGAATAAATATGTAAGGAAATTTCTTTGGAAAGGAAAGATGTCAAGAATATCATTGGAAAAATTGACATGTAAATTTTAAGAATTATTATAAAGCAAATCAACTTAGATTTATTGCATCTTTTTTTGATGAAGAAAAACCGGCATGGATTAGAATAGAATTAGATAAGATAGGAGAAAACATACCAGAAGATTTTATATATAAATGGGAATCCAAATGGATATGGGAAAAAAAAGAATCTCCTATGTTAAGACACTTGATTGATTAATGGAATAAGGTAAATATGGACGATGAGGTAAAGAAATCTTTATTAGCAAAAAGAACTTTAATTCAAAATAGACTTAATCCTTTTACAATGGATAATAAACTTTTACATAATTGGTTCCAAAAGGGGATTAAATATATAGGTGATTGTTTTGAAGGAGGTATATTGATGTCGTTTGATCAATTAAAAAATAAATATAAAATATCAAATAACACTCTTTTCTGTTATTTTCAATTAAAGGCTTATTTACGAGAAAAGCTGGGACAAACGATGTTGATGCCAAAACCTAATGAAATAGAAATATTAATTCAAAATGGAAAAATTAAAAAATTTACATCTTGTATGTATAATTTGATTCAAAAACAGACAATTAAATCAGGAATTCATAAATCAAGACAAAAATGGGAATCTGATTTGAATGTTAAAATTGATGGAAAAAACTGGTCAAGATTATGTTCTGATAGTATGAGAAATACAATAAATGTTTGACTTAGATTAATACAATATAATTTTTTACATCAATTATATATAACACCACAGAAAATAAATAGATTAAATTCAAATATGTCTGACCAATGTTTTCGATGTAATCAAGAAATTGGTACTTTTTTACATTCTACTTGGTCTTGTTTTAAAATTCAACCATTTTGGATAAATCTAAGACTTTTATTGGAACAAATTACTGGAGTACAACTCTCACATAGTCCAGTATTATTTTTATTAGGAGACATTGAAGGGACAATACCGAAACTTAAACTGAATAAGTACCAGAAAAAATTTATAAAAATTGCATTGGCAGTAGTCAAAAAAGTTATCGCAGTTACTTGGAAATCTGATTTATATTTAACTATGGATCGTTGGAATAATGAAATACACAGTTGTATTCCACTTGAAAAAACTACATACAATCTAAGAAATAAATATGATATATTTTTGAAAATTTGGCTCCCATACTTACAAAAGATAGGATTAAATACATAGGTCCTTTGAAGATAAAATTATAAAGTAATTGGGGAAAGTAAAAATAAATATTAAAATTATTTTGAACTCCATGGAGCATGTGGGGATCCTCCGATATCCAGGCAATCTTTCTCTTCTTTTTTTTCTTTCTTTAGATAAGGGTTAAGTGGGGGAGGGTTAAGGGGAGGGGGAGGGTTAATATTATTTTTCTCACTATTTCATCATCTCTTTTATTCTTGTAATTTTCTAAAATTTAATAAAAAAAAGAGAAAGCCCTTATCTCCCTCTCCCCACGCAATCCAACCCTACTTCCAATGACTTTGCATGTTTGTCCCTGTTTTTTGACCACACCCCACCACCACTGCCCCTACTACCCTCTGCTAAGGGAAGATTGTCCTTCCTATTTTATTCTATTTTGGCTGCTGATAATTTATTTCCATCAATTAAATCTCTCCTCAACTTTCTCTATTCCATAGAAAACAATGTAAGGTTATCCAATCTTTCCTCATTGGTGCAACATTCCAGTGCTGACAATATTTTTGGAAATCTTCACTGGACTTCACTGCAATCACACCTCTCCAATACTGATACAATCACAATTGCGCACAGAAGAAGACATTTCCTGCCATCCACCCCATCAGTACACCTGACATTTCAGTTGATATCATATTATAAAAAGAATTGGACATTGCTGTGGAATGTCAGTTTTAAATTTCCCACCTGCAAGAACACTCATTATATTTGCCCTTTTCTTTCTGCAGCTGAACATATCTCCACTCTCTGCCACTTTTGAAACCCTGGATAAAGCAAAGTCTCCCACTGAAAATGGCTCCAGAGTGACTGAAGGAGAAGGGCTCTGAAAGGATTGTTGAAACACCTGCCACGTTAATTCGGCTGAGTGCAGATACTCTTGGGAATAGAGACACTGAGCCAGCAGAAGAAGAGATGGAAGACCTAACTGATAGGTTGGGCTTGGAAAACACGCACAAAATGCTGGAGAAGCTCACCAGAATATGATGCACTTAAGAGAGAAAATGACCAGTTTGCATTTTGTCTGAGGCCCTTCATCAGGACTGGAAAGGAAGAGGGCAGAAGCTGGAATAAAAAAGGTAGGGAGGATGGGAATCACAAGCTGGCAGAAGATAAGTGAGTCTAGGTGAGAGAGGGAGGATAGATGGATGGTGTGGGGTAATGTCGGATCTAGGAGGTGTCAACCTGGTCTTGCAGGAACATCAGGGGGATTTGAAAGGGAGTTTGATTAGTTTATAGAAGTCAAACACAAAGGCAGCTGATCTCTCTGATATTCACTAAGGATGGGTTGGAGTGACAGATGAGATCATCCGGAAGATAGGTTGGATTGAGATTATTGGAAACAGATAGACAAAGGTCAAAGGGACAAATCCCTTTAAAATTTGAATAAGGAGATTTCCAAACAACAGGAAACAACTGTAACTGTTCAGAGACCTAATCCATTCAAAACAAAGAACATTTGAAAGTATCAGGAAAGCAAACCCTATCGGTGTGAAACTATGATTCGGAATGAACCCCTCTTGGACCTTTTATGCTGGGGTTTGTTTTGATGCTGTTCTGCTGAGCATTATAGGCATAATGGGACACTGCTCTATGTTGGTACAGGAATGTATGGAGACACTTATTGGCTGGACCCAGTATGTAATTTGATGCTTTTGGTTGTTAACACAAATGACGCATTAACACAAGAGATTCTGCAGATGCTGAAAATCCATAGCAACACACACAAAGAAGAGGGAGAGTCTAGTGATACAGTGTCAACACACAACCTTTCCCTCAGTGTCGTAAAACCAAATAACTAAGTCATTGACTTCAGGAGATCCCATCCCAGTCTACGTCTATTTAGTGATGCTGAGGTGGAGCAAATTGAAAATGTCAGGTACCAGTTCTGAATATCAGCAAAAACTTGTCCTGATCCAGCGACAAACTGTGTTGTAGATGTGATGAGCAGGAAAGAACTCCAAAACCCCTGCTTTCTCAGAAGGTTAAGGAAATTAAGTATCTCTCTAGAGACAGTCAGTATGTCTCTTGTGGGATCACAGAAAACCTACAGTACAATACAGGTCCTTCGGCCCACAAAGTTCTGCTGAACATGTCCCTACCTTACAAAAATTACTAGGCTTACCTATAGCCCTCTATTTTACTAAGCTCCATGTACCGATCTAAAAGTCTCTTAAAAGGCCCTGTCATATCCGCCTCCACCACCACTTCCGGCAGCCCATTCCACGCACTCACCACTCTCTGAGTAAAAAAATCACCCATGACATAACTTCTGTACCTACTCCCCAGCACCTCAAACCTGTGCCCCCTTGTGGCAACCATTTCAGCCTGGGATAAAGCCTCTGACTATCCACACGATCAATGCCTCTCATCATCTTGTACACCTCTATCAGGTCACCTCTCATCCTCTGTCGCTCCAAGGAGAAACGGCCAAGTTCACTCAACCTATTCTCATAAGGTGTGGTCCCTAATCCAGGCAACATCCTTGTAAATCTTCTCTGCACCCTTTCTATGGTTTCCACATCCTTCCTGTAGTGAGGTGACCAGAACTGAGCACAGTACTCCAAGTGGGGTCTGACCAGGGTCCTATATAACTGCAACATTACCTCCCGGCTCCTAAATTCAATTACACGATTGATGAAGGCCAACACAGCATACACCTTCTTAACCACAGAAGTCAACCTGCACAGCTGCTTTGAGCATCCTATGGACTTGGACCCCAAGATCCCTCTGATCCTTCACACTGCCAAGAATCTTACTATTCATTATATATTCTTCTATCATACCTGTCATACCAAAATGAATCACTTCACACTTATCTGTGTTGACCTTCATTTGCCACTTCTCAGCCCAGTTTTGCATCCTATCAATGACCTGCTGTAACCTCTGACAGCCCTCCACACTATCCACAGCACCTCCAACTTTTGTGTCATCAGCAAACTTACTAACTCATTCCTCCACTTCCTCATCCAGGTCATTTATAAAAATCACGAAGAGTAGGGGTCTCAGAACAGATCCCTGAGGCACACCACTGGTGAACATCCCCCATGCAGAATATGACCCGTCTACAACAACTCTTTGCCTTGTGTGGGCAATCCAGTTTTGGATCCACAAAACAATGTCCCCTTGTATCCCTTGCCTATTTACTTTCTCAATAAGCCTTGCATGGGGTACTTTATCAAATGCCTTGCTGAAATCTATATACACTACATCTACTGATCTTCTTTCATTAATGTGTTTAGTCACATACTCAAAAAATTCAATAAGGCTCGTAAGGCACGACCTGCCTTTGACAAAACCATGCTGGCTATTCCTAATTATACTATACCTCTGCAAATTTTCATAAATCCTGCCTCTGAGGATCTTCTCCATCAGCTTACCAACCACTGAGGTAAGACTCACTGGTCTATAATATCCTGGGCTATCTCTACTCCCTTTCTTGAATAAAGGAACAACATTTGCAACCCTCCAATCTTCTGGAACCTTTCCCATCCCCGTTGATGATGCAAAGATCATCGCCAAAGGCTCAGTAATCTCCTCCCTCACCTCCCACAGTAGACAATAAGACCATAAGAAAAAGGAGCAGGTCGGCCATTCGGCCCATTGAGTCTGCTCCGCCATTTCAACATGAGCTGATCCAATCTCCCCTTCAGTCCCATTCCCCTGCCTTCTCACCATAACCTTTGATGCCCTGACTACTCAGATACCTATTAATCTCTGCCTTAACTACACCCAATGACTTGGCCTCCACTGTTGCCTGAGGCAACAAATTCCATAGATTCACCAACCACTGTCTAAAAACTATTGTTTCGCATCTCTGTTCTGAATGGGCGCCCTGCAATCCTCAAGTCATGTCCTCTCGTACTAGACTCCCCCACCATGGGAAACAACTTTGCCACATCCACTCTGTCCATGCCTTTCAACATTCGAAATGTTTCTATGAGGTCCCCCCTCATTCTTCTAAACTCCAAGGAATACAGTCCAAGAGCAGTCAAATGTTCCTCATATGTTAACCCTCTCATTCCCAGAATCATTCTAGTGAATCTTCTCTGAACCCTCTCCAATGTCAGCACATCCTTTCTTAAATAAGGAGCCCAAAACTGCAAACAGTATTCCAAGTGAGGTCTTACCAGTGCCTTATAGAGTCTCAACATCACAACCCTGCTCCTATACTCTACTTCTCTGGAAATGAATGCCAACATTGCATTCGCCTTCTTCACCACTGACTCAACCTGGAGGTTAACCTTAAGGGTATCCTGCACGAGGACTTCCAAGTCCAGTTGCATCTCAGAACTTTGAATTCTCTCCCCATTTAAATAATAGTCTGCCCGTTTATTTCTTCTACCAAAGTGCATGACCATACACTTTCCGACATTGTAATTCATTTACCACTTCTTTGCCCATTCTCCCAACCTATCCAAGTCTCTCTGCAGACTCTCTGTTTCCTCAGCCCTACCAGCCCTTCCACCTATCTTTGTATCATCAGCAAACTTAGCCACAAAGCCATCTATTCCATAATCCAAATCGTTGATATACAATGTAAAAAGAAGCGGCCCCAACACAGATCCCTGTGGAACACCACTGGTAACTGGCAGCCAACCAGAATGGGATCCCTTTATTCCCACAGTCTGTTTCCTGCCAATCAGCCAACACTCTATCCATGTAAGTAACTTTCCCGTAATTCCATGGGCTCTTATCTTGTTTAGCAGCCTCATGTGTGGCACCTTGTCAAAGGCCTTCTGAAAATCCAAATACACAACATCCACTGCATCTCCCTTGTCTAGCCTACTTGTAATTTCCTCAAAAAATTGCACTAGGTTTGTCAGGCAGGATTTTCCTTTAAGGAAACCATGCTGAGCTCTGCCTATCTTGTCATATGCCTCCAGGTACTCCGTAACCTCATCCTTGACAATTGACTCCAACAACTTCCCAACCACCGATGTCAAGCAAAACAGGTCTATAATTTCCTTTTTGCTTCCTTGCCCCCTTCTTAAATAGTGGAGTGATTTTTGCAATCTTCCAGTCCTCCGGATCCAGGCCAGAATCTATCAACTTTTGAAAGATCATTGCTAATGCCTCCGCAATCTCCACTGTTACTTCCTTCAGAACACGAGGGTGCATTCCATCTGGTCCAGGAGATTTATCTACGCTTAGACTATTCAGCTTCCTGAGTACTTTCTCTGTCGTAATTGTGACTGCGCATATTTCTCTTCCCTGACACCCTTGAATGTCCGGTATATTGCTGATGTCTTCCTCAGTGAAGACTGATGCAAAATACTTGTTCAGTTCCTCCGCCATTTCATCTCCCATTACAATTTCTCCAGCATCATTTTCTATCGGTCCTATATCTACTCTCACCTGTTTTTTACTCTTTATATACTTGAAAAAGCTTTTAGTATCTTCTTTGATATTATTTGCTAGCTTCCTTTCATAGTTCATCTTTTCCCTCTTAACGACCTTCTTAGTTTCCTTCTGTAAGCTTTTAAAAACTTCCCAATCCTCTGTCTTCCCACAGTACCCTTATATAGAGTTATAACATAATTTTATTGATGCACTGTGGAAAGCATCCTATCCAGCTGTATTGCAGCTTGGTATGGCAACTGTTCTCCCCAAGGCTGGAAGAAATTGCACGGAATTGTGACCACAGCTCTGTCTATCATGCAAACCTGCCTCCCTTCTATTGATTCTGTCCTCACTTCCCACTCACACAGGAAAGCAGGCAACATAATCAAGGACCCTTCCCTCTCCAGGCAACACACGTTCAGTTGAGCAGAGAATGCAACCCTACTATTCCAGCAGATTTGGATGGTGAAACAGGCTTTAGTTATGCTGGCTTTCATTGATTAAGTCACTGTGCATAGAAGTGGGATGTTATGCAGCAGTTATGTAAGACATTGGTGAAGACACACTGGGAATGGCATGTTCAGTTTTGGTCACCTTCCTTTTAGTAGTTTTTTGTCTTTATTTATGTCACATTTTTCATCAAATTCTACTCCATTTCTTCTTTCTTGCAAATGCCTGCAAGAATGATTATTTTAACATCTGTACAATCTCTAGGTATGCCTTTAGGGTGGTACATGATTCTGGGTCACTTTGGCAATTTTGAGGGTTCATTACATTTGCAGGTAGAATCATTCAGCATGCATATCCCATTAAAAAAAATGCTACAAGCAGTGCAGTTGCCCAAATAAATTACTGTCATTCAGTGTGAAGCTCACGTTATTGCCTCAGACCCCATAACTAAGGGAAATGCTGCTGCTGACACAGCCTCTAAATAAGCTGCTAATGCAGGAAAAGCTATGCCGGTACATATGCAGGAGCAATGTACTCCTGTAACCCTGACCCCAAACCTGCAAGGTTTAATTTCCGTCCAAGACGGGACCCCAGAAAAGGAGAAGGGAGTATGCAAAGTAAAGCAGAGTTTTAGGGACTCTGAGAGGGTGTGGAGACATTCAGATAATCATCCTGTGTGTCCCCAGAAACAGGAATATTATACATCAAAAATGATTTGCACCTGGACTAACAGTAATTACAGGACAGGTTGTACCAATCTGTGAGATTTGCCAGAAAAACAATGGGGGAAAGTCACCTGCTGAATTTGATCATTTGCCACCCATGAAGGCACCATTTGTCAATTTAAAGATAGACTTTATGAACATGCCTGCCAGTGGGCATTATAAATATCTATTAGTGATAGTAGCCATGTTCTCCAAATGGTTGGAGGCCTTTCCACTAGAAAAAAATGATACTCAATCTGTAGTTATGGCATTCATGAAGGAAATAATTTGCAGATTAGGGTTCCATTCAAATTTAACAGTGATAGCCGGACGCATGATTTATTAAATAACATCTGTTGTGTAGACTATTGGGGTTTATTATGCTGGGGAAGAGCTATAATATTCACTTAGGCTCAGTTTACATGGACTAATGTGGTTAGTTTTTGGGCAAATATGGGGATTACTATGCAGCGAGCCAACTCCCTTCAATAAAAAGAGGCAAGAATGCTTCGATAAAATAACCAACAATTTTAAAAGCTATTATTGACCGGACAAAAGAAGGAATGGATACAGGAGGGAATAGATAATCAACAGAAGAACAAGCTACATGAATGTCAATCAGATCGGTATTCTCTAAGGGAAATTTCTTTGAGTGATGGTATATGCTTAACTATAACAAATCATAATGTACCTAGATTGAAAGTAGCTACTCAAACAGCTGAAAGGTGCAGATACTGGAGAAATAGGACAGCCCAGTTAATGGGAAGGAGTAGGTGCAGAGAAAAGACTGCTTTATGGTGGAGAACCTTCATCTATTTCAGGCTAATTTTAACAATGATCACACTGGTCATGGTTGTACTATGTGCCTGTTCCTGGATAGCTCAGCCTCCATCATTCCTGTAAAATGATCCCCACAAGTTGAACTGGAGCCTTATGATCCAGAATATGATGAAGAAGCCTGTTTTAATGTGAGGCCTTTCCTCATTGGCTATGACATTCCCTCTCTTGAGGAAATAAAGAAGCAATATCCTCAAGAGGTGGGTGAGAGATAAGGCTAAGGTTAATCTGATGATCAATAAGATGGGGACTGTGGAATAAAATTAAGAATAACATTAAATTTTGTTGTTAAGATGAATAGCTAAGTATTGGTCAAGACTTGTGTCATGAGGGAGACAGGATACAGCATGGATGCTGCCTTGTTTGTGTGTGTTAACAACAGCTCTAAATAGATCATGACAGTGGTGAGGTATTGTTAACCTTTGTCTGAGATTGTCCAGCTAATAGTGGAACTGACCATAGACGTGCGATTCTAATTTTGTGTATCGCATGAGAACATTGGAAGACTTGTTAATACCTAACAAGCGTTTCTTGGAATCTCTGACCAAGTACATTTAGCTGTTGGCTATTGTCTAAAATTTACAGTATAAGTTTCAGAAGTATCCTGACTTTGGCACAGTCGTAAGACAATGGCTCCCCGTGATCACATATTAAAGGGTTAACCTTATACTGAGGTCTGTGTCTTTATTTCTGTTCCCGAGCAGACTAAAGTCTCCCACAGTAAACTGGTGACATAATTCTTTATCAGTAAAATATGAAAAATCAGGGTAAAGTCTTCAACACTGAGTAACAAAGTATGTATTTAAATGAAATGCAGAACAATTTCCAACAGTACTGATACTACAAATGTACTACAGTACTATAAAACTGTGTGTTAGTTCCTAATAGTTCTCAATGGAGGAATTCATCCAGTGTATGGGCTATCCAGGGAGCAGCAGCACCTCGGGTGAAGGGGTTTGCATTCTGGGGCAGCTCTCGGTCCCCAGTGGACAGTCAGCTCCCACCTATGGCTCCAAGTGGCTTTTTGCATGCAAAGTGGTCATGCCCCGGTATAGCATTTTGACAGGCAGGCTAAACCAGGTGAAGATAGCTGGCAGCCTCATACCCCAGTGAGAGAGGGACTTGCCTGTCCTAACATGTGAAATCAGCTCTTGCAGATGAGATCAACAGTGACATCCAACAGCCAAGGAGTTAGTTCTGCAACACTTTGTCAAGAGTGAGGGGTGTGACAAGGCACAGAAGAAGCCATGGTTATCCATTGCAAACAAGAATGACCCCAGTTAGTGATGACTACTCATACCACTGCACTCAGACTTCCGAGGTCAAGGGAGTGGAATTGTACCGTTGCAACAGCTTTTCCACTTTAAAGACTCAACTGCTCAGGTTTCGCAGTCACCGTTGGGTTCAATGGACAACCACCAGTACTCCTTTACAGTGTCAATCTAAACTGTAATAATCTTTCCCAGAATACTGACCAAGGTGAGCAGGAGTCATTGCCGTCACTGTACTTTGGTCAAGTCTCGACAAGACTGTAATGAAAAGAGGGGAGTTAAATACAATCACAAAGAAACCCTAATGGACTGTAATGTGCATTCTCATGAGCATGATTGCTGACCCCTTTCAGCTCCCCACCTGCAAAAGCACCCAGACTCCGTGACAAAATCCGTACTTGTGATAGTGACTGAACCTTATTGACCAGCCTCCCAGTATTTCATTAGTGAGGGCTTAAACTAGATTGACAAAACAGAAGTGAGGCAGATGGTGAGGTTGGAAGTTTTGCTGGAATTCAATGACAGTAAACTCAGTCGGCAAGACAGACAGCAGCATGACAGGGAGCAAGGAAGGAATGTTAAATTAAACTGCATGTACTTCAATATAATTGACCTGAGAGGTAAAGCAGATGAATTCAGGGTGTTGGTAACTATATTGCAATAGGACATTATAGCCATTATAAAATGATGACTAAGTAAAGGAAAGGACTGGCAGGTAAATGTCCCAAGGTACAGTTGCTTTTGGCACGATAAAGATGAAGGGAAGTGAGGAGGACAAGTTGCATTTCTGATTAAGGAGAACATCATGACAGTCATTTCAGATGAAATTCGTGATCATCCAGTGAGGCTTTATGGATGGATATGAGAGATTAAAAAAGGATGGTCACTAACACAGGAGATTCTGCACATGCTAACACACACAAAAATGCTGGAGGAACTGAACAGGTCAGGCAGCATCTATGGACAGGAATAATCAGTTGACTTTTCAGGACTGGAGAGAAAGGAAGAAAATGCTAGAGTAAGAATGTGAGGGGAGGGGAAGGAGTACTGTCTGGTGGGGTGAAAGGTGAAACCAAGTGAGGGGTAGGTTGGCACGTGAGGGAAGTGGAATGAAGTAAGAAGCTGGAAGGGTGATCATCTTGCTGGGATTGTGCCATTGTAGTCAAAAGGAATCAGAGGGAAAAAAAATAAGGAAATTTCAGAAATTTGCAGTAATAATAGAGATGTCATAGAAGGGGATTGTAAATTTCCTAATATAGGCTGGCGTGGTGCTAAGGGCTTAGTCAGGGTGAAATTTGTGAAGTGCGATCAGAGGTTTCTTCATGCAATAATTTGATGGCTCTACAAGGGAAATGAAAACGCTTGCACTAGCCTTGAGAAGTGGAGCAGGACATAACCAGGAGGGCTAAAAGAAGACATGAGGTTGCCCTAGAAGACAAGGTGAAGGAGAATCCCAAGGGATTCTACAGATATTTTAATGCAAAAGGATTGCAGGTGACCCTCTGGATTGGCCCTCTGGAAGATCAGAATGGTTATCCATTTGTGGAGACAATACAGATGGGGAAAGATCAATAGTGCATTCTCTTCATCTGCATTTACTCAGCTGGTGGATACAGAGTCTATAGACACGAGTCAACATGGCATCAGCTTCATGGATCTTGTACAGATTATAGAAGAGAAGGTCTTTGCTACCCTGAGACAAATCAGGGTAGATAAATGCCTGACCAGGTGTTCCCTCGGACCCTGCGGGATGCAAGTGCAGAAACAGCCTTTGCAGAGATACTTAAATCAGCCTTGTTGACAAGTGAGGAACCAGAGGATTGGAGGACAGCCAATGTTGTTCAGCTGTTTACAAAAGGCTTGAAAAATCAACCAGGAAATTATAGGTCAATGAGCCGGACATCAGATGTCAAGTCTGGGGATCATTTTTAATGTTTTTTCGGTTAGTATGTGGACTGTTTTTTCTCAATGGCACCTGGTGGGTATGGGTTCTCCTTGGATTGTTCACCTTGTATGTCTAATTGTTTGTCTTGCAGGTGTCTCATTTGGTGGTTGTTAAACTCTTTGTTTTTATTACTTTTATTCCATTTGGTATTATTTAGTTATCATGGTATTGTTAATATCCGGAATTCCTATGTGCTCCAGAGTGTATTTCAGGCGGGCATGCTAACTCCTTTTTGTTGTTTGATGTGGCCCTTTGTTGGATGGAACTCAGACCGTGTACCATCAATGATTTCTGTTCATCAAGATTCCGTGTAATTTGCCTGAGCTCTTGTTAGTTTTCCTTGTTGATTCATGTAATAAACCTTCCGTTTTGTTTGTATTTCCGAAGTTTCTTATTCCTGCACTTGAGTTCACTTGTGATCATCTCAGTAGGACCCAATCCTAAAAAAGAACTCAGCAGGATTCAGCATACAAACAGATTTGGCAAACCAGAATGTCACAGTCAGTTGGTACGAACAACAGCTGCGGAAATTGGCCACGTCTCTTTTGGCCATTGAGGAAATCTTAAAAGCCCAGAATCGGGTATGCCATGACCTCCAGGGGAGAATCCCGATAGCTCCCTAAATCTGCCTACTCCGGAGCATTTCGATGGGAGTCCCGTGTCATGCCACGGGTTTCTACCCCAGTGTTCTCTGGTGTTTGAACTGATGCCGCAAAAGTTTCCTTCTGAACGAAGCAAAGTGAGTTACATTATTCTCCTCCTCTCCGTAAAGCTCTGGAATGGGCAATAGTGAAATGGGAGAGAGAGAGGGCACCGAATGTTCCTTTGTGACCCATTTATCGGTGCCCTAAAGATTGTTTAATCATCTCCTCGGTGGGTAGTAGGTGGCTGTGAGACCTCTTGGCTTAAGACAGGGTCAAGGAGCATGTCGGACTACACAATCGAACTCTAGCGAGTGGATGGAACGGCAAAGCTCTGGTGGCAATGTTCTACCAAGGGCTCAGCCTCAGTCTTAAAGATTTACTAGCAGCTCGCAATCCTGTTCCACATCTTAATAGGCTAATTGATTTAGCCATTCGTTTAAGACATCTGTCTGTCAGAACGGTGGCAAGAGCAGTGTCACCAGTCCCCAGCAGCTATCCTACCTGCACTCAGTCTCCTCCATCCTTGCCATTGCCACCTGCAGACCCTTTGCCAACCTACTCGCTGGTTGCAGTGGAACCCATGCAGTTGGGCAGGGCATATATTTCAGTTGCAGAACACGACATAAGATTTAAGGAGAGACGCTGTGGAGGACTGGGTTATTATCTGGCCATGAGCCTCCCAGTGGAAATCTGTGACAGTCCCTGGCGCTTCTCGCATAAGCACTTCCTCGGGGTTACACAAACGCTCTTGTTTGATATGGAATCAGAGGAAATTTCCCATTCGGGCATTTGTTGACTCCAGTTCAGCAGGTAACTCTTTCGATTTGGGGTGGCACAGCAAATGGGGACCCTTTCTCTACGCTTGATCATCTTATCGCCACTGCCCTATATGATAAGTCTCTTCAGCCGGGGAAGGTTAGTTACATTTCTGGTCCATTAGGCTTTCGGATAGGAATCACCATGAGACATTAAAGTTCCACTTGATTCAGTTTGGAGATTCCCCTGATTATTGAGTATCCATGTTTGTGTCAGCGTGTTCCTGTGATTGTCTGGTCCCAGGGAGTAATTACTGGTTGTTCCCTTGAGTGCCAGAATATGTTTTTCATCAGTTTCCCAGATTTGCGAGTGTAGGCCAGAGGCCAAAATGAAGATCCCTGAGCCTATGACCGACCATCTTTAGATATCATGTATTAATGAGATTAAGAGTCCCTCCTGAAATCTCAGTTCTCCGGGAAGTTTTCAGGAAGAAAAGGGCAACTGGCTGCCACTCGGTGGTAATTATGATTGTGCTATTGAGTTATTGCCGGGTTCCTGGCTTTACCGAGGCAGGCTGTTCTTCCTATCTGGTCCTAAGAGACAGGCAATAGATGATTGCCTCAGAGTGTTGCAAGGACGTGGCTGGGGATGAACCCAAGTGCAGAACACAGGCACGGAGACAGGGTCGTGAGGCGCTAGCGCAGTCACAAACATGGAACAGGTATCCAGGAGAGTCTTAACATGGAGACAAGTTTTACGTAGATTATCCAGGAAATGGTGAGGAGATTAGAACTGATAGTCCTAGGGAATCAGGAAACGAGGTTTACACACACTAGAATTGACCCACGAACTGGCAGCCCATTGCTGTAACTCTGGGGTTCTTGTACTGCATTCACTGATGGAAACTAGGTGTGTTGTAATTAATTGAACTGGGAACAATTGCAAATCAGACGAGGGGATTAAGGCCCAATCAAGGAAATAATACAAAATGGGGGATTGCCAAACAGGACTATGTAAATGGCCCCCCTCCCCAAAAGGGAGCATCCAGTTGATTCTCCGGGCTTGTCCAGATGGTCTCGATGGAAGTATTGGATGAGGGAAGGGTCCAGGATGAAGGAGAGGGGAACACAGGAATGCTCCCCTAGATCGTACCCTTCCCTTTTTCAATATTTTTATTGATTTCTTACATAAAAGAATACAGAGTACAGTAGGATATATAATATATATTGATTACAATATATTTGAATGACAAATAGTCTCATTACCCAATGTCCCTATAAATTAAATTAAACATATTACTGTAAAAAGATAATTTTATTATACAAAAAAATCTAAACCCACTACCAGAAAAAACAGCTTAACATGTTAAAAAATCCTTAACATATAGTAAAACATATTATTAGCTAACATCTGTCCTTAATAGCAAATTAAAGATTTTGAAATGTTACAAATCAGCAACAATGAATATATAATTGAGGCAGGTTTTTTTTATAACAAATAAAACATTTATTAAACACAGTAAAAACCCACAAGTAAACAAACGACTAAAGTAACTGGAAGTCAGCTGCAATACGGCAGCTCGAACAGTTCTTAAAGCAGTAATGCGAAAACAGTTCTTAAAGTAGTAATGCAAAAGTCCAGAATGATTTACAGTCCATTAAAGGAGAGGCTTTTGTTGATAATAAATTCTCTTTCGTAGCGTTACGGCTTAGCACTCAACACTCAACACTCCTTTTTCAAAATAATATCCTACTGGCACCTTCTCAATTTCACTATCTGGTAGAGCTTGTTCTTTTAATTTTATAATCTCAGGGTCTCTATTCTGCTCTGCTATCATCTCCTTCCGAGAGAGAGATAGATCTTCATGATCAGACTTACTCCAAGAATCTTGTTCAAACAATGAATGTAAGAAAGTTTCTGACACATCCTCAAAACTCGAATCCTGAGTTGAACAGTCATGAGTAACAACCTCATTCTGCGCATCAATCTTTTTAGCCATAGTTCTAGTCACAACACAGGAAGAATCTGTGTTAGAATTCGTCTGTGGTTCCTCTGACCCTATTGTCAAATGCTCTTCAGGAAAAACGTCCACCTGCCAAGTCATTACCTAACAATCAAGAAATATCCTTCACGGGTAAGCTAGGCTGTAGTCTTACTTTAACAAGTCCTGTAACTAACCCTGACTTTAAATTTACTTTATGTAAATGTACAAGCATAAAGGAACTCCCAACACCTTGTATATAATTTACCTCACCAGTATCAGACTCTTCACTAAATTTTAACACACTGTCTAACATCAGTGATTGAGAAGCTCCAGTATCCCTAAGAATTTTTTTTGGCACCGGAGTAGATCCTTCTTCCAAGACACAAACCCTTCAGTTATAAAATGATCATATCCCCTTTTAACTTGGTCAGACTCTAAGAAAACCTCATTTGTGTTTATCAAACCCTGTGATTTTACAGGTGTTTCAGTATGTTGCACACAAGCATCTGGGACTGCTTCTTTCTCTTTCTTTTCCAATCAGAAACAGTTAGCTATTACATGACCAGATTTCTTACAATAATTACAAATGGGACCAAACTGTCTTTCCTTCACAGGTTTTCCTTCCTCTTTACCCTTCTCCCCAACTTTTGATTTAATTTCTGATTTACCTTGATTCTCTGTGTTATTTTTCCTTTTAAAAGTTCTACCCTGAGAAAATTTATTCTTATGAATTAAAACATACTCATCAGCTAATTTAGCAGAGTCCTGCAATGTATCAATGTCTCTCTCATTTAAGTATGTCCTTACTTCAACAGGAATGCTTCTTTTAAATTCCTCCATTAAAATCAGCTCTTTCAATTTATTATAGTCCCCATTTACATTTTTAGAGGAAACCCATCTCTCAAAACACACAGCTTTATCATAGGCAAACTCCACATACATTTTCTCCACAGATTTCTTCAAATTTCTGAATCTTTCTCTATAAGCTTCTGGGACCAATTCATACACACTCAATATCTGCTGTTTCACAATATTATACTCGTGCTTGCTCAGCAGTTAAAGCTACGTAAACCTGTTGTGCTTTGCCTTTAATTACACTCTGCAACACCACTGACCATTTCTCTTTCGGCCACTCTGAAATCAGAGCAATTGTTTCAAAATGTTGGAAATATTTTTCTACTTCTGTTTCACAAAAAGGACGGACCAATTTAATTTCCTGACTAACAACAAACGTTTTCTTAGAACCAGGAGACTGATTCTCAGACCTTAATTCCATCATCGCATATTCAAATTCCCTCTTTTTATTTTCAGTTTCTAACCTACAACGTTTCAAGTCCGCTTTACTTTGTTCCAACTTCATTTGTTTGATTTGTAACTGCATCTCTAGAGTACTTATTGGAAACGAATCTAAAACCGATTCATCAAAATCTCCTGAATCTACATAGTGTGACGCGACTTTTCTCCGTATTAGAGCCTTTGATGTAGACCTCGAGATATCTTTAAGTTCCAATCTACTAGCAATCTCAAATACAACATTTTTTTTCACCTTCGCTAACAACTCTGCGTTTGGAGAAGCCAGAAAATCATCAATATTCATTGTTGCCAAATACCACTCACAAGCCAATCAAACAAAAGAATCAAGTATTTCTCTTTTCCAAAACACCGATCAAAAATGAATCAAGCATTTAACTCAAAAATGGATTCAGATCCCGGATGAGCCCCCATTTGTTAGAAATCAGCAACAATGAATATATAATTGAGGCAGGTTTTTTATAACAAATAAAACATTTATTAAACACAATAAAAACCCACAAGTAAACAAACGGCTAATGTAACCAGAAGTCAGCTGCAATACGACAGCTCAAACAGTTCTTAAAGCGGTAATGCGAAACCAGTTCTTAAAGTAGTAAAGTGAAGGTCCAAAATGATTTACAGTCCGTTAAAGGAGAGGCTTTCATTGATAATAAATTCTGTTTCATGGCGTTACGGCTTAGCCCAGTCAAAGTATGCTTCGATCAAAGGATTTATGATGAAGAAAACTGAAATGGCTTAAAGGCACAGACCTTTCTTTGGCAAATCTTTACCCAACCCTCTATTCTTCTGGCAGAACAGGGGTTATCATGGGCATAGCTGATGAATTCCTTCCGAATGAGGATCAAACAAAGTCGAACCTGCTTTACCGTCGAAATCAACTTTCCTCGATCTTTAACTTCCCGAACATCAAATCTTCACTCTCCAATGACTGGACTGGCAGTAATATGGCAAAGCTGCTGGCAATAACCTTTAAGACTTAAAACAGAAAGTAAAACTCCACTCTTAAATGAAACTGCGTCATAACATCGGAATTCGCAGCAGTGTGCAGTCAGTAGTGAATTCAGCCACGAACTGCCCACGTCACAGGGTGAGGTTCTCCTTTCATACCTGGTTGAAAAAAACTATCACATGACCTCTCACTGGCAGGAAAATGATATCACTCCCCCATCACAAGACCATTACCTCATGTCCAGCATAACTTCAATTACATCATGGCCACATGACAGGTACAAGACACCCACAGGTACGTAACAGAAAGTAATTCAAAAAAGGTCCCCACAATGTTAAAATATCTTGTCTAGGTTCAGAAATTGAACAGAGAATCTTCTCTAAATTTTAGATTGACATAACATCATTTAACCAGTAAGTGTGAGTAGGCAGAGTGGCATCCTTCCACTTAAGCAACAATGCCCTACTGGCTATAAGAAAAATAAAAGCCAAAATCTGCAAATCATGTGTCTCCAAACCGAAAAAGTTTGGAAAACTTCCTTCCGATATTTTTCAAGATTCGGACAAGTCCAAAACATTATCATTAGTGAAGCTTCTCCATTGTTACATCTATCACAGTAGAGGGATATATCAGAATGAAAATGAGACAGCTTATCTTTAGTCATGTGGACCCTATTAACCACTTTAAATTGTAGAAGGGAGTGAGGGGCACATGCCGATAAGGTATTAACCAATTAAAACATTTCAGTCCAAGTATCCTCAGAAATTCAAATCTGTAAATCTTGTTCCCGGATATTTTTAATTTTCTCTAAAGGAATATTTCTCACTCCTAACAACATACCATAAATATTCGATATTGATCCATTATGGAATGGTTTCAAATTAAAAATTGCACCAAGTAAACTGTTAACTGGACTTTTAGGAAATGTATGTACATGAGAACACAAAAAGTCTCTAATTTGTAAATATCAAAAAAAGTGGGTTTTGGCTAGGCTGACAGTTGTTCAAACGAAGAGAGACTATTTCCAACAATGAAATCCTGAAAGCATTTAATACGCAATCTATTCCACTCTTTAAAAACTACAGCAGTCATAGAAAGTTTAAAAAATAGTTGGAAAAAATGGGGCTTGAAAGGGAAAAACACAATAAACCAAAATATTTTCTAAATTGTACCCAAATCCTCACATTGTGTTTAACTACAAAATTATCACTTAAATTGCTTAAGGATAAAGGAATTGAGGATCTGAGAAGAGAAATGATAGAAAATTTATTAACAGAATTCTACTGGCTGTCGATGAAGTAGCAGTGTTTTTCTACCTGCTCCTACTCAGCTTAATTTACTGTTTCCAACTAGCTTTCAAAACTTACTTTTAAAGGCAATATTGTTTTATGATGAGGGGTTCCAAAGCTACTAAAAAAGAAGAGGACCCTCCTATAACTTTGGAATCTATTATGGAGACACTTCAGAAGCATAAAAATGAACTTTCAGAGGAGTTCCAGCAGAAATTCCGGCAACTCAGCGCTAAATTTAAACAAATGGATTTAAAATTGGATTCTATTCAAAAAACTTTAAGTGAACATGATAAATGGGTAAAAGAGAATGAAGACGCTTTGACAATGTTGGATGTGAAGATTGTTGACCTGGAAAAGATCTGCAATAAACAGTCAAAGGTTAATGAAAAATTAAGACAGAAGATTATCGACTTAGAAAATAGAAGCAAAAGAAATAATTTACGAATTCTGGGTTTCAAAGAGTTAATGGAAGGCAATCAGCTTTCATAATATTTTGCATACCTTTTGGCTATATTATTTCTGAATGTTTTAAAATCTCCACCAAAAATAGACCAAGGTCATAGATCGCCAGTACCGAGACCTCCTCCAGAAGAACAACCCCGTTCAGTGATAATCTGTCTTCACGACTTTCAAACAAATGAACTTTTAATTTGAGAATCTCGTCAGAAAGGTATTATTGATTATGAAGGCCAGAAGATCAGAATTGTGGAAGATTTTTCACCCAAGGTGTTGAATGAATGCTTCAAGTTTAAAAAGGTTATGTCCGAATTGTATAATAAAGGTTTTAAACCTTCTCTTCGTTACCCCGCTCATTTTAGAATCACTTTGAAAAAGGGCTCTCAGAAATGGTTCCGTTCGACTCAACAGGTGCAGCATTTTTAAATTTCTGAATCAGTATCAGAGGTTTAACTGTTCAATAATTCTTTACATAAATCTCTGTTGTGTCTGCCTGATGGATCCTTCTTTTAAGAATCAGCAGTTTAACTCTTCATTTCTTTCTTTTACAAATAGTTGTTTTTTTTTTACTTCTGGTGTACCTTTGTACCTAATCTGTTTGTACTTTTATTTCTTTGCTTAAAAAATTAAGGATTTAACATTAGTAAGTTTGGTAAGAGTTAATACTTTCCAAGTTAAAATGTTCTGAATTTTTTTTAGTTCTTTTTAATATTTCATGCTATATTTTTTGCATGTGTTAAATATGTTTGTCTCTGTTTCTTGTTGTGTCTTATTGGAATGCAGTTAGCCTTGAACATTTTTTGGAGCTCAGCCAGTAGATTGTTTTGGGAAGGTAATGTGGGTAGATTTAGGGGTCGACTGCCCATTGCTCAACTTTGTCTCTTTGGGTGGGGGTGCGGGTGGGTTTCTTCTTTTCCATCAGCTGTTTGGTTCTCTTAGCTTCATTTGTTGATTGGTTACTTCATCTTAAAGCTCAATGTTTAGATTTAAATATATATTCTGACAGTTTTTATTCTAACCTCTCTTTAAAGTAATATTTAAAATGGATCATGCTATTAATTCACTTTGTTTTAATGTGAAAAGATTAAACCATCCCGTGAAACATAATAAGATATTTAATCATATTAAGAAATTGAATGTCTCAAATATTTTTAACAAGAAACACATGTCTGTAAATGTGATAACTTACATCCTTTCAGCCATTGGAATCACTTGTCTTTTCATTCCTCCTTTCAGGCTAAGGCCAGAGGAGTTTCGAATCTTATATACAATTCAGTTTTTATCATTCAACATAATGTAGTGTCTGACACCAATTGTGTTTTGTTATAGTCTCAGGGAAATTAAATAATAAATTAATGGTTATTGTTAATTTGTATGCCCCAAATATAGATGATCCAGGTTTTTTTGAACACTTATTTTTGCTTTTACCAGATTTAAGTCTGTATTCTCTGGTTTTTGGAGGAGTCTTCAACTGTTGTTTAGATCCTGTTTTGGATCACTCATCTTTTAAACAATTGTCTTTTAGTAGATCTGCCTTCTTTATCCAATCTTTTCTAATGAAATGTGATATTGTTGATATTTTGCACTCTTTTCATCCAACAGATAAAGTGTACTCATTTTTTTCTCATGTTCTTCATAGGTATTCCAGGATTGATTATTTTTTTGTTGATTGTCAATTGATTCCATTGGTTTGATCCTGTGAACATAAAGAAATTGTTGTTTCAGATCATTCTCCTGTGTTTAAAGATCATTATCTTTAAATCTTCCAGGTGTCTCCAAAATAAACAGACTTTGGCATTTTAATCCAACTCTGTTAACTGATAAGTTTGAAGAGAATACGCTAGAAGAGACTTCTGGTCTTATTCTATGGGATACTTTTAAGGCTTATATTAGAGGACAAATTATTTCTTTTACCGCAAGTATTTAAAAAAGCTAATAATGAGAGAATTGAATTATCCAATCAGTTGAAACAATTAGACCAAAAATATACTTTGGCTTCAAATCTTGTTTTATATAAAAGACATGTTGAAATTAAAACTAAATATGATCTGCTTTTAACTTATCCAATTGAAACTCAACTATTAAAAGATAAAAGTTAGTTTTATGTTCATGGAGATAAAACGGGTAAACTATTGGCTAACTAATTAAAGACCTTTATACTTAAATGCCGAATTAAAGAAAGTTGTAAAGCTAATGGTGATAAAACATCTGATCATTTGGAAATAAACAATACTTTTAGAGAATTTCTATCCTAAACTTTATAGTTCTGATCCTCCGAAAGATAATACTGTAATGAATAATTTCTTAGATTGATTAAACATTCCTACACTTTTTGATGATAATTGAAAATTGCTGGATCAACCCACTTCTTATGAGGAAATCGCTGAGGTTGTTCACTCTTTGTACTCGTGGAAGGCCTCGGGTACTGATGGATTTTCTGGAGAGTTTTATAAGGTGTTTTCCTCTTTGCTTATACCTCACTTATATTCAGTCCTTTCAGATTCTTTTAAATTAGGTAGGTTGTCACAATCTTTTTATGAAGCTTCTATTTCGCTTATTCTTAAAAAGAATAAGGATGCAACTGAATGTTCTTCTTATAGACCAATTTCCTTACTTAATGTTGATACTACAATTTTATCTAAACTTCTGGCTCATATGATTGAAAATATTTTGCCATCTATTATTTCTGATGACCAGACTGAATTTATCAAAAATCAATACTCCCACTTTAATATTCGTCATTTAAAGAATGTTATTTATTCCCCTTCTAATGAGGTATCAGAATGTGTGATATCATTAGATGCTGAGAAAGTCTTTGATTGTGTTTCTAGAATTATTTATTTAAAACTTTAGAAAAATTTAACTTTGGGCCAAATTTATTCAATGGATTAAATTACTTTATCTATCTCCCTCCGCTCAGTTTCTTACTAACTCTCAGAATTCTAAACCTTTTAAACTTCATCGTGGAACTAGGCAAGGTTGTTCTATGAGTCCTTCGCTTTTTGATTTGGTCTTAGAGCCTTTAGCTATTGCTTTCCAGGAATCTAATGATATTACTGGTATTTTAAGGAGGAGTATCACCCACAAAGTTTCGCTTTATGCTGATGACCTTGTGCTCTACACTTGTAATGTGGAGTCTTCTTTACCTTCCGTACTTTCTTTACTCTCTTGCTTTAGTCAGTTTTCAGGATATAAACTTAACTTTCAGAAGAGTGAACTTTTTCCTTTGAATAATTTGGTATTAGTTAATACTGACTTTCCTTTTAAATTTGTAAGAAATCAATTTACTTATCTGTGTCATAAGGGGGGCACTAGAAATGGACCCAAATGCAAGACACAGACTCTGAAGTACTAGGAACAGTACGAGACAAAACTAAAGGATGGAGCGGGTTGCAAACTAGGCTAGGGAAGCAGGACCAGGACGAGGGACTGGGAACAAGGAGCCTGGGCATGGACTCTGAGCCCGAGACTGGACAAGGACTCAGAAACTGGGTCTTGACTCAGGCTCGCATCCCAAACCAGGCAAAGACGACACGAGGCCTGGGTACTTGGAGCTTGGGTCTTGAGGCTTGGCTTGAGGCTGGGGTCTAGAGGCTTGGCTTGAGGATTGGGTCATGGAGCTCAAGGCTTGAGGCTTGGGTTCTTCGAGCTCGAGGCTCGAGGCTTGGGTTCTTGGAGCTTGAATAACTCGGAGGCAGGAGCTTGGAGGCAGACTAGGAATTGTACATCAACATAGAGCCTGGACTTATCCTTCAACAAGCCGGGACTCCTCTTTAACTCGGGACTCCCCGTGTTTCCGTGTGAACGGGGTAGACCGGTGATGAAATCTGGGGCTATGTGCGACCAAGGACAGGTAAGGGACGAAGTAACCCAGCAGGTGGCCAGTGGGAGGCTTTCTCGCTGGCAAATAACGGAACATGCAGAGACATAGGAACGGGTATCCGCCTCCAGGGAAGGACACCAGAAGTGTCTTTTCAGGAGAGACAGTGTCTGATCACCCCCGGGGTGGCAGGCAAACTGAGATGTTTGCCCCCACTGGAGAACCTGAGACCCGACGGAATTGGGCACAAAAAGGCGATCGGCGGGTCCGTTGCCAGGGTCTGGGTCATCCCGTTGGGCCTCTTTTACTCTGGACTCAATCTCCCAAGCGACAGTTGCCACCACACAGGATGGTAGGAGGATGGTCTCAGGGCTGGAAGTGGCCTCCTTTGAATTGTATTGGTGGGAGAGCGCATCAGGTTTCCCGTTCTTGGCCCCGGACAGTAAGTGAGAGAAAAGTTGAATCGACCAAAAATAATGCCCAACAGGCCTGGCGGGAGTTCAAACGTTTGGCAGTCTGAATATATCCGATGTGTTTATGATCAATCCAAACAATAAACAGGTGTTCCGTCTCCTCCAGCCAGTGCCTCCATTCCTCCAATGCTAACTTGACTGCCAGGAGCTCCCAATTCCCCACATCGTAATTCTGTTCGGTGGGGGACAGCCGGCGAGAAAAGAAGGCACAGGGATGAAGCTTCTTATCCGGACATGATCATTGGGACAGAACTGCTCCCACCCCGGCTTTGGAGGTGTCAACCTCTACAACGAGTTGGCAGGAGGGGTCCGGTTGGATGAGGATGGGAGCGGTCGTAAAACGCCTCTTTATTTCAGTCAATGCTGAATCGGCCTCGGAGCCCCAAAGAAAAAGTGTTGTTGGCGAGCTAAGTCAGGTAAAGGGCACCGCCACCGGACTTTAATCCCTGATAAATGCACGATAGAAGCTTGCAAAGCCCACACACTGCTGAAGTTCCTTGCGGGTCGTGGGTCTGGACCATTCTTCTGCCACCCGGATCTTCTCAGGATCTGTCCTCACTTGCCTGCTCTCCATGATGTAGCCCAGGAAGCCGACCGAAGAGACGTGGAATTCACACTTCTCTGCCTTCACGAATAATTTGTTCTCCCACAGTCTCTGTAGGACTAACGGACATGATGAATGTGTTTCTGTAGGCTGCTGGAAAATATTAAGATGTCATCTAGATAGACAAACACAAAGCGGTTAATAAAGTCCTTCAGCACGTCATTGATTAGGGTTTGAAAAACGGCGGGGGGTTGGAGAGGCCAAACGGCATGACCAAGTATGCGAAGTGGCTTAATGGTGTATTAAATGCTGTCTTACACTCGTCTCACTCCCTTATCCTAACTACATGGTAGGTGCTAAGAAGGTCCAACTTTAAGAAGATGGTGGCTCTGTGAAGTGGTTCAAATGCCGAGCTAATGAGGGGCAGTGGGTACTTGTTTTTAATGGTGATGTTGTTATGGTCTCGGTAATTGATACAGGGATGAAGCGACCCATCCTTTTTCTCTACAAAGAAGAAACTGGCACCCACCGGAGATGAAGAGGGTCGAATAATACCTAATATATTTCTCGATGGCCTCTCTCTCAGGTTGGGACAAATTGTATAGGGAACTGGTGGGTAACGAGGCCCCAAGGAGAAGGTCGATAACGCAATCATACGGGCGGTGTGCAGGCAGGGAAAGGGCCTGTTGTTTGCTGAATATTTTTCCCAGGTTATGGTATTCTGTGGGAACTCTGGACAAGTTGAGGGCTTCCAAGACAGGCAAGGTCGCGGTAGCCTCCCTAGGGAATAGAGCCGACTGCAGACAGGTGGCGTGACAAAACGGGCTCCAGCTGGCTATCCTCCCAGTAGACCAGCCGATGTGGGGGTTGTGGTGGTTCAACCAGGGGTATCCCAGAACTATAGGGGCTTGAGGAGAATGGATGAGATTAAATTGTTCCTTCTCTCGATGGTTATCAGACATAATCAAGGTCAGGGGTAGCATACAGTGGGTGACCCGAGCCAGAAGTTTTCCGTCCAGCGCCTGGGCTTCCAGAGGGGTACTTAACAGTTCCCGAGGAATTACAACCCGGGAGGCTATGTCTTCGTCCCACAGATTTCCCTCGGCCCCGGAATCCACCAAGGCAAATAGGGACAGGGACTGTTTGTGATAGTTCACAGTAGCCTGGATCTGCATCTGGGTGCGGGAGACTGAAGGGAGTGTCGACTGGCTCACCAGGATACCCCTTTCTACCGATGAGCCCTCCCTTTTGGAGGAAGAGGACAGGTATCACGGAAGTGTCCAGGCTGGGCGCAGTAGTAACAATCACCAGCTCTCTGTCTCCAGAGTCATTCAGCAGGGGAAAGACGGTTCCATCCCAACTGCATCGGCTCTTCCCCCAGGGTAGTGGAAGAGGTCGGAGCAGGGGCTATATACTTGGAATGGCTGGGGATGGGATGCTGGCCGAATATGGTAAGGTGGGCCGTGGGATGACCCGAGGAGCAGGGTGACCAGTCTTTTGCATCAAAAGCTCTCGAAGTCGATTATCTAGTATGGTGGATAGAGAGACCAAAGAGTCCAGACTGTCCACATCATCCCTCGCTGCCCATTCATCTTTTCTCTTGTCTGAGAGACCCTGACAAAACACTTCCTTGTCATTCCATCTGGATACGTCCGCTAATGTTCGGAACTCTATGGCGCATTCCACAATGCTTTGTGAACCCTGACAGAGTTAGCAGGTGCTTAGCGGCGTCCTTACCACAAATGGGCTGTTCAAAAACCTTCCTCATTTCGGAGACGGAGGAACAGACATCTGGCCGGTTGATCCAGATCGCGGTGGCCCATGCTGAGGCATCCCCTTGTAACAGCCCCATGATATACGCAATTGTTGACCTATCCGAGATGTACGTACATGGCTGTTGCCCAAAAAACAGAGCATTGTAGTAAGAAAGCTTCACATTTCCCTCAGTCCCCAGCGTAGGGTTCCTGTTCGGGTACGTACGGCTCTTGAGGTAATTGTGTTGCCGACCCAAGGGGCATAGCCATCCCAGAGGGTGAGGTTTGGTCAGACTGGGTTCTTGGAAGGAACGGAGTAAGGGGAGTGGATACCCTGTCAGCCTGCTCACTGACTTCCTTTACATCCTCGGACAGGGCACGAAGATCTTTCATGACTTCTGAGCAGTTCATCATGTGTGCCAGGTAGGGAGCCCTGGCTGATGAGGGCTTGTTGCACGGGGTCCGTGTCCACTGGTTTCACTCTTGGCCAGTTCATTCTGTTGCAAGGGAGTGACAGGTGCAGAACACAGGCACGGAGACAGGGCTGTGAGGTGCTGGCACAGTCGCGAACGTGGACCAGGTATCATATAACCATAAAAACATAAAACAATTACAGCACGGAAACAGGCCATCTTGGCCCTTCTAGTCCATGCTGAACGCTTACTATCACCTGGTCCCACCAACCTGCACTCAGTCCATAACCCTCCATTCCTTTCCTGTCCATATACCTATCCAATTTTACTTTAAGTGACAATATCGAACCTGCCTCTACCACTTCTACTGGAAGCTCGTTCCACGCAGCTACCACTCTCTGAGTAAAGAAATTCCCCCTCGTGTTACCCTTAAACTTTGCCCCCTAACTCTCAACTCATGTCCTCTTGTTTGAATCTCCCCTACTCTCAATGGAAAAAGCCAATCCACGTCAACTCTATCTATCCCCCACATAATTTTAAATTCCTCTTTCAAGTCCCCCCTCAACCTTCCACGCTCCAAAGAATAAAGACCTAACTTGTTCAACCTTTCTCTGTAACTTAGGTGCTGAAACCCAGGTAACATTCTTGTAAATCTCCTCTGTACTCTCTCTATTTTGTTGACATCTTTCCTATAATTCCGTGACCAGAATTGTACACAATACTCCAAATTCGGCCTTACCAATGCCTTGTACAATTTTAACATTACATCTCAACTCCTATACTCAACGCTCTGATTTATAAAGGCCAGCATACCAAAAGCTTTCTTCACCACCCTATCCATATGAGATTCCATCTTCAGGGAACTATGCACCATTATTCCTAGATCACTCTGTTCTACTGCATTCTTCAATGCCCTACCATTTACCATGTATGTCCTATTTGGATTATTCCTACCAAAATGTAGCACCTCACACTTATCAGCATTGAACTCCATCTGCCATCATTCCACCCACTCTTCTAACTGGCCTAAATCTCTCTGCAAACATTGAAAACCTACTTCATTATCCACAACGCCTCCTACCTTAGTATCATCTGCATACTTACTAATCCAATTTACCACTCCATCATCCAGATCATTAATGTATATGACAAACAACATTGGATCCAGTACAGATCCCTGAAGCACACTACTAGTCAACAGCCTCCAACCTGACAAACAGTTATCCACCACTACTCTCTGGCATCTCCCATCCAGCCACTGTTGAATCCATTTTACTACTTCAATATTAATACCTAACGATTGAACCTTCCATGTGGAACCTTGTCAAAGGCCTTACTGAAGTCCATATAGACAACATCCACTGCTTTACCCTCGTCAACTTTCCTCATAACCTCTTCTAAAAAATCAATCAGATTTGTGAAACATGACCTTCCACGCACAAATCCATGTTGACTGTTCCTAATCAGACCCAGTCTATCCAGATAATTATATATACCATCTCTAAGAATACTTTCCATTTATTTACTCACCTCTGACATCAAACTGACAGGCTTATAATTGCTAGGTTTACTCTTAGAACCCTTTTTAAACAATGGAACCTCATGAGCAATACGCCAATCCTCCGGCACCATCCCCGTTTCTAATGAAACTTGAAATATTTCTGTTAGAGCCCCTGCTATTTTTACAATAACCTCCCTCAAGGTCCTAGGGAATATCCTGTCAGGACACTGAGATTTATCCACTTTTATATTCCTTAAAAGCGCCAGTACTTCCTCCTCTTTTATCATCATAGTTTCCATAACTTCCCTACTTGTTTCCCTTACCTTACACAATTCAATATCCTTCTCCTTAGTAAATACCGAAGAAAAGGAATTGTTCAAAATCTCCCCCATCTCTTTCACCTCCACACATAGCGGTCCACTCTGATTCTCTAATTCTCAATTTTATCCCTCACTATCCTTTTGCTATTAATATAACTGTAGAAACCCTTCAGATTTATTTTCACCTTACTTGCCAAAGCAACCTCATATCTTCTTTTAGCTTTTCTAATTTCTTTCTTAAGATTCTTCTTACATTCTTTATATTCCTCAAGCACCTCATTTACTCCATCCTGCCTACATTTATTGTAGATATCTCTCTTTTTCCTAACCAAGTTTCCAAAATCCCTTGAAAACCATGGCTCTCTCAAACTTTTAAACTTTCCTTTCAACCTAACAGGAACATAATGATTCTGTACCTTCAAAATTTCACCTTTAAATGACCTCCATTTCTCTATTACATCCTTCCCATAAAACAAATTGTCCCAATCCACTCCTGCTAAATCCTCTCGCATCTCCTCAAAGTTAGCCTTTCTCCAATCAAAAATCTTAACCCTGGGTCCAGTCCTATCCTTCTCCATAATTATCTTGAAACAAATGGCATTGTGATCAATGGACGTGAAGTGCTCCCCAACACATACCTCCATTACCTGACCTATTTCATTCCCTAACAGAAGATCCAACACTGCCCCTTCTCTGGTTGGTACCTCTATGTATTGCTGCAAAAAACTATCCTGCACACATTTTACAAACTCCAAACCATCTATCTCTTTTACAGTATGGGCTTCCCAGTCTATGTGTGGAAAATTAAAATCTCCTACAATCACAACCCCATGCTTTCTACAAATATCTGCTATCTCTTTGCACATTTGCTCCTCCAATTCTCGCTCCCCATTTGGTAGTCTATAATACACCCCTATAAGTGTTACTACACCTTTCCCATTCCTCAAATCCACCCAAATAGTCTCCCTAGACGAGCCCTCTAATCTATCCTGACAGAGCACCACTGTAATATTTTCTCTGGCAAGCAATCCAACACCTCCCCCTCTTGTCCCTCCAATTCTATCACACCTGAAGGAACAAAATCCAGGAAAATTTAGTTGCCAATCACACCCCTCCTGCAACCATGTTTCGCTAATAGCTACAACATCATATTTCCAGGTATCAGTCCATGAACTAAGCTCATCCATCATTCTTACAATGCTCCTAGCATTAAAATAAATGCATTTAAGAAATCCTCCACCTCTTCCTCTCTGTTTATCTCTAACAGTACAAAGAACTTTACTGTCTTCTTTTTCTTCCTTCTCCCATACATCTGTTCCTACACTCTGGCTCCCCTCCCCCCTTGTATCTAGTTTAAATCCACTGGAGCCTCTCTAGCAAACCTACCTGCAAGAATATTTGTCCCCCTCCAGTTCAGATGTAAACCGTCCGACCAGAACAGGTCCAACCTTCCCTGTAAAACTGCCCAATTGTCTATAAATCTGAAGCCCTCTCTCCTGCACCATGTCTTCAGCCACGTGTTGATCTGCACTGTCTTACTATTTCTAAACCCACCTGCACGTGGCACTGGTAGCAATCCTGAGATTGCTATCCTGGAGGTCCTGTCCTTTAACTTGGCACCTAGCTCCCTAAACTCACTTTTCAGGACCTCCTCACTCTTCCTACCCATGTCATTGGTCCCTACATGGACCACGACATCTAGCTGCTCACTGTCCCTCTTGAGAATACTGAGAACTCGATCCGGGATATCGCGGACCCTGGCACCAGGGTCGCACCAGACCATCCGGGATTCTCGATCTCTTCCACAGAACCTCCTATCTGTCCCCCTAACTATCGAATCCCCTATCACTACTGCTCTCCTCTTTTCCCTCCTTCCCTTCTGAGCTGAGGGTCCAGTCATGGTGCCAGAGACACAACCACTGTAACTTGTCCCTGGTAGGTCGTCCCCACCAACAGTATCCAAAATGGTATACTTATTGTTGATAGGAACAGCCACAGGGGTGCTCTGCTCTTCCTGTCTATTCCCCTTCCCTCTCCTGACAGTCACCCAACTACCTGTCTCCTGACTTCTAGGGTTGACTATCGCCCCGAAACTCCTGTCTATTTCTGCCTCTGCCTCCTGAATGATCCAAAGTTCATCCAGCTCCAGCTCTAGTTCCCTAACATGGTTTGTCAGGAGCTGCAGCTGGATGCACCTTTCGCAGGTGTAGTCATCAGGGGCAGCTGTGCTCGCCCTGACTTCCCACATACTACAAACGGAGCACTCAGCTGCCCTAACTGCTGCCTCCATTACCTACTCCAAAGCTAATTAGATTAATTAAAAGAGCTCACCTGGCCTTACCTCACCTGGAGTGAAGCTTGTACTCAGCCTCTGCTAACTTTTTAAATTTCTCCGCTGATCTCAGAGGCCGACTTCTAAAAAGGCTTGCGCAATCTAGCCTTTTTGCCCCGATCAATTAAAAAATCAGCTTCTCTCTGAGCTTCTTTTACCTCTTCCCTCTCCGCCTCTTTCTTCGATTTAAAATAGAGGAGTAGTCTGAATGAGTACTGTACCTTCAGAGACCAATTGATTCATGGGTTATGTCGGGATAACCAGGGGAGACCAAGTACCAGTGGCAGTTCAGGTGAATTAACCAGACGGAAAGGTATTTTCTCATGATAGTTGCCTTGGAGCACTAGTTGGAGTGGTTGGGTGGAAAGGTGGATCTCGCTGTTTACCAGAGGTTGACTGTTCAGCATCTTGACATTGATCTTTTCTCTTCATTCCTGAGTTGGAACTCCCTGTCTTTAAGCGAGAGAGATGTCCGTGAGATCCCCGGCTGTACCAGAGTTGATAAGCGCCTTAAATTCATGGGTCTGAGACCTCCAGGACAAGGAAGCTGCAGGGATTACAGAATTAGGGGAAGCTGACTGAAGAGAGAACTGACCAGTCAGGATTCCCCTCCCTGCTGACGGGTATTCTCTTTTACTGGACATTTGGAACATGCCTCCCGGAAGTGTCCTGGATTACCACAATCGAGGCAGGAGCCTGGTCTCCAGCTCCACTCTCGTGCCTTCTTCAGCAGACGCATGCGCCCCATTTACATGGGCTCCTCCATGTCTGTGGTCTGGGTGCTGAGAGGTGAAGAAGGGGGAGAGGTCGAGGAAAGACGGTGATCAGGCGGCGCATAGGAAGTTTGAAACATTATTTCACCTGGTCGTCAACTCGAGTAGCTAGATTAATCAGGTCATCCAGACTATCCTGCTCGTCCCGGACGGCGATCTCATGCTGGACCCCTGCATTCAGTCAATGCTGGAAGGCAGTGATGAGAGATCTTTCATTCAAACCCGTCTCTACTGCAAGGGTACAGAACTTAACTGCATTGGTTCTCACCGTTCCTCTGCCTTGGCGAAGGTCCAAGAGACGGTGGGCAGCCGCCTGACTCCGTACCTGAAGATCAAAAACCATCCTTAACTCCGCCATGGAATGTCAAAACGACCAAGCTGCGGGGTATCCTTGCTCCTGTAAAGCAAGGAACAGGCTGGTCTATCAAGAAAATTGACCATGTACGCCATTTTTCAGGCATAATCACGAAAAGAACCAGGCTGGGCTTGAAATGTCAGCTCGAATTGGGTAATAAAATTCCTGCAAACCGGGATCACCAGAATATCTGCCTGGAGGTGGAATACTCAGTTCTTGTATGGATGCAGGCGTCTGTGGGGGTTCGAATGTGGGAGTCAGCTCTGGTCCGGGAGCGGGTGCAGAGATTTTCGGGGCAGCAGAAAAGGAGGACCTGCGAGATGCTGGGAGTGGGGATGAGGTGACCTGAAGCTGCTAAATTGCACTGGCGATAACGTATTTGGCTATCAGCAGATGCTGGCTGTTCACAGTAAGTTTGTGGATGGCGGCTGTGCGTGCAGAAATCACAGACACCTGAGTCTGATTGTCAGTGGTGAGCTGTTGCACAGTTGCAGCTAGGGATGATACCTGTTCCTCCAAGTGAGACTGAGCTTGTCTTCTCGAGATTATCTGCCTCATTGCCTCCGTAACTTCACTCAGAACAGATTCCATTGCTTTTAGCTTGTCTCCTACCTGACCAATACATCTCATGGCCAAGGTCAGCTGATCTCTCTGCTGTGTCCATCTTTGAGTGGTGGAGACTTGCTGTCAACAGATTCGGATATGGCCCAATTGAGGATTGAGAGACACTGAAGCGAATCGATAGTTCACAAAACTTTAATGTGAACAGTGTTAAAGGGAAAATAAAACAATAAATGCTGGGCCAAACAGGGCTGTTAACTAAAACTCTCAAATGGGAAATGAAGCCTACACTGTAGCTGAAAAAAAATCTAATTATTAAAGGAATACCGCAGGTCTTGAGAGTCAGCTGACTCGACAGTCCAATTTCTCAGGCAAGGTTGATGCAATCAAAAGCGAAGTGTTGCTGTGATCTGTCCAAGTCTCAAGAAGCACTACGACGACAAGTATGGAGTTAAATACTACCACGGTTAAATAATAATTAACTGACACATGCAAATTCACAAGCACATTGTCGTATCTGCCAAATCCATGGTTCTGACAGAGGAAGGAAAATGCAATGTCAGCATTCGTTTTAAAAGGACTGGAATATAAAAACAAAGGTGTAATGTTGAGTCTTTATAAAGCACTGGTGAGGTCTTACTTGGAGTATTGTGAGCAGTTTAGGGGCCCTGATCTTAGAAAAGATGCGCTGCAACTAGAGAGGATTCAAAGGAGGTTCACTAAAAAGACTCCAGGATTTAATGGCTTGTCATATTAAGAGCATTTGATGGCTCTGGGCCTGTATTCACTAGAATTTAGAAGAATGATGGGTGACCTCATTCAAATTATCATGAAAGCCTTGATAGAATAGATGTGGAGAGGTTTTTTCCTGTGGTGAGGGAGTACAAGAGCAGAGGACACGGCTTCAGAATAGAGTGCCATCCTTCTAGAAAGGAGATGAAGAGGAATTTCTTTTGCCAGAGAGTGGTGAATCTATGGAATTATTTCCCACAGCCAGCTGTGGAGGCCAAGACTTTACGTATATTCAAGGTAGATGTTGATAGATTCTTGATTATTCAGGGCATGCAGTGATAAAGGGACCAGACAGGAGATTGAGGATGAGAGGAGAAGCCGTGATGAAAAGGCGGATCAGACTCAATGGGCTAAATGGTTTAATTCTGCTCCTATATCATATGCTCTTAAGATTGGGGGTGTAGAGGGCAGTGAGAAAGGTTATCATGTCTTGCAGAGGGATCTGGACCAGATGGGCGGAGAAATGGCAAATAGAATTTAATGCAGACATGCGAGGTTTTGCACTTTGGTAAGACCAACCAGGGTGGTTCTTACACGGTGAATGGTAGGGCACTCCGGGGGGCTTCCCCTGTACATTGGGGACTTGCGTTAGCAGGTGTTGCATCGGGCAGTACCGTACAACAGGTTCTTGAGCAGGTTTACTTACACGCCATCTACCTGTCCATTCTGTGGGCGGGAGGATTCAGTGTACCGCACATACACAAAACATGGAAGATTGCCGCCCCTTCCTTGAGTTTCTGAAAGGGCAGGGGATATTGTGGATCAGATCTGCCTCCGCATAACTAATTTAAAACTAACAGAATTGTGTTCTGGTCCCAAAATTCCACTCCCCCCCCACCCGCTCCCAAACACACTTCAGTTACTGGACATAGTCATAGAAAAGTATAGCACAGAAGCAGACTCTTTGGCCCATCTAGACCTTGCCAAACCATTTAAACTGGTGACCCCCATTGACCAGCACTGGGACCAGAAGCCTCCATACCCTGGCCATCCATGTACCTATCCAAACTTCTCTCAAACATTGAAACTGAGTTCTCTTGCACTGCTTCTGCTGGCAGCTTATTTCACACTCTTACAAACCTCTCTGAAGAAATATCCGCTCACGTCCGCTTAAACGTTTCACCTTTCACCCTCTGGTTGCAGTTCCACCCAACCTCAGTAGAAAACACCTGCTTGCATTTACCCTATCAATATACCTCATAATTTTGTATACTTCCATCAATTCTCCTCTCTATCTTCCACATTTCAAGCAATAGAATCCTAAACTATTCAATCTTTCCTTTTCTCTCAAATTCTCCAGATCCAGCAACATCCGTGTAAATTTTCTCTGCATTCTTTCAATCTTATTCATGTCATTCCTGGAAGTAGGTGACAAAACTGCACATAATACATCAAATTGGGCCTTAACAATGCCTTGTACAACTTCAGAATAACATCCTAAATCCTGTACTCAATACTTTGATTTATGAAGGCCAACGTGTCAAAAGATTCTGACCTGGTCCATCTATGATGACACCTTCAATGATTATGGGGCTGTATTCTCAGATCCCTTTGTATTACTGCACTCCTCAATGACCTACCATTTCTTTTACAAAACTATAAAAGTTTATTTACAACACATATACTCAAGGTACAGACATTCAAATTTTACAAGACAGTAAGTTTACTCAAATTAAAATATGGTTACCACCATCTATAAACTAGTCAATACCCCGGGTGGCCCACTGCTCACAGAAGTCCCCTAGTGAGTTCATCATGACAAAGTGCTCTCTCTCTCTAAGGACAGCCAGGCACAAGTGTATCCTCGGAAAAGGGGCAGACAGTCAGCCCTGGCTACCCCCTCCACTTTACGCCGCCTAGAACCGTGAATGGCCATCTTGGCCAGGCCCAGAAGCAAGCCCACCAGGAGGTCCTCTTCAAGCCCTGCCCCCTTTCAAATATGTTTTTAAAAAAATACATCAGAGATACAGAGGGACTTTGGAGTCCTCTTGCAAGATTCCCAGAAGTTTAATTTACAGGTTGATTTTGTGGCAAAAAAGGGAAATGTAATGTTAGCAATTATTTCAAGGGGATTAGAATATAAAAGCAAGGAGATAATGCTAAACTTTTATAAGACACTAGTCAGTCTGCACTTGGACTATTGACAAAGGTTTTGGGCCCCACATTCAGACAGGATGTTTTGTCTTTGGAGAGTCCAGAGAAGGTTCATAAGGATGATTCTGGAAATGGAGGGGTTAACAGGTGATGAGCATTTGGCAGCTTTGGCCTGTACTCACTGGAATTTAGAAGAATGTGGGGGGATCTGATTGAAACATACCGAATCTTGAAGGAACAAGATAAGGTTGATGTGGAGAGGATGTTTCCTATGGTGGGGGGTATCTAGAATGGGAGGGCACAGCCTCAAAATTGAGGGGTGACCCTTTAGAACAGGTAAGGGGAAAAGTTTTTAGCTAGAGAGTAGTAAATATGTGGAATGCTCTGCCACAGACTGTGGTGGAGGCCAAGTATGTGTGTATATTTAAGGCAGAAGTTGATCATTTCAAGATAGGTCAGGCCATCAAAGGATATGGTGAGAAGACAGGTATAGGGGGTTGCGTAGCATCCAGGGTCAGCTATGTTAAAATGCTGGTGCGGATTGGATGGGCCACAAGGTCTAATTCTGCTCCTATCTTATGATGTTATGGAAGCATCGAGGAAGATTGAAGCATCAAGGCGGTTGTGGTGGAAGTCAGCAGTCACTATCCATGGAGGCCGCAGGGTCAATGGTGGTCGGTCGCTGGGTCTCGCACAGTGATTGCTCTTCACAGAAGGACTGAACATGTGCGGCTGCTTTTCTCAATGCTGATGGGAGGATGTTTTCTAAATTCTAAGATTTATGGGATTATTGAGTATTGGTCTCCTTCAGTTTCTGTGTTTTCTCTCTTGATCCCAATTGGTGGGAGTGCAATATGTTACTTTTTGTGCAAAGGAGGGCTTGGGGGTTTGGAGTTTGATGTTCTTGTTTGTGTTTTACTATGTTGGCAATCTCTTAGTTGTGTGTGAGGGGCGGCCAGGGTTTAGGCGCTATTGTTTCTGGGTTTTTTTGTGAGGGAGGCAATCTCTTAGATTTTTTGTGCAAGGGACAAACTGCAAGGTTGTGTGGGGTGGTGTTTGAGCATTTTCTTTTTCATGCGTGAGATGGTTGATCTCTATTCTTTCAACAGTTCCATGTGTTTTCTGTCTTTCATGGCAAACTGGAAAGATGAATGTCTTCAGAATGGACATCCATGTCTTTTGGAGCTCTCATAACAGTTTGTTCAACAGACAGATGAGTTGAACAGCTAAAAACTATCTATTAATTGCTCTCACAGAGACAAAACTGGCTGTGGTGAATTTTCTAGGGAGAAACCAACTGGTACAAAGCAAATTAATTCCATTCAAATATTCCAGAGACTGCTTAGGCACTTAAAATATTGAATTATTCTAAAGATTTTATATTGCACAAAATCAAAAGCAGACAACATTGTAGTGTAAGTGCACTAGTGCTCTCTAGATCCACACTCTTATTCCAAGTTAAAGTTGAGTTTATTATCAATGGCACATGTATATGTATGCACAGATGCAGTGGAAAATACTTGCAACACAAAGTCCAATTTACACCTGCTTCATCTTGAGATATCAAAAGGAATTGATAGATAGATAGATAGATAGATAGATAGATAGATAGATAGATAGATAGATAGATAGATAGATAGATAGATAGATAGATAGATACTTTATTCATCCCCATGGGGAAATTCAACTTTTTTCCAATGTCCCATACACTTGTTGTAGCAAAACTAATTACATACAATACTTAACTCAGTAAAGAATATGATATGCATCTAAATCACTATCTCAAAAAGCATTAATAATAGCTTTTAAAAAGTTCTTAAGTCCTGGTGGTAGAATTGTAAAGCCTAATGGCATTGGGGAGTATTGACCTCTTCATCCTGTCTGAGGAGCATTGCATCGATAGTAACCTGTCGCTGAAACTGCTTCTCTGTCTCTGGATGGTGCTATGTAGAGGATGTTCAGAGTTATCCATAATTGACCGTAGCCTACTCAGCGCCCTTCGCTCAGCTACCGATGTTAAACTCTCCAGTACTTTGCCCACGACAGAGCCCGCCTTCCTCACCCCTCACAGAACTGGAAAGGAAGCATTAAAAGAAAATACAAACTGTTTTTTCTATTCACGTGGTGATTGATGCTGTAAGCTCATCTGCCTCACTTTCAATAATCCTTGCATTGAAATAGACACAACCAAAACATTCTTCCAACCATGCTCAACTTTTTGATTCCCATCTGTATGAAGGCCTAACAATGTCTTCCTCCACAACCATTCCACTATCTGTCCTCACATTCTGTTTCCAATCCCCTGCAATTTTATTTTAACCCCAGCCCCCTCCATAGGAGAACAAACAAACCTTCCAGCAAGGATATTATTCCCACTCCAGTTTAGGAACAAACTGGTCCATCTCTACAGGTTCCAACATTCCTGTAAGAGACCAATGGTCCAAAAATCTGAAGCCATTCTTCCTGTACCATCTCCTTAGCCATGTGTTACGCTAAAAAAGCCATAAGGGGAGAAAAGATGAAATATGAAGGTAAGCCAGACAACCATATAAGAGTTTTCCAAAAGTTGTTACAGATACAGGTATATCAAGTGTAATAGAGGCGAAACTTTATATAGGAATACTGGAAGATGATGCTGGAGTAGTAGTAATAATGGACAAAGAAATGGCAGACAAACTTGATCTGTATTTTGCATCAGTGGACCCAAATGCAAGACACAGATAGTGAAGTACTAAGAACTGGACATGGCTTGGGTTCTTCGAGGTTTGGCTGCTGGACTAGACATGGAACTCCTGCACAGGATGAGGCACATGGACAGGACAAGAACTCGAAGCCTTGTCTTGATCTTGGGACACCTGAACACGGAGCCCTGGTCTTGCGAGAGACAGGAACACGGAGCTGTGGTCTTGCGAGAGACGGGAACACGGAGTCCTCGTCTTACGAGAGACAGGAACACGGAGCTGTGGTCTTGCGAGAGACAGGAACACAGAGCCTTCGTGTTGCGAGAGACAGGAACACGGAGCCCTGGTCTTGCGAGAGACAGGAACATGGGGACATGGATCACAGAGCCGGGTCCCTGCCTTAGGAACAGGACTTAGGGCTGGGGCTCTACACAGAGTCAGGACCCCTCCTAGGGAGCAGGATGTTGGGCCGGGACTCATACACAGAACACCGGGAAATGGTTCTCAACACAAGGTAGCAGCAAACGGCCAGATCTACCTAGCAAAAGCATGGACAGAGACAGTTCCAAATAACGATAGACAGTTCCTTAGCTAGACACAGCAAGGCTCCGGTCTTGCTCCGGTGGTAGAACTTGACAGCAATACAGTTGAAGATGCAGGCAAGGTTGCAGGCAAAGGCCTCAGGAGGAAGGTGAAGGGAAGGGAACAGTCCAGCAAATGAATCTGAACCCAGAAGCTATTTATGTAGCCAACCCAAAATGAGAATCAGGTGCCTCAATTAGAGCAGCCAACAGAACAAGGGAAAACAGGAAAACCTGGAATAAGGAACAATGGCCGGACCGTGAACCAGAATGCGGATTTAACGGAACGGTCCATGACAGTACACCCATGCCACCCCCCCCCCCGCCCCCATGGGAGCCTCCTGGTGACCCAAATGCTCCCCTAGACTATGGACGACATGGGCGGGTGGGGGCTTTCAACAGAAGAGAACCCAGGATGGGGAGATTAACACAACAATGTCTGTGTCACTGGGTCTATGACTGGCTGGACTGTTCTGTCATAAGGTGGGCACTGGGAACGGACCCAAATGCAAGACACAGACACTGAAGTACGAGGAACTGGACTGGACTAGAATTAGGGACAGGACAGGACACAGACTTGGGCTAGGAAAGTGGGACCAGGACAAGGAACTGGGAACTAGGAGCCTGGGCTTGGACTCCAAGCCAGAGACTGGACAAGGACCCAGAATCTGGGTCTTGACTCGGGCTTGGACCACGGAACTAGGCAAGGGCATGTCGTGGCAACATGACTGGACATGGCTTAGGTTCTTCGAGGCTTGGGTTCTTCAAGGCTTGGCTGCCAACTAGACATGGAACTCCTGCAGAGGATGAGGTACATGGACAGGACAAGAACCTGAAGCCACGACTCAGTCTTGAGACAGGCAGGAACACGGAGCCTCTTGGTCTTCAGAGAGGCAGGAACACGGAGACATGGAACATAGAGCCAGGACCCCTCCTTAGGAACAGGGCTTGGGGCCAGGGCTCTACATAGAGTCAGGACCCCTCCTAGGGAGCAGGACATAGGTCCAGGATTTGTACACACAACACAGAGAGACGGTTCCCTACACAAGGTAGTGGCAAACAGCCAGACCTACCTAGCGAAGGCATGGACAGAGAGACAGCTCCAAACAACAATAGGCAGTTCCTTCTCTAGACACAGCAAGGCCTTCCTCTGGCGGTAGAACTTGACAGCAATACAGGCAAGGTTGCAGGCAAAGGCCTCAGGAGGAAGGTGAAGGAAACAGTCCAGTAAATGAAGCTCTCTCTCTCTCTCCTTCTTGTTTTACGGCGGTTGGCACCCAGCTTAATGGTGCATTACCGCCACCTTCTGCTCCGGAGTATGCAATGGACTCACATTCTAAACCCAATCGCACACATACACATACCCTAACCTACACTTTATCCTCCCCATCCCAGTACCCTATTTCTGTTTATCCATCATATCCTATAAAAAACCCCTGTACCACTTAAGAAAGCTAAAAATACCCTGACCTGTGTTCTCTCACCCATGCCCAGCAACCCTTTTAATGTGAATTCCTGCACCCCCAATTCCCTTAGATTAATTCTCATAATCTCTCTCTGTATCCCATACTTCCTGCAACTCAGAACTACATGCTCTACTGACTCCTCTTCCTGACATTCCTCACACAGTCCTGTCTGGTGTTTCCCTATCAATTTCAGTGTTTGGTTTAGTGCACAGTGCCCCAGCCTTAACCTAGTCCACACAATTTCCTCTCTTCTGTATCTACTTCCTACCCTAGTACCTGCAACACTTTTTTGTATTTGATATAAATGCCTCCCTTTCCCCTCCCTGTCCCATCTTTCTTGCCACATTTGGTTAATTTTTTCCCAGATTACACACTTAACCTCTGCTTTACTGATACTAATGTGCATTTCTATATTTTCTTTCTTTATTGCCCTCTTTGCCAACTCATCCACCCTTTCATTGCCCTTCACCCCTACATGAGCTGGAACCCATAGAAATTTAACCTGACCTCCCTGATTTGCAACTCTTGTGACTGACTGAAGGACTTCATGAAGTACATCTTGCCAGCTGTTTGAGTGAGAAGACCTTAAACTTGCTAGTACTGAAGATGAATCTGAGCATATCAACGCTTTGACTAGTTTAGTTTTCTCCATGCAACCAACGCTGCCATAACAAATGAAGCTGAACCCAGGAGCTATTTATGTAGCCAGCCCAAAATGCATATCAGGTGCCTCAATCAGAGCACCCAACAGAACAAGGGCAAACCGGAAAACCTGGAATAAGGCGCGATGGACTGGACTGTGAACCGGAATGCGAACTTCACAGACCGGACCATGACATTGACAATATCCTGCATATGAAGCTGCTTAACAAGTTAAAACTGCATGATCTTACAGGAAAGGTATTAATACATGTAGAAGGTTGGCTGACTGGCAGAAGGCAAAGTGTGTGAATGAGGGGGCCTATTCTGGTTGGCTGCCAGTGACTAGTGGTGTTCTGCATGGGTCGGTATCGTGACCACTTCTATTCATGTCAGTGATTTGGATGATGGAATTGATAGATTTGTGGCCATGTTTGAGGATGTTACAAAGATAGATGGAGGGGCAGGGAGTGTTAAGGAAATTGAGAAACTACAGAAGGGCTTAGACAAGTGGGGAGAATGAGCAAAGAAAAAGTAGATAGAATACAGTGTAGAGAGGTGTATGGGCATGTACTTTGGTATGTTAACAAACCCACAGGTATTGTTTACTGTGGACTGTCACTTTAAAAGAACGCTTCAGTGAGACAGGACTATGATGTTGTTCACTGACTGACTCACAACTTGTTAACCTTGAAAAAAAGGACACTGACAGTCACAGTCAGAAGAAGATAGAGAGTGGAGCGAACCGGGAAAAGGTAGCAGTTCCAGCTTGTCAAAGCTGAGAATTTGGGACTCTGCTATACCCACAAGAGTGGGTTGATTATCGATCCACTGCACATCAAATGTGTGTCTGTCACTTTGTATAATCCAAAGGAGTGGATTTAGGAATGTCCCATGGGATCACTCGAAGTTAACCCTTGCATGGGTATGTTATGTGGTAACCACTTGAAGATGACATCCCTGTGACAGATCACTTTGGTGGTAATTTGTATGTGGATTTGGAACGACTCAATGGAGGATCTTCGACAACTGATATTTATCAATTACCATCGTGGAATGTGTGGAATTCAACAAAATTGCCTTCTCTCTATGTTCTACCTGGGATTACAAAGACCTATCTCATTTCTTCCATGGATGAACTGAACTTTCATGCTTTACCATCTCAAGACTCTATGCTTTGTTACCCTATGCTTGATAGATTGGGAGTTATATTTACACATATTGATGCATATAACACTGTTTACTATTGTTAATCTTGTCTGAGTTACAATATTAGAAATATTACTAATAAGAATAGTGGTTTTAACGTCAAAACCAGACTCCAACTGTGAACTCTGTTTCTGCTGGTTTGTTTCTAAATTGTTACAGTTAGTAACAAAATTGGGGGCTCATCCGGGACTTGAAAATGGGAACATCTCGCACCTCAAATGAGAATCATACCCCTATATTCTCCACCACTTCCCCCCAAAAATAGAAAATTTGGAATCAAAAGAGCAAAATTTTAACTGCAAACTACAATATATAAACCAATACAGGTGCAACTGCTACATAACATATTGCAAAACAATAATAAAAAAACAGATTCTACTCCATACATTGCAAGCTTAACTTCTGGAAAGTCAGTCTGTAATTATATTATCCTTGCTTTTAATGTGAATTATCATAATATCATATTCTTGCAAAATCAGACTCCAGTTTAACAATCTTCTGTTTTTATCCTTCATCTCACTCAAAAACACCAATAGATTATGATCTGTATAAACCAAAAGTGGTTTCTGAGCTGGGCAATCATAAACATCAAAATGCTGCAGAGCAAAGTGACAATAATCTTTTCTCTATGGTGGAATAATTTCTTTGATGTTCATTAAATTTCCTTGAAAAGTAAGCTACAGGATGTTCAACATCATCATTACCACTTTGTAATAATACTGCTCTTGCAGCTTCATCAGTGAAATCCACAGCTATAGAGAAGGGCTTTGCAAAGTCAGGTGCCCTGATCACAGGTTGGTGACATAAAATGGCTTTCAATTGATCAAATGCCCTTTGTCAGGATGACAAGGTTCGTGCCAAACAAACTTTTCACACTTCTTTAGGAGGTTAGTCAAAGGAGGAGCAATATCAGCAAAGTTCTTACAGAACTTACGATAATATCCAACCATTCCCAGAAATCTTCAGAGAGATGTTTTCCCATTTGGAATGGGAACTACAAAATTTGCCTGAACTTTTGCCTGAACAGGAGCTAATTCACTTTGACCCACCACATAACCAAGATAGGTTACAGTAGCATGGCCAAATTCACTCTTAGCTAAATTAACTGTAAGGTTGGCCTGGGAAAGCTTATCAAACAGCTTTTCTACTGCAGAGATATGAGCTTCCCAAGTGTCATTTCCCATGACTAAATCGTCAATATAGGCATCTGTGTGTTCTAACCCTTGATTCACAGAATTAATCATTCTCTGGAACGTTCCAGGAGCATTTTTCATCCCAAACAGCAAAACATTGTATTCATACAACCCAGAAGGTGTCAGAAAAGCAGAAATTTCTCTACCTCTGTCCGTCAATGGAATACACCAATATCCTTATAACAAATCAATCTTCGTAAGAAACTTAGCTTTTCCAACCTTATCTATGCAAACATCTTCTCCAGGGATAGGATAAGCATCTGTTTTTGTTACTGCAGTTACCTTCCTACAATCAGTGCAAAATCTAACACTACCATCAGGTTTAGGTACAATAATGCAAGGTGAACTCCAATTTGAAGTTGAAGGCCTAATAAAATCATTTTTCAGCATATATTCAATTTCTTGCTCAGCCAATTTACATTTTTCCACATTCATACGATAGGGGTGTTGCTTGATCAGTTTGGCATCTCCAACATCCACATCATGTGATATGACTGTGGTTCGATTCAGAACATCAGGAAATAAATTTTTAAACTTCAAAATTAATTATTTCATTTGTTGTCTTTGCTGTGGCTGCAAATGGGCCAACTTGTTATCAATGTTTTCTAAAATAGCCGAATCTGTTAGTCTTACTGGGACGATGTTTGGTTTAAAATGAATCTCAGCAGAATCAACAATTACCTTACTAGGGTCTTCAGTATCACTGCGGCTGTCAACAGCCACCGCAGCTGCTGGATGTGTCTCACTAAAGGTAATGTTCTCATAATAAAGTTTTATCATATTGATATGACAAAGCGCTGTTTTTCATTTACGATCAAGTGTTTTGATTATGAAATTCACATCACTAACCTGAGATTCAGTCTCATAAGGATTGAATCTCATACGCAGATGACATAATTTGTTTAGCTCCCAGTTCATAAACTACCTGCTGGAATAATCCAGATGTAAAATTACTTCCTTGATCAGACAAGATTTCTTTAGGCAAATAAAATAAAAAAAAACTTTATGAGAGCGTTTGACACAGTTTTAGCTTTGATATTTCTGAGAGGTATGGCTTCCAGGAATCTGGATGCTGTACACATGATAGTCAGCAAATACTGATGGCCAGCTTTAGTCTTCGGCAATGGGCCAACACAATCCACAATAACTTTAGAAAAAGGTTCACCGAATGCAGGTATAGGCCGGACTGGGGCCATTGGGATGACCTGATTAGGTTCACCCACAACCTGACAAGTGTGACAATTCCTGCAAAAGGTCACAACATCCTTCCTCAAATTAGACCAGAAAAAGTCTTTCATGATCCTGTTTACAGCTCTATTCACACCAAAATGGCCACTTAAGGGCATACTGTGGGCCAAAGTTAAAATCTCGTTCCTATAAACTTTAGGAACTACAACTTGGTGAACAATCGCCCATTCCTCACTTGCAGGTATAACAGGAGGTCTCTACTTCCTCATTAACACTTCATCCTTGATATAATCAGTTCTGTTCTGCTATAAACTCCTTCCTAGTCAAAGATAAATCTTTCTCATCAGACTTACTACCTGAATCCTGTTGAAACAATGAAGGCAGAAAAGGCCCTGACATCACACCCTGAATCCCAACTTTGGCTAGCATGGTAGCAGAATTATGCTGCACAGAACTATCTGCATTGACTGACTTCTTAGCCATACTTCGAGCTACTGCGCAGGAAGGATGAATATTAGAATCCATTTTGGAATAATCAGTGATTGGCTTAGCTGTCAGCTGCACTGCTGGAACAACGTTACAATCTGCTAGGTCATTTCCTAACAACAAAGAAACACCATCAACTGGTAAACTGGGCCAGACTCCTATTTTAACAGGTCTTGTCACTAACTCCGACTGCAAAATTACTTTGTGCAGAGGTATAGGAAAAACGTCACTCCTGATGTCTTTAATAAGATTTACCTCACCAGTGTCAGTCTCATCATTAAACTTTAGAACACTGTCTAATATAAGTGACTGAGAAGCCCCAGCATCTTGAAGAATTTTCATTGGTTGCCCCTTCCTTTACTGACACAAACCCATCTGACATAAAATGCTTGAATTCTTTCTTAACTTGGTCAGACTTCTCAGTCCTTAACTGAGCCTCATCAGAATGTGCAGACCCCTGTGGGTTTATAGGCGTTTCAACCTGCAGAATACAAGCATTTGAGACTGCCTCCTTTTCCTTTTTTCTTCTTCGGGACAGAACAATTAACCATAACATGACCAGCTTTCTCTCAATAGTAACAAGTAAGACCAGAATATTTCTCCTTCACTTGCTTCCCTTCATCCTTACATTTGTCACTAGCCCCAGATTTAATTTCTGGTTTACCCTTGTTATCCCTCCTTCTCTGTTGGAAGCTCTTACTTGGGGTAAACTTAACCTTGTGGGTTAAAGCAAACTCATCTGCTAATCTAGCAGACTCCTGCAAAGTGGCAGCATCCTTTTCATCTAAATAAGTCTTTATGTCATCAGGGACACACCTTTAAAATTTTCAAATAAAACCAACTCTTTCAAGCTGTTAAAATCATCATACACATTTTCAGATGTGCACCATCTTTCAAAACACACAAACTTCTCATAAGCAAATTCCACATAAGTCTGGCTCACAGTTTTCCTCAAACTTCTAAACCTTTGTCTATAGGCTTCTGGAACAAATTCATAGGCTTTGAGTATGGCCCTTTTCACTGTCTCATAATTAGCTGCATCTCCAGTTGAGAAAGCAGATTAAGTTTGTTGAACCTTACCCATAAATACAGTCTGTAACAAGAGAGACCAGCTTCCTTCCGGCCAATTTTGACTCCGAGACACCTTCTCAAAATGCTGAAAGTATTTATCAACCTCAGCTTCATTAAATGGAAGGACCAATTTAGCTTCCCGACTAGCAACAAACTTCTCACAAGGGTTAATCACTAGACCCCTTTGCTGCATTTTCTCTATCTTTTCCAACTCGAACAGCCTCTATCCTTCTGTTTCCAGCCTCTGTTTTTTTGCTTCCTCAGCTTCAAAACGCCTTTTTTTCTGCTTCTTACCTCAGTTTGTCTTTTTCTGCAGCTTCTAATCTAAGTCTCTCTCGGTCGAACCTTAATTTGTCCAGCTGTAACTGGAGCTCGGGGGTAACTGGTTTACTTTCAGGGAACAATTCTAATCCCTCAGCTTCAAACTTCCCCGAAGAAATATAGTACTCAGCTATCTTCCTCTGAATCTCTGGCTCTCTCATAGACCATTTATTGAAACAAGTCTCAGCTTTTTAGCAATCGCCACTACTTCGTCTTTTCTGGTGTCTCCTAATTCCCCAGGATCCGGCGCTTCCAGAAATGCCTCAATATCCATTGCTTCTGATTTACACAGAAAGTAAATCAAAATGGATTTCCTCAATCAAATCGATAATTAATCAATCAATAAACCTTCAATTGTTCATATCCCGGACGAGCCCCCAATTTTGTTTGATCTGTAACAATTCAGAAACGAACCAGCAGCAACAGAGCTCACACTTGGAGTCTGGCTTTGATGTTAAAACTCTATTATTAACTACTTATAATATTGTAACTTAAACAGGATAACCAAAAGTTAACAATGTTATGTGTATCAATATGTGTAAATATAACTCCCAAACTATCGAGCCTGGGGGAACAAGGCTTAGAGCCTTGAGATGGTAAAGCATGAAAGTTCAGTTCATCCACAGAATAAATGATGGGAGAGAGATATTTGTAATCCCAGGTAAAACACAAAGAGAAAGCAATTACATCGAATTCCACAGGTTCCACCATGGTAATCAATAATTATCAGTTGTCGAAGATCGTGCGACAGGCTGTTCCAAATCCACATATGAATTACCACCAAAGTGATCTATCACAAGGATGTCATCTTCAAGCGATTACCACATAACATACCCATGCAAGGGTTAACTTCGAGTGGTCCCACGGGACATTCCTAAATACACTCCTTTGGATTATACAAAGTGACAGACACACATTTGATGTGCAGTGGATCGATAATCAACCCACTCTTGTGGGTATAGCAGAGTTCCAAATTCTCAGCTTCGACAAGCTGGAGCTGCTACCTTTTCCCGGTTCACTCCACTCTCTCTCTCTTCTTCTGACTCCTGACTGCGACTGTCTGTGTCCTTGTTTTAAAGGAAAACAAGCTGCGAGTCAGTCAGTGAACAACATTGTAGTCCTGCTTCACTGAAGTTCTCTTTTACAGTGAAAGTCCACAGTAAATGAAACTTGTGGGTTCGTAACAGGTAGAAGAAATAAAAGCGTAGACTATTTTTTATTTTCAAAACTCCAAGGTGCAAAGAGACTAGTGAGCCATTCAGCTTTCAAATCTCTTACTATCTTTTATTTCAGTTAGTCTTGATGAAGGGTCTTGTCCTGAAACATTGACTGTACTTCTTCCTATAGATGCTGCCTGGCCTGCTGTGTTCCACCAGCATTTTGTGTGTGCTGCTTGAATTTCCAGCATCTGCAGATTTCCTCGTGTTTGTGAGCCATTCTGCTGGATTCCCAAGAGCAGGGCTTCCCAAACTGGCATCCACAGACCCCTTGCTTATTGGTATTGATCCATGGCATAAAAAAAGATTGGGAAACCCTGCCATAAGTGTCAGATCACTTATAAGTGTCACTTATAAGTGGTAAAAAAGGGAAATGTAATATTAGCATATGGTGCAAGAGGTCGAGAATATAAGAAACATGAGAATGTCTGCAGATGCTGGAAATCCAAAGCAACACACATGAAATGCTGGAGGAACCCAGCAGGCCAAGCAGCATCTATGGAAAAGAGTAAACACTTGATGTTGTGGGCTGAGACCCTTTATCAGGACTGGAATATAAGAACAAGGATGTAATTCTGAGGCTTTATAAGGCATTGGTTAAACTGCACTTGAAGTGTTGTGAGCAGTTTTGAGCCCCTTATCTAAGAAAAGATTTTTCAATTTGGAGAGGGTCCAGAGAAGGTTCACAGAAGTGATCCCAGGAATGAAAGTGCTAACATAGGAGCATTTGATGTGGGCTTGTACTCGCTGGAGTTTAGAAGAATGGGGGCTATCTCATAGAAACCTATTGAATATTGAAAGGCCTGCATAAAATGGATGTGAAGAAAATGTTTTCCATAGTGGGGGAGTCTAGGACCAGAGGACACAAGAAAAATTATTTTAGCCACAGCCTCAGAAGTAGAGGGACATCCATTTAGAACAGAGATGAGGAAGAATGTCTTTAGCCCAAGAGTGGTGACTCTGTGGATTTCATTGCCATGAATAGCTGTGGAGACTAGGTCATTGAGTACATTTAAACCAGAGGCTGATAGGTTCTTCAATAGTTGGAGGGTGGTAAAAGATTATGGGGTGAAGGCAAGATAATGGAGTTGAGAGGGATAATAAATCAGCCGGGATAGAATGGTGGAGGACACTCGAAGGGCCAAGTGGCCTAATTCTGCTCCTATGTCTTACAGTCTTACAATCTTCCTGTTTCTGGCCTCACTTGAATTTGACATGAATAGCAATCAACCTGTGGAGGGTTTAACTTAACTAGCTCCTAACTCACTGAACTCACTTTGCAGGACATCATCACCCTTCCTACCTATGTGATAGATACTGACATGGACCATGAACTCTGAGTGCTCCCTTTCCCACTTAAGAATGCTGGGGACTCCATCCAAGCTGGCCTTGACCCTGCCACCTGAAAGGTAACAGACAAAATGGTAATCTGGCTCTCAGCAACAGAACCTCCTGTTTATTCCTCTGTCGCTATAGCTGGCATAAAAGTACAACCATAAATCCATTCACAAACGAGAAAAAATCTGCAGCTGCTGGAAATCCAAACAATACACACAAAATGCTTGAGGAACTCAGCAGACGCAGCAGCATCTATTGGAAAAGAGTACAGTCCATGTTTCAGGCCCAAGCCCATAGGCAGGACTGGAAGAAAAAAAGAGGAGTAGATATAAAAGATGGGGGAGGGGAGAGCGAAACACAAACTGATAGGTGAAACCGGGAAGGGGAGGGATGAAGTAAAGAGCTAGGAAGTTGATGGGCAAAAGAGATATAGGACTGGAGAAGGGGGAATCTAATAGAAGAAGAAAGAAGGTCATGGAGGAAAGAAAAGGGGGGGGTGATCACTAGATGGGCAGGCAAGGAGAGAAGGTGAGAGAGGAAAAGGGAGATGGGGAATGGTGAAGGGGAGGAGGTATTACCAGAAGTTCGAGAAGTTGATATTCATGCCATCAGGTTGGAGGTTACCCAGAAGATGCTGTTCCTCAATCATAAGTATGGCCTCATCATGACAGTAGAGGCCATGGATTGACATATCAGAATGGCAATCGGAAGTGGAATTAAAAAAGTGATCACTGGGGGATCCCGCTTCTTCTTGCGGATGGAGCATAGATGCATGGTGAAGCAGTCTCCCAATTTACGTCGGTTTTTACCGATATACAGGAGGCCACATCGGGAGTGCCGGACATAGTATATGACCCCAACAGGCTCAGTGGTGAAGTGTTGCCTCAACTGGAAAGATGCTGGTGAGGGAGATGGTGTAGGGGCACTTGTTCCACTTGCAAGGATAAGTGCCAGGAGGGAGATCAGTGTGGAGAGATGAATGGACAAGGGAGTCGCGTAGGGAGTGATCCCTGGGAAAAGAAGAAAGTGGGGAGTGGGGAGGGAGGTGGAGCTGGCGGATGTTCCGGAGAATTATCTGCTGGATGCTGAGGCTGGTAGGGTGGTAGGTGAGGACAAGAGGAACCCTATCCCTGGTAGGGTGGTGGGAGGATGGGGTAAAAACAGACTTGCATGAAATGGAAGAGATGCGATTGAGAGCAGTGTTGATGGTGGAGGAAGGAAGCACTTTTTTCAAAAAAGGGGGACAACTCCATCATTCAAGAATGAAAAGCATTATCCTGAGAACAGATGTGGCAGAAACAGAGATATTGAGTGAAGGGAATGGTGTTTTTATATGTAACAGGGTGGGAGGGGGTATAGTCCAGGTAGCTGTGAGAGTCTGTGGGTTTATGATAGACATCAGTAGATAAGCTGTCTCCAGAGATAGACACCGTGAGATTGAGGAAGGAAGGGAGGTGTCGAGAATGGACCGGGTAAATTTGAGGGCAGTTGGGGCTTGGAGGCAAAGTGGAGGAAATTGAAGAGTTCAGCGTGGTTGCAGGAAGCAGCACCAATGCAGTCGTCGATGTAGCATAGGATTCATCATTTATTTCCTTGCTTGTTCATACAGTCCCTTGGATTAGAACATGACTAGTTCATATCAGCTGTTTCTTTATATACCCACTGTACACTAGAACAACAAAAGCTTCACTTTCGTGACAAGTGTTGCTTTTTGGGGTTTGTTGATTGAATGGATGCTTGCAACTATCTCTTGTGGGAGAAAGCTTATTTAATTTATATGTAGCTTGCCACATTGTAGGACAGAAAACTTTCACAAACAACAAAGACCATTAGACTATTTAAGCGGTATTGAGATGTAAACTGACGGGTCATTTGCATCCATCTAAAGGCTGCTTAAAACCTGTTATACCTCGATCGTTCCCCAGTTCTCATCTAGAATACTGACCGTTTTTCTCTCAATGGTTGCTGCCTGAACTGTAGAGGCTTCACAGCATTTTTCCTGAAGACATCAGATGCTGGAATCTGGAGCAACACACAAAGTGCTGAATGAATTTAGTTGAATTCCTCCAGTGCTGTATGTGTTGTGGCTGTTACGTATTCAGGCAACAATAAATATAGATGAGTTAGGCAAGGGTTTTTATAACAAATAACACGTTTATTAAACACTGAAACAAACCCCCTCAAAAGTAAACAAACCCAAACGTAATAGGAACTCAGCTGCTGGGCAGCTGCTCAAACAGTTCTTAATAGCTTTGCAGTCCCAAACAGTCTTTAAAGCCGTATTGAAAAAAAAACAGTTCTTTAAAACGGTATGCCGAAAGTTCAAAAGCTCACAGTCCTTTCAAAAGGAGAGACTTTTTAAGGCGATTTAAATTCTCTTCCACGTCGTTGTCCTTCAATTCCCCGGCGTCGAACTTTCCCACGAAGAATTTTATAAAATATAACGGCTTAAAGGTACTGACCTTTCTTCCATACTATTCTCAATCTCCCGCTATTTCCAGCGGAGACTAACACGAGAATAGTAAACGAAATCCTTCCGAATGAGGATCAAACAAGGTCGAAATCAATCCACCGTCGAAAATCGATTTTCCTCGATCTTTATCTTCCAAACTTTTCTTCACTCTCCATTAGCAAAGAAACCATTAGCAATGACCTTTTAAACTTTAGGCATTATATAGAACTTCATTTTTAACTAAACTGCGTCATCACATTAAATCACGCAGTGACATGAAGTCATCTTGGCAAATTCCGCCACGAACTGCCCCACCTAACAGGGTGGGTCTTCCTTTTATACCCTGTAAAAAAAACCTGTCACATGACCTCTACTGGCAGGAAAATGACATCACTCCACCATCACAAGACCACTACCTCATGTCCAGTATAACTTCAACCCCAGTCACGTGACAAGGGTACCACTGTCACGTGTCACGGGTACATAACACCTCCCTCCAAAAAAAACATTTTTGGTCTGACAAGAACAAAAATTTTAACAATCACTTACAAGAAAAACAAATGTATAAATTATATAACATACACAATATACAATACAGTAGGAGTGTTACAATAAAAAAAACCACTCCAAAAAAAAATATATTGTACATTCAACATCGAGATAGACAATCAGCAACCACATTATCTTTACCTTTAATATGAGTTATCACAATATTGTACTCTTGTAACATCAAACTCCAATTTAACAATCTTCTGTTTTTGTTTTTCATCTTACTCAGAAAAACTAACGGATTATGATCAGTGTAAACAATAAGTGGTTTTTGAGTTGTACCAACATATACCTCAAAATATTCCAAAGCTAAAACAAGAGATAACAATTCTTTCTCTATTGTTGAATAGTTTCTTTGATGCTTATTAAATTTCTTAGAAAAGTAAGCTACTGGATGATCAACCTCATCACCCTCATTCCTTTGCATCAATACTGCTCCCGCAGCTTCATCACTAGCATCTACAGCTAATGAAAAAGGTTTTTCAAAGTCAGGTGCCTTAAGCACAGGTTGTTGACATATCATTGTTTTCAATTTTTCAAATGCTTCCTGACAAGACACTGTCCACACAAACTTTACATTCTTCTGCAGAAGATTAGTTAATGGAAGGGCAACATTAGCAAAATTCTTACAAAATTTTCGATAATATCCTACCATTCCCAAAAATCTTCTGAGAGTTTTTTTCCCCGTCGGAGTGGGAATCTCTAAAATTGCCTGAACTTTTGCCTGAACAGGAGCTACCTTACCTTGACCTACAACATAACCAAGGTAAGTCACAGTGGCATGTCCAAATTCACTCTTGGCTAAATTAATAGTTAAGTTAGCTTTTGAAAGCCTTTCAAACAATTTCTCCACCGCAATTATGTGTGCTTCCCAAGTATCATTTCCTGTCACTAAATCATCAATATAAGCATCAGTATCTTTCAATCCCTGAATCACAGAATTAATCATCCTCTGGAAAGTACCTGGGGCATTCTTCATCCCAAATGGAAGAACATTATACTCATATAACCCAGATGGAGTTACAAATGCAGAAATCTCTCTACCTCTGTCCGTTAATGGAACACACCAATACCCTTTCAATAAATCAATCTTTGTAAGGAACTTTGCTTTTCCAACTTTATCTACACAATCATCTACTCTAGGAATTGGATATGCATCTGTTTTCGTTACAGCATTCACCTTCCTATAGTCTGTACAAAACCTAATACTACCATCAGGTTTTGGCACCATAACACATGGCGAACTCCAATTCGAGTTAGAATGTCTAATAATATCATTCTCTAACATGTATTCAATTTCTTTCTCAGCAAGTTCACATTTTTCCATGTTCATCCTATATGGATGTTGTTTAATAGGTTTGGCATCTCCAACATCTACATCATGTGAAGCTATAGTAGTCCTTCTCGGAACATCTGGAAACAAATCCTTATACTTAAAAATCAATTCCTTCATCTGTTGTTTCTGCTCTAGCTGTAAATGTGCTAATTTCTCATCCATATTTTCCAAAATGGTCGATTTAGGTAACCTAACAGAAACAATGTTAGATTTAGAATGAAAGTCAGACGAATCATCTATCATGTTCCCAGTTAAATCAAACTTATTCTCACTAACCACAACAGTCACAGTATCAGATTGTTTCTCAAAATATGGTTTAATCATATTTATATGGCAAAGTTGTGTTGACCTTCTGCGATCTGGAGTTTTTATTACGTAATCCACATCATTGATTCTAGACACAATTTCATAAGGTCCATGAAATCTAGCTTGTAAAGGATTTGTCTGCACTGGGAAAAGAACCAACACCTTATCTCCAGGCTTAAACATCCTCATCCTAGCTTCCTTATCATACCAAGTTTTCATTTTCTCCTGAGCCAACTTTAAATTTTCCTTGGCTAAACCACAAGCTTTATGTAACCTGTCCTTAAATTTCAAAACATAGTCCAACAAATTAGTATGCACTTCCTTACTAATCCACTGTTCCTTCAATAAAGCTAAAGGTCCTCTAACTCTATGTCCAAACACAAGTTCAAATGGACTAAAACCTAAAGATTCCTGTACCGATTCCCTTACTGCAAATAAAAGTAAGTTTATACTCTCATCCCAGTCACTTTCATTTTCCACACAATATGTCCTAATCATATTCTTGAGAGTAGAATGAAACCTCTCCAAAGCACCTTGCGATTCTGGATGGTATGCAGACGAAGTGATTTGCTTAGCTCCCAATTTATAAACTATCTGTTGAAACAATCCAGACATAAAATTACTACCTTAATCAGTTTGTATTTCCTTAGGCAATCCAAAATAAGTAAAGAATTTTATAAGAGCCTTCGTCACAGTTTTAGCTTTTATATTCCTAAGTGGTACTGCCTCTGGAAACCTAGACGAAGTATACATGATAGTCAACAAATACTGATAACCAGTTTTTGTCTTTGGTAATGGACCAACACAATCTACAATAACTTTAGAAAACGGTTCACCAAATGCTGGAATAGGTTGTAATGGAGCTACTGGTGTAACCTGATTTGGTTTACCCACAATTTGACAAGTATGGCACGTCTTACAAAACATCGCCACATCTTTTCTTAAACCAGGCCAGTAAAAATGTTTTAAAATCTTGTCCACAGTTTTCCTTACCCCTTGATGTCCACCTAAAGGCACACTATGAGCTAAAGTCAAAATTTCATTCCGATAAACTTTAGGAACAACCACCTGATAAACAACATTCCTTTCCTCACTTGCAGGAATTGTAGGCGACCTCCACTTCCTCATCAACACTCCTTTTTCCAAGTAATATCCTACTGACACCTTCTCAATTTCACTACCTAGTAAAGCTTGTTCCCTTAATTTTATAATCTCAGGATCTCTATTCTGCTCTGCTATCATCTCCTTCCGAGACAGAGATAAATCTTCATAGTCAGACTTACTCCCAGAACCTTGTTCAAACAACGAAGGTAAGAAAGTCTCTGACACATCCTCAAAACTCAAATCCTGAGTCGAACAGTCATGAGTAACAACCTCATTCTGCACATCAATTTTTTTAGCCATAGCTCTAGTCACAACACAGGAAAAATCTGTGTTAGAATTCACCTCTGGTTCCTCTGATTCCATTGTCAAATGCACTTCAGGAAAAACTTGTCCACCTGCCAAGTCATTACCTAACAACAAAGAAATACCCTTCACAGGTAAGCTATGCTGTAGTCCTACTTTAACAAATCCTGTAACTAACCCTGACTTTAAATTTACTTCATGTAAATGTACAGGCATAAAATCACTTCCAACACCTCTTATGTAATTTACCTCACCAGTATCACTCTCTTCATTAAACTTCAACACACTATCTAACATCAGTGATTGAGAAGCTCCAGTATCCCTAAGAATTTTTATTGGCACCAGAGTAGATCCTTCTTTCAAGGATACAAACCCTTCAGTTATAAAGTGATCATATCCCTTTCTAACTTGGTCAGACTCTAACAAATCCTCATTTGTGTTTACCAAACCCTGTAACTTTACAGGTGCTTCAGTATGTTGCACACAAGCATCTGGAACTGCTTCCTTCTCTTTCTTTTTCAATTTGAAACAGTTAGCTATTACATGGCCAGGCTTCTTACAATAATTACAAATAAGACCAAACTGTCTTTCCTTCACAGGTTTTTCTTCCTCCTTACCTCTCTCATTAACCTCTGATTTAATTTCTAATTTACCTGGAGTCTCCATATTATTTTTCCTCTTAAAAATTCTACCCTGAGGAAATTTATTCTTATGGATTAAAACATACTCACCAGCTAATCTAGCACAGTCCTGCAATTTATCAGTATCCCTTTCATTTAAGTAGGTCCTTACTTCAACAGGAATGCTTCTTTTAAATTCCTCCATCAAAATCAGCTCTATCAATGTCTCATAGTCCTCATTTACATTTTTAGAAGAAACCCATCTCTCAAAACACATAGCTTTATCATAGGCAAATTCCACATAAGTCTTTTCCACAGATTTTTTCAAACTCCTGAATCTTTCCCTATACGTTTCTGGGACCAATTCGTATGCTTTGAGAATATTCGTTTTCACAATATCATAATCTAATGCTTGCGCAGCAGTTAAAGCTGTGTAAACTTGCTGTGCTTTGCCTTTAATCACACTCTGTAACAACACTGACCATTTATCTTTCGGCCACTCTGACATCTGAGCAATAGTTTCAAAATGTTGAAAATATCTCTCCACTTCTGTTTCACTAAATGGAGGGACCAATTTAATTTCTTGGCTAGCAACAAACGGTTTTCTAGAATCAGAAGACTGATTCTCAGACCTTAAATTCTCCATTGCAGATTCAAACTCTCTTTTTTTCTGGTCAGATTCCAATTTATAACGCTCCAACTCTGCTTTACTTTGTTCCAACCTCATTTGTTCAATTTGCAACTGTATCTCCAGATTACTTATTGGAAACGATTCTAAAATCGATTCATCAAAATCACCCAAAGCCACAAAATGTGATGCGATTTTTCTCTGTATTACAGCTTTTGATGTAGTTGCCAAAATACCTTTAAGTTGCAATCTCTTAGCAATCTCAGATACTTCAGTTTTTTTCGCCTTCGCTAACAAATCCGCGTCTGGCGAATCCAAAAACTCATCAATATTCATCGTTGCCGAATACCACTCACAAGCCAAGCAAACAAAAAGAATCGAGCAATCCCCGTTACGAAAACACCGACTCAAAATTCAAAAAACATTTTAAACTCAAATGATTCAATCCCGGATGAGCCCCCATAATTAATGTTACGTATTCAGGCAACAATAAATATAGATGAGTTAGGCAAGGGTTTTTATAACAAATAACACGTTTATTAAACACTGAAACAAACCCCCTCAAAAGTAAACAAACCCAAACGTAATAGGAACTCAGCTGCTGGGCAGCTGCTCAAACAGTTCTTAATAGCTTTGCAGTCCCAAACAGTCTTTAAAGCGGTATTGAAAAAAAAACAGTTCTTTAAAACGGTATGCGGAAAGTTCAAAAGCTCACAGTCCTTTCAAAAGGAGAGACTTTTTAAGACGATTTAAATTCTCTTCCACGTCGTTGTCCTTCGATTCCCCGGCGTCGAACTTTCCCACGAAGAATTTTATAAAATATAACGGCTTAAAGGTACTGACCTTTCTTCCATACTATTCTCAATCTCCCGCTATTTCCAGCGGAGACTAACACGAGAATAGTAAACGAAATCCTTCCGAATGAGGATCAAACAAGGTCGAAATCAATCCACCGTCGAAAATCGATTTTCCTCGATCTTTATCTTCCAAACTTTTCTTCACTCTCCATTAGCAAAGAAACCATTAGCAATGACCTTTTAAACTTTAGGCATTATATAGAACTTCATTTTTAACTAAACTGCGTCATCACATTAAATCACGCAGTGACATGAAGTCATCTTGGCAAATTCCGCCACGAACTGCCCCACCTAACAGGGTGGGTCTTCCTTTTATACCCTGTAAAAAAAACCTGTCACATGACCTCTACTGGCGGGAAAATGACATCACTCCACCATCACAAGACCATTACCTCATGTCCAGTATAACTTCAACCCCAGTCACGTGACAAGGGTACCACTGTCACGTGTCACGGGTACATAACATGGCACATTTTCTTTCTATTTTCTTTCTATCGAACTACATATGAATCTTCTTCGCGGAGTCACCTTGTATTTGGCAGTGGTAATGGTAATTGCTTCATCTTCCTGCCCAGTGATCTCCTGTTCTCTGCAGGAAATAGACCTTTCTGTCTGCCAGAGTGACAGATTTGGACTCAACACTCTCAGATGATAATCGTGTTCCATCTAGTGGTGTTAGAACGCAACTGGCCTTTTTACAACTTCTAAAGATCCCCTTTCTCCTATTCTTCCCATTCTCACCTTGTTCACTTTTCCAAATCCAGGTCTGGTAATGTTTTGTGTTCCTGCTTATCTCCCTCCAGCAACTGTATCCCAACTTCACACTCCCTTACTCTGTTGTTTTTCCCCTCCCTCTGTCTGCTTCAATCTATTCACCTTCCACAGTCTTCCAACTCTACCCCTGCTCACTTCCTTACAGTGTACCACCTGCTTGGCATCCTACAGCCCTCCCCATTTACCGTTCATCTCAGAATCTTTAATTGTCACTCCCATTCCTCTTGCTATGCTGGCCACTTTGTCTGTCTGCTCTCGATCCCGAATTCGTTCCTCTCACAGATGCTGCTTGACCCACCCCCAGTGGCACCAGCTGGCCAATAGGGGGAGACTCCCAAAAGTCACAGCAGGAGGCAGTGATGCACATGTGGAGGGTGCCTAGTGCTGAGGAGGCTTTCTGCATTTGCTGAGAAACCCCAACCAACACTTCTGTGCATGTGTAGAAAACCAAGCAGGTAGCAACATACAACAAAGCTGGGGGGACTCGGGCAGCATCTACAGAGGGAAATGACAAAGTTCAAAGGTTCATTTATTATCAAAGTACGTCTGCAGTATACAACTCTGAGATTTGTCTTCTCAAGACAGCCATGGAACATTGCAGGTTGAGATTCTTCATCATGACCGGAAAGAAATACGTTAAAATGTGTGAGGGGCACTGCAGGAACAGTTCATGGATGATAGATCGATCCATGTGAAGGGGAATAGAGCTGAAGAAGGTGGGGAGAAGATAATTATATAAGAAGCTGGAAGGTGATAGGTGGAAATGAAAAGGGCTATTTTTCCTATTGTACTGCTCTTTTTTCCTGTAAATGCCTGCAAGAAAATGAATCTCAAGGTAGTATTAGGTAACATCTACATACTAAGATGACACATTTACTTTGAACTTTAAAAAGGTGGAATCCTTGGAACTTCAAACTAAGTTTGATCTTATTTCCATTCACCCAACTGAATGCCAGCTTTTTGAAAGTAAGAGCCGGTTTTATATGCATGGTGATAAATCCGGTATTTTTTTAGGCAACCAACTAAGATGCTCTAAAATTAAACAACATATTACAAAAATTCAAATGGAAAATGGGAACATTACTTTGATTCATTCTGAAATTAATGACACATTCCAGAATTACTGTTCTTGACTCTGTACTTCTGAATCTCTAAATGATAATATTTCTGTCGAGCATTTTCTAAATAGCTTAAACATCCCTACACTTTCTCCTGATCGTAAAGCAAAATTGAATGAACCATTATCACTAGAGGAAATATTATCAGCTATTTCTGTACTGCAGTCTGGTAAATCTCTTGGACTTGATGGGTTCTCTGCAGAGTTCTATAAATAATTTCCCTCACTGCTTTTGCCTCAACTAATGCTAGTTTTAATGGACTTGTTTAAACATGGTAAGTTGCCAGCATCATTTAATGAGGCATGTATCATTCTTCTAGTGAAAAAAAGGTAAAGATCCAATAAAGTGTTCCTCGTGCTAAATGTTGATGTTAAAATTTTGATTAATGTTTTGGCCCGTAGATTGGGGAATTTCTACCTTTAATTATTTCTAAAGACCAAACTGGTTTTATTAAAAATCATCTCTTTTTTTTAATATATGGCATCTATTTAATATCTTATACTCACCTTCAGCTGGGAGTCCTGAATGTGTCATTTCTCTAGATGCAGAGAAAGCGTTTGATCATGTGGAGTGCAATTATCCTTTTGCAGTTTTAGAAAAATTTGATTTTGGACAAAGTTTTATTTTGTGGATTAAATTGTTATATTCACACCCCACTGTCTCTGTCTTGACTAATTCTCAGCAACTCCAAGCTTTCAATCTTAAATTTGGCGCCCAGCAAGGGTATCCTTTAAGTCCCTTGCTATTCGATTTGGCTATAGAGCCATTGACGATTGCGTTTTGAAGTTGTGCTGAATTGACGGGGATTTGGAGGGTGGTGTTGAGCACAGAATCTCTCTTTATGCTGATGATCTTTTACTTGATCTTTTACTTTTTATATCAAACCTGACTACGTCCTAATCCCCAATGTTTTCACTCCTTAATAAATTTAGCCATCTTTCTGGATACAAACTTAATTTACAAAAGAGCAAGCTCTTTCCAATAAATAGGGAAGCACAATTATTAGAATTTTATAATCTCCCTTTTAAATTAATCTATAATCAATTTACTTACCTTGGCATTGCAGTGTCAAGAAATTATAAGCATCTTTTTGGAGAAAATTGCACTAATCTTTTAAATCATACAAAACTGTCATGGTCCCTGGTGGCAACCCCCCACCCAGCTATTTACCTCAGGAATTGGGCCTCAATCCCCTCATTTAGTTTCCAATCATTCGTTGGTTCCACTAACTACACAAAACTGCCTTCCATCAGAAAATGCAGGATAAAGACCCTGTGATCACAACGAGGAGCTGCCAGTTTGTTCGTTGTCTCCAGCGTGAGTAACCTCGTTTCATGGTTCTTAGGAATGCCAGTTCTAAGTCTAGCATCATTCCTGGATACCGATTGCATGCCAGCTACATCAATAACACCTCCCGAATCTGTCTCCGTGCCTGTGTTCTGCACTTGGATTCGTCCACCGTGTAACAGAACGAACTGGACAAAATGAACCCAGCAGACACTAATCCCGTACAACACGCCCTCACCAGTCAGGGCTACCTACTGGGTGCCTATGACCAACTACTTAGGGAGGTAATGGAAAACCTTCGGACACTGTCCACAAATGTGAGGAAGGTCAGTGAGCAGGGGAACGAGTTTCCGCTTCCCTTTCTCTGTCCCCTCCAAGAATCCCGACTACCCAAACTGCACCGCTCGGGATGACGTATCCCCTGGGATCATCAACACATTCCCCTTGAGACCCATACGTACCCGAGCCCGAACCCTACGCTGGGGATCAAGGGAGGTGCTGGGCCTTCCTGTTACAATGCTCCCTGGTCTTTGAGCTACAGCCACATACCTACACTTCAGATAAATCCAAGATTGTGTACATCATGGGGCTGTTACGAGGGGATGCCTTGGCTTGGGCAACCGTGATATGGGATAACAGACCAGAGGTTTGTTCCTCCTTCCCCTCCTTTGTTGCTGAAATGAGGAAGGTCTTCGAACAGCCCATTCACGGGAAGGATGCTGTTAAATGCTTGCTGACTCTTCGTCAGGGTTCACGAAGCGTCGCCAGGTATTCCATTGTGTTCCAAACATTAGCCGTAGGCTCAGGGTGGATTGACGAGGCCCTACGAGAGGTGTTTCAACACGGCCTCACGGACAAGATAAAGCATGAACTGGCAGCGAGGGACGACATGGACTGCTGGACTCTCTGATCTCGCTAACCACTAGCTTAGATAATCGACTTCAAGAGCGGCTGAAAGAAAGGACCAGTCGCCCCGCTCCTCGGGGAAGCCCCCGGTCCACCTTATCAGTCCCAGACAGCCTCCTTCCCCCAACTGCTCTCAGTGTAGCCCCTGCTCCGACTGTCCCCGCCAACCTGGTGGAGGAACCGGTGCAGCTGGGACGGAACCGGCTCTGCCCGGCCAAACGACTTTGGAGGTGGAGAGCTGGGGTTGTTTCTATTGTGGCCAGCCAGGACTTTTCCGGGACACCTGCCCTCAGCAACAGAAAGGGAGGGCTCAAGAGTGTAAAAGGGGGTCTGGTGAGCCGGACAACACTCCCTTCAGCCCCCCAGACTCGGATGCAGATCCCGGCTACCGCGAATTACCAATGACAGTCTCTGTCCCTATCTGCTTTGGTGGACCCCGGTGCCAAGGGCAACCTGCTGGACGAAGACATAGCCTCCCAGGCTGGAATACCTCGCGAGCCGCTAACTACCCCCCTTGAGGTCTGGGCCCTGGATAGAAAACTGCTGGCTCTGGTGACCCACTGTAGGCTGCCCCTAACCGGCAACCATCGGGAGGAGGTACGATTCAGTCTCATTCGTTCACCTTCAACCCTGGTAGTCCTAGGGTATCCTTGGCTGACCCAACACAACACCCACATTGACTGGCCTACCGGGAGGATAGCCAAATGGAGCCAGTCTTGCCACGCCAACTGTCTGCGGTCAGCCCCATCTCCCAGGGATGCTACTGTGACTCTGCCTGTCCTGGAACCCCTCGATTTGTCCCAAGTCCCCACAGAATACCATGACCTGGGACCGGTATTCACTAAACAACGGGCTCTTTCCCCACCTCCGCACCGCCCATACGATTGTGCAATCGACCTTCTCCCCAGGGCCTCTCTACTTCATCTTCCCCGGTAGGTGCTAGTTTCTTCTTTGTAGAAAAAAAAGATGGGTTGCTTCATCCTTGTATTGATTACAGAGGCCTAAACAGTATGACGGTTAAGAATAAGTATACTTTACCTCTCATTAGTTCGGCTTTTGAACCACTGCATGGAGCCACCATCTCAAAGCTGGACCTTCGTAACGCCTACCATCTAGTCAGGATGAGGGAGGGGGACAAGTGGAAGATGGCCTTTAATGCACCTCTGGGCCACTTCGAAAATTTGGTCATGCCGTTTGGCCTCACCAATGCTCCCGCCATTTTTCAAGCCCTCATTAATGATGTACTGAGGGACTTTATTATTCTTTTCATATTCGTTTACCTGGATGATATCCTGATATTTTCTAGCACCCACCAAGAACACGTTCACCATGTCTGTCAAGTCCTCCAGAGACTGGGAAACCCAATTATTTGTGAAGGCGGAGAAATGCGAGTTCCACGTTCCTTCGGTCAGCTTCCTGGGTCATATCACCAAGAGATGGCAGGTAAGAGCAGACCCCGAGAAGGTCCGGGCAGTGGAAGAATGGCCTAGGGCCACGACCCACAAACAACTTCAATGATTCCTGGGATTTGCAAGCTTCTACCGCTGATTTGTCAGAGACTACTATCGAGTGGCTGCCCCCCTTACCCGGCTTACCTCGCTTACTACCCCTTTCTGTTGGGACTCCGAAGCTGACTCAAAGTTCACCGACCTGAAGAGGCATTTCACCACCACTCCCATACTGGTCCATCCAGACCCACCCCGTCAATTCATTGTTGAGGTGGACTCCTCTGTCTCTGGAGTAGGAGCAGTCCTGTCCCAGCGATCATGTTCGGATAAAAAGCTTCACCCCTGCGCCTTCTATTCTCGCCGACAGTCCCCCGCCGAGCGGAATTATGATGGGGGCATTTGGGAACTCCTGGCAGTCAAACTAGTATTGGAAGAATGGAGGCACTGGCTGGAGGAGACAGATCAACTGTTTGTGGTATGGACTGATCATTAAAACCTGGGGTATATTCAGACCGCCGAACGTTTGAACTCCCGCCAGGCCTGTTCGGTGTTATTTTTTGGACGGTTCAAGTTTTCCCTCACATACCGTCCAGGGTCCAAGAACAGGAAGCCGGACGCGCTCTCCCGCCAATATGATTCCAAGGAGGACACTTCCATCACAAGGACTATCCTCCCACCATCCTGCGTGGTTGCCACCCTCACTTGGGAGATCGAGTCCAAAGTAAAAGAAGCCCAACGGGATGACCCTGACCCCAGAAATGGACCTGGCAATCACCTGCATGTGCCCGTTTCCATCAGGTCTCTAGTTCTCCAATGGGGGCACATGTCTCTGTTTGCCTGCCACACCGGGAGTGATCGGACACTAGCGTTCCTGGAAAAAACACTTTTGGTGGCCATCCATGAAGGTGGATACCCGTTCCTATGTCTTGGCATGTTCCATCTGTGCCTGGGAAAAAGCCTCACATCGGCCAGCTGCGGGTTTACTTTGTCCTCTACCTGTCACTGGTCGTACATCACCCAGACTTCATCACCGGTCTACTCCCTTCACATGGGAACACCACTGTACGCACTGTGGTACACCAATTCTCCAAGGCGGTGCTCTTTGTGGCCCTCCCTAAACTCCCTTCCTCTGAAGAAACCGCAGATCTTCTTGTCCACCATGTCTTCCACCTCCATGGAATCCGATCGAGGTCCCCAGTTCATCTCACGGGTATGGAAGGCCTTCTGTCAAGCTTTAGGTGCATCGGTCAGCCGGTCATCCGGGTTCCACTCCCAGACGAACGGGCAGACGGAACGGCTCAACCAAGACCTGGAGGCGACGCTACGTTGTGTAACAACAAACAATGCATCGACCTGGAGCAACCACCTCCTGTGAGTTGAGTACGCCCACAACTCTCTGGTGGGCTCTGCCATTGGAAAGACTCCATTCAAGAGGTCCCTTGGGTGCCAACCCCCACTGTTCCCCGCACAAGAAAAAGAGATTGCGGTACCGTTGGTTCAGGACCATATTGATCAGTACCTGAAGGTTTGGGAGGAGACACGCACGGCCCTACTCAAATCAGCAAAACACAATAAAAAGATGGCCAACCAACACCGTACTCCGGCTCCTGAGTACCAACCGGGGCAGATGATGTGGCTTGCAGTCAAAGACATCCCGCTCAAGAACGAGCACAGGAAACTTGCCCCTTGCTTCCCGGGACCATTCAAGGTCGAAAGTGTTATCAATCCCGCAGCAATCTGCCAAAAACTGCCAAGATCTATGAGCATCCACACAACTTTACATATAAGTTGTCGGAAGACCGAAGACACCATCCGAAAACTACAGGATGTGCGCCGTAGGGACAAGGGTTTCCAATACCTGGTAGATTGGGAAGGGTATGGTCCAGAAGAGCGTTCCTGGGTCTGGAGTCTGCCTGGAGGATCGCCGGGAGTCTCCCATTGAGGGAGGGGTACTGTCATGGTCCCTTCTGGCAATCCCCCACCTGGCTACTTACCTCAGGAATTGGGCCTCAATCCCCTCGTTTAGTTTCCAATCGTTCCTAGGTGCCACTAACTACACACACCTGTTTTCTATCAGCAAATGCAGTATAAAAACCCTGTAATCACGACAAAGAGCTGCCAGTTTGTTGGTTGACTCCGGTGTGAATAACCTTGTTTCATGGTTCTTAAGACTGTCAGCTCTAAGTCTAGCATAGCTCCTGGATACCGATTCCACGCTTGCTACATCAAGAACGCCTCTCGACTCTCCGTCTGCAAACGTGTTCTGCACTTGGGTTTGTCCACCGCCTCACTAGTGTAACATGTTTCTATGTTTCTAAGTGGTGCTGACACAGTTGACAGTCAAGAGATGAACTTGATCATGTGAGTCACTATCCCCAAGAAACATCTCAACTCTTCCTTGTTTTGGGGCCTCCCCAAAAGGCTAAGGTCTTTCTTGGGCCAGGCTTCACTTCCTCTTCAGATATGACTTCTCCAACGAAGATTAGTGTCTTAATACGAAACTCAAGTTTCTCTCTTTTTAATTTCAAATTGACATTCCTTGTCCTGTCAAGACTTGTCTCAGTTGTGTGTTATGTTTATCCTTGGTGAACCCCCAGATGAAGATGTCACCCATGGTCTCGACAACAGGTATGCTCTCAAAGATTATGTAGATGGTTTTATGATGGACTTCTGGTGCAGACAGAATTCCTTACAGACACCAAAGAAAGGGGTATCTTCCCTGTGGTATGCTAAAAGTATCTGGTCTTAGACATGCCTCATCAAGCTTCTTCTGCCAAAACCCAGATGACATGCTGAGCTTGCTAAACCACTTGGCACCTGAAAACCAGGAGGTGATCTCCCATGTTGGCAATTTAGAATGTTCTCTATTGGTGGTTTTATTGAAACTTCTTGGGTCTAGACGTATCCACAATGCTCCATTTCTTTTTTGCATAATGACGAGAGAGAAAGTGCACTGCAGTTATATATATAAACAAAATGCAAAGGCCACAGCAAGGTAATAATTATCCTCTGTTCTTGACTCTCAGCTGGTCATCCCTTAAACATGCGGGAGATAGTTCATCTCAGCAATACAGAAGAACCTGTACACATCCAGGCTATCAGCCTGTTACTGTACTCGCTTTCTAACTAACATTAGTTCTTCAATGCACTGTTTATCTGTTGGTCTGTTAGACTTCAGTTCTCTCGTGTTTGTTGGACTAGTTCCTTGTCTCAGTGATACAGTGTAGTTTCCAGTTCAAGAACATCCCGACTGTAACAACCCACATAGGTTTCCTCCCACATTTCAATGATGTGCGGCTTGGGTTAGTGAGTTGTAGGCATGTTGTGTTGGTGCCAGAAGCATTGGCTACACGTTCACATTCCTCACTGATTTGATTTAACTCAAACAACACATTTCACTGTATGGTTTGATGTACATGTGGCAAATAAAGCTAATCTTTTAAAATCTGCAGCTTGTATTAGATCCTGGATCTCAGTGGGCATTCTCAGACCACTCCTATATTTTCTGCTAGGAAAACTATGAGTCTTCATAAATGATGAAAAATTATGCAGATGCTATTAAATCTGAAATAAAAACAAAGCTTTGGAAGAGTTCAGTAGGTTAGGCAGCATCTATGGAAAGAGATACTTTTTCATCAGATTTGGTAAAAGAGAATGGGAATGGGATGGATGCTGTAACAGGAATATCTGTGCTAAGTGAAATCAGAAATACCAGAGGCATAACTATAAAGGTCGTGCAATCAATGGGTTAGAGCAGGGGTGGGCAAACTTTTTGACTTGTGGGCCACAAAGGGTTCTAAAATTTGACAGGGGGGCCGGACCAGGAGCAGATGGACGGAGTGTTTTGGTAATACACCTCATAAGAGAAAATAAAATATCATGGGATATGTAGAAAACATGTGCTTTAATTTCAATTGAAAATGAACAAATGCATTACAACAAAATATCTGTCTTTGAAGTCCCATGGTATTTAGCTATTTATTGAAATGACTTTTAAAACACTGAAAATTAAATGAATAAAATACAGCTTTTTTTAATAGTAACAGTTATTATTTTAAAGCACTGAAAATTCTGTTATCCTTCAAGATATTATCATCATCACTCTCCTCCTGACTGTCTTTATTTCAAAAATGGTAGGAGATGCAGGTCTACTTGTCCTGCTCCTTCTTATTCAATTGTCCCCTGTGCCAAAACTCAACAACGACCAGCACAAGGACAGAACAGTGACAGCGCGCCAGTATGCGGAGCGCGTTATTTGATCTGGAGCGCATTTTTTATTTTGAGAACGTACGTGCACCTGCGCACTACTCATGTCCATCACTTAACAGAAATGACATGTAACATGTAAGGCTTATTGAAAAAAATATTTTCAAATGCATTTTTTACATAACACAGCGAAGAAACTTATTTTTAATTTCAGTGGGAACAGTGTTGTTGGTCTCCCTTTTTAGCCAGCGCATCAAAGTCTGGATTTAGTTTTGTTGTGGCGATTCTCAGGATGGATCTGAGGTGTTGGTCAGTTAACTTGGATCTGTGGCTGGCTTTGTTGATGTTCATGACGCTGAACGCCTGTTCACACAAATAGGTCGAGTCGAACAACACCAGCATCTTCTATGCCGTCCTCCGGAGGTTTGGAAACAACTCTTTACCAAGTGAAGCATAAAAGTCATTCAGTTTAAGAGAGTTGAACTTCTCTTTTAAGACGGGGTCAGACTGAAGGTCGATCAGTTCCAGCTGTAGCTCCTCTGGTGCTGTTTCAGGATCTTGTGACAGGGGACAGGCCACCAACTGAAGTGACTTGTCAATTTTTTCAAAATCAGAAAAGCGACGGCAGAATTCTCTGTGTAGCGCATCCAGTGACTCGCTGTATTTTTTCACATTTGCGCCAGCCTCTTGCAGCGTGGCTAGTGTGGGAAAATGAGTGAATAACTTATTCAAAATTTGCCTGGAGAAAAAAGCCAGCTTGGATTTAAAGGCTTTCACATTTGTGTACATGTCATGCACAAACTGATCCTTCCCCTGTAGCTTCACGTTCAATTCATTCATGTGTGAAAATATATCCACAGCAAACGCAAAGTCACAAAGCCAGCTCTTGTTTCTCAGCTCAGGAAATTCGCCGGCCTTCCTCAGTAACTCCAAAAATGCACCGATCTCCTCTTTGAGCTCCCATACTCGTTGAAACACTTTGCCCAAACTTAACCAGTGGACACGGGAGTGATAAAGTAGGTCCTGGTGATCCGCATCAGTTTCCTCCAGGAATGTGATGAACTGACGGTGCTGAAGTCTCCTTGCACGTATAAAGTTGACAAGTTTTACGACAGGATTCACAACATGATTCAGCTGTAATACCGATTTACATAGAGATTCCTGGTGGATGATGCAGTGAAGGAAAATAACGTCCTGGTCAGGATTTTCATCTTTCACTTTATTCTGTATTCTCCTCAGCAGGCCAACATTTTTTCCTGTCAAATTAGGAGATCCATCTGCGGTGACGTTGATAAGTTTACTCCAAGGGAGCTTCATATTTTCGATGACAGCAGACACCCGGTCATACAAGTCCTCTCCCCGTGTTTTTCCTTTCAGAGATTCCATTGTCAAAAACTCCTCCGTTATTTCAAAAGTATTGTTAATTCCTTGGATAAAAATGAGGAGCTGAGCAGTGTCTTTTACATCGTTGCTTTCATCCAGTGCTAATGAATATAACGTGAATGACTCTGCCTTTTTATTTAAGTCGCTGGTTATATCTTCATCTATCAGTTCCACACGGCAAGTCACTGTCCTGCGTGATAAACTGATTTTTTCAAATTTGTCTTTGCTCTCCGGACACAATACACCTGCTGTCTCCACCATACATTCTTTTAAAAACTCGCCTTCAGACAGAGGCTTGCTGGCCTTTGCTAATTTGAATGACAGCATAAAACTCGCCTTGGTACTTGACTCATGAATGGCAGTTTGACGGTGAAAAAAATTTTGTTGAGCCTGTAAATTAGCTGCCAACCTCTGAGCATTAGCTTCCCGTTCTTTCGTTGACTGGTTGCTAGCATAGTTGGCATGTTTTGTGGCAAAGTGACTGCTGATATTATATTCTTTAAAAACCGCCACAGTCTCTTGGCATATCAGGCATACAGCAGTTGATCGGTGTTCGGTAAAAAGATATTTAGTTGTCCACTCCTTATTAAACACCCGACATTCTCTATCCACTTTTCTTTTCTTAGCTCCACTCATCTTTACAGAAAGGGTGAGAGGTCAAAGAGTAAAGCGCAAATGTGGAATAATACGCTGCACCTCAACAAAGGTCAATGTATATAGAGTGCGTCATCTATTGGGAAAACGCCAGAATTGCGGGGGAAAAAACGTTAACAAGGTTTATTAATATAATTTCATCAAGTTCTGCGGGCCGGATTAAAAAGCTTAACGGGCCGCATATGGCCCCCGGGCCGTAGTTTGCCCATGCCTGCACTAGACTCCCTTGGAAATGCACATCACTGATGTGGTGGCTGTTGTATATTGGTTGTTTTGATTGAAAGGCAAATCCAGCAGCTTCGCCCAAAGTTAATGTTGTACCTTCCATTCACTCTGCTGTGGTTCGTTGGATTGGGATCTGGTTATCATGAACAACATTTTTCTGCAACTTTCAAAGTCTTTGAAGATCTTTCGATGTTCAGTCCCACCTCCTACTTAATTATTTCCTGATACTTTTAGCCCCAAAGTGTATTTTCTAAATGACAGTAATTTGAACTATTGATTTCCACCATACCCTTGATTAAGATGATCATTATGCATTAAAGTACAAAAGTAATGCTTAATTGGTAAATGATATTCAGATTGGAATTATGTGTTGAATAAATTAAGTATTTATAAAATTAAAATGTTGGGTTTATGGACTGACCTCAGGTGAATCATGAGTAGTACAGTTTGAGAATTCATTACAATGGTTTAGAAAATATAATCAGAATTCAACAAATTTACAAAGTTAATACATTCCGGCGCACAGATCATTTTCGTAGGTATAAAAAGAGAGCAGACGGGAAGTTGCTCAGAACAGTTTGGAAGGCTTCCTGTGTCCAGATACATCAAAACATCATGCAGTCTACTTGCCTCATCGTTGCACTCCTGTGTTTCATCTCCTTCTCTTCAGCTTGCTACATCAACAACTGTCCCATCGGAGGCAAAAGATCCATCATGGACATGAAGATCAGACAGGTAAGGAGTAAATTTCTTCACGTCTTTGATAATAATGCCTTGTAAGGAAATAACACCTTTATTTTTCAAAAGACTTTTTTACATTGGAAAACCAGTGCAAATATTGAAATTTCTTTCAATTTGAAGATCGTACAGGGTTCTTTTCACGTGCCACAGAGATTCATTTGGATGGTTCTTAAGCAAGGGTGGCTTCTAACCACAAAGTGCACTGCAGATGTTGGGGTCAAATCAACATGCACAACACACTGGAGGAACTCAGCAGGTTGGGCAGCAACTGTGGAAATGAACAGTCAATGTTTCAGGCTGAGACCCTTCGTCAAGACTGAAGAGGGAGGGGGCAGGGTCCCTATAAAGAAGGTGGGGGTGGTGGGAAGGAGAAAGATGGTAGGTGCCAGGTGAAAAACCAGCAAGAGGAAATGAAAAGGGGTGGGGGAGGGGAAGCAGGGAGGAGATAAGCAGGAAAGGTGAAGAAGGGATGTACGGGGATAGCACTATGGGTAGCAGAAATAACTCATCAGTTAATAAATCATCAGGGTGATTGATAAGTTTGTGGCCTAAGGTAAAAGGAGATGAGTTAATAACCAAACTTTTTGCATAATCACTGAAAGATTTGAACTGCATGTGCATGTACTGAGGGCTGTATAACTCATCTCTGTTTACCTTAGGTCACAAACTTATCAATCACCCATGCTGTGGACATTTTCCGGAGTTCCAACATCCGCATGCTCCACGACCGCTGGACTACCTGTGTAAATGTAGAAGGGGACTATGCTGAAAAATAAATGTGCTAGGATTTCTAAAATTGACTCCTCCTACCCTAGGCCATGAACTTATCAATCACCCCTCATATCTCTCCTCAGAAATCAGAATTGTTCTTTTATTTTTAAATAACTCTTGATTCGGCATGTTGCTGGCATCTGGATCTATTGACAGGAAATCCATACAAAATTGGTGAAATGGCCCAAGTGGGACAATGGAGTGACTCTCGTAGGCAGTGTCTTCCTCCGTATACATCAAATGCACGACTTGCAGTACTCTTCGAACTTTGGCTACATTTGGGGCCAGTAGAACCAATCTCTGAGCAATCCATAGGTTTTATCAACCCCCATATGGCCAGAATCATCATGAAAGAACTTCAACACAATCCTTTGATACTTCTCAAGCAGAACCAGATGGGAATGCTGAGGGCCGTACAGAGGCGATGAGATCTGGTACAGCATCTGGTTCCTCAACTCCAATCTGGGTCATTCTCTCAGTAGTAGAGGCACCACAGAGTGTTTCATCTTGTCTGCTTGGGCCGTGTCCCCCTTCGCAACTGCTGACCAAACAGTACCAATACACGGGTCAGCTTGCTGAGCAGCTGCCACTTATCCAGGGCTCAATTCTGGAAACTGCTTTGGCTTCAGAGCAGTCAGGGTGCAGGAAGCTTGTGGATTGGCACCATCAGAAGCTCCCAAATGATCTACCGCTCGATTCTGCCCTTGTCTTTCCTCTGCCTTCCCCGTGATGTAAATCTGGCACATGGCATTGACTCCAGAGGCAGGAACACACTCCCACTTTCCGTTCCTGTCCAGCCCTTCATCTGCACGTCGGAACAACACATCGGCAACAATGATCTGACTTCCTGGCCAGTACTTCAGGCTGAGATCATAGGCAGACAACACTGCCAACCACTGATTGCCTGTAGCATCCAATTTTGTCGAGGTTAGGATATAAGTTAATGTGTCCGTCCTCACCTTAAACTTGACACCATTTAGATAGACACTTAGCTTGTCCACCACAGCACATTTCAATGTCAGGAACTCTAATTTGTGTGTGGGGTAGCTTCTCTCAGAGGGTGACAGACTCCGGCTGACAAATGCAGCAGATCTCAACCCTGTGCCCTGATCCTGATACACAACACTCCCTAAGCCCTCTCTGTTGGCATCAGTTTGCAAAAAATACGGCAACCAGGGGTTTGCAAAAGCCAGCACAGGCACTTTCCTCAGCAGCTCCTTCAGCAACTGAAATGCCTCTGCATTTCACATCCCATCTCGCTCCAAAAGGTTCTGAATGGCTAAGATAATCTTTACCATCCTCTCCTTTCATCCTCCCTTTCTTCCCCAAGGGAGGGTAACTGCACAGAAGCTGATTTAAAGGGAGACTCACATCAGAGTAGTCCTTCACAAACCTCTGATAGTACCTACAGAACCCAAGGAACGAGCGCAAGGTGCTCACAATCCGGGGCCTTAGCCATGTGGTCACCGCCTCTATCTTAGATGGATAGTAGCTACTCCATCCCCTGAGACTATGTGCCCAACAAAGCTGACAGACATCTTGCAGAACTGCACTTGTCTGGGGAATGTTTTAACCCTTCAACTTTCAGCCGTCCCAGCACCTTCAGTAGCCTCACTACATGTTCCTCCAAGGTGGACCCGAACACAATGAGGTACACCAATACCTCAAGCAAGTTCATATCCCCCACCGTTTCCTCCATGACCCACTGGAAATTTGCAGGGACTCCTGATATGCATTAGGACATCCTTTTGAAGTGAAAGAATCCCAGTGGACATATGAATAACATCTTGTCTTTGTCAGCCTTCCTATAGGGATCTGATAATACCCATTCCTCATGTCCAGCACACTGAACTACTTTACACCATTCAGGCAGGCCAGCATGTCCTCGATTCTCAGGACCGTATACTGACCTGGGACTGTACACCTGTTCAGAGTCTGATAGTCCACATATATCTGTAACTTCCCATTCCTCTTCCTGGCTACCACTATTGGAAACGCATAACGGCTTCTGGAATCAGTGATGATCCCAGCTTTTCTCAGAACAGTAGAGCAGAGTAACCTGAGAGCTGATGTCAAGTAGGGCTCTAGCATAAATACCCTCAATCTGTAGTGATACCCTGGAGCTTGGCTCCACCAAGCCTTCAGGAATAGGGTTGTTTGCCTAATCTGCCACAAGCTCCTATACCACTCCCCAGGGTGGGTTATCAGTGGTCACTTCAGCCAAGGGGGTTACCACCAAGGACTGTACCCTGCTGATGGAGACCTCCCACACCTCCATCGCATTCTCTTCCTCTCTTACTTCTCTGATCAGCTCAATATACGAGTGGGGCGGGCGCATTTTATGAGAGATTCGGAGATCCTAAGCGATCAGGTCCGGTGACTGGGTGCCTTTCACTACTTGGTCCATTTTTAACTGATTCACATTAACTGTGAGAGAGGCAAGCAATTCAGCTGCCTCGCTAACACAAAAATGTAACATAGAAACACAAAAAACCTACATCACAATACGGGCCCTTCAACCTACAAAGCTGTGCCGATCATGTCCTCACCTTAGAAATTACCTAGGCTTACCCATAACACTGTGTTTTTCTAAGCTAACATTTCTAACGTTTGCTGGATCATACCTACTTCCAAGCACCTCTCATGCTAGCCATTTCAGCCCTGGGATAAAGCCTCTGACTATCCACACAATCAATGCCGCTCATCATCTTATACACCTCTATCAGGTCACCTCTCATCCTCTGTTGCTCAAAGCAGAAAAGGCCGAGTTCACTCAACCTATTCTCATAAGGCGTGATCCCTAATCCAGGCAACATCCTTGTAAATCTCCTCTGCACCCTTTCTATGGTTTCCACATCCTTCCTGTAGTGAGGCAACCAGAACTGAGTACAGTACTCCAAGTGGGGTCCGACCAGGGACCCATATAGCTGCAACATTACCTCTTTGTTCCTAATCTCAACCCCACAATTGTTGAAGGCCAATGCACTGTATGCCTTCTTAACCACCCAGTCAACCTGGGTAGCAGCTTTGAGTGTCCTATGGGCTTGGACCCCAAGATCCCTCTGATTCTCCACACTACCAGAAGACTTACCATTAATACTACATTCTGCCATCATATCTGACCTACCAAAATGAACTACCTCATACTTATCTGGGTTGTACACCATCTGCCACTTCTCAGCCCAGTTTTTCATCCTATCAATTTCCCACTGTGACCTCTGACAGCTGTCCACACTATCCATAGCACCTCCAACCTTTGTATCAACAGCAAATATACTAACCCATCCCTCCACTTCCTAATCCAGGTCATTTATAAAAATCAGAAAGAGTAGGGATCCCAGAACAGATCCCTGAGGCACACCAATGGTCACCGACCTCCGAGCAGAATATGATCCGTCTACAACCACTCTTTGCTTCTGTGGGCAAGTCAGTTTTGGATCCACAAAGCAATGTCCCCCTGGATCCCATGCCTCCTTAATTTCTCAATAAGCCTTGCACAGAGTACCTTATCAAATGCCTTGCTGAAATCCATATATAATACATCTACGCTCTACCTTCATCAATATGTTTAGTCATATCCTCAAAAAATTCAAACAGGCTTGTAAGGCACAACCTGCCTTTGACAAAGCCATGCTGACTATGTCTAATCATATTATGCCTCTCCAAATGTTCATAAATCCTGCCTTTCAGAATCATTTCCATCAACTTGCCAACCATTGAAGTAATACTCACTGGTCTACAATTTCCTGGGCTAACTCTACACCTTTTCTTGAATAAGGGAACAACATCCGCAACCCTCCAATCCTCCGGAACCTCTCCTGTCCCCACTGATGATACAAAGATCATCACCAGAGGCTCAGCAATCTCCTCTTCCCTTTTCCTACCTATGCCGTTGCCACCAATATGTACCACAACCTCTGACTGTTCTTCTTCCCACTTCAGGATATCGTGGATACATCAGAAACATCCGGAACCCTGGCACCTGGGAGGCAAACTGCCATACCTGTTTATTTCCTGTACCCACAGAGTAGCCTGTCTGACGACTATAGAGTCCCCTATCAAAGCTGCCATCCTCTTCCTTTCCCTACCCTTCTAAGCCATAGCTCCAGAGTCAGTACCAGAGGCACGGCCACTGTTGCTTCCCCCAGGTAGGCTGATATCCCCCCCCAACAGTGCTCAAGCAGGAGTACTTATTGTTAAAGTGGAAAGTCCCAGGGGTACTCTCCAGCTTCTGACCCTTGCCCTTCCCTCTCTTGACTGTTACCCACTTATCTGTCTCCCAAGGACCCTGTGTGACTACCTGCCTATGGCTCCTATCTATCACCTCCTCACACTCCCTGACCAGACAAAGGTCATCGAGCTGCATCTCCAGTTCCCTAACGTGGTCCCTAAGGAGCTGTAGCTTGATGCATCTGGCACAGATGTGGCCATCCGGGAGGCTGGGAGTCTCCAGGAGTTCCCACATCTGTCACCCAGTACAGAACACCGACCTCACACACATACTTCCTGTCTGTATTCTACAGAGATAACCTATTTCACCTTGACCCGCTATCGTTGAAGCCCCATTGAGCCAAAGCCTTCCTACTCGGTCTCCCACTACTCCGTTTACCCCTCCTCCAGCGCCCACACTATAAAGCTGTCTCCTTTTAAACTCTTCTCGCTGTTCTACCTGGCTGATCTCCACGTGCTTGTGCAGTCACGCCCCAATCAAACTGCTGAAGAAATAACCGTCTCCATTTAAACTCTTCTTGCTCTTCTAACTGGCCTTTGTCGACGTGCTTGCGCAGTTGTGCCCTGATCAAATTGCTGAAGAAATAACTGAAAAGCTTTTCTCCCTTCTCCTGAAACATGTTCTGAAACCCCATCATAAGCTCCATTGGGCTTTTCTTCATGCTAAACACGTTTTCTAGAGCTTGCACGAAGACTGCAGCAATAACAAAGAGGTTCTGTGTCTTTATGGATCTCCCTGTGTCAGCAGCCGCCCCCCTCAGACATTCAACCAATCACTGTCAATCAGAGCACTGCCACTCATCCAGCATCTGAAAAGTCTCTTTGCTCAAGTCTCAGATTCCTCTTCCCACTTGGGGATGGGCTTCACTCCTGAGAACACTCTCAGCTTTCGATAACTAGGACCCCCCACCTGTTCGATTTGCCAGTTTTTCGCCAGGGGGGTAAGGGCTTATACCAAGTTAGAATTCTTACTCCTCGCTGGAAGACTTGTTAGACATTCCAAATCAGGCCACCACTTCCCCTTGCTAGACACAAAGCAGGGTAACCTGTTTTTGAAGTCCCCACCCCCAGATACGGGAGACTTGGCCTCTGATTTTGCACACTCGCCTACACTCTCCTCCTCTGGGAAAGTATGGACAGCACACTGTCCCCCCCACCTCCTGAAGTCCCAGTAGTACCAGGCAGCTCCACTGCCATTACGTCAGCGCTAGTCTGAGATGAAACAACACCTTTCCCATCAGTTTATCAAACCTATGCTCTATAATAATAACTGCTCCTACTGATTTAATGGTACTTAAAGTTTGAGTTAATAATTTGTTGGGAATACGAATGTCGACCCCACTCAATGCACATGCATTCGTTACCAGTAACCCCATGGATTCGCACCTCCGCCCAACCCTGTACAACATCCATAACCACGTATCGTAATCACTTTACCAGACAAAGTTTAACACAGGCTTAAGCACACAACTCACTGGATCAATGCTCAGGGCAATCACACAGCATCCAACGAAACTTATCCCCGATGATACCCCCACCATTTTAATTAAACAGTCAAATGTGCACAAACTGGAGCTCATCGTGAACTTCGTTGTCAGTCACGCGCTGGGCCCTCGGTCAGTGTGAAAGCCCACAACACCTTCCGAACATCGCTTGCAATGCATCTCAATCAAATGGGTCCTCAACCGGGTTGTAACCTATGATCAGTTCTCCCCAGTGTCTTCTCCCTTCATCTCCCGCAGAACCTAAAAAAACCCCAAGACCAACCTTAGAGCCCCTCACCAAGAAAACCTCCCCCTGACTGGATGGCACACATTCCACATCACCCCTTATCTTTAACAATAACCCAAACAGGCTGAAAGCAGAACAGACTGCTCTCACAGAACTGCTCAATGAAATACATACAGCATAACAGTAAAGATGTGAACCAGGCATTACATTAGGTTTTGGAGTTCAATGAAATTTGTTTCAGATTTCATTAAGCATAAAACCCTTCACTTTATTTTATTTATGAAAACCTACAAAAGTGTCTAGAATAGACTGGAATGGAATTCTATTTCCGAGATAGTTCAGTGGTAGTTTGTGTGTAACAGGAAGCTGTCCGGTCGAAGAAGTCAATAACTGAGAGCGATAATTCATAGGAACAGACGATATTGATCAAATGGACAAACTGATTCTAACAAGTCTAAGTGGTATTAATCATTGCTCAACTGATTAGAGTTTGCTTTTAGTATATCCTAAAATGATCAAAATTTGGTTTAACTTGTTATTCTGAAAATAGAATGTAACATTTAGGAGCAGATTTAGGCCATTTTGCCCCTCGGGTCCACTTCACAATTTCATCACAGTATATCCAATTTCCTCTCAACCCCAATCTCCTGCTTTCTCCCCATATCCCTTCATACCCTGTCCAATCAAGCATCAATCAACCTCTGCATTAAATACACATAAAGACTTAGCCTCTACAGCTGCTTGTGGCAGAGAATTCCACAGATTCACCACTCTCTGGCTAAAGAAATTCCTCCTCATCTCTATTTGAAAAGGCCACCCTTCTATTCTGAGGATGTGTCTTCTGGTCTTAGACACTCCCACAGTAGGAAACATCCTCTCCCTATCCACTGTATCAAGGCTTTTTACCTTACAACGTGTTTCAGGGAGGCCACCCCTCATTCTTCTGAATTCCAGTGTAAACAGGCCCAGAGCCATTAAAAGCTCTTCATATAACAATCTGTTCAATCCCGGATTCACAAAAAAAAATCTCACAAAATTTAGTAGATTTCTCCCAGTACATCACAGATAAAGCCCTCCCAACCATTGAGCGCATTGACATGAAATGTGGACAAAGAAATGCAGCATCCTCACCAGCCAGGCCATGCTCTTTTCTCACTGCTGCTATCAGGAAGGAGTTACAAGCACCTCAGGACTCGCATCAGCAAGTTCAAGACCAGTTACTACCCCTCAGTCATCAGACTCTTGAGTAAAAGGGATAATTACACTCATTCAGTTTCTGGTGTACCCACAACGAATAGTCTCATTTAAGCACTCTATCTTGTAATTTCATGTCCTTCCATTTCATGTCATTTCATACTTTTTATTTATTGCTATTTATTTATATTAGCATTTGCACAGTTTGTTGTTCATTGATCCTGTTTACAGTTTCTATTCGATACAAATGTGAAGTATGCTGGTAGGAAAATGAATCTCAGGGTTGTATGTGGTGACATGTTTGTACTCTGATAATAAACTTTACTTTGAAATTTGAGAAAACACAGGGTTAGTGTAAATGAGTGTTTGATGGTTCATGTGGACTCAATGTGTCAAAGGGCCTGTTTCCAAGCTCTATGGTTCAAAAACTCTGTAAAACACTTCTTGAAAATTTAATCAGTGTCACCAACATACAAAAACGGTGCAACAAGAGAGACTACAAATGCGGCGAATCTCGATCAGGAACCACAAACTGCGGGAGGAACTCAGCAAGACGAGCAGCATCCGTGGAGACAAAAAGATCTCAACCCAACACTCCAACTATCTCTTTGCCTCAATCGATGTTGCTCAACCTGCTGAGATCCTGCAGAAATTTGTTCTGTTGTTCATAACAAAACAGATTTTCTTTAGAACTCAGTAATACTGCAAAACTTTACTCTTTTCATCGAGCACAAGGTTCAAATGCCTGAAAGTACAGACCACAAGGCTGACAAACTGCTTCTATCCAACTCTTATAAATTCACTTTATTTGTCACATGTAAATCAAACCATTAAATCATACAGTGAAGTGTATGACAAATGAACCAGTTTACCAAGAATTTTTTATAATTTAGAGTAAGACACAAATGCTGAAGGGCCAAGACTCTTACTCCATTAATTCTTTGTTCCTCTCCATAGTTGCTGCCTGACCTGCTGAGTTGCTTGGCATTTTGTGTGTGTTACTCTGGATTTCCAGTATCTGCAGAATCTCTTGTGTTTATGATTTATTATTTAACTGTCTTTGGGAGTGGACATGCTGATATAATCTATTCTCTGCTCTTTCCCAGTGTCTGCCATGTGGTCCTGGCACTAGGGGCCAATGCTTTGGAAGCAACATTTGCTGTGGGGAGGAGATTGGTTGTTACATCGGAACTTCTGAGACGTTGCGGTGCCAGAAGGAAGTCTACCTGCCCTCACCCTGTGACCCCTCAGGCAGGATCTGTGGCAGGAATGGTGGGAAATGTGCCACAGCAGGAATCTGCTGCACTTCTGGTGAGAGGCTTACCCCTTATCACACACTCTTTCAACGAACGTGACAATTCAAAAACAATCTTAGCTGTCAAGTTGAAAGTAATGTATGGTCAATTTTGCCCTCCAGATCAAGCAAACTACAGATATAGCTGGAAATCTATCATATTAGAATACAGAACATAGAACAGTACAGCACAATACAGGCCCTTCAGCCCATGATGTTATGCTGACCTTTTAACCTATGGAGGAGGTAGGGGAGTTCTGCAATGAATAATTTGCTTCAGTATTCATCAGTGAGGGGGAACTTGTTGAATGTGAGTTCATTGTAGAACGGGATGATTTGCTGGAACATGGCGATGCTCAGTAAGTCTATGTGATGGCAGTACTGAGAATTTTATGATAGATAACTCCCTAGAATAAGACAGGATATACCCAGGCTCGCATGGGAAGTGATGGAAAATATCATTGTGTCTTTGGCAGAAATCTTTTCTTTGTCACTGGCTACAGGTGCAGTACCACAAGATTGGAATGTGGCAAATGTTTTTCCTCTGTTCAGGAAAACAAATGGGGATAATCCTGGGAATTGTACACCAGTGAGCTTATGTCAGTGATGGGCAAACTATTGGAGAGGATGATTAGAGACAGTGTTGATGAGAAGTTGGAGATCCCTAATCTGATTAGGGATAGTCTACATGGCTTTGTGAAGGGCAGCTCATGCCTCACAGGTCTGATTGATCTGTTTGAGGAAGTGATAAAACAAATTGATGAAAGGTAGAGCTTTGGATATGGTGCATGAATTTTAGCAAAGCGTTTGACACAGTTCTCCATGGTAGGCTTGTTCAGACAGTTTGGAGGCGTGGGATGCAGGGTAACTTGGCTGCAGGGAATGCTTGTAAATCCTGTCTCTAAGAATCCTCTCCAGTTCTTTATCCTCACTGGTCCATCATTCCTAGGTCCCTCCCTGTTACCTGTCCTGAACAAAGCAATAACAGTTGTAACCCTGCAGTATTCCAAAATCATCACCAACTGCAGAGCAATCTCTTCCTAGAGCAACATGGAGTGTGGCCCCGGGGACTTCACTATCCAAATGATTTTCAAAAGTTACAAAACATCCACTTTCTTAATTTCAACATGTTCCAGCATGATAGCCTGTTCTACACTGATCTCAGAGTTGTCTGGGTTCCTCTCACTGGTGAATACTGAATCAGAGTATTCATTCAGGTCTTCCCCGACTACGCTGATCGCATTCTCCCTCTTACTGTGATTTGCCGTTTATCACTTATGCCCACATCACCTGAGGTGAAAATCTGAAATAAGTTGGACAATACTGGAAACACTCAGCAGGTGAGGCAGCTGTAGAAGGAGATTCAGTGCAAACAATTCAGGTCCATGACACTTTGTCTTTAGATCTGTATCATAGACTTTATTCTCAGTCCACAGATACTGCCTGACCCGATGAGTTTTTCGACCATTTTACAGCTCCTCTTGAGAGCAGTTAGGAATTTTTTTTTCAGAAACAGTCTGCTGCCTTCTTTGCTTTGACTTAAATTCCAGCATTTCATTGGAGGAACCACTCGTGATTTTATCGACACTGCCTTGGACTTTATAGTGGTGGAGCCAAGCGTTTATCTCTTAATTACTTAATTATTGAATTCATTTTTTATATTTGCACTGTTGTCTTCTGAATATTGCTGTTTGTCAGTCTTGGTCTGAAATTTTTCATTGATTCTATTGTATCCCTTTGTTTTACTGTGAATGCCTGCATGTAAATGAATCTCAGGGAATGTATATGTTAACATATATGTACATCGATAAGAAATTTATTTTGAACTTAGAACTTCAGATTCACCCCAGGAAAACTTTGGACAGATTCTTTCTTCACTTTGAACCTGGGATTAAAGTGGGGAGGAAATGCATATTCTTTATCACACTCAGCAGAGGACTCAGGTCTGCCATCTTTCCCAATGAGAATCTGACTCTGTATCATGAAGCAATGGTGACAATCTACTCCTGGGTGAGCTGGATATGAACTCATGATTGCTTTAACTTACGGTAAAGGCAGAGAGCAGATCAGTTGCTCCTAGGTCACATCTAGGAGAGGCTCAGTCTGTTTTGTCTGGAGGAAAGCAAGTTAAATGTGGACATGATTGAGGTATATAATATTATGAGAGGTACGGACAGGGTCCGAGTAGCTGTTTGCATGTTGTAGCGGCCACAACCCAGTACACTGTATCGACAGGCAGGGTAAACCAGGTGAGGGTAACCAATGGGTTTCATATCCCAGTGAATGCCTGTCCTAGGATGCAAAGACATCTTTGGTGGACTGGGAGGATGAGATCAACAGTGAGATCTAACAGCCAGGAAGTCAGTTCTGCAATGCTTTGTGGAGAGTGAAAGGCACAATAAGATACAGTAGTCAAGGCCATCCATTGCAACCAAGGAAGAGTCCAGTTGTGACGATGACTGATACCACTGGACCAAGATTTGAGGCTGAGAGAGCGGAACAGCCCCAGTGCAATGGCTTTTCCTTTTTAAAAACTCTTCCACACAGGTTTCTTCATGCAATTCACATTAGATGAACAGCACAAATCCAACTGTCATTGTCAGATATGACAAACAAATCAATTGATCAATCAACAAGGGTGCAGGATATGGTTTCCCACACCAGAGATAAGTAAAAGTAGAGGACCTAAATCTGGGGTTACATGTTAATGATCCAGAGTGGATTTGTAAGCATTGGGCAGTATGGATAATGTATGAGAAGCGTTTAATGGATCTGAACCCTTTAGGAGAATGAGGGGTGGGTGGAATCTCATTGAAACCTTTCAAATATTGAAAGGCCTGGATAGAATGGATAGAGTGTATAGAGTGGATGTGGAGAGAATGTTTCTAATAGTTGGGGAGTCTAGGACCAGAGGGCACAGTCTTAGAATACAAAGATGTCCCCTTAGAGCAGAGATGAGGAGGATTTTTTTTAACCATAAAGAGGGTGAAGAATCTGTGGAATTCACTTCAACAGACAGCTTGGAGACTAAGTCTGGTAGAGAGGTGGAAGCAAAGTCACTGACAGTATTTAGAAAGCATCCAGATGAGAACTTGAACTGCCAAGACAGAGGCTTCATGTCAGCTGATGGAAAATGGGATTAACACAGAAGGGTCAGTGTGGATGAGTTGGGCCAAATTGCTTATTTCCATACTGTACAACTCTGTGACTATTCACATAATGGATAGATCAATCATCTGTCGGCCATGGCACTGACCCAATAACACGGCAATCTGAACATGGATAAGATTCGCAGTCCATATTGAAAAGTCAAAGTTCAAAGTTGTTTATTATCAAATTATGGATATGTCACCGTATACCACCCTGAGATTCATTTTCTTGCAGGCATTTAAAGGAAAATAAAGAAATACATCAGAATTAATGGAAATCTATACATAAATAAACACACACAAAATGCTGGTGGAACGCAGCAGGTCAGGCAGCATCTATAGGAAGGACAATCGATGTTTCAGGCCGACACCCTTCATCAGGACTCGATAAACAACTGATGCGCAAAATAATTTCCCTATAGCAGATTTTGCAGGGGGCTAGGAACTGGAGCCCCAGGTCAGTAAGGAAAAGATCAGATCAGAAGATAAATGTCAGGGAAAGAATTGAAAGACAAAATCAAAATAACAGGTACGATGGGTCGGATAGTTTGAAGTGCGTATATTTCAATTCTAGGTATATTATGGGTAAGGGTGATGAACTGAGACCATGCATCAGTATATGAAACTACAGTATTGTAGCCATTACTGAAACTTGGTTGAGAGAGGGGCCGGAGTGGGTGATTAATGTACCAGGGTTTTGAAGTTTTAAAAAAGATAGAGGAAAAGGTAAAGGGGAGGGGTGGTTAGTTGCACTACTGTTCAAGGAAAATATCATAGCTGCACTTAGATGAGACAAAATGGAGAGGTGAGACACTGAGTCCATCTGGTGGGAACTCAGGACTAAGAAGGGTGCAATCATGCTGATGGGACTATGCGGCATCTACCCCAATCGCCACTGGGACACTGAAGAACAGATGATATAATCAGATTAAAGAAAGGCATAAAAATAATAGGATTGTTGTCATGGGGGATTTCAACTTACCTGAAGTGATTCAGGAACAGCTTCCTCATCTCAGATATCCAATTCCTAAATGGACATTGAACCCGTGAACAGTACTTCACTGGCACGATTTTTAATCTATTCAATATATGGATTTGTAATTGATTTGCTTATTTGTTGTTATCTTTTTTCTTCTTCTTCTTCTTCATCTATATTAAGAATTACATTGAACTGCTGCTGCTGAAATGATGAGTGCATTAGACAAGAACTAAGAGTGTTAATTGTGAACTCCATTTCTCTGGCAAGTCCACATCAGACATGTGGAGTTTGTTCAAAGATCAATTGCACAGAGTAGCAGAAAGGTACGTTCCTGCTAGAAGGAAGGATGGGGATGGAAAGACAAAAGAACCTTCGATGTCCAGTGACGTGATGAATTTAGTCAAGAATAAAAACAAGAAGTCTGTAAAGCTTTGGAATTTACGATCAAATGAAGCACATGTTGAGTATAAAGAAGCCAGAAAAGAACTGTAGAAAAGACCTTGGCAAGTCGAATTAAGATGAGTCCCAAGGCATTCTATACATACATCAGAGGAAGAGTATTAGCCAGAAGAAACTACAGTATGATCAAGGAGAGGGGAAGCAGAATCATTGTTTCACCTCTCCTACCCCACCCCCACCCCCATTTTGTGGACTGTGAACTGATTCTTGCTCCTGGTTAATCTAATCAGAGCAACTGAATGTCCGTAATGTGTATTGAAGGGCCTCTTAAAGAGTATTAAAGTGTATGTTCCCAGTGCCTGATGGGATTCACCCCAGGTTATTGAAGGAGGCAAGAAATGAGATTGCTAGTCCCTTGAACAGTATCTTTGAGTCCACTCTAGCCACATGCGAGGTCCTGGAGGACTGATAAGTGTTTAATGTTGTAGTGTACCTTTATTTATGAAGGGAACATGGGAAATTCCTGGAAATATAGTCCAGTGAATCTCACGTCAGTTGCAGGGAAATTGCTGGAGAATATTCTTAGGGATAGGATATGTGAGCATCTAAAAGCCCATGGCCTAATTAGGAAAACCAGAATAGCATTGTGCATGACAGGTCATACATGACCACATTGATTGAGTTTTTTGATAAGGTGATGAGAGAGATTGATGAGGGTAGGGCAGTTGATGTTGAATACATGGATTTCAGCAGGACATTTGACAAAGTTGCTCATGGGAGGGTAATCGAGGAGATTAAGATGCATGGGACTTGTGGGGAATTGGCTGTTCGGATTCAGAACTTGCTTGCGCATAGAAGACAGAGGGTGGTGTTTGAAGGGACTTATTTGAGCTGGAGTTCTGCAATTAGTAGAGCTCCTTAGGGATCTGTGCTGGGACCTCTGCTGTTTGCTATGTATATAAATGACCTGGATGAAAATGTATTTGGGTTGGTTCGTAAATTTGCGGATGATACCAAGATTGGTGGATTTGTGGATAGTGTAGAAGACTGGTAAAGAATACAGCATGATACACAACAGTTGCAGATATGGGCTGGGAAATGGCAGATGGAGTATTCAGGTAAATGTGAGGTGTTGCACTTCGTTAGGACAAATGCAAGGAGAGAGTACACTGTTAAGGGCAAGATTCTTAACAGTGTTGCCAAGTAGAGTGATCTTGGGATCCAAGTACATAGTTCCATGAAAGTGGCTACACAGGTCAAAAAGGTGGTTAAGAAGGCTTGTTTTTATTAGTCGAGGCATTGAGTGCAAGAGTCAGAACATTATTTTGCAAATTTACAAAAGCCTGGTTAGGCTATACATGAGGCAAATATATTAGAGGCTTTTACTAGACATTGGATAGGCACGTGGATGGAAGGAATATGGTGAGATCTAGACATGGTGCAGGTTGGAGCAATGAGTGTTTATAACCATATAACCATATAACACAGCACAGAAACAGGCCATCTTGGCCCTTCTAGTCTGTGCTGAACACTTACTCTCACCTAGTTCCACTGGCCCGCACTCAGACACTGGGTGTCTTTGATTTGCAATTTAGTTGGTTTGGGGCCGAATGGCCTGTTCCCAAGCTATACTGATCTATGTTCTATCTGCTTTCAGGCAATTTAATCAGAAGCTGCATTATCTGACTAAAACTAATTTAAATCGTAACAATGTTGTCTCCTGACACATGGAACTGGAATTAACATCTATTTTAGGTTAGTGAATAATCTAATTAGTGAAATAGAACAGAAAATGCTGGAAATACTTGGCCACTTGGGCAGCAACCACAGAGCAACTATTAATACTTCAGGTCCATGTCTTTTTCCTCACAACAGGGAAAATTGAGAGTAAATGTTTGAACATTGCTCTGAGCCAGCACTGACTGTCTGGGCTAAGTGGCCTCATTTGAGATCATAAGCAATTATGAGAATGACACCATCTGACTTCAAATCCAAAAGTATCCTGCAGTCTCGTTCTTGCAGTTCCTCCAGTTGAGTGAAGATCATGTAGTTATTGGAGATGGTGTATGTTGGCGTATGTTGATTATAATAACAACATTACTGCTGTTCATTTTTATTTTCAGACAGCTGCACCATGGATCCTACATGTGACACCAGGAATATCTTCTCCGCAAGTTACAGTGAGCATCTGGGTTAAATCTGATCAACAGCACAAGGTCAGAGACTCAGAGTCACTACCGAAAGATCCATCAATAATTGTTCAATACTATCAGTTTTTAATGCTAAGTAAATAAAAATTACAGATTCTAAAGATCTTCAGACATGTATAGTGTGTGTTAAAGAAATGTGAAATAGCGCAACACTTGTGATAATAATTAACAATAAATGAAACATTCAAATGACTTGCTCTTCATTAGTTTTTATTGTAAGACTGGAAGTTGTTACTACTGATACTGGCAGCATTTATTCATCATATCTAATATCTGTGCTCTTGAGTTTGTTCCCATTAAGCACAAAATTATTTTAAACAATTAATTTTAGACTTGTACAATCTATAACACCATAAGACATAGGAGCAGAATTAGGTAATTTGGCCCATCGAGTCTGCTCTGCCATTCAGTCATGGCTGATCCTTTTCTTTATCGCCTCCTCAACTCCAGTTCCCGGACTTCTCCCCATAACCTTTGATGTCATGCCCAATCAAGAACCTACCAATCAGTGCCTTAAATACACCCAACAGCCTGGCCACCACAGCTTTATGTGGCAACAAGTTCCACAAATTCACCTCCCCTTGGCTTAAGAAATTTCTCTGTATCTCTGTTTTGAAAGGGTGCCCCTCTATCCTGAGGCTATGCCCTTTTCCCCCAGATTCTCCCACCACGGGAAACACCCTACCTATATCTACTCTGTTGATGCACCATCAATAACTCTCGGAGATGTGAGGCGAGATATAGGCTTTTATTGGCTGGAAGAAAGAACAATCAGCAAGTGACCACCACACAACATCCTGGAGACTGAGGGCGGGGCTGTACCTCCAATCAGCTTTATACCGGGGTCTGTGGGAGGAGCCACAGGAGCAGTCAGCAGGGGGGCGTGTCCAGACAGGTATATGTAGTTCACCACATCTGTCTAAGCCTTTCAATACACGAAACGTTTCAATGAAATCCACCCCCCATCCTTTTGAATTCCAGTGAGTACAGACCCAGAGCTATCAAATGTTCCCTGTATGATAACAGTTTCATTCCGGGAATCATCCTTGTAAACCTCCTCTAGACACTCTCAATGCCAGCACATCTTTTCTAAGATGAGGGGCTAAAAACTGTTCACAATACTCAAGGTGAATCCTCAGCAGTGCCATATGAACCCTCAGCATTACATCCTTGCTCTTGTATTCTAGACCTCTTGAAATGAATGCTAACATGGCATTTGCCTTCCTCACCACCGACTCAACCTGCAAGGGAACCTTAAGGGGATTCTTAACAAGGGATCTCAAGTCCCTCTGCTTCTCAGATTCCTGGATTTTCTCCCTGTTTAAAAAATAGTCCACACATTTATTTCTTCTTCCAAAGTGCATGACCATGCACTTTCCAAAATTGTATTTCATTTACCACTTTCTCGCCCATTCTCCTAAACTATCGAAGTCCTTGTGCATCCTTTCTTGAGGATGTGACTAAACACCTTGATGAAGGTAGAGTGGTAGATATAATGTATATGGAGTTCAGCAAGGCATTTGATAAGGTACCCCACGCAAAGTGTATTGAGAAAGTAAGGAGACATGGGATCCAAGGATACATTGCTTTGTGGATCCAGAACTGGCTTATTCACAGAAGGCAAAGAGTGGTTGTGACAGGTCATATTCTGCATGGAGGCCAGACCAGTGGTGTGCCTCAGGGATCTATTCTGGGACTCCTACTCTTTGTGATTTTTATAAATTACCTAGATGAGGAAGTGGAGGGATGGGTTAGTACATTTGCTGATGACACAAAGGTTGGGGTTGTTGTAGATAGTGTGGAGGGCTGTCAGAGTTTGCAGCAGGACATTGATAGGATGCAAAACTGGGCTGGAAAATGGCAGATGGAGTTCAACCCAGATAAGTGTGAGGTGGTTCATCTTGGTAGGTCAAATATGATGGCAGAATATAGCCTTATTGGCAAGACTCTTGGCAGTGTGGAGGATCAGAGGGATCTTGGGGTCCGAGTCCATAGGACACTCAAAGCTGCTACACAGGTTGACTCTGTGGTTGGGAAGGCATATGGTGCATTGGCCTTCATCAATCGTGGGATTGAGTTTAAGAGCCGAGGAGTAATGTTGCAGCTATATAGGACTCTGGTCAGACCCCACTTGGAGTACTGTGCTCAATTCTGGTCACCTATCTACAGGAAGGACATGGAAGCCATAGAAAGGGTGCAGAGGAGATTTACAAGGATGTTGCCTGGATTGGGGAGCATGCCTTTTGAGAATAGGTTGAATGAACTCGTCTTTCTCTCCTTTGGAGCAACGGAGGATGAGTGGTGACCTGACAGAAGTATACAAGATAATGAAAGGCATTGATCATGTGGATAGTCAGAGGCTTTTTCCCAGGGCTGAAATGGCTAGCATGAGAGGGCATAGTATTAAGGTGCTTGGAAGTAGGTACAGAGCAGATGACAGGGGTAAGTTTTTTATGCAGAGAGCCATGAGTGTGCGGAATGGGCTGCCGGTGGCAGTGGTGGAGGGAGATACACTAGTGAAGTTTAAAAGACTACTCGAGAGGTATATGGAGGAATTTAAGGTGGGGGGTTATATGGGAGGCAGGGTTTGAGAGTCGGCACAACATTGTGGGCCAAAGGGCCTGTAATGTGCAATACTATTCTGTGCTCTATGTTCTATATCAATTAAAATATATGTGAATCACACTTATAGTCTCATTACCCCATATTCATGTAAATTACATTGAATTATAATATTGAAAAGTAATAATTTTATTATACAATAAAATCTAAACCCACTGCCAAGAAAAGCCATTTGGTAAAGAAAGAAAAAGGAAAAAAATCCTTATCATATAGTAAAACATAATACTAGCCAACATCTGTACTTGATAACAAATCAAGGATTTTGAAAGTAATTCACAAAAGGTCCCCACAATGTTAGAAAGTCCTGTCTTGATTCAGAAATTGAAACACGAATCTTCTCTAAATTTAAGCATGACATAACAGCACTTAGCCATTGAGCATGAGTAGGCGGAGTGGCATCCTTCCACCTAAACAATGGAGAATCCTAGAAGAGAGATGATAGAAAATTTATTAACAGAGTTAACTTCTAAAGAAACCCAAACTGGACAGTCCTCTCAGTTAATATAATATAAATAAAATGTAAGATTCCTTATATTGACTGCCCAGTAATAAAACCTAAAATTTGGTAAAGCTAAACCTCCATTCTTTTTCGCTTTCTGAAGATGAACTTTATTTAGTCGAGAGTGTCTATTTTTCCATATATATGAAGATATGATAGACTCAAGAGAATCAGAAAAGCATTTAGGAATAAAAACGGGTAAGGGCTGAAAAAGGTATAAAAATTTAGGCAAAATATTCATTTTAATAGAATGAATTCGGCCAATCAACGATAATGAATGGGACGAGCATTTTGACAGTGTCCTTTTCACATAATTCAGCAAAGTAAAAAAAATTCTTTAAATAAGTATTTATAATTATTAGTAATTGGTACAACCAAATAAGTAAATTGATTTCTTACAATTTTAAAATGTTAGTATTAATTGATACCAAATTATTCAAAGGAAAAAAATTCACTCTTATGAATATTTAGTTTATGTCCTTTAAACTGACTAAAACAGGAGAATAAAAAAAGTACGAAAGGTAATTTTCCATTATCATTGAAAAGGATAGAATCAGAGAGGACAGGAACATTTTTAATTGGGGAAGGGCAAATTATGAGGCTATAAGGCTAGAACTTGCAGGTGTGAATTGGGATAATGTTTTTGCAGGGAAATGTACTATGGACATGTGGTCGATGTTTAGGGATCTCTTGCAGGATGTTGGAATAAATTTGTCCCGGTAAGGAAGATAAAGAATGGTAGGGTGAAGGAACCATGGGTGACAGGTGAGGTGGAGAATCTAGTCAGATGGAAGAAGGCAGCATTTGTGAGGTTTAGGAAGCAAGGATCAGATGAATCTATTGAGGAATATAGGGGAGCAAGAAAGGAGCTTAAGAAGGGGCTGAGTAGAGAAAGAAGCAGGCATGAGAAGGCCTTGGTGAGTACGATAAAGGAAAACCCCAAGGCATTCCTCAATTATGTGAAGAACAAAAGGATGACAGGAGTGAAGGTAGGACTGATTAGAGATAAAGGTGGGAAGATGTGCCTAGAGGCTGTGGAAGTGAGCGAGGTCCTCAATGAATACTTCTGTACTGCGTATGTTAATCAAAATGGCTTCTTTGTTTGTTAAAAGTAAAACTGCTTCTTTGTTATGCTAACTGGTGAGGGAGTGTTTTTCTTGCAGAGCGTTCTTGAAGCTTCTTGAAGCTTGTTTAGGTTAAAGTTGCTGATAATGGGGATTGTATTCATTTGTTAACTAATTGGGTTGGATGTTATTTTCTCTTGTGGGTCTGGGAGCTGGGATTGCGCAGTCTTTTCGGGAGTTGGGAGAGAAGACGGCGAGGAAGGTGGACGGGTATGGCACTGATGGTCGATCACTGAGGGTGGTCCCAGGTGCGCGGGTCGTGGAGGTCAGAGAAGAGCGAAGAGTGGTCGGAGGGTCGATGATTGAGCTCCAACTATGTGCACTAATTGACTGGACTCTGATAAGTTTTGGCACCTTTTCTTTATTTTCTTTCCCTTCATGTATATTGTATCATTATTAATCACTTAGTTCTAGTAAGATTTATAAAGTGTATTCTGTAAACATACCTGGTGTGAGCTTAATATTGTGTGTGCGAGTTTGTATAGCGTGTATTTCACAGCATCCACGTATACGGGAGGCGGGGGTTGGCGGGTGGATGAATTTTCCCCTAGACATACACCAGCCGGTCGCGTAAGCATTACATTTGTGGGGTGCTCGTCCAGATTGAATTTTCAGTAGCTGTGGAAATCGCACATGTCCAGTAGTGCGGAGATGGATAGAGATAAGATTGTAAACTGCTGCGATTCAGAGTATGTACCGGTGAATTATGCGTGTGTTGTGAATGGGGTGGATTCCTGCATTTCAGATGGTGTGTTAGTGCGGGGGTTGAGTTTGGTCAAAGGTATGGGGTAGATAGAACTGGTAGCACGGAGGTGTGGGAAAGAGATGGAGGGAAGCTGGGTGTTGGTTTGTACGAGTGCTGACGTCAGGATGTTGGAACTGCCTGCGATGGTCAGTGTCCAGGGGGAGGCGGGGCAGTGGGGCCTCCATACCCTCCCGGAGGACGAGGGTGAGGAGACACCAGAGTTGACCCCAGGGGAGGTGCCAGTAACCAGTAAAGGGGGGTCGGAGTGGGAAGTCTCGACCTGGCCTCGCCCCCATAGGTAGAGCTGAGCTGGCAGCCGCCCTTAACTCCCTGGTGGGAGTGGCCGAGAGGCCACGGCTGAAGCTGGGGCTTTCTCAGGAGCCACGTCTACTCCGGACGGGGAGGTTGGCTATGAGACCTGTATCGAACATGTGTCCCTGTTGTTAGAGGAGTGGCTAGGCTCGGTTAAGGAGAAGCGACAGCGATTGGTGGGAAGTTTGAGGGGTGTGGCGGCCAAAGTAGTCCGGGATTTGAAAGTTGAAAACCCCGTGGGTTCATTGGAGGAGTATTTAGAAGTTTTGGAGGGAGCGTTTGGGATGTCAGGGGATCCCTGGCTGCTTTTAGCAGAGTTTCAACACATGGAGCAATGGAGAGGGGAAAAGCTCTCAGAATACATATTTCGGCTGCAGAGAATGCTTACAGGATTGCGGTGCCGGGGGGCAGTGAAGGCTCACGATGTGACGAGAGTGAGGATGAGTCAGAAATTCAGTGGTTCCCTAAAGGAGGACAAGGTGGCATGGAGTTTCCAGCAGTCTTATAAAAAGAGCCCCCCTCCATCATTCGGGCAGGTGATTAGAAAGGTGCAGGAGGAAGAGAGAGCATTGGGCCGGAAAAGGGGCTCGGGCCACTGGGAGCGATCTTCAGCGGTACAGGAAGTGGTGGCTGGGTGGAGGACCGAGAAACCCAAGGGGTCTCAGGGGAGTAGGGACCCCCCGTTTGAGGGGAAGGACAGGGAGAGTACCCCTTCGGGGGGGGGGGGGTGGCCTGCGCAGTGGACTGGGAGTGGCGGGCATCCCGGGAGAGGAGGGGCGGTGGGTAGCATGTGCTTTAACTGTGAGAAAGAGGGGCATTTCCGGTGGGACTGTGAGCAGCCAAGGGTGTGCTACAGATGTGGGGAGGAGGGACACTTTTGGTGGGATTGTGAGAGACAAGGCGTCCTGTGGAGGGCAAGCTCCCAGGCGAGTAAGAAGGGAGAGGTGTCGGGAAACTTAGGAGAGACTCAGTGAAGGAATGGACTGGAGTCTTTGGAGGAACACTTTCCCAGAAGTCAGCCAGGGGACCACCGAGAGCCCAAGCCTTTATTCTGGATGGGCCGGTAGGACCCCATTCCAGCATATGCCTACGGATAGAGGGAGTATACACAAAAGCCGTTCTCGATACAGGATCGCAGGTTACCTTATTGTACCGGTCGTTCTACAACAAATATCTAAAGCACTTGCCAGTAACCCCATTCGACGCACTGGAGATTTGGGGTGTGAGTGAGGGTGATTACCTGTACAATGGGTACCCGTCAGTGAGATTGGAGTTCTCGGAGGGCGATGTGGGAGTGTCTGAAGCTATTGAGACATTGGTGTTGGTGTGTCCGGGCCCGGTGGAAACCGGTGGTGCTGCCCTCCTGGTGGGGACTAACTCCCCCGTTGTGCGACGGCTCCTGGGAGCCTGTAAGGAGAAGACGGGGGAGAACTTTCTGGAGACCCTCTCGGTACACCCAGTGTTTCGGGCGGTGTTCAAAGAAGTGGGTGACCCCCAAGGGCTGGACCCAGAGTGTAAACGAGGGACGGTGTGGTGTACGCAGGTGAGGCCTACGTTGATATAAACGGGCAGGTGGCACTCGTGATGGGGATCCCCAGATTCCCCGGAGTGCCGGCAGGCGAAGTCCTGTTAGTAGACGCCCCGGACAATCTCAAGGGGGAGACACGATTTCCGGCGGGGGAGCTGGTGAGGCCCGAAGTGCAGAGGCCAGCGGTGGTACATGCGAGGCAGATAGCCGTGAATGTCAGGAACACTATGGAGAGAGAAATCACCTTTAAGAGAGGGCACATTTGATCCCGGTGACGGTAATGTCTAGCGCCCCTGTGAGGGCCACTAAAGGGGAGGGATTGGAAAACCGAGGGGAGCTGACCGCTGAGGCTTTTAACTTTGGGGATTCTCCTGTGTCGCCGGAGTGGAAATGCAGGCTGGTGGAGAAGATGTTGAAGTTGGAAGATGTCTTTTCTCGTGGCGAGTTTGATGTGGGTTGCTCCAAGAGCACTCGCCATTTCATCCGAGTGACGGAGGACACCCCATTCAGAGAGAGGTCCCGGCAACTGGTCCCTGCAGATGTGGAAGATGTACGGCAGCACTTGTGCAAGCTGAAGGAAGCTGGAATCATCGCTGAGTCCTGAAGCCCCTATGCATCCCCGATAGTGGTGGCCCGGAAGAAGAACAGGAGGGTGCGCATGTGTGTGGACTATAGGACTTTGAATCGGCGCACTGTCCCTGACCAGTATACCGTCCCAAGGGTCGAAGACACGCTGGCCTGTCTGAGTGGAGCGAAGTTGTTTAGTGTGCTGGACTTGAGGAGTGGGTATTACCAGATCCCGATGAGTTAGGGCGATAAAGAGAAGACAGCCTTTATCTGCCCTCTGGGGTTCTTTCAGTTTGAACGAATGCCCCAGGGCATATCGGGAGCCCCAGCCACCTTCCAGAGGCTCATGGAGAGGATTGTGGGGGATATGAATCTGCTAGAGGTGCTGGTGTATCTGGACGATAGTGTTTGGATCAACTTTGGAGGAACATGAGGAGAGGCTGTTGAAGGTGTTAAGCCAGCTTAATGAGGAAGGGTTAAAACTCTCCCTGGACAAATGCCAGTTCTGTAAGTCATTGATCGGCTATGTTGGCCACATAATTTCACGAGAGGGAGTGGCTACTGATCTGACTAAGATAGATGCCGTGACCACCTGGCCAAGACCCCAGAAGGTGAGCGCCCTACGCTCGTTTTTGGGGTTCTGTGGGTATTACCAGCGATTCGTGAAAGGATACGCTAAAATGTGTCACCCGTTGACTCAGCTATTGGGTGGCTATCCACTTGTGGGGAAGAAAAGGAAGAGAGACCAAGGACAAGACGCAGAAGGATACTGGAACCTGGCAGACCCTTTTGGGTCAAGATGGGATGATAAATGTGAGGAGGCGTTCCAATCTCTGAAAAGGGCGCTGACCCAGGCCCCGGTGTTGGCCTTTGCTGATCCCCGGAAGCTGTATGTGCTGCACACTGATGCCAGCCGAGAGGGTCTAGGGGCTGTCCTGGACCAGGAACAGGGCAACAAATTGAGACCGGTAGCCTTTGTCAGCCGAAGTTTGTCGCCATCTGAGAGAAACTATCCCACTCACAAGTTGGAGTTCCTGGCGCTAAAATGGGTGGTGGTGGACAAGTTGAGCGACTACCTATACGGAGCCAAGTTTGAGGTGAGAACGGATAACAATCCTCTCACTTATATCCTGACTTTGGTGAAACTGGATGCCACAGGATATCGGTGGCTGGCAGTTTTGTCGGTATATGATTTCAGCCTGAAGTACCAGCCAGGAAGCAAGAATGTCGATGCAGATGCTTTGTCACGTCGGGAGCTGGGGGAACTGGAGACGGACGAGGAGTGGAGAGCATTCCTGCCCCTGGAGTGAAAACCATGGGTCAGTTTGCTATCACCGTGAAGGCCGAGGGAAGGGGGAGGCCGGAGCGAGCAGTGGATCCCTTGGGGGCTTTTGATGATGCCCTGCCCCAAGTTTACTGTGACCTGACCGCACTGCAGACTAAACAGTTGCCTGAACTAAGTCCAGGGGAAGTGGCAGCTGCTCAGTGAAATGACCCGGGTCTTGGCACTGTGTGGAGAGCAGTGGAGAAGGGGAATGTGGCGTGGGCAGAGAAGGCGAAACACACTTCCGTGCCTCTGTTATTGAAGGAGTGGTCTCGGTTAAAGTTGAAGAACCAAGTCTTGTACCAGGTCACGGCGCCTCCGAACCAACCCCGGCGTTGGCAACTGGTCATGCGTGAGGAGTATCGGAAGACTGTGCTCCAGGCCCTGCATGATGATTCCGGGCACTTGGGGGTGGAAAAGACCTTTGGATTACTCAAGGACCGGTTCTACTGGCCCCGGATGAGGGGGGAGGTTGAAGAATACTGTAGGGGCTGCAGTCGTTGCATCCAGAGGAAGACCCTGCCAGCGTCGGCGGCTCCACTGTCGCACTTGCAGAGTGCGGGACCTCTGGATCTGGTGTGTATGGATTTCCTGTCGATTGAGCCAGACACCAGCAACACTGCGAATGTCTTAGTCATCACCGATCAATACACTCGATATGCTCAGGCATTTCCCACAAAGGATCAGAAAGCAACTACAGTGGCAAAGGTGTTATGGGAGAAGTACTTTGTTCATTATGGCCTCCCCAGACGGATCCATAGTGATCAGGGGCGAGACATTGAGAGCCGGCTTATCCATGAATTACTGACTCTGCTTGGGGTTGAGAAATCCAGGACCACCCCCTATCACCCACAGGGTGATCCTCAGCCCAACAGGTTTCACCGGACACTGTTGGATATGCTCAGGATGCCGGAGATTGGCCAGAAAAGTAAGTGGAGTCGACACATTGGGGAATTGGTCCACTGTTACAATTGTACTCGCAATGACACTGCAGGGTACTCACCCTATTATCCGATGTTCGGGCAGGAAGCGAGGTTGCCCATTGACTTGTGTTTTGGGACTGAGGCAGGTGAATTACCTGTGAAGCCCTATCTAAAGTATGTGTCCGATATGAGGAAAGAGTTGAAAAGGGCATACGAGTTGGCCGAGGCGGCGGCCACCACGCAGAATCAGAGGAATAAGAGGAGGTATGATCAGAAAGTGAAGTTTGCTCAATTATTGCCGGGCGACCGGGTTCTTTTATGGAGTTTAGGACTACCCGGTAAGCACAAGTTGGCAGATCAATGGGCGGCCACCCCCTATGTGATAGACAGCCAGATGCCGAATCTACCTGTTTACCGGGCGAAACCCAAGGATGGAAAGGGGGCTGTCCAGGTACTCCATCAGAACCACCTGCTGCCCCTGGGTCAAGCAGTGCAGGTGGATAAAGAGCCAGAGTGGGAGGTTACGTCTAGTATGAGGACTCTGCGAGGGAAGAGCCTGCTGCAGAAGAGACGGGACCGGTCTTCACCCCGGAAAGGGATCCCGATTCGGAAGACGATAATTCAGATGTGTGGCCCCTGTTTCCGTTCGCTAATTCTCCAGTACTGGAAGAAGAGGCTCCTGGCCCTTCCCCTATTGAGTTAGGTGAGAGGAGGGAGAGTGTTGATGGGCAGACTGAGATGCAGCCAGCATTGGGGGGGAGAGAGGGTGGAACCCGAATGCGAGACAGATTGTTCTCAGGTGAAGAGGGATCCCAGTGAGGGAGAGGGTGGGGGTCCGACAAGTCAATCTGGGGTGTCCCCCATGGCATCTGAGGTGGAAGGGTCGGCAGAGGGGGTATGGAGGTCTCAGAGAAGTAGGCACCCCCCCCCCCCCCCCGGAGCGGTTGACATATGCAATGACAGGAGAACCAAGTGTGATCGCTACCATCCTGGGTAGTTATGTCACTGCTTTCTGCACCTGGGTTGGGTTTTGTGTTTTGCAAGAAGCATTGGGGAACTCTGTTAATGTCATGAGGGCATGACATTTGTTGGTGGGGGGGAGAGTATACTGCGTATGTTAATCAAAATAGTTTGTATTAGCGTGTATTCCACAGCATCCACGTATACGGGAGGCGGGGGTTGGAGGGTGGACGAATTTTCCCCTAGACACACACCAGCCGGTTGCATAACCATTACACTTCTCTTCAGTATTCACCAATGAGAGGGAACTCGATGACGGTGAGAACAATATGAGTGAGGTTGATGTTCTGGAGCATGTTGATATTAAGGGAGAGGAGGTGTTGGAGTTGTTAAAATACATTAGGATGGATAAGACCCCGGGGCCTGACGGAATATTCCCCAGGCTGCTCCGCGAGTTGAGGGAAGAGATTGCTGAGCCTCTGGCTTGGATCTTTATGTCCTCGTTGTCCACGGGAATGGTACCGGAGGATTGGAGAGAGGCGAATGTTGTCCCCTTGTTCAAAAAAGGTAGTAGGGATAGTCCAGGTAATTATAGACCAGTGAGCCTTACATCTGTGGTGGGAAAGCTGTTGGAAAACATCCTTAGAGATAGAATCCATGGGCATTTAGAGAATCATGGTCTGATCAGGGACAGTCAGCATGGCTTGGTGAAGGGCAGATCGTGTCTAACCAGCCTGATAGAGTTTTTTGAGGAGGTGACCAGGCATATAGATGAGGTTAGTGCAGTGAATGTGATCTACATGGATTTTAGTAAGGCATTTGACAAGGTTCCACATGGTAGGCTTATTCAGAAAGTCAGAAGGCATGGGATCCAGGGAAGTTTGGCCAGGTGGATTCAGAATTGGCTTGCCTGCAGAAAGCAGAGGGTTGTGGTGGAGGGAGTACATTCAGATTGGAGGATTGTGACTAGTGGTGTCCCATAAGGATCGGTTCTGGAACCTCTACTTTTCGTGATTTTTATTAACGACCTAGATGTGGGGGTAGAAGGGTGGGTTGGCAAGTTTGCAGATGACACAAAGGTGTTGTCAATAGTGTAGAGGATTGTCGAAGATTGCAGAGAGACATTGATGGGATGCAGAAGTGGGCTGAGAAGTGGCAGATGGAGTTCAACCCGGAGAAGTGTGAGGTGGTACACTTTGGAAGGACAAACTCCAAGGCAGAGTACAAAGTAAATGGAGGATACTTGGTAGTGTGGAGGAGCAGAGGGATCTGGGGGTACATGTCCACAGATCCTTGAAAGTTGCCTCACAGGTAGATAGGGTAGTTAAGAAAGCTTATGGAGTGTTAGCTTTCATAAGCCAAGGGATAGAGCTTAAGATTCCCAGGGTAATGATGCAGCTCTATAAAACTCTGGTTAGGCCACACTTGGAGTACTGTGTCCAGTTCTGGTCGCCTCACTACAGGAAGGATGTGGAAGCATTGGAAAGGATACAGAGGAGCTTTACCAGGATGCTGCCTGATTTAGAGAGTATGCGTTATGATCAGAGATGAAGGGAGCTAGGGCTTTACTCTCTGGAGAGAAGGAGGATGAGAGGAGACATGATAGAGGTGTACAAGATATTAAGAGGAATAGATAGAGTGGACAGCCAGCGCCTCTTCCCCAGGGCACCATTGCTCAATACAAGAGGACATGGCTTTAAGGTAAGGGGAGAAAAGTTCAAGGGGGATATTAGAGGAAGGTTTTTTACTCAGAGAGTGGTGCCTTGAATGCACTGCCTGAGTCAGTGGTGGAGCAGATAGTCTAGTGAAATTTAAGAGATTACTAGACAGGTATAAGGAGGAATTTAAGGTGGAGGGTTATATGGGAGGCAGGGTTTAAGGGTCGGTACAACATTGTGGGCCGAAGGGCCTGTACAGGCAGTCCCTGAGTTATGAATGTCCTACTTACGGACAACTCGTACTTACAAACCTAGGAAGGAGAACACCGTCTGCCATTTTAAGTCAGATCGCGACGCCGTCCACCATTTTAAGTCATTGCCGTTGTTACTGTTGCATGTTTAACTTTGTATTTGGCTTAAATTTTTCTTAGAAAGATTCACCCTGACCTCGCCTCCCCCCCCCTAACTATTCTGGTCGGCTGGTGGCGCAGTCGGATCAGTGCCGGGCCTAGAGAATGGAGGTTCCAGAGTTAGATTTATTGACTGTGCTGTATTGTTCTTTGTTATTTGAAAGTATCAGGAAAGCAAACCCCATTCAGAGTGAGCCCCTCTCGGGCCTGTTATGCTGGGGTTCGTTTTGATGTTGTTCTCTGTTACGTACCTGTGGGTATCTTGTGCCTGTCACATGACCATGATGTAATTGAGACTATACTGGGCATTAGGTAATGGTCTTGTGATGGTGGAGTGACATCATTTTCCTGCCAGTGAGAGGTCATGTGATAGTTTTTTTCAACAGGGTATAAAAGGAGAACCCCTCCCTGTGAGGTGGGGCAGTTCATGGCTGAATCTGCCAGTGAATCCATGTTGCTGTGTAGATAGATAGATAGATAGATAGATACTTTATTCATCCCCATGGGGAAATTCAACTTTTTTTCCAATGTCCCATACACTTGTTGTAGCAAAACTAATTACATACAATACTTAACTCAGTAAAAAAAATATGATATGCATCTAAATCACTATCTCAAAAAGCATTAATAATAGCTTTTAAAAAGTTCTTAAGTCCTGGCGGTAGAATTGTAAAGCCTAATGGCATTGGGGAGTATTGACCTCTTCATCCTGTCTGAGGAGCATTGCATCGATAGTAACCTATCGCTGAAACTGCTTCTCTGTCTCTGGATGGTGCTATGTAGAGGATGTTCAGAGTTATCCATAATTGACCGTAGCCTACTCAGCGCCCTTCGCTCAGCTACCGATGTTAAACTCTCCAGTACTTTGCCCACGACAGAGCCCGCCTTCCTTACCAGCTTATTAAGACGTGAGGCGTCCCTCTTCTTAATGCTTCCTCCCCAACACGCCACCACAAAGAAGAGGGCGCTCTCCACAACTGACCTATAGAACATCTTCAGCATCTCACTACAGACATTGAATGACGCCAACCTTCTTAGGAAGTATAGTCGACTCTGTGCCTTCCTGCACAAGGCATCTGTGTTGGCAGTCCAGTCTAGCTTCTCGTCTAACTGTACTCCCAGATACTTGTAGATCTTAACCTGCTCCACACATTCTCCATTAATGATCACTGGCTCCATATGAGGCCTAGATCTCCTAAAGTCCACCACCATCTCCTTGGTCTTGGTGATATTGAGACGCAGGTAGTTTGAGTTGCACCATATCACACAATATATTCCGATATTATGACGCAGTTTCATTTAAAAGTGGAGTTTTACTTTCTGCCTTAAGTCAGGGTTTATTGCCGGCAGTGTTGCTACAATACTACCAGTTAAAATCTAGTCGGAGAGCGAAGATTCATCAACGTTTGGGAAGCTGAAATATCTAAGAAATTTGATTTTGGCCGTGAAGCAGGTTCGACCTTTATTTAATCTTCTCACGTGGAATTAGTAACTTGTGTCCGTGTTAACTCCTGTTTTGCCAGAAAAGAGCAAAGAGTTGGATGCAGAGTTTCGCCAAGGAAATGTTGGTGCCTTTAAGCCATTTTATTTTCTTCAATCGTAAATCCCTCGGTAAAGCATACTTCAGCTGGGATCAGCAGTAACGTCATGAAAGAGGATTTAATTCAAGAAAGGTCTCTCCTTTAACTGACTGTAAATCATTTTGGACTCTTTGCAATACTATTTTAAAGAACTGAATTCGCATTTCTCACTTTAAGGACTGTTCGAGCTGCCATATCGCAGCTGACCTCCGGTTAAGTTAGTTGTTTGTTTACTTTTGGGTTTTTTTTAGCAGTGTTTAATAAATGTTTTATGTGTTATAAAAAAAACTGTCTCAATCATATACTCATTGTTGCTGAACCATAAAATCTCCTGAACATTGTGGGCATAATACGTTGGTGCTGGAATGTGTGGGGACATTTGTGCGCAGGCCCCAGTATGTCCTTCGATGCTTTTGGTTGTTAGCACAAATGACGCATTAACACAAGTGATTCTGCAGATGTTGGAAATCCAGAGAAACACACACAAAGAAGAGGGAAAGTCTAGTGACACAGTGTCAACACACAACGTTTCCCTCAATGTCATAAAACCAAATAACTAAGTCATTGACTTCAGCAGATCCCATCTCAGTCTACATCTATTTAATGTTGCTGAGGTGGAGCAAATTGAAAATGTCAGGCACCAGGTCTAAATATCAGCAACAACTTGTCCTGATCCAGCGACAAACTGTGTTGTAGATGTGATGAGCAGGAGAGAACGCCAAAACCCCTGCTTCCTCAGGAGGTAAAGGAAATTAAGCATATCTCTAATGACAGTCAGCATGTCTCTGGTGGGATTATATATAGAGTTAGAACATAATTTTATTGATGCACTATGGAAAGCATCCTATCCAGCTGTACTGCAGCTTGGTATGGCAACTGTTCTCCCCAAGGATGGAAGAAATGACCACAGCTCTGTCTATCATGCAAACCAGCCTCCCTTCTGTTGACTCTGTCTACACTTCCCACTGACACGGGAAAGCAAGCAACATAATCCCATTCCAGACAACACAATAACTGATCACATTCAGTCGAGCAGAGATTGTAACCAAACTATCCCAGCACATTTGGATGGTGAAACAGGCTTTAGTTATGCTGGCTTTCATTGGTTAATCCACTGTGCATAGAAGTTGGGATGTTGGTTATGTAAGATGTTTGTGAAGACACACTTGGAATAGTGTGTTCAGTTTTGGTCTCCTTGCTTTTAGTTGTTCATTTGACTTCTATGACCCTCTGTTCTCCAAATGGTTGGAGTCCTTTCCACTAAAAAAAATGATACTCAATCTGTAGTTAAGGCATTCATGAAGGAAATAATTCCCAGATTAGGGGTTCCATTCAAATTTAACAGTGATAGCTGGACACATGATTTATGAAGAAATAACTTTTGTTGTGTAGACTATTGGGGTTCATTATGCTGGGGAAGAGCTATAATATTCACTTGGGCTCAGTTTACAAATATGCAACATGGACTGATGTGGTTAGTTTTGGGGTGAATATGGGGATTCCTATGCAGATAGCCAATTCCCTTCAATAAAAAGAGGCAAGAATGCTTCGATAAAATAACCAGCAATTTTAAAAGCTATTATTGACCAGACAAAAGAAGGAATGGATACAGGAGGGAATAGATAATCAACAGAAGAACAAGCTACATGAATGTTAATGAGATCGGTATTCTCTAAGGGAAATTGCTTTGAGTGATGGTATATGCCCAACTATAATTTAACAAATTATAATGTGCCTAGATTGCAAGCAGCTACTCAAACAGCTGAAAGTTGCGGATTCTAGAGAAATAGGACAGCTCAGTTAATGGGAAGGAGTAGCTACAGAGAAATGACTGCTTTATGGTGGAGAAACCTCATCTACTTCAGGCTCGGCCTCCAGCATTCCTTTAAAATGAGTTGAACTGGAATCTTATGATCCAGAATATGATGAAGAAACCTGTTTTAACCTGAGGCCTTTCCTCCTTGGGTATGATATTCCCTCTCTTGAGTAAATAAAGAAGCATTATCCTCAAGAAGTGGGTGATAGATAAGGCTACGGTTAATCAGATAATCAAAAAGAAGGTGACTGTGGAAGAAAATTAAGAATAAAATGCGGCATGCATTGAAAGTGAGAAGGTGTGGGTTCAAAGGGCATGTGAGGGGTAGTTTTTCACTCAGAGAGTGGTGGATGATTGGAATGCACTGTTCTTAATAGCTCTTAACAGATGTTTACTTACCACAATATTACCTGCTGTGTCCTGGAGAGCTTTTCAGACTTTCACACATATATTTCTGTGAATTGACAAGAAGCAAAGAATAGTGAATTCAACATGCAGCTCCATTATCTCAGACCATTGACTTTGTTGCCCATGGAAGAATTCCTCAGCATGTTTTCCAGAGTGCTGTTGGACTGAAAAGAGTTCAAGTATGAGGACAGGTGACATAAAATAGTTGAGAGAATGACACATACCAATCCTTATGGAGGAATCAGAAATGGAGTGAGGGAGCTATTTTAAGTTCCTGGGTGTCAGTATCTCCGAGGACCTAACCTGGACCCAACATATTGATGCAGCTGTCAAGAAGGTATAACGGCAGATATATTTCAATTGGAATTTGAGGAGATTTGGAATGTCACCAAAAACACTATACTTTCTTGGAAGCTTGACAAAACTTGACAAATTTCTACAGATGTATGTTAGAGAGTATATTGACTGGTTTCATCATGGCCTGATATGGAAGCACCAAATCATATTAAGGGCAAAGATAATGTGATTGCTGATTGTCTATCTCGATGTTGAATACACAATGTAATTTTTTTAATGGAGTGATATTTTAACAATTGTAACACTTCTACTGTATAGTAAGTTCTAAGATGCTGTATGATAACACTATGTATACTGTGTATATTGTAAATTTTATACCTTTGTATTTCTTGTAAATAGTTAATTGTTAAAATTTTGTTCATGATAGACCAAAAATTTTTTTTGGAAGGTGGTGTTACGTACCCGTGGGTATCTTGTGCCTGTCACATGCCCATGATGTAATTGAGGCTTTGCTGGCCATGAGGTAATGGTCTTGTGATGGTGGAGTGATGTCATTTTCCCGCCACTGAGAGGTCATGTGAAGTATCATGGGAGCATTTTCATTGCAAGACCTACACGATTTTCTATAACTGTCCGTGAGTAACATCCCATGGGAAAAAGTAATTGACAATATTTCCAGCTCTGCCAGTGATGCCTGTCTCAATTCATATTCATCTATTTTGTCTAATCAACCCAAACTCCCATTCATTCCTATTCCAGGCAATTAACTTTTGAAAATATATACTTGTGACGGCAAATGGACATTTTTGCCTACGGCATTATTTAATGTAGAGCTAATGTATAATCTATATTCTGTGTACTGTTTGTCCCTTCATCCTTGTGATGCTGCTGTATGCAAATTTTCCTTTGTACTGAACCTGTACGTCACTGAACTTATGATAATAACAATAAACTCAATTTGACTTGGAAAAATTAATGTTTTATATTACATTTAATTATGTTCATTATGTCAAAAAATAGATGTTTTACATTAAATAAAATGTTGTTTGGAATATTAATGATCTGACACATTTGATTTAGTCAAGAGGCCAAAGCATCATTGAAGGTCCCTGCCACACATCTCACAATCTCTTTGACACATAATCATCAGGAAGAAGGCACTGGAGCTTGAGGACTATGAATGCCAGACTGGGTAATAGCTTCTCCCATTAGGTTACAAAACCAATGAATGCCCTGCCACCACCTACATCTTGTCACAGGACAGTGAGCTATTTACTGTTTGTTGTTTTTTTTAATGTGCTGCACACTGAATGCATTGTGAATTATATTTTATTTACTTATTTTTGACAATATTTTGTTTTATGTGCTTTGTGTGATTAATGTTTTGTTGTTGCACCAAGTACCAGAGGAATGTTGTTTCGTTTGTTTGTATATCTGTACAGATGACAAGAAAATTGATTTTGAACTTGAGTTCCTGAACCTGTTCAATTGTTGGAATTGCAGGCAATTTTAACATTGAACAAAGTTAAAGAAGTGGAGGTAAATCAAACCTATCCATGCAGAATGTATGTGTTCCTCTTCTTTAATGCTGAGTGTGCCATCAGTTCGGGCTTTGGAAAACTCAGGGTTAACAATCAGCAGGAGAAATACCAGGAAGACAAGTGTTTTTTGGAAGGCCATTGTCTGGTGGAAGAGATCTGACTTTTGATAGCTCTGGGAAAGAGAAAACAAAGACATTGAAACCTTATGGATATTGAAAGACCTAGATTGAGTTGAAGTAGAGATGATGTTTCCTGTGGTGGGGGAGTCTGGGACCAGAGGGCACAGCCTTGGAGTAGAAGTATGTCCCTTTACAACAGGGATGAGGAGGAATTTCTTGAGCCAGAAGGTGGTGAATCTGTGGAATTCATTGCGACAGACGGCTGTGAAGGCTAAGCAGTTGGGAATACCTAAAGTGGAGGTTGATAGATTATTCATTAATATGTTTGTGAAAGGTTCCGGGGGGAAGGCATCCAAAAGGGGTTGAGGGGGATAATAAATCAGCCAAGATGGAATGGTGGAGCAAACTCATTGGGTCTAAATGGCCTCATTCTGCTCCTGTGGCTTTTGGAAACTATAAATTGGGAGGTAGAATATTTCAGAAATCTGAGGATACAGGTGAAATGATTACAGACATACTACTATATAACAACAGTGACTTATCTTTGGATAGCTGGGTCAGTAAACCAGTTCAGATTTAAAGCCATTGCTGTATTTTTGTAGTTTAAGTTGTGTGTGTTCAACCACAACCTACATTATATCTGTGTTGAATTCAGTTCCCACATATTGTCTTGTACAATCATATTCCTGTCTCTGAAGGTAATTGGTTATCTGCAGTAGTACAGACTCTGGTCGCCTTCAAGCATGTGAAGACTGCTTTAGGACACCCTTCAATTGTGGATAAAATAACATTAAAATTACGATTCTCTTTTTTAATCACAGAGAGTACGAAGTTTTAGTTTCAATTCAATATGAGCTGCAAGTTCCTCTACTGCTGACTTTGCTGAGCTGGTTATATTCCATTTCCCTAAAGTTGTTTCCGTGCTGAGTTCTTAACAGTGAATGTATTTGATGTCAAATGTCACCAGGTGGTGTCACCTTTTCCCTGAGGCAATAGGGTGGGTTCGAGACCCAATCTAGTGAACAGTTCAAAGTCTAGGTTGCTATTTCAATGCAGTCCTGAGGGAATCCAGGCTGAGATGTTAAAGCCTCTTTCGGTGATTTCCATGTTCCTGGGAAAAGATGGGCAAATTCTCCCTGGTGTTCAGTCCTTTACCTTTCTGTCAATGTCATTATCAAACACATTGTCATAACATTGCTGCTTGTGGGAGTTTGGTTCCTGTGTTTCCAACTTACCCGAAACTCAGTACTTCAAAAATACCTCACTGACAGAGAAATGGTTCAGGACAGCCCAAGCAGGGCATAATACACTCAGTGGCCACTTTTTTAGGAACACCTGTACATCCCATTACATTTGTTAATGCCAATATCTCATCATCCAATTCTGTCGATGCAACTTAATGCATAAAAGCATGCAGGAATGGTCAAGATATTCATTTCTTGTTACTAACGGACCCATCTACATTTTCATCCAGGCCACTTATATACATTACAAACAGCAGAGGTCCCAGAATAGATCCCTATGAAACTTCACTAATTCAAGAACACCAACTCCAAATATTCCCTTCAACCATTCCTCCTGTGTTCTATGCAAAAGCAAGATTGGAGGCCAAACAGCCAATTCACCGCCGACCCCATGTATCTTAATCTTCTGCATTAGCCTCCCAGTGCCTTACTAAAATCCATGTAGATACAGCCACTGCCTACACTCATCAAACCACAATTGATGGAACTGTGGATAGTGTAGAGGAGTGGCAATTAATACAGCAAAATATAGATCAGGGGCAGATATAGGCTGAGAAATGGCAGATGGAATTTGACCCAGATAAATGTAAGGAATTGCACCTCAGTAGGGCAAATGCAAGGAGACAGTACACAGTTATGGGCAAGTCCTTCAGAGTGTTGCTGAGCAGAGAGATCATGGCATCCTAGTTCGTTGTTAGTTGAAAGTAGCTACACAGGTTGATATGTTGGTTAAAAGGGCTTACAGAATGCTTGCATTTATTATTCGAGGCATTGAGTCCAAAAGTCTATATAGTTAAATAATCCATGCATCCATGACATTATTTACAGTGTTACGAAGGATGAACAACTCTGATGGGCAGAAGGGTACAGAGTTGCCCATGTTTCCCCCTCCCCTGGGAGAATTACAAACCATTACTGTTGCCAGGCTGTTAATGAGAGAGAAAGAGATGGAACAAAACATACCTGGGACTGGAACATTTGCTTCAGACAAGGGCGAGATAACACCGGGGGAGAGAGACCATATTATGATTCCTGTAAGACTCAGGGCTCCGGAGAGGGCTGTTTACTTGGTACTATTCTGTTCATTAAAATTCCTCAGTGGACAGTCGGAGTGGGCTGGTTTGATGGGCTAAGCCATTCAAAACTGATTGACATCTGAGACCCCGTGAGTAGGGATAAAAGTGAGGTCTGGGGAGACACCCCTCAGACGCACCAAGAGACACACTAGTGGGCACTGTTTAAGTGTTGGAACCCACGAGAAAAGTGGGGGGCATCGGAGACCAAACGAAGGATCGGTCAATTTGAACTCACAGTGTTTATAGTGAGGCCGGTGGGGGCTTGTGTGTGTGTCCACCCTTGCCTGGGTGACGAGTCCACCATAGAAGAATGGTCTAGCTAACGGACAGAGGGGTCATACCTGAATGGCCACAACAACACATCGACCGATCAAGATCGTAAAGGAAGGTTTGCAAGACAATAGCTGTCACTGTTTGCTCGCTCTCTCTCTCTCTCTCTTTCTCTCTCTCCAACAATTACAACACATCGACCAACAACTACCTCAGCCTGTATGAACTGAACTGAACTTTATACTCACATATGACAATTCATTATCCCCTAGACAACAATAGAGCTTGTTTATTATTGATTATTATTATACCCACGCTTTTAGGTTTAGTATTGCTAACGTGTATTATCTGTATATTTGCATTGTTGATATTGATTTGTATATTTTACTAATAAACACTGTTTTGAAAATAGTACCAGACTCCAATGGATACTTCTATTTTTGCTGGTAAGACACCCAGTTACGGGGTATGTAACAAATTGGGGGCTCATCTGGGATTTGATACCAAATTGGGGGGCCAGTGAATCGGGCTATAAGTCTATTATTAGTTCTGGTTGTGTGGGTAACCAGACAGGAAACCAGCAAAGATGGATGTAGATGAATTTATACAAAACCTGACTTTGAAGGCGCTAGAGGATGCCACAAAGATGGACTTGGTGAATATTGCGAAAGACTTAAATATCACAGAGGTGAAGTCATCAATGAAAAAGTGGGAGATACAGAGGGCCATAGCCCAGTATTATATATACAAGGATGTGTTTTCGGCTGGGGTATTGGATCTGTTCCCTGAAAAGAAACCAGTTGTTGGGGTGGTTCAGTTAGAGTTGGAAAAATTAAGGTTGGACGCGGAACAGAAGAAAAGTGAGTATGAGCTCCAGCTAAAGGAGTTAGAGGCGAAGAGGGAGAGGGAAAGAGCTGCCTGGGAGGCACAATGGGAGAAGGAAAAGGCTGAAAGAGAGAAGGAGAAAGCCGAAAGGGAGATGGAGGAAAAGGAAAAGGAGAGAGATAGGCAGCATGCGCTGGACATGGAGAGGTTAAAGCAACAGGGGAAAGACCGAGAGGAGAAGTTTAATGTTAGTAGAGAGTTTAGGTTAGTACCTCCGTTCGAGGAGACAGATGTTGATAGTTACTTCTTGCATTTTGAAAAGGTGGCAGTGAATCAGAAGTGGCCCAGAGATCAGTGGGTGGCGTTGTTACAAAGTGCATTAAAAGGGAAGGCTCAACGGGCATATGCGGCATTGTCCATGGACGAGTCTGCGGATTATGAGGAAGTAAAAGAGGCTATCCTTCGGGCCTATGAGTTGGTACCTGAGGCATATAGACAAAAGTTCAGAGACTTAAAGAAACTGTGGAATCAGACGTATGCAGAGTTTGCCTATGAAAAGGGTGTGCTCTTGGATCGCTGGTGTGCTGCAGAAAAGGTGGAGGAGGATTTCCATCGTTTCAGAGAGTTAATTCTGATTGAGGAATTTAAAGGTTGTGTTTTGGATAATATCAGGATGTATCTGAATGAGAAGCCAAATAAGTCTATATCAGAATTTGCCAGGTTCACAGATGAATATGCCCTAACCCACAAGACAAAGTTTTCCTCAAATAAGAGTTACCAGAAAGGCAGTAGGGACGGTAAAGAAAGTCCACCGGCTAAGGTAGAGAATAAGCCAGGAGCTAGTGGTAAAGGTAAGGAGGAAGATAAGCAGGCTGGTAGGAAGGTTCCTGGCTTGACCTGTTATAATTGTGGAAAGGTTGATCATATTGCATCTAAGTGCTTTGCTCTGAAGAAGGAGATAGGAAAAGGGAAAACAGCAGTCCCTACAGGGTGTATTGAGTTGATTAGCAAATCGACAAGGAAGGCAAAGGTAGATAGAGTACGCGAGGGGCGTGAGAAATTTATTTCAGAAGGGACGGTGTCTGTGAAAGAAGGAGAGACCCCAGTTCCAGTGAGAATCTGGAGAGATACTGGGGCTGATCAGTCATTGATCCTAAGTAAGGTGCTAGATTTTGGTCCTGAGACTGGAGAGGTAGTTTTAAGAGGTATAGGAAAAGGGACAGAAGCTGTGCCTTTGCATGGGATCATTATAAATTGTGACCTGGTATCTGGACCAGTCGAAGTAGGGGTGCAGTCAGAATTACCGAGAGACGGCGTGGACGTCTTTCTTGGAAATGATTTAGCAGGTGGTGACGTGTGTGCAGCAGTGAAATTAACGAGCAAGCCTTTGAGTGCTGAGGACCTACCCCTGGATTCTAAGATCTATCCCGCATGCACAATCACTCGCAGCATGTCGAGAAAGGCGGCTGAGAAAGAGGACAGTTTAAATGAGTCCAGTGTTGATTTGGCTGAGACGTTTTTACCGACCCTGTACCAAGAGGGGTTAGGGGATGGTGAAGCGGAGAATAGGGAGGTGGAAGAGAGTAAAGGAGAGAAGGTAGACCTACCCTTAGCCAAGAGGGAATTTATAGAGACAGAATAAAGATGAGAAACAGATAAGGCAGTTAGAAGGTCCAGGGTTGGACATGGATGATCTGTCTGGCTTGACAGAGCAGTTTGAAGTTGAAAAATTTAAATGTGTTCCCGATAATGATATAAGGGCAGTCCTAGATGAAAAGGATGCCATTACCTTGAAGGAGTCTGCTGGGTTAGCAGATGAAGTTGTTTTAACCTGCAGGGTTGAGTTTACTCCGGATGGGAGTTGCCCAGAGAGTAACTGGGAGGATCAGGGGAATTTAGAATTTGAAAAAGGGACTGGTATGGAAAGCCTGGAAGAGGTAGATGTCCCGTCTGGGTGTGTTCAGGGTGTGGAGTCACAGGATACTGAATCTAGTAAGGAAACTCAGGAAAAGTCTGAGGTATCTGATTTAGTTGAAAAGGAATGCAGTCCTTTTGAGTCAGATGGACTTGGTTCAGTGAAGAAAGGGTTAACCTTGGTACCAGTTGAGAGTGAGAATTCTCAGTTGTTTGTGTTAGAAGGTGTGTTAAAAGTTAGTGAGGAGATGAAAGATGGTGATGTGAATATTATTGAAGGAGAAGGGAAAGGTGTTGTTCCTAAATTGAATAAAGAAAATTTAAAGTCTGAATTAGTTTTAGAAGCAGTAACCAGGCTGAAGGAACAATGGCTTGTTAACAAGGTGCCTGTGAATCAATTACAGTTTGTTTTGGAATTTAAAGGTAAACAACTTGCTGATGTGGTTTGGAGGGACAGAATCAAAAGTGTTGTTTTGACAAAGAGGGATCACTTGCAGATGTTAAATTGAAAACTAATAGAATGAAGGGTCCTGAAGATAAAATTAATGACTTGCTTAAAAATAAAGAATTGTGTGGAAGTTCAGAAAATAAGCTAAGTTTGGAAAACATTGTGATAAGATAACTCCTATAAACGGAGTATGCGAAAACCTATTCCACACTGGTGAGCAAGCTAACCATGTGAGAGTTAAGTGGAAAAGGGGAAAAGGTTGACAAATGCCACAGGATCTGGTTTTGAGGGATTTCGACAAAGCATGTGAAAGATAAAAACATCATGGAAGATTGACTGTTAAGTTTAAAAGTAAAATAGAGATTAGTATTTGCACAAACTTTTGTAATGTGCCACAGTATAATCACACATGTATTAGTTCACATTTTGTAATATACCTTTAAGCTAAGATCACAACCCTTTAGTTTTTTTTTGCTGACGAAAAGGAATAAAATAGGTGGTTATTAACTTGGAGTCTGATGCTACAGGAATTTATTAAGATATTAAGATACAATATATTAAAGGAAGTGACAATGTAATCACTAACTGGTTATCTCGATGCTAAGTGAAGGTATATCTGTATTGCTTTATAGTTAAGAACACTTCTGTATTTTTTTTGCCAAACTCTGTAATCCTGTAAAACGCTGTACTAGTTAATTTTCCCCTTTGGTGAAAATTCCTAGAAGGATGGGGGTGTTACGAAGGATGAACAACTCTGATGGGCAGAAGGGTACAGAGTTGCCCATGTTTCCCCCTCCCCTGGGAGAATTACAAACCGTTACAGTTGCCAGGCTGTTAATGAGAGAGAAAGAGATGGAACAAAACATACTGGGACTGGAACATTTGCTTCAGACAAGGGCGAGATAACACCGGGGGAGAGAGACCATATTATGAATCCTGTAAGACTCACGGCTCCGGAGAGGGCTGTTTACTTGGTACTATTCTGTTCATTAAAATTCCTCAGTGGACAGCCGGAGTGGGCTGGTTTGATGGGCTAAGCCATTCAAAACTGATTGACATCTGAGACCCCGTGAGTAGGGATAAAAGTGAGGTCTGGGGAGACACCCCTCAGACGCACCAAGAGACACACTAGTGAGCACTGTTTAAGTGTTGGAACCCACGAGAAAAGTGGGGGGCATCGGAGACCGAACGAAGAATCGGTCAATTTGAACTCACAGTGTTTATAGTGAGGCCGGTGGGGGCTTGTGTGTGTGTCCACCCTTGCCTGGGTGACGAGTCCACCATAGAAGAATGGTCTAGCTAACGGACAGAGGGGTCATACCTGAATGGCCACAACAACACATCGACCGATCAAGATCGTAAAGGAAGGTTTGCAAGACAATAGCTGTCACTGTTTGCTCTCTCTCTCTCTCTCTCTCTCTCTCTCTCTCCAACAATTACAACACATCGACCAACAACTACCTCAGCCTGTATGAACTGAACTGAACTTTATACTCACATATGACAATTCATTATCCCCTAGACAACGATAGAGCTTGTTTATTATTGATTATTATTATACCCACACTTTTAGGTTTAGTATTGCTAACGTGTATTATCTGTATATTTGCATTGTTGATATTGATTTGTATATTTTACTAACAAACACTGTTTTGAAAATAGTACCAGACTCCAATGGATACTTCTATTTTTGCTGGTAAGACACCCAGTTACGGGGTACGTAACAACAGAGTAAACCATCTCCAAAGCCTCCACATCCTTCCAAGTGTGGGGTGACCAGAACTGTATGCAGTAATCCAGTTGTGGCCCAACGAGAGTTTTACCAAGTTGGAACATGACTTTTGGACTTAACTATTTTTCACAAGGTGACGAGAGAGTTTGATGTATGTTCCTCCAAACCATGGTGCACCCACAAAACATATACCCACAAAGCACAGCACGTAAAACAAACCATTATCACAAATAAATGAATAAAATAATATTCACAATGCATGCAGTACGCGGCACAGGTAAACTGTAAAGAGTAAACAGTAAACAATAAACAGCTCGCGTTGCTCGTGATGAGACCTTGGTGGTGCAAGGATATTTATTAGGTTCTCAGCCTGAGGGAAGAAGCTGTTACCCAGTCTGGCAGTCCTAGTTCTGATGCTCCAGCATTTCCTTCCTGAAGATTGTAGGTGTCAAAGAGATTGGGAGAAGTGTGGTACGAGACCTGGTCAAATTCAACTTTGTTAGTTCATTAATGCTGCCCTCAAACCTTGTTAACATTCATTCTCTGTGTTTGCTGCTTTTGCATGTCCTGTCAACCAGCCAGTCCAGACTTCTCGCAGTCATGGAGAATGGGTGGGACTAGAAGCAGTTCTTGCAGTCTCCTTTTCTCTAAGTTCATCTTTCCCCCTCTGTGATATGTCAGTCTTCCATCAGCTGCATAACCGAACTGAGGAGTAACAGGACAAACAAGGCCACATGGCCAATAGGCACCAGTAGAAAATACAAAGGGTGAAATATCTATTGTTCATTCTGTATTTTTTTATGACTGCACATAAAATATATTGGAAGCCAGTACTGAGGAGTGATGCACTGTTTTGATGTCAGTGAACAAGTGACGAGGTGTATAAGAGGATACATTAGGTCCTAATGTAAACGTCTGGGTCGATACGAGTTGCATTCAAATCTGTCACTGAATGGGTAGAAATGAGAGAACTGGAAATACAGAAGCAGCAGATAAACACCATTAAAGTAAATAAACTTAATGTGAATGTAAGATAAAGAACACCAGGAATGGATCAAGTTCAGACAGTGAGCAGCCATTGATCTCTGTTGGATGGTGGAACAGGCTTAGGAGTCCCACAGGAAACACTGAGATACTAAAGTGTTTGAGATTATCACTCATCATTCACTCAAAATCTACTTTATGCAACCTGTCCTCTTACTCCAACAGTTCTCTGGAGAACCTGCTCAGGATGGCCTAAGACAATTGATCTGGGTATTTTTTCCATCTTCGCCCATAGACACTTCATAGAGCCTGTGGGGTTAATTCAGGATTAGGTGCTAAAGCTGAGAGTTGCTCACTACATAATGTAGCACACTGTAATGGAGTCAGCTTACAGGGGAGCTGGAAGCATTAGTTACAGTAGATCAATTTGACAACTGATTCTCTCCCCTGGTTTGCCAGCTCAGTGCACATCAGCTAGACTCAGAGAGCACAGGGCCAGTTCCAGAGCGAGCAGCACCTCTGTTGACAGAACAGCCTTTGGCAATCAGTGAGGAGATTTCCCACAAACTCAATGTTAACAATTCATCATCGGCTCAAAACACATGCTCACAATTACAAAAACAAAAATCATTTGAACTACTTTCTGAAATAGATTTTGGAGAAATATACTGCACAGAAAACAGGCACTTTGGCCAAACTCATCCATGCTGAGCAAGTTACCTGTATGAGCTTCTTATTCGCCCTCAATGACCCTCCCAACCTTTCTAATCAATGCACCTGTCCAAATGTCTTCTAGATGTCATAATTATGCCCATTAATTTAGTGTGTACTTAGTTAACCTGAGGTAAATTCAGCCAGAGAATTTCCCAGCTTGAGAACTGGGAAAATCTGTGGAAGGTCACTCTCTTTTTGGACTCTATGGAAAGTCTATGGTGGAGCACAGAGGCCATCTTCTGAGTGGAATACAGGTTTTATAATTGTCTAGTTATGGGGATTTCCCTCCACAGATACCTATTAGTCTCAATGGGAGATCAGCCTTGAGATCTATTGCACAAAGACCAGCTAGTTCAGTTCATACAAAGTCTGGAGGCTACCATAGCATTCCTCAGCTGACAACAAATAAATCTCAATAATTTATTCACGATGCCTCATGACCTACCTTTTGCCCTTCAGGAGCTGGGATTTGGGTTCGAAGATATTAAATGGTGTAAAGTGCTGACCACTGATTTGCTGTGTGGAAGTGGGTGAGATGATTCTGCATTTACCGAAAAGCTGAGGTCATCCAATCATGGAATTTACAGTTTGTAACTGTCCATTTGTTTTACCATACTCTATGAAAAGCATCCACTTTATGTGACAGAAACCATAACAGATCATAAGTCAGTTGGTTGTTCAAACTCTATCTGGAGATCTAACCAAGACCTCCTATCCTTACCCAGTCTGCTTTTTCATCACTCTCATCCCTGCATCTACACTGCTGACTCTTACCTGCCTCCTGACAAACATCTTCATAGTATCAAGTCAACAGTAGCTATCGAGAATGTTCATTCATCATCAAGGCAGTTGTAATTTGACAGCTGTTCTAGGGGGATTTGAACTCATTGAAGGGCCAGACAGTTGGATTACAGGATAGTAACTAACCCACTGTACTAAAGCCCCATCGGACACAGCTCTGCTCAGGGTCACCTGCTTACTCAAGTCTCCACCTTTCAGTCAGAATAACTTGACAAGATGACTTTGATCTGTCAACTTTGGGACTGACAGATCTAGTCCTTCCTTTCCAAAAAGGTGAAAGCTTTCTCAATGTCATATTTGAGAACAAAATTAATCTAAGGCTTTGACTGTTTTAGAATCTTATCTGTTATTTGACTAGCACGATGTCGCAAACAGAATTACAGGACAATGAGTTCCAATCAATTTGCAGTGAAAGTCCACATTACACAATAATCCATTTTGCTTTGGTATCTGTCATAAGGGGGGGTGTTGGGAATGGACCCAAATGCAGGACACAGACACTGAAGTACAAGGAACAGGACGGGACAAAACTAAAGTACAAGACAGGTCACAGACTAGGCTAGGGAAGCAGGACCACGACGAGGAACTGGGAACAAGGAGCCTGGGTGTGGACTCCAAGCCCAAGGCTGCACAAGGACCTAGAACCTGGGTCGTGACTTGAGCTCGGAGCCCAAGCCGGGTGAAGACGTGACGAGGCTGGGGGTCTTGAAGCCTGAGGCCGGGGGTCTTGAGGCTTGAGGCTTGAGGTTGGGGTCTTTTTTGAAAATTTTTTTTAATTGAATTTTCAAATAGGTTACAGAAAGAAAAAAAAAATTATCAACCCTTCCCCCCTCCCCTTAACCCCTCCTCCAACCCCTCCCCCCAACATATCCCTATAGAAAAAAAAGAAGAAAAAAGAAAGAAAGAAAGAATGCCTGGATATCGGAAGATCCCCACATGCTCCATGGAGTTCATAATAGCTTTAATATGTATATTTATTTCTTTCCCCAGATAACCAATAATTTTATCTTCGGAGCACCTATATATTTAATCCTATTTTTTGTAAATAAGGGCGCCAAATTTTCAGAAATATTTCATATTTATCTCTTAAATTATAAGTAATTTTTTCAAGTGGAATGCAGCTAAAAATTTCATTCTTCCAACGATCTATACTTAAGTATGAATCCGATTTCCAAGTAACTGCAATAGCCTTTTTGGCTACTGCCAATGCAATTTTTATGAATTCTTTCTGATATTTATTCAATTTGGATTTTGATTTTATCCCCTCAATATTGCCTAGTAAAAATAATATTGGATTATGTGGAAGTTGTATTCCAATAATTTGTTCCAGTAAAACTCTTAAATTTGTCCAAAAAGGTTGAATTTTAAAACAAGACCAAGTAGTGTAAAAAAGTACCAATTTCTTGATTACATCGAAAACATTGATCAGATAAATTTGAGTTTAATCTACTTATTTTTTGTGATATAATATATATTTGATGTAAAAAGTTATATTGTACTAATCTTAGTTGAACATTTATTGTATTTGTCATACTGTCAAGACATAATCTTGACCAAATTGTTTCATCAATTTTAATATTCAAATCAGTTTCCCATTTTTGTCTTGACTTATGAATTCCTTGTTTAATTGCCTGTTTTTGAATTAAATTATACATACCAGAAATAAATTTTTAACTTTTTCCTTTATGAATTAAAGTTTCTATTTCATTAGGTTTCGGCAATAACGTTGTTTGACCCAGTTTATCTCTTAAATAAGCCCTTAATTGGAAATAACAGAAAAGAGTGTTATTTGATATTTTATATTTATTCTTTAATTGGTCAAATGACATTAATATGCCTCCTTCAAAACAGTCTCCTATATATCTAATCCCTTTGTGAAACCAGTTATATAAAAGTTGATTACCCATTGTAAAAGGGATAAGTTTATTTTGAATTAAAGGTCTCTTTGCTAATAAAGATTTCTTTATCTCATTATCAACATTTATCTTATTCCATAAATCAATCAAATGTTTTAGTTTCGGAGATTCTTTCTTTTCCCGTATCCATTTAGATTCCCATTTATATATAAAATCTTCTGGTATATTTTCTCCTATTTTGTCTAATTCTATTCTAATCCATGCTGGTTTATCTTCATCAAAAAAAGATGCAATAAATCTAAGTTGATTTGCTTTGTAATAATTCTTAAAATTTGGTAATTGTAACCCTCCTAGGTCAAATTTCCATGTCAATTTTTCCAACGATATTCTTGACATCTTACCTTTCCAAAGGAATTTCCTCACACATTTATTTAACTCTTGAAAACATTTCTGCGGTAATTGTATTGGTAATGTTTGGAATAAATATTGTAATCTAGGGAATATATTCATTTTTACAGCATTGACTCTACCTATTAATGTTATTGGTAACATCATCCATTTATCAAGATCCTCTTGAATTTTTTTCAATAATGGCAAATAATTTAATTTATATAAATTCTTTATATCATTATCAACTCTTATACCTAAATACTTTATACCATTTATCGGCCATCTAAATTGAGTTATTAATTGACATTGACTATAATCTCCTTTAGTAAGGGGTAGAATTTCACTTTTACCCCAATTTATTTTGTACCCTGATATTTTCCCATATTCTTCCAATCTAGAAGATAATTTACGCAACGAATGTAATAGGTTAGTTAGATAAATCAGAACATCATCAGCAAATAAGTTAACCTTATATTCCTCCTGATTAACTCTGAAACCCATAATATCTGAGTCAGTTCTAATTAATTCAGCTAATGGTTCTATCGCCAACACAAATAAAGCAGGTGATAATGGACAACCTTGTCTAGTTGACCTTGTTAACTGAAATGATGTTGAAATTTGGCCATTTGTCACCACTTTAGCTTTGGGGTTAGTATTTAAGGTTTTAATCCATTTTATAAAAGATACTCCTAATCCATATTTTTCCAATACCTTAAATAAAAAATCCAATTCCAATCTATCAAATGCTTTTTCTGCATCCAAAGCAACTGCCACACTCATTTCCTCACTCTTTTGTGCCAAATGAATTATGCTAAGTAACCGAGTTACATTATCTGCCAATTGTCTATTTTTAATAAATCCTGTTTGGTCCATGTGTATTAATTTTGGTAAGTATTTAGATAATCTATTAGATAAAATCTTTGCTATTATTTTATAGTCCGTGTTCAACAAAGAAATAGATAATTTAGATAAAGAAAAGATCCTGAAGGCAGCTGCCCAATGTGCCAGAAAGAGAAATGAGCCATTGTTGGTAGAAGGGAAAGCAGCTATTTTCTATCCTGATATAAGTTATGACCTTTTGAAGAGAAAGAAGGAATTTAACCCAGCGAAAAATGTTTTATGGGAAAAAGATTATAAATTTATATTGCGCCACCTGGTAACACTAATAATTTTTTTGGATGACGGAAAAAGAAGATTTTTTACTGATCATCGGGATGCAGAGGAGTTTGCACAAGAACTCCCAAATATTCGTTAGATACAGCTAAAGATTTAAAAGTGAAACAGATTAAAGATGAAGACAGGGACACTGAAGTGAGTTGATGGACATTAAGGACAGAAGAATATTTAAATATACTTTTAATTATATGATATGGGGGAGAAAGGTAAAAATTTGAGAAATATTAATCGAGAGTAGTGATAGTATTTTTTCTTCTCTTATATATACTTTTTTCATGTTACGGGGAGCTGGGGGAACTTCGGATCGATCACTACGGGATTCACATGTGTAATCATGGTGTTTGCCATGACTCGCACAATGGAGGGGGGTAATGTTGTGTTTTTTTTCATTCACAACATTAGCAGGGGGGTTTTTTGGTTTTTTTTTCTTTATAATCTATTTTTCTTTTATCTTTCTTTCTTTGCCTGGATGATCGGAGGGGAGACACATAGCAACATGGAGAATTTTAAAATAATTCCCCAAGGTACTATGGGAGTTGAAATATTATGTATTATTATAGACTGGAGTAACCCCGTTAAAAATAATGACTAATTTACTGAATTTTTTAAGGTTTAATGTTAATGGGCTTAATGGACTGGTGAAAAGAAAAAGAATTTTAACATATATTAAGAAAATGGAAATAGATATAGCTTTTTTACAAGAAACACATTTAACAGAGATAGAACATCAGAAATTAAAGAGAGATTGGGTCAGAAATGTTATAGCAGCTTCATTTAATTCAAAAGCGAGGGGAGTTGCAATTTTGGTCAACAAAACTTTACCAATTAAAATAGAAAATGTATTAATTGATTCTGCGGGAAGATATGTAATTATACATTGTCAAATCTTTTCAGAACTATGGACTCTTACGAATATTTATGCACCAAATGAAAACAATGTAAAATTTATACAAGAGGCTTTTTTGAATTTGGCTGACGTACATGATAAAATATTAATAGGTGGAGACTTTAACTTTTGTCTAGACCCAGTTTTAAATAGGTCAACAAAGGTTGTTACAAAACCAAAAGTAGCAAAATTAACTTTATCATTGATGAAAGATTTAAATTTGATTGATGTATGGAGAAGAATTAACCCAAGAGAAAGAGATTATTCATTTTATTCAAATAGACATAAAACTTATTCAAGGATAGATTTTTTTCCTACTATCAGCGAATATTCAAGACAGAGTGAAAAATATGGAATATAAAGCAAGAATGTTGTCAGATCATTCCCCCTTGATAATGACAATGATAATGATGGATAAGGAGGAATTGATTTACAGATGGAGATTTAATTCAATATTATTAAAACGTCAAGATTTTTGTGATTTTATGAAAAAACAGATTCAGTTTTTTTACATACAAACTCACATTCAGTTGATGATAAAATTATATTATGGGAAGCGATGAAGGCATATTTGAGAAGCCAGATAATAAGTTATACTTCTAAAATTAAGAAGGAATATATGGTAGAAATAGATCAATTGGAAAAAGAGATTACAAAATTAGAAAAAGAATCTCAAAGACATATGACAGAAGAAAAACAAAGACAACTTGTTAATAAGTAGCTACAATATAATACACTTCAGACATACCGAACAGAAAAAGCAATTATGAGAACTAAACAGAGATATTATGAACTCAGTGAAAGATCACACAAGATTCTTGCTTGGCAGTTAAAAACAGACCAGGCTTCCAAAATGATAAATGCAATTAGAACAAGTGTAAATAAAATTACTTATAAACCTTTAGAAATCAATGAAACGTTTAAATTTTTTTATTCTGAATTGTATCGATCAGAATCACAAAATGATATTGTTGAGATAGAAAGGTTTTTATCACAAATAACTCTCCCAAAATTGAATTCGGAAGAACAGAAGGCATTAGATGTGCCTTTTACAATAAAAGAGGTCGAAGAAGCTCCAGGATCACTTCAGAGTAATAAATCTCCAGGAGAAGATGGTTTTCTGCCTGAATTTTACAAAACGCTTAAAGATTTATTAATTCCTCCTTTTATGGAGCTAATACACCAAGCGGAAAGAACGCATAAACTTCCAGAATCTTTTTCAACAGCTATTTTAATAGTATTGCCAAAAAAAGACAGAAATCTTTTAAAGCCAACATCATATAGACCTATTTCTTTGTTGAACGAGGTTGGGGTCTTGAGGCCGGGACTCAACTTTCACTCCACACCAAGGTGGGGCAGGTCCATCCGTTGGGTAATGGCAGAATGGCCTGACTTACCCAAAAGAGGCAAAAACAAGACAGATTCCTCCCACAGGTTAATGGCAGAACGGCCTGACTTACCCGACGGAGGCAAAGACAAGACAAGACAGATTCCCCCCCGCAGGGCAATGGCACAATGGCCAGACTTACCCCACGGGATGAGAACAGGAAGAGACAAACACTGAAGAATGACAGACAGCTCCATCTCTGCATCGGGACCGGACCGTGACAGTATCTTAGTACAAACTTTCTCAATGTTTCTGTTAACATGTTACTCATTGAGTGAATAACACATAGTGGTCCTGTTGAAATGATTTGAAGTGCCTTTTAATTTAATTAAAAATGCCATTTGATAATGTATGTTGATAACTTTCAACAAAAGTAATCAGTCTATAATATTAACTAAGCAGAGTCTGATGTATCACATATCAGGAATTGTTTCTGTCTCTTGATAAAACTAGATCTATGTAAAGGCAACAAAGGAGCACTTTATGAACATTAATTAATATTCACTAATTCTTCCCAGCAGTCTTCCAGAGAGAGGGACCCCGAAATTCTCAGCAGGTGATCAACTACAGCATTGCTAACAGGCTCACGTTTCACTCAAGGAAACAGTGTTTTTATTTGCTTGCGTTCCACAGGCAGGAACAGTTCTCTGGAAGGACACAGAAATGTCAATGGCTTTTTCTCCCATCAAATCTATGTCAGCCCCAATCCTCTCCTGTCTCCCATGACCTTGCAAATTATTCTCTCTGTCATTCATTGGTCGATTTTGGGTTCCTCACCCTACGGGCAGAGAGATCCAGCTCGTAACTACTTGAGTAAAAACAATTTTCCCACCACTTCATAACCAACATTTTAAATTAGCACCTCCTGAATCCTGAAATACTTGCTTTTGCGAATAATATCCTTTTAAACCAATTGCAATCTCATAATCATCTCTTTCTGTAATTTTTGTTAAAACATCAACTCGGTCACTTTGTTCCCTCAAGTCTATCCTGGTTTACAGAGCAATTCCGATCACTATCTGGTTTTCCTTGTAATTAATTCTCCCCATTATTCCCAGCATCTGTGAGGGAGGAGCTCTATCAGACTCACAGCACTGTTAATCTCTTAATAATGAAGCTTAATTCCACTTAACAGTTCAAAAAATAGTTTAAGATGGAGAAGTATCCATTGAAAAATGCCCATTGTTTCCAATCATGTCCATTTCAGATGGAATTACTGTGAGAGGAATACACAGCAGGCACTGGGATAAAAAGTCCTGTTTAATTCCATCAGTGTCCTTTCCTTAACTTGTAATTAGGACACTTAAGCTTTGTACTTTCAGAATGTCTATAATTTGTGAGTATGCAACCAAGGTTCAGAAAGGTCTGCACCAATGTTTCATTGAATGTACCAAGGCCTTGATAATGTGAGACATGAAGAGCTTATAAAAATCATTCAGCACTTGGACATTGATGGGAGAGATATCAGAATTATCAGAAATTTGTGTTGGGAACAAAGAGCAGGAATGTGAGTTGAAAATGAGACAAATGATTATGTCCAGATTCAGAGTGGAGTCAGACAGGTTTGTGTTCTCTCACCTGACCAGATCAGCCTTTACAGCGAGAAGGTTCTAAGAGAATTTCACAGCAATCTCAGTATGATAATTGCTGGATACAATTTGAACAACCTATGACACGCAGACAGTACAGATAGCTACTTTCAAAGAGAAGCTCCAAGAAATACTGGAGAAGAACATGTAAAGAGAGGATTGTCCATCAACTGCAAGTCGACTGATATATGGTTGTCACAAAGAAGAAAGCCGGAAGTGCAAACTGAATTTTGGCAACAAAATAATTTCAAAAATACAGTATTTCAATTACCTAGGGAGCACCATAACATCAGACGGTAGGGTTCTTGTTGAAATTTGAAGATGGATTGAGATTGATAAATGAATGTTGAAACATTTGAGCAAGAAGACTAAAGAACAACATAATGCCTGTGGGTAGAAAACCAGACTGTTGTGGTGCTATGTTCATTCCACACTAACACCTGGAAACAAATGTTCAACAATATCAAAACAAAATCAGGGAACACTTGAATCTGTTTTTTGAGAAGAATAATGAAATTATTGTGGAAGGACAGAGTAACAAATGAAATAGTGCTGTGAAAAGCCGACATAAGGAAAAGCTGAACTCTCTGGGACATGTACTGAGGAAAGAGAAGCTCGAACAACTTGCAGTAATGGGATACATTGTTGGAAGGAAAAGTAGCAGTTGACTGCATATGACATTCATGAGTCCGATCAAGGGATGGAGAGGCAAAAGGTCTGAACACTTCACCAGAACTTCTCAGATTAAAGACAGATGGAAGACCATGATCGCTCACATCATCCAGCATGACACATAATGATGATGATGATGATGATGATGAATGCTTGGGGCTTTCTGAAAAGATTGCATTTCTGCTAAATTAATTATTTTTGTGTTGATCCATGGACAAAGTCACTAAGATTATATTCCTCTCCTATGCTGATGTTTGGTCTCAACAACAAATGAATTTCTTGACTATTCCTGCATGCTTTTATGCATTAATTTGCATCGACTGAATTGGATGATGACATACATGTGTAGTGGGATGTACAGCTGTCCTGAACCATTTCTCTGTCAGTGAGGTATTTTTGCAGTACAGAGTTTCTGGTAAGTTGGAAATACAGGAAACAACCTCCCACAAGCAGCCAATAGGCTGGTCCTGGACTTATTTCCACTTGGCATAATTTATTTATTATTATTTAATTATTTATGGTTTTATATTGCTATATTTCTACACTATTCTTGATTGGTGCGACTGTAACAAAACCCAATTTCCCTCAGGATCAATAAAGTATGTCTGTCTGTCAATGTGTTTGATAATGACATTGACAGAAAGGTAAAGGTCTGAACACAGGGAGAACTTGCCCACCTTTTCCCAGGAACATGGAAATCATCGAAAGAGGCTTTAACATCTCAGCCTAGATTCCCTCAGGACTGCATTGAAATAGCAGCCTAGACTTTGAACTGTTCACAAGATCAGGTCTCGAACTCACCCTATTGCCTTAGGGAAAGGGTGACACCACCTGATCACACTTGACACCAAATACATTCACTGTTGAGAACTCAGCACAGAAACAACTTTAGGGAAATGGAATACAACCAGTTCATCAAAGGCAGCAGTAGAGGAGCTTGCAGCTCATATTGAATGGAAACTAAAACTTCGTATCTCTGTGATTAAAAAACAGAATCGTAATTTTATTATTATTCTATCCACAATTGAAGTAGTCTTCAAGGCTACCAGAGTCTGTACTACTGTAGATAACCAATCACTTTCTGAGACAGGTATCTGATTGTACAAGACAATATGTGGGAACTGAATTCAGCGCAGATACAATGTAGGCTGTGGTTGAACACACACAACTTAAACTACAAAAATACAGTAATGGCTTTAAAACTGATCTGGTTTACTGACCCAGCTATACAAAGATAATTCATTGTTGTCATATAGTAGTATGTCTGTATTCACTTCACCTGTATCCTTAGGCTTCTGAAATATTATACTGCTCAATTTGTAGTTTCCAAAAGTCATAGGAGCAGAATTAGGCCATTTAGACCCAACGAATCTGTTCCACCATTCCACCTTGGCTGACTTATTACCCCTCTCAACCCATTTGCTTGCCTTCCCCCTGGAACCTTTCACAACCATGTTAATGAATAGTCTATCAACTTCTGCTTTAGATATCCCCAATTACTTAGACTTCACAGCCGTCTGTGACAATGAATTCCACAGATTCACCACCTTCTGTCTCAAGAAATTCCTCCTCATCCCTGTTGTAAAGGGACATACTTCTACTCCAAGGCTGTGCCCTCTGGTCCCAGACTCCCCCACCACAGGAAACAACCTCTATCCAGGTCTTTCAATATCCATAAGGTTTCAATGCCTTTCTTTTCTCTTTCCCAGAGCTATCAAAAGTCAGATCTCTTCCACCAGACGATGGCCTTCCAAAAAAACACTTGTCTTCCTGGTATTTCTCCTGCTGATTGTTAACCCTGAGTTTTCCAAAGCCCAAATTCGCAAAGGTACAGATGGCAGATTCAGCATTAAAGAAGAGGAACAAATACAGTCTGCATGGATAGGTTTGATTTACCTCCAGTTCTTTAACTTTGTTCAATGTTAAAATTGCCTGCAATTCCAACAATTGAACAGGTTCAGGAACTCAAGTTCAAATTCAATTTTCTTGTCATCTGTACAGATATACAACCAAACAAAACAACATTCCTCTGGTACTTGATGCAACCACAAAACATCAACCACACAAAGCACATAAAACAAAATATTGTCACAAATAAGTAAATAAAATATAATTCACAATGCAGGCAGTGTGCAGCACAAGAATAACAGTAAATAGCTCACTGTCCTGGGACAAGAGGTCGGTGGTGGCAGGGCATTCATAGGTTTTGTAACCTAATGGGAGAAGCTATTACCCAGTCTGGCATTCATAGTCCTCAAGCTCCAGTGCCTTCTTCCTGATGATTATGTGTCAAAGAGATTGTGAGATGTGTGGCAGGGATACTCAATGATGCTTTGAGCTCTTGATTGTTAGAGCATTAGCTGATTGCTAGGAGGCAGCCAGTGGGAATAAAAGGATCCTTTTCTGGTTTTCTGCCAGTGGCTAGTGCAGTTCTGCAGGGGTTGGTGTTGGGACCACTTCTTTTTATGCTGTATATAATGACTTAGATGATGGAATAGATGGCTTTGTTGCAGGTTTGCAGGTGTTAGGAAGATTGGTGGAGGGGCATGTAGTGTTGAGGAATCAGGTAGGATAGAAACATAGAAACATGGAAACCCTGCAGCACAATACAGGCCCTTCAGCCCACAAATCTGTGCCGAACATGTCCTTACCTTAGAACTTGCGTATTATGCTGATGACCCTTTGCTTTATATTTCTAATGTTGAGACTTCATTACCTATCGTACTTTCTTTATTCTCCTGTTTTAGTCAGTTTTCAGGATATAAACTAAGTTTCATAAGTGTGAACTTTTTCCTTTGAATAATTTGGTTTCAGTTAATACTAACCTTCCTTTTAAAATTGCAAGAAATCAATTTACTTATTTGGGTGTAACGATTACTAAGAATTATAAATACTTATGGCCTCGGACCCCAAGATCCCTCTGATCCTCCACACTACCTAGAGTCTTGTCATTAATGCCATATTCTGCCATCATATTTGACCTACCAAAATGAACCACCTCACACTTATCTGGGTTGAACTCCATCTGCCATTTCTCAGCCCAGTTTTGCATCTGTAACCTCTGACAGCCCTCCACACTATCCACAACATTCCTAAGCTTTGTATCATCAACAAATGTACTAACCCATCCTTCCACTTCCTCATCTAGGTGATTTATAAAAATCACGATGAGTAGGTGTCCCAGAATAGATCCCTGAGGAACACCACTGGACTCTGGCCTCCATGCAAAATATGACCCATCTGCAACCACTCTGCCTTCTATGGGTAAGCCAGTTCTGGATCCACAAAGCAATGTCTCCTTGAATTCCATGTCTCCTTGCTTTCTCAATAAGCCTTGCATGGGGTTGAGGAGGAGGTAAACCAAAGGATCAGCCATGATTGAATGGCAAAGCAGACTGAATGGGCCAGATTGCCTAATTCTGTTCCTATGTCTTGTGGCCTTACATAATGTACAAGTCTAAAATTTAATTGTTTAAAATGATTTTGTGTTTAATGGGGACAAACTCAAGAGCACAGACATTAGGTATGGAGAATAAATGCTGCCAATATCACTAGTAACCACTTCCAGTCTTACAATAAAAACTAATGAAGAGCAAGTCATTTGAATGTTTCATTTATTGTTAATTATTATTACAAGTGTTACGCTATTTCACATTACTTTAACACACACTATGCATGTCTGAAGATCTTTACTGTCTGTAATTTTTATCTACTCAGTATTAAAAACTGATAGTGTTGAACAATAATTGGCTGGAGCTTTCAGTAGTGACTCTGAGTCTCTGACCTTGTGCTGTTGATCAGATTTAACCCAGAAGCTCACATTAATTTGCGGAGAAGATATTCCTGGTGTCACATGTAGGATCCATGGTGCAGCTGTCTGAAAAAAAAATTAACAGAACAAATGTCATTATTGTAATTGACATACGCCAACATACACCATCTCCAATAACTACATGATCTTCACTCAACTGGTGGAGCTGCAAGAACAAGACTGCAGGATAGTTTTGGATTTGAAGTCAGATGGTGTCATTCTCATAATTGCTCATGATCTCAAATGAGGCCACTTAGCCCAGACAGTCAGTGCTGGCTCAGAGCAATGTTCAAACATTTACTCTCAATTTTCCCTGTTGTGAGGAAAGACACGGACCTGAAGTATTAATAGTTTCTCTGTGGTTGCTGCCCAAGTGGCCAAGTATTTCCAGCATTTTCTGTTCTATTTCACTAATTAGATTATTCACTAATCTGAAATGAATATTAATTTCAGTTCCATGTCTCAGGAGACAACGTTGTTATGATTTAAATTAGTTTTAGTCAGATAATGCAGCTTCTGATTAAATTGTCTGAAAGCAGATAGAGCATAGAACAGTACAGCATGGGAACAGGCCATTCGGCCACAATCCAGCTAAGTAGCAAATCAAAGACACCCAAACACTCATCGCTCCAACCTGCACCATGTCTAGATCTCACCATATTCCCTCCACCAATGTGCCTATCCAACATCTCGTAAAAACCTCTAATATATTTGACTCATGTGTAGCCTAACCAGACTTTTGTAAATTTGCAAAATAACGTCCTGACTCTTGCACTCAATGCCTCGACTAATAAAAACAAGCCTTCTTAACCACCTTTTTGACCTGTGTAGCCACTTTCATGGAACTCTGTACTTGGATCCCAAGATTACTCTACTCAGCAACACTGTATTTGCATTTGGCCTAATGAGGAGCAACACCTCACATTTACCTGGGTACTCCATCCACCATTTCCCAGCCCATATCTGCAACTGCTGTGCATCATGTTGTATTCTTTACCAGTCTACACTATCCACAAATCCACCAATCTTGGTATCATCCGCAAATTAACGAACCAACCCAAATACGTCTTCATCCAGGTCACTTATATATATAGCAAACAACAGAGGTCCCAGCACAGATCCCTAAGGAATTCTACTAATTACGGAACTCCAGCTCAAATAAGTCCCTTCAAACACCACCTTCTGTCTCCTAAGCACAAGCAAGTTCTGATTCCAAACAGCCAATTCACCGCAAGTCCCATGCATCTTAATCTCCTCGATCACCCTCCCATGAGCGACTTTGTCAAATGTCCTGCTGAAATCCATGTAGACAACATCCACTGCCCTACCCTCATCAATCTCTCTCATCACCTTATCAAAAAACTCTCAGTTTGGTCAAGCATGACCTGTCATGCAAAATGCTATGCTGGCTTTCCTAATTAGGCTATAGGTTTTTAGATGCTCACATATTCTATCCCTAAGAATATTCTCCAGCAAATTCCCTGCAACTGATGTGAGATTCACTGGACTGTATTTCCAGGAATTTCCCATGTTCCCTTCATAAATAAAGGTACAACTTTAGAAATTTGTTAGTCCTCTAGAACCTCGCCTGTGTCTAGAGTGGACACAAAGATACTGTTCAAAGGACAACAATCTCATCTCTTGCCTCGTTCAATAACCTAGGGTGAATCCCATCAGGCCCTGGGAACATACACTTTCATACTCTTTAAGAGGTCCTTCAATACACATTACGATCATTACCTGAAGCTTCCTGCGTCCACATTCAGTTGCTCTGATTAGATTAACCAGGAGCAAGAATCAGTTCAGAGTCCACAAAATGGGGGGGGGGGGGAGGGGAAATAAGTATAAATGGCTTGTCTGTTTCCCCTCTCTTTGATCATACTGTAGTTTCTTCTGGCTAACACTCTTCCTCTGATGTATGTATTGAATGCCTTGGGATTCATTTTAATCCGAGTTGCCAAGGACTTTTCTTTTGTTAGTTTCTGGCTTCTTTATACTCATCATGTGCTTCATTTGATCATAACTTCCAAAGCTTTACATACTTTTCCTTTTTATTCTTGACTAAATTCATCGCCTTTCTGGATATCCAAGGTTCTTTTGTCTTTCCATCCCCATTCTTCCATGTAACAGAAACATACCTGTCTGCCACTCTATGCAATTGATCTTTGAACACCCTCCACATGTCTGATGTGAACTTGCCTGAGAAATGGAGTTCACAATTAACAATTCTTAGTTCCTGCCTAATGCACTCATCATTTGCTCAACTCCAATTTAAAATTCTCACACAAGGCCTAAGTTAAAGTGTTGTGGTCAGACTGTTCGCTAACTGTTCACCCACAGAAAGGTCCATAATCTGGCCAGGCTCATGACCCAAAACCAGGTCCAATTTGTCCCTCTTCTTGCTGGACCACTCACATGTTGATTTAAAATCCTCCTGGATACACTTAACAAATTCTGCACCATCTAAATCCCTTACGCAAAACATGTCGCAGTTTATCAGAATCAGGTTTAATATGTGTCATGAAATTTATTAAATTAGCAATACCTAATATAGGTGAAGAAGAAAAAAGATAATAATAAATAAGTAAATCAATTACAGTATGTGTATATTGAATAGATTAAAAATCGTGCAAGTGAAGTAGTATTCACGGGTCAATGTCCATTTAGAAATTGGATAGTAGAGAGGAAGAAGCTGTTCCTGAATCACTGAGTGTGTGTCTTCAGATAAGTTGAAATCCCCCATGACAACAACCCTATTATTTTTATGCCTTTCTTTAATCTGATTTAATCTGTTCCTCAGTGTCCCAGTGGCGATCAGGGGGTAGGTCATACAGTCTCATCAGCATGATTGCACCCTTCTTAGTCCTGAGTTCCCTCCAAATGGACTCATTGTCTCACCTCTCCGTTATGTCTCATCTAAGTGCAGTTGTGATATTTTCCTTGAACAGTAGTGCAACTAACCACCCCTCCCCTTTTCCTTCTCCTCTATCTTTTCTAAAACTTCAAAACCCTGGTACATTGATCACCCACTCTGGCCCCTCTCTCAACCAAGTTTCAGTAATGGCTACAATACTGTAATGATGCATGGTCTCAGTTCATCACCCTTACCCATAATATACCCAGAATTGAAATATACGCACTTCAAACTATCTGACCCATCGTACCTGTTATTTTGATTTTGCCTTTCAATTCTTTCCCTGACATCTACCTACTCACCCGATCTTTTCCTTACTGACCTGGGGCTCCGGTTCCCAGCCCCCTGCAAAATCCGCTATCGGCAAATTATTTTGCACATCGGTTGTTTATTGGTTTCTGACGAAGGGTCTCAGCCTGAAATGTCGACTGTACTTCTTCCTGTAGATGCTGTCTGACCTGCTGCGTTCCACCAGCATTTTGTGTGTGCTTATTTATGTATTGATTCCATTAATTCTGATGTATTTCTTTATTTTTCTTTAAATGCCTGCAAGAAAAAGAATCTCAGGGTGGTATACGGTGACATATACATAATATGATAATTGTAGCGATGTGCTACACACAGCGCTGAAATAACGACACGCAGTCGGTAAGTCGTTTCGAGACTAGTTTATTCAAACTTCACGGTGCTGACATTTAATCCCTAGCGCCCGCCCTCTCTGGGCGGAAATGACGTCAGAGGTGCATTACCAAAGTCTCTCCCCGCGCACTGGCTATTTGTGAGCCGGTTCGCCTGCGCAGAAAGTGGGTCGCCACATAACCCCCCCCCCCCCCCAGAACCGGCGATACACCCCCCAATGTCCACAGTCTGGATCAGCCTCTGTTTGGGAGGTCTGCCTCTGCGCCGCGGTGCCTGAATCTCGACTGGCTGTGCCGTCCACATGGGCTGGTTTGAGTCGGTCCACCGTGAAAACCTCCTCTTTCCCCCCAATGTCCAGAACGTACGTGGACCCGTTGTTGTTGATCACCTTGAACGGCCCCTCGTACGGGCGCTGTAGCGGTGCCCGGTGTCCACCCCTTCGTACAAACACAAACTTACAGTTCTGCAGGTCTTGGGGTACATGGGTCGGGGTCTGTCCGTGCTGTGAAGTTGGTACGGGGGCCAGGTTGCTGAGCCTCTCGCGTAGCCTGTCCAGGACTGCTGCGGGTTCTTCCTCTTGCCCCCTTGGGGCTGGTATGAACCCTCCTGGGATGGCCAGGGGTGCGCCGTACACCAACTCAGCCGACGTGGCGTGCAGATCCTCTTTGGGCACTGTGTGAATTCCAAGCAGGACCCAGGAAAGCTCGTCCACCCAGTTAGGTCCTCTCAGGCGGGCCATGTGAGCCGACTTCAAGTGACGGTGGAAGCGTTCCACTAGTCCGTTCGACTGTGGGTGGTAGGCAGTTGTGTGGTGTAGCTGCGTTCCCAACAGGCTGGCCACAGCCGACCACAGGCTGGAGGTGAACTGCGTGCCTCTGTCGGAGGTAATGTGGGCCGGTACCCCGAAGCGTGCTACCCAGGTTGCAATCAGTGCTCGGGCGCAGGAATCGGCAGATGTGTTGGTGAGCAGGACCGCCTCTGGCCACCTTGTGAACCAGTCTACCATAGTTAGGAGGTAACGCGCTCCTCGGGACACTGGTAGTGGGCCCACGATATCCACATGAATGTGGTCGAACCTCCGGTGGGTGGGTTCGAACTGCTGCGGCGGGGCTTTAGTGTGCCGCTGCACCTTGGCTGTTTGTCCCAGACGTACAAGAGGCTGTCCTGGTGGCTAGCCACCATAGTCATTAGTGGCAGCTGGTCCTTGCAGGGCAGGCGACAATGGCGGGCTTTTGTGCCCCACCGCTGGTGGTAGAAACACCACTGTTCACTGGTCTCCTCACTCCTGCCATTGTGTTTTGTGCGCCCCCCTGCCGGGCCTGGTCTGGACCGCTGTTGGGCGCGTGGCCTGGTAATCTGACCGACGGACGCCACTCTCTCCCTCTTGGCTTTCCACAGCATGTCTGCCCGGGCTGCCACCTTCCGGGGGTCACTGAAATCTGCATCGGCCAGCAGCAGATGTATGTCCCCGGGCAGTTGCTCTAGGAACGCTTGCTCGAACATGAGGCAGGGCTTGTGTCCATCAACCAGGGACAGCATCTCGTTCATCAATGCTGATGGCAGTCTGTCTCCCAAACCATCCAGGTGAAGCAGGCGGGCACCTCGCTCATGCCATGAGAGGCCAAAGGTCCCAGTGAGCAGCGCTTTGAATGCTTCATATTTGCCTTCTTCCGGGGGCGACTGTATGAAATCCGCAACCTGGGCGGCCGTCTCCTGGTCAAGGGCGCTCACCATGTGGTAGTAACGCGTGGAATCAGAGGATACCTGCCGAATCTGGAACTGGGCTTCTGTTTGGCTAAACCAGACGCGTGGTCGCAGCGTCCAGAAAGTCGGCAGTTTTAGTGAAACTGCGTGAACAGATGAAGAGTCGGTCATCTTTGGTCCAAATCCCGTTTGGACCGTCGGGGTCACCAATGAGGCGATGTGCTACACACAGCGCTGAAATAATGACACGCAGTCGGTAAGTCATTTCGAGACTAGTTTATTCAAACTTTGCGATGCTGGCATTTAATTCCTAGCGCCCGCCCTCTCTGGGCGGAAATGACATCAGAGGTGCATTACCAAAGTCTCCCCCCTGCGCACTGGCTATTTGTGAGCTGGTTCGCCTGCACAGAAAGTGGGTCGCCACATAATAAACAACTTTGAATTTTCACTTTTCAATATGGATTGTGAATCTTATCCATGTACTTGTTCAGATTGACCTGTTACTGGGTCATTGCCATGGCCAGCAAATGATTTGTCTATCCATTATGTGAATAGTCACAGAGTTGTACAGCATGGAAATAAGCCATTTGGCCCAACTCGTCCACACTGACCCTTCTGTGTTAATCCCATCTTCCATCAGCTGACATGTAGCCTCTGTCTTGGCAGTTCAAGTTCTCATCTGGATGCTTTCTAAATACTGTCAGTGACTTTGCTTCCACCTCTCTACCAGACTTAGTCTCCAAGCTGTCTGTTGAAGTGAATTCCACAGATTCTTCACCCTCTTTATGGTTAAAAAAAATCCTCCTCATCTCTGCTCTAAGGGGACATCTTTGTATTCTAAGACTGTGCCCTCTGGTCCTAGACTCTCAAACTATTAGAAACATTCTCTCCACATCCACTCTATACACTCTATCCATTCTATCCAGGCCTTTCAATATTTGAAAGGTTTCAACGAGATTCCACCCTCCCCTCATTCTCCTAAAGGGTTCAGATCCATTAAACACTTCTCATACATTATCCATACTGCCCAATGCTTACAAATCCACTCTGGATCATTAACATGTAACCCCAGATTTATGTCCTCTAGTTTTACTTACTTCTGGTGTGGGAAACCATATCCTGCACCTTTATTGACTGATCATTTGATTTGTTTGTCTGTCGTATCTTTCAATGATAGTTAGATTTGTGCTGTTCATTTAATGTGAATTGCATGAAGAAACCTGTGTAGAAGAGTTTTTAAAAAGGAAAAGCCATTGCACTGGGGCTGTTCCGCTCTCTCAGCCTCAGAAATCTTGGTCCAGTGGTGTCACTCATCGTCACAACTGGACTCTTCCTTGGTTGCAATGGATGGCCTTGACTACTGTACCTTATTGTGCCTTTCACTCTCCACAAAGCATTGCAGAACTGACTTCCTGGCTGTTAGATCTCACTGTTGATCTCATCCTCCCAGTCCACCAAAGATGTCTTTGCATCCTAGGACAGGCATTCACTGGGATATGAAACCCATTGGTTACCCTCACCTGGTTTACCCTGCCTGTCGATACAGTGTACTGGGTTGTGGCCGCTACAACATGCAAACAGCTACTCGGACCCTGTCCATACCTCTCATAATATTATATACCTCAATCATCTACCAGATAAGACAGACTGAACCTCTCCTAGATATGACCTAGGAGCAACTGATCGGCTCTCTGCCTTCACCATAAGTTAAAGCAATCATGAGTTCATATCCAGCTCACCCTGGAGTAGATTGTCACCATTGCTTCATGATACAGAGTCAGATTCTCATTGGGAAAGATGGCAGACCTGAGTCCTCTGCTGAGTGTGATAAAGAATATGCATTTCCTCCCCACTTTAATCCCAGGTTCAAAGTGAAGAAAGAATCTGTCCAAAGTTTTCCTGGGGTGAACTCTGAAGTTCTAATTTCAAAATAAATTTATTATTGATGTAGTAGTAGTCTCTCAAAGTCCGAGGAAGACAGATGTGTTGCGCAGTTATCGTTTGTGGGCACGCAGATGACTTCTGAGGCCGAAGTCCGAAGTGCAGGTATGGATGCAGATGGGGCAAGGAGCACCGCCTGTTGGGGCAGGAGCGGACGCCTTCCTGTGTCTTTCTTGACTCGCCTTGAGGCGCTGCATGCGCCAGTTGGCTTGGAAGTTGTTTGCTGCCTCGGAGCATAGATTGCACCACTTGGACTGATCAGCAGCAGTGTGTTCGAGATCACGGGGCTGGAGTTTGGCCCACTTAAGGTTTGACTTGAGGTTGTCCTTGTACCTCTTCCTTGGGCAACCTTGGGTACGGTTGCCCTGCTCCAGTTCTCCGTAGAACAATCAGCCTCGGTAAAACAGAGGTCCTCCTGCAGCCTGCACCTAATAGCGCCCCGCCACAGCCATGCATCACCATCGATGACACACAACTACAGAACGTTGACAAATTCAAGTACCTGGGGAGTACCATCTCCAACGATGGTGCCCTTGATAAAGAAATCACGTCAAGGATCCAAAAAGCAAGCCAGGCACTCGGAAGGCTCTGGGTCAAAGTTCTGCAGCACAAAGACATTCGCCTCTCCACCAAACTGAAGGTTTACTATGCTGTTGTGGTCTCATCACTTCTATATGGCTGTGAAGCCTGGACACTGTATCACAGACATGTCAAACAGCTTGAACATTTCCACAATCGCGCTCTGCGATCAATCATGCAGATCCGCTGGCAAGACCGTATCTCCAACCTGACAGTCCTGGACCGAGGACTTGGCATTGAAGCCAAGGTTTTGAAGGCTCAGCTCACACGGACCGGGCATGTGATCTGCATGGATGAGCCCAGAATTATCGATGTACATATATGTTAACATATACAACCCTGAGATTCATTTGCATGCAGGCATTCACAGTAAAACAAAGGGATACAACAGAATCAATGAAATATTTCAGACAAAGACTTACAAACAGCAATATTCAGAAGACAAACAGTGCAAATATAAAAAATGAATTCAATAATTAAGTAATTAAGAGATAAACGCTTGGCTCTACCACTATAAAGTCCAAGGCAGTGTCGATAAAATCACGAGTGGTTCCTCCAATGAAATGCTGGAAGTTAAGACAAAGCAAAGAAGGCAGCAGACTGTTTCTGAAAAAAATTACTTAACTGCTCTCAAGAGGAGCTGTAAAATGGTGGAAAAACTCAGTGGGTCAGGCAGTATCTGTGGACTGAGAATAAAGTCTATGATTCAGGTCTAAAGACAAAGTGTCATGTACCTGAAGTGTTTGCTCTGATTCTCTTTCTACAGCTGCCTCACCTGCTGAGTGTTTCCAGTATTGTCCAACTTATTTCAGATTTTCAGCTCGGGTGATGTGGGCATAAGCAATCAATGGCAAATCGCTGTAAGAGGGAGAATAAGATCAGCGTAGTCGGGGAAGACCTGAATGAATACTCTGATTCAGTATTCACCAGTGAGAGGGACCCTGACAACTGTGAGATCAGTGCAGAACAGACTAACTTGCTGGAACATGTTGAAATTAAGAAAGTGGATGTTCCAGGGAGTTATCTATCATAGAATTCTCAATACTTCCATCACAGACTTACTGAGAATCACCATGTTCCAGCAAATCATCCCGTTCTACGCTGAACTCAGATTCAACAAGTTCCCCTCACTGACAAATACTGAAGCAAATTATTCACTGTGGAACACCCCAACCTCCTCTATGGGTTAAAAGGTCAGCATAACATCATGGGCTGAAGGCCCTGTATTGTGCTGTACTGTTCTATGTTCTGTATTCTAATATGATAGATTTCCAGCTATATCTGTAGTATGCTTGACCTGTAGGACAAAATTGACCATACATTACTTTCAACTTGACAGCTAATATTGTTTTGGAATTGTCACGTTCGTTGAAAGAGTGTGTGATAAGGGGTAAGCCTCTCACCAGAAGTGCAGCAGATTCCTGCTGTGGCACATTTTCCACCATTCCTGCCACAGATCCTGCCTGAGGGTTCACAGGGTGAGGGCAGGTAGACTTCCTTCTGGCACCGCAATGTCTCAGAAGTTCCAAAGTAGCAACCAATCTCCTCCCCACAGCAAATGTTGCTTCCAAAGCATTGGCCCCTATTGCCAGGACCACATGGCAGACACTGGGAAAGAGCAGAGAATAGATTATATCAGCATGGTCACTCCCAAAGACAGTTAAATAATAAATCATAAACACAAGAGATTCTGCAGATACTGGAAATCCAGAGTAACACACACAAAATGCTCAAGCAACTCAGCAGGTCAGGCGGTAACTATGGAGAGGAACAAAGAATTAATGGAGTAAGAGTCTTGGCCCTTCAGCATTTGTGTCTTATTCCAAATTATAAATAATCCTTGGTAAACTGGTTCATTTGTCATACACTTCACTCTATGATTTAATGGTTTGATGTACATGTGACAAATAAAGCGAATCTATAAGAGTTGGATAGAAGCGGTTTGTCAGCCTTGTGGTCTGTACGTTCAGGCATTTGAACCTTGTGCTCGATGAAAAGAGTAAAGTCTTACTGTATTACTGAGTTCTAAAGAAAATCTGTTTTGTTATGAACAACAGAACAAATTTCTGCAGGATCTCAGCAGGTTGAGCAACATCGATTGAGGCAAAGAGATAGTTGGAGTGTTGGGTTGAGATCCTTTTGTCTCCACGGATGCTGCTCGTCTTGCTGAGTTCCTCCCGCAGTTTGTAGTTCCTGATCGAGATTCGCTGCATTTGTAGTCTCTCTTGTTGCACCGTTTTTGTATGTTGGTGACACTGATTAAATTTGCAAGAAGTGTTTTACAGAGTTTTTGAACCATAGAGCTTGGAAACAGGCCCTTTGACACATTGAGTCCACATGAACCATCAAACACTCATTTACACTAACCCTGTGCTTTCTCAAATTTCAAAGTAAAGTTTATTGTCAGAGTACAAACATGTCATCACAAAGAACCCTGAGATTCATTTTCCTACCAGCATACTTCACATTTGTATCGAATAGAAACTGTAAACAGGATCAATGAACAACAAACTGTGCAAATGCTAATATAAATAAATAGCAATAAATAAAAAGTATGAAATAACATGAAATGGAAGGACATGAAATTAGAAGATAGAGTGCTCAAATGAGACTATTCGTTGTGGGTACACCAGAAACTGAATGAGTGTAATTATCCCTTTTGCTCAAGAGTCTGATGACTGAGGGGTAGTAACTGTTCTTGAACTTGCTGATGCGAGTCCTGAGGTGCTTGTAACTCCTTCCTGATAGCAGCAGTGAGAAAAGAGCATGGCCTGGCTGGTGAGGATGCTGCATTTCTTTGTCCACATTTGATGTCAATATGCTCAATGGTTGGGAGGGCTTTATCTGTGATGTACTGGGCCAAATCAACTAAATTTTGAGAGATTTTTTTTGTGAATCCTGGATTGAACAGCTTATCATATGAAGAGCTTTTAATGGCTCTGGGCCTGTTTTACTGGAATTCAGAAGAATGAGGGGTGGCCTCCCTGAAACACATTGTAAGGTAAAAAGCCTTGATACAGTGGATAGGGAGAGGATGTTCCCTATTGTGAGAGTGTCTAAGAGCCAAAGACACATCCTCAGAACAGAAGGGTGGCCTTTTCAAACAAAGATGAGGAGGAATTTCTTTAGCCAGAGAGTGGTGAATCTGTGGAATTCTCTGCCACAAGCAACTGTAGAGGCTAAGTCTTTAAGTGTATTTAATGCAGAGGTTGATTGATTCTTGATTGGTCAGGGCAGGAAGGGATATAGGGAGAAAGCAGGAGATTGGGATTGAGAGGAAATTGGATCTGCCGTGATGAAATTGTGAAGTGGACCTGAGGGGCCAAATGGCCTAAATCTGCTCCTAAATGTTACATTCTATTTTTAGAAAAACAAGTTAAATCAAATTTTGATCATTTTTGAATATACTAAAAGCAAAATCTTACGAAAATTCATCTTCCAGTTGAGCGATGATTAATACCATTTAGACTCTTTAGAATCAGTTTGTCCATTTGATCAATATCGTCTGTTCCTATGAATTATCCCTCTGAGTTATTGACTTATTTGACCGGGCAGCTTCCTGTTACACACACAAACTACCATTAAACTATCTCGGAAATAGACTTCCATTCCAGTCTATTCCAGACACTTTTGTAGGTTTTCCTAAATAAAATGAAGTGAGGGTTTTATGTTTAATGGAACCTGAAACACATTTTGCTGAACTCCAAAACCTAATGTAATGCCTGGTTCACATCTTTACTGTTATGTTGTATGTATTTCATTGAGCAGTTCTGTGAGAGCAGTCTGTTCTGCTTTCAGCCTGTTTGGGTTATTGTTGAAGATAAGGGGTGATGTGGAATGTGTGCCATCCAGTTAGGGGGGGGTCTTCTTGGTGAGGGGCTCTAAGGTTGGTCTCGGGGTTTTTTTTAGGTTCTACGGGAGATGAAGGGAGAAGACACTGGTGAGAACTTACTATAGGTTACAACCCGGTTGAAGACCCATTTGATTGAGATACATTGCAAGCGATGTTCGGAAGGTGTTGTGGGCTTTCACACTGACCGAGGGCCCAGCGCGTGACTGACAGCGAAGTTCACGATGAGCTCCAACTTGTGCACATTTGACTGTTTAATTACTATGGGTCCTTTTCTTTGTTTTTCTTTACTAACCCTTTAGTGAAGTTAAGATTCATAAATATAATTCTTTTATGGTATGCAATGTACTGTTATTTCATGGCACTAATTTGTAACACGGTAGCAAATTACACAGCAGCCACACAAACCACTAGTTTGGTGGGACTGGAGAGTGCTTTCCCTAGACTTATGCAGCCAAGGAAATCAGGGGATTTCATTGTGGGGTTATCATCCGGGATCGATTTTGTTGGATGCTGTGTGATTGCCCTGAGCATTGATCCAGTGAGTTGTGTGCTTAAGCCTGTGTTAAACTTTGTCTGGTAAAGTGATTACGATACGTGGTTATGGATGTTGTACAGGGTTGAGCAGAGGTGCAAATCCATGGGGTTACTGGTAACGAATGCATGTGCATTGAGTGGGGTAGACATTCGTATTCCCAACAAATTGTTAATTCAAACTTTAAGTACCGTTAAATCAGTAGGAGCAGTTGCTATTGTGGAGCAGAGGTTTGATAAACTGATGGACAAAGGTGTTGTTGTAGTTCAGACTAGCGCTTACGTAATGGCAGTGGAACTGTCTGGAACTACTAGGGCCTCGGTAGATGGGAGGGGCAGCGTGCTGTCCATACTTTCCCAGAGGAGGAGAGTGTAGGCGAGTGTGCAAAATCAGAGGCCAAGTCTCCCGTATCTGGGGGTGGGGACTTCAAAAACAGGTTACCCTGCTTTGTGCCTAGCAAGGGGAAGTGGTGGCCTGATTTGGAATGTCTAACAAGTCCTCTAGCGAGGAGTGAGAATTCTGACTTGGTATAAGCCCTTACCTCCCTGGCAAATAACTAGCAAAGTGCATAGGTGGGGGGTCCTAGTTATCGAAAGCTGAGAGTGTTCTCAGGAGTGAAGCCCATCCCCAAGTGGGAAGAGGAATCTGAGACTTGAGCAAAGAGACTTTTCAGATGCTGGATGAGTGGCAGTGCTCTGATTGACAGTGATTGGTTGAATGTCTGAGGGGGGCGGCTGCTGACATAGGGAGATCCATGAAGACACAGAACTTCTTTGTTACTTCTGTGGTTCATGTGCAAAAGCACGTGGACGTCAGCCAGGTAGAACAAGGAGAAGAGTTTAAAAGGAGACAGCTTTATAGAGTGGGCGCTGGAGGAGGGGGTGACAGAGTAGAGGGAAACAGAGTAGGAAGGTTTTGGCTCAACAGGGCTTTGACAACAGCAGGTCGAGGCAAGGTAAGTTACCTGTATAGAATACAGACAGGAAGTATGTGTGTGAGGCCGGTGTTCTGTACTGGGTGTCAGATGTGGGAACTCCTAGAGACTCCCAGCCTCCCGGATGGCCACATCTGTGCCAGATGCGTCAAGCTGCAGCTCCTTAGAGGCCACATTAGGGAACTGGAGATGCACCTCGATGACCTTTGTCTGGTCAGGGGGAGTGAGGAAGTGATAGGTAGGAGCTACAGGTAGGTAGCCACACCAGGGCCTCAGGAGACAGATAAGTGGGTAACAGTCAGGAGAGGGAAGGGCAGGGGTCAGGGGCTAGAGAGTACCCCTGGTGCTGTCCCATTAACAATAAGTACTCCTGTTTGTGTACTGTATGGGGGGGGGGTGGAACAGCCTAGCTGGGGGAAGCAACAGTGGCCAAACCTCTGGCTCAGAGTCTGGCCCTGGTGCTCAGAAGGGTAGGGAAAGGAAGAGGATAGCAGCAGTGATAGGGGACTCTATAGTTAGGGGGTCAGACAGGCAACTCTGTGGGTGCAGGAAATAAATGCAGATGGTAGCTTGTCTCCCAGGTGCTAGGGTCTGGGATGTTTCTGATCGCACCCACGATATCCTGAAGTGGGAAGGAGAAAAGTCAGAGATCGTGGTATGTATTGGTAGGAAAAGGGAAGAGAAGATTGCTGAGCCTCTGATGATGATCTTTGCTTCATTAATGGGGACAGGAGAGGTTCCAGAGGATTGGAGGGTTACGGATGTTGTTCCCTTATTCAAGAAAGGGAGTACAGATAGCCCAGGAAATTATAGACCAGTGAGTATTACTTCAGTGGTTGATAAGCTGATGGAAAAGATTCTGAGAGGGCAGATTTATGAACATTTGGAGAGGCATAATATGATTAGAAACAGTCAGCATGGCTTTGTCAAGGGCAGGTCGTGCCTTACGAGTCTGATTGTATTCTTTGAGGATGTGACTAAACACATTGGTGAAGGTAGAGTAGTAGATGTAGTGTACATGGATTTCAGCAAGGCATTTGATAAGGTACTCTATGCAAGGCTTATTGAGAAAGTAAAGAGACATGGGATCCAAGGGGAGATTGCTTTGTGGATCCAGAACTGGCTTGCCCACAGAAGGCAAAGAGTGGTTGTAGACTATTCATATTCTGCTTGAGGTCAGTGACCATTAGTGTGCCTCAGGGATCTGTACTGGGACCCCTACTCTTTCTGATTTTTAAAAAAATGACCTGGATGAGGAAGTGGAGGGATGGGTTAGTAAATTTGCTGTTGACACAAAGGTTGGAGGCGTTGTGGATAGTGTGGACAGCTGTCAGAGGTCACAGCGGGAAATTGATAAGATGCAAAACTGGGCTGAGAACTGGCAGATAGTGTTCAACCCAGATAAGTATGAGGTGGTTCATTTTGGTCGGTCAAATATGATGGCAGAATATAACATTAATGGCAAGACTCCTGGTAGTGTGGAGGATCAGAAGGATCTTGGGGTCCAAATCCATAGGACACTCAAAACTGCTACACAGTTTGACTCTGTGGTTCAGCAGTCATACGGTGCATTGGCCTTCAACAATCATGGGGTTAAGTTTAGTAGCCGAGAGGTAAAGTTGCAACTATATGGGACCCTGGTCAGACCCCACTTGGAGTACTGTACTCAGTTCTGGTTGCCTCAATACAGGAAGGATGTGGAAATCATAGAAAGTATGCAGAGAAGATTTACAAGGATGATGACTGGATTAGGGACCACGCTTTATGAGAATGGGTTGAGTGAACTCGGCCCTTTCTCCTTTGAGCGACAGAGGATGAGAGGTGACCTGACAGAAGTGTATAAGATAATGAGAGGCATTGATCGTGTGGATAGTCAGAGGTTTTTCTCAGGGCTGATATGGCTACCACGAGAGTGCACAGTTTGAAGATGCTTGGAAGTAGGTACAGAGGAGATGTCAGGGGTAAGTGTTTAACACAGAGAGTGGTGAGAGTGTGGAATGGGCTGCCGGTGGCGGTGGTAGAGGCGGAAACAATAGTGTCTTTTAAGAGACTCCTGGATGGCTACATGGAGCTTAGAAAAATAGAGTGTTATGGGTAAGCCTAGGAAATTTCTAAGGTAAGGACATGATCGGCACAGCTTTGTAGGTTGAAGGGCCTGTATTGTGATGTAGGTTTTCTGTGTTTCTATGTTACATTTTTGTGTTAGCGAGACAGCTGAATTGCTTGCCTCTCTCACAGTTAATGTGAATCAGTTAAGAATGGACCAAGTGGTGAAAGGCGCCCAGTCACCGGACCTGATCGCTTAGGATCTCCAAGTCTCTCATAAGATGTGCCCAGACCCCTCGTTTGTTGAGCTGATCAGAGAAGTAAGAGAGGAAGAGAATGCGATGGAGGTGTGGGAGGTCTCCATCAGCAGGGTACAGTCTTTGTTAGTAACCCCCTTGGCTGAAGTGACCACTGATAACCCACCCCGGGGAGTGGTATAGGAGCTCGTGGCACAGTAGCAAACAACCCTATCCCTGAAAACTTAGAGGGGGCCAAGCTCCAGTGTATTGCTACTGATTGAGGGTATTTATGCTAGAGCCCTACATGACATCGACTCTCAGATTACTCTGCTGTACCGTTTGTTTTTCAACTGGTATTTAACTCATTTACCCTTGATGCCACTCAGTGCGCTAGAGATCTGGGGTCTTAGTGTAAATGATTATCTGTACAATGGTTACTTGTATTTGAAACTGGAGTTTTTGGAGGCAGGTGTTGGAGTAGGTGTAGACCTTGATATATTAGTATTGGTTTATTCAGACCCAGTCGGCAAGGACAAAACTTCAAATACAAAGAGGCATTTCAGTTGCTGAAGGAGCTGCTGAGGAAAGTGCCTGTGCTGGTTTTTGCAGACCCCCAGTTGCCGTATGTTTTGCAAACAGATGCCAACAGAGAGGGCTTAGGGGGTGTTCTGTATCGGGATCAGGGCTCAGGGTTGAGACGTGCTGCATTTGTCAGCCGGAGTCTGTCATCCTCAGAGAAACTACCCCACACACAAACTAGAGTTCCTGGCATTGAAATGTGCTGTGGTGGCCAAGCTAAGTGTCTATCTAAATGGTGCCAAGTTCGAGGTGAGGAAGGACACATTAAGTTATATCCTAACCTCGGCGAAATTGGATGCTACAGGCCATCAGTGGTTGGCATCCTTGTCTGCCTATGATTTCAGCCTGAAGTACCGGCCAGGAAGTTGGAATATTGATGACGTTGTCCCAACATGCACAAGAAGGGCTGGACAGGAAGGGAAAGTGGGAGTGTGTTCCTGCCTCTGGGGTCAATGCCATGTGCCAGTTTTCCATCACGGGGAAGGCAGAGGAAAGACAAGGACAGAATCGAGCAGTAGATCATTTGGGAGTTTCTGATGGTGCCAATCCACAAGCTTACTGCACCCTGACTGCTCTGAAGCCAAAGCAGTTGCCAGAATTGAGCCCTGGTGGAAGTGGCAGCCGCTCAGCAAGCTGACCCGTGTATTGGTACTGTTTGGTCAGCAGTTCTGAAGGGGGACACGGCCCAAGCAGACAAGATGAAACACTCTGTGGTGCCTCTACTACTGAGAGAATGACCCAGATTGGAGTTGAGGAACCAGATGCTGTACCAGATCTCATCGCCTCTGTGCGGCCCTCGGCATTTCCAGCTGGTTCTGGTTGAGAAGTATCAAGGGATTGTGTTGAAGTTATTTCATGATGATTATGGCCATATGGGGGTTGGCAAAACCTACGGATTTCTCAGAGATCGGTTCTACTGGCCCCAAATGTAGCCAGAGGTTGAAGAGTACTGCAAGTCGTGCATTTGATGTATATAGAAGAAGATGCTGCCTACGAGGGCCGCTTCATTGTCCCACTTGCAGATTGTGGGGCCATTTGATCAATTGTGTATGGATTTCCAGTCAATAGACCCAGATGCCAGCAACATGCTGAATGAAGAGTTATTTAAAAATAAAACAACAATTTTGATTTCCAAGGAGAGATACGAGGGGTGATTGATAAGTTTGTGTCCTAAGGTAGACAGAGATGAGTTATACAGCTCTTGTTACATGCACATGCAGAAAGTTTGAAGTTATTAACTCATCTCCTTCTACCTTAGGCCACGAACTTATAAATCACCCATGCTGTGGACACTTTCTGGAGGTCCAAGATCCGTATGCTCCACGACCACTGGACTAACTGTGTAATTGTAGGAGGGGACTATGTTCAAAAAATAAATGTGCTAGGTTTTCTAAAATTGACTCTTTTTTCCTTAGGCTACGAACTTATCAATCAGCCCTTATAGCTTGTGGTCTATTAGCTCCGAAAGCCTCGCATTGCTGAAGCTAGGCAAGGGGAGCAACTGTTTTCAGCCATCGCTATTTATCATGTTCAAGCTCACTTAACAATCTCACTGCCATGCAGTTGATGAGGGACTCCATCATGTAGTAGAATTTGTTGTCATCGGCTGTGATTTCTCGCAGAAACCAACTGACAGCATTTTGCTCCCAAAACTCCAGCAGTTTCAAAGCAACTGCACTGGGCAACATGTTCAATAACTCTGGAATCATCCTAATGTTTTGTGATTACCAATGTAGGTTTTTACAAATAAAACAAAGTGGGGCATTTTATGTTTTATGAAACATACAACGCATTTTATTGAACTCCAACACCTAAACACCAAAAATGTGCCAAAAATCTCTGTGTGGTACCATCATCATGTCAGAGCAGCCTCTTAAAGTGAAACCCCTGCTCAATATCAGTGGTTCTGAATTATGTACATTTCTCCCAATTACGTCACACTGCACTTTGGTTAGACATAACCAGGCACTGAAACTTACACCTTTCTCAGAATTATTTAGTAAATTTCCATGAGGTAATTTTAGATTTATCCATTTTATGGAATTGCAAAAAAAACTGTTTGGAGAGTCAAGCCACGGGTTTTGATGAGGGGATGTGAATTCAGTGTCTTTACAGAACAAGGTCAGATCACTGATTCTTACAACACCGACTACCTGGTTGGAAGCCACCCTTGCTTTAGAACCATCTGAATGAATCTCTGTGGAACATGAAAAGAACCCTGTACGATCTTCAAATCGACAGAAATTTCAATATTTGTACCGGTTTTCCAATGTAAAAAGTCTTTTGAATAATAAAGGTGTTATTCCCTTACAAGGCATTGTTATCAAAGATGTGAAGAAATTTACTCCTTACCTGTCTGATCTCCATGTCCACGATGGATCTTTTGCCTCCGATGGGACAGTTGTTGATGTAGCAAGCTGAAGAGAAGGAGATGAGACAGAGCAGTGCAACGATGAGGCAAGTAGACTGCATGATGTTCTCCTGGTGTATCTGGACACAGGAAACCTTCCAAACTGTTCTGAACAACTTCCCTTCTGCTCTTTTTTTATACCCGCGAAAATGATCAGTGCGCCGGAATGTATTAATTTTGCTAATTTGTTGAATTCCAATTATATTTTCTAAACCATTATAATGAATTCTCAAACTGTACTACTCATGATCCACCTGAGGTCAGTCCATAACCCCAACATTTTAATTTTATAAATACTTAATTGATTCAAAACATGATTCCAATCTGAATATCATTTACCAATTAAGCATTACTTTAGTACTTCAAAGCATAAAGATCATCACAATCAAGGGCAAGGTGAAAATTAATAGTTCAAATTACTGTGATTTAGAAAGTTGCTTTTGGGGCCAAAAGTACCAGGAAATAATAAAGTAGGAGGTGGGACTGAACATTGAAAGAGCTTCAAAGACTTTGAAAGTTTCAGAAAAGTGTTGTTCATGATAACCAAATCCCAATCCAAAGAATCACAGCAGAGTGAATGAAAGGTACAACATGAACTTTGGGTGAAGCTGCTGAATTTGTCTTTCAGTCAGAACAACCAATATACAACAGCCACACCAGTGATGTCCATTTCCAAGGGAGTCTAGAGCAATACATACTAAGCACTGTTTTCACTGTTTATCAAAAAGAAAAAAACTAACAAACTCAAGTAGGGGACAACTCTGTTTCAGAAGTCAGTTTGTAAATGTAGGAAATAGGATCAGGAACAGGCTATTCAGCCCTCAGCTGTGTACTATTATCACTCAATAAGACCATGCCAGATCATTGGCTAAAATCCATTCATAATATTCATTCATTCATGATACATGGAACTTAGAAAAATAGATAGCTGTAGGTAACCCTAGTAATTTCTAAAGTAAGTACTTGTTCAGCACAGCATTGTGGGCCGAAGGGCCTGTATTGTGCTGTAGGTTTTCTATGTTTCTATGATTCTATAAATCAGACTGAAGGAAAAAATGGCGATGTTTGGGTTTTCGGTCCAGTTTTGAAAAAGAAAGTGTAGGACTTGGATGTTAGAGAAATGGAAATGAGAAAATTACCATACTCTTTTTTTTTGGTTAATGACAAAAATAGATTGATGGTTCAGTAGCTCACATGGTTTAAGCTAAATTTGGGAGCTTTGTGACCAAATTCTTTCTTCAAAGAGAGGTTAGAAGCTAAATACAACTCTCATGCTGGTCTATTGGAGATCACAAAATAGAAGAAAAATTACAAGACAGATAGAGGCAATTCAGCCCATCATCCAGATGTGCGTCATAAAGAGGCATGCAGCCTAATTCAGATTTCCCACCCTTGACCCAAAACACTAACTCACAACTTTTCAACTTCATATTCAGTTCAACTAGTTCTTCAAGGAGAGAATTCCAGAGCCTTCTGTGTCAGACAAGTGACAGCTGACTGGTAGTTCAAAAGGCAAGTAATTTGACTGAGAACATTATTACAAAGTTATTTTCTGAAGTAAATTGTGGCAAACAATAAAAAGGCAAGCAGAAATGAAGCTGAATCAGATTTGAAGCATAACATGTTTGAGACGGAGATGGTGTCACTGTTGGAGATGGAGTTGGGGAGAGGAGGAGTCAAGGCAGAGAAGATATGATCCCCATCCACCTAAGCCATGTGCAAAATTCGATTGCTCTGAGCACCGAGCCAATTTGGAGAGGTTGAGAATGGATTTGGGCTGGAGGGCAAGGACTAGACCATGAGCATATTGCTGTGCCGGGGCATGGGTCCGAATATGGGGTGCATTTCTGTGTTTGGACAATTTAAACACTGGCTCAGATGAGCTGGAAAGGCAGGGTGTAGGGAACAGAGGCAAGGGTTGGGCCGATTTTTCTTGCTTCCCCATGATATTCACTCCTCTCTCTGCAGTGATGATACTGTGAGCTCTTTGGCTGCTGTGTTTCATGTCTACAAGCTTCACTGTGATTAGTCCTGGTACTATGATGAACTGAGACTGAAGATTTCTCCCTGGTTTGGATGCTCCGGGGATTTGGAGCTATGGACTCAATTTGATTTGGATTGTTTATGTTTATATGATTTGAGTTTTTTTTCTCTTTCTCTGTGGATTGGGTCTTGGTCTTTCTTTTTTTTAAACTGGGTTCTTTCAGGTTTCTTGTTTCTTGGCTGCCTGTAAGCAGAAAAATCTCAAGGTTGCATGATGTATACATACTTCCATAAGTTTGAACTGTATAAGTGCTGTTTGAATTCTTGATTCTATTTGAGAAAGGCCTTATCTCCCTCTCCCCATGCAATCCAACCCTACTTCCAATGACTTTGCATGTTTGTCCCTGTTTTTTGACCACACCCCACCACCACTGCCCCTACTACCCTCTGCTAAGGGAAGATTGTCCTTCCTATTTTACTCTATTTTGACTGCTAAAAATTTGTTTACATCAATTAAATCTCTCCTCAACTTTCTCTATTCCATAGAAAACAATGCTAGGTTATCCAAGCTTTCCTCATTGGTGCAACATTCCAGTGCTGACAATATCATTGGAAATCTGCACTGGACCCTCTCTAGTGCAATCACACCTCTCCAATACTGATGCATCTAGAATTGTGCACAGAAGAGGTTGTTTCCTGCCATCCACCCCATCAATACCCCTGACATTTCAGTTGATATCATATTACAAAAAGAATGGGACATTCCAAAACCACATATAAACGACAGGTCCTTCGATGCTTTTGGTTGTTAACACAAATGATGCATTAACACAAGAGATTCTGCAGATGCTGGAAGTCCAGAGAAACACACACAAAAAAGATGGTGAATCTAGTGACACAGTGTCAACACACAACCTTTCCCTTAATGTCATAAAACCAAATAACTAAGTCATTGACTTCAGGAGATCCTATCCCAGTCTACGCCTATTTAATGTTGCTGAGGTGGAGCAAATTGAAAGTGTCAGGTACCAGGTCTAAATATCAGCAACAACTTGTCCTGATCCAGTGACAAACTGTGTTGTAGATGTGATGAGCAGGAGAGAACGCCAAAACCCCTGCTTCCTCAGAAGGTTAAGGAAATTAAATATCTCTCTAATGACAGTTAGCATATCTCTTGTGGGATTATAGAAACATAGAATAGAAACATAGAAAACCAACAGTACAATACAGGCCCTTCGGTCCACAAAGTTCTGCCGAACATGTCCCTACCTTACAAAAATTACCAGGTTTACCTATACAAGGTATAGGTAAGCCTTGCAAAGCAATTTCCCCTTGTATCCCATGCCTATTTACTTTCTCAATAAGCCTTGCACAGGGTACTTTATCAAATGCCTTGCTGAAATCCATGTACACCACATCTACTGCTCTTCCTTCATTAATGTGTTTAGTCACATCCTCAAAAAAATCAATTAGGCTCAGAAGGCATGACCTGCTCTTGACAAATCCATGCTGCCTATTCCTATTCATATTATATCTCTCCAAATACCTCTCCAATAGTATAGTTTCCTGGGCTATCTCTATTCCCTTTCTTAAATAAAGGAACAACATTCCTCCAGAACCTCTCCCATCCCCATTGATGATGCAGAGATCATCACCAGAGGCTCAGCAATCTCCTCACCTCCCACAGTACCCTTATATAGAGTTATTACATAATTTTATTGATGCACTGTGGAAAGCATCCTATCCAGCTGTATTGCAGCTTGGTATGGCAACTGTTCTCCCTGAGGCTGGAAGAAATTGCACGGAATTGTGACCACAGCTCTGTCTATCATGCAAACCTGCCTCCCTTCTATTGATTCTGTCTACACTTCCCACTCACACAGGAAAGCAAGCAACATAATCAAGGACCCTTCCCACTCCAGGCAACACACGTTCAGTTGAGCAGAGAATGCAACCCTACTATTCCAGCACATTTGGATGGTGAAACAGGCTTTAGTTATGCTGGCTTTCATTGATTAAGTCACTGTGCATAGAAGTGGGATGTTATGCAGCAGTTATGTAAGACGCTGGTGAAGACACACTTGGAATGGTATGTTCAGTTTTGGTCACCTTCCTTTTAGATGTTTATTTGTCTTTATCTATTTACATCACATTTTTCATCAAATTCTACTCCATTTCTTTTTTCCTGCAAATGCCTGCAAGAATGATTAATTTAACATCTATACAATCTCTAGGTATGCCTTCAGGATGGTACATGATTCTGGGTCACTTTGGCACCTTTGAGGGTTCATTACTTCTGCATGTAGACCCATTCAGCATGCAGACCTCAGAAAATGCTACAAGCAGTGCAGTTGCCCAAACAACTGTCATTCAGTGCAAAGCTCACATTATTGCCTCAGACCCCATAACTAAGGGAAATGCTGCTGCTAACACAGCTGCTAAATAAGCTGCTAATGCAGGAAAAGCTATGCTGGTACATATGCAGGAGCAATGTACTCCTGTAACCCTGACCCCAAACCTGCAAGATTTAAATTCCATGCAAGATGGGACCCCAGAAAAGGGGCAGGGAGTACACAAGGTGAAGCAGAGTTTTAGGGACTCTGAGAGGGTGTGAAGACACTTAGATAATCACCCTGTGTGTCCCCAGAATCAGGGGTATTATACATCAAAAATGATTTGCACCTGGACTAACACTAATTGCAGGACAGGTTATACCAATCTGTGAGATTTGCCAGAAAAACGATGGACGAAAGTCACCTGCTGAATTTGATCATTTGCCACCCATGAAGGCACCATTTGCCAATTTAAAGATAGACTTTATGAACATGCCTGCCAGTGGAGGTTATAAATATCTATTAGTGATAGTAATTATGTGTCACAAGGTGGGGGCAAGGATGCTGGGAGAGGACCCACAAGCGGGACACAAACACGTCTTTCTTAGGTTCAATAAAATAGCGTTTATTACTCCTACACAGAGAACCGGGAAATCAAGGAGGACAAAGAGGAACACAAACCTCGGACTAGGAGACCAGGGACTTGGATCGCTGCGGACCTTGGACTTGCACAGTCGCAGCCATAACTGGGACCCTGGGGACTGGGACCGCCGCAGACCTTGGAGCTAGAAACCGGGAACTTGGATCGCCGTGGACCTTGGACTAGGAAAATGGGACCTTGATTCACCGCAGCCAGAAACCTGGGCACCAAACACAGGACAGGAACGTCAAGCCAGGACTCCGCCTTCAACTCAGGCACCAAGCCGGGACTCTTCTTTGAGCGATAGACACGGACACTGGGCATGAACGTCGAGCCAGGACTCCGCCTTCAACTTGCCCCTGGCATTTTGACCTTGCCCGGACCCACTCTGGTGAAGGAAGGCGAACTGCCAGTACTCCGATGCGAGCTGGATAACTCTGGCTTGTAGTAGCGACAGTGACTTGCTAAGGCTTCTTAACATTCTCGCCCCCAAATGGCTAAAGCCAGGGGCTTATAAACTGCCCGTTCAGGTCGAGAGTAGATTACCTTAATGGCCAAGGTCAAGGGACACGTGAAATGGAATTAGAAGGGAACAATGAGTCAATGGTCCGGATCATAACGCAACCTAACTAAATTTAAAGCGGAACCGTTCCAGACCATGACACTATGTTCTCCAAATGGTTGGAGGCCTTTCCACTAGAAAAAAATGATACTCAATCCATAGTTAAGACATTCATGAAGGAAATATATCCTAGATTAGGGGTTCCATTCAAATATAGTAGTGCTAGCCAGACGCATGATTTATGAAGACATAACTTTTGTTGTGTGGACTATTGGGGTTCATTATGCTGGGGAAGAGCTATAATATTCACTTAGGCTCAGTTTACATGGAGTTAATGTGGTTAGTTTTTGGGTAAAGATGGGGATTCCTATGCAGTGAGCCAATTCCCTTCAATAAAAAGAGGCAAGAATGCTTCGATAAAATAACCAGCAATTTTAAAAGCTATTATTGACCAGACAAAAGAACGAATGGATACAGGAGGGAATAGATAATCAACAGAAGAACAAGCTACATGAATGTCAATCAGATCACTATTCTCTAAGGGAAATTTCTTTGAGTGATGGTATATGTCTAACTATAATTTAACAGATCATAATGTACCTAGATTGTAAGTAACTACTCAAACAGCTGAAAGGTGCAGATACTGGAGAAGTAGGACAGCTCAGTTGATGGGTAGGAGTAGGTGCAGAGAAAAGACTGCTTTATGGTAGAGAACCCTTATCTATTTCAGGCTAATTTTAGCAATGATCACACTAGTTATGGTTGTACGATGTGCCTGTTTCTGGATAGCTCAGCCTCCATCATTCCTGTAAAATGATTCCCACAAGTTGATCTGGAACCTTATGATCCAGAATATGATGAAGAAGGCTGTTTTAATCTGAGGCCTTTCCTCCTTGGGGAAATAAAGAAGCAACATCCTCAAGAGGTGGGTGAGAGATAAGGCTAATGTTAATCTGATGATCAAAAAGAAGGGGGCTGTGGAAGAAAATTAAGAATAAAATTAAATTTTTAATTAAATTTTGTTGTTAAGCATGATTAGCTAAATATTGATCAACACTTGTGTCATGATGGAGACAGGATACGATACAGATGCTGCCTTGTTTGTGTGTGCTAACAACAGCTCTAAATAGATCATGACAGAGGTGAGGTATTGTTAACCTTTGTCTGAGATTGTCCAGCTAATAGAGGAACTGATTGTAGATGTGTGATTCTAATTTTGTGTATCACATGAGAACATTGGAAAGCTTGTCAATACCTAACAAGCGTTTCTTGGAAACGCTGATCAAGTACATTTAGCTGTTGGCTATTGCCTAAAACTTTCAGAAGTATCCTGACTTTGGTGCAGTCGTAAGACAATGGCTCCCCGTGATCACATATTAAAGGATTAACCTTATACTGAGGTCTGTGTCTTTATTTCTATTCCCGAACAGAGTAAAGTCTCTCACAGTAAACTGATGACATAATTCTTTATCAGTAAAATATGATAAATCAGGGTAAGGTCTTCAACACTGAGTAACAAATTATGTATTTAAATAAAATACAGAACAACTTCCAACAGTACCAAAGCAGATGGGGGAAGAGCAATAGTGCATTCTATTTATCTGCATTTACTCAGCTGATGGATACAGAGTCTATAGACACAAGTCAACGTGGCACCAGCTTCATGGATCTTGTACAGATTACATTAGAGAAAGTGTTTGCTACCCTGAGACAAATCAGAGTGGATAAATGCCTGACCAGGTGTTCCCTCGGACCCTGCGGGATGCAAGTGCAGAAACTGCCTTTGTAGAGATATTCAAATCAGCCTTGTTGACAAGTGAGGTACCAGAGGATTGGAGGACAGCCAATGTTGTTCAGCTGTTTACAAAAGGCTCGAAAAATCAACCAGGAAATTATAGGTCAATGAGCCGAACATCAGATGTCAAGTCCGGGGATCATTTTTAATGTAGAAGTTTTAAAAAAATAGTTGGAAAAAATGGGACTTGAAAATGAAAAACACAATAAGCCAAAATATTTTCTAAATTGTACCCAAATCCTCAAAGTGTGTTTAACTACAAAATTATCAGTTAAATTGCTTAAGGATAAAGAAATTGAGGATCCGAGAGCAGAAATGATAGAAAATTTATTAACAGAATTCTACTGGCTGTGAGTGGAGTAGCAGTGTTTTTATACCTGCTCCTACTCTGCTAAATTTACTGTTTCCAGCTTGTTTTGAAAACTTACTTTTAAAGGCAATATTGTTTTATGATGTGGGGTTCCAAAGGTACTAAAAAAGAAGAGGACCCTCCTATAACTTTGGAATCTAACATGGAGACACTTCAGAAGCATAAAAATGAACTTTCGGAGGAGTTCCAGCAGAAATTCTGGCAACTCAGCACTGAATTTAAACAAATGGATGTAAAATTGGACTCTATTCAAAAATTTTAAGTGAACACAATAAACAGGTAAAAGAGAACACTTTGAAAATATTGGATGTGAAGATTGTTCACCTGGAAAAGATCTGTGATAAACAGTCAAAGGTTAATGAAAAATTAAGACAGAAGATGATTGACTTATAAAATAGAAGCAGAAGAAATAATTTACGAATTCTGGGTTTTAAAGAGTTAATGGAAGGCAATCAGCCTTCGGAATGTTTTGCAAACCTTTTGGCTATATTATTTCTGAATATTTTAAAATCTCCACATAAAATAGAAAGAGCTCTTAGATCGCCAGTACCAAGATCTCCTCTAGAAGAACAACCCCGTTCAGTGATAATCTGCCTTCATGACTTTCAAACAAAGGAACTTTTAATTTGTGAATCTCGTTGGAAAGGTATGATTGATTATGAAGGCCAGAAGATCAGAATTGTGGAAGATTTTTCACCCGAAGTGTTGAATGAATGCTTCAACTTTAAAAAGGTTATGTCTGAATTATATAATAAAGGTTTTAAACCTTCTCTTCGTTACCCCGCTCATCTTAGAATCATTTTGAAAAAGGGCTCTCGGAAATGGTTCCATTCGACTCAACAGGTGCAGCATTTTAAAATTTCCGAATCAGTATCAGAGGTTTAACTGTTCAATAGTTCTCTGTATAAATCCATGTTGCGTCTGCCAGATGGATCATTTTGTTTTAGAATCAGCAGTCTAACTGTTCATTTCTTTCTTTTATGAATAATTGTTTTTTTTTTACTTTTTGTATACCTTTGTATCTAATTTTTTGTACTTTTATGTATTTGCTTAGAAAATTAAGGATTTAACATTAGTAAGTTTTCATTGAGTTAATACTTCCCAAGTTAAAATGTTCTGAATTTTCTTAATTCTTTTCAAAATTTTATACTATATTTTATGTGTTTTTTTTTTAAATAAGTTTAATTTTGCTTTATTTCTTGTTGTGTCTTGTTGGAATGCAGTTAGCCTTGAAATTTTTCTGGGGCTCAGCCAGTAGATTGTTTTGGGAGGGTAGTGTGGGTAGATTTAACTGTCGACTGCCCTTTGGTCAACTTTCTCTCTTTGGGTGGGGGTTGGGGCTGGATTTCTTCTTTTCAATCAGCTGTTTGGTTCTCTTAGCTTCATTTGTTGCTTGGTTACTTTATCCTAAAGCTCAATGTTTGGATTTAAAATATATTCCAGCAGTTTTTATTCTAACCTCTCTTTTAAGTAATATTTTAAATGGATCATGCTATTAATTTACTTCGTTTTAATGTGAAAAGATTAAACCATCATGTGAAATATAATAAGCTATTTAATTATATTAAGAAATTGAATGTCTCAATTATTTTTTACAAGAGCCATTGGAAGGGCTTGTCTTTTAATTCCTCCTTTCAGGCTAAGGCCAAACGAGTTTCAATTCTTATAGACAATTCAGTTATTTTCATTCAACATCATGTAGTATCTGATACCAATGGCATTTTGTTATTGTCTCAGGGAAATTAGATAATAAATTAATGGTTATTGCTAATTTGCATGCCCCAAATATAGATGATCCAGGTTTCTTTTGAACACTTTTTTTTTGTTTTTACCAGATTTAAGTCTGCATTCTCTGGTTTTTGGAGGAGAATTCAACTGTTGTTTAGATCCTGTTTTGGATCACTCATCTTTCAAACAATTGACTTTTAGTAGCTCTGCCTTCTTTATCCAATTTTTATAATGAAACGTGATATTGTTGATATTTGGCACTTTTTGTATCCAACAGATAAACAGTACTCATTTTTCTCATGTTCTTCATACGTATTCCAGGATTGACTTTTTTTTGTTGATAGTCAATTGTTTCCATTGGTTTGATCCTATGAATATAAAGAAATTGTTGTTTCAGATCATGCTCCTGTGTTTCTATCTTTAAATCTTCAGGGTGTGTCCAAAATAAACAGATTTTGGCATTTTTATCCAACTCTGTTAACAGATAATTTTGAAGAGAATATGCTAGAAGACACTTCTAGTCTCATTTTATGGGATACTTTTAAGGCTTATATTAGAGGACAAATTATTTATTTTACCGCAAGTGTTAAGAAAAAAGCTAATAAGGAGAGAATTGAATTAGCCAATCTGTTGAAACAATTAGACCAAAAATATACTTTGGCTCCAGATCCTGTTTTATATAAAAGACATGTTGCAATTAAAACTAAATACGATCTGCTTTTAACATCCAATTGAAACTCAGCTTTAATTGACCCTGCCTGGGTCAGTGGTGGAGGCAGACACACTAGTGAAGTTTAAGAGACTACTAGACAAGTATATGGAGCAATTTAAGGTGGGGGGTTATATGTGAGGCAGGGTTTGAGGGTCAGTACAACATTGTGGGCCGAAGGGCCTGTAATGTGCTGTACTATTCTATGTTCTATACTTAAAGCCAAATTAAAGAAATTTGTAAAGCTAATGGTGATAAAAACAACTAATCATTTAGAAGTAAATGATACTTTGAGAATTCTATTCTAAACTTTTTTAGTTCTAATCCTCCTAAAGATAATACTGTAATGAATAATTTCTTAGTTCAAAAACATTCCTACACTTTCTGATCTGATGATAACAGAAAATTGCTGGATCAACCCATTTCTTATGAGGAAATTGCTGAGGTTCTTCACTCTTTGCACTCGGGGAAGGCCCCGGGTCCTGATGGATTTTCTGGAGAGTTTTATAAAGCTTTTTCCTCTTTGCTTGTATCTCACTTATATTCAGTCCTCCCGGATTCTTTTAAATGAGGTAGGTTGCCACAATCTTTTTATGAAGCCTCTATTTTGCATATTCTTAAAAAGAATAAGGATCCAACTGTATGTTCTTCTTATAGACCAATTTCCTTACTGAATGTTGATACTAAAATTTTATCTATACTTTTGGCTCATTGGATTGAAAATATTTTGCCAACTATTATTTCTGATGACCAGACTGGATTTATCAAAAATTGATACTCCCACTTTAATATTTGTAATTTACTGAATGTTATTTATTCTCCTTCTAATGAGATATCAGGATGTGTGATATTATTAGATGCTGAGAAAGTCTTTGGTTGGGTTGAATGGAATTATTTATTTAAACTTTAGAAAAATTAAACTTTGGACCCAATTTTTTTTGTAATTCAAATTTTTATTTTTATTCTCATTTTACAAAGCAGCACAGCATAACAGAGCAGATACAGTACAGCATATTTACACGGCCATCCTATGATAGGAAAACATATAAAACTAAGAAGCAGAAAAAACCTCTAATTTAAGTTCAAATTAACATACAACTGTTACGTAACCTCGTAACCAGGTAACTTACCAGCAAAGATAGCGGGATCAGCTGAGTCGGATGCTACTATTTTCAAACGTTTTATTCAAAAAGGGGCACAAACGTATGGTTAATACAAAACATTCAAAACACAAGCTCGATTGTCATCTAGGGGTAATGTAGATTTTATATCGTTCGTTGGATATCTAAAAGTCTTTTAGATCACGGCAGTTTCACTTAGTTGCCGGCGGAAGTGTCGCGTTGGTGCACTTTTGTTAGAAAGACAGAGAGAGGGATTTAAGAGTTTACCCGATCAGGTTTCCAACCTGGAGTAGTTCAGTTTGTCGGAGCCTCGTTGGGGAATGAACGCTCATCGGTGGCCTTCCCCTGTAGTTAGGCCATCTTCCGTGGTGAAGTCGCCAATCCCAGGCAAGGGAAGGACGTACACGACCCCACCACCGGCTGTAGCTATTAAAACGCTGTCGCAGGATTTCTAGCGTTTCTCCTTCGTGTGTTTCCTTGGTGCGTCTGAGGGTTGTCCCCCCCCCCTCAGACCCTCCTTTATACTTCTTCACGGGATCGCAGGTGTCAATCAGGTTGCAGGTGATGCGATCTCTCTCTCAACCAGCCCACTTTGTCCGAGGGCTTTTCACGTGGTCTCCATGAGACAATAGTCAATGTCGCCTTTATTCTGCTTCTCGGGAGAACGTGGTCTTCCACACGTCTCCCTCTCTCTCTCCCATTTCCTGTGTCTATTCAGCACGTCTCTCCCACTCTTGGGTCAGTTGACCCCCCCCCTTGACTAGGGCTCTTGCGATTCTCACAAAGGAGGGGGCCGAGGTCATAACACAACCAAAATCGATTCCATGCATCTTGCACTTTTCCCTCACTGTTAATTCTTCCCAACATATGTTCATATGATGAAATCTTAACCATTTCCTCAGTCCATTCCCTCACAGTGGGACATCTGTTTTTTTTTCCAGTTTTGCAATATAATTCTTACAGCTGTGATGAGACCCACCTTTAAGTTTCAGTTTCTTACTAACTCTCAGAATTCTAAACCTTTTAAATTTCAACATGGAACTAGACAATGTTGTCCTATGAGTCCTTTGCTTTTTGATTTTGTCTTTGAACCTCTAGCTATTGCTTTCCAGGAAACTAGTGATATCACTGGTATTTTAAGGAGGGGTATCATCTACAAAGTTTTGCTTTATGCTGATGAACTTGTGCTCTACATTTGTAATGTGGAGTCTTCTGAGAATGTGAAGAGGGTAAGGGGTACATGTAGAAGGGGTGGGTGAGGGGTAAGTGTAGCAAAATACGTAGACAGGACCAGTGAGAGGATACGTTATTGGGGAAGTAGCTAAGATAAGATTCCAGATAACAGGTGGTAACCACAAAGAAAAGGGAACCTGTGACCACAAGACAGGGTGTTTGGCAAAGTATTTTGAGCTATATACCTATTTTGAGTGTTTTGCTTGCGTCCATACCCATTCCGAGTATTACGCTTGTGCCTATGCTTATTCTGAGTATTTCGCGTGCTTAGCTATGCAATAGCCAATCAATTGATGAATTCGAATGGGTAACCATATTTGTGAATGTAGTACCCTGCTTTTGGGTATAAGTATGACCTTCATAAACCGACAAATTGGGATTTGGCTACCTTATGCCCGAAGTGCGTGGGGCTGCGAACTCCTCTCTGAATAAAAACCGTTTCAGAGGTAATTTCATGTCTCTGGTGTTTTTCCTCAACTGAGCAGGTTAATAATTTCAGGTTGACACTTCTGTACCTTCCTACTTTCTTTACTCTACTTTAGTCAGTTTTCAGGATATAAATTTAACTTTCGTAAGAGTGAACTTTTTTCCTATGAATAATTTGGTATTAGTTAATACTAACTTTCCTTTTAAATTTGTACTTACTTGGGTGGAACAATTAGTAGGAATTATAAATTCCTTTTTAAAGAATTTTTTTTTTACAATTCTGAATCATGTTAAGAAGGAACTATCAAATTGGTCAGCCCTCTCTCTATCATTGATTGACTGAATTAATTCTATTATAATTAATAGTTTGCCTTTTTTTAAATATTTATTTCAGGCCATACCTGCTTTTATTCCTAAATCCTTTTTTGATTCTCTGGATTCTATTGTATCTTCTTATGTATGGAAAAATAAGATTTCGATTAAATAAAGTTCATCTTCAAAAAGCTGAAAAGAGTGGAGGTTTGACCTTGCCCAATTTTATGTTTTATTTCTGGGCAGTCAATATATGCAATCTTATGTTTTGGTTACATTATATTAATCGAGAGGACTGTCAGGTCCGGATTTCTTTAGAAGACCTTACCTTCCCCAGTCGACCAGGTATTGGAGGCCCCTGCTCCAATGGCGCATGCTGGGTGGTAGTTGATAATTCGGGCGGGTGGAGGGGTTTCGGTCGGAGGACACAAGGGACTGACGGAAACTGGTTTTAATTGGGAAACATGAAAAATAGGGTGGATGTGCATAGACCCAGGTAGCTTAAGTTGGACTGCTGTGGGGTTGATGATACTTTAGATTTTGAAAAGGTGCAAGAAGCGAGGGATGAGTTTCATAGGGACGTTTTGGAGAGGACTGTCTTTGGACAAGAGCCGCACCTTCTGCCCAGATTGATATTCAGGCCCCAGAGTCCGACGATGATTGGCAATCCTCTGGTTGCAATCAGCTGATCGGAGCAGGGCTATGTGTGTGTGTCCTACTACGATCCAGCAACAATGAATATATAATTGAGACAGGTTTTTTTAAAATAACAAATAAAACATTTATTAAACACAGCTAAAAAACCCAAAAGTAAAGAAACAACTTAACCAGAAATCAACTGCTATACAGCAGCTTGAACAGTTCTTAAAGCAAGAAATGCAAAATCAGTTCTTTAGTATTGAAAAAAAAGTACAAAATGACTTAGTCATTTAGGAGAGACTTTCCTTGGAGTAATTAAATCCTCTTTCATGACGTTACTGCTGATCCCAGCCAAAGTATGCTTTGCCGAGGGACTACGGTTGAAGGAAATAAAACGGTTTAAAGGCACTGACCTCTCCTTGGCGAAACTTTGTGTCCAACTCTTTGCTTTCAGAAATGAAAGAGTTAACTTGGACACAAGTTACTAATTCTTTGCATGAAGATTAAATAAGGTCAAACCTGCTTTACAACCGACAACACCAACTTTCCTCGATTCTTCCAGCTTCCCAAACTTTGATAAATCTTTACTCTCCAATTGGACTGAACTGGCAGTATTATAGCAAAACTGCAGGCAATAACCTTTGAGACTTAAGGCAGAAAGTAAAACTCCACTTTAAAACAAAACTGCGTCACTGGCGAATTCATCCACGAACTGCCCTGCGTCACAGGGAGGTGTTTTCCTTTTATACCCTGTTGAAAAAAAAACTATCACATGACCTTTCACTGGCAGGAAAATTACGTCACTCCACCATCATAAGACCATTACATCATGCCCAGCATAGCTTCAATTACATCATGGTCATGTGACAGGCACAAAATACCCACGGGTACATAACACCTCCCTCCAAAAAAAATTTTTGGTCTGTCATGAACAAAATTTTAACAATTAATTATTTACGAGAAGAAATACAAATGTATAAACTTTACAATATACACAGTATACATAGTATTATCATACTGTCATGGTTCAGATCGGTTTCCCTTTAAATTTAGTTAGGTTGCGATCCGGACCATTGACTCCTTGTTCGGTCTAATTGCATTTCACATGTCTCTCGAACTTGGCAATCAAGGTAATCTACCCTCGACCCGAACCAGCAACTCATAAGCGCCTCGCTTTAGCAGTTCAGCGCGTGAGCATTAAAGAAGCCTTTACAAGTTGCCGCCGCTACGACAAGCCAGAGCGATCCAGCCCGCATCGAAGAACCAGCAATTCACCTTCGATCACCAGAGTAGGTTGGGGCGAGGTCAATCTCCCAGGGGTGAGTTGAAGGCAGAGTCCTGACTCAATGTTTATGTCCCTTCTCTGTGTCTACCCCTCGAAGAGTCTCGGCTCGGTGCCTGAGCGGAAGGCGGAGTCCTGACTTGATGTTCCTGTCTGTTGTCCATGTTTACCCTCTGAAGAAGTCCCGGCTCGGTGCCTGAGTGGAAGGCAGAGTCCTGACTTGAAGTTCCTGTCCGCGGCTGTCCATGTTCCACCTGTCCGAGTCCATGGTCCACGACTGTCCATGTTCCACCTGTCCGAGTCCAAGGTCCGTGGCTGACCGTGTTCCTGCTGTCCAAGCCATGATCGTGGCAATCCCCGTTCCCTGTTTCTAAATCCCAGGTCCATGGCAATTCTAGTCCCTAGTCTGAGGTTCATGTTCCTTTGTCCTCAATTTTCCGATCTTCTGTATAACTAGCAATAAACACTATTTTATTGTACCTGAGAAAGAAATGTTTGTGTCCTGCATGTGGGTCCTCTCCCAGCACCCCTGTCCCCACACCGTGCCACATACAGCATCTTACAACTTACTATACATCAGGAGTGTTACAAAGGTTAAAATATCACTCCATAAAAATTACCTTGTACTTTCAACATCGAGATAGACAATCAGCAATCACATTATCTTTGCCTTTAATACGAGTTATCAAAATACGGTACTCCTGTAACATTAACCTCTAATTTAATAACCTTCTATTTTTGTTTTTCATCTTACTCAGAAACACTAACTGATTATGGTCGGCGTAGACTATGAGTGGCTTTTGAGTTGTACCAACATAAACATAAGGCCAAAACAAGAGATAACAATTCCTTTTCTATTGTCGAATAGTTTCTTTGATGCTCATTAAATTTCTTAGAAAGGTAAGGTACTGGATGATCAACCTCATCACCCTCATCCCTTTGCATTAATACTGCTCCTGTAGCCTCATCGCTAACATCTACACCTAATGAAAAAGGTTTTTCAGAGTCAGGTGCCTTGAGCACAGGTTGTTGACATATCATAGTTTTCAATTTTTCAAATGCTTCTTGACAAGGCACTATCCACACAAACTTTTCATTCTTCTTCAAGAGGTTAGTTAATGGAAGGGCCACATTAGCTAAATTCTTACAAAAATTTCGGTAATATCCTACTATTCCCAGGAATCTTCTGAGAGATTTTTCCCCAGTTGGAGTTGGAATCTCTAAAATTGCCCGAACTTTTGCCTGAACAGGAGCAACCTTACCTTGACCCACAACATAACCAAGGTAAGTTACAGTGTCATGTCCGAATTCACTTTTAGCTGAGTTAATAGTTAAGTTAGCTTTTGAAAGCCTTTCAAATATTTTCTCCACTGCAGTAATGTGTGCTCCCCAAGTATCATTTCCTGTCACTAAATCATCAATATCAGCATCTGTGTCCTTTAATCCCTGAATCAGAGTTAATCATCCACTGGAAAGTACCTGGGGCATTCTTCATCCCGAATGGAAGAACATTATATTCATATAACCCAGATGGAGTTACAAATGCAGAAATCTCTACCTCTATCTGTTAATGGAAAACACCAATACCTTTTCAATAAATCAAACTTTGTAAGGAACTTTGCTTTTCCAACTTCATCTACACAATCATCTACTCTAGGAATTGGATATGCATCTGTTTTCAACACAGCATTCACCTTGCTGTAGTCCGTACAAAACCTAATACTATCTGACCTAGGCACCATAACATAAGGTGAACTCCAACTTGAGTTAGAAGGTCAAATAATATTATTCTCTAACATATTTAACTTTCTCAGCAAGTTCACATTTTTCCATGTTCATCCTATATGGATGTTGTTTAATGGGTTTGGCATCTCCAACGTCTACATCATGTGAAGCTACTGTGGTTCTTCTAGGAACATCTGGAAATAAATCCTTATATTTAAAAATTAATTGCTTCATCTGCTGCCTCTGATCTGGCTGTAAATGCGCTAATTTTTCATCAATATCTTCCAGAATGGTTGAGTTTGGTAATCTGACAGAAACAATGTTGGGTTTAGAATGAGTTTCAGATGAATCATCCATTATGTTCCTAGTGAGATCAGACTCATTATTATTGACCACAACAGTCACAGTAGCAGACTGTTCCTCATAATATGGTTTTATCATATTTATATGGCAAAGTTGAGTTGGCCTTCTATGATCTGGAGTTTTTAATCATGTAATCCATTTCATTAATTTTAGACACAATTTCATTAGGACCATGACATTTAGCTTGTAAAGGATTTGTTTGCACTGGGAAAAGAACCAGCACCTTATCTCCAGGCTTAAATGTCCTCATCCTAGCTTCTTTATCGTACCAGCTTTTCATTTTCTCCTGAGCCAATTTTAAATTTTCCCTGGCTAAACTACAAGCTTTTTGTAATTGGACCTTAATTTTTAAAACATAGTCCAACAAATTAGAGTGTACCTCTTTATTAATCTATTGTTCTTTTAATAAAGCTAAAGGTCCTCTAACTCTATGCCCAAATACAAGTTCAAATGGACTGAAACCTAATGATTCCTGTACCAACTTCCTTACTGCAAATAGAAGTGTATACCTTCATCCCAATCATTTTCATTTTCCACACAATATGTCCTAATCATAGTCTTGAAGGTAGAATGAAACCTCTCCAAGTTACCTTGCAATTCTGGATGATATGCAGACGAAGTGATTTGCTTAGTGCCCAATTTATAAACTATCTGTTGAAACAATCCAGACATAAAATTACTGCCTTGATCAGATTGTATTTCCTTGGGCAATCCAAAATAAGTAAAGAATTTTATTAAGAGCCTTTATTACAGTTTTAGTTGCTATATTCCTAAGTGGCACTGCATCTGGAAACCTAGACACAGTGCACATGATAGTCAGCAAGTACTGATTACCAGTTTTTGTTTTTGGTAATGGACCTTACACAATCTATAATAATTTTAGAAAATAGTTCACTGAATGCTGGAATAGTTTGCAGTGAAGCTACTGGAGTAAATTGATTTGGTTTACTCACAATTTGGCAAGTGTGACACGTTCTGCAAAATGTCACCACATCTTTTCTCAAACCAGGCCAGTAAAAATGTTTTAAAATCTTGTCCACAGTTTTCCTTACCCCTTGATGTCCACCTATGGGCACACTATGGGCTAAAGTTAAAATCTCATTTTGATAAACTTTAGAAACAACTACCTGGTGAACAACATTCCATTCATTACTTGTAGGAATTGTAGATGATCTCCACTTCCTCATCAATACTCCTTTCTCAAAATAATATCCAACTGGCACCTTATCAATTTCACCATCTGGAAGAGCTTGTTCTTTTAATTTGATAATCTCAAGGTCTCTACTCTGCTCTGCTATCATCTCCTTCTGAGACAGAGATAAATCTTCATAGTCAGACTTACTCCAAGAATCTTGTTCAAACAATGAATGTAAGAAAATTTCTGACACATCCTGAAAACTCGAATCCTGAATTGAACAATCATGGGTAACAACCTCATTCTGCACATCAATCTTTTTAGCCATAGCTCAAGTTACAACACAGGAAGAATCTGTGTTAGAATCCATCCGTGATTCCTCTGACTTTATTGTCAAATGCCTCTCAGGAAAAGCTTGTCCACCTGCCAAATCATTTCCTAACAATAAAGAAATATCCTATACATGTAAGCTAGGTTATAGTCCTACTTTAACAACTCCTGTAACTAACCCTGACCTTAAATTTACTTTATGCAAATGTACAGGCATAAGGGCACTCCCAACACCTCGTATATAATTTACCTCATTAGTGTCAGACTCTTCATTAAACTTTAACACACTGTCTAACATCAGTGATTGAGAAGCTCCAGTATCCCGAAGGATTTTTATTGGCACTGGAATAGATCCTTCTTTCAAGGATACAAACACTTATAATTATAAAATGATCATATCCCTTCTTAACTTGGTTAGACTAACAAAACTTCATTTGTGTTTATCAAACCCTGTGAATTTACAGGTGTTTCAGTATGTTGCACACAAGCATCTGGGACTGCTTCCTTTCTTCATTCAGAAACAATTTGCTATTACATGATCAGGTTTCTTACAATAATTACAAATGGGACCATACTGTCTTTCCTACATAGGTTTTCCTTCCTCCTTACCTTTCTCATTAACTTCTGTTTAATTTCTGATTTACCTTGAGTCTGTGTTATTTTTCCTTTTAAAAGTTCTGCCCTGAGGAAACTTATTCTTATGGATTAAAGCATACTCATCAGCTAATTTAGCAGAGTCCTGCAATGTAGCAGTGTCTCTCTTATTTAAGTAGGTCTTTATTTCAACAGGAATGCTCCTTTTAAATTTCTCCATTAAAATCAGCTCTTTCAATTTATTATAGCCCCATTTACATTTTTAGAGGAAACCCATCTCTCAAAACACACAGCTTTATCGTAGGCAAATTCCACATACGTTTTCTCCACAGATTTCTTCAAATTTCTGAATCTTTCTCTATATGCATCCGAAACTAACTCATACGCCTTCAATATGTGCAGTTTCACAGTATCATAATCAAGTGCTTGCTCAGCAGTTAAAGCTGTATAAACCTGTTGTGCATTTCCCTTAATTACACTCTGTAACACTGACCATTTCTCTGTCGGCCACTCTGAAATCAGAGCTATACTTTCAAAGTGTTGAAAATATTTCTCTACTTCTGTCTCTCAAAAAGGAGGGACCAATTTAATTTCCTGACTAACAAGCGTTTTTCTAGAACCAGGAGACTGATTGTCGGACCTTAATTCTGAAATCACAAATTCAAATGCCCTCTTTTTATTTTCAGCTTCTAACCTACAATGCTCCAAGTCTGCTTTACTTTGTTCTAACTTCATTTGTTGGATTGTAACTGCATCTCTAGAGTACTTATTGGAAACATGTCTAAAATCGACTCAATCACCCTAATCTGCATAGTGTAATGCAATTTTTCTCTGAATTACAGGCTTTGTTGTAGTTCTCGAAATACCTTTAAGTTCCAACCTACTAGCAATCGCAGATACATCACTCTTTTTTGCTTTCACTAATAACTCCACGTCTGCCAATGCCAGGAAATCATCAATATTCATTGCTGCCAAATACCATTCAAGCCAATCAAACAAAAGAATCGGGTATTCCCCTTTTCCAAAATACTGATCGAAAATTAGACAAGCATTTTAAACTCAAATGGTTCATCCCACGAGCCCCCAATTGTTACAAATCAGCAACAATGAATATATAATTGAGGCAGGTTTTTTATAACAAATAAAACATTTATTAAACACTGCTAAAAAAAAACCAACAGTAAACAAATGACTAACTTAACTGAAGTTGACTGCTATACAACAGCTCGAACAGTTCTTAAAGCAGGAAATGCAAAATCAGTTCTTTAAAGTAGTATTGAAAAAAAAAGTCCAAAATGATTTAGTCAGGAGAAACTTTCCTTGGAGTAATTAAATCCTCTTTCATGACGTTACTGCTGATCCCAGCTGAAGTATGCTTTGCTGAGGGATTTACTGTTGAAGGAAATAAAACGGCTTAAAGGCACTGACCTTTCCTTGGTGAAGCTCTGCATCCAACTCTTCTGCTTTCAGAAATGCAGCAGTTAACTTGGACACAAGTTACTAATTCCTTGCACGATGATTAAATAAGGTCAAACCTGCTTTACAGCCGACACCAACTTTCCTTGATTCTTCCCGAACTTCAATAAATCTTCACTCTGACTGGATTGAACTGGCAGTATTGTAGCAAAACTGCCAGCAATAACCTTTGAGACTTAAGGCAGAAAGTAAAACCCCACTTTAAAACAAAACTGTGTCATAGCATCAAATACACAGCAAAATAGAGTCACTGGCGATTTCAACCATGAACTGCCCTGCATCACAGGGAGGGGTTCTCCTTCTATACCCTGTTGAAAAAAACTTTCACATGACCTCTCACTGGCGGGAAAATTACGTCACTCCACCATCACAAGACCATTACATCATGCCCCGCATAGCCTCAATTACATCATGGTCATGTGACAGGCACAAGATACCCACGGGTACTTGACAGTCCTCCCAAACCTTGCGGCACCGATCGATATGGGCCTGAGAAGACGGCACCGCAATCTCTTCTTGAGCGGGGAACAGCGGGGATTGGAACCAATAGATCATTCAAAAGGAGATCTTCCGGTGGCAGTACTAACCAGAGAGTTGTGGGCGTACTCTACCCACGCGAGGTGGTCAGTCCAGGTAGATGGGTTGTTGGTTGTTATTCAATGCAGTGCCGCCTCCAAATCCTGGCTGACCCGTTCCGTTTCCCCATTCGTTTGTGGATGGAAGCCGGATGACAGGCTAACAGAGGCACCCAGGGCTTGACTGAAGAGACGAATTGGGTACCCCGATCGGAAATGATGTCCGCAGGAATTCCGTGGAGGCGGAAGACATGACGGACGAGAAGGTCTGCGGTCTCCTGAGCAGAAGGGAGATTAGGGAGGGCTACAAAGTGCGCCGTCTTGCAGAACCGGTCTACCACAGTGAGTACGGTGGTGTTTCCATGTGAACGGGGTAGACCGGTGACGAAATCTAGGGCTATGTGCGACCAAGGACAGGTAAGGGACGAAGTAATCCAGGTGGTGGAAGGTTTTTCCGCGGGCAAATAACGGAACATGCAGAGACATGGGAACAGGTATCCGCCTCCATGGAAGGTCACCAAAAGTGTCTTTTCAGGAGAGACAGTGTCCGATCACCCCCGGGGTGGCAGGCAAACTGAGATGTTTGCCCCCACTGGAGAACCTGAGACCCGACGGAATCGGGCGCAAAAAGGCTATCGGCGGGTCCGTTGCCGGGGTCTGGGTCATCCCCTTGGGCCTCTTTTACTCTGGACTCGATCTCCCAAGTGACGCCTGCCACCACACAGGATGGTGGGAGGATGGTCTCAGGGCTGGAAGTGGCCTCCTTTGAATTGTATTGGTGGGAGAGCGCATCAGGTTTCCCGTTCACAGTAAGTGAGAGAAAACTTGAATCGACCAAAAAGTAATTCCCAACGGGCCTGACGGGAGTTCAAACGTTTGGCAGTCTGAATATATCCGATGTGTTTATGATCAATCCAAACAATAAACGGGTGTTCCGTCTCCTCCAGCCAGCGCCTCCTTCCTTCCAACGCCAGTTTGACTGTCTGTAGCTCCCAATTCCTCACGTCGTAATTCCGTTCGGCGGGGGACAGCCGGCCAGAAAAGAAGGCACAGGGATGGGGCGCCGCCACCGAAACCGTAATCCCTGATAAAGCGGCGATAGAAGTTTGCAAAACCAAAAAACTGCTGAAGTTGCTTGCGGGTCGTGGGTCCGAGCCATTCTTCCGCCGCCCGGATCTGCCCTCACTTGCCCGCTCTCGATGATGTAGCCCAGGAAACTGACCAAGGAGACGTGGAATTCACACTTCTCTGCCTTCACGAATAATTTGTTCTTCCACAGTCTCTGTAGGACTAGACGGACATGATGAATGTGTTTCTGTAGGCTGCTGGAAAATATTAAGATGTCATCTAGATAGACAAGCACAAAGCGGTTAATAAAGTCCATCAGCACGTCATTGATTAGGGTTTGAAAAATGGCGGGGGGTTGGAGAGGCCAAACGGCATGACCAAGTATGCCAAGTGGCCTAATGGTGTATTAAATGTTGTCTTACACTCGTCTCACTCCCTTATCCTAACTACATGGTAGGTGCTAAGAAGGTCCAGCTTTGCGAAGATGGTGGCTCTGTGAAGTGGTTCAAATGCCAAGTTAATGAGGGGGCAGTGGGTACTTGTTTTTAATCGTTATGTTGTTAAGACCTCGGTAATTGATACAGGGACGAAGCGACCCATCCTTTTTCTCTACAAAGAAGAAACCGGATCCCACCAGAGAGGAAGTGTGTCAAATAATGCCTAATGTATTTCTCCATGGCTTCTCTCTCAGGTCGGGACAAGTTATACAGATAACTGGTGGGTAAGTTGGCCCCATGGAGAAGGTCGATAGCGCAATCATACGGGCGGTGTGCAGGCAGGGAAAGGGCCCGATGTTTGCTGGATATTTTTCCCACGTTATGGTATTCTGCGGGAACTCTGGACAAGTCGAGGGTTTCCAAGACAGGCAAGGTCGCTGTAGCCTCCCTAGAGGATAGAGCCGACTGCAGACAGGTGGCATGACAAAATGGGCTCCAGCTGGCTATCCTCCCAGTCGACCAGCCGATGTGGGGGTTGTGGTGGTTCAACCAGGGGTATCCCAGAACTATAGGGGCTTGAGGAGAATGGATGAGATTAAATCGTACCTGCTCTCGATGGTTATCGGACAGAATCAAGGTCAGGGGTGGCATACAGTGGGTGACCCGAGCCAGAAGTTTTCCGTCCAGAGCCTGGGCTTCCAGAGGGGTACTTAACAGTTCCCGAGGAATTACAACCCGGGAGGCTATGTCTTCTTCCGACAGATTTCCCTCGGCCCCGGAATCCACCAAGGCAAATAGGGACAGGGACTGTTCGTGATAGTTCACGGTAGCCTGGATCTGCATCTGGGTGTGGGAGACTGAAGGGAGTGTCGACTGGCTCACCAGGATACCCCTTTCTACTGATGAGCCCTCCCTTTTGGAGGAAGAGGACAGGTATCACGGAAGTGTCCAGGCTGGCCGCAGTAGTAACAATCGCCAGCTCTCTGTCTCCGGAGTCGTTCAGCAGGGGAAAGACGGTTCCGTCCCAGCTGCATCGGCTCTTCCCCCAGGGTAGTGGAAGAGGTCGGAGCAGGAGCGGCCGGGGATGGGATGCTGGCCGAATATGGTAAGCTGGGCCGTGGGATGACCCGTGGAGCAGGGTGACCAGTCTTTTGCATCAAAAGCTCTCGAAGTCGATTATCTAGTATGGTGGATAGAGAGACCAAAGAGTCCAGGCTGTCCTCGTCATCCCTCGCTGCCCATTCATCTTTTTTCTTGTCTGAGAGACCCTGACAAAACACTTCCTTGTCATTCCATCCGGATTCGTCCTCTAATGTTCGGAACTCTCTGGCGCATTCTGCAATGCTTTGCGAACCCTGACAGAGTTAGCAGGTGCTTAGCGGCGTCCTTACCGCAAATGGGCTGTTCAAAAACCTTCCTCATTTCGGAGACGGAGGAACAGACCTCTGGCCGGTTGATCCAGATCGCGGTGGCCCATGCTGAGGCATCCCCTTGTAACAGCCCCATGATATACGCAATTGTTGACCTATCCGAGATGTACGTACATGGCTGTTGCCCAAAAAACAGAGCATTGTAGTAAGAAAGCTTCACATTTCCCTCGGTCCCCAGCCTAGGGAACCTGTTCGGGTACGTACGGCTCTTGAGGTAATTGTGTTGCCGACCCAAGGGGCATAGCCATCCCAGAGGGTGAGGTTTGGTCAGACTGGGTTCTTGGAAGGAACGGAGTAAGGGGAGTGGATACCCAGTCAGCCTGCTCACTGACTTCCTTTACATCCTCGGACAGGGCACGAAGATCTTTCATGACTTCTGAGCAGTTCATCATGTGTGCCAGGTAGGGAGCCCTGGCTGATGAGGGCTTGTTGTACGGGGTCCGTGTCCACTGGTTTCACTCTTGGCCAGTTCGTTCTGTTGCATGGGAGTGACAGTCGCGAACGTAGAACAGGTATCATATAACCATAGAACAATTACAGCACGGAAACAGGCCATCTCGGCCCTTCTAGTCCGTGCTGAACGCTTACTGTCACCCAGTCCCACCGACCTGCACTCAGCCCATAACCCTCCATTCCTTTCCTGTCCATATACCTATACAATTTTACTTTAAATGACAATACCGAACCTGCCTCTACCACTTCTACTGGAAGCTCGTTCCACACAGCTACCACTCTCTTAGTAAAGAAATTCCCCCTGGTGTTACCCGTAAATTTTTGCCCCCTAACTCTCAACTCATGTCCACTTGAGTGAATATCCCCTACTCTCAATGGAAAAAGCCTATCCACGTCAACTCGATCTATCCCCCACAATTTTAAATACCTCCATCAAGTCCCCCCTTAGCCTTCTACGCTCCAAAGAATAAAGACCTAACCTGAAAACACCGGGAAATCTGCAAATGCTGGAAATTCAAATAACGCACACAAAATGCTGGTGGAACACAGCAGGCCAGGCAGCATCTATAGGAAGAAGCACTGTCGGCATTTCGAGCTGAGACCCTTCGTCAGGACTTGTTCAACTAACTTGTTCAAACTTTCCCTATAACTCAGGTGCTGAAACCCAGATAACGTTCTAGTAAATCTCCTCTGTACTCTCTCTATTTTCTTGACATCTTTCCTATAATTTGGTGACAGAACTGTACACAATACTCCAAATTTGGCCTTACTATCCTTCTTCTTAGTGAATGCTGAAGAAAAGTAATTGTTCAAAATCTCCCCCATCTCTTTCGGCTCCACACATAGCTGTCCACTCTGATTCTCTAAGGGACCAATTGTATCCCTCACTGTCCTTTTGCTATTAGTATAACTGCAGAAACCCTTCGGATTTATTTTCACCTTACTTGCCAAAGCAACCTCATATCTTTTAGCTTTTCTAATTTCTTTCTTAAGATTCTTCTTACATTCTTTATCTTCCTTGAGCACCTCATTTACTCCATGCTGCCTATATTTATTGTAGATATCTCTCTTTTTGCAAACCAAGTTTCCAATATCCCTTGAAAACCATGGCTCTCTCTCAAACTTTTAACCTTTTCTTTCAACCTAACAGGAACATAAAGATTCTGTACCCTCAAAATTTCACCTTTAAATGACCTCTATTTCTCTATTACATCCTTCCCATAAAACAAGTTGTCCCAATCCACTCCTTCTAAATTCTTCCACATCTCTTCAAAGTTAGCCTTTCTCCAATCAAAAATCTCAACCCTAGGTCCAGTCCTATCTTTCTCCATAATTATGTTGAAAATAATGGCATTGAGATCACTGGACCCAAAGTGCTCCCCAACACATACATCTGTCACCCGACCTATCTCATTCCCTAACAGGAGATCCAACACTGCCCCTTCTCTAGTTGGTACCTCTATGTATTGCTGCAAAAAACTATCCTCCACGCATTTTTCAAACTCCAAACCATTCAGTCTTTTTACAGTATGGGCTTCCCAGACTATGTGTAGAAAATTAAAATATCCCACAATCATAGCCCTGTGCTTATTACGAGTATCTGCTATTTCCTTACAAATTTGCTCTCCAATTCTTGCTCCCCATTAGGTGGTCTATAATACACCCCTATAAGTGTTTCTACACCTTTCCCATTCCTCAATTCCACCCAAGTAGTCTCCCTGGACAAGCCCTCTAATCTATCCTGCCAGAAGACCGTTGTAATATTTTCTCTGACAAGCAATGAATCTTGTCCCTCCGATCCCATCACACCTGAAGCAACGAAATCCAGGAATATTTAGTTGCCAATCACACCTCTCTGGCAACCATGCTTCACTAATAGCTACAACATCATATTTCCAGGTATCAATCCATGCTCTAAGCTCATCCACCTTTCTTACAATGCTCCTAGCATTAAAATAAATACATTTAAGAAATTCTTCACCTCTTACTCTGTTTATCACTAATGGTGCAAACAACTTTACTATCTTTTTTCTTCCTTCTCCCATATATCTGTTCCTACACTCTGGTTCCCCTCCCCCCTCGTATCTACTGTAGTTTAAATCCACTGGAGCCTCTCTAGCAAACCTACCTGCAAGAATATTTGTCCCCCTCCAGTTCAGATTTAAACCATCCCACCTTCCCTGGAAAACTGCCCAATTATCTATAAATCTGAAGCCCTCCCTCCTGAACCATGTCTTCAGCCACTTGTTGATCTGAGCTCTCTTACTAGCTCTATAACTACCTGCACGTAGCACTGGTAGCAATCCGGAGTTTGCTATCCTGGAGGTCATGACCTTTAGCTTGGCACCTAACTCCCTAAACGCACCTTTCAGGACCTCCTCACTCTTCCTAGCTATGTCATTGGTCCCTACATGGACCACGACATCTGGCTGCTCACCCTCCATCTTGAGAATACTGAGAATTCAATCCGAGATATTGCAGACCCTGGCACCAGGGAGGCAACAGACCATCCGGGATTCTCAATCCCTTCCACAGAACATCTTATCTATCCCCCTAACTATCAAATCTGTTATTACTACTACTCTCCTCTTTTCCCTCCTTCCCTTCTGAGCTGAGGGTCCAGTCTCAGTGCCAGAGACGCAACCACTGCAACTTGTCCCTGGTAGGGCATCCCCATCAACAGTATCCAAAATAATAAACTTATTATTGGTGGGAACAGCCACAGGTGTGCTCTGCTCATTCTGTCTATTCCCCTTCCCTCTCCTGAGAGTCACCCAGCTACCTGTCTCCTGACTCTTAGTGGTGACTACCTCCCTGAAACTCCTGTCTATTTCTGCCTCCACCTCCCGAATGATTGGAAGTTCGTCCAGCTCCAGCTTCAGTTCCCTAACTCAGTTTGTCAGGAGCTGCAGCTGGATGCACCTTCTGTAGGTGTAGTCATCAGGGACAGCTGTGCTCGCCCTGACTTCCCACATACTGCAAACGGAGCACTCAACTGCCCTAACTGCTGCCTCCATTACCTACTCCTAAGCTAATCAGATCAACTAAAGGAGCTTACCCGGCCTTACCTGAATGGGAGCAAGATCGTCCTCAGCCTCTACTCGCCAAAGCCTCCCGAGACAAAGCCTTCCTACTTTGTTTCCTGTTACCACATCGCCCACTACTACATCACCCACTCTGTTAATCTGCTCACTTTTTAAATTTTCCTGCTGCCTCACGGGCTGATTTTCATGCACTTGCGCAGTCGTGCCCATTCAAACTGCTGAAGAAATGACCAGGAGAGTCTTTACATGGAGACAAGGTTTACACAGATTATCCAGGGAATGGTACGAAGCTTAGAACTGACAGTCCTAAGGAACCAGAAAACGAGGTTTACTCTCTCTGCAGACAAACATGAACTGGCAGCCCATTGCTGTGACTCCAGGGTTCTTATCCTGCATTCACTGATGAGAACCAGGTGTGTTGTAATTAATGGAACTGGGAACAATTGGAAATCAGACGAGGGGATTATGGCCCAATCAAGGAGATAATAGCAAGATGGGGGATTGCCAGATGGGACCGTGACACAGGGAGGCGTTGGCCGCGGAGTTTATCCAACCCTTAACTTCCCCTGAAAGGCTGGCTTTTGCTTTGTCATCAAGAAGGACGGCAGCCTGAGACCCTGTATTGATTACCGGGATCTTAACAAGATTACCCTTAAAAACTTGGCCTTTTCTCGTTGGAGCAATGGAGGATGAGAGGTGACCTGATAGAGGTGTATAAGATGATGAGAAGCATTGACTTGTGTGTAATCAGAGGCTTTTTCCCAGGGCTGAAATGGCTGCCACAAGAGGACACACATTTAAGGTGCTGGGGAGTAGGTACAGAGGAGATATCAAGGGTGAGTTTTTTACTCAGAGAGTGGTGAGTGCATGGAATGGGCTGCCGGCAATAGTGGTGGAGACGGATACGATAGGGTCTTTTAAGAGACTTTCGGATAGGTACATGGAGCTTAGAAAAATAGAGGGCTATGGGTAAGCCTAGTAATTTCTAAGGTAGGGACATGTTTGGCACAACTTTGTGGGCCGAAGACAATAGACAAAAGACAGTAGGTGCAGGAGTGGGCCATTCGGCCCTTCTAGCCAGCACCGCCATTCACTGTGATCATGGCTGATCATACACAATCAGTACCCCGTTACTGCCCTCTCCCCATATCCCTTGACCCTGCTATCTATAAGAGCTCTATCTAACTCTCTCCTGAAAGCATCCAGAGACTTGGCCTCCACTGCCTTCTGGGGCAGAGCATTCCACATATCCACCACTCTCTGGGTGAAAAAGTTTTTCCGCATCTCTGTTCTAAATGGCCTACCCCTTATTCTTAAACTGTGGCCTCTAGTTCTGGACTCACCCATCATGCTTCCTGCCTCCAGCATGTCCAATCCCTTAATAATCTTATATGTTTCAATCAGATCCCCTCTCATCCTTCTAAATTCAAGTGTATACAAGCCCAGTCACTCCAATCTTTCAACATATGACAGTCCCGCCATTCCGGGAATTAACCTTGTAAACCTATGCTGCACTCCCTCAATAGCAAGAATGTCCTTCCTCAAATTTGGAGACCAAAACTGCACACAATACTCCAGGTGGGGTCTCACAAGGGCCCTGTACAGCTGCAGAAGGACCTCTTTACTCCTATGCTCAGTTCCTCTTGTTATAAAGGCCAGCATGCCATGAGCTTTCTTCACTGCCTGCTGTACCTGCATGCTTGCTTTCATTGACTGATGTACAAGAACACCTAGATCTCATTGTACTTCCCCTTTTCCTAACCTGACTCCATTTAGATAGTAATCTGCCTTCCTGTTCTTGCCACCAAAGTGGATAACCTCACATTTATCCACATTAAACTGCATCTGCCATACATTTGCCCACTCACCTAGCCTATCCAAGTCACCCTGCATTCTTATAACATCCTCCTGACATTTCACACTGCCACCCAGCTTTGTGTCATTGGCAAATTTGCTAATGTTACTTTTAATCCCTTCATCTAAATCATTAATGTATATTGTGAACAGCTTCGGTCCCAGCACCGAACCTTGTGGTACGCCACCGGTCACAGCCTGCCATTCCAAAAGGGACCCGTTAATCAATACTCTTTGTTTTCTGTCAGCCAGCCAATTTTCAATCCATGTCAATACTCTGCCCCCAATACCATGTGCCCTAATTTTGCCCACTAATCTCCTATGTGCCTGTATTGTAGGCCTGTATTGTACTGTAGGTTTTCTATGTTTCTAAATCATTACCACTTACCATTAATTAACTTGGCTTTTGATTCACTGCAAGGAGCCAAGATTTTCACTAAATTCGACCTCTGGAATGCATATAATTTAATTCAGATTCATCAGAATGATGAATAGAAGATGGTATCCAGCACTCCCACCAGGCATTATGAATACCTAGAAGAACATCTGCAGTTGCTGGAAATAAAAATAGCACACAAAATGCAGGAGGAACTCAACAAGCCAGGCAGCATCAATAGAAAAAAGTAAATGGTCGACGTTTCAGGCCGAGACCTTTCATCAAGTCATGTTTACTCTTTTCCACAGATTCTGCCTGGTCTTCTGAGTTCCTCCAGCTACTACTACTACTACGTCGACTCAGGCCTAGGGGGCCAGTGTTGGGCACAATGATGGACTCTCCAGTCTTCCCTCTCCCTCAACAGTGTGTTCAGTTCATCTACATTAGCCACACCGCTATCTTCTAGGAGCGCGTTGACCATAATCTTTGGAGGGCGCCCAGGGTTCATCCTCCCATGCTTGGGCTCCCATGTGATGACTAGGCTGACAGGTAGCTCAGGGTGGTGTAGACAGTGCCCCGCTAGTTGCAGTCTTCTCACCTCGATTTTAGTAGTGAGTATCGGTAGGTCATCATAGAGCTCGACATTTGTCATGTGCTATTGCCAACTCACGTCAAGAGCCATCCGGAGCAATCGTGTATAGCAACCATCTATTGACTTTCACATGGTCTTGGTGAGTGTCCACGTCTCGCATCCGTATGTGAGAATGGACTCTATGACTGCTATGAAGATCCTCTTTTTGAGCCCTCTGGTCAGGTTCAACCTCCAGATTTCCTTCATGTCATTCATAGCCCTCCACGCCAGCACTTTCCGTATCTTTATGTCCTTCTCCAAACTCATCAATCTTGACCTGAGGTACTTGAAGTCTAAGACTTCCTTAATGATATCATTCGTTATGGTCATGAGAGTACCTTCGTCGCAGTTGAACACCATGTATTCTGTCTTTTTAGTGTTTAGGTGAAATCCAACTTTACTGTGCTCAATTTCCACTTTTTTCAGTAGCTGCTGTGCTTCCTCAATCTGGTCAGAGCTATACAATCGGTATACAATGGTCAGAAAGCAGGACTATGTCATCTGCAAAATCAAGATCTGTGAGCTTAACTGGTCTGAACCTTTTGGTTTGTCCTGGTTTTATGGTAAAACCAAGCTTGTCATGATCTTTGGTAGCTTGATGTAGAGCGTAATCAATGACGATTATAAAGATGCAGGGTGCCAGAGTGTCTCCTTGCAGCACACCAGCTAGGAGCTGGAACACTGCTGTTTCTCTATCTGGTGATACAACTTTCGCCGTGGTCTCAGTATAGCTGGACTCTATTGCTCTCAGTAGTTGGTCTGGCACTCCTCAAGCTTTCAGGATCTTCAGCATTTTACCTCGGTGAATGGAGTCAAAAGCTTTGTGAAGATCAATTAAAGTAAGCACGGCTGGGAGGTTGTTCTTCTTGACTTCCTCGTTGATTCTATGAAGAGCAAGTATTTGCATTACTGTTGTGCACTTCTGCCGAAAACCATTCTGATTGAATCTTAGCTCAGGGTCAATAGTGGTGCAAATCCTCTTCAAGATCATCTGATTGTATAGCTTTGCTAAGATGCAGGTCAAGCTGATATTGCGGTAGTTATCTGTCTTCGTGAGGGATCCAGACTTGGGGACGGGAATAATGTTTGAGAGTGACCACTGTTCTGGTTTGTCACCTTTCATCAGTGCCATATTGCATATGTCCAGCAAGATGTTGTCCAGGTCGCAGTTCTTCAGGACATCTGGTGGTATCCCATCTCCTGCCCTGTTTGAGTGCATATTTGGACTTTCAGTTCTTCAATGGTGAATGGGCCATCATCAATGTCAACTTGCGTTAGTATCGTGGGTATGTCCTCTTCTTCTGTGATCATTGAAGGGCTTCCCAACAGGTTCTTGAAGTGGGTAACCCATGTCCTGACATGGTCTTCTGTTGTTTTACCACTTATTTGACCTGATGGGGACTTTTTCCGTCTGCTAATCTCGCTGACTAGCCGCCATGCTTCTCCACGCTGCTTATCTTCATTAGCAGCCTCCACCTCTCTAATCCTCTCAGCTGGTTCCTCTTCCTTCAGTCGGTCATAGGTGGCAAAGAAATTCTCCTTTGCTGTCTTGAACTTGTCTCTTAGCTCTTCTGTTTTACTCCATCTAAGTTCGACATGACAAGCATTGACCACACTTCTTGCTGCGATGACGTCAGGATGTTTCGAGATCCGGCTCTTTTTGATTTGCTTCACAGTAGGCAGACTCTTTGTTGCATCTGTGTGTGTGTCTATGAGCCATTGATAGCAGTCGGTGGCAGTTTCTTCCTCCTCCCTCTCCAGGGGGCCAAAGCGATTTCTCACTTCCACAGTGTACTGGGCTTGAAGAATAGGTTGTGAGGAGAATGCTTTCCAGTCTATCTTCTCCTTGGGACCTGTGGCTTTGGGTTACTGCAGGCTCAGTCTCACTTGCATTGACACTACTTTGTGGTCAGAACTGATCGAGTTGAAGGTGCTGTGGGCTTCTGTGTTGATCACACAATTAAGCCATTTTGTTCTTACAAAGATGTAGTTGAGTTGTTTCCTGTTGAGGGAGGCTCTGTTTTCGTATGTCCGCCGTTTACCAGCTCGCTTCTTGAATTGTGTGTTGGCGGCAATGAGACTGTATTCCTGGATGAAATCAACTAGGTATTGTCCATTTCTGTTGGTAAAGTCGTGGTATGAGAATGGAACATCTTCTAGTCTGACCTGGGCATTAAAATCGCCGAGCACAGCCAGGAAGTTATGTGCCAGTGTTGAAGTGACAGCTTCGTGAAGTTTACTGTAAAAGGTCTCCACCTCCTTCTCCTCGCTGCAGTCGTGCGGGGAGTAACAGACGATGACAGAGGTCGCCGGGTTTCCGTTGAATTCTGCAGTAAGGATTCCGTCACTGACTGAGACTATGCCCCTCAGTGCCTTCTTCACTTTGAGGTTCAACACCAGCCCTACTCCGCCTTGTGCTGACATCGTCGTCAGCTCTCTCCATGCGGACGAGGTGATGAAGTGCATCCCCTCTACCTCTGTGAACCTTATCTCTTTGTCTGGGTGTACATAATGATGTTCTTGGATCCCCAGGATGGAGAACTCGTAGCTGCTTGCCTGTGATGCCAGCTCTGTGCATCGAGGCAAGAGGCGGATGGTGTTTGCGTTGAAGGTTGAGATGATCGTTTTTACAGCGCAAAAGAGGTGCAGTTCGCTCAGCTCCCTTATCGGACTCCACCCTCCCCGGGGTGGTTTGAGGTTGTGTCTTCATACTGCTTGTCTGGGCCAAGGTCTTGCCACTCCGCAGAGTTCCTGAGCACTCCCGGCTCTGGAAGTATAGGGTTTGCTGGGTTGTCTGTCATAATGCCTTAAAAGGCGCAAAACGAAAGACTGTGTGGTGCAGCACTCCTCACACATGCAGTAGGCGACCATTGAGTCAGAAGGAGTTCATCCGCCCTTTGACAGGTTTTGTTTTCAGTCCTGCTGGGTGCCTACACACCCTCCTCCCTAGTTAACCGAAGTGCACCGGGGGATGTGCTGGTTGAGAGGCTGACAACCCGACCGGAGACAGGTAGTTCTGGGCTACGTGGTACCAGTAGCAAGGCAAGGCCTTGACCTGACCTGTTCCTCCAGCACTCTGAGTGTATTACTATTATTATGAATACATTTGGGCTTGTTGATGCCCCAGCAGTTTCTCATGCATCTGTAATGCCCTGGTTCATTTTTTTTTTACTGTTTCGCTGTTCTGGATTTCATTTGTGCTGTCGGATGCAAGCCACTTGTTTGGGTTGAAGGCAAGAGACAGGAGAATTGTGTGCCACCCCATTAGGATGGCCTGATTAAGAGGAGGTTTCTCTGGTGAGGGACACTAGAGATGGGCTTGGGGCTTGTGTTAAGGAGATGAAGAGAGATGATACTGGAGGGAAGAGGTTGTAGGATTCAACCCAGAGTGGGGCCGTGATTCAACGAAGCCCTGGGTGAGATCGAAGGAGGATCAGTGAAGGGGAAACCGTGAGCTCGAACTTGTGCACATTAGAATGTTTCATTAAAATGAGCCCTTTTCTTGTTTTGTTCTTTCTTTACTAACCCTTTAGTCAAATTAAGAATTATAAAGCTAAATCATTTATTTGTATGCAGTGTACTGTCTGTTATTTCATGGCACCTGTTTGTAACAGGGTAATGAATGGCACAGCATCCACATAAGCATGGGGTTTTGGGGTGGGCTCACCCCTCAATATAACACTTTTGGCGGGGCTGGAGATGGTCTTCCCTAGACTTACACAGCTGAAGGAACCAGAGTGTTTCGTTGTGAGGACTCACCCGGGATTGATTTCTTTGGATGCTCTGTGATTGTCCTGCGCATTGATCCAGTGAGTTGTGTGTTTAAATCTGTGCTAAACTATTGTCCAGTAAAGTGATAAACTGACAGCCAAAGACTTTGTTTTAGTCCAGACTAGCGCCGACATAACAGCAGTGGAACTGTCTGGTACTATTGGGGCCCCGGGAGAGAGGAGACCATTGGCAATCCATACTTACTGGGAGGAGGAGAGTGTAAGAGAGCGGCCGAAACTCAAGTCAAGTCACCCATAGCTGGGGGCGGAGTCTTCAAAGACAAGTTGCTCTTCTTTGTGCAGAGCGAGGGGAATGAGGGGTCTGATTTGGAATGTCTAATGAGTCCCCCGGCAAAGAATGGGTTACAACCCTGGCGAATAAATGGCCCAGTACCCAGGGAGAGGGTCCTAGCTATCGAAAGCTGAGAATGTTCTCTGGGGGGAGGCCCACGCCCAAGCGGGGAAGTAGAGTATGAGACTTGGGCGGAGCAGGTGTTAGATGAGTGGCAGTGCTAATGACGTAAAAAGTTGAGGGTTTGAGAGGGCGGGCTGCTGACGGCTGTAAGAGCCATAAAGGCACAGAAGCCCCTTGCCACTTCTGCAGCCTGCGTGCAAGAAAAGGTGTTTGGCGTGACAGGAAACCCAACGGTGCTCGTGACAGGATTTCAGAACGTGGTTCAGAAGGGGGAGAAGCTTTCTACCTACATTTTTCGACTGGAGAGGCAGCTAAATTGCTTGTGGCTCAGAGGGGGCGATTCAGATGGCTGAGATGGATCAGTTAAGAATGGACCAAATAGAGAAAGGTGCCAAGTCCCAGGCCCTGATTGCTTGGGGTCTTCGACTGTCTCGCAAGACATGCCCCCCTCTCTTGTTTGTTGAGCTGATCAGAGAGTACGAGACGAGGAGAATGTGTCGATTGTGAGAATGGGGCTCCATCTGCAGGGTACAGTCCTCGGTAGTAGCCCCCTGCATTGAAACAATGATAGATAGCCCACCCCGGGGAGTTGTAAAGGAGATTGTGGCAGAGTTGAGAACTGAGATGTCCGGGTTGTTATCAGCCGGTGTGCCCACCTCGATATGATGGAGCTGATCAGGAGGTGGACCCCCTAAAGGAATGGACTACATAGATGGCTGCTAGCAGCAGGGGTCCCACAAGAAGGGGAGCAGCCCCTTGTCTGTTGTAACTGTGCTGAAGAGGGACACTCCCTGTCAAAGCCAATCATGTTGCGTGGCCCGGGGAAATAGCATGAGTGTTGGGAAACCTCAAATTCCCCGCAATGCTTGATGCTGAGGCCCTCTTGATGGATGCTCTGGAAGACCACAAAGAGGAGTAGAGCTTACCTGCTGGGGCACCGGTGAGGCCCGACCTGCAAAAGCCCTCGATTGTACAGTTGAATAGGATGGCAGTGATTGTTAGGAACACTACAAAGACAGAGGTCACCTTCAAGCGGGGCATGCCCCAGTACATCGCGTCCCCATGATGATACGTCTAGTGCCCCTGTGAAACAAGCCAGGGAGAAAATCTCTTTGAAAAAGGGAAAGTTCACTGCTGAGTCATTCAACTTTGGGGACTCCCCGGCACCTGCAGATTGGAAGAAGAGATTAATAGAAATGTTGAAATTGGAAGGTGTCTTTTCTACTGACGAGTTTGATGTGTGTTGTTCGAAGAGCAGTCGCCATTTTCTCCAGGTGACCGAGGACACCCCATTCAGAGAAAGGTCGCGGCAACTGGCCCCTGCGGAGGAGGAAGACATTTGGCACCATTTTTGGAAGCTGAAGGAGGTTGGGATCATCACTGAGTTCAGAGGCGCCTGTGCATCTAATTCCATTCAAATATTCCAGAGACTGCTTAGGCACTTATAATATTGAATTATTCTAAAGATTTTATATTGCACAAAATCAAGAACAGACAACATTGTAGCGTAAGTGCACTAGTGCTCTCTAGATCCACACTCTTATTCCAAGTTAAAGTTGAGTTTATTATCAACGGCACATGTATATGTATGCACAGATGCAGTGGAAAATACTTGCAACATAAAGTCCAATTTACACCTGCTTCATCTTGAGATATCAAAAGGAATTGTGAGGTAAACCCCCCTCACAGGACTGGAAAGGAAGCATGAAAAGAAAATACAAACTGTTTTTTCTATTCACGTGGTGATTGATGCTGTAAGCTCATCTGCCTCACCTTCAATAATCCTTGCATTGAAATAGACACAACCAAAACATTCTTCCAACCATGCTCAACTTTTTGATTTGCATCTGTATGAAGGCTTAACAATGTCTTCCTCCACAACCATTCCACTATCTGTCCTCACATCCCTGCAATTTTATGTTAACCCCAGCCCCCTCCATAGGAGTACAAACAAACCTTCCAGCAAGGATATTATTAGGATATTATTCCCACTCCAGTTTAGGAACAAACTGGTCCATCTCTACAGGTTCCAACATTCCTGTAAGAGACCAATGGTCCAAAAATCTGAAGCCTTCCTTCCTGTACCATCTCCTTAGCCATGTGTTAAGCTGAAAGAGCCATAAGGAGAAAACAGATGAAATATGAAGGTAAGCCAGACAACCATATAAAATAGTTTTCCAAAAGTTGTTACGGATACAGATATATCAAGTGTAAAAGAGGTGAGGGTGTATATAGGAACACTGGAAGATGATGCTGGAGTAGTAGTAATAAGGGACAAAGAAACGGCAGATAAACTTGATCTGTATTTTCCATCAGTCTTCACTGTGAAAGACAACAGTAGTATGCTAGAAATTCAAGTGTATCAGGGGGTAGAAGTGAGTGTAGTTGCTATTATTAATGAGAAGGTACTTGGGAAGCTGAAAGTCTAAAGGTAGATAAATCACCTGGACGAGGTGAACTACACCACACGGTTCTGAAAGAGGTAGCTGAAGAGATTATGAAGGCATTAGTAAGGATCTTTCAAGAATCACTAGATTAAGGAACGGTTCCTACAGATTGGAAAATTGCAAATGTCACTCCACTCTTTAAGAAGGGAGGGAAGTAGATGAAAGGAAATTATAGGCCAGTTATAGGAAATTATTAGCCTGGCTTCAGTGGTAAGTCCATTGTAATAGATGAGGTTTTGGGTTACTTGAAAGTGCATGATAAAATAGGCCAAAGTCAACATGGTTTCCTTAAGGGGTTATCTTATCTGACAAATCTGTTGCAATTCTTTGAGGAAATAACAGGCAGAGAAGAGAAAGGAGTCAGTAGATGTTGTTGACTTGGATGATGACAAAGCCTTTGACTGTTATAAGGTGGGTGCTGGGAGCAGACCCAAATGCAAGACACAGACACTGAAGGACTAGGAACTGGACTGGACTAGAGTTAGGGATGGGACAGGACACAGACTAGGAGCTGGGACAGGAACACAGACTTAGGCTGGGACTTTGGCTAGGAAAGCGGGACCAGGACAAAGAACTGGGAACTAGGAGCCTCGGCTTGGACTCCGAGCCAGAGACTGGACAATGACCCAGAACCTGGGTCTTGACTCAGGCACGAACCCCGGAACTAGGCAAGGACATGATGTGGCTACAGCACTGGACATGGCTTGGGTTCTTTGAGGCTTGGCTGCCGGACTAGACATGGAACTCCTGCACAGGACGAGGCACATAGACAGGACAAGATCCCAAAGCCTTGATTCGATCTTGGGACACCTGAACACGGAGCCTTGGTCTTGCGAGACAGGAACACAGGGACATGGAACACAGAGCCGGGACCCCTCCCTAGGAACAGGACTTAGGGCCGGGGCTCTACAAAAAGTCAGGACCCCTCCTAGGGAGCAGGACGTAAGGCCAGGACTCATACACAGAACACAGGGAGACGGTTCCCAAAACAAGGTAGCAGCAAATGGCCAGACTTACCTAGTGAAGGCGTGGACACAGAGATGGTTCCCAACACAAGGAAACAGCCAGACCTACCTAGCAAAGGCATGGACACAACCACAGCTTCAAACAACAATAGACAGTTCCTTATCTAGACACAGCAAGACTCCAGTCTTCCTCCGGCGGTAGAACTTGACAGCAATACAGGCAAGGTTGCAGGCAAAGGCCTCAGGAGGAAGGTGAAGGAAACAGTCCAACAAATGGAGCTTCTTCTTCTTCCTTGGGTTTTTACGGCAGTTGGCATCCACACTGTTGCATTACTGCCATCTTCAGGATTTACTGCCCTCACTGTCCATTCACTTTACTGCCTAAAGTTGTCTTTCCAGTCCTGTCGCCCTTAAAAAACTAAACAACCATTTCCTCCCCGATCACTCTCCCCACATTCCAACAAACCTTTAACACTGTTCTATACCAGTCCTATTTTGCGTAATTGTTGTAGCATTTGTTGTCTTTCCTGTGCAAATTTCCTGCATGAAATAAAGATATGCTCTGCTGTTTCAGTCTCCTGACATAGATTGCAAAAACCTGTTGGAAGTTTATTTATGATGGCCAGAGTACCATTAAGGTTGCTGTGCCCAATTCTCACTCTACTTATAATTACTTGCTCCTTCCGCTTTACTCCCCTAATCCTTCCCATATCTACTCTGTTCTGAATTGAATGTAAATGTCTTCCTTTTATTGCTCTATCCCAATGCTGCTGCCACTGTTGATTTATCCTTCTCCACACTATGCTCTTCCCCTCTGATTTTGATAGTTTAATATTGACCTCTACAGATCCTTTTTTGACTGCTGCTTTTGCCAGTTTATCTGCTGTCTCATTTCCCTTAATACATGAATGTGCTGGAACCCACATGAATGCGATATTTTTGCCTTGTCTAGCCAGTCTTGAATTTGCAAACAGGATTTCATAAAGCAGATCCTGGTGTCCTCTAGCTGTGCTCGCCTTAATGCTTGCAAGGGCTGATACAGAATCACTACATATCACAATATTATTACAATCAACCTGCTCACTCCATTCTAGTGCTAACAATATGGCAAACATTTCAACTGCATTAACACTCAAGCAATCCGGCATTCTCTTGCTAATTTCCACTTGATGACTTGGCACAACAATTGCAGACCCTGTTGCACCCGTTTCTGGATCCTTTGATCCATTTGTAAAAATCTGTACGTCTTTATATTTACATTCCCTACACCTATGATATTCACTGAGTATATCAGCCATTTTATTACTGCATTTAATCTTAAGCAATTCCAAATCTACAGAGGGATTTTCTTTTTTTTGGTAATTTTTTTTATTGAAGTTCATCATCAAACAAACATTTCCATAAGATGTATTTCAGACATTGTACATATATATCACAAATCTCCACAAAGTATTTATCTGAGGTATACACTTATAGAAAAGAGTGGAAAGAAAAAACAAGCAAAAGCAAAGAACTATGTATAAGTAGGGAGTGATTTTTTTTACAACTTATTCATAGATTTGTGAGATTAAAATCAGGCCTATGAGGCATTATGTAGTTAAACCATTTTTCCCAGTATGAATCATATTGTTCCAGCTTATGATTAACAGATGCTGGTATCTTCTCCATTTTGTAAATGTCCATTGTAATTTCTATCCATGTATTTAAAGTTGGGCTCTCCTGTGATAACTATTTCCCAGTAAGAGTCTTTTTTACCAGCCACCAACAGTATATTCATTAAATATTTATCTCTTTTCAACCATTCTTGAGGTATATATCCAAAATATATGGTCTTACTCTCCAAAGGAATTTCACATTTAAAGATGTCTTGTAGGGTATTGTGTATCCCCCTCCAATAGTTTTTGATAATAGGGCAGTCCCAAAAATATGATAATAATTTGCATTTTGATTTCCACAATTTCTCCAGCAAACAGGGAGGTTACTATTGTAATGGGATTTCTGAGAGGGTGTAATAAAATATCTTATCAAGTTTTTCCATCCAAACTCCCTCCATTTCTTTGAACTGATACACTTCCATTGATACCTCCATATTGTTGTCCATTTTTTCTCAGATATAATTATCCCTCCTTCCTTCTCCCATTTTGTTTTAATGTATGAAGTCGAATGTGTTTTAAGATTTGACAACCCCTTATACATGCTTGAAATGATTCTACTACCATTATCTGAATTATATGTTTTTCTAAATAGCTCTATCAAGCATGTACTTGCCTTGGTTACATTTTTAAGCGTCTTATTAACATATTGTTGCATCTGTAAATACCGATAAAAATCTTGTTTTTCTAATAAGTGTTTCTCTTTAAGCATTTCAAAACTGAACAGTGTTCCTTCTTTCATTATGTTGCAAAGAACCATTATTCCTTTAGCTGTCCAGTCCTTAAATCTAGCATCCAATTCATTTGGTGTAAAATCCGAGTCATATGCACACCATTTAAGAATTGCAATATCTCCCTCTAGATTATATTCTTTTATAGTAGTTTTCCATATTTTAAGAGTCAATTTCACCCATGGATTATCAATAGTATTTATGTACCTTTGCAGGTTGTTGTCAGCCAAAATTGCTCGTATGGGGATGGGAAGTACCCGTTCCTCAATGTTTTTCCATTGAGCGTCATATGATGGGTTGCACCAACATATCACAGCTCTCAACTGTGCTGCAAAATAATAATCTCTAAGAGAAGGTAGGCCCCATCCCCCCTTTTCCTTTGCTAATTGCAAAGTTTTGAGACAAACTCTAGGCCTTTTACCCTGTCAAATATACCTTGATAACATCTTGTTCCATTCATTGAATTGATTTTGATTAATCTCTATTGGTAGGGTCTGAAAGAGATATAATAGCCTGGGCAGTATATTCATTTTAATAGACTCAATCCTTGAACTGACACTGAAAAAAGGAATCAGGTTCCATCTTGCTACATCTTCCTTAATTCTTTTATATAAAGGCTGATAATTACATTCTGATAATTTTGCCAAATCTTTTGGCATAATGATACCCAAATATTTGAAAGACTCTGTGTGCCATGCCCAGGGGTATCTATTTTCAATTTCTCTTGGTGGGCTATAGTAATATGAAAGTAATTGTGTTTTATCTATGTTGATCTTGTATCCTGATAATTGACCATACTGTTCAAAGGATTGCATCAATTTAGGTAAAGAATATATTGGTTGCCCTAGATAGATCAAAATGTCATCCGAGTAACAAGCCAATTTATTCTCTGTCCCTTTAATAGTAATTCCCCTGATATCTTCATTTTGTCTGATGTATTGAGGTAATGGTTTCAGATATAATGCGAAGAGTAGCGGTAACCATGCACAACCCTGTCTCATGCCCCTTTCTAGGGTAAGACTATTTGATAAATATCCATTAATTTTAATCCTAGCAGTAGGATTGTCATATAGTGTCTGTATAGTTTTAATAATTGTGTCTTGGAAACCAAATCTATGTAAAACTCTATAAAGAAAATTCCAATTAACCGAATTAAATGCTTTTTCAGCGTCCACGCTTATCACTATTGCTTAGATTTTATTTTTTTGTGTATGATCCATAATGAGAAGTGTCCTTCGTATATTGTATTGTGTCTGGCTTTGTCGTATAAAACCTGTCTGATCGTTACGTATCAGTATGGGTAGAAACTCCTCTAATTGTTTGGCCATGATGGAGGTAAATAATCTATAATCTACATTAAGAATGGATATTGGTCTAAATGACCTGCATTCCATTTTATCCTTGCCTTCTTTCAGTATAGCTGAGATTATCGCTTCCTTCCAACTGGATGGCATTTGTGCCTTTTTTAGAGCCCAGTTCAGTGTGGGGAGTAAAACAGGAATTAATTCATTTTTAAATTATTTGTACCACTCTGCCATATACCCATCTGATCCTGGTGACTTGCTTAATTTAAGCCTACTAATTGCAGCTTTTAATTCAACTTCAGTTATGTCAGCAGTCATCGTTCTATTTTGTTCTTCGCTTAAAGTGGGTAACTCTAGAGAATTCAAGAAGGTGTCAATTTGGGTTATGCTTCCCCCTGGAACTTTGGAATATAGAGTTTTGTAAAACACTTCAAAAGCTTCTTGAATTTCACTTAGCTTATTTTTTTATCATTTTCGTTCTTGGATCCCTAATGCTATGAATTGTATTTTCTGTTATCTTTTTTTTTCAGTTTCCACGCCAGTATTTTCATAGATTTCGATCCACTTCAATAATGTCTCTGTTTCAGAAACATTAAATTTTTCCTGATTTCTTGCATAGCCAAACTATTAATTTTATTCCTAATTCTTTTAATTTCCCCTAATGTATCCTGTGCCAAATTCAATTTGTGTTTTTCTCTAGTTCATTCAAACTATTTTGTAATTCCTCTAATGTTTTATTCCTTATTTTTTTCTTATATGAAGACATCGCTATAATTCTCCCTCTTAAGACTGCCTTCAGAGTATCCCATAAAATGGGAGGTGAAACCTCTCCATTATCATTAAATTCTAAGTAGAGATCAATTTATTTTTTAATTTGTTCCTTAAAGTATGGATCATTGAGTAGACTTGAATTTAGTTTCCAAATAGTATTCTTTGGTTGTAGGTCAAAATCAACAGATAAATATATAGGTGCATGGTCACTTACATCTATTGTCCCAATTCCACAGGTGTTTACTTTGTCTTTGTCTTTTCCAAATGTTACGAAATAGTCTATTCTTGTATATACAGAATGGGGAGCAGAATAATGAGTGTAATCCCTTCTGTCGGGGAAAAGGTCCCTCCATATATCAATTAAACCAGCATCCTCAAAAAGTGTATTAACTTTCTTATGTAAAGATTTTGCTTCATAGGTTTTTCTATTGGAAGAGTCTAAGTTTGGTTGTAATTGTAAATTTAAGTCTCCCCACATATCAGGAGACCTTCTGTTTCCATTACCATAATATCAGTAATTTTCTGAAAAAAACCAATATCACTTCCCGGGGGTGCGTATATATTCAATAGAGTAACTGAATTTCCGTCTATATTCCCCCTTACCAGAATACATCTGCCCTCTTTATCTCCCATTTCGAATACTTTTTCAAAATTTAGCGTACTTGAGATAAGAATAGCAACTCCTCTCCTATGTCCTGATTTATATTAAGAGAAAAACAAATTAGTAAAGCCCATTCTCTTTAGTTTTTTATGCTCATTATCACTTAAATGAGTTTCCTGTAAATATACTACGTGGGCTTGTTCTTTTTTTCATTTTGGATAAAATTCTATTACATTTGATTGGATTTAAAAGCCCAATGACATTAAAAGAAATGAATTTTACCTTGTCCTTGGCCATTTGTATTTATCTGTCAATGTATCATTGAAATTAGAATAAAACTTAATTGATCTACTCCCTGAACAAATAAGAACCAAGAAATGCAAATAATAACACAAATGGCAATGAATGTGTGATTCCAAGGCTGAGGTCTCTAGTAGATGACCCCACGTTGAGCTAAAGGAAATGACTAGCTGTGGGGGATAACCCCTCCTACTTGTGAGTTGAGGGTCCCCATTACAGTATTCATAAAAGTCAGTGAACAAATCCATTACACAGAAAAGATTTCCCCATGTACTCCTATATATACATATATATATGTACACACACACACACATATATTTATATACACACACATATATATTACATACATACACATATATGCACACATATATATATTCTCATTTTGGTGAGGAAAAAGAAGTAAGTGAGCAAATAAAGAATAACAACTAAGTAATATAAAATCCGCATTATAATAAGTATTTCTCGAGATAGGTATATCGCCGTCTACTTTTGCTTCTGGTTAGCTTCTCAACATTTTTACAGTTAGCCAAACCTTATGGCTCTTCTGAAGGGGGTGAGGACTGTCTTTGGGAAATTCCCAGTCTCTTCCTCATATATTTCTCTCGGCCTCCTCTTGTCTCCAGCCTTCTCGATTCTCGCACTATTTCCCAAGCGGAGTGGGATAATTCCTCTGCCAGGCTTTCTCTCAGTTTGATCACGCTGATGGGCAACCCTCTGTCCTTCATGTCTGTAGTTGCCTCTTCCACTGTCTGGTACAACTGCGTCCCGTCGTCATAAAACACTCGAAGTTTAGCAGGGTATGGAATTTGAAATCTAATCTTTTTTTGCTTTAGTACTCGCTTTACTTCAGAGTATTCTTTACGTTTCTGCAGGACCGCGGGGGGGGGGGGGGTAATCTTGGTTGAAATATATTGCTTTATCATCTAAAAACACTCTCTTCTTTTCAAATCTTTTTATTAATTTTTTAAGAAAAACATAAGAAAAATATTAGTACAAAACATTTGAGAGTACACAATAGATTAATTAACAATCAAATATGTATTAATCAATACATAGAGTCTCTCAAACTCATAGTATAATGTAAAGGAATTAAGAAAAAAAAGAAACCCCCCCCCCCAAAAAAAACTAAAAAAAACAAAAAAAAACAAACTAACCAACATGGGCAATCGCATAATGTTAAATACATACAGCAGTGCCAATGACTCCCAACCTCCATCCACACAATTCAGGATAGTAACAATAAGGTTCAGGATCAGACCATTTAATTCATATGAAAATGTTGAATAAATGGTCTCCAAGTTTCCTCAAATTTAACTGAAGAGTCAAAAACCACACTTCTAATTTTTTCTAAACTCAAACAGGAAATAGTTTGAGAAAACCACTGAAATACAGTTGGAGGGTTAATTTCTTTCCAATTCAGTAAAATAGATCTTCTAGCCATTAGTGTAACAAATGCAATCATTCATTGGGATGAAGCGGATAAACGCTTATTATCTATCATTGGTAGACCAAAAATTGCGGTAAAAGGATGTGGTTGGAGATTAATATTTAAGACTCTTGAAATAATATTAAAAATATCTTTCCAATAGCTTTGTAAACAAGGACAAGACCAAAACATATGGGTCAACGAAGCAATATCAGAATGACATCTATCACAGGTTGGATCAACATTAGAATAAAATCGAGCAAGTTTATCTTTAGACATGTGAGCTCTATGTACAACCTTAAATTGTATTAGAGCATGTTTAGCACAGATAGAGGATGAGTTTACCAATAATAAAATTTTTTCCCATTGCTCAACAGATATAGGGCAATGCAATTCTTCCTGCCATTCCTTCTTAATTTTTTCTGATATATCTGGTTGTACATTCATAATCATATTATAAATGATAGCTACTAAGCCCTTTTGACAAGGATTAAGAGCTAAAATTCTTTCTGTAATGTCCAATGGACATTCTTTCGAAAAAGACTTTAGTTCATTATATAAAAAATTTCTAACTTGTAGATATCTAAAAAAATGGGCTTTAGATAAATTATATTTATTAGATAACTGTTCAAAGGACATAATGTTATCATCCAAAAACAGATCACGAAAACATGTTATACCTTTTGTTTTCCATAAAAGAAAAGCTTGATCTATAGATGATGGTAGGAAAAAGTAGTTAGATATTATAGGACTTGACAGCATAAACTTATTCAAACCAAAAAATTTACGAAATTGAAACCAGATTCGTAATGTATACTTGACTATAGGATTAGTTATCTGTTTATTCATTTTGAATACCGAAAAAGGAAGTGAAGATCCTAAGATTGAGATCAATGAGAAATCTTGCACAGATTTACATTCCAAATTTACCCATTGTGGGCCAGCAACTGTAGTCGATTCTTGTGTCCAAAATATCAAATACCGTATATTAACTGCCCAATAGTAAAATCTTAAGTTTGGTAGAGCCAAACCGCCCTCCTTCTTAGGCTTCTGTAAATATTTTTTACCTAGCCTAGGATTTTTGTTCTGCCACAAATACGAAGATATTTTAGAATCAACTATATCAAAAAAAGATTTAGGAATAAAAATTGGTAATGCTTGAAATAGATATAGAAATTTAGGTAGTATCATCATCTTAATGGCATTAATTCTACCTACCAAAGACAAAGATAGTGGGGACCACCTATTAGCAAGTTGCTTAATTTGATCTATTAAAGGCAAAAAATTAGTTTTAAATAAATCTTTATGTTTTTTAGTAATTTTAATACCTAAATAAGTAAAATAGTCTGTAACAATTCTATATGGTACCTGATTATAAATTGAAGTATGCATATTTAATGGAAAAAGTTCATTCTTATTAAAATTCAATTTATATCCAGAAAAATTACTAAATTGAGCAAGCAAAGAAGAAATAGCAGGAATAGATCTTTCAGGGTCAGATATATATAATAACAAATCATCCGCATATAATGATACCTTGTACATCGTCTCCCCACGGGTAATACCTAAAATATTGGGTGATTCACGAATAGCTATAGCCAAGGGTTCCCAAGCAATGTCAAATAATAAAGGGCTTAAAGGACAACCTTGCCTTGTGCCCCGAAATAACTGAAAAAAGGGGATCTTTGATTATTAGTGAAGACCGAAGCTAAAGGTTTCTGATATATTAATTTAATCCATGATATAAATTTTGAACTAAAATTAAAATGTTGCAAAGTATTAAATAAATATGACCATTCGACTCTATCAAATGCTTTTTCAGCATCTAAGGAAATGACACATTCTGGGATTTTAGATGAAGAGGTATAAGCAATATTAATTAATTTTCTAATGTTAAAAGATGAATAGCAATTTTTAATAAATCCAGTCTGATCCTCAGAAATAATCCGAGGCAATATATTTTCTAATCTAATAGCCAAAATTTTACTAAAAATCTTAAAATCCGTATTCAGCAAAGATATAGGCCGATAGGATGCACATTCAGTGGGGTCTTTATCTTTTTTAAGAATTAAGGAAATAGAAGCTTCATAAAAAGATTGTGGTAGTTTACCTATACTTAATGCATCTTTAAAAATTTTACAAAGCCAAGGAGAAAGTATAGAAGAAAAGGATTTTAAAAATTCTGCAGAAAAACCATCTGGACCCGAAGCTTTACCCGAGTTCATTGAGAAAATAGCCTTTTCTATTTCAGACTCCGTAATAGGTGTGTCCAAAAATACACTATCCTCAACAGTTACTTTTGGAATATTCAATTTCCTTAAGAATTCACTCATTATAAAAGAGTCCTTAGTACATTCTGATTGATATAAAGAATTATAAAAATCTTGGAAGGCTTTATTTATCTCTTTATGATCAATCGTCAAAGTACCATCTTGTTTGCGAATCTTAGTAATTTGTCGCTTATCCGAAACAATTTTCAATTGGTTAGCTAGTAGTTTACCAGACTTATCTCCATATGTATAGAATTGAGCTTTCGATTTAATTAACTGACTTTCAATCGAGGAGGTTAATAATAAACTATGCTCCATTTGAAGTTCCACCCTTTCTTTATAAAGTTCTTTACTAGGGGTCAATGAGTAGATCTTGTCAATTGCCTTAATTTTATCAACTAATGTTAATATTTTAGAATTAGTTCGTTTCCTAACTCCGGCAGAATATGAAATAATCTGTCCACGAATATATGCCTTAAAAGTATCCCACAAAATTCCACTAGAGATGTCTGCTGTAGAATTTATTGAGAAAAACAAATCAATTTGCTGTTTAATAAAGTTAACAAAGTCAGAGTCCTGCAGTAAAACAGGATTAAACCTCCAACCTTTAGTACTAATATATGAATCCGTCACCTTAATAGATAACTTCAAAGGTGCATGATCAGATATAGCAATAGAGTCATATTTGCAATCCATAACGTCTATAAGTAAATGCTGATCAATGAAAAAGTAATCAATTCTTGAGTAATTATGATGCACATGGGAAAAGTATGAGAACTCTTTGTCATTAGGGTGTAGAAAACGCCAAATTTCACAAATAGCTGAATCAATCATAAAAGAATTAATAAGAGAAGCCGATTTGTTCGGAAAAGTTTGAGTGGGCTTGGATCTATCCATCAAAGGGTTTAAACAACAATTAAAATCCCCGCCCATTATCAATCTATATTGATTCAGATTAGGAAAGGATGTAAATAAGCATTTAAAAAATTCAGGACAGTCAGTATTTGGAGCATAAACATTAACTAAAACAACTTTTTGATTAAAAAGTAAACCAGTAATAAGCAAAAATCTACCTTGCGGATCTGAAATTGTTTCATGATGTATAAAAGCAGTTGATGAGTCTATAAAAATAGAAACACCTCTCACTTTGGCTTGCGAATTTGAGTGATACTGTTGGCCCTTCCAAAACCCAAACAACCGCTGACTATCAACCTTCCTTACATGAGTCTCTTGTACAAAAATAACATTAGCATTCATTCTATGGAATACTTTGAATACTTTTTTCCGTTTGATCGGATGATTTAAACCATTAGTATTCCAAGAAACAAAGTTAATAGTCTTATCCATATTGACAATATATATTACAGTTAACATATAGGTTTGAAAGAAAAGTGAACTCATGAACCCGGAAGAGGGAAGTAAGTTCAAAGGGAAACCGGAAGTCACAGCACTGCAGCCATTTTTGTAGTTTCATATAAGCCCATGAAATAAAACTAAGCAAAAAGCAAGCAAAAAAAAGAAAAAAAAGAAAAATCCCCCTCCCACCACCCTCAAAACCCCAGGAAAAAAGCCAAACAGAGGCAAGCGAGCGATCTAATACTAAAATTACCCCCTTGTCTCAAGACGGCAACTCAAACGTAACAAAGTTAAAAAAATACAAACAACCCACATTATAAAAAAGGGTTGATATAGCAAAAGTTAAAATATAAAATTAATGTTATAAATGTATATAAACAAAAGGGTTAAAAAAATTAAAACAATAAATGAAAGTTTAAAACTTTCAAACACATCAAAACAGTTATGACGCTGCAAACACTGGAGTCTGTCGGGAAGAAGAAACGCCATTTTATTTTTTCCCAATCTTAATATTCAAATGTTAAAAGTGTAAAAAAAGAGCGTATATCGATTTAAAAAAAAGAAAAACAAAAAAGAAAAAAATAACCCTAATAGGTCATTTTCAACGCTAATAGATTAATAATATAAAAAAATATAAAATCGGAGTAAGCCCAGTAAAAAAAAGAGAGCTTTAACCGTTTGTAAGAAATACATGTGAACCGTATCAAAAAAAAAACCCCAAACGTCAATCTATAACAGATCCAAATCTATAGGCTAAATTACATTGGTCAGCCCGATCAAATGTCATTGTTCCAGGAAACCTTGAGCATCCGCTGGTGATTTAAACAGCCGAAAAGATCCATCTTGAAGGGTGACTCTCAGGTGTGCTGGAAACAGCAACGCTTGCTTGTAGCCTTTCTGGTGAAAATTCGACATAACTGATCTAAAAGCCAGCCTAGCCCGTAATACCTCCGGGCTATAGTCCTCCAGAATGCGAAAATTGAAGTTTTGATAGGTTATCATACCTTTTTTACGAGCCGCACAAATCAGACGTTCTTTGATATGAGGATAATGGATTCTAAGAATTACGTGTCGCGGTTTCAGACTTGAATCTGCCTGAAATCTGGACACCCGATGTGCCCGATCGATTATCGGGGGATTATCCAGGACCTCTGCGCCCAGGACATCTACTAGAAATTTAGAGAAGAAAACGGTCAGATCACCGCTTTCAAATTTTTCCGGGATCCCAATTAACCGAAGATTTTGTCTTCGAGAACGATTTTCCAAATCAGTAATTTTAACTTTATAACGATCCATCTGTTGGATCGTCAAAGTTTGCTCTTCTTGTATTTTTTCGATTATACGATCCTTCTTACGAGCGGCTTCTTCAAGAACCAAAATGCTTGCTTGTTGTTCTTTTGATTCCCGTGAAAGGGTCAGGAACTTTTCTTCGAGTGATTTCAAACATTCGTCATACTGTGAAAATCTTCCAAGTAATTTTCTCTCCAGATCTTCAAATTTAGCTTCTATAAACTTCACAACTACTTCTAAAGTTAACGGTTCTTTCGTCTGTTTCGGTTCTTTTGCTTTAGACATTTCAGCAAGTTGAGAATAATTCAAATAGTTTAAAAAGAAAAATTCTATATGTTTAGACCCCTTTAAAATAAGTTTAAGGGGTGTTTGTAGGTTAAAAAAAACGTAAAAGGTTTGGAGCAAAGCCTAGATGCGGTTTACTCCATGAGCGCCATCTTGAGACTCAAAACACTCTCTTCTTACCCCAGGCCCTTCGTAGAATCTCTGCCTTGGTGCTGTACCGAAGGAATTTAATTATTATTGAACGTGGCTTATCTTGGGTAGACTTCGGGACTAATGTGCGATGCGTCCTCTCGATTTCCAGCTCCATAGTTGAGGGAAGCTCCAGCGCATCCTGCAGCAACTTTCTGACAAACTCCGTCATAGACGAGCCCTCTGCTCCTTCGGGAACATTGTAGATTCTGATATTTTTCCGCCATGATCTTCCCTCCAGGTCAAGCAGTTTACCTTCTTGGTGTTTTAATATTTTTATCGTCTTACTCAATATTCGTTCAATGTTTTGAATGCGATCTTCCACTTTCTCAATTCGAGTCTCTGCCACCGCTATTTTTTGATTGAGATGTTGGCGAGCTCTGACTTAATATCATGTAGCTGCTGCTTTATTTCTTTCTGGAACTCCCTTACCCCTTTCAGGATTTCAATCATATTCGCCGCTTCGCCTGAACGAGGCCCAGCATTCGCCTCGCTAGCACGTGGTCGGGTACGAGAGCCACTCGCTGCACTCCTCTCGGCCGCAGGTTCCAGAGTGTCGCTTTTTTTATTTCCATTCTTTTTCCCCATTCTTGCCCCTCTTTTCAGTTCGAATATTTTTTGAAAAATACTATATTTGATGGGTTAACAGGGCTTAATACGTGTTTTTCCGGAGGAGCTAGTGACTTAAGCTGCCATTCTCGATGATGACGTCACCGGAAACCTGCTGCAGAGGGATTTTCTAATACCCAGAAAGGTCTGATAGGCCACACCACACTTGGACAAAGCTCTTTATCATATACACATATCTTTTGCTGTTTGCTCTTCTGTCCAGCCAAAACTTTCTTTTTGTGTCCCAGCGTGTCTCCAGCACCCTTTTTGTAGGATGGCTATCACTATGCCACCTTAAGTTAATCCAGTAATTGGCCTCCAGCTGTTTACGTCGCAGTCCCAATGGCATTTCATTTGCCTCAACTTGGAGTGCAGACACTGGGGAAGTTCTAACTGCTCCCAAGCACACCCTTAGAGCCTGAGCTTGCATGATATCCAGTTCTGCTAACACAGACTTTGCTGCTGACCCGTATACAATACTTCCATAATCTAATCTTGATCTTATTAATGCTACGTAAATATACTTCAGTGATGCAAAATCAGCACCCCATTCCAAACCAGCAAGACACCTCATGACATTTATCACATTGTTACATTTAGCAACTACATATCTAACATGTTCTCTCCATGTTAATCTCAAGTCAAAGTGCACTCACAAAAACCAAGAACTTTCAACTCTCTCCAGGTTACTTCCATACAGAGTCAGATTAAGTCCACTGAGCTTTTTCCTTGTAAAGAACATAGTTTTTGTCTTCTCCACTGAAAATTTAACACCCCACTTTGTCTCCCACTTTTCAACTTGATTAATTCCATCTTGCATTTTCATAACTATATGTTCAATATTTCTTCCTCTTTTCCACAAAGCCCCGTCATCAGCAAACAATGACCTCCCCACTTCCGTTGGTATATTTATAAATACATCATTTATCAAAATGGAGAATAAAGTTGGACTCACTACACTCCCCTGAGGCATCCCATTTTCTACAACATACTGACTTGATAGCTCTGATCTTCTCTTCTCCTGAATAGTTCTCCCGTTTAAAAAGTCCTTAACCCGATTGAACATTGCCCCCCCAATTCCCATTAAATGCAGCTTGATTAGGAGCCCCTCCTTCCAGAACATATCATAAGCTTTCTCAACATCAAAAAAAACTGCAATCACTATTTCTTTATTTACTTGTGCTTTTCTTATTTCGTCCTCTAGACAACCCACTGGATCCATAGTATTCCTACCTTTCCTGAACCCACTTTGATATGTAGCCACCATACCTTTACTTTCCAGAAAGTACACTAACCTCTCATTTATCATACGTTCCATAAGTTTACATATATGAGACGTCGAGGCAATTGGCCTATAATTTCCTGGCCTGCTGGCATCTTTTCCACATTTACTTATTGAAATGATCGTACTGCATATGTTAATCAAAATGGCTTCTTTGTTTGTTAAAAGTAAAACTGCTCTTTGTTATGCTAACTGGTGAGGGAGTATTTTCTTGCAGAGCATTCTCGAAGCTTCTTGAAGTTTGTTTAGGTTAAAGTTGCTGATAACGGGGATTGTATTCATTTGTTAACCAATTGGGTTGGATGTTATTTTCTCTTGTGGGTCTGGGATCTGGGATTCCGCGGTCTTTTTGGGAGTCGGGAAGAGGAAGGTGAGGAAGGTGGACGGATGCGGCACTGATGGTCAATCACCAAGGGTGGTCCCAGATGCGCGGGTCGTGGAGGTCAGAGAAGAGCAAAGACTGGTCGGAAGGTCGATGATTGAGCTCCAACTATGTGCACTAATTGACTGAACTCTGATAAGTTTTGGCACCTTTTCTTTAATTTTCTTTCCCTTCATATATATTGTATCATTATTAATCACTTAGTTCTAGTAAGATTTATAAAGTGTATTCTGTAAACGTACCTGGTGTGAGCTTGATATTGTGTGTGCAAGTTTGTATTAGCGTGTATTTCACAGCATCCATGTATACAACAGGTGGGGGTTGGCGGGTGGATGAATTTTCCCCTAGACATACACCAGCTGGTTGCGTAAGCATTACATAATTATTGCCTCTTTCCAGCTCCCTGGTATTCTCCCTTCATCACAGACTTTGTTATACAGAAGCAGTAGTTTCTCCAGACTTCCTTCACTCAGGTGTTTTATCATACTATAGCATATTTCATCTTTACCTGGTGCAGTATTTCCTGTTCTATCTCGTGCCTTTCTTAATTCTCCCATGCTGAAAGGGACATCTTGCATACCATCAAGGTTAGTTTTCCTACCTAAAGCCTCCATATTTTCAGCTTTTGTTTTCTCTCTACCTCTTCTTCCCTTCTCAGACAAATTATCAGAACTATGTACCATAGAAAAGTACTTGACAACAACTCTGCTTTTTCCTGCTTGTTACTGCAGTCACATTTCCATCCACCAGAACTGGGTACCTCCACTCTCTTCTGTCCCCTCCCATCCTTTTAATCATCCCCCACACCTCTCCTACTAGGGTTGTGTTTCCGATTGAATCACAATACTTTTTCCAGTGCATCCTTTTAGCATGTCTTATTGTTCTCCTTACTTCTGCCTGAGCTTGTTTGTACTGAATCATATATTGGAAGTTATGAATTCTTTTAACCAATTTAAAAGCCTTATTTCTATTTCTCACTGCTTCCTTACAATTATCATCCCACCATGATATTACTCTCTTTGTTCCTCATTTACTTTTAGGAATGAATTCTAATGCAGCTGATGTTATACCTTGTTTTAATATGCTGTCAAGTGTTTCTAAGTCCATCTCATCACTGACCTGACTCAGATATCTATCACTTTTTTCCAGAAACTTCTCCCAATTGGCTTTCTGAAGGATCCATTTCCCACCTATATTCTCTGTAACCAATGAGGCAGAAATATTTATCTTGCCACCAGATTGGGTAATGATCACTCCCTACAGTTCCTTCTTGGTACACTAACCACTCACATACTGATGCAATAGAGTTTGATACTAATGTAAGATCAAGCACAGATTCTTTACCTGTATTAACATCAATTCTAGTACTACTGCCATCATTTAGGCACACTAAATACTTCTCATCTAGCAACTCCTCTATTACCTGACCATTGATGTCTGTTCTGTTGCTCCCCCATAAAACACTATGTCCATTAAAATCACCACACCAAACAACGTTACTAATATTCTGCCCTTGTATCTCTGCAAGCTTGTTTAACTCTGGCCTTTTGCATGGATTATAATAGTTCATAATCACCAACTCTTTCCTTTCAGCCCATACTTTTACTACCACATGCTCTTGTTCACTTCCTATACCTGGTATTCTATAAGAAAAGCCTTGCTTTTACATAAGTTGCACATCCTCCTCCTACCCCCTTTCTCCTGTCTCGCCTTACTGCCTCATAACCATATAAAACAAAATCTAAATTAGGTTTAACCAGGTCTCCTGGATACACACAACATCTGGCTTTTCTCTCCTACTAGCTATAAACTGCTTGAAATCTTGTCCATTACTAATCAGGCTTCTTGCATTCCATTGAAGAAGTAGCATTATTAGTAATATACTGTCTCTTGACTTGACTGTACCCTGAGTTCATCATTTACCCTTCCCATTTTAATCCTATCATACCCAAATGGTGCTCTGCAGCTTTCACAATAATCTGAATCCTTTCAGTTTTAGATTTGATCTCACAAGTTGCATTTACCATTCCTGCTATAAAGGTCACCAATTTCTTCTCTATCCATGCACCTCCACCTCTTTATTCACCACTTCACATCCCCAGTATGCTACACTATGGTTACCTCCACAATTAGAGCACTCTGGTCCTACTCCCTCTCCACATTTTCCATATTCATGTTCCCCACCACACCTTGCACATCTTCTCTTTCCTTTGCACTCTTTGGCCACATGCCCAAACTCCTGGCAATTGAAACACCTCATAGGTTTTGGTATATATTCTCTTACATTGTATCTCAGAAATCCAAAATATAACTCCTTTGGAGGCACCTTATCCTCAAATTCTACCAGAACAGTTTCAGTCTCCCTTTTCTCTGCTCCCCTTGTCATTCTTTTCACACTCTTCACTGAACTATTCCTCACCCTTAAGTTCTCCACTAGCTCCTTCATATTAACACTGAGGGGAACCCCGGAGGTCACCCCCTTGCAACCATTGACCCTTTGTGCTCCAACTCTTACAACCCTGGACACTTTGACTTTCCCAACATTAGTCACCTTCAGTGCCTTCTCAATCTGCTCTTTAGTTTTACATCCTATCAGCAGGTTTCGACCTCCTAAAATTCTCGCATGGCTCACTTCCCCTACTTGCCTTCTGATGATTTTTGTTAGATTAAGCAGATTGATTTTCTTTACTCTGCCTTCCCCCTCAAAGCTTACCACTACATTTAGCAATTTTGCCCTCGAGCCCTTCTTCTCAACTTCTCTTCCCTCATTTTCTGATCCACCTACACTAGACCCACCTCCTTTTTTTCTTTTCTGACCCATCACCTTCCTATTCTTAGTCCCTCTCCCCACCTCTTCCCACTCAAACTCCGTGCTGCTGCTGTCACCATCAGTCTCCCTCCCTGCCATCCTATCGGAGCTTGTAAGGAACCGTGTACGAATATCGTTCCGGAACTATACAGGCCATCAGTCAATATTCCCACAGAATGTCCCCCACAACACCCCAGCAGTTCCTCCACCCTTCATCTCACAGACCAATCCAGTGCTCATGGCTAATCAAACCTTAGCCCACTTCCCGCCAAACGGCACGAATCAACAGTCATCAAATCCCACCCACCAGCCAGCAAATGAAGCTGAACCCAGGAGCTATTTATGTAGCCAGCCCAAAACAAGAATCAGGTGCCTCAATTAGAGCAGCCAACAGAACAAGGGAAAACAGGAAAACCTGGAATAAGGAACAATGTTAAATAATTAGTTAAATAACGATCCAAAATGGCGGCACGACGCAGCTTGCAGCGGCCACTCCGGAGCTGATTATCTCTTATTTGTGAAGCGGGGTGCCGTGCGCAATTATAATCGGTTGAAAACAGACGTGGGAGCACGGAGTAACATCTGGAAATCTCCAGAAAGTCCTTCTTCATTGATGCTCCTGCTGTGAGGTCCGGGTCTCTGCTGGGAAGAACAGGCCCCCAGTCCTCGGGGTCGTGTTGCCGATGGCCATTGGCAGGGGCGTTTTAATACGCTCAGTAGAGGAATGTGCTCGGAGAAGCTGTGCCGGAGGGGATGGTTGGAGGCTTGGAGGTTCGACGGACTCGGAGTCCGCTGTGGTCAGGTCGCTTTCACTGTGCGCTGCGTCTGCGAGGCTGAGTCGGGCGGCACTGTGGAAGTCCACAGTGGGGGCATTTCCTTCTGCCGCCGGCGTGGGATGACGAATCAAATCGGGACCCTGATGACTTGTGGAATCTGTGTGGTGGTTTCTTTCAAACTTGTAGTCTTTTAGCATCTTTGGACCATTTTTACCGTGCCCATGGTCTGTTTTTTATAAATTATGTGATTCTTTGCACTGTTGTAACTATATGTTGTAACTATGTGGTTTTGTGCAGGACTTGTAGCTTTAGTTTTTGGTCTTGTTTTGTCTGGTGGATTTGGAGCTCCTTTCCAGGGAACGCACTAAGATGGTAGCACAATATTAATACGCAGCAGCCTCTCCAGACTCTGGATTGGGGATTGCCAAATGTTATGTGGATTTTCTGGTGTAGTCTGTTTTGTTATATGCTTTTGTGCTATCATTCTGGAGGAACGTTTGTCTCATTTTTTAACTGCATTGCATTTGTGGTTTCTAAATGACAATAAACTGAATCTGAATCTGATGGACCAGACCATGAACCGGAATGCGGACTTCACGGACCTGACCATAACATTGACAATGTCCTGCATATGAAGCTACTTAACAAGTTAAGACCCCATGACCTTACAAGAAAGATATTAAGATGTGTAGAAGATTGGCTGATTGGCAGAAGGCAAAGTTTGTGAATGAAGGGGGCCTATTCTGGTTGGCTGCCAGTGACTAGTGGGGTTCTGCATGGGCTGTTATTGCGACCACTTCTTTTCCTGTTATATGTCATTGATTTGGATGATGGAATTGATGGATTTGTGGCCATGTTTGCAGATGTTACAAAGATAGATGGAGGGGCAGGGAGTGTTAAGGAAATTGGGAGACTACAGAAGGGCTTAGACAAGTGGGCCAATGAGCAAAGAGGAGTAGAGAGAAAACAGTGTAGAGAGGTGTTTGGACATGTACTTTGGTATGTCACAAACCCACAGGTTTCGTTTACTGTGGACTGTCACTTTAAAGGAGCTCTTCAGTGAGGCAGGACTATGATGTTGTTCACTGACTGACTCACAGCTTGTTTACCTGTAAAACAAGGACACAGACAGTCACAGTCAGGAGAGGAGGGAGAGAGGGGCGAACCGGGAAAAGGTAGCAGCTCCAGCTTGTCAAAGCTGGGAATTCAGAACTCTGCCACACCCACAAGAGTGGGTTGATTATCGATCCAGTGCACATCAAATGTGTGTCTGTCACTTTGTATAATCCAAAGGAGTGGATTTAGGAATGTCCTGTGGGACCACTTGAAGTTAACTCTTGCATGGGTAAGTTATGTGGTAACCCATTGAAGATGACATCCCTGTGACAGATCACTTTGGTGGTAATTCCTATGTGGATTTGGAAGAGCTCGACAGAGGACCTTTGACAACTGATATTTATTAATTACCATCGTGGAACGTGTGGAATTCAACGTAATTGCCTTCTCTCTATGTTTTATCTGGGATTATAAATCCCTCTCTCATTTTTTCTGTGGATGAACTGAACTTTCATGCTTTACCATCTCAAGACTCTATGCCTTGTTACCCCATGCTCGATAGTTTGGGAGTTAAATTTACACATATTGATACACATCACACTGTTCACTATTGTTTATCTTGTTTAAGTTACAATATTAGAAATATTACTAATAAAAATAGTGGTTTTAACATCAAATCCAGATTCCAAGCATGAACTCTATTTCTGCTGGTTCGTTTCTAAATTGTTACAGTTCATAACTAAATTGGGGGCTCGTCCGGGATTTGAAAACTGGTACCTCTCGCACCTCAAGCGAGAATCATACCCCTAGATTCTGCACCACTTCCCCCAAAAATAGAAACATTTGATCTAAAAGAGCAAATTATTAACGGCAAACTACAATATATAAACCAATACAGGTGCAACTACTACACAGCATTTTGCAAATGCATATTAAAAAAACCAGATTCTATTCCATACATTGCAAGCTTAACATCTGGAAAGTCAATCTGCAATTATATTATCCTTTACTTTAATGTGAATTATCATAATATCATATTCTTGCAAAACCAGACTCTAGTTTAACAATCCTCTGTTTTTATCCTTCATCTTACACAAAAACACCAATGGATTAAGCTCTGTAGAAACCTCAAGTGGTTTCTGAGCTGGGCAATCATAAACATGAAAATGCTGCTAAGGTAAGTGAAAATAATCTTTTCTCTATGGTGGAATAATTTCTTTGATGTTCATTAAATTTCCTTGAAAAGTAAGCTACAGAATGTTCAACATCATCATTACCACTTTGTAATAATACTGCTCTTGCAGCTTCATCAGTGAAATCCACAGCTATAGAGAAGGGCTTTGCAAAGTCATGTGCCCTGAGCACAGGTTGGTGACATAAAATGGCTTTTAATTGATCAAATGCCTCCTGAAAAGGTTCTGTCCAAACAAACTTTTCAACCTTCTTTAGGCGGTCAATCAAAGGAGGAGCAATATCAGCAAAGTTCTTACAGAACTTACGATAATATCCAAGCATTCCCAGAAATCTTCGGAGAGCCTTTTTCCCAATTGGAATCGGAACTTCGGGAATTGCCTGAACTTTTGCCTAAACAGGAGCTAATTCACCTTGACCCACTACATAACCAAGATAGGTTACAGTAGCGTGGCCAAATTCGCTCTTAGCTAAATTAACTGTAAGGTTGGCCTGGGAAAGCTTATCAAACAGCTTTTCTACTGCAGAGATATGAGCTTCCCAAGTGTCATTTCCCATGACTAAATCGTCAATATAGGCATCTGTGTGTTCTAACCCTTGATTCACAGAATTAATCATTCTCTAGAACGTTCCAGGAGCATTTTTCATCCCAAACAGCAAAATATTGTTTTCATACAACCCAGAGGTGTCACAAAAGCAGAAATTTCTCTACCTCTTTCTGTCAATGGAACACACCAATATCCTTTTAACAGATCAATCTTTGTAAGAAACTTATCTTTTCCAACCTTATCTATGCAATCATCCTCTCTAGGGATAGGATAAGCATTTGTTTTTTGTTACTGCATTTACCTTCCTACAATCAGTGCAAAATCTAACACTACCATCAGGTTTAGGTACAATAATGCAAGGTGAACTCCAATTTGAAGGTGAAGGCCTAATAATACCATTTTTCAGCATATATTCAATTTCTTGCTCAGCCAATTTACATTTTTCCACGTTCATACGATAGGGATGTTGCCTGATTGTTTTGCCATCTCCAACATCCACATCATGTGATGTGACTGTGGTTCGATTTGGAACATCAGGAAATAAATTTTTAAACTTCAAAATTAATTCTTTCATTTGTTGTCTTTGCTGTGGCTGCAAATGAACAACTTGTTATCAATGTTTTCTAAAATAGCCGAATTTGTTAGTCTTACTGGGAAGATGTTTGGTTCAAAAAGAATCTCAGCAGAATCAAAAATTACCTTCCCAGGATCTTCAGTCTCACTGTGGCTGTTAACAGCCACCACAGCTGCTGGATGTGTCTCACCAAAGGTAAATTTCTCATAATAAGGTTTTATCATATTGATATGACAAAACTCTGTTTTTCATTTACGATCAGGTGTTTTGATTCTGAAATTCACATCACTAACCTGAGATACAAGGACCTAAAAATCTCACCTGAAGATGATTTGAACTTGTCAGTAACAGTATTAAAACCTTATCTCCCAGTTTAAAAATTCTCTTTCTCACCTGTTGATCATACCAAACCTGTTCTCAAGTTTTGTTTTGCTAATTCGCAAACTTTGTACAGCCTGTCCTTGAATGTCAGCACACAGGCTAACAAATTAATATGTAAGTCTTTATTAATCCACTGTGCCTTTAACAAGGTCAAAGGTCCCCTCACTCTATGACCAAATTCAAGTTTAAAGGGGCTAAAGCCCAGTGATTGCTGTACCGCTTCTCTTACTGTGAATAAAAGCAAATATACACCTTCATCCAGTCTTTTTCATTTTCAACACAATATGTCTTAATCATTGTTTTGAGGGCAGAATGAAATCTTTCTAAAGCCCCTTATGACTCTGGATGGTACACAGATGACGTAATTTGTTTAGCTCCCAGTTCATAAACTACCTGCTGGAATAATCCAGATGTAAAATTACTTCCTTGATCAGACAGGATTTCTTTAGGCAAACCAAATAAAGTAAAAAAAAGCTTTATGAGAACGTTTGACACAGTTTTAGCTTTGATTTTTCTGAGAGGTATGGCTTCCAGGAATCTGAATGCTGTACACATGATAGTCAGCAAATACTGATGGCCAGCTTTAGTCTTCGGCAATGGGCCAACACAATCCACAATAACTTTAGAAAAAGGTTCACTGAATGCAGGTATAGGCCGGAGTGGGGCCATTGGGATGACCTGATTAGGTTCACCCACAACCTGACAAGTGTGACAAGTCTTGCAAAAGGTCACAACATCCTTCCTCAAATTAAACCAAAAAAAATCTTTCATAATCCTGTTTACAGTTTTATTCACACCAAAATGGCCACTTAAGGGCATACTGTGGGCCAAAGTTAAAATCTCGTTCCTATAAACTTTAGGAACTACAACTTGGTGAATAATCGCCCATTCCTCACTTGCAGGTATAACAGGAGGTCTCAACTTCCTCATTAACACTTCATCCTTGATATAATCAGTTCTGTTCTGCTATAAACTCCTTCCTAGACAAAGATAAATCTTTCCCATCAGATTTACTACCTGAATCCTGTTGAAAAAATGAAGGCAGAAAAGTCCCTGACAAGTCATTACACCTTGCATCCTGATTTTGTCTAGGATGGTAGCAGAATTGTGCTGCACAGAACTATAGGCATTGACTGACTTAGCCATACTTCGAATTACTACGCAGGAAGGATGAATGTTAGAATCCATTTTGGAATCATCAGTGATTGGCTTAGCTGTCAGCTGCACTGCTGGAACAACATTACCATCTGCCAGGTCATTTCCCAACAACAAAGAAACACCAACAACTGGTAAACAGAGCTGGAGTCCACTCGAAGTGGAGCTGGAGTGTCGGTGCGAGCAGTGGAGCGGGAGTAAGGAGTGCTCGTGATCGACATACGACTGGAGATCGGAGGATCAGCCGTTGCAGGTAGGCCGAAACCCTCGGACCTACCTGGAGAGTACCTGAGGAGGAAGGTAAAGCTGCGTAAGCGCGGGTGATGTCAGCGGCGAGCGCGAGCTTTAAAAAGCGACCCACTTTCAGGAGCAGGCAGCAGAGTGCTGGGCTTTGGCTCAGCGGGCTTCGGCGCAAGAGGACTTCGGCAAGAATCCTGCTTTTCATTTATTCTGACTAATCTGCGATCAGGTAATGGGGGAGATGGTTAGAGCAGTGGTGTGCTCCGTATGCAGTATGTGGGAGGTCAGGGTCAACACAGTTGTCCTTGATGACCACACCTGCAATAGGTGCATCCAGCTGCAGCTCCTATCAGACCGAGTTAGGGAATTGGAGCAGGAGCTGGATGAACTACGGATCATTCGGGAGGCAGAGGCAGAGATAGATAAGAGTTATCGGGAGGCAGTCACACCGAAAAGACAGGAGGTAGGCAAATGGGTGACAGTCAAGAGAGGCAGGGGGAGCAGACAGAGAGAGAAGAGCACCCCTGTGGCCGTTCCCATCAAAAATAAGTATACCGTTTTGGATACTGCTGGTGGGGATGACCTACCAGGAACAAGCTGCAGTGGTCCTGTCTCTGGCACTGAGGTTGGACCCGCGACTAGGAAGGGGAGGAGGGAAGAGAAGAGAGCGGTAGTGATAGGGGATTCTATAGTCAGGCGGGCGGATAGGAGATTTTGTGGGGAAGATCGGGAGTCTCGGATGGTATGTTGCTTCCCTGGTGCCGGGGTTCGAGTCATCTCAGATCGGGTGCAGGTTATTCTCAAGAGGGAGGGCAAGAATCCAGATGTTGTGGTCCATGTAGGGACCAATGACGTGGGTAGGATGAGTGAGGGGGTCCTGCGTAGGGAGTTCAGGGAGTTAGGTGCGAAGCTGAAGAGCAGGACCTCCAGGGTAACAATCTCAGGATTGCTACCTGTGCCACGTGCAAGTGAGGCAAGGAACAGGAGGATTATAAAGATTAATACATGGCTGAGAGGATGGTGCAGGAGGGAGGGCTTCAGGTTTGTAGATAATTGGGCTTTGTTCCAGGGAAGGTGGGATCTATTCCGAAGGGACGGTTTACACCTGAACTAGAGCGGTACTAACATTCTTGCAGGGAAGTTTGCTAGAGCTTCTTGGGGGGGTTTAAACTAAATTTGCAGGGGGTGGGGATCCAGAATGTGAGAGAGGATAGCGAGAGGAAGAATAAAGGATAGGTGGGGACTACACGGTTCCGGAATATTAAGTGTGTAGTAGAGGAAGGTGGGGCGGAACAAGTGATAAGGAGGACTTATGTACAGAGAGATGGTCTGACGGAACATGGAGTTAAATGTGTTGAAAGAATAAGTAAATGTAGGAAGGACAACAAAATTCTAGGGGTGTATAGCCCGACGGGAGTTCAGGGAGCTGGGTTAAGCACAATAGGCAGCGATTCAAACAGAGAGAGGAGAAATGGGTTAAAAATTCTATATCTGAATGCACGAAGTGTCAGAAATAAGGCGGATGAGCTTGAAGCCCAGGTGCGAATGGGTAACTATGATGTTGTTGGGATAACGGAGACATGGCTGCAGGGAGATCAGACCTGGGAAATGAATGTACAAGGGTATACGTGCTATCGTAGGGACAGAAATGTGGGCAGAGGGGGTGGGGTGGCCCTGTTGGTGAGGATTGAGATTCAGTCCTTTGCAAGGGGGGACATAGGGTCAGGAGAAGTAGAGTCTGTGTGGATAGAACTGAGGAACAGTAAGGGCAAAAGGACCCAAATGGTGTTGTCTACAAGCCACCAAACAGTAGCATGGATATTGGGTGCAAGTTGAATAGGGAGTTAACATTGGCATGTGGCAAAGGTAATGTCGCAGTAGTTATGGGGGATTTCAACATGCAGGTGAACTGGGAGAATCAGGTTGGTGCTGGACCACAGGATAGGGAGTTTGTAGAGTGCCTACGGGATGCATTCCTGGAACAACTTGTACGAGAGCCGACCAGGGACAAGACTATTCTGGATTTAGTGTTATGTAATGAACAGGATTTGATCAGCAATCTCGCAGTAAAGGAGCCATTAGGAGGTAGTGATCACAATATGATAAGCTTTTATCTGCAATTTGAGAAAGATAAGGGCAGCTCGGAGGTGTCAGTGTTGCAGATGAACAGGGGAAACTATGGAGCCATGAGGGAGGAGCTGGCCAAAGTTGACTGGATGGATAGCCTAGCAGAAAAGACAGTGGAACAGCAATGGCAGGTATTCTTGGGAATAATGCACAAGGTGCAAAATCAGTTCATCCCCCAGAGAAGGAAGGATTCAAAGGGGGGAAAGGGGCCACAGTGGTTGACAAAGGAAGTCAGAGACTGCATAGCATTAAAAAAAAGGAAATATGACAGAGCTAAGGTGAGTGGGAGGACAGATGATTGGGAAGTTTTTAAGGAACAACAGAACTTAACTAAAAAGGCAATACGGGGAGAAAAAATGAGGTACGAATGCAAGCTAGCCAGGAATATAAAGGAAGATAGCAAAAGCTTTTTTAGGTATGTGAAGAGAAAGAAGATATTTAAGAACAATGTTGGGCCCTTGAAGAATGAATTGGGTGAAATTGTTATGGGAAACAGAGAAATGGCAGAAGAATTTAACGAGTACTTTAGATCTGTTTTCACTAAGGAAGACACAAGCAATCTCCCAGATGTATGGATGGGCCAAGGACATAAGGTAACAGAGGAAATGAAACAGATTGACATTCGGAAGGAAACGGTGATGAGAAGACTGATGGGACTGAAGGCTGACAAATCCCCAGGTCCAGATGGTCTGCACCCTAGGGTACTAAAGGAGGTGGCCCTGGAAATTATGGATGCATTGGTAATCATTTTCCAATGTTCCTTAGATTCAGGATCAGTTCCTGAGGATTGGAGAATGGCTAATGTTATCCCACTTTTTAAGAAAGGAGGGAGGGAGAAAACAGAGAACTTTCGACCTGTCAGCCTGACATCAGTGGTGGGAAAGAAGCTAGAGTCCATTATTAAGGATGAAATAGTGGCATATCTAGATAGCAGTGATAGGATTGGGCCGAGCCAGCATAGATTTACCAAGGGTAAATCATGCTTGACTAATCTGTTGGAGTTTTTCAAGGATGTAACTAGGAAGTTAGACGGGGGAGATCCAGTGGATGTAGTGTACCTCGATTTTCAGAAGGCATTTGATAAGGTCCCACATAGAAGATTGGTGGGTAAAATCAAAGCTCAGGGCATCGGGGGGAAGGCATTGACATGGATAGAAAACTGGTTGGCAGATAGAAAACAAAGGGTAGCGGTGAATGGGTGTTTCTCGGAATGGCAGGTGGTGGCTAGTGGGGTGCCACAGGGCTTGGTATTGGGACCACAGCTGTTTACCATTTACGTTAACGATTTGGATGAAGGCATAGAAAATAACATCAGCAAATTTGCTGATGATACTAAGCTGGGTGGCAGTGTGATGTGATGAGGATGTTAGGAGAATTCAGGGTGACTTGGATAGGCTGGGTGAGTGGGCAGATACTTGGCAGATGGTGTTTAATGTGAATAAGTGTGAGGTTATCCACTTTAGGAGTAAGAACAGGAAGGCAGATTATTATCTGAATGGTATAAAGTTGGGTAAGGGAGTAATACAAAGAGATCTCGGAGTCCTTGTTCATCAGTCACTGAAGGTGAATGAGCAAGTGCAGCAGGCAGTGAAGAAGGCTAATGGAATGTTGGCCTTTATCACAAAGGGAATTGAGTACAAGAGCAAGGAAATCCTCTTGCATTTGTACAGAGCCCTGGTGAGACCACACCTGGAGTATTGTGTACAGTTTTGGTCTCCAGGGTTAAGGAAGGACATCCTGGCTGTAGAGGAAGTGCAGTGTAGATTCACGAGGTTAATTCCTGGGATGTCTGGACTGTCTTACGCAGAGAGGTTAGAGAGACTGGGCTTGTACACACTGGAATTAAGGAGATTGAGAGGGGATCTGATTGAAACATATAAGATTATTAAGGGATTGGACAAGACAGAGGCAGGAAATATGTTCCAGATGCTGGGAGAGTCCAGTACCAGAGGGCATGGTTTGAGAATAAGGGGTAGGTCATTTAGGACAGAGTTAAGGAAAAACTTCTTCTCCCAGAGAGTTATGGGGGTCTGGAATGCACTGCCTCAGAAGGTAGTGGAGGCCAATTCTCTGGATGCTTTCAAGAAGGAGCTAGATAGGTATCTTATGGATAGGGGAATCAAGGGATATGGGGACAAGGCAGGAACCGGGTATTGATAGTAGATGATCAGCCATGATCTCAAAATGGCGGTGCAGGCTCGAAGGGCCTTCTGCACCTACTGTCTATTGTCTATTTAACAGGTCCTGCCACTAACTCCAACTGCAAAATTACTTCGTGCAGAGGTACAGGAACAACGTCACTCCCAATGCCTTTAATAAGATTTACCTCACCAGTGTCAGTCTCATCATTAAACTTTACAACACTGTCTAATATAAGTGATTGAGAAGCCCCAATATCTCAAAGAATTTTTACTGGTTGACCCTTCCTTTACTGATACAAACCAATCTGACATAAAATGATCAAATCCTTTCTTAACTCGGTCAGACTTCTCAGTCCTTAAGTGAGCCTCATCAGAATGTGCAGACCCCTGTGGGTTTATAGGTGTTTCAACCTACTGACTACAAGCATTTGGGGCTGCATCCTTTACCGTTTTCTTCTTCAGGATGGAACAATTAGCCATAACATGACCAGCTTTCTCTCAATAGTAACAAGTAAGACCAGAATATTTCTCCTTCACTTGCTTCCCTTCATCCTTACTTTTGTCACTAGCCCCAGATTTAATTTCTGGTTTACCCTGGTTATCCCTGCTACTCTTTTGGAAACACCTACTTGGGGTAAACTCAACCTTGTGGGTTAAAGAAAACTCATCTGCTAATCTAGCAGACTCCTGCAAACTGGCAGCATCCTTTTCATCTAAATAGGTCTTTATGTCATCAGGGACACACCTTTTAAATTCTTCAAATAAAACCAACTCTTTCAAGCTGTTAAAATCATCATTCACATTTTCAGATTGCACCATCTTTCAAAACACACAAACTTCTTATAAGCAAATTCCACGTGTCTGGCTCACAGTTTTCCTCAAACTTCTAAACCGTTGTCTATAGGCTTCTGGAACCAATTCATAGGTTTTGAGTATGGCCCATTTCACTGTCTCATAATTAGCAGCATCTCTAATTGAGAAAGCAGAGTAAGCGTGTTGAGCCTTACCTATAAATACAGTCTATAACAAGAGAGACCAGCTTCCTTCCAGCCAATTTTGACTTTGAGCCACCTTCTCAAAATACTGAAAGTATTTATCAACCTTAGCTTCATTAAATGGAGGGACCAATTTAGCTTCCCGATTGGCAACAAACTTCTCACCAGGGTCAATCACTAGACCCCTTTGCTGCATTTTCTCTATCTTTTCCAACTTGAACAGCCTCTGTCTCTCTGCTTCCAGCCTCTGTTTTTTCTGTTTCCTCAGCTTCAAAATGCCTTTTTTTCTGCTTCTTCCCTCTGTTTGTCTGTTTCCGCAGCTTCTAATCTAAGTCTCTCTCGGTCGAACCTTAATTGGTCCAGCCATACCTGGAGCTCAGGGGTAACTGGTTTACGTTCAGAGAACAATTCTAATCCTTCAGCATCAAACTACCCCGAAGTAATATAGTACTTAGCTATCTTCCTCTGAATCTCTGGCTTTCTCATAGACCGTTTAATGAAACAAGTCTCAGCTTTTTAGCAATAGCCAGCACTTAATCGTTTCTGGTGTCTCCAAATTCCCCAGGATCTGGTGCTTCCAGAACTGCCTCAATATCCATTGCTGATAATTTCCACACACAAGTAAATCAAAATGGATTTCCCCAATCAAATAGAAAATTAATCAATAAGCCCCTAAATTTGTTCATATTCCGGACAAGCCCCCAATTTTGTTATGAACTGTAACAATTTAGAAATGAACCAGCAGCAATAGAGTTCACACTTGGAGTCTGGTTTTGATGTTAAAACTACGATCTTTATTAGTAAATATTTATAATATTGTAACTATCGAGCCTGGGGGAACAAGGCCTAGAGTCTTGAGATGGTAAAGCATGAAAGTTCAGTTCATCCACAGAATAAATGATGGGAGAGAGATATTTGTAATCCCAGGTGAAATGTAGAGAGAAGGAAACTATGTCCAATTCCACAGGTTCCACAATGGTAATTAATAAAAATCAGTTGTCGAAGATCTTCCATAAAGCCGTTCCAAATCCACATATGAATTACCACCAAAGTGATCTGTCACAGGGATGTATTCTTCAAAGGGTTACCACATAACATATTCAGGCAAGGGTTAACTTCGAATGGTCCCACAAGACATACCTAAATCCACTCCTTTGGATTATACAAAGTGACAGACACACATTTGATGTGCAGTGGATCGATAATCAACCCACTCTTGTGGGTGTAGCAGAGTTCTGAATTCCCAGCTTCGACAAGCTGGAGCTGCTACCTTTTTCGGGTTTGTTCCTCTCTCCCTCCTCTTCTGACTCCTGACTGTGACTGTCTGTGTCCTTGTTTTACAGGTAAACAAGCTGTGAGTCAGTCAGTGAACAACATCATAGTCCTGCCTCAACGAAGCACTCTTTTAAAGTGACAGTCCACAGTAAACGAAACCTGTGGGTTCGTAACAGGTAGAAGAAAAAAAGTGTAGACTATTTTTTATTTTCAAAGCTCCAAGGTGCAAAGAGACTAGTGAGCCATTCGGCTTTCAGATCTCTTACTATCTTTTCTTTCAGTTAATCCTGACGAAGGGTCTTGTCCTGAAACATTGACTGTACTTCTTCCTATAGATGCTGCCTGGCCTGCTGCGTTCCACCAGCATTTTGTGTGTGTTGCTTGAATTTCCAGCATCTGCAGATTTCCTCGTGTTTGTGAGCCATTCTGCAGGATTCCCAAGAGCAGGGCTTCCCAACCTGGCATCCACAGACCCCTTGTTTATTGGTATTGATTCATGGCATAAAAAAGATTGGGTACCCCTGCCATAGGTGTTAACTTGCAGGTTGAGTTGGTGATAAAAAAAGGGAAATGTAATATTAGCATATGTTGCAAGAGCTCTAGAATATAAGATGCTGGAAATCCAAAACAACACACACAAAATGCTGGAGGAACCCAGCAGGCCAAGCAGCATCTATGGAAAAGAGTAAACAGTTGATGTTGTGGGCTGAGACCCTTCATCTGGACTGGAATATAAGAACAAGGATGTAATTCTGAGGCTTTATAAGGCATTGGTTAAACTGCACTTGAAGTGTTGTGAGCAGTTTTGAGCTCCTTATCTAAGAAAAGATTTTTCGATTTGGAGAGGGTCCAGAGAAGGTTCACAAAAGTGATTCCAGGAATGAAAGTGTTAACATGGAAGAATTTGATGTGGGCTTGTACTCACTGGAGTTTAGAAGAATGGGGGCTATCTCATAGAAGCCTATTGAATATTGAAAGGCCTGCATAAAATGGATGTGAAGAAAATGTTTTCCATAGTGGGGGAGTCTAGGACCAGAGGACACAAGAAGGATTATTTTAGCCACAGCCTCAGAGTAGAGAGACATCCATTTAGAACAGAGATGAGGAAGAATGTCTTTAGCCCAAGAGTGGTGACTCTGTGGATTTCATTGCCATGAATAGCTGTGGAGACCAGGTCATTGAGTACATTTAAAGTGGAGGCTGATAGGTTCTTCATTAGTTTCGGGGGTTCAAAGATTATGGGGTGAAAGCAAGATAATGGAATTGAGAGGGATAATAAATCAGCCGGGATAGAATGGTGGAGGGCACTCGAAGGGCCAAGTGGCCTAATTCTGCTCCTAAGTCTTACAGTCTTACTATCTTCCTGTTTCTGGCCTCACTTGAATTTGACATGAATAGCAATCAACCCGTGGAGGGTTTAACTTAACTAGCTCCTAACTCACTGAACTCACTTTGCAGGACATCATCACCCTTCCTACCTATGTGATAGGTACTGACATGGACCATGAACTCTGAGTGCTCCCTTTCCCACTTAAGAATGCTGGGGATTCCATCCAAGCTGGCCTTGACCCTGCCACCTGAAAGGTAACAGACAAAATGGTAATCTGGCTCTCAGCAACAGAACCTCCTGTTTATTCCTCTGTTGGTATAGCTGGCATAAAAGTACAACCATAAATCCATTCACAAACGAGAGAAAATCTGCAGCTGCTGGAAATCCAAACAATACACACAAAATGCTTGAGGAACTCAGCAGACCCAGCAGCATCTATTGGAAAAGAGTACAGTCCATGTTTCAGGCCCAAGCCCATAGGCAGGACTGAAGGAAGGAAATAAGAGTAGATATAAAAGATGGGGGAGGGGAGTGCAAAACACAAGCTAATAGGTGAAACCGGGAAGGGGAAGGATGAAGTAAAGAGCTAGGAAGTTGATGGGTGAAAGAGATATAGGGCTGGAGAAGGGGGAATCTAATAGAAGAAGAAAGAAGGTCATGGAGGAAAGAAAAGGAGGTGTGATCACTAGATGGGCAGGCAAGGAGAGAAGGTGAGAGAGGAAAAAGGGGATGGGGAATGGTGAAGGGGGAGGGGGGTATTACCAGAAGTTCGAGAAGTTGATGTTCATGCCATCAGGTTGGAGGTTACCCAGAAGATGCTGTTCCTCAATCATAAGTATGGCCTCATCATGACAGTAGAGGCCATGGATTGACATATCAGAATGGCAATCGGAAGTGGAATTAAAAAAGTGATCACTGGGGGATCCCGCTTCTTCTTGCGGATGGAGCATAGATGCACGGTGAAGCAGTCTCCCAATTTACGTCGGTTTTTACTGATATACAGGAGGCCACATCGGGAGTGCTGAACATAGTATATGACCCCAACAGGCTCAGCGGTGAAGTGTTGCCTCAACTGGAAAGATGCTGGTGAGGGAGATGGTGTAGGAGCAGGTGTAGCACTTGTTCCACTTGCAAGGATAAGTGCCAGGAGGGAGATCAGTGTGGAGAGATGAATGGACAAGGGAGTCGCGTAGGGAGTGATCCCTGGGAAAAGAAGAAAGTGGGGAGTGGGGAGGGAGGTGGAGCTGGCGGAAGTTCCGGAGAATTATCTGCTGGATGCTGAGGCTGGTAGGGTGGTAGGTGAGGACAAGAGGAACCCTATCCCTGGTAGGGTGGTGGGAGGATGGGGTAAAAACAGACTTGCATGAAATGGAAGAGATGTGATTGAGAGCAGTGTTGATGGTGGAGGAAGGAAGCACTTTTTTCAAAAAAGGGGGACAACTCTATCATTCAAGAATGAAAAGCATCATCCTGAGAACAGATGTGGCAGAAACGGAGATATTGAGTGAAGGGAATGGTGTTTTTATATGTAACAGGGTGGGAGGGGGTATAGTCCAGGTAGCTGTGAGAGTCTGTGGGTTTATGATAGACATCAGTGGATAAGCTGTCTCCAGAGATAGAGACAGTGAGATCAAGGAAGAGAGGGAGGTGTCAAGAATGGACCGGGTAAATTTGAGGGCAGTTGGGGCTTGGAGGCAAAGTGGAGGAAGTTGACGAGTTCAGCGTGGTTGCAGGAAGCAGCACCAATGCAGTCGTTGATGTAGCACAGGATTCATCACTTATTTCCTTGCTTGTTCATACAGTCCCTTGGATTAGAACATGACTAGTTCATATCAGCTGTTTCTTTATATACCCACTGTACACTAGAACAACAAAAGCTTCACTTTCGTGACAAGTGTTGCTTTTTGGGGTTTGTTGATTGAATGGATGCTTGCAACTGTCTCTTGTGGGAGAAAGCTTATTTAATTTATATGTAGCGTGCCACATTTTAGGACAGAAAACTTCCACAAACAACAAAGACCATTAGACCATTTAATTGGTATTGAGATGTAAACTGACAAGTTATTTGCATCCATCTAAAGGCTGCTTAAAACCTGTTATACATCAATCATTCCCCAGTTCTCATCTAGAATACTGACCGTTTTTCTCTCAGCGGTTGCTGCCTGAACTGTAGAGGCTTCATAGCATTTTTTCTGAAGACATCAGATGCTGGAATCTGGAGCAACACACAAAGTGCTGAATGAATTTAGTTGAATTCCTCCAGTGCTGTACGTGTTGTGGCACATTTTCTTTCTATTTTCTTTCTATTGAACTACATATGAATCTTCTTCGTGGAGTCACCTTGTATTTGGCAGTGGTAATGGTAATTGCTTCATCTTCCTGCCCAGTGATCTCCTGTTCTCTGCAGGAAATAGACCTTACTGTCTGTCAGAGTGACAGAATTGGACTCAACACTCACAGATGATAATCGTGTTCCATCTAGTGGTGTTAGAATGCAACTGTCCTTTTTACAACTTCTAAAGATCCCCTTTTTCCTATTCTTCCCATTCTCACCTTGTTCACTTTTCCAAATCCAGGTCTGGTAATGCTTTGTGTTCCTGCTTATCTCCCTCCAGCAACTGTATCCCAACTTCACACTCCCTTACTCTGTTGTTTTTCCCCTCCTTCTGTCTGCTTCAATCTATTCACCTTCCACAGTCTTCCAACTCTACCCCTGCTCACTTCCTTACAGTGTACCACCTGCTTGGCATTCTACAGCCCTCCCCATTTACCGTTCATCTCAGAATCTTTAATTGTCACTCCCGTTCCTCTTGCTATGTTGGCCACTTTGTCTGTCTGCTCTCGATCCCGAATTCGTTCCTCTCACAGATGCTGCTTGACCCACCCCCAGTGGCACCAGCTGGCCTATAAGGGGAGACTCCCAAAAGTCACAGCAGGAGGCAGTGATGCACATGTGGAGGGTGCCTAGTGCTAAGGAGGCTTTCTGCATTTGCTGAGAAACCCCAACCAACACTTCTGTGCATGTGTAATAAACCAAGCAGGTAGCAACATACAACAAAGCTGGGGGGACTCGGGCAGCATCTACAGAGGGAAATGACAAAGTTCGAAGGTTCATTTATTATCAAAGTACGTCTGCAGTATACAACTCTGAGATTTGTCTTCTCGAGACAGCCATAGAACGTTGCAGGTTGAGATTCTTCATCACGACCGGAAAGAAGTACATTAAAGTGTGTGAGGGGCACTGCAGGAACAGTTCGTGGATGATAGATCGATCCATGTGAAGGGGAGTCGAGCTGAAGAAGGTCGGGGAGAGGATAATTATATAAGAAGCTGGAAGGTGATAGGGGGAAATGAAAAGGGTTTTTTTCCTATTGTATTGCTTTTTTTCCCTGTAAGTGCCTGCAAGAAAATGAATCTCAAGGAAGTATTAGGTGTTATCTATGTACTAAGATGATAAGTTTACTTTGAACTTTCAAAAGGACGAATCCGATTGGAGAAGACAGTGGTCCATGGAGAAAACAGAATCGAGAGGATTGGCTGCTCGAAGTTAGAGAAATCGATGTTCAATAAATCGTGAAGATGGTCGAGAAGGAATCGATTCGGAGAGAAACGGGGAGAAGGAGGGATGTGAAAACGGGCGCAAATAGCGTGCCCGCCAGCCGGGAAAGTGCGCACGCGCTTACGGGCAGCCGGTAGCCGAGAAGGTGCGCACGCGCTTACGGGCAGCTGACAGCGATCACTTATGCGCACGCGCTTACGGGCAGCTGACAGCGATCACTTATGCGCATGCGCTGAACTCGGGCTTTGTGCGCATGTGTGGAGGCCACAATCTGGAGAGGCCTGGCGAGTCAAGCTTTGAGGCTCCTTGAAGGTAATTGAAACATTCAAATACTTTTCAATGGGAAAGGAAAACACAGTAGTTTATATAGCTATGATTTAGACCTGAGGTATAGAAAATATTCTTTCCGGTCAAGGCTGGAAAAGGTTTGACACAAAGCGAGAGCGTGAAGTAAATTGACGGGCAGCAGGTTCGTCTTACTAGATATATGTATATTACATAGTTAAAATAAAACTAGTACAAAAACAGAAATAATGTCAAAAAAGTGAGGTAGTGTTTATGGGTTCTATGTTCATTTGGGAACTGGACGGCAGAGGGGAAGGAGCTGTTCATTAATGGCTACAACACACACAAAATGCTGGTGGAACACAGCAGGCCAGGCAGCATCTATAAGGAGAAGCACTGTCGACGTTTCGGGCCGAGACCCTTCGTCAGGACTAACTGAAAGGAAAGATACTAAGAGATTTGAAAGTAGTGGGGGGAGGGGGAAATGTGAAATGATAGGAGGGGGTGGGATGAAGCTAAGAGCTGGAAAGGTGATTGGCGAAAGTGATACAGAGCTGGAGAAGGGAAAGGATCATGGGACGAGAGGCCTTGGGAGAAAGAAAGGGTGGGGGGAAGCACCGCAGAGAGGTGGAGAACAGGCAGAGTGATGGGCAAGGATATGATGCTGAGTCTTTATGCGGCACTGGTGAGGCCTCACCTTAAGTATTGTGAACAGTTTTGAGCCCATCATCGTAGAAATGATATCCTGGCATTGGAGAGGGTCCAGAGGAGGTTCACAAGGATGATTCCAGGAACGAAAAGGTTATCATACGAGGAACGTTTGATGGCTCTGGGTCTGTACTCGCTGGAATTCAGAAGGATGAGGAGGGATCTCATTGAAATCTTTTGAATGTTGAAAGGCCTAGACAGAGTAGATGTGGAAAGGATGTTTCCTATGGTGGATGAATCTAGGACAGAGGGCACAGCCTCAGGATAGAGGGGCTTCCTTTCAGAACAGATGTGGAGAAATTTCTTTAACCAAAGAGTGGTGAATTTGTGGAAATTGTTGCCACATGCAGCTGTGGAGGCCAAGTCATTGTGTGCATTTAAGACAGAGATTGGTAGATTATTGATTAGACATGGCATCAAACATTATGGGGAGAAGGTCAGGAACTGGGATTGAGGAGGGGACAAAAAAAAAATCAGCCATGATTGAATGGCGGAGCAGACTAAATGGGCCAGGTAGTCTAATTTTGCTCCTATGTCCTCTGGTCTGTGGTCTAAGTCGAGGATCCAATTGCAGAGGGAAGTGCAGAGTCCCAGGTTCTGCAACTTATCGATCGGGACTGTGGGAATGATGGTGTTAAATTGTCGAGCTATAGTCCATGAACAGCATTCTGACATAGGGGTTTGTATTGTTCAGGTGATCTAGAGCTGTGTGAAGAGCCATTGAGATTGTGTCTGCCATAGACCTATTGTAGCAATAGGAAAATTGCAGTGGGTCCACGTCCTTGCTGGGGCAGGAGTTGATTCTAGCCAAGACCAACCTCTTAAAGCATTTCACCACCGTAGATGTATATGCTATTGGATGATAAATCATTAAGGCAGCTTACGCTGCTGTTCTGAACACTGGTATAATTGTTGCCCTTTTGAAGCAGGTGGGAACTTACAACCGTGGCAATTAGAGGTTGAAAATGTCCTTGAATATTTCTGCCAGTTGGTTGTCACAAGTTTTCGGAGACTTACCAGATACTCCATTGGGGCCTACCACCTGCACAGGATTCAGTTGAAAACACCGTTCATGTTTTTTTGTGGCAATGACGGTTACGATATGTTGCAACAGACAAGGCATCCAACAGCTCATTGTGTTTGTGCCAGCTGTTTGAAGTTGGTTCTGACTCCAAACAGCTCTACAGCTTTTTTTCTTTCAAACCTATCTTGTATCTTTTAAGAAATGAATTTCAGACTGTAACAGTTATTCAAAAATGCTAGAGGAAATGGACCAGTAACACGAGACTTTGCCTATGCTTGAAATCTAGACTAACACACACACACAATAGTGGAGGAACTCAGCAAGTCGGGCAGCATCTATGGAAGGAGATAAAGAGCCAACATTTTGGGCTGGGACCCTTCAGCACTAGAAAAGGAGGAGGAAGAAACCAGAATAAGAAGTTGGGGCAGGTACAAGTATCGATAGTGAGGTTAGTCTTGATTGCGGCATTTGTTTTTTAACCTGCTTTGGCATGGTATGTCAGATGGCCTTTTCTCTATAGGGCTTTCCACGGTTAATTAAAAAATAGGTGCTGATGGTTTAGCTAGGAAAGATAGAGCAGCCAATGATGACACAGCTGTACATGAGACAGGCAGAGTCACACTTCTTGCTCATTATAATCTAGGAGAAGGCAAAGGAGTCAGAATGATTGAATAACTTGCTAATTTGATTTTCATTTAAGTGGATTATTAAATGTGTCAGTTGATGGATGGAAGCATTTGATATTTATATTTTACAAACCCCATTTCCAGAAAAGTTGGGATATTTTCCAAAATGCAATAAAAACAAAAATCTGATATGTTAATTCACGGGAACCTTTATTTAACTGACAAAAGTACGAAGAAAGAATTTTCAATAGTTTTACTGACCAACTTAATTGTATTTTGTAAATATACACAAATTTAGAATTTGATGGCTGCAACACACTCAACAAAAGTTGGGACAGAGGCATGTTTACCATTGTTACATCACCTTTCCTTTTAATAACACTTTTTAATCGTTTTGGAACTGAGGATACTAATTGTAGTAGATTTACAATTGGAAGTTTTGTCCATTCTTGCTTGATATAAGACTTTAGCTGCTCAACAGTCTGTGGTCTCCGTTGTCTGATTCTCCTCTTCATGATGCACCATACATTTTCAATACGAGATAGATCTGGACTGGCAGCAGGCCAGTCAAGCACATGCACTCTGTGTCTACAAAGCCACGCTGTTGCAGCCTGTGCAGAATGTGGTCTGGCATTGTCCTGCTGAAATAAGCATGGATGTCCCGGGAAGAGACACCACCTTGATGGCAGCTTTTGTCTCTCTAAAATCCTAATATACGCCTCAGAGTCAATGGTACCTTCACATACATGCAACTCACCCATGCCGTGTGCACTGATGCACCCCCATACCATCACAGATGCTGGCTTTTGCACCTTTCGCTGATAACAATCAGGATGGTCATTTTCATCTTTGGCACGGAGCACTCGATGCCCGTTTTTTCTGAAAACTAGCTGAAATGTGGACTCATCTGACCACAGCACATGGTTCCACAGTCTTTCGGTCCATCTGAGATGAGCTCGGGCCCAGAGAACTCACTGGCGTTTCTGCATAGAGTTGATGTATGGCTTCCTCCTTGCGTAATACAGTTTCAAGTTGCATTTCTGGATGCAGCGACGGACTGTGTTAGGTGACAATGGTTTTCCGAAGTACTCCCGAGCCCAGGTGGCTATAATTGTCACAGTAGCATGACGGTTTCTTAGGCAATGCCGTCTGAGGGCTCGAAGTTCACGCGCATTCAACAGTGGTTTCCAACCTTGCCCTTTACGCACTGAGGTGTCTCTGAATTCTCTGAATCTTTTCACAATATTATGTACTGTAGATGTTGAAAGACCTAAATTCTCTGCAATGTTGCGTTGAGAAATGTTCCTTTCGAACTGACTAACAATTCTCTCACGAATTTTGGCACAAAGGGGTGAGCCACGACCCATCCTTGCTTGCAAAGAATTAGCCTGCTTAATGTGGAGTCTTCCAAACCGGTGTTACTTAAATATTCTGTGCATTTTTCAATCTTATTTTAACTCTGTCCCAACTTTTGTTGAGTGTGTTGCAGCCATCAAATTCTAAATTTGTGTATATTTACAAAATACAATCAAGTTGGTCAGTAAAACTATTGAAAATCTTTTCTTTGTACTTTTGTCAGTTAAATAAAGGTTCAGGTGAATTAACATATCACAGATTTTTGTTTTTATTGCATTTTGGAAAACATCCCAACTTTTCTGGAAATGGGGTTTGTAATTCCAGATTTAATAAACTGCATTTAAATTTAATTTGTAGTTCCAGATCTATAGTCTGCACCTCTAGAGGCAGATACAGTGATTGAACCACAGTGCTATGCACTTCAAAAACTATCCTGAACTCCTTCCCCAATTTGCACCTATGAAGAGGGTTTGATTTCTCAAACATGAAGAACCAGTGTTGGTTTGATGAGAATTACTAGGAGTTTTGAGTGCTGATTAACTGCAGGTGCAAGAACATCCGGGATTGAAAGCTTTACCATTCCTCACGGGTGGGGAGGGGGACGCTTGAGGACTAACAAAACAGATGGTGTAGAAGGTTTGTCAACTGCTAGTCATGACACACATATTCTTCTTTATTGCCAAATCCAAATACAGTCCTAGTTCCAAAGGCTCCACCCTGCTGAGAGCCGGAAAAGGAGGTGAACTCAAAAGCAGAGGGGCTTGCACTGGCTTCTTGAAGCTATACAGTCAGCCCTCCTTATACACGGGTTCCGCATGCAAGGATTCAACCAACTGCAGATCGGGAAAACCTGGAATTTCTCTGTCCAGCACTTGTTGTTTGAGCATTACAGACTTCTTTTCTTGTCACTATTCCCTAAACAATACAGTATAACAACTATTTACATAGCATTTACATGGTATTAGGTATTATAACTAATCTAGAGATGATTTAAAGTATCCGGGAGGATGTGCATAGGTTACCGTGGATCGGGAATCGGAAAAAAACGGAAGTTCTCTAAGTCGGAACAGATACATACGGTATTATTTAGTGGCAGTTAGTCAAATGTTTGTCTTAGTATATAGTATATATTTTACCTTTCTATGCATATTAAACACTTAAACGTATGTATTTCAATAAATCAACCACTACATTGCTTAGTAATAATTGTAGCTTTCTTCAGGGCAGGGCCTTCACATGCTCCATTATTCTCACTTTATCCTTTAAAATTGTTCCGATCGTTAACCAACTGTAGCCTAACGCTTTTCCAATAACTGATGGCGTTTCACCTCTTTCCGATTGCTTTATTGTTTACACTTTATTTTCAGTCGTGATCGTTTTCCGTCAACGGAACAGAAACTGCGGGTGGCGGGTCCTGAGCTCCGCTGGGTCCTAAAGTCCACTGCACTGAGACAGGTTAACTAAGGGACTTGAGCATCCGTGTTTTTGGTATCCGCGGAGGTCCCTGAACCAATCCCCCGTGGATAAGGAGGGCTGACTGTGCTTAGAAGATCTCCTCATCTGTCTCTCCATGTAACCTCACCAAAGACTTTCACCAGTCAAAGGGGACAGTGGCATATCATCCTCTGCATCTTGCATTTACTCAACAATGTTAACCAGTGGGTCTACAAGAAAACCATTCTCAGTGGAATCTATGTTATTGTCCCAATGATTTTTTAGTATTTCTTGCTGCAACATTGCATCTCACCTGCAACCAATTTTCCTCATGAGGGAATGATAATCTTCAGAGTCAATGGTAAGTTGTCAATCGAGATGACCACACTCTACAATCAGACTTACTGAAACCTCAGTATTCGGGCTGCCTTCTGGACATGAGATTTGTGCTTGCATACACTTGGAAGCCAAGTCATCATCGACATTCTCACCATGTGAGAGAGTGGGCCGTCTGCTCAATAGACGCAAGGCAAGTGACCCCTCAGCTGCACCACGCATCAACAAGAGAAAACCTGGTACTTGAGCCATATCTTATGGGCTACCTCTTGAAGGTAGGCGTGATTGATTGAAGGAAAGGGCACCAGAATAAAAAATCAAGATCTGAGATCTGGTAGAAAACTCAGTCTAATGAGGAACAATGATCTCTACCTTACAATGTGTTCCTGAGATGTGGAATATCTAGAGCAGACATCTCAAAGGATTTGGAAAAATATATCACACAATTCTCCAAAATTCACTGAAGAACAAGCAAATCAACACTGCTGTCTCACCCAGGTCATTCTCCATTGAAGACCTAGTTGTAGTTGGTTTGATACCTTGTTAAACTGCAGAAGATGAGGGAAAGCACCTGCATCCACCACATCAGTGTTCTGTTGGATATTAGCATAGAATTAATAGTTAGAAAGTGCTTTTAAGTTTTTTTTAAAGGAATTGTTTCCTTGTCATAAAGTAGATGTTGCTAATTAAAGGTGATTGCAGATCCCCAGGAGTTTTACAGTGAATTGATAATGCTGGTCATCTTGGAACTTCAACACACTTACTATTCTGCCTTTTTTTCAGTACTGAAGAGAAGCCAAGTGCCATACTCTTCACTGACATGGCTACGATCAACTCCTGGAAGCTTCCCAGAAGAATCTGTAACTGGAGAACATATTCAAAGACCATTCGATGCACTGAAGTGACGAGACCTGAAGAGAAGAAAGAGAATGACAGCAAGAAGCCAGGTGTAAGGTTTGACAAGACCAATCTCTTCTTGTCTGGCACCGACTATAAAATATATTCCTGTCCTGCAGCATATGCTAGTACTAAAATCCAGGCACAGCAGAATGCTTCCAATGAGACAAAAGTTGACAGAGATGCTTTCCCATTTTTCCTGGAGCATGTTCCATCCAATGTAGGAATCAAGCAAGTACGTAACACCTACATGGTGACTTGTTCTCGCCGACTGTCCAGCATCAGAAACACGTTGCTGGATCTGGCTTACAACAAGCCCAGTGAAGACCAGCATAGCGATACCTGGCGGACTGTGACTTCAAAGGAAAAAGCAGAGTTAGACATTGTGGAGGTTTATGATACAAAAGAAGACCCTCGAGGATTCCAGAAAATTGGAAGTGCCTACAAGGATCTTTGTTTTTGCAGCTCCGAGCAGAGAGAGGAACTCACTGTGAAAGAGGGGCAGAAGATTCTCTGTAATGTTTCCATCTTGAAAAGCAGCCTGACCCCAGAGACCATATCTGACTATGCTTGGCACCTCAGCTGGTTGCCAACTGAGCAGCACATGCTTCTGAAGGCTGATTTCCGTTTTGGAATGCTTTGCCAGTACAGCATTGACAGCCTGGGCGCATTCACTTTGCATCAGCTTTTCCAACTTCTCAAGGCCATGGTCCGCCTTCAGGTGCCCTTTTCCCACACATTGCTGAAGCCCCTCAACGCTGAGTTTTGCCGCCGTGTGTGGGACATGGAGTTTAATCAGCTCTTGTACGTAGCCGACATGTGGCGCTACCTTGGGTACAGTGTGCCACGGTACATGGAACTAGTCCTGAGCTACGTGGGCTTGCGTTGGAAAGTGCTGACTATGCCCCAACTAGTTCAGCTCCTTTACATCATTGGGGAAAGCCGTCAAGCCCCTGCAGATCTCATGCGGAAACTGGAACTGCTGCTGTCCAAGTACCTGGACCAGATGAATCTGGAGGAGATTGGAGCTTGCTGCTTGGGTTTCTTCAAGTCAAAAAATGGATTTTCTGAGCAGCTGATGAGGAGGATTGGTGACAAAGTTGCTGCAAAAATGGAAGACATTAGCAATTATAGCTTGGTGAACGTGTTGAAGATGTTCCGCTATACTCACGTGAGCCACATGCCTTTCTTGGAGCGTCTAGGGGAGGTAGCAGCTGAACGGATTCCTAAAATTGGCACTCAGGGGGTAATGCATATTGTGTTGACATGTGCATCGTTGCGCTATCGAGACACTCATCTCCTGGATTCTGTTGCTGCCAAGGTGCCTTCAAAGGTACGGTACTGTAGGAGCAAAGACGTTGCCAAATACCTCTGGTCCTTTTCAGCCTTGAACTATGAGCCTGAAAATGCTACTGAATTTTTCTCCAGCTTAACTGAGCAGTTGCACCTTAAAATACATGAATATCAGCGTTTTCCAGAGCATTTTCTCACTGCTTTGTTGGCACTGGCATTTAGTCAGCGCTTCCCTCACAACCTGATCGATACTGCTTTGAGTCCGCATTTTATTAAGTTGGCAACCAATGGGAGTCCATTTGAGCTGAAGAAAGATCTCTTCACACTTGATGGAACGGTGGCAATTGAGTGCCCCGATTATACAGGCCACCGCCTCCCCTTGCAGTTACAGCAGGAAGTCACAGAAATGCTCTGGAATTTTGCCAGGCAGGATATTTGTGTGAAGCCAGAGATGGTTGAAGCTGCCACTCTGCTGCAACTCATGCTCGGTGGCCCTCAGTTTGTAAAGAAACATATGATTTTGCCGCATACCAGGTCAGCTGACCTTGAGGTGCACTTTGACCCCACTGGTGTGCCACTGCCATTCAACACAGAAGCAGCAGACAAGGACTTGAAAAAACTTGAACTGAAGTTCAATAGTGTTCAGATTACTGACAAGCTAATATCCCAACTTGCCAAAAACAGCACCGGCAGATCCAATTTAAAAAGGGGCTCTGACAGTTTTTGCGTGAGAGAAGATGGGTTTGTTAAAGATTTGCACAGAACTGAAGACGTTACAGAAGGAAGCCATGGAGGATTGAATCTAAAACTATTTAGAAATGATGTTCCCCTTACAGACAGTCTCCTAGGTTCATTGACTAACTCGAAGATTGCAAACAACAATACTGCTCACCATCTGAAAGAACCATCAGAAATCAGAAAACTTGCCATTCAGGTATCTAACCGTAATCACTACTGCCACAGTTCCCACATTCTTCTGGGATTGCACAGTATGAAGAGGAGGCAGCTGGTACAAGCAGGCTATGTCGTCATAGAGCTTCCTTATTGGGAGTGGGTCCCATTAATTAAAAGAACTCGCTCTGAGAAAATAGCCTACCTGCATCAGAAGCTCTACAATTCACTGGGTTGAAATGAACTGTCTTCCAGAAAGGACATACTATTTTTACTTGCTGAATTAAATTTAAGGAAAAAAAAGTGAATGAGATAATTCCATATCAAGCTCTTTGCTCTGTTTTGTGAACAATTTTTTTTGGAGGGAATCTACTGGTGCAAGAAACTTGGCTTCATAAGAACAATTGGATTTGTTTGGTATTGTTATAACTGCTATTGTTAGTAACCCAAATTAGCTGTTATGTTTTCTGTGAAAACCAATTTCTTGTTTTACTCCTTATTCGTTCAAAGGCCCTGACACATACTACATCATATGACCATTGACTGTTAAGCCACCTAAGCATCTATAGCTTCATTTTGTGAAACGAGACACATTTCTCTTGTGCAGTGCTAATACTTGCATATTCACTTGGTCTGTGAGCCACTGAATTACAATTGGACATGAGACTTGAGCTACTATAATTTTCCCCTCCCAGCTAAAGGGCAATGAGATAATCTTTATGATAACTTTGCCTGACTGCTATCAGCTAGCCACCTTGTGCCTCGTTCTGAAAGTTCTTCAAGCAACTCAATTCATCTAGAATTAAATCAATGAACTTCCAGATGACATGGTAATAACCTTGTGCAGATTAAAAAGTCAGCATACTTGTTTAAATATCAAACATCATTGTCAATCAAGAATAATTAAAGTCTTATTGCAAGAATTTTATTTGGAATCTAAATCATTAATATGTGGATTAATATGAATTCTTCCAGCACTGCAGCAAGATCCTAAAGTAGGTACTAATGTAGTTCTAAATTGGGCAGGAGTGCAATGCTTAACTTAAGAAAACATTGTCAATGTTTGCTGCCTTCATTCTGCTTTTGTATAGTTTTGTCAACTGAAATTCAAAGGTTGTAAGAAATCCTGTCACTGTCTGTAAGGAGTTTGTATGTTTTCCTCATGACCTTGTGGGTTTTCTCTGGGTGCTCTGGTTTTCTCCCACTTTCCAAAGACATACCATTTAGTAGGTTAATTGGTCGTTGTAAATTGTCTTGTGATTAAGCTAGGGTAAAATTGGGGGATTGCTGAGTGGCTTGGTTTGAAGTGTCAAAGGGGCCCATTCCACGTTGTAGCTCAAATAAACAAGCAGAAAAAGAGTAATTCGACTAAATTTTTCACACTGCATTAGGTTTTTATGATGATTTGTTACCCAAGGGTAGCACTGTCATTTCATTTCCTTCATCTGGATATGTATCTTTCCCTTGGAAATAGGATAATACTTATCAGTGTTGCTGAGCAGAGAGACCTTGGGATCCAAGTTCATAACTCCTTGTAAGTGTTACACAGGTCCACACAGTGGTTAAGAAGGCTTCTGGAATGCTTGCTTTTATTAGTAGAGGCAATGAGTTCAAACGTCAGGAGGTTATGTTGCAATTTTATAAAACTTTGGTTAGGCCACACCTGAAGTACTGCGTATATTTATAGTTGCCCACTACTGGAAGGATGTTGAGGCTTTGGGGAGGGTGCAAAGATATCTCCCAGGATGCTGCCTGGTTTAGAGGGCATGTGCTATCATGAAAGGCTGATATAAACTTGGGTTGTTTTCTCTGAAGCACCAGAACCTGAGGGGAGATCAGATAGAGGTTTATAAGATTATGTGAGGCATAGATAGAGTGAACAGAATATTTGTTACCCAGATTGAAATGTTTAATACCAGAGGGCAAACATTGAAGGTAAGTGGCTAAGTTCAAGGGGGATGTGAGGGGTAAGTTTTTTACTCAGAGTCATGGATGCCTGGAATGCATTGCCTGGTATGGTATTAGAGGAAAATACATTGGAGGCTTTTAAGAGACATTTGGATCGGCACACGGATGTAAGGAAGATGGATGGATATGGACGTGGTGTAGGTAGGAGGGATTAGTGTTTGAGTGATTTTGAATGGCTTTTTAGCTGGTTTGTCACAATATTGTGTGCTGAATGGCTTGTCCTGTGCTGTACTGCTCTATATTCTATGTGAACGTTACTGTGATTCTGCTGCTAGTGATCAGTTTGCAACTTGGTCTCACCAGCATTTCATGATGCAGAATTAGGAATCTCATTAAAAACTGGACAATGTTCAAGAATTCCCCAGTCAGAAGGGGAACGTGTCAACCCTTCATGATCTGAACTGAACAGATCTGAATTGACAACAACTCCACTCTATTTAGATCAATAGAAATTGGGCATCTGTCCCAGATCTGATTTTTGAAAGCGAAATCCCAAAGACGTGGGTTGGTAGGATAAATAGCCAGTGAAAATGACCCCTGGAGTAGATGTAAGTGGTAAAGTCTGGGAGGAGCTGATGGGAATGTGGTGAGAATGAAGTGTGCTAGGGCAGGGTTTTAATTGGTGCTTGATTGTCGATGTGGACTGAGTACCTCCATGATTCTCCAATGTTTGATGGCAATTAGAAAAGGATAGCTACCAGCAGTGGGTTTGAAATAATCAAGATTATTTTGATACTAATTGAGTACAAGAGCTCTAAAATTGTACATCTAGTACTTATTGAAAGTAATTTATGAACATATAATCAGTAGGGATTTTGATTGCCAAGCAGTCTGTGGGTTTAGTGCAGAATGATTGCAAGTGGTTTCATTTTGTTCACAGGCATCAGTGGTGAAACTGAACGTCGGTACATGTACAAGGAATGTGTGCCAAAAGATTTATCGGGCAGAATGCTTTCATACCTATTAACATTAGAGTACTCAAATGATCAATTAATCATCATTCTTATTCCTTCAAAATTCCTCCTTCTGGGGAGAGAAAAGCAGATCATCTCTGTACTGTGATTTTTGTAGCCAGGTGTTGTTCCGTACAGTTGAGTTATTTATTTCCAAGTAAAACCTTATGTCTACTGAAGGAATTTCAGCAGTCTCTCCAGTAGTTTATTTTTTATGCTCTGGATTTCCAGCATCTTGTGTTTCCAAAACGTTGTCTACTTTAGATAGGCAAGTACCGTAGATTCCGGACTACAGAGCACACCTGATTAAAAGCCGCTGGCTCTAATTTTAGAAAGAAAATCAATTTTTTACTTGTACAGGCCGCACCGGATTTTCGGCCGCAGGTGTCCCACGTTGTAATATGAGATATTTACACAGAAAGATATTACACGTGAGGATTTTTTAACTTTTAATTAAATCCATATGGTAACATAAACAAATACATATTGCAAATGCTTTTTTTCGAACCGTGCCTGTAACGCGGCTACTTTTAAATATACGTTGCGTATACTTTTTTACTGAACAACATTCCAATATCTCCTAACGACTGGTAAAAAATATATATACTGCAGCCTACCAGGAAAAGTTATTGATCGCCTTTAACTTAAAAGCAGCGTTTTCGCTCCGCCGCTTGCCCCCCGCCGTCCCGTTTATCGCAAACCGGCATTTTTCCCACAAGACGCGGCGAAACCGGGTGTGACGTCATAGCATCCCGGGATGTAGTACAGAAAACAAATATAGTTAAAACAGTTCTAACTTTAACTAACAAATGAATTACTAAGCGAAAATATAAACTAAATAACTGCCATAAAGGCAGCACAATGCTTTTCTTCGAGTGTTTTCCATGTTGATGAGGGTGAGTACAAATGACTGATTTACAATAATTTAATTGTGAAAGTGCGCTTGATTTATCGTACAATTTCATTGGACCTCTGTGAACTACTCATCAATTTTATTGGTCTACTGTTATGAGGCAAAATGTTTTTGGCGGCATGAAAAAAAACCATGCATTAGCCGCTCCGTATTAAAGGCCGCAGAGTTCAAAGCTGTTCAAAATGTGGGAAAAAAGTAGCGGCTTAAAATCCGGAATCTACGGTAAATGTCTGCAAGAGAATTGTCCTTTTAGCCAAAAGAAAGCTAGCAATGGTTTAGTATTTTCTAAAGGCCAGAGCAACAGGTCATCATAGTGAATGATCAAAAATTCTAGAGAACTTAAAATGAACTGATGTTAAGATGCTGTTTGCATTGACTGGCACAAAGAATTAAAGATCACAGTTTCTGGATAATGGGCAGGCTATTTTAAGACTATATTGAGTTTATTGAGAAGGTTTGAACCTTTAGGAATTGCCCATCTCAGAGGGCGATTGATATGATTTTACTTATTCATTGAAGACTAAAATCAGTTTTTTTTGCAACCATGAGGAAAGTAATGGATCTTGGAATTGGGCTATAAAGTGGAGGTAGAAGTCCAATTGTGAGCTAATGAAGACTAGACTGGGTTCCAGGGGTTAATTGGCTCACGTAGCCAGATGTCTATGCCAAACAAAATGCTAAATGAGTTTAAACCTTTATCGGTCCTGATGAAGGGTCTTGGCCTGAAATGTCAACTCTTTATTCCTCTCCATAGATGCCACCTAAACGGAGTTCCTCCCACATTTTGTGTGTGTAAAATTAAATCTTTCCTGCCTGAATGTGATTCATGTGTATCCATTTCCTATGTATACGCCTATCTGGTGGTTCTCCATCATGTCCAATGAAGGCGGGAAACTTATGCGGGAGAGTTTTATAAAGTGGAAAAGCCGTTGCACTGGGGCTGTTCCACCTCTCTTGACCTCGGAAGTCCGGGTCCAGTGGCATGAGCAAGTGTCACAAACCAGGGTCGTCTTCGTTGCAATGGATGACCATGACTTCTGTGCCTTGTCATACCTTTCACTCTCCATGAAGTGTTGCCGTACCGTCTATTTAAAAGCCTGTTAAATGACTCTATTGTATCTGCTTCCACTTATTCTTGACAACTTGTTGCAAATACCTAACATCCTCTCTGAAAAATACCAGACTTATTCCTACTCCTGCAATGCTCTTGTATGAAATTCATTTTATGAATCAGTCATCTATCCAAATGCTTGACCACATAGTTAATGTTGCAAAAGGAAAAGCTTTTACAAATGTTTTTTAACATCAGAATCAGGTTTATTATCACTGGCATGTGTTGTGGAATTCGTTAAATTAGTAGCAATTCAATGCAATACATAATATAGAGGAAAAAGAATAATATATCAATTACGATGTGTGTGTGTGTGTGTGTATATATATCAGTTTAAAATAATGTAAAAAAACAAATAATATAAAAAACATGAGGTAGTGTTCAAGGGTTCAATGTCCATTTGGGAATTAGATGGCAGAGGGAGAGAAGCTGTTCCTGAATCGCTGAGTGTGTGCCTTCAGGCTTCTGTACCTCCTACCTGATGCTAACAGTGAGAAAAGGGCATGCCCTGGGTGCTGGAGGTCCTTAATAATGGACACTTTGTAGGCTGGTACCCAAGATGGAGCCGACTAAATTAACAACCCTCTGCAGCTTCTTTCGGTCCTGTGCAGTAACCCCCTCCACCCCCCTAATACCAGACAGTGATGCAGCCCATCAGAATGCTCTCTGAGGTACATCTATAGAAGTTTTTGAGTGTATTTGTTGACATACCAAATCTCTTCAAACTCCTAATGTAGTCGCTGTCTTGCCTTCTTCATAACTGCATCGATATGTTCAGACCAGGTTAGATTGTTAGAGACAATTTGGAGTAAAAGAAAAAACTTATTATTTAGTGTTTTTAAAAGTGATGAAAGTCACTATTAAAAACCTCTGATAATTTGATCTGATTTGGAATACAGGCAGTCCCCAGGTTTCATCATTTCTCTGTTCCTGAGAGCTATCTGTAAGACGATTTCTCCGGAAGTCAGAAATTTCCAAGAGAAATCCATGTATATTGCACATACTCATGCTCATCTGACCTTTACACATAATAAAACTAATGGAATATATACTGTATCCAGTCATTAATGATTACCATGAAACATTGTTATTGAACATAGAACATAGATATCTGCAGCTCATTACAGGCCCTTCGACCCACAATGTAGTGCCGACCATGAAACTCTCTGGAAACTGCCTAAAATTTCCCTAGCACATAGCCCTCTACTTTTCTAAGCTCCATGTACCTATCTAAGAGGCTCTTAAAAGACCCTATTGTATCTGCTTCCACCACCGCCGCCGGCAATGCATTCCACGCACTTGCCACTCTCTGTGAAAAACTTGCCCCTGACATCCCCTTGGTATCTGTTTCCAAGTACCTTAAAATTATGTCCCCCCATGTTGCCATTTCAGCCCTGGGAAAAAGCCTCTGGCTATCCACAGGATCAATGCTCCTCATCATCTTATACACCTGTATCAGGTCACCTCTCATCCTCCATCGCTTCAAGGAGAAAAGGCCAAGTTCACTCAACCTATTCTGATAAGTTACACCCTCCAATCCAGGCAACATCCTTGTAAATCTCCTCTGCACTGACTCTATAGTATCCACGTTTGTTCACTTTTAAACATGGAAGAGAGAATTTGTGTTAAGCTGGATTTCCATTAATCAAGGTTATTTGTTTCTCAATGAGCTCTTGTCTATGTAGTTTATATACAGTACAAACGTTTAGCTACATGGTGGGACAGTGGAGGACTTTCAAAGATCTTTATTATGTTGAGTCTAATTAGTGATGCAAAAACAGCATTTTTTATGATAATGATTTAACCACTTGGGTAATTCTGAATCATTTTATCATGGCTCTGAAAGCCTCATCAATAATGTGAAGAAACGGGAATCTATGAAGGTTTTCTGATTTTCTGTAAATGTATCTAAATTTGTTTTATGTAGATAAATGTTCAAAAGAGCTACAATAGAATTGTGCTTTTTTTTAAAGGGATAAACCTTGTGCTGGTTTGGTAATTTGTGACACAGTGTCAAAAGAAATTAGTTGTCTGATTCTGTGCATCACTGCTGGAATCAAGCAAAGTAATAAAATTGCTTATGGGTTCAAAATGATACTTGACTAAAGTCAGCTCTTTACACAAAAATTTATGGTCAAAAATGCAAAGGGTAATAAAAGAAAAAAATTATAAACCTCAGAAATGAAATCAGTCATTCTTGATCCAAAAGTGTTATGTCTAGTAGGTACTTCAAGGCCCTTGATCTCAAAGAAATATCTCCAATAAAAAGTTTGCAATATGTTGCATTGAATTTCACAACCACTGAAATGTCAGTGGCTGTTTGTTTTGTAATCCTGAGTGATTTATAAAGTGATCAGAAAAGAACATGATAAATTTTGCATGTCTGGCATGCCAGATCATTTATTTTTGCATGGATGTGACTGATACCTTATCACCACTGCAGTAAGTAACTTGCCCATCTTTACTATGTGAAGAATTGCTGAATGAGGGTTAGAACTCAACAGCAAAGACAAGATGTCAAAAGCTTAAGTGTTAAAACCATTTGATGCTGAGAACCAGCCCCAACTTATTCCATCTCTGTGTATGGCTGATACAAGGTCTATGATAAATGGTAAGGGTGGTGGTGGCATCCGTCGGTCTCGAAAGACCATGGATCTGCACCTGGAGTTTCCAGGGCGCAGGCCTGGGCAGGGTTGTATGGGAGACCGGCAGTTGCCCAAGCTGCAGGCCTTCCCCTCTCCACGCCACTGATGTTGTCCAAGGGAAGGGCACTAGGACCCATGCAGCTTGGCACCGGTGACGTCGCAGAGCCATGTGTTGTTAAGTGCCTTGCTCAAGGACACAAACACGCTGCTTCAGCTGAGGTAAGGGTAATTGCCACTTAAGTGTTCCATTGTGGCTATGGGCAAGTTTATTACTCGTAAGGCCAGAAGATACAGGAACAGATTTAGGCCATTTGGCCCATCAAGACTGCCCCATTCATTCAATCATGGCTGAATTTTTTAAACCCCTTTCTTCTGCCTTAACTCCTATGCCAATCGAGAATCTATGAATTTGTGCCTTAAACTCACCCAGTCTGCTGCCCTCTGTGGCAACAAATTCCACAGATTCACTACTTTCGGTTGAAGAAATCCTCATCTTGGTTCTAAAGGGACATCCCCTTATTCCTAAACTGTGCCTTTGTGGTCTCCTAATGGAAACATCTTCTCCATGTCCCCTCTATCTAGGCCTTTCAGAACAGTCTGTAATGATGAGATACTCCCTCATCCATTTGAACTACACGTACAGACCAAAAGCCACCAAATCCACGTAAGGGCCACATAAAAAGAGCTACCTTTTAATCAGGAGGGTGAATGAGATTTCAAAGGCAGAATTTTGCCGCAGTTCCTCTTGAATTGAGGAGCGACAAATCAGTAAGAGGGATTCATTAGAAAAGGCCAATAAGAATAACTCAAGTGCAAGTAGAGGGCCATTTATTTGGAGCATGCTGGTCTTCAGAGCAGCTTTGACTCATCAGGGTTAGGCGAGATCAGGTTTGGGTGAGATACATTGTCTTGTAAGTTATTCTTTCTCTCTACTTATTTGTTCATTCCTTATCTGTTAGGACATAGTAGATTAGTGAGAATGGCTCTAGAGACTACTCTGTGTGGGATGTTGGAAGTCACGTCTGCACCAGATGTACAGAGTTGCAGCTCCTGAGAGAACGTATTAAGGAACTCGAGCTGCAGCTCATTGACCTTCGACTCCTATGGGAGAATGAGGAAGTGATAGACAGGAACTACAGAGAGGTAGTCATCCTTAGATTGTAGGAGACAGGTGACTGTCAGGAGAAGAAGGGAAAATGCACAGACTGTGCAGAGTACACCTGTGGCCATTCCCCTAAATAATAAGCAGACAAATTGAATTGGATACTATTGAGAGGGACAACTTACCGGGAGGAGCCACAGTGACTGGGTGTTTGGCATTGAGTATAGTGCTGTGGCTCAGAAGAGCAGAAAGGTGAAAAGGACTGCAGTGTTGATAGGAGATTCCTTAGAAGAACAGACACGAATTTCTGTGGGTGCAGAATGGTGCCTCCTCCTTGCCAGGATCAGGGATGTCTTGGATCACGTCCATGGTGTTCTCAAGGGCGAGGGTGAGCAGCCAGAAGACTTGCTGTATATTGGCACCAATGGCATGGGTAGATAAAGTGAGGAGGTCCTGAAGAGAGATTTTAGGGAGCTAGGTAGAAAGATGAGAAACATGACTTCCAGGGTAGTAATCTCTGGATTGCTGCCTGTGCCTTGTGCCAGTGAAGGTAAGAATAGAATGATGTAGCAGATAAATGTGTGGCTGAGTAACTGGGCTGGGGTTCAGATATATGGATCATTAAGATCTCTTCTGGGAAAGGTATGACCTATACAAAAAGGATGGGTTGCACCTGAACCCGAGTGGGACCAATATCATTGAGGGCATATTGGCTAGAGTTGTTCGGATGGGTTTACACTAATTTGGCAGGGGGATGGGAACTGGAGTGATGGTGCTGAAGATGAGGTAGTTGGTTTACAAACAGAAGCAATGTGTAGTGAAACTCCTCCTAGCAAAGACAAGCTAATAGGACAAAATTGAAGGCAACAGGATGAGTTGCAATGTAAAAGGTGGACACAATCGAAAAGGGTGAATACAGAACTGAAGGTATTTGAATGCATGCGGTTTACAGAATAAATTAATTGATTTTGTAGCACAGTTAAATATTGGCATGTATGAATCATGGCTGAAAGAAGGTTATAGCTGGGAGCTTAATGCCCAAGGATACACATTGTATCGAAAGGATAGGCAGAAAGGCAGAGGGGGCTGTGTTGCTCTGTTGGTAAGAAATTAATTCAAATCATTAGAAAGACATGACTTAGGGTCAAACGGTGTTGAATTGTTGTGGATAGAGCTAAGGAACTGTAAGGGAAAAAAGATCCTGATGGGAGTTGTATGCAGACCCCAAACAGCAGTAAGGAAGTGGTTTACAAATTACAACAGGAGATAGAAACAGCATGCTAAAAGGGTAGTGTTACAACAGTCGGGGGGGGGGGGGGGGGAGGAATTCAATATGCAGGCAGATTGGAAAAAATAGTTTGGTGCTGGATTTTAACGTCTCGGGACAAGTGAACATAATATGATCGAATTCACCCTGAATTTTGAGAGGCAGAAGCCAAAGTCAGATGTATAATTATTACAGTGAACTAAAGGGAATTACAGAGGCATGAGAGAGGAGCTGGCCAGAATTGATTGGAAAAGAACACCGGCAGGGATGATGGCAGAGCAGCAATAACTGGAATTTCTGAAGGCAGTTTGGAAGGCACAGGACATGTACTTACTAAAGAGGAAGTATTTTATAGGCAGATGACACGACCGTGGCTAACAAGAGAAGTCAAAGCCAACATAAAAGCCAAAGAAAGGGCATATAATAATTTGTGGGAAGTTAAAAGATTGGTAAGTTAAAGGCAACAAAAAATTAAGAAGGTAAAGGTGGAATGCAAAAGTAAGCTGGCCAATAATATTAAAGAAGATACCAAAAGTTTCTTCAGACACCTCAAATGTAAAAGAGAGGTGAGAGTGGATATTGAACCCTTGGAAAACAAAGCTGGAGAGATAATAGTATTGGACAAGGAAATAGTGGATGAACTGAATAAGTATATTGCATCAGTCTTCACTGTGCAAGATACAGCAGTATGGTGGAAGTTCCAGGTGTCAGGGAGCATCATGTGTGTGAATTTACCATTACTAGGGTGAAGGTTCTTGGGAAACTGAAAGGTCTGAAGGTAGATAAGTCACCTGGATCAGATGGTGCACATCCCAGGTTCTGAAAAAGGTGGCTGAAGAGATTGTGAAGGCATTAGTAATGATCTTTCAAGAATCTGTAGATTTTGGAATGGTTTTAGAAAACTGGAAATTTGCACTCCACTCTGCTCTTAAAGAAGGAAAAGAGAAGAAAGGAAATTAGAGGTCAGTTGGTCTGACTTTAGTGGTTGAGAAGATGTTCGACTCGACTGTTAAGGATGTGTTGTTGGGGCACTTGGCACTTGATAAAATAGGCCATATTCAGCATGGTTTCCTCAAGAAAAATATGTTGCCTGAGAAACCTGTTGGAATTCTTTGAAGAAATAACAAGCAGATAGCCTTAGGAGAATCAGTTGATGTTATGTATTTGTATTTTCAGAAGGCCTTTGACAAAGTGCTACACGAGGCTGTTTAACAAGCTATGGGGAAGATTCTAGCATGAATGAAGTAGTGGCTGACTGGCAGGAGGCAAAGAGTGGATACAAAGGGAACCTTTTCTGGTTGGCTGCTGGTGACTAGTGGGTGTTCCACAATGGTCTGTGCTGGAACCAATTCTTTTTATGTTATATGTCAATAATTTGCATGATGAAATTGATGGCTTTTGTTGCAAAGTTTGTAGAAGATAGGTGGAGTGGCAGAGCAGGTTGAGGAAGTCGAGAGGCTACAGAAGGAAGACAGATTAGGAGAATGGGCAAAGAAGTGGCTGATGGAATACAGTATCAGGAAGTGCATGGCCATGTACTTAGAAGAAATGAAAGTGTTGACCATTTTCTAACTGGAGAGAAAATACAAAAATTGGAGATGCACAAGGACCTGGGAGTGCTTGTGTGGGATTCCCTAAAGGTTAATTTGCAGGCTGAAACTGCAGTGAGGAAGGCAAATGCGATGTTAGCATTCATTTCAGGAGGACTGGAATATAAAAGCAAGGAGGTGATGTTGAGAATTTATAAAGAACTGGTGAAGCCTTAGGAGAATTATGAGCAGTTTTGAACCCCTTATCTTAGAAAGGAAGTGCTGAAACTGGAGAGGGTTCAAAGGATATTCACAAAAATTACTCCAGGTTTGAACAGTTTGTCATAAGAAGAGCATTTGATTGCTGTGGTCCTGCATTCACTGGAATTCAGAATAATATGTGGTGACCTCATTGAAACCTATAGAATGGTGAAAGGCCTTGACTGAGGGGGTTGTGGATTGGATGTTACCTATGGTGGGAGAGTCTGAAACCAGAGGACACAGCCTCTGAACAGAGGTGCATCCTTTTAGAACAGAGATGAGTAGGAATTTCTATAGCAAGATAGTAGTGAATCTGTGGACTTTGTTGTCACTGGTACCTCTGGAGGCCAAGTCTGTATGTATATTTAGGGCAGAGGTTTATAGGTTCTTGATTAGTCAGGGCATGAAAGAATACATGGAGAAGGCGGAGATTGGGACTGAGAAGAAAAAATTGATCATTGTGATGAAATGGCAGAGCAGACTTGATGGGCTAAATGGCCTAATCTGGTTTTGTGTGTTATGGTCTTATGGAATGCCATTCATGAGTTATTACATGCTGAATGTGGTTCAAGTTGGCTTCATGTTAATTTTTTTTTCCCCTCCATTACAGAAGAAACATCTTTTGGATTTATTCCTACTCTGATTGCAGAGGATGATAAACCTTTGCCTCCCAAACTTTCACCCAAGGATACAGTGCAATCAGGTATCTGATCACTTTATAGAGTTATTACCTGGAATTTTAAATCAAAATGTTGGGTTCCTAGTACAAACAAAATTATTTCTCCCTTAAAAGCAATCTTTCTTTTTAGGGGATTGTAGAGACTGGGATAGGGTGGGGTGAAGTAAGGGATATTGTTCAGAAATAATCAATTTCTCTGACTACTTCCAGTCTTCACTTGGTGTTGGCTGACAATGAAGTCCAAATGCTTTTCAAGGCATATAATTCATGAATACAAAGCTCTGTAGTTCATTGAACTAGTTATAAATGAAACGCCCCATTTTAGGAGAGTAGATACCAGTCATTCATTCAGCTTGCTTGAGAGAGATTTCTTACTGTAGACAATGTTAAGATGTAAATACTAGCCACAACTCTTTGGGGTGTAGGCATGACAATATATAATGACGATCACTGGTGATATAAAAGGCAGGCTAGACATTCTCTGAGATCCTTCTTCTGGCTCAGCTCCTATTTTCCCAGTAGCATGAGAATTTGGCACTAGTATATGGCTTACCTGAGGCCAAGGCCTGTTGATACATCCCACCTCTGTTCCCTCTCTGATCCAATTGCTGTGATCAGTGGGAAGTGATGTTATAAAAGTGGAAATGTAATTGGTGAGGATTGTCCATGGATTATCTTAATTCATCCAGAAAGATGATGACAACATCAGAATCAGAAGCCCCAATACTAAAGGGAGGGTGGTTAAAAGCCAGCAAGTTCTGATGGATGTAGGGATTCCATTGTACAATTTCAAATAGCAGGCCGATTATCCCTGGTGCCCTTGCCAATATTTATCTCTTCCTCAGCAAAACTAACATTTTTGTTGGTTTTCAAGTCAAGTGTGGAATACTGTCCATTTGTCATAAGAACAGATCCATTTCAATAGAATTGTAGAAATGCACAGCATAGGAACATCTCATCCATACTAACAATAATGCCTGTCTCTGCTAATCCCATATGTCTACCCATATCCTTCTACATCTTCCTATCGAATCTTCTGAAGGTTGTCATTGTAACAGATATTCATCACCCTCTGCTTGAAGAACTTATTCTCACAGATCTCCTTTAAATTTCCCCCTTCACCTCTATCCTGTACCCTCTAGTTCTAGACTCTCCTGTCCAGGGAAAAGAGATTCTGACTATCTGCCCAATGAATGCACCTCATAAGTATATAAATCTCTATAAGGTCACTCCTCAACCTTTTATGTTCCAGTGAGAATATTCTCAGCATACCCAATCTCTCCTTTTAACTACGGCCCTCAATTCCAGACATCATGCTGGCAAATCTCTTCTACATTCTCTCTATTGCTACCAAATCCTTCCTATAATGTGACCATCAGAATTGTATTTAATATTCCATGTGCAGTGGAACCAATATTTTGTACAACTGTTACACGACATATAAACTTTTAAATACTCAGTGTTTAAAGTGATGAAAGCAAGCATACTAAACACCTTTCTCACTATCTACCTGTATCCCTGCTTCAGGAAGCTATGGACTTACACCATAAGACATAGAAGCAGAATTAGGCCACTCAACCCATCGAGTCTGCTCCGCCGTTCCATCATGGCTGATCCTGGGTCCCACTTAACCCCATACATCCAAAAGTCCTCAGAGAGGTTGCTGAAGAGATAACGGATGCATTAGTCATGATCTTTCAAGAATCACTTGATTCTGGCATGGTCCCAGAGGACTGGAAGATTGCAAGTGTCATTTAACTCTTTAAGAAGAGAGGAAGGCAAAAGAAAAGAAATTATAGGCTACTTAGCTTAACCACAGTGGTTGGGAAAGCGTTGGAGTCTATTATTAAGGATGAGGTTTTGAGGTACTTGGAGACTAATGATAAAGTAAGTCAAAGTCATCATGGTTTCTGTAAAGGGAAATCTTGCCTGATAAAATCTGTTGGATTTCTTCAAGGAAGTAATGAGCAGACAAAGGAGAGGCAGTGGATGTCATTTACTTGGATTTTCAGAAGGGGTTTGATAAGGTGCCACACATGAGGCTGCTTAACAGGATAAAATCTTATGTCATTACAGGAAAAATACTAGCATGGGTAGTGGAATGGCTGACAGGCACGAGGCAGTAACTGGGAATAAAAGGGGCCTTTTCTGGTTGGCTGCTAGTGACTAATGGTGTTCCTCGGGTCAGTATTGGGACTGCTACTTTTCACATTATTAGTCAGTGATTGAGATGATGGAATTGTTGTCTTTGTGGCAAAGTTTCTGGATGATATGAAGATAGGTGGAGGGGTAAGTAGTGCTGAGGAGCAATGTGATTGCAGCAGCACTTAGACAAGTTGGAAGAATGGAATACAGAGTTGGGAAATGTACGAATATACATTTTGGTAAAAAGAGCAATAGTGCAGACTATTATCAAAATGGGGAGAGGTTTCAAACATCAGAGGTGCAGAGGGACTTAGGAGTCCTCATGCAAGACTCCCAGAAGATTAATTAACAGGTTGAATCTGTGGTAAATAAGGCTAATGCAATGTTGGCATTTATTTCAAGGGAAATAACCATGGTAACAATTACAGCACGGAAACAGGCCATCTCGGCCCTTCTAGTCTGTGCCGAACGCTTACTCTCACCTAGTCCCACCTACCTGCACTCAGCCCATAACCCTCCATTCCTTGCTCCTTGGTAGAGATCGTTAAGAGCACTAAATTTCTTGGTGTTCACCTGGCAGAGAATCTCACCTAGTCCCTCAACACCAGCTCCATAGCAAAGAAAGCCCAGCAGCGTCTCTACTTTCTGCGAAGGCTGAGGAAAATCCATCTCCCACCCCCCATTCTCATCATATTCTACAGGGGTTGTATTGAGAGCATCCTGAGCAGCTGCATCACTGCCTGGTTCGGAAATTGCACCATCTCAGATCGCAAGACCCTGCAGTGGATAGTGAGGTCAGCTGAGAAGATCATCGGGGTCTCTCTTCTGGCCATCACGGACATTTACACTACATGCTGCATTCGCAAAGGAAACAGCATTATGAAGAACCCCATGCACCCCTCATACAATCTCTTCTCCCTCCTGCCGTCTGGGAAAAGACTCCGAAGCATTCGGGCTCTCATGACCAGACTATGTAACAGTTTCTTCCCCCAAGCTATCAGACTCCTCAATACCCAGAGCCTGGACTGACACCTTGCCCTATTGTCTTGTTTATTATTTATTGTAATGCCTGCACTGTTTTGTGCATTTTATGCAGTCCTGGATAGGTCTGTAGTCTAGTGTAGTAGTTGTGTGTTTTTTCTCTGTGTTTTTTTTTACGTAGTGCAGCCTAGTTTTTGTAATGTGTCGTGTAACACCATGGTCCTGAAAAACGTTGTCTCATTTTTACTATGTACTGTACCAGCAGTTATGGTCAAAATGACAATAAAAGTGACTTGACTTTCCTGTCCATATACCTATCCAATTTTGTTTTAAATGACAAAATCGAACCTGCCTCTACCACTTCTACTGGAAGCTCGTTCCACACAGCTACCACTCTCTGAGTAAAGAAGTTCCCCCTCGTGTTACCCCTAAACTTTTGCCCCTTAACTCTCAACTCATGTCCTCTTGTTTGAATCTCCCCTACTCTCAATGGAAAAAGCCTATCCACGTCAACTCTATCTATCCCCCTCATAATTTTAAATACCTCTATCAAGTCGCCCCTCAACCTTCTACGCTCCAAAGAATAGACTTAACTTGTTCAACCTTTCTCTGTAACTTAGGTGCTGAAACCCAGGTAACATTCTAGTAAATCTTCTCGGTACTCTCTCTATTTTGTTGACATCTTTCCTATAATTTGGTGACCAGAACTGTACACAATACTCCAAATTTGGCTTCACCAATGCCTTGTACAATTTTAACAATACATCCCAACTCCTATACTCAATTTATAAAGGCCAGCATACCAAAAGCTTTCTTCACCACCCTATCCACATGAGATTCCAATATTAAATAGAATATAAAAGCAAGGAGATAATGCTGAGCCTTTATAAGACACTAGTCAGGTCACACTTGGAGTATTGCCAACAGTTTTGGGCCCGATATCTCAAAAAGGATGTGTTGCCAAATTGATTTAAACCTTCCCTAACAGCTCCATTAAACCTGCCTGCTAGGATATTAGACCCCTTTGGTCCAATAAATGGCTTCAGGATGAGTTCAAGGAGATCTATCCCTTGAAGTAAAGCAGAAAATACTCATCAATGGTCAGGCAGCATCTGTAGAAAGACAGCAGAGTTAAGATATTAAAAGACTTTGTAGATTTGATGGTGCAATTATTAACAGAGGCATAACAGGTAGAATTAGGTGCAGGAAAATTGCCTTCTGAAAGGATTTATTGTCTTTTTTTCTTTTTAGTGTGTTAAAGTTTCAAATAGTATACTTTAAGATGTGCTCGGATAGATATTTGAAGATGGTGTGTGGTACATCATGTTTAACAAATCTGTTTGAGTTTTTCGAGGAGGTTACCAGGAAAGTGGATAAAGGGAAGGCAGTGGACGTTTTTTACATGGACTTCAGTAAGGCCTTTGACAAGGTCCCGCATGGGAGGTTAGTTAGGAAGATTCAATCGCTAGGTATACATGGAGAGGTAGTAAATTGGATTATTCATTGGCTCAGTGGGAGAAGTCAGAGAGTGGAAGTGGAGGATTGCTACTCTGGAGACTTGTGACTAGTGGTGTGCCACAGGGATCAGTGCTGGGTCCATTGTTATTTGTCATCTATATCAATGATCTAGATGATAATGTGATAAATTGGATCAGCAAATTTGCTGATGATACAAAGATTGGAGGTGCAGTGGACAGTGAGGAAGGTTTTCAAAGCTTGCAGAGGGATTTGGACCAGCTGGGAAAATGGGCTGAAAAATGGCAGATGGAGTTTAATACAGACAAGTGTGAGGTATTGCGCTTTGGAAGGCAAACCCAAGGTAGAACATACAAGTTAAGTAATGGGGCACTGAGGAGTGCAGTAGAACAGAGGGATCTGGGAATACAGATACAAAATTCCCTAAAAATGGCATCACTGGTAGATAGGTAGTGAAGAGAGTTTTTGATACATTGGCCTTTATAAATCAAAGTATTGAGTATAAGAGTTGGAATGTTATGGTGAGATTGAATAAGGCATTGGTGAGGCCGAATTTGGAGTATTGTGGCAACACGAGTGAATCTGCAGATGCTGGAAATAAATAAAAACACAAAATGCTGGCAGAACTCAGCAGGCCAGACAGCATCTATGGGAGGAGGTAGTGACGATGTTTCGGGCCGAAACCCTTCACTCCTGATTAAGTGTTTCGGCCCGAAACATTGTCACTACCTCCTCCCATAGATGCTGTCTGGCCTGCTGAGTTCTGCCAGCATTTTGTGCTTTTATTTGGAGTATTGTGTGCCGTTTTGGTCACCAAATTACAGGAAGGATATTAATAAGTTTGAAAGATTGCAGAGAAGATTTACAAAGATGTTGCCGGGACTTGAGAAACTGAGTTACAGAGAAAGATTGAATAGGTCAGGACTTTATTCCGTGAAGCGTAGAAGAATGAGGGGAGACTTGATAGAGGTATATAAAATTATGATGGGTGTAGATAGAGTGAATGCAAGCAGGCTTTTTCCACTGAGGCTAGGGGAGAAAAAAAACCAGAGGACATGGGTTAAGGATGAAGGGGGAAAAGTTTAAAGGGAACATTAGGGGGGGCTTCTTCACACAGAGAGTGGTGGGAATGTGAATGAGCTGCCAGATGAAGTGGTAAATGCGGGCTCACTTTTAACATTTAAGAAAAACTTGGACAGGTACAGGTTGGGCACAGCCAAGAAGGGCCAAAAGGCCTGTTTCTGTGCTGTAATGTTCTATGGTGGAGTGATTAGTGATTTACAGTGTGGGTCCAGGACTTCATAAAAAGAAGTCCAGTGAATTATTTTAAAGAAAATCTACAATGTCCAAATGGTGCTTTGCACCCAGTTCTCAGCATCTTACTTCTGTAAGGAAATTAAGGTTTTTCAAAGGTTGCAGAATAAATTTTATCAGACTGATTCCAATTATACATCTGTAGTGGTGAAAGACAGTTCTTCTCAGAGCAGAGATGCTTAGGGGGAGAGTTGTTAAGAGCTGACAGATTTAGAATAAGGAAGAATCTCATGCGGTTGTTAAGTTAAAACCAAACAAGCAAAAGGAGTAGGCAATGTAGTGGAATAACTTGTACAATGTTTGGGCAAGATTTTAAATGAACCATATGGTAGAGTGGTGACTATATATTTAAGTAGGGCGTTCAAAAGTGAATTTGGTCAATATTTAGTAAAAATAATGGGAAAAGTGTAGACTCAATCCCATTGGCTCTTTCTGTAATCTACTAATTTATGATTGATTTGTTCTGCGTGGTCTCTGTGGCACTTATGCTCCATGTGAGCTTCCTCCCAATGTACTTCATTGTACCCTATCTGTTCCTTGTAGCTATCTCTGCTTCAGACCTTGGGTGCCCATGAAGTGTGCATCCTCTATGTAAAGAAGTATTTCCAAAGGTCTTTATTGTATTTATTAATGACTATATCATTTTAGACCTCACTGCCACTGCCAGTCACTCTCAGCCCAACCATAACTTGGAAATAATCATATAGACATCCACCCTACTAATTACCTCAATCTTAAAGATCGCTAATGTATTTGGTTTTTAGCCTCCCAATGAAGTCTTTGTGACTCAGCACTTAGTGTTTTACTTGAACCAGACCCTCCGCTGCTGAGAGGTGAAACATCCTCATTTCCTCGGCTGCGTAAATCTAGGGAAGACGATCTCCGGCCTTGCCAAACTCGTAAGATTGAGGCACGCTCCCACCCCAAACTCCTGTTTGTGCGGATGCTGTGTAATTCGATACCCTGTTACAAATTAGTTATGACACCACATATGATTAAAAGATTATCTTTATGATTCTTCATTTGACTAAAGGGTTAGTAAAGAAAAGAACAAAAAAAGAAAAGGGGCCATTTTAATGAAACAGTCTAATATTCACAAGTTGGAGCTCACAGTTTCTCTAGGTCACCGATCCTCAAGCTATCTCATCCCGGGCTTCGTCGAATCACGGTCCCACCTCTTCTCTCTGGCGTCTTTCCCTCTTCATATCCTCTCGAACTAAAGCACCAAGCCCAACTTTGGTGTCCCTCACCAGAGAAACCTCCCCTAAATTCGACCAACCGAATTGGATGGCACACATTACTCCTCGTCCCTTATCTTCAATGGCACATGGCAGCAGCGGCCTTTCGGATCTACTGCTACTTTAATTTAGTTTTTTAATTTAATTTTAAGGCACAGTTAGGGTTTAGAGCAATGGATAACAGAGAGACTATCTATCATCACCAGAAACTGCTATAATACAGAGATCGCCCAAAAACAAACCTTCATAAAAATCTGCTGGTAAGATTGCGCGACCTCAGCTTGCTGAGGGAATCGGGCCCGCAGTCCTTGGAGTCACCTGATGCTGGTGTGCGAGGAAGCGGAAGCGAGGCGAGCGGGCAGGAGTCCGTGCCAGGAAAATAGTAAGCCCTAGCCGGCCGGCTCTCCTGTCCATTCTGCTCTCCAATGTCTGCTTGCTGAGGGAATCGGGCCTGCAGTCCTTGGAGTCACCTGATGCCGGTGTGCGAGGAAGCGGAAGCGAGGCGAGCGGGCAGGAGTCCGTGCCAGGAAAATAGTAAGCCCTAGCCGGCCGGCTCTCCTGTCCATTCTGCTCTCCAATGTCTGCTTGCTGAGGGAATCGGGCCCGCAGTCCTCGGAGTCGCCTGATGCCGGTGGCCAGAGGTGGGGACGTCGTAAGCGGTGCGCGAGGAAGCGAGGCGAGCGAGCAGGAGTCTGTGCCATGAAAAAAGCAAGCCCTAGCCGGCTGGCTCTCCCGTCCATTCTGCTCTCCAATGGACATTAAATTGGACTACATCTGTAGCAACGAAATACTCGGCGGGAGTACAGCAACGGACAGAATCCCGGATGCTACCATTCAGCTGTTTATTTATGTAACAGACTTTCCCCCAAGCCATCGGACTACCAACCTACTGCCCTCAGCTGTGCCTATTGTCTTGTTTATTATTTATTGTAATGCCTGCACTGTTCAGTGTACTTTATGCAGTCCTGGGTAGGTCTGTAGTTTAGTGTAATTTTTGTGTTGGTTTTTGAATTGTTCACGTAGCACCATGGTCCTGAAAAACGTTCTCTTGTTTTTACTGTGTACTGTACCAGCAGTTATTGTCGAAATGACAATAATAAGTGACTTGATAAGCTGAAAACAGAGCAAGCTGAAAACAAGCTGTTCTCACAGAACTGCCAAAATGAAATACATACAGCATAACAGTAAAAATATGAACCAGGGCATTACAGAAGGTAGACAGTACAATCCACCAGCTGCTTAGTTAGTTGAATTGGATTTAGAAGACAAGGATACCAATCTGTGATTTCTTTTTGTCTCTCTCTTGTTGCAGAAAGATGACACATTCTTCACCCACTTCCTCATCAATCTGAACTGTATTAATTGGCAACATATTGCTATGGGAGATCCAGCCCAACCCCTCCTGCTCCTTTGCCTGACAGCTCAGGATCAACAATGCATCAGTTAAAGTTTGTACTGTAATTATAGTGACAAAATACTTTCACTTACTTTTGTGCATTTTGTTCAGGTCTGCGCTGACGGCTATGAAGTAAGCAATTTGATATCTGCAGATCCCGTGAAGGCAAGGTGTGGATTCCGTGCTGAATACTTCATCAAACCTCCTCTACATGTTACGGTGTCATTCCCATTTAATGTGGAGCTTTGTAGAATTGACCTGGAAGTCTCAGGCTTGCAGAACTCTTTAGGATTGGATGTCTATACCTGTACAACGCGTAATAAGACTCAGACATGGAGTGAAAATTCCTTACAGAGCTCTCAGCCTTCTTGCCAGGCCTTTACTGACAAAGATGTTTTCACATTAGTGGGGAAAGTTGTGCTGAAAGACCAAAACAAAGTATCCTTCAGGCACAAAGCATACAAACCCAGAGCTCCTTTCAATGAGCTTGATGAGCTTTCTGCTGTTGACAGCCATACCTCCAAACAGGATTTGTGGAACAAGGGACAATTTTCATTGACGAATATAAATCACCTCAGGATTTGCATCACTTACGTATCAGGGGGCCGTGTGCCTTGTTTCAGAAAGCTGGACATCTGGGGACAACCATCTAGATCATCCCCTCTTAAACTTATTGAAAGTGTCTTCAAGGCTTACCAAGAATACAAGGCTGAGCAATCAGTTCCTGTGATCAAGCAAGGAATTGCTTCTCCTGCACCGTCTAACCATACGCTTGGTGGCAGCCTACAGCCCAGTACCCATGAATCTCCACTACCTGGTGGGAGCATTCCAGAGGAGTTTCTGGACCCCATAACTTCTGAAATCATGGTGCTTCCAATGTTGCTTCCTAGTGGTAAAGTAATCGATCAGAGCACACTGGACAAATATAGCCGGAATGAAGCTACGTGGGGCAGGGTGCCAAATGACCCCTTCACCGGTGTCCCTTTCAGCCACCATTCAAAGCCTGTGCCTCACTTGACTCTTAAAGCAAGGCTAGACTACTTTGCACTGCACAGCACAATACCAGGCCATGACGTTGTGGGGAGAAGTCGAGTTGGTTTTGTTGCCTCATCTGCAGTGAAGAGAAAATCAGACTCCATACAGGATACAGACATGAATCCTGTCTCTGAACAAATAAGTGTCTGCACGTGTTCAAATTATTCATCTGTGTCAGATTCTAATGAAAAGAGATTCAAAGCAGAAGTGAAAGAACCGCAGAAGTCTGAGAAAAGTTTGGGTATAGTCTCATTGTTTTTTTACACTTTGTCAGTGTGTGATACTGCATTTACAGATTTTATCTTCCAAAGCTGTGGATGAGAACTGGGGTCCTGTTCTACCTAATATCAATTATCTCTCTGCAAGTGACCATTCCTTATGGGCATGTGGATAGATTACAGAACAAGGGAAGCTTATTAATGATCCAAGGTCAGGATCCATCTTTTCTGAGTTGTTGCAAGCGATAACAGTGATTGGCTATTGAGAACACTCATCAAATAAACAATGTAAAGAATTCAGGACATATCCTTTATTCAGAACAGTACAAATATGGAGCAGGCTTTTGCATACTGGGAAATTAGCCTAGATGTATGTAAGGTGACGTTAAATAAGGAAGATTGGAATAGAAGAAAGTAAGGGATGGCCATTTCAGATAAAGATGGGGGAATATGTTTTCCTCTTGGAAGACTGTGAGTTTTGGAATTCTGTTCCTCAGAGTGCTGATCAGTCCTCAGATATTTTAAGGAAACACTGGATAAATTATAGAACAGTCAAGGGATGAGAGATTCAAGATTGATCAATGTCATTTCCGGTACTCAAGTATACAGGAGAGCGAAATAATTGTTACTGCAGGAAGCAGGAATTCAGGGTGGATATTATAGTCATATCAGCCTTGGTGTTATTGAATAATGGAGCAGGTTACTCGGTGACCTTCTCATATTCATGTATTCACTTTGGAAAATCCACAGTCCATAAGCCATCTGGCTAATTAAGGAGCGAGGCTAAATGAAGATTGTAGGAAGATTGCCAAAACTGTGACCAGAGAACAATAATGCACACCTATTTGGTTTAAGTTTTTGAGTGGACTTCATTGTAAATTTTAGGATGCTTTATTTTTCCTTCAGTTTTGTCAAAAAAAACCAGGTCTATTGTAGCGAAGTCACCAAATCAATTTCTCACTATTATAAACATAGGAGATTCTGCAGATGCTGAAAATCCATTGTAACACACACAAAAATGCATGGATGGAAAAGGTATAGAGGACTCTGGTCCAGGTGTGGGTCAAATGGACTAGGCAGAATAATAGTTCAGGATAGAGTAGACAGGCCAAAGGGCCTGATATGCTGTAAGCTTCGTGACTCTGACTCTAATACTCAGCTCTTTCAACCTCTTTTTTTTGTTCCGTTTCTTTGTCCTCATATCATTTTTACATTGAATCATTGGTTAGGTAACAATGGATGTTTTAGGACTGGTAGTCAGGAAAGTGCTGAATTGAAGAAGCTGTTATCAATGTAAGTATCCTTGATAAATTCCACAGTTACACACACAAAATGCTGGAGGAACTCAACAGGTCAGACAGCATCTAAGGAATGGGATACACAGTCAACGTTTCAGGCTCCTGATGAAGGGTCTGAGTTTGAAACTTCAGCTGTTTTTTGACTTGCTGAGTTTCTAACAGCTATCTTGCCTGTGGTCAAGGGAACCGTGTTAGCCTGTTATTGTTGGTGAAAGCTTGGCTCACCAACTCTGTCAACCATAAAATATCAATTTACACTAATCGTGCATGAAACCCACTTTACTCTCTCCACATTCATATCAATTCCTTAAATATTCTACCACTCTCTGATAGGCTAGGGATAAATCACAGTGTCCAATTAACCCACAAGCTCACACCTTTGGAATGTCAGAAAAAATTACTTCCAGGCAGTCCCACGTAGAGCGCCCACCCATTTTAATTCTACTTCCCACTCCCATTCCGACTTGTCAGTCCATGGCTTCCTCTACTGTCGCGATGAGGCCATACTCAAGTTGGAGGAGCAACACATTATATTCTCTCTGGTTAGCCTCCAACTTCATGGCATGAATATCAATTTCTGGAACTTACAGTAATGCCCCACCCCTTCACCATTACCCATTCTCTTAACCCTCTCTCACCTAATCTCCTTACCTGCCCATCATCACCCTCTGATGGTCCTCCTCCCTTTTCTTCCATGGTCTTCTGTCCTCCTATTGGATTTAGCCCTCTGTCTCTTTCACCAATCAACTTCCCAGCATTTAACTTCACCCCTTCTCCCTTCCCGGTTTCATCTATCACCTTGTGTTTCTTCCTTCCCTCCCCCCACCTTCTAACACTGACTCCTCAGCTTTTTTTCTCCATCCTGCTGAAGGGTCTCGGCTGAAACATCAACTATACTCTTTTCCATAGGTGCTCCCTGGCCTGCTGAGTTCTTCCAGCATTTTGTGTGTGTTGCTTGGATTTCCATCATCTGCAGATTTTCTGTTGTTTGTCACATAGAGAGAGACTGTGTGAACTGCACAAACTGCACTGGGGACCAGGACTGAGCTGAAGTCAATGAACCTGTGAGCCAGCACCTATATTAAATGTGTCACTATCTTACCAAGGTTGACTATCTTGCCAAACATCGGCCTGAGTGTTGAATCTAGGAATCTCCTGACCATGTAGTAACATAGATATATTTGACTACTGAGGAACTGTTTGTTTTTTTTAAAGCATTATAACATTTGAGATGACCTCTGGTTATTGACCCATGTAGGAGATACTAGTTTTGTCTTTTTCAACACTTCCCATTGTGGAGGAAACATCTATTGGGTCTCCTGTGCACCATTCTTGTTTGACATAATCCTGTAGAAGTTTGCATTTTTCTGACTAAGTGTGATTTACATATGATCTGTTTCCAACAGGGTTGGTATCACATGAGCAGAAGTTAGCACAGAGCCTGGACAGTGCGTTGGCTTCCGTCTTAAGCACATTTCCATCCTTTACTGTCAAACAAAGTCAATACAAATCACAGCCAGTAGGTGGCAGCAACGCTGACTGTCTGAAAGGTACTGTATATGAAATGTAATTCTGATCCAGTTTGTAGTGTTGCAGTCATTGTCAATTGACATAGAACATAGAAATCTACAGCACATTACAGGCCCTTTGGCCCACAATGTGTCAACCATGTAACCTACTCCAGAAACTGCCTAGAATTAACCTACTGCATAACGTTCTCTCTTTCTAAGCACCATGTACCTATCTAAGAGTCTCTTAAAAGACCCTATTGTATCTGCCTCCACCACAGTTTCCAGCAATGCATTTAATGCACCCACCACTCTCTGTGCGGAAAAACTTACCATGATCTACTTCTAAGTACCTTTAAACTATGCCCCCTAATGTTAACCATTTCAGCCCTGGGAAAAAGACTCTGGCTATCCACATGTTCAGTGCCTCTCATCATCTTATACACCTCTATCACATAAATCAACATTATCAGAAGCAGTTTTAATATCACTGGCATGTGACATGAAATTTGTGGCAACAGTACATTTCAATATATAATAATAAAAAAACAATAAATCGCACTAAGTATACATATAAAATAATTAAATTCCTGATCTGGAAGTAGTGGAATCAAACCCACACTGTTAGTTTAAGCAAGTGGACTGGTTCAAGTTGGTAACTCAATACTGGATCCTGTCCTCTCAGTAAAGTGTAATTTAAAGGGGATTTGAGAGGCAAGTTATATCAGAGTGGTGGTTATCTGGAACAAGCTGCCAGAGTAGGAGGTGGTAGAGATGGATACAATATTTAATTGGTATTTGGTCAGATACATGTATTGGAAAGGCTTGGAGGAACTTGGGCCTAAAGTAGGCATAAAAATTAGATAACGAGTGATTAGCTTTATTTGTCACATGTCCATCGAAGCATATAGTGAAATACATTGTTTGTATGCACAGCCAACACAGTCTGAAGATGTGCTGGGTGCAGCTGACAAGTGTTGCTATGCTTTCGTCACCAATATAGCAAGCCCACACTCATTAACCCTAACCTTGTGTTTTTGGAATGTGGGAGAAAACCAGATCACACAGAACAAACTCACATGGTCACAGGGAGAACATACAAACTCCTTCCAGACAGCAGCTGAAATGAACCTGAGTGATTAATGCTGTAAAGCGTTTTGCTTACCATTATGCTACTGTGACATCCTCTAAACAAACATGCCACATAGGTTACTATAGAGAAGCATCACAGTGGGATTGGATGAGATGGGCTCTTACTGTGTTGCACTGTATGATTTTACTACTTTCTCAGTAGAGAAGTCAGAAATGATGGCCTTGCATTGATCATATCCCTTAAAATGAATATATAAATATTTGTTTGAGAGGCTGAGCAGATGCTGCACCTGAACACCTCTGTTGCCAAAAAGGACCAGGATGGAGAGTGTATAGAAACCTCGCGCCTCCAAGCCCTTCCTTCATATCCTGAAATTCTCTACCCTAAGAATTAAACAAGTACTGTCACCAAAAAGGACCTCAGTGATTTAAGGTGAAAGTCACCACCTTCACAAGGGCAGTTGAGGATGGGCAACAAATGCAGGCCTGCCAGCAAAACCATGCATCGACAGTAAATGTTCTGAAAATCTACCAGAGGTGCCAGCTTTAGAATAGCATGCTACACATAGGCCCTAAATGAATATTTAGACAATGAATGGAGTAATTTGAAGTAATGCTATGATCCATTGTCTTTATCAAAATCTCACCAACATTAGCAAATCGTCCAAGGAATTAAAGTAAATCAAAAGGTCCTGGAAGTATTTAGGACAGGCAGCATCAGTAGAGAGGCGCAGTTAATTTTTCAGGACAATTGACTTTTGTCATATGATCTTATAAACAATCACAATGTAAAACATTTAGGGCCATAAGACTGTATGATATAGGAGCAGAATTAAGCCATTTGGCCCATTGGGTCTGCTCCACCATTTCTTCTTGGCTGATCCATTTTTCCTCTCAGCCCCAATGTCTTCTCCCCATAGCCCTTCAATCCTTGACCAATCAAGAATCTATCAACTTCTGCCTTAAATATCAGTAAAGGCTTGGCCTCCACAGCTGCCTGTGGCAAAGAATTCCACAGATTTACCAATCTCTGGCTAAAGAAATTCTTCTTCCTTTCTGTTTAAAAGGACACCCCTCTATTCTGAGGCTGTGTACTCTAATCCTCAACTCTCCCACCATAGGAAAAGTAACATCCTCTCCATCCACTCTATCAAGACCTTTCACCATTCAATAGGTTTCAATTAGGTCAACCCTCACTCTTCTGAATTCTAGTGAATACAGGCCCAAAATCATCAAATGCTGTTTGTATGACAAGCCGTTCAACCTTGGAATAATTTTCGTGAACCTCCTTTGAATACTTTCCAATTTCACCACATCCTTTCTAAGATAAGGTACCCAATCTGCTTACAATACTCCAATTGAGGCTTCACCAGTGCTTTATAAAGTCTCAACATTACATCCTTGCTTTTGTATTCTAGTCCTCTTGAAATGATTGCTAATACCACATTGCCGTCCTCACTGCAGATTCAACCTGTAAATTAACCTTTAGGGAATCCTGCACAAGAACTCCCTTTGTGCTTCAATCTTTTGAATTTTCTCTCCACTTAGAAAATAATCTACTCTTTTATTGCTTCTACCAAAGTGCATGACCATACATTTCCCGACACTGTATTCCATCTGCCACTTCTTTGCTCATTCTCCTAATCTAGGTCCTTCTGTAGCCTCTGTACTTCCTCAAAACTACCTGCCCCTCCACCTATGTTTGTATCATCTGCAAACTGCAACAAAGACATCCATTCTATCATCCATCTATCATCTATCATCATTGACTTATAAGATAAAAAGAAGCAGTCCCAACAAAAGTCACTGACAGCCAACCGAAAAAGGATCCCTTTATTCCCACTCTTAGCCTCCTACCAGTCAGCCACTGCTTTATCCATGCGAGCATCTTTCCTGTAATATCATGGGCTCTTAATTTATTAAGTAGCTTCAGGTGTAGCACCTTGTCAAAGGCCTTCTGAAAATCCAAGTGCACAACATCCTTTGTCTAATCTGCTTGCTCTTTCTTCAAAAAATTCCAACAGGTTTGTCAGGCAAGATTTTCCCTTGTGGAACCCAAGCTGGCTACCACCTATTTTATGTGCATCTACATACCTGGAGCCACATCCTTAACGATCGACTACGCCATTTTCCCAACCACTGAGGTCAGACTAATTGGCCTATAACTGCCTTTCCTCCGCTCCTCTCCCTTCTTGAAGAGTGAAGTGACATTTGAAAATTTCCAGTCTTCCAGAACCATTTCAAAATCTGATGATTCTTGAAAGATCAATTGAAAGGCCTTCTGAAAATCCAAGTGCACAACATCCTTTGTCTAATCTGCTTGCTCTTTCTTCAAAAAATTCCAACAGGTTTGTCAGGCAAGATTTTCCCTTGTGGAACCCAAGCTGGCTACCACCTATTTTATGTGCATCTACAACCCTTGAAAGATGCCTCCAGAATCTCTTCAGCCTCCTCTTTCAGAACCCTGGGGTGTACACCAACTGGTCTGTGATTTATCTACCTTCAGACCTTTAAGTTTCCCAAGAATTTTTCCCTAGTAATGGCAACTTCACACACTTCTGACACTCTTGAAACTACGACATACTGCTAGTGTCATAACAGTATGTACGACACAGTGAAGACAGATGCGAAGTACTTATTCAGTTTGTCCCACATTACTACCTGTCTGGCATTGTTTTCCAGTGGTTCGATATCCACTCTCACCTCTATTTTACACTTTATATATCTGAAGAAATGTTTGGTAACCTCTTTAATATTATTGGCTAGCTTAGTTTTGTAGTCCATCTTTTCCTTCTTAATTACTTTTTTAATTGCCTGCAGTTGGTATGTGAAAACTTCCCAGTGTAACTTTCCGCCAGATTTTTTGCTCTATTTTATGCCCTCTCTTTGCCTTTTATGTTGGCTTTGATTTCTCTTGTTAGTCAGGGTTGTGTCATCTTGCCTTTAGAATACTTCTTCCTTTTTGGCATGTAGATATCCTCTGCCTTTTGAATTGCTTCCAGAAATTTCAGCCATTGCTGCTCTGCCGTCACTTCTGTTCTTTTCCAATCAGTTTTGGCCAGCTTTTGGGGGCCTGGAATTCCCAGCAGGGTCTTTTTACCCTTACAGTTTCTTAGCTCAACCCACAACAATTCAACACCTTCTGACCCTATGTCACCTCTTTCTAAAGACTGCATTACATTTTTTACCAACAGAGTCACACTGTCTCTCCACAAAGATGCTGCCTGACCTGTTAAATTCTTCCAGTCTTTTCTGTTGCTAGTATGTATTTCTTGCAATATATTGCTTTTATCAAGAAAATTGGTTTACCAAGAGTCAGAATCATATGAAAGAGAAATGCTACCTCTTCAAACTGGCCTTAGCAATATGCAACCTTCAATTTTTCACTGTTTTAACTTTTTATCCACAGAGCAAAGTCCAGTTGGGTCTTACGAAGCCTGCAGCAGCTGCAACGAGGCATTCTCGGCATATTCCAAACACTTGGTGGTGTACAGATTGTTGTGTGGACACCTGATCTGCAGGCCCTGTTTGTCTGAGCGACAAAAATCTTCAACACCTTCCTGCTTGAAATGCAACCGGACAATCTGTACCAGCGACGTTGTGCGGGTCCACCTATAGATCAATGGCACTTTCAGCTCTTTTTTTGTGTCTACAGGAAATGTTGGAAATACTCAGGTGTTCAAAGGGTTCATTTTATTCTGAAAATATACATGTACAATATAACTCTGATATTTGTCTTCTCCAGATAGCCATGAAATACAGAAAGACCATACATAAACTCCCTATGCATGAAAAAGAAACAAAACTGTTAAAACCCCAAAATCCCCTACCCCCTCACTCACAAAAAAACAACAATCCCTGACCTCCTCACTTACAAAAAGAACAGCAACAGTAACATCAAAATCCACCATACCCACACACCACATACAGGTGCACACCTAACACACACACGTACACCCACCCAACTGATCACATACCTGCAAATCAGCCACAAGAAAGAAAACCATCAGACATAGGAGCAGAATTAGGCCATTTAGCCCACTGAGTCTGTTCTGCCATTCAATCATGGCTGATCCTTTTTTCTGTCCTCTTCAGCCCCACTCTGCATCCTTCTCCCCATAAACTTTGATGCTTTGGCCAGTCAAGAACCTATCAAATTCCACCTCAAATACATCCAACAACCTGGCCTCCACAGCTGCCTGCGGTAACAAATTCAACTAATTCACCACACTCTGGCTAAAGAAACTTCTCTGCATCTCTGTTTTAAATGGTTGCCCCTCTACCCTGAGGTTGTACCCTCTTGCCCGAGACTCATCCATCATGGGAAACATGGTGCGGCCTTCTATATATTGGTGAGACTCGACGCAGACTGGGAGACCATTTCGCTGAACACCTATGCTCTGTCCGCCAGAGAAAGCAGGATCTCCCAGTGGGCACTCATTTTAATTCCACGTCCCATTCCCATTCTGATATGTCTGTCCATGGCCTCCTCTACTGTCAAGATGAAGCCACACTCAGGTTGGAGGAACAACAGCTTATATACCATTTGGGTAGCCTCCAATCTGATGGCATGAACATTGACTTCTCTAACTTCCGTTAATGCCCCTCCTCCCCTTCTTACCCCATCCCTTATTTATTTATTTATTCCCCCCCCCCCTTTTTTTCCTCTATTTTTCTCTCTGCCCCTCTCCCAATCACTCCTTGCCTACCTTCCATCTCCCTCTGGTGCTCTCCTTCCCCTTTCTTTCTCCCTAGGCCTCCCATCCCATGATCCTTTCCCTTCTCCAGCTGTGTATCCCTTTTGCTAATCAACTTTCGAGCTTCATGGCTTCATCCCTCCCCCTCCTGTCTTCTCCTATCATTTCGGATCTCCCCCTCCCCACTTTCAAAACTCTTACTATCTTTCAGTTAGTCCTGACAAAGGGTCTTGGCCTGAAACGTTGACTGTGCTTCTTCCTATAGATGCTGCCTGGCCTGCTGCGTTCCACCAGCATTTTGTGTGTGTTGCTCCTTTCCATGTCTACTCTGTCAATGAACCCTTTCGAATGTTGAAAGGCCTAGACAGAATATCAACAATTTGGATTATAGAGTAGATGGCTTTGTGGCTAAGTTTGCTGATGATACAAAGATAGGTGGAGGGGCCAGTAGTGCTGAGGAAACAGAGTCTGCAGAGAGACTTGGATAGGTTGGGAGAATGGCCAAAGAAGTGGTAAATGAAATACAATGTTGGAAAGTCATGCACTTTGGTAGAAGAAATAAACGGGCAGACTATTATTTAAATGGGGAGAGAATTCAAAGTTCTGAAATGCAACTGGACTTGGGAGTCCTCGTGCAGGATACCCTTAAAGTTAACCTTCAGGTTGAGTCGGTGGTGAAGAAGGCGAATGCAATGTTGGCATTCATTTCTAGAGGAGTAGAGTATAGGAGCAGGGATGTGATGTTGAGGCTCTATAAGGCACTGGTAAGACCTCACTTGGAGTACTGTGTGCAGTTTTGGGCTCCTTATTTAAGAAAGGATGTGCTGACGTTGAAGGGGATTCAGAGAAGATTCACTAGAATGATTCTGGGAATGAGAGGGTTAACATACAAGGAACGTTTGACCGCTCTTGGACTGTGCTCCTTGGAGTTTAGGAGAATGAGGGGGACCTCATAGAAACATTTCGAATGTTGAAAGGCATGGACAGAGTGGATGTGGCAAAGTTGTTTCCCATGGTGGAGGAGTCTAGTACAAGAGAGCATGACTTAAGAATTGAAGGGTGCCCATTCAGAAGAGAGATGCAAAGAAATTGTTTTAGCCAGTGGGTGGTGAATCTGTGGAATTTGTTGCCACGGGTGGCAGTGGAGGCCAAGTCATTGGGTGTATTTAAGGCAGAGATTTATAGGTATCTGAGTAGCCAGGGCATTAAAGGTTATGGTGAGAAGGCGGGGGAGTGGGACTAAATGGGAGAATGGATCAGCTCATGATAAAATGGCAGTCCAGACTCAATAGGCCGAATGGCTGACTTCTGCTCCTTTGTCTTATGGTAATTTAAATATAACACTTCGACTTGCTACCTTTTGATGCTGCATCCCTGATGCACTGACACTCACCCTGCTAGCTGCAATTTTGTCCTATCATCTGCCTGCACTTCCTGACAGTCATGGGTTTCTTCTTTACAAGAGAATTTAAAAGTGAAGCATATTTTCTGAAGGACTCTTGTTTTTTATAAGAACATTAACTTACACTAGAGATAAACAAAGGCTTTTAATTTCAGCCTGTCAAGGTTACATACGATCCAATCAACCCTGGAATATTAAGGTTTTGTTAATCGAATGATCCATTGCTGAAATCTACTATTGATTTGATGCCATCTTAAGTTTAAAATATAATTCTAGTATAAAACAAACAAAAACACCCACACATACATTAGTAAGTTTGCAGATGATACAAAGATTGGTGGTGGTAAGGATAGTGTTGAAGACTGGCAAAGAATACAACATCATATAGTTCAGTTGCATTAATGGGCAGAGAAATAGCAGATGGAGTTTAACCTGGCCAAGTATGAAGTATTGCACTTTGGTAAGTCAAATGTAAAGAGAGAGTACACTCTTAACGGGTAAGATCCTTTACGGTGTTGATGAGCACAAAGATCTTAGGGTCCAAGTTCACAGCTCTATGAAAGTAGCTACACAGGTTGATAGTGGGGGTAAGAAGGCATGTAACATGCTTGCCTTCATTAGTTGAGGCACTGAGTTCAAAAGCCAGGAAGTTGTGTTGCAGCTTTATTAAACTTCAGATAGGCCATATCTGGAGTATTGCATGCAGTTCTAGTTGTCCCCATTATAGATAAGATGTTGATGCTTTGGAGAGGGTGAAGGAGAGGTTTGGCAGGATATTGCCTGGATTAGAGAGCATATGCTATAACAAGAGGTTGGACAAACTGGGGCTGTTTTCTCTGGAGTGGCAGAAACTGAGGGGAGATCTGATAGAGGTTTATAAGCTTATGAGAGGCATAGATAGATTAGACAGACAATATGTTTTGCAAGTGTTGAAATGCCTAATGCCTAATACCAGAGGATGTGCATTTAAGGTGTGGGGGTCATTTTTACACAGTGATGGGTACTTGGAATGGTGGTAGAGACAGAACCATTAAAGATTTAAATGTTTAGACAGACACATGAATGTGAAGGATGTGGCCACTGTGTAGGCAGAAGAGATTAGTTGGCCATTTGATTATGAATATAATTGGTTTGGCACAACATTGTGGGCCAGAGGGCCTGTTCCTGCGTTGTTCTGTGTTCTAGAATGCAGGGTATTGGCCTGAAACATCGAATGTTTATTAATTTCCATAGATTCAAAGTACATTTGTCATCAAAGAGTATATGCAGTACACATCCCTGAGATTCCTCTCCCCACAGACAGCCACAAAAAAAGAAATACTATGGAATCCTTTTGAAGAAAACAAATGACCAATGCACAAAAAAAAGAACAAATTAAGCAAACAGTAAAAAAGTGGAAAAGTATGATATAAAACATCAAACCATTGAAAGAGTTTTGGAATGTTCATTAAGTTCAGTTTAGTTCAATTTAGCACTACATCGTTCATTGACTACAGGCTGCAGAGCCAGTCGACTTCAACCAAAATCACACAAAACAGCAATAAAAAGGGAGTAAAGAGAAACACATCACAACATCAACTACAGAGTCCAATCCACTAACTACTTCGATTAAACCAAGACCCCAGGAGTAGCCTAAGAGTAACCCGTCAGGCAGGCACATTCCTCTGACAGCAGCAAGCGAGAGGGACCAGTGTTCGCTGGCACTATCTTCTTCTACCTGACCTACTGAGTTCCTCCAGCATTTTGTGCATGTTGGTCTGGATTTGCAGAATCTCGTTTGTTTAAAATACGTAGATCAGCTTTTTTAGTGCAACCTATTTGCTCAAATCTTCTCAAGATCTTTTATACATTTTATTAATCTTATAAATCATTTTGAAAAACTAGGATATAAAACTGGCATCAAATCCATATTTTTATATTTCTTATCGGATATAATATTAGCATCTGTGGAACATTGATTTTTTTGAATTAGCAATGAGTAGTGTCATTAAACTCCCATGCTGATCAGAGCAAACCTGAATGAGCTATAGAAAGTTACAGTGTTATAGACAATAGGTGCAGAAGTAGACCATTCGGCCCTTCGAGCCTGCACCGCCATTTTGAGATCATGGCTGATCAATTACTATCAATACCCAGTTCCTGCCTTGTCCCCATATCCCTTGATTCCCCTATCCATAAGATACCTATCTAGCTCCTTCTTGAAAGCATCCAGAGAATTGGCCTCCACTACCTTCCGAGGCAGTGCATTCCAGACCCCCACAACTCTCTGGGAGAAGAAGTTTTTCCTTAACTCTGTCCTAAATGACCTACCCCTTATTCTCAAACCATGCCCTCTGGTACTGGACTCTCCCAGCATCTGGAACATATTTCCTGCCTCTGTCTTGTCCAATCCCTTAATAATCTTATATATTTCAATCAGATCCCCTCTCAATCTCCTTAATTCCAGCATGTACAAGCCCAGTCTCTCTAACCTCTCTGCGTAAGACAGTCCAGACATCCCAGGAATTAACCTCGTGAATCTACGCTGCACTTCCTCTACAGCCAGGATGTCCTTCCATAACCCTGGAGACCAAAACTGTACACAATACTCCAGGTGTGGTCTCACCAGGGCTCTGTACAAATGCAAGAGGATTTCCTTGCTCTTGTACTCAATTCCCTTTGTAATAAAGGCCAACATTCCATTAGCCTTCTTCACTGCCTGCTGCACTTGCTCATTCACCTTCAGTGACTGATGAACAAGGACTCCGAGATCTCTTTGTATTACTCCCTTACCCAACTCTATACCGTTCAGATAATAATCTGCCTTCCTGTTCTTACTCCCAAAGTGGATAACCTCACACTTATTCACATTAAACGCCATCTGCCAAGTATCTGCCCACTCACCCAGCCTATCCAAGTCACCCTGAATTCTCCTAACATCCTCATCACGTCACACTGCCACCCAGCTTAGTATCATCAGCAACTTTGCTGATGTTATTTTCTATGCCTTCATCCAAATCGTTAACGTAAATGGTAAACAGTTGTGGTCCCAATACCAAGCCCTGTGGCACCCCACTAGTCACCACCTGCCATTCCGAGAAACACCCATTCACCGCTACCCTTTGCTTTCTATCTGCCAACCAGTTTTCTATCCATGTCAATGCCTTCCCCCCGATGCCCTGAGCTTTGATTTTACCCACCAATCTTCTATGTGGGACCTTATCAAATGCCTTCTGAAAATCGAGGTACACTACATCCACTGGATCTCCCCCGTCTAACTTCCTAGTTACATCCTCGAAAAACTCCAACAGATTAGTCAAGCATGATTTACCCTTGGTAAATCCATGCTGGCTCGGCCCAATCCTATCACTGCTATCTAGATATGCCACTATTTCATCCTTAATAATGGACTCTAGCTTCTTTCCCACCACCGATGTCAGGCTGACAGGTCGAAAGTTCTCTGTTTTCTCCCTCCCTCCTTTCTTAAAAAGTGGGATAACATTAGCCATTCTCCAATCCTCAGGAACTGATCCTGAATTTAAGGAACATTGGAAAATGATTACCAATGCATCCGTAATTTCCAGGACCATCTGGACCTGGGGATTTGTCAGCCTTCAGTCCCATCAGTCTTCTCATCACCGTTTCCTTCTGAATGTCAATCTGTTTCATTTCCTCTGTTACCCTATGTCCTTGGCCCATCCATACATCTGGGAGATTGCTTGTGTCTTCCTTAGTGAAAACAGATCTAAAGTACTCGTTAAATTCTTCTGCCATTTCTCTGTTTCCCATAACAATTTCACCCAATTCATTCTTCAAGGGCCCAACATTGTTCTTAACTATCTTCTTTCTCTTCACATACCTAAAAAAGCTTTTGCTATCTTCCTTTATATTCCTGGCTAGCTTGCGTTCGTACCTCATTTTTTCTCCCCCTATTGCCTTTTTAGTTAAGTTCTGTTGTTCCTTAAAAACTTCCCAATCATCTGTCCTCCCACTCACCTTAGCTCTGTCATATTTCCTTTTTTTTAATGCTATGCAGTCTCTGACTTCCTTTGTCAACCACTGAGGCCCCTTTCCCCCCCTTTGAATCCTTCCTTCTCTGGGGGATGAACTGATTTTGCACCTTGTGCATTATTCCCAAGAATACCTGCCATTGCTGCTCCACTGTCTTTTCTGCTAGGCTATCCGTCCAGTCAACTTTGGCCAGCTCCTCCCTCATGGCTCCATAGTTTCCCCTGTTCATCTGCAACACTGACACCTCCGAGCTGCCCTTATCTTTCTCAAATTGCAGATAAAAGCTTATCATATTGTGATCACTACCTCCTAATGGCTCCTTTACTGCAAGATCGCTTATCAAATCCTGTTCATTACATAACACTAAATCCAGAATAGTCTTTTCCCTGGTCGGATCTCGTACAAGCTGTTCCAAGAATGCATCCCGTAGGCACTCTACAAATTCCCTATCCTGTGGTCCAGCACCAACCTGATTCTCCCAGTTCACCTGCATGTTGAAATCCCCCATAACTACTGCGACATTACCTTTGCCACATGCCAATGTTAACTCCCTATTCAACTTGCACCCAATATCCATGCTACTGTTTGGTCGCTTGTAGACAACACCATTTGGGTCCTTTTGCCCTTACTGTTCCTCAGTTCTATCCACGCAGACTCTACTTCTCCTGACCCTATGTCCCCCCTTGCAAAGGACTGAATCTCAATCCTCACCAACAGGGCCACCCCACCCCCTCTGCCCACATTTCTGTCCCTACGATAGCACGTATACCCTTGTACATTAATTTCCCAGGTCTGATCTCCCTGCAGCCATGTCTCCGTTATCCCAACAACATCATAGTTACCCATTCGCACCTGGGCTTCAAGCTCATCCGCCTTATTTCTGACACTTCGTGCATTCAGATATAGAATTTTTAACCCATTTCTCCTCTCTCTGTTTGAATCGCTGCCTATTGTACTTAACCCAGCTCCCCGAACTCCCATCGGGCTATACACCCCTAGAATTTTGTTGTCCTTCCTACATTTACTTATTCTTTCAACACATTTAACTCCATGTTCCATCAGACCATCCCTCTGTACATGAGTCCTCCTTATCACTTGTTCCGCCCCACCTTCCTCTACTACACACTTAATATTCCGGAACCGTGTAGTCCCCACCTGTCCTTTATTCTTCCTCTCGCTATCCTCTCTCACATTCTGGATCCCCACCCCCTGCAAATTTAGTTTAACCCCCCCCCCCCCCCCCCCAAGAAGCTCTAGCAAACTTCCCTGCAAGAATGTTAGTACCGCTCTAGTTCAGGTGTAAACCGTCCCTTCGGAACAGATCCCACCTTCCCTGGAACAAAGCCCAATTATCTACAAACCTGAAGCCCTCCCTCCTGCACCATCCTCTCAGCCATGTATTAATCTTTATAATCCTCCTGTTCCTTGCCTCATTTGCACGTGGCACAGGTAGCAATCCTGAGATTGTTACCCTGGAGGTCCTACTCTTCAGCTTCGCACCTAACTCCCTGAACTCCCTACGCAGGACCCCCTCACTCATCCTACCCACGTCATTGGTCCCTACATGGACCACAACATCTGGGTTCTTTCCCTCCCTCTCGAGAATAACCTGTACCCGATCTGAGATGTCTCGGACCCCGGCACCAGGGAAGCAACATACCATCCGAGACTCCCGATCTTCCCCACAAAATCTCCTATCCGCCCGCCTGACTATAGAATCCCCTATCACTACCGCTCTCTTCTCTTCCCTCCTCCCCTTCCTAGTCACGGGTCCAACCTCAGTGCCAGAGACAGGACCACTGCAGCTTGTTCCTGGTAGGTCATCCCCACCAGCAGTATCCAAAACGGTATACTTATTTTTGATGGGAACGGCCACAGGGGTGCTCTTCTCTCTCTGTCTGCTCCCCCTGCCTCTCTTGACTGTCACCCATTTGCCTACCTCCTGTCTTTTCGGTGTGACTGCCTCCCGATAACTCTTATCTATCTCTGCCTCTGCCTCCCGAATGATCCGTAGTTCATCCAGCTCCTGCTCCAATTCCCTAACTCGGTCTGATAGGAGCTGCAGCTGGATGCACCTATTGCAGGTGTGGTCATCAGGATCAACTGTGTTGACCCTGACCTCCCACATACTGCATACGGAGCACACCACTGCTCTAACTGTCTCCCCCATTACCTGATCCTAGATTAGACTTGTCGTAGTCCTCTTGCGCCAAAGCCCAGCACTCTGCTCCTGCGCACTCCGCTGCTCGCTCCTGAAAGTGGGTCGCTTTTTAAAGCTCGCGCTCGCCGCTAACGTCAGCTTTACCTTCCTCCTCAGGTACTCTCCAGGTAGGTCCGAGGGTCTCGGCCTACCTACAATGGTTGATCCTCCGATCTCCAGTCGTATGTCGATCACGAACACTCCTTACTCCCGCTCCGCTGCCCGCACCGACGCGATATTCTGCACTTTGAGTGGATTTACAAGAGTGTAGATGGAAGAAAGATGTGAACTCTGAGGGCATCAGAATCAGGTTTAATATCTTAGGTATATGTTGTGAAATTTGCTGATTTGAGGCGGCTGTATAGTGCAATACATTATAATAAAAAGTACAAATTACAGTAAGTTATGCAAGAAAAAGGAAAACTAATAGAGAGTTCATTGCCTGTTTAGAAATCCGATGGTGGAAGGGAAGAAGCTGTTTCTAAAAGGTTGAGTGTGTCTTCATTTTGAGATCTTACAATAGAATTTGACAGTTTTCAGTTTTACAGTGAAAATCATAACTCGGACATTTAATCAGTATCATGTTTTTGGATAATACGGGATGGACAAAAGAGCACCGCACTGGAGGTCAGATGAACACAGTAGGAAGAATGTAGCTGTGGCTGGAATGAGTAGCATGCCCATCTCTGTGAAATTGATGTGCTGAGTGTCAAAATGTAAATGAAAAGTAAGTGGACCAGTGACGGAGATGCAAAACAACTGCAATTAATTCCTAGCTGTAAGTAGATAAGAATAAAACCTGCCAAAGGGTCTTGGCCCGAAACGTCGACTGTACTTTTTTCCATAGATGCTGCCTAGCCTGCTGAATTCCTCCAGCATTTTGTGTGTGTGGCTCGGATTTCTCTTGTTTACAATGTAAATATTTCTCTTTTAGTATTTATAAAGCTCTTACTTCTCCATATTTTGTTAAAGTTGCATTTATTTACCTTGTTTTGCACCTCCAGCTTTCTTTTGCTTTGTTTGTGAGACCTGCTAAGTTTCTTATTAGTGTAAACCCCTTTTAGTTTAACATTACTTTGTACCTTGTCTGTCAACTATATTTGTGTGTCTACACATGGATTTTTTGGAGTCCTTAGCGGGTTTTGTATTGGAGTAAATTCATCTGTGACTGTATTTTACGTTGTACCTTTTGCCAAGAAAACACATTCATCCCTTTGTTGACTCCCTACTTTTATTCCACTGATATGGTGAATCACCGATCTGCGACATCTTACACGTGGACATATAAATTCTGTTACCTATATTCTAACTGTGAACCCATTCAACCATGCCCTTGTGCTGTTTTATCTATAGTACTTCTGAGACTGGTGACATCTTGGTTTTTAGAACTTTTACCTTTTGTGCTTGTATTACTCCTGAAATCTTGGTCCATTCTATATGGCTTTCTACAGAGCTGAAGAATTCCTGCACAGCCAGATTCTTTTGTGGATCTGATTTCCTCCACCCCAGTATTGTGATTGTCACTTCAACTGCACTGAGAGCTCTCCACTTCTTTATAAACATTCTTCAAATCCTCTCATCTTTGGAAAAAGTTGGGCTGTGGTCAGTATTTTGTAATGCACTACACTAAATCCTTATTATTATCATCTATGATTATTGAGATACAATGTGGAATAGCCCCTTCTGGCTCTTCCAGCCATGCCACCCAGCAATCCTCTGATTTAACCCTAGCCTAATCATAGGATAATTTACAATGACTAATCTACCAACTTGTATGTGTTTGGACTGTGGATGGAAATCAGATCACCCAGAGGAAACCCATGCGGTCACAGGAAGAATGAACAAGTGGCAGGAATCGAACCAGGACACCTGTATAGTAAAGCATTGTACTGACTGCTCTGCTACCTTGCCACCCTGTTATTCACAAAGGTTAGCAGCATGGATATCATGTTGAAACCACTAAAGCCACTAGCAGTGCTACTAAGAGTGCAGTGACATGCAGTACTCAACCTCTCTACAGTATAACAATTTCAGTACAAGTTTCACTTTGTCAGGTGCAGTCCAACTCACGGGATCCAACAGGCATCACATCTCAGGAAAGGGCTATGGAGAAACAAATATTTATTCGCACTTCCTCTCAGAGGATGCAGATGTTTGGATAATCAGTGGATACAAGAACTTTGTGCACTTTGTTGAAGCACCTTGAGAAGCTATTGACACTGAGGGTGCTGAGCATTGAGAAGTTATGGAAGTGAATGTAGACCCACTGATGACATGCAGATGAGAATGAAGCAGCAAGCTTAACTTCTATTCATTTATACATTAGAGGAAGTAATGGGTATTATGGTGCTTAAAAACAAGTGATTTATGTGTAAAAACAAAATAAAGGGAGATAGTTAAAAAAAATCTAATCTGATCATATTGAAACTAAAGAATGTAAACAGATTATTTCCTTCATTGTAATACATTGAAAGTCACAGGATTTCACAGGAAATCATTCATAAATATTCTCTGGGGTTTAGAAGAATGAATGTCAGAACATCATCCAAATCATTGACATATAATGTAAAAAGAATCAGTCCTAACACAGACCCCTCTGGAACACCAGCAGCTAGCCAGAGAAGGCTCCCTTTATTCCCATTATTTGCCTCCTGCCAATCAGCCACTGTTTTATCCATGCTAGATTCTTCCTGTAATACCATGATCTCGTAGCTTATTAAGCAGCCTAATCTGTGGCACCTTATCAAAGGCCTTCTGGAAATCCATGTATACAATGTCAACTGATTCTTCTTTGCCCATCTTGCTTGTTATTTCTTCAAAGAATTCCAATAGATTAGTCAGGCAAGATCTTCCCCTGAGGAAAGCATACTGACTACAACCTATTTTATCATGTCTCTCCAAGTATCCTGAGACCTCATCCTTAATAATTGACTCCAACATCTTCCCAACCACTGAGGTCAGACTAGCTGGCCTAGTTTCCTTTCTTCTGCCTCTCTCCCTTCTTGAAGAGTGGTGTGACATTTGCACTTTTCCAGTTTTCCAGAACCATTCCGGAATCTAGTGATTCTTGAAAGATTTTTACTAATGACTTCACTATCTCTTCAGCCATCTCTTTCAGCACTCTGGGGTGTACACTAACTGGACCAGGTGACTTATCTACCTTCAGACCTTTCAGTTTCCCAAGAACCTTCTCCCTAGTAGTGGTAACTATACACACTTCATGCTTCCTGACACCTGGAACTTACACCATACTGTTAGTATCTTCCACAGTGAAGACTGGCACAAAGTACTTACACAGTTCATCTGCCGTTTTGCTGTCCCCCATTACTACCTCTCCAACATCATTTTCCGGTGGTCGCCTCTCTTTTACACTTTATATATCTGAAGAAACTTTTGGTGTGACTGAGTAATGGTGAAGGAAAGGGTTGTAATGTATGTGTTAGAGACTGCTGAAAAGAATACAACAGAACTACAGAAAAAGAGGTTAGAATATGAAGTGTACAAAATGCCCCTGAATGGTGCAAAAAGCTAAAAATGCCATTGATGAGCAAATCCTCCCATAATGCAAATGACTGTTGGTTGAAAGATGAAGTTTGCAGGAAGTATCACAGACAAAATCAGATAGAGAGAGCATGCAAGGCAGCCAAACACCACAACCAAAGAGAATAATCACACCGAGTGAATAGTTTGTTATGAGTCCTGAATAGACCTGATGGAAATGGGGTGCAGAGTTAACCATTCCCCCCCCCCCTTTGAGAACTATGAACTATTGCTATTGCTATGCTGATAATGAGAGAGATTGAGAGATGAAGCACAGAGACAGGGACATCTGCTACAGATAAGAGAGAGAGACACACACATTTGATTTATGTATTATGGCTTCCTGGATTGTTTACTTTTCACTACAAGGACGTTGCTTTGCTCGTTAACATTCCTAAGGAGACAGCAGGAGTGGCCTGATTTGATGGACATGGTCATTTTGAGTTGATGGATGGCTGATACCCCGTCAGTGGGGATAAAAGACAGGTGTGGGGAGACACCCCTCAGACACACCAGTGGACACTGACTGAGTGTTGTGCACCCACAGGAAGGTGGGGGCTTCGAGGACAGAATCAGGAGATCAGTCAATAAAGCTCACTGTGTGACAGCAGGGTCGGTGGGGACTTGTGTGTGTGTCCACTCACGCCAGACTGACGAGTCCACCACAGAAGAACGGTCTAGCCAAGGATGGAGGGGTCATAACCGAATGACCACAATGGTACGACGGAATCAGAATACAACAGAAGGTTTGCTGGTGGCAGCTGCTCACTCTCTCTCTCTCTCTCTCCAACAAATTACAATACAACAACTGCAACTACTTCAGCACACATGAACTGAACTGAACTCTATATTCTCTTATGACAATTCATTTACCCCTAGACATTGATAGAGCTTGTTTATCATTGTTGATTATTATTCCTACACTTCTATGTTTATTATTGCTAATCTGTTTTATATGTATATTTGCATTTTTGATATTGTATTGCTTAGTTTACTAATAAACACCTTTAGTTTTCGGTACCACCAGACTCCAACTGATTCTTCTGTTTCTGCTGGTCTGTCACCCAGCTACGGGGTACGTAACAAATTGGGGCCTCATCTCTGGGTTTGATTACCAAACTGGGGGGCCGGTGAATCGGGATAGAAGTCCCTTATCTGATCTGGTTGTGTGGATAACCAGACAGGAAACCAGCAGAGATGGATATTGACAAATTTTTAAAAGAACCAACTATGGGGGCATTAGAGGATGCCAGAAAGGTGGAATTGTTGGGTATTGTGAGACAATTGAATCTCTCGGCGGTGAAACCGGCGATGAGAAAGTTGGAGATACAGTGGGCGATAGCTGTATATTATGTATCCCAAGGTGTGTTCCCATCGGGGGCATTGGAACTGTTCCCTGAGAGGAAACCAACCAAGAGTGAGCTTCAGCTATGGTTGGAATCATTAAGGTTGGCTGAGGAGGAGAAGAAAAGGGAGCATGAGCTCTGAATAAGGAAGCTGGAGTGGGAGGAGGCTGAAAAACTGCGACAGTTCAAGAGGGAGAAATGGCAACATGTGGATAGCGGGGCAGACTGTGGGGAAAAGTTTAATGTTAGTAAGGGTATTACGTTGGTACCTCCGTTCGAGGAGACAGACATTGATCGGTACTTCTTGCATTTTGAAAAAGTGGCCACGAACCAGAAGTGGCCTAGAGATAAGGTGGTGGTGTTACAAAGTGTACTTAAAGGGAAGGCCCAACGAGCATATGCGGCGTTGTCTGAGGAGGTTGCAGAGGATTATGAGGAAGTAAAACAGGCTATCTTTCGGGCCTATGAGCTGGTACCCAAAGTGTATAGACAAAAGTTCAGGGACTTAAGGAAGCAGTGGAATCAGATGTTCACAGAGTTTGCATATGAGAAGGGTGTGTACTTTGACTGCTGGTGCGCTGCAGAAGGGATGGAGGAGGATTTCTACTCCCTAAGAGAGTTGATTCTGATTGAAGAATTTAAAGGTTGTGTTTCGGATAATATCCGGGCATACCTGAACCAGAAGAAGAATAAGTCCATATCAGAATCTGCCAAGCTAGCAGATGAATACACCTTAACCCACAAGATAAAGTTTCCCCCAAATAAGAGCTACCAGACAGGCAGTAGGGACGGTAGGGAAAGCCCACCGGCTAAGTCAGAGATTAAGCCAGGAACTAGCGGAAAAGGCAAGGAAGAGGAAAAGCAAACACAAGGAAATCTGCAGATGCTGGAAATTCAAACAACAACACACACAAAATGCTGGTGGAACACAGCAGGCCAGGCAGCATCTATAAGGAGAAGCACTGTCGACGTTTCGGGCCGAGACCCTTTGTCAGGACTAACCAAAAGGAAAGATAGTAAGAGATTTGAAAGTAGAGGGGGAGGGGAAAATGCGAAATGATAGGAGTAGACCGGAGGGGGTGGGATGAAGCTAAGAGCTGGAAAGGTGATTGGCGAAAGTGATACAGAGCTGGAGAAGGGAAAGGATCATGGGACGGGAGGCCTCAGGAGAAAGAAAGGGGGGGGGAAAGCACCAGAGGGAGATGGAGAACGGGCAAACAACTAAATATGTCAGGGATGGGGTAAGAAGGGGAGGAGGGGCATTAACAGAAGTTAGAGAAGTCAATGTTCATGCCATCAGGTTGGAGGCTACCCAGCCGGTATATAAGGTGTTGTTCCTCCAACCTGAGTTTGGATTCATTTTGACAGTAGAGGAGGCCATGGATAGACATATCAGAATGGGAATGGGACGTGGAATTAAAATGTGTGGCCACTGGGAGATCCTGCTTTTTCTGGCAGACCGAGCGTAGGTGTTCCACGAAATGGTCTCCCGGTCTGCGTCGGGTCTCACCAATATATAAAAGGCCACACCGGGAGCACTGGACGCAGTATACCACACCAGCCGACTCACAGGTGAAGTGTCACCTCACCTGGAAGGACTGTCTGGGGCCCTGAATAGTGGTGAGGGAGGAAGTGTAAGGGCAGGTGTAGCACTTGTTCCGTTTACAAGGATAAGTGCCAGGAGGGAGATCGGTGGGAAGGGATGGGGGGGGATGAGTGGACAAGGGAGTCGCATAGGGAGCGATCCCTGCGAAAAGCAGAAGGGGGGGGGAGGGAAAAATGTGTTTGGTAGTGGGATCCCGTTGGAGGTGGCGGAAGTTATGGAGAATTATATGTTGGACCTGGAGGCTGGTGGGGTGGTAGGGAAGGACAAGGGGAACCCGATCCCGAGTGGGGTGGCGGGTGGATGGGGTGAGGGCAGATGTGCAGGAAATGGGAGAGATGCATTTGAGAGCAGAGTTGATGGTGGATGAAGGGAAGCCACTTTGCTTAAAAAAGGAAGGCATCTCCTTTGTCCTGGAAAGAAAAGCCTCATCCTGAGAGCAGATGCGGCAGAGACAGAGAAATTGTTAGAAGAGGAAAAGCAGGCTGGCAAGAAGTATCCCAGCTTTACGTGTTATAATTGTGGGAAAGCTGGCCACATAGCATCTAAGTGCTTTTCTCCGAAGAAAGAGACAGGAAAGGGAAAGACGGTAACTCCGACTGGTTGCATTGAGCCGGTCAGCAGACCGAGGAGGAAGGCGAAGTTAGATAGAGCCCAAGAGGGGCGTGAAAGGTTTATTTCGGAAGGGATGGTATCTGTGAAGGAAGGAGAAACCCCAGTTCCAGTGCGGATCTGGAGAGAAACTGGGGACGTGCGTTCAGCAGTGAAGCTGACAAGCAAGCCTGTAAGTGCTGAGGATCCGCCCATAGAGTCCAAGATTTATCCCGCCTGCGCAATAACTCGCAGTATGTCTAGAAAGACGGATGAGACAGGAACCAGTTTAAATGAGTCCAGTATTGATTTAGCTGAGACGTTTTTACCAGCCCTGTACCAAGAGGGGTTAGAGGGTGGTAAAACGGAGGATAGTGGGGCTAAGGAAAGTAAGGGAGATGAAGCAGATTTAGTGTTGTCAAGGAATGGAATTTTGAACCTTGCCCATAAGATAACCCTAGGTGGACATTTTGGAGTGAGGAAGGAGATTATGGAGACACAGAGTAAAGATGAGAAACAGAGGTGGCAGTTAGAAGGTCCAAGGTTGGACACTGGTGATTTATGTAGCTTGAAAGAGATGGTTGTAGTTGAAGAATTTAAGTGTGTTCCCGATGATATAAGAGCAGTCCTAGATGAAAAGGATGCCGCTACCTTGAGGGGATCTGCTGGGTTAGCAGACGAGGTTGTTTTAACCCGCAAGGTTGAGTTTACTCCAGATGGGATTGCCCAGAGAGTAACTGGGAGGATCAGGGGAACTTGGAATTTGAAAAGGGGACTGCTATTGAAAGCCCAGGAGAGGCAGATGTCCCATTTGCTTGTGTTCAGGATATGAAGGATGGGGTCACAGGGTACTGAACCTTGTGATGAAACTCAGAAAAGGTCTGAGATGTCTGATTTAGTTAAAAAGGAATGCAGTCCTTTTGGGTCAGATGGACTTGGTTCAGTGAAGAAAGGGTTAACTTTGGCACCAGTGGAAAGTGAGAATTCTCAGTCATGTGTTAAAAGTTAGCGATGAGATGAAAGCTGGTGAGATGAATATTATTGAAGGTAAAGGGAAAAGTATTGTTCCTAAACTTTTGAATAAGGTAAATTTAAAGTCTGGATTGGGTTTAGAAGTAGTACCCATGCTGAAGGGACAGTGGTTTGTTAACAAGGTGCCTGTGAATCAATTACAGTTTGTTTTGGAATTTAAGGATAAACAACGTGATGTTGTTCAAGTATGTGATTTGGAGAGGCAGAACTTGAAGTGTTGTTTTGACCAAGAGGGATCACCTGCAGATGTTAAACTGGAAACTAACAGAATTAAAGATCCTGAAGATAAAATTAATGACCTGCTTAAAATTAATGAGTGGTGTGGAAATTCAGCAAATGGGCTTAGTTTGGAAAACATTAGTGATAAGATAGCCCCTGTGTAGGGAGTCTGTGAAGGCCTATTCCACACTGGTGAGCAAGCTAACCACGTGAGAGTTAAGTGGAAAAGAGGCAAGGGTTGACCAAATGCCACTTTGAATAACAGGATCTAGTTTTGCAGGAATTTGATTTTTTTTTTTAGACAAAGCATGTGAAAGATAAAGACAATATCATAGTAGATTGACTGAATGTTAAGTTTAAAAGTGAAATATAGATTAGTCTTTGCACAAACTTCTGTAATGTACTACATTATAATCACACATGTATTGGTCACACTTTGTAATATACACCTAAGCTAAGAACACAATCCCTTGGTATTTTTGGCTAACATGAAGAATAAAAATAGACGGTTATTAAGTTGGAGTCTGTTGTTACAAGAATTCGATATTAAAATACAACATGTAAAGGGGAGTGACAATGTAATTGCTGATTGTTTATCCAGGTGTTAATTTGAAAGTATATCTGTATTATTCTTGTAGTTAATGACCACTTCTGTATTATATTAGACTCTGTAGTGTGCTTTACTAGTTAATTTTCACCCTGGTGAAAATTCCTTGATGGATGGGGATGTTATGAGTGCTGAACAGACCTGATAGAAATGGGGTGCAGAGTTAACCATTCCCCCCGCCCTTTGAGAACTATGAACTATTGCTATTGCTATGCTGCTACTGAGAGAGAGAGATGAAGCACAGAGGCAGGAACATCTGCTACAGATAAGAGAGAGAGACACACATTTGATTTATGTATTATGGCTTCCTGAATTGTTTACTTTTCACTACAAGGACATTACTTTGCTCGTTAACATTCCTAAGGAGACAGCAGGAGTGGCCTGATTTGATGGACATGGTCATTTTGAGTTGATGGATGGCTGATACCTCGTCAGTAGGGATAAGAGACAGGTGTGGGGAGACACCCCTCAGACACACCAGTGGACACTGACCGAGTGTTGTGCACCCACAGGAAGGTGGGGGCTTCGAGGACCGAATCAGGAGATCGGTCAGTAAAGCTCACAGTGTGACGGCAGGGCCGGTGGGGACTTGTGTGTGTGTCCACTCATGCCAGAGTGACGAGTCCACCACAGAAGAATGGTCCAGCTGAGGACGGAGGGGTCATAACTGAATGACCACAACGGTGCGACGGAATCAGGATACAACAGAAGGTTTGCTGGCTGCAGCTGCTCAATCTCTCGCTCGCTCTCTTTCTCTCCAACAAATTAGAATGCAACTACCTCAGCACACATGAACTGAACTCTATATTCTCTTATGACAATTCATTTACCCCAGACATTGATAGAGCTTGTTTATTATTATTGATTATTATTCCTACACTTCTATGTTTATTATTGCTAATCTGTTTTATATGTATATTTGCATTTTTGATATTGTGTTGCTTAGTTTACTAATAAACACCTTTAGTTTTCGGTACCACCAGACTCCAACTGATTCTTCTGTTTCTGCTGGTCTGTCACCCAGCTACGGGGTACGTAACAAGTTTCAAACACAAAACTATGCAAATGCATAAAGTGCCTGAATGTAAAACAGAATCAAACAACACAGAGTCTGACAAAGGTGAGTTGTCATGCCTAGAACTGCATAGTATTACTAAAGCAGATCACAATAAGTGTGTCTGGTGTAAAACTGAAAATGGAACTGGATATACTTTATCTATAATTTCAGAGATGATGACAACAGACTGTTTTCTAAGCCACCATTGGAGAAAAAATGCTGAAGACCTGTGCAGGTCTTCCAAAGGCAAACTGAAGGTGAATGGGACATATGGAGGCCAAGCACAGTAGTTAGAGCTTTATGTATATGTAAAGCTCCTGTACCGAAGATGCCACGCCCCAGTGGCTCCAATGACTACAGACCGGTGGCATTGACCTCCCACATCATGAAGACCCTGGAGAGACTTGTTCTAGAGCAGCTCCGGCCTATGGTTAGGCCACACTTAGACCCCCTCCAGTTCACCTATCAGCCCCGACTAGGAGTTGAGGATGCCATCGTCTACCTGCTGAACCGTGTCTACGGCCACCTGGGCAAGCCGGTGAGCACTGTGAGGGTCATGTTTTTTGACTTCTCCAGTGCGGTCAACACCATCCGCCCTGCTCTGCTGGGTGAGAAGCTGACAGTGATGCAGGTGGATGCTTCCCTGGTGTCATGGATTATTGATTACCTGACTGGCAGACCACAGTACGTACGCTTGCAACACTGTGGCAGATAGAGTAGTCAGCAGCACTGGGGCTCCACAGGGGACTGTCCTGTCTCCCTTTCTCTTCACCATCTACACCTAGGACTTCAACTACACCAAAGAGTCTTGCCATCTTCAGAAGTTTTCTGATGACTCTGCCATAGTTGGATGCATCAGCAGGGGAGATGAGGCTGAGTACAGGGCTACGGTGGGGGATTTTGTCAGATGGTGCGAGCAGAATCATCTGCAGCTTAATGTGAAAAAGACTAAGGAGCTGGTGGTGGACCTGAGGAGGGCTAAGGCACCGGTGACCCCTGTTTCCATTCAAGGGGTCAGTGTGGACATGGTGGAAGATTACAAATACCTGGGGATACGAATGGACAATAAACTGGACTGGTCAAAGTACACTGAGGCTGTCTACAAGAAGGGTCAGAGCCATCTCTATTTCCTGAGGAGACTGAGGTCCTTTAACATTTGCCGGACGATGCTGAGGATGTTCTATGAGGCTGTAGTGGCCAGTGCTATCATGTTTGCTGTTGTGTGCTGGGGCAGCAGGCTGAGGGTAGCAGACACCAACAGAATCAACAAACTCACTTGTAAGGCCAGTGATGTTGTGGGGCTGGAAATGGACTCTGACGGTGGTGTCTGAAAAGAGGATGCTGTCCCAATTGCATGCCATCTTGGACAATGTCTTCCATCCACCCCATAATGTACTGGTTAGGCACAGGAATACATTCAGCCTGAGACTCACACCACCGAGATGTAACACTGACCGTCATAGGAAGTCATTCCTACATCAAACTTTACAACTCCTCCCTCTGAGTGCCAGACACCCTGAGCCAATAGGCCAGTCCTGGACTTATTTCCACTGGGCATGATTAACTTATTATTATTTAATTACTTATGGTTTTATATTGCTATATTTCTTCACTAGTCTTGGTTGGTGCAGCTGTAACAAAACCCAATTTCCCTCGGGATCAATAAAGTATGTCTGTCTGTATTGAAAAGTGGAGGGCCATCTCCTTTCAGACATGTTTAGGAAAAATCCAACTAGACTGGCACACAATCAAAGCTCTTAATATATCAACAACAGACAACTGCAGCCCAAACGGTAGTACTAATCAGAGACTGTCACAGATGCTTAATGCTAATGAGGTTTTTGAGAAGGTATTGGTAAACTCAAAGGCATGAAAGCCAGAATTGAACTGGATGAGGCAGCAACATTTAGACTCCATAAACCAAGACCAGTGCCTTACACATAACATCCTAAAGTGTTTGCTGAACTTCAGAGCTTAGAGGCATCTGGAATTCTCTCCAAGTCTGAGTGAAACAATTGGGCTATGCTCATCGTCCCAGTAAGCAAGAAAGGAAAGGCCAGAGCTATTCACATATGTAGGGATTTCAAAGTGAGCATCAACCCGGTGTGGTGTATTGTGCAATATCCCCTGCCATGAATATATGACATTTTTGCATCTTTGACAGGCAGAGAGAGATTTTCAAAGATTGATCTGCAAATAGAGATGGAGAAGTCAAGCAGGAAATTCCTCAGAATCAACACTCAAGGGACTCTTCCAGTATAATCGTCTCATCTTTGGTATCACATCAGCTCCAGCAATTTGGCAGAGCAATGGACCAAGTGCTCCAAAATATCCCAGGAACACAATGTTACCTTGATGACATCATCGTGACTGGTAAGAATGCTGAAGAGCACCTCCAGAACCTTAGTAATGTGCTTACCATGCTGTGTGAGTATGGTCTGTGTGCAAAGAGAGGAATGTGAATATTTCAAGAATGAAATCTCATATTGTGGACATGTCATTGACAAACATGGTTTACAGAAGTCACAGGCACCCAAACTGGAAAATGGTCACAACCCAGGTCATACTTGGGCCTTGTAAACTACTACCACTGGTTTCTTCCAAATATTGCTACAGTGGTGCACCTATTGAACAAACTGTTGCAGACAGGAGCAAAGTGGGAATGGTCAGAAAGATGTGAAAGAGCATTCAAGGAAACAAAGAGACTAATAATATCTGATTAAACTGCTCATCCATTATGATCTATTTTGGCCCATCAGACTGGAATACAATGTGACTCTATTGGCACTAGGGCCATTTTATCACACACTATGAAACATGGATCTGAACATCCAATTGCATTTGCTTCAAGAACACTGACAAGTGCAAAATGCAACTATGAACAGTTCAACTGAGAAACCCTTAGTCTAGTATGGGGAATACAAAAGTTCCACCACTACCTCTGCGGACAAAAGTTTATGCTAGTGACAGATCACCAGCCCCTTGCATCCATTTTCAACCCCGGGAAGGGAATTCCAGTGATGCCTGCTACCCAGTCACAATGTTGGACACTGTTTGTAGGAGCACTCCTTTATTACATAAAGGTCTAGAGTACCAAACATCACAGCAACACTGATGGTTTGAAATGTCTTCCACTATTGGTAATTGAAGGAAAAGTCTTCATACTGAGAATATGAGAATAGGTTTAAGTGAACTTGGCCTTTTTTCCTTGGAGTGATGGAGGATGATAGGTGACCTGATAGAGAGGTATAAGATGAGAGGCATTGATCATATGGATAGCCAAAGGCTTTTTCCCAGGGCCAAAGTGGCTAGCACGAGGGGACACAGTTTTAAGGTGCTTAGAAGTAGGTACAGAGGAGATATCAGGGGTAAGTTTTTACGCAGAGTGGTGAGTGCGTGGAATGAGCTGCCAGCGACAGTGGTGGAGGCGGATATGATAGGGTCTTTTAAGAGACACCTGGACAGGTACATGGAGCTCAGAAAAATAGAGGGCTATGGGTAACCCTAGGTAATTTATCAGGTAGGGACATGTTTGGCACAGGTTTGTGGGCTGAAGGGCCTGTATTGTGCTGCAGGTTTTCTATGTTCTATGTTTCTATGTTCTACTGTGACCCAGCAGAAGTGTTCCACACTGCATTTGTAGACCAGTTGCTGGTAACAAATTCCGAAATACAAAGAGAAACAAGGAATGATGCATGGTGATTTCATAGACTTCTGACAATATTGCAAGCATGGCCAGCTCATGGTAACCCTATATTTCCAGAGTTCTCAGTGAGACGAGACCAACTGGCGATATGTCAGAGTGCTGATGTGTGGATCCTGTACTGTGGTTCGCCCAAAATTGCACACCCGACTATTAGAGAATTTGCATGAAGGACACCTAGGTATGGTCAAGATGAAGTGTCTCACCTGGAGCTATGTGTATAGCCATATAACAATTACAGCACGGAAACAGGCCATCTCGGCCCTTCTAGTCCGTGCCGAACGCTTACTCTCACCTAGTCCCACCGACTCTGATTTATAAATGCCAACATACCAAAAGTTTTCTTCAGCACCCTATCCACATGAGATTCCACCTTCAGGGAACTATGCACCATTATTCCTAGATCACTCTGTTCTACTGTCAGGAGGGGCTGGTTGCGGTAGGACTCAAGTGCAGACCAATGAATGTTCTTTTACCAGGATTTTATTAGCAGCCACAGGGGCAACAGTCTTTCAACACCAGGAGGCAGGCACGAAGCCGGAATGGGAGGCGGAGGTCTTACCCAGGAAAGGCTGTCCAGCGAGGGCAGATGATTACTGGTGCTTCAGGCAAGAATCAGGTTCCAAACAGGCAGAATCCAGAAACACAGAATTCAACAATTTCCATTGGCAGTAGTCACTATAGCAGGCTAGAACGACTCAGTTCAGGACTGGGACAAACAGCAAGAGAGTGTGAGTGGAGGCAGGGTTTAAATGGACCTGGTAATGAGCGGGAACAAAAACAGGTGGGTGCTATTGAGCAGATAAGTGGGTAATTGGCGAAAGTCCAATTAGGGAAGGGGCTGGTTCAAAGCCCACATGGCCAGGTGAAAGGAGGTAGAATTTAAGGACTGTCGTGGTCCAGAGCTATCAGCAGAGCCCCTTTGACCCAGTCTTCAGGCCGGATCCTTAACAGTACCCCCCTCCCCACGGGCGTCTCCAGACGCCCTTCTTGCCGGTACGGGATGGCTTCTATGAAAGTCCCTGATGAGGGAGGGATCCAGGATATCCCGAGCGGGAACCCAGCACCTTTCCTCGGGGCCATAGCCCTCCCAATCCACGAGATATTGCAGTCCACGGCCCCTGCGTCGAACGTCCAGTGATCGGCGCACAGTGAAGGCCTCCGAGCCAGCGATGAGATGGGGATTAGGGGCGGGACAGAGGGGTTGACAGACGAAGGGCTTAATCCTTGACACATGGAAGGTAGGGTGAATCCTGCGAAGGGTAGGGGGTAGATCTAGACGCACCGCCGAAGGGCTGATCACCTTGGTGATGGGGAAAGGTCCAATGTATCGTGGCGCCAGCTTGCGGGAGTCCACCTTTAAGGGGATATCCCGCGAGGATAACTACACTTCCTGACCCCGGCGGTAACGGGGGGCCTCGATGCTGTAACGGTCTGCTTGCTGCTTCATTCTGGCTGTAGACTGAAGCAGCGCCTCTCGGGCTCGCCTCCAGACACCTCTGGACAAACACTTCAGCTGAGGGAACACCCACTTCCTCCTCCTGAGGTGCGAATAAGGGCCAAGACAGCACTGGAACGGTGACAGACCTGATGAAGCAGAAGGCAAGGAATTGATGGCGTACTCGACCCAGGGAAGTTGCCGACTCCAAGAGGAAGACTCCCGAGACGTCACACAACGGAGCATCACCTCCATCTGCTGATTAGCCCGCTCGGTCTGGCCATTACTCTGTGGATGAAACCCAGATGAGAGGTTAACCTTGATCCCGAGTAGTTTGCAAAAAGCTCTCCAGAAGCAGGAGGTAAATTGTGAACCTCTGTCAGAGACCACTTCAACGGGGAGACCGTGAATACGGAAAACATGCTGACTCACCAGGTCGGCAGTCTCCTTGGCTGAGGGCAGCCTGGGAAGGGGCACTAAGTGGACCGATTTGGAAAAACGATCCACTATGGTAAGAATGGTGGTGTTACCGTCAGACAGGGGGATACCAGTGACAAAGTCCAGTGCAATGGGTGGCCAAGGCCTTCTAGGAACAGGTAGGGGTTGCAGGAGACCAGTAGGTAGTTGGCTGGAGGTCTTGTTCTGTGCACAGACTGGGCAGGTAGAAATGAAGCTCTCGACATCCTTCCTCAGGGATGGCCACCAAAATCTTTGTCTGATGAGGGCCGTCGTGCGTCTGATACCAGGGTGACATGCCAGTCTGGAGGTGTGTCCCCACTGGAGAACCTGGGAGCGGACAGACTGGGGGACATACAATAGGTTAGCGGGACACGCATCAGGAACCGACTCACCCCGTTGGGCCGACCGGACCACAGATTCAATCTCCCACTGTGCTGCGGCGACCAGACATTGCTCGGGGAGAACGGTCTCCTCCGGTTGTGGGAAACTGCCCGGAGAGCGCGTCAGGCTTGCCGTTCTTAGAGCCAGGGCGGTAGGTCAGGATGAACCCGAAACGGGCAAAAAACAGGGACCACCGAGCCTGGCGGGAATTGAGGCGTTTGGCGGAACGGATATATTCCAGGTTCTTGTGATCCGTCCAGACTAGAAAAGGGGTAGTCGTTCCCTCAAGCCAATGCCGCCATTCCTCCAGAGCAAGTTTAACCGCCAACAACTCTCGATCGCCGATGTCATAGTTGCGTTCTGCGGGCGAAAATTTGTGGGAGAAAAAGGCGCACGGGTGTACTTTGTTGTCCTCTGCTGAACGCTGTGACAGGATAGCCCCTACTCCTGCGTCAGAGGCGTCCGTCTCTACTATAAACTGCCTGGCTGGATCGGCCTGAAGGAGGGTAGGGGCCCGGGTGAAATGAGTCTTTAGATCCGAAAAGGCTTTCTCAGCCGCTGGATTCCAGGCGAACTTCGCCTTGGAGGAGGTTAGGGCGGCCAGGACGCTGAAATTTCGAATGAATCGGCGATAGAAGTTGGCAAACCCAAGAAAGCCTTGGACCCCCCCGGTCGAGGCGCGGGTTGCGGCCACTCCTCTACCGCAATGATCTTCTGAGGGTCCATCTGGATTCCTCCAGCGCTGATCACTTATCCCAGGAACGAAGTTGAACTCCAGTGAAACTCACAATTCTCCGCCTTCACAAATAACTGGTTCTCCAGGAGTCGTTGGAGCACCCGACAGACGTGCTGGACGTGTTCAGAGAGGGACCTAGAAAATATCAGAATGTCATCCAGGTATACGAATACAAATTGGTTCAGCATGTCTCGGAAGACGTCATTCACCAGGGACTGGAACACAGCAGGACCATTGGAAAGTCCGAAAGGCATCACCAAATATTCATAGTGCCCGGAGGGCGTATTAAACGCGGCCTTCCACTCATCCCCCTCCCTTATGCGGACCAAATGGTAAGCGTTGCGGAGGTCGAGCTTGGAAAAGATAGACGCACCCTGGAGCAATTCAAATGCCGATGACATAAGCGGAAGAGGATAGCGGTTCTTAACGGTGACCTCATTGAGACCTCTATAGTCCACGCAAGGGCGCAGGGACCCGTCCTTCTTGGCTACAAAGAACCCTGCGCCTGCTGGGGAGGAAGAGGGACGGATAATTCCTGCAGCCAGGCCCTCCTGGATATACTTATCCATCGCCGCCCTTTCAGGTGGAGTCAGGGAATATAGACGGCCCCTAGGTGGCGAGGTTCCCGGAAGGAGATCGATAGAACAATCATAGGGGCGATTTGCAGGTAAGGTGGTGGCCCGAGTCTTGCTGAATACCAGCTTTAGGTCCCGATATTCTGGGGGTACAGAGGACAGATCGGGAAACTCTTCTGTAGGCAGAGGAGCCGCCGGACTTGGAGTAGAATGCGCAACACCTAGACAATGATTTAGGCAGAAGGGACTCCAGCTTAACACTGTTATTCAACCAATCAATGTGTGGACCGTGCAGAGCTAGCCATGGGTGACCTAACACAACTTAAGCTTTGGGGGAATCGATTACATGAAAAATAATACTCTCCTGGTGATTCCCAGAAATGAGGAGACTCACCGGAGCAGCAAAGTGGGTAATCAAGGCCATTTTCACCCCGGTTAAGCCGCTGGTCTCCAGGGGTTGCTTTAGACGGGAGAGTGGCATCCCGAGTTTGGCCACCAAACTGGAACTGATAAAGTTTCCCTCAGCCCCGGAGTCGATGAAGACTGAGACAGTATGTCTCCTCCCTTCAGCCAGTATAAAAGCGGGTAGCAGGTTCCGAGTGATGGGGGACCGGGAAAAGGAAACATTGCTCGTCCGTAGTCCCCTCTTTACGAACGAGGGTTTTTTCTTTTACAGGACAACTGGATACGTTGTGATCAACCTGACCACAATACAGACAAGAGTTGGTCCGGAGTCTCCTCCTTCGCTCCAAAGGAGACAGACTGCACGATCAATCTGCATGGGTTCCGTTGGGCTGGATGGGTGTGACTGAGGATTCGGAGAAGGAGACGTGGGTGCGGGCTGGAAGAATGTCAGACGTCCCCTGGTGGTTCTTCGAGAACCCCGGATCTCACGCTCCCGCTGACACTGTTTTATGCGGCTATCAATTTTAATGGCCAAATCGACCAGCTCTTGGAAGTCGGTAGGCAGGTCGCGGGCGGCTAGTTCATCCTTAACCTCCTCGCTCAATCCATAGAGAAACACGTCAGATTGGGCTTCCGAACCCCAGTGGGTAGTGGCGGCTAGCGTGCGGAACTCAATGGCGTAGTCCGAAACAGAGCGGGTACCCTGCCGAATCCGCAACATTTCCCTCACGCTATCTCGCCCCTGCTGGGAGCGGTCAAAGACTCTTCTCATCGCCTCACAAAAGTCTTCAAACGTGTGGCAAAAAGGGGCTTTGCTGTCCCACACGGCCGTACCCCACTGTTCCCGACAGCAACGTGATCACATAAGCGATACGGGATCGATCAGTGGGAAAGGTAGCGGGCTGCAGCTCGAAAATCAACGAGCATTGGGACAGGGAGGATCTGCAGGTGCCTGGTTCACCATTGTAAGTTTCAGGTGGAGGTAAACGGGGCTCTCGGGCTGGTAGGGTTGGAGTCTGTGGGGCTGATGTTGCCGCAACAGGAGGGTTAGGTCTCAGCGCTAGCTGAATCTGCTACAGCTGGGAGGCCATACTGGTCAGAGAAGCGGAGAAGGCTTCCATTGACTGGTTGACAGAGGCGAACTGCGCTTCGTATCTCCCTAATAACACTCCCTGTCGGGAAAGGGCCTCACGTACCCGGTTGGGGTCTGCTGAGACCATATGGCTTGTTCGTTCTTTCGGGGGGGGGGGGGGGGGGAAGGCGGTTGCGGTTGGACTCAAGTGCAGACCAATGAATGTTCTTTTACCAGGATTTTATTAGTGGCCACAAGGGCAACAGTCTTTCACCACCAGGAGGCAGGCACGAGGCCAGAATGGCAGGCGGAGGTCTTACCCGGGAAAGGCTGTCCGGCGAGGGCAGATGATTACGGGTGCTTCAGGCAAGAATCAGGTTCCAAACAGGCAGAATCCAGAAACACAGAATTCAACAATTTCTGTTGGTTGTAGTCACTATAGCAGGCTAGAACGACTCAGTTCAGGACTGGGACGAACAGGCAGAGAGTGTGAGTCGAGGCAGAGTTTAAATGGACCGGGTAATGAGCGGGAACAGAAACAGGTGGGTGCTATTGAGAAGATAAGTGGGTAATTGACGAGAGTCCAATTAGGGGAGGGGCTGGTTCAAAGCCCACATGGCCAGGTGAAAGAAGGCAGAATTTATGAGCTGTCATGGTCCAGAGCTATCAGCAGAGCCCCTTTGACCCAGTCTTCAGGCCGGATCCTTAACATCTACTGCATTCTTCAGTGCCCTACCATTTACCATGTATGTTCTATTTGGATTATTCCTATCAAAATGTAGCACCTCACACTTATCAGCATTAAACTCCATCTGCCATCTTTCAGCCCACTCTTCTAACTGGCCTAAATCTCTCTGCAAACTTTGAAAACCTACGCAACGCCACCTAACTTAGTATCATCTGCATACTTACTAATCCAATTTACCACCCCATCATCCAGATCATTAATGTATGTGAGAAACAACTTTAGACCCAGTACAGATCCCTGAGGTACACCACTAGTCACCGGCCTCCAACCTGACAAACCACTACTCTCTGGCATCTCCCATCCAGCCACTGTTGAATCCATTTTACTACTTCAATATTAATACCTAACGATTGAACCTTCCTAACTAACCTTCCATGTGGAACCTTGTTAAAGGCCTTACTGAAGTCCATATAGACAACATACATTGCTTTACCCTCATCAACTTTCCTCGTAACCTCTTCAAAAAATTCAATCGGATTTGTCAAGCATGACCTTCCACGCACAAATCCATGTTAACTGTTCCTAATCAGACCCTGTCTATCCAGATAATTATATATACCATCTCTAAGAATACTTTCCATTAATTTACCCACCACTGATGTCATTTGTAGTGGCCGGGAATTGATAAACAGATTGAAGATTTTCCTGAAAGCTCTTCAGGATGCCAAAACATTCAAAATGCACCTGCACAGCCACTGTTAAACCCATGGGAGTGGCCGTCATCACCATGAAAAGGTTTATGCAAATCTTCAAAAAGTTCATTAAAGCTATGAACAAGGAGGACTTTTCTCTACAGCACAAGGTGGACAATTCCCTTTTTGTGTATTGTGTTACAAACCCCGTAACTGGGTCACCTACCAGCAAAGATGGAGACGTCCGTTGAAGTCTGATGATACTATTTTTAACAGTATTAGTCAAAATACACAAAATAATATCAATGCAAATATACAGATAATATACGTCATCAATACTAAATCTAAAAGTGCGGGTATAATAATAATAAGAAATAAGCTCTATCGTTGTCTAGGGGATAATGTATTGTCTGATGGAAATATAAAGTTCACTCAGTTCATGCAGGCTGCAGCCATTGGGGACCGCTGTGTTGCAATGGTTGGAGAGAGAGAGAGATTTGGAGAAAAACTTGCCGACTTTCCTTTTATGATTTCGATCCATCAGGAGTCTCGTTGTCGTGGCCTTTCACTTGTGGCCTCTCCTTTAGCTAAACCATTCTTCCGTGATGAACCCGCCACCCTGGCAAGGGAGGACGCACACGAGCTTTCACTGGCGTTCGCTATTAAACGCTGTCACGGGATTTCCAGCATTTCTCCTGGTGCGTCTAAAGGGGTTGTTCCCCAGACCCTCTTTTATCCTTACTCACGGGGTCTCAGATGTCAATCAGGTTGGGATGATGCAATCCCTCAACCAGACCACTCTGGTTGTCCCCTGAGGGGTTTCAATGAGTAGTACAGTACTCAATACACAATTCCGTCTCCAAGAGACAATGGCCGTTATCAGTGGTTCTGTTTCGCTGAGGTCAGGACACATTCCAAACCTTGTGTATTCTGGACATCTCTCTCTCATTTCCTGGGTCCCAGACCCGAATTAATAGCAATCTTGCGATTCTCAAAAAGGAGGGGCCGACTTTGTACCCTTCGGCCCCTCAGAGTTGCTTCACATTCATAACAATTGTAACTCTGTTCATGTGACTCCAAAGCTCTTAATGAACTTGAGTCTGAGATCTCACGTAGACCTCCAGAAACCTAATCTACAAAGGGAAGTGCAGAATTCACAGTTCAGCCAGTTGCCAAGTGACACAACAAGGACCTTTATGGTTGGAAAGGAAGTCCTAGCCACGATCACTGAAAAGAAAAGTGTAATCCTGGTAGGATAGCTACAAGAGCTGAATCGTTGATGTACACAGTGGATGTTGGAGATCATACATGAAGGCATCATCTGGATCAGATACTGGGTTCTCAAACTAAGAACATACCTGAGTCAATTGCATCCAACAAGACAGACATATTACAGCCACCAGACATAATTCTTAGAGATGATGTTACTGACAGCAACATGACACTGGCAACCAAACCTGATACCACTCCACAGGTCCAGTGGTACTACGAGAACGATATCGTGGACAAGGCACCTGCCAAACCTGAGACCGCTCCACAGGTCCAGTGGTACTACGAGAACGTTATCATGGACAAGGCACCTGCCAAACCTGAGACCGCTCCACAGAGCTAGAGGTGCTATCTAGAAAGAAATAGAGCAGCACCCAAAAGGCAAAATCTTTAGTATAGTGAAGTTAGTTGTGGACCGTTATTGTGAAAGCATGTTTATTTGGAATATGAAAGGGAAATTTAATGTTTTGTACATATGCAGTTTTGTGTTGCATTAATCTAGAGGAAGTGTAATGTATGTATCTATTTTTTTAGAGCAATGAGCTCCCTCTTAGCACTACATATTGATCCATTGTCTATGCAAGTGTATTGATTTGTTGTCTACCCATGCACATTGTTCTCTCTGCACTGTAAATACACCAGTTAAAGCCATCTCCCACATGCGTGCTTTTACTTAATTTATATGTAGTTGCATAGACACAGCGGGGGGGCCATAACCGGAAGTTCGAGAAATCAATGTTCACGGCATCAAGTTGATGGCTGTCCAGATGGAAAAGAAGATTTTGTCCATCTATTATTTTGCAACATGTCCTGTTGACTGCAATTTCGCCCGTATCAACAGCCTCTCCTCACTACACATTGCCTTTGTTGGTAAACCAGCTACCTCATCTTCAGCAATATTATCTGACTTTCCTACAATATTTCTTGTATTGAAATATAGGCAGCTCAGGGCACTAGTTGCACCATGCTCAACCTTCTAATTCCTAACTTTGTCTCAGGTCTTACCAACATCTGCCTCCACAACCTCTCCAGTAACCCTCCAGGTGCTAACCATCCCTTCTATACAGGTCCCACATTCCCTGAAAGAGAGCCCAATGATCCAAAAATCTGATGCCCTTCCTCCTACCTCAACTCCTTCACCATGCATTAAACTGTATAATATTCCTATTTTTTGTCTCACTAGCATGTGGCACAGGTAGCAATTATGAAATCACAATCCTGGAGGTCTTGCCCTTTAACTTAGCACCTAACTCCCTGAACTCCCTCTGCAGCACCTTGTCACTAATACTATCTATGTCATTGGTACGTACATGCACCATGACTTCTGGCTGTTCACCCTCCCACTTAAGAGTACTGAGGGCTCAATTCAAGATAATCTGGACCCTGGCTGGGAGGCAACATACCATCTGGGAATCTCGTTCTCACCTACAGAGCCTCCTGCCTGTTCCCATAGCTAATGAATCCCCTATCACCACAGCATGCCTCTTCTCTCCCCTTCCCTTCTGAGTCACAGAGGACTCAGTGCCTGAGATCCAACCACTGTGACTTTCCACTATTAGGTCAAAGTGATAGACTTGTTGAGGGGAATGGCACTGGCTCCTTAACTCCTTTCCCTTCCTAACTATCACCCAGTCTCCTGTATCCTGCAGCTTGTGTAACTACCTCTCTACATGTCCTATCTATCACCCCCTCAGCCTCCCGAATGCTCTGGATTTCATCCATTTCCAGCTCCAACTCGTTAAAGTGGGTTGGTCAAAGCTGTAGCTGGATGCACTTCATGCAGTTGTGGTTGTCAGGATGTCTCCGCCTTCCCATATCCCACAAGAGGAGCATTTCTCTATCCTGCCTGGCATGTCTACTGTCCTAGTTGAGCAGATATAAAGAAGAGAAGAAAGAAAGAACTTTAGCTTTTCTTACCTTTGATTTCTCTGTGTGAAGCCACTCTTTGTTGAAGCCTCGAAGAGCTAAAGTTTTAAGATCACCACTCCAACTCTGTCCACTCAAACGATGGCCATTGCACTTGCCCCTGCCTGCCTTTAATTTGCCCTTACTAATCAATCCTTGGAACATTTGGAAGTAGGTACAGAGGAGATGTCAAGGGTAAGTTTTTTTACACAGAGAGTGGTGCGTGCATGGAATGGGCTACCGGCGGCTGTGGTGGAGGCGGAAATGATAGGGTCTTTTAAGAGACTCCTGGATGGCTACATGGTAGTTCTAAGGAAGGGACATGTGTGGCGCAGCTTTGTGGGCCAAAGGGCCTGTATTGTGCTGTAGGTTTTCTATGTTTCTGTGTTTCTAATCCCAAACGCCAACAGGTCACTGGTCAAAGCCCCTTTTTGCTGCTGCAACCCACTGCTCCCTTTTATTCTCAGCCACTGGAGCTGATTGAAGTACCCTCCTCTCCAGACTTCCAATGTCCAATTGGCCGCTGGTCAAAGCTCTTTTTCGCTGCCACGACCTGCTGCTGCCTTTTATCCTCAGACAGTAGTCCTGACTGAAGTCCCCTCCGCTCCAAATTCTGATGTCTGATTAGTCGTTGGTAAAAGCTCTTTTGCAACATAACTTCCTAACTCCTATACTCACTGCCCTGACTTATGAAGGACAGTGTGCCAAATGCCTTCATTAACATTGTATCTACTTGTGACACTGCTTTCACTCTGATGTCTCCCTGTTCCACACCTACACTGTACAATTCCTGTGCACATGGCAACAAATATTTTGTGAGTGCCATCTTTGATACATGTGCCACAGGTTCATCACACCTACAGGCGTACTACATACTTGCAGACTGCATCATAACAAAGAGCATAATAGGCATAGGGACAGGTCTGGGGGTGAATATGCTACTGTACAGGATTGAAAGAAGCTACAGAAAGTTGTAAAATTAGTCAGCTCCATCTTGGGTGCTAGCCTCCATAGTATCAAAGACATCTTCAGGGAGCAGTGCTTCAGAAAGGCAACATCCATTATTAAGTACCCCTATCACCCAGGACATACCCTCTTCTCATTGTTACTGCCAGGAAGTAGGTACAAAAGCTTGAAGGCATACACTCAATGATTGAGGAACAGCTTCTTCCCCTCTGCCATCTGGTTCCTAAATGGACATTGAATCCATGAACACTAGCTCACATTTTCATTTCTGGTTTTGTGCTATTTTTAATTTAACTATTTAATATACTTACTGTAATTGATTTATTTATTTATTTGTCCAGATGATCATGTATTGCATTGTACTGCTACTGCGAAATTAGCAAATTTCACAGCAAGTGCCAGTAATATTAAGCCTAATTCTGATTAGGGCATCTGACCTGTTGAGCCTGCTCTGCCATTCAACAAGATTATAATTGATTTGGCAGTGGACTCAGCTCCTCCCACCTGCCTTTTTCCCATAATCCTTAATCCCCTGCTGTGAAAAAATCTAACTGTGTTAAATATACTTAATGAGGTATCCTCTACAGGTTCCCAAGGCAGAGAATTCCACATATTCATTAATCTCTGATAAAGCAGTTTCTCCTCATTTCCATCCTAAATCTATTCCGCTGGATCCTGAAGCAATGCCCCCTAGTTCTAGACTCAACAATGGAAACAACTTTGCTGCTTCTTACAGTATTTATCCCTTTCATAATGGTTATATATTTCTGTAAAATCCCCACTCATTATTCTAAATTCTAGTGCTGATAGTTCCAGATTATTCAATCTCTCCTTATACTCCTCATTTCCAAAATCAATCTGGTGAGCCTCCTCTGCACCACCTCCAAAATCAGGATGTCTTTCCTCAAGTAAGGAGTTCAGAACTGCATGTTGTACTCCAATTGTGGCCTCACCAGTACCCTGTACATTTGCAGCAAAACGTCCCTGCCCTTAAATTCAATTCCTCTGGCAATGAAGACTATCAATTTGTTTGCCTTCTTGAAACCTGCTGCACATGCAAACCAGTCTTCTGCGATTCATGCACAAGTCCCCCTGTACAGCAACAGCATGTTGCAATCCTTCCCCATTTAAATGTATTCTGATCTTGCATTTTCCTGACAAAGTGGATGACTTTGCTTTTACAATGTTGTACTCCATGTGCCAGACCCTTACCCACTCATTTAATCTATCTATAACTCTGTGGGCTATCTAACTTAAAAATGCTACACTCAGTCCCTTCTTCCAAGTTGTTAATGTACGTTGTGACCATTTGTGGATCTGCTGATTGCCAACCAGAGAAATATCTATTTATCCAACTCTCTGCCTTCTATTGGTTAACCACTGTCTAGGTGGTGTCTGTGGTTAATGACGCCACTGTTGACGTCTGAATCAAAGATGGTGAAGAATCAGCATTGGGAGATTGAAAATCTGGCTGAGTGGTGCCATATCAACAACTTCTCTCTCAATATCATCAAGACAAAGGAGATGATCATTGACTCAGGAGGAAAAACTGGAGGTCCACGAGCAGTCCTCATAAGAAATCAGTGTTGGAGAGGATCTGCAACTTAAACTCCTTGGTGTTATCACTTCAGAGGAAATGGCCTGGGCCCAGCACGTAAGTGCCATTACAAAGAAAGCATGGCAGTGCCTCTATTTCCATAGAAGTTTGCAAAGATTCAGCAAGTCATCTTAAACTTCGCCAAACTTCTCTAGATGTGTGGAAATGAGTATATTGACTGGCTGCATCATGGCTTAGTATGGAAGCATTCCCTTGAATGGAAAATCTTACAAAAAGTAATGGATACAGCCCAGACCATCACGTCAAGTCCTCTCCACAACTGAACACATCTGCATTGATTGTGGCCTTAGGACCCACACCACCAGGTTCAGGAACTGTTATTACCCCTCAACCATCAGGCTCTTGAACCAAAAGGGCTAACTTCATTCAGCTTCATTTGCCCCATCGTTGAACTGTTCCCACAACAAATGGATTCACTTTCAAGGTCTTTTCATCTCATCTTCTTGATATTGGTTCTTTCTTTATTATTATTATTATTATTATTATTATTATTATTATTATTATTATTAATTTCTGTATTTGCATAGATTGTTGGCTTTGTACACTGGTTGTTTATCCATCTTGTTGGGTTTGGTCTGTCAATGATTCCATTGTGTTTCTATGACCTACTCTATAAGCCAACAAGAAAATTAATCTCAGGGTTGTATATGGTGACATATATGTACTTTGATAATAAATTTACTTTTAGCTTTGACCCAATCCTATATCCATAGTGATATATTAACCCCACTCCATACATTCTGCTTTTATGGATCTATCTTTTATGCGACACATAGAAAGATAGAAACATAGTAAATATACAGCACAATACAGGCCCTTCGACCCACAAAGCTGTGCCAAACATGTCCTTACCTGAGAAATTACCTAGGGTTACCCATAGCCTTCTATATTTCTGAGCTCCATGTACCTGTCCAGGAGTCTCTTAAAAGACCCTATTGTATCTGCCTCCACCACTGTCACCAGCAGACCATTCCACACACTTACCACTCTCTGTGTAAAAAACTTACCCCTGACGTCTCCTCTGTACCTTCTTCCAAGCACCTTAGAACTGTGCCTTTTCATGCTAGCCATTTCAGCCCTGGGAAAAAGCCTCTGGCTATCCACATGATCAATGCCTCTCATCATCTTATACCCCTCTATCAGGTCACCTCTCATCCTCTGTCACTCCAAAGAGAAAAGGCCAAATTCACACAACCTATTCTCATAAGGCATGCTCCCCAATCCAGGCAACATTCTTGTAAATCTCCTCTGCACCCGTTCTATAGTTTCACATCCTTCCTATAGTGTGGAGACCAGAACCTTATGGAACACTCACTTGAAACCCAAGTGTACTACATCTACCTGTTCCCTTCTATCCACTATGTTCATCATAAGAATTCCAGCAAGTCTGTTAAAGAGGACCTGCTCTTCATTAAACCATGCTGTGTCTGCCTGATGGAATCACTTCTATCCAGATGTCTTGCTATTTCATCATCAATAGCTTCAAGCATTTTCCTGACTACAGACATTAAACTAACTGCCCTATAATAACACAAAGGTTAGGGGTGTTGTGGATAGTGTGGAGGGCTGTCAGAGGTTACAGCGGGACATTGATAGGATACAAAACTGGGCTGAGAAGTGGCATATGGAGTTCAACCCAGATAAGTGTGTGGTTGTTCATTTAGATAAGTCAAATATGATGTCAGAATATAACATTAATGGCAAGACTCTTGGCAGTGTGGAGGATCAGAGGGATCTTGGGGTCTGAGTCCATAGGACACTCAAAGCTGCTGTGCAGGTTGACTCTGCGGTTAAGAAGGCATACGGTGCATTGGCCTTCATCAACTGTGGGATTAAGTTTAAGAATCAAGAGGTAATGTTACAGCTTTATAGGTTCTTGGTCAGACCCCACTTGGAGTACTGTGCTCAGTTCTGGTCACCTCACTACAGGAAGGATGTGGAAACTATAGAAAGGGTGCAGAGGAGACTCACAAGGATGTTGCCTGGATTGGGGAGCACGCCTTATGAGAATAGGTTCAGTGAACTTTGCCTTTTCTCCTTGGAGCAATGGAGGATGAGAGGTGACCTGATAGAGGTGTATAAGACAATAGGAGGCATTGATCGTGTGGGCTGAAATGGTTAGCATGAGAGGGCACAGATTTAAGGTGCTTGGAAGTAGTTACAGAGGAGATGTCAGTGGTAAGTTTTTTACGCAGAGGATGGTGAGGACGTGGAATGGGTTGTTGACAATGGTGGTGGAGGTGGATACAATAGGGTCTTTTAAGACTGCTGGATAGGTACATGGAGCTTAGAAAATTAGAAGGCTATGGGTAACCCTAGGAAATTTCTTTAAAAAAGTACATTTGGCCCACATCGTGGGCTGAAGGGCCTGTATTGTGCTGTTGGTTTTTCTCTGCTTCTATGTTTCTATAATTATCTATCTTTTCCCTGCATCCATTTTTAAGCAGCACCATGACATTTGCCATTTTCCAATCCACCAGAACCTGCCCAGAGTTCAGAGAATTTTCATGAATTATCACAAATACTTTCTACTATAATTTCTGCCATTTCTTTCAATGCCATCAGGACCAGGGTACTTGTCTACCTTTAGGCACAGTGGAAGGAGGAAAGAGATGAATGTTGTATCATCACTACCTCTTTAGTGGCAGCAGTTATATTGAGATACTAACCTCCCATCATGTCTATAACATCATATAAATGAAGGGATTTACATTCACCATTGGTTTATGTGATAAATTTACTTTTCTTGGAATCTGAGGTAATTCATTTACTCCCTAGACAGAAACCTTTCTTTTACTAAATTGTCTTATTCTAAGTAGTCCTTCTGATGCATTAAGAAAGTATTCTGCGGATTCTGCGTAATTTCTTAGAGTAATTCTTAGGATCGTAGGCAGGCAGTGATTAACGATTCATTGCTTCTTTTGAGCATGTGTGTAAGTCTCTTCTAACTTTGGTAATTTGTATTTAATGGATGTTGCATTTCAACCATTGATAAACATTATAAACTGATTATAGAAGATTAAAGAGCATGTTCTTTCAATGCATTTTAAAATTCATATACAGTAGAGGGATACATGATGATTGAAGCCGTTGATTTTCCTTTGGGGACATTAATTCTAAGTTGTGAATGCAGAGCATGGTTTGATCTTTTCTGAGAAACAGAAGCATTTAATTCACTGGTGTTTACTAACTAACTAGTTCAGTGGAATAAATATTCTCTGAGTGAGCAACAGGATAACAAATCTACATTTCATTTTAAACTTTTTGCTTGAAATTAATAATCAGAGTTTGCTGAATAATTCACATAAAAGGAAAGTGAATAGCATGTTTTAAAAACTTTTTTGCTTTATTTACAGAGGTGCTACTGGAAAATATATTCAGTGGCCTGATAATTAGGTACCTCTGTACACTTGCTCATTAATGCAAATATCTAATCAGCCAATCATATGAATGCAATTCAATGCATAAAAGCATGCAGGCATGGTTAAGAGGTTCAGTTGTTGTTCAGACCAAACATCAGAAATGGGGAAGAAATATGATCAAAATGACTTTGGCCCTGGAATGATGGTTGGTGTCAGATGGGATGCTTTGAGTATCTCAGAAACTGCTGACCTCCTGGGATTTTCAAACTCAACAGTCTCTAGAGTTTACAGAGAATGGTGAGTAAAAAAAAACCACAGTGAGCTGCAGTTCTGTAGTCAAAAACACCTTGTTAACGAGAGAGATCAGAGGAGAATGGCCAGACTGGTTCAAGCTGACGGGAAGGCAACAGAAACTCAAATAACCATGTGTTACAACAGTGGTGTGCAGAAGAGCATCTCTGAATGCTTACCATATCAAATGATACAGTGGCAGAAAATCATGAACGTACATTCAGTTGCCACTTTACTAGGTGCAGGAGGTACTAATAAAGTGGCCACCAATTGTACCTCCTCTGCATCAGTTGATACTACAGTCACTGGCCTAATCACCAAAGGTGATGCACCCAGATACACCAGGAAATAAGCCACCTAGTGACCTTGTGCAATTATAACAACTTGGAGTTGAATGCCCTCAAAACAGTAGATATAATTAAGATATCGATCAACTTCAGGCGAAATGTGTCTCCTCTTCACCCACTCATCTTTGACTACTCTACAGTTAGCACTGTTTCACCATTCAGATTCCTGGGCATCATTTTTTCGCAGGAACTCATGTGGGAAGCTGAGCCTTTTGGTCTCTTTCTTTGACAAAAAGGCTTATTAGAAGATATACTTTCTACGGCAGTTGGTAAAACCCCACCTTCCCCAGTACATACAGTTTCAATTCTACACTGCCATCACGGAGAGTATCCTAACATCAGCCTTCACTGCCTGGTTTGGTGCAGCATCCTCTGAAAATACACAAAAACTACAGTAGACTGTCAGGTCAGCAGAAAGTGGCACTTGCTGTAGTCTACCATCACTGCAGACATGTATGTGTCTAGGACAAAGAAACGGGCAGGTAAAATAATTGCGGACATCACCAACCCAGCAAGACCATAAGACACAGGAGCAGAATTCAGCCGTTCTGCCCAGCGATTCTTCTCCGCTATTCCATCATGGCTGATTTATTATCCCTGTCAACCCCATTCTCCAGCCTTTTCCCCATAATGGCAGGGGGATGGGAAACAGAGTGATAGTGCTGAGGATGAGGTAGTTGATTTACAAATAGAGGTAGTGTGTTGTGAGACTCCTAGCAAGAAGAGGCTGTTGATAGGGCAAAACTGCAGTCAAAGGGATGAGTTGCAATGTAAATGGCAGACAAAATTGAAAATGATGAATATAGGTCTGAAGGTGTTATATTTGAATGTGCCAGTATACGGAGCAAGGTAGATGAACTTGTAGAGTGTTAGAAATTAGCATGAATAATGCTGTAGGCATCACTGAATCATAGCTTTGATACACATTGTATCAAAAGGACAGGTACCAATACAGAGGGATCGGCATAGTTTTGTTGGTAAGAAATGTAATCAAATCATTAGAAAGAGGTGATATAGGGTCAGAAAATGTTTTATCATTGTAGATGGAGCTAAGTAATTGCAAGAGTAAAAGGACCCTGATAGGAATCGTATACAAGCCCCCAAATAGTAGTAAGGATATGGTCTACAAATTACAATGGGAGATAGAAAATGCATGCCAAAAGGGCAAGGTTATAATAGCCGTAGGGGATTTCAATACGCAGGCAAATTGGGAAAATCAGGTTGGTGCTGGATTACAGGAGGGGAAATTTCTCTTAGACTGCCAATGAGATGGCTTTTTAAAGCAGCGCATGGCTGAGCCCATCAGAGGATTAGTGATTCTGGATTTGGTGTGGTGCAATGAACCAGAATTGCTAGAGAGTTTAAGGTAAAAGTACCCTGAGGGGAAAGGGATCATAATATGATTGAATTCACCCTGATATTTAAGAATAAGCTGAATCAGGTGTATCAGAACTACAGCGGAGTAAAGGGAATTACAGAGGCACAAGAGAGGAGTTGGCTAGAATTGATTGGAAAAGAATACTGGCAGGGATGATGGCGGAGCAGCAATGCCTGGAATTTCTGGAAGCAATTCAGAGGCACTGGATATATACATCCCAAAGAAGAATAGGTATTCTAAAGGCAAGATGACACAACTGTAGCTAACAAGAAAAGTCAAAGCCAATATAAAAGTCTAAGAGAGGGCATATAATAGAGCAAAAATTAGAGTGGAAAGTTAGAGACTTGGTAAGTCTTTAAAAACCAAAAAAAGGAAACTAAAAAAAGTCACTAAGAAAGTAAAGATGAAATACGAAAGAAAGCTAGCCAATAATATTAAAGAGGATACCAGAAGTTTCTTCAGATACATAAAATGTAAAAAGAGCTGAGAGCGGATATCAGACCACTAGAAAATGGCGGTAGAGAGGTAGAGATGGAGGACAAGGAACTGGTAAACTGAATAAGTATTTTGCATCAGTCTTCATTGCAGAAGATACTATCAGTATGGTGGAAGTTGCAGCTGTTAGAGGTCATGAAGTGTGTGAAGTTATCATTACTGGAAAGAAGGTTATTGGGAAAACCAGATGGCATATAATGCAGTGTTCGGAAAGAAGTGACTGAAGAGATTGTGGAGACATTAGTAATCATCCTTCAAGAATCATTAGATTCTGGAATGGTTTTGGAAGACTGGAAAATTGCAGAAGTCACTCCACTCTTCAAGAGGGGAGGGAGGCAGAAGAAAGGGAATTATAGACCAATTAGTTTGAAGTCAGTGGTTGGCAAGCTTTTGGAGTCCATTGTTAAGGATGAGGTCTCAGGGTATTTGGAGGCACATAATAAAATGGCCATGGTCAGTATGGTTTCTTCAAAGGAAAATCTTGTCTGACAAATCTATTGGAATTCTTTGAAGAAATAACAATCAGGATAGACAAAGGAGAATCGATTGATGTCGTGTACTTGGACTTTCGGAAGGCCTGTGACAAGGTGCCACACCTACGGCTGCTTAACAAGTCATGAGCCTAGAGTATCACAGGAAAGATTCTAGCATTAATAAAGCAGTGGCTGACTGGCAGAAGGCAAAGAGTGAGATAAAGGGAACCTTTTTTGATTGCCTGTGTCAGGAAGTTTATAGTCATACACATTAGTAGAAGAAATGAAAGGGTTGACTGTTTTCTAAATGGAGAAAAATACATAAAACAGAGGTGCAAAGGGTCTTGGGAGTCCTTGTGCAGTATTCCCTAAAGGTTAATTTCCAGGTTGAGTCTGTGGAGAGGAAGGCAAATGCAACATTAGCATTCATTTCAAGAGGACTAGTGTATAAAAGCAAGGATGTGATGTTGTCGCAAACACGAGGAAATCTGCAGATGCTGGAAATTCAAGCAACACAAACAAAATGCTGGTGGAACGCAGCAGGCCAGGCAGCATCTATAGGAAGAACTTTGTCCTATAGATGCTGCCTGGCCTGCTGCATTCCACCAGCATTTTGTGTGTGTTGATGTAATGCTGAGACTTTATAAAGCACTGGTGATCCCTTACTTGGAGTTTTGAGAGCAATTTTGGGGCCCTTATCTTGGAAAGGATGTGCTGAAACTGGAGAGGGTTCAAAGGAGGTTCACAAAAATGATTCCAGGATTGAATGGCTTGTCAGATGAATAGCATTTGTTGCCTCTGGGCCTGTATTCACTGGAATCTAGAAGAAGGAGGGGTGTCCTAATTGAAACTTATCGAATGATGAAAGGCCTTGATAGAGTGGATGTAGAGAGGATGTTTCCTGTGATAGAAGAGTCTAAGATCAGAGGAAACAGCCTCAGAACAGGTGGGCATCCTTTAGAACATTTTCTTTAGCCAAATGGGAGTGAATCTGTAAAATTCCTATCAGAGTATTTTTACCCTTGCAGTTTCTTAACTCTGTCCACAAGGATTCTAATCTTCTGATCCTATGTCACCTCTTTCTAAGGATTTGATTTCATTTTTTACCAACAGAACCACACCATCCCCTCTGCCTACTTGCCTGTCATTTGGATATATCCTTTTATGTTAAGCTCATAACTATGATCTCCTTTTAGCCACGGCTCAGTAATGCCCACAACGTTGTACATGCCAATCTCTAACTTTGCTACAAAATCATTTACCTTATTCTATATACTGTATACATACAACTATAACATCTTCAGGCACCACCCTTTTTGATTTTGCGCCCTGGTTACTCTTTTACTCATCCCACTGACTCCAATTTTGCCCCATTATCTACCTCCCTTACAGTCTCACTGCTCACTAGTATGCCAACTGCTCCATCCTTAGCCCAATCGGTCCAGTTCCCGTCCCCCTGCCAAATTTGTTTAAAACCTCCCCAACAGCTTTAGCAAACCTGCCTGCATGCGGGTTCTGGTGTAACCAGTCAGTCCTTTTTGTACAGGTCATGCCTTCCCCCAGAAGTGATCCCAAAGATCCAGAAATCTGAAGCCCTGCCCCCTGCACCAATTCCTTAGCCACATATTCATCTGCCAAATCATCCTATTCTTACTCTCCTTTGTGCATGACACAGGTAGCAATCCAGAGATAACTACCCTGGATGTCCTGCTTTTCAGCTTTCTACCCAACTCCCTATATTCTCTCTTCAGGACCTCCTCCCATTTCCTACCTATGTCACTGGTACCAATTCAAACAAAACCTTCATGCCATTTTAAAAGCTTTTTCTCTGGGCAATTAATCTGATCAACCTTTCTAGTTAGCACCCTGCCCCCAACTCCCTCCATTTAAGTTTCAGCATTACATCCTTGCTTTTATGTTCTAGCACTCTCAAAATGAATGCTAACATTATATTTGCCTCCTTCCCTACCAACACAACCTGAAATTTAACGTTGAGAGAACCCTGCACAAGGATTCCCAAGTCCCCTTTCACCTCTGATTTATGAATTCTGTCCCCATTTAGAAAATAGTCTATGCTTTTATTCCTCACTTCAGCAATACTCCATACTGTATGTCCTGCATAATTTAACTTCACAAAATGCATCACTTTGCACTTATCTGAGTTACCATCTGTCTGCCATCCCTTTGCCCACCTTTCCAGTTGATCATTATCCTATTGTAACCTCAGACAACCTTCTTCACTGTCACCTGCAAGATTACTATATTCTCATCCAAGTCATTAATTTATACAATAAACTAGAGACTCAACACCGATCTCTGAACTCTGAAAAGCAACTCTTTACTACTATGCTCTGCATCCTGCCACACAGCCAGTTTTCTGTTCATTTGGTTAGTTCAAGCAGGATCCCCAGTTTTGCAACCTTCTAGTCCAGCCTACTGTGTGGGACCTTGTTAAAAGCATCACTGAAGCCCATGTAAATGATATCTACCACCCCGCCCTCATCAATCATCCTGGTCACCTCTACAAAAAGTCAAATATATGAGACGTGGTTTCCAAGGCACAACACTATGCTGTTTATCCTTAACCAGTCCTTGTCTTTCCAAATGTAGGTAAATCCAGTCTCTCAGAATCCTTTCCCATAGCTATCTCACCACAAGTTAAAAGAAATGAATTTTATCCCATCAGACACAAGAGACTGCAGATATCAGAATCTGGAGCAGCATACAATCTGCTGAAGGAGATCAGCACGTCAAGTATCAGTCGTGAAGGAAAGAAATTGTTGATGTTTTGGGTCAAAACCCTTCATCAGAATAATGCAGCTCCCAATTTGCTTATTTTAGCCACTCATTCTGTCCCTCCATTTTAAATACATCTCATCTCTCTTGTACAAGTCTCTGTTTATTCATTATATATTGCATATATAGAAATAACACAAGTAACTAGGGCTCATCTGAATTCCTTTAATTATAATGAATAATTACAGATGTCATACAATATTGATGATAGAACATCCAACTTCAACTCCCTCCCCACCAAGCACCAATTAAAGTTTAATTCACATTGTTATGTTTAAAACATATTCAGACTTCTGGAACCTCATGTTCAAGTTCATAAAGTATTGTAATAAAGTTTGGGAAGAAAAATTATCCTTTACAATTTCTACCAGGCTACATTATTGCTTTATTTTACCAGTTAAGCATTTGATTGCTTATTTTCATAAGGTGTTGTTTTCAGTCTGAAATTTGCATTGGAGACTACCTTGAGCAATTTGGAATGTGAAAACTTATTTCAAGAATTCATATGTCTGAAGTCGTAGACTGTCTTACTTCCTAAGAACCTGCAGAATCAAAGACAATCAATGCTGTCAGGCTGATCAACACCTTCACCTATTAATCCACCCTTCCACCACTAAATGCACAACACCCAGCATCACTTTATGTACCTATAACCAGCCTATGTATACCTGTTACTTGTATATTACTGTGAAAAAGTCTTAGACAGAGATATCTATATTTGTGTGTGTGTGTGTATAGATATATATACATAAACCTTTGCACAGTACTGTAGTAATTTTATGTATTGCACTGTACTGCTGCTACAAAAAAAAAACAAATTTCATGAGATATGTGAGTGATGATAAATCTGATTCTGATATGGGTCTCTGTTGTCAACTGAGAGTGGAGAGGGGGCAGGGACAAGGGAATTATGGTTGGGAAAAGGGGAAGAGAGAAAGGAGAGAGCAGGAAGCACCAGAGAGACCTTCTGTAATAATCAGTAAACCAATTGTTTGGAGTCAAATGACCTTGCCCAGTGTCTCAGGGCTGAGTGTGTCTGCACCCACATCACCTCTCCCACCCCTGACACTCCTACTTTGTGCCGTGCCCCACACCCCTCCCTCAGTGCTCCATCCTCGCCATTCCCAACATCTGTCTGGTATGGGGGTGGGGGAAGGGCTACTGCACAGGACCGAAAGAAACTGCAGAAGGTCATAAATTTAGTCAGCTCTATCTTGGGTAATAGCCTACATCTTCAAGGAGCGGTGACTCAGAAAGGCAGCGTCAATTATTAAGGACTCCCCACACCCAGGGCATGCCCTTTTCTCACTGTTACCATCAGGTAGGAGGTACAGAAGCCTGACGGCACACACTCAGTGATTCAGGAACAGCTTCTTCCCCTCTGCCATCCGATTCTTAAATGGACATTGAACCCATGAACACCACCTTACTTTTTTTAATATATATTATTTCTGTTTTTGCACAATTTTTAATCTATACAATATACATATACTGTAATTGATTTACTTTTTTTCTCTTCTATATTATCATGTATTATATTGAACTGCTGCTGCTAAGTTAACAAATTTCACAACTCATGCCAGTGATAATAAACCTGATTCTGATTCTGATTCTGATTTTTTGGTCTCACCAGATTTACAAATTCTCCACTCCTCGTTGACAATATAATCCTGTGTAAATGTCTTAGTCACATATATATGCCTAGACTTCTAAGTACTGTACATTGTGTTTTTATAGGATTGTTTCTGTATTTATTTGTTTTTTTTCTGATTTTATTGTGTTCTTTATGCTTATTGTGTTATTATATGCTGATTCAGATCCAGAGTAACAATTATTTTGCTCTCCTTTATGCTCGTGTACTGAAGAATGACAATGAGCAATCTTGATGCCTTGATTATAATAAGGAACGAGTCCACTTATTCCATCAGGTCCTTGGCAGCTCCTTGCATAACTATCTTATTGAACCCATTCCCTTCAACTTATGTATTTTTGTCTGGTCCTGCAACTTATCTTCTCCTACGTACCTATCAACTCCTCTTTGACTCCTTTACAATATACTGATACAAAGTGATAAGTTACAGTGGCCAGTTATCATAGCAGTTCACCTTTCAGATGTGGCAGGAAAGTGGACCATTTACCTGTAAATGGTGCCAAGTTCACAGCGTGGGAGTCCAAGCAAAGTATTGAGGCTGACCTCCTGTGAGCTGCATGAGAGTACTGTGAGTTCTCCATGACAACAGGAAGTTCAAACAGATTGTCAGCATTTGGAGGTTAATCTGATTTCACCTTGGTTGTTGAATCTGTTCTGAACCTTACCGTCACATTTCAACGTGCTTGGAAAGGCAATTCTCAAACTGCATAGGTTTGTGGGAACCAAGTAACTATACTGAAATATGTTTTTTGATTTTGTGTTTCACTCTTTTTTTGTTGCCTTTTGCACAATATTTCTTGCTCTGGGGAGGAGGTGTTTGATGTTTGATGTTTTCTCCCTGGGTGGGTTGGTTCCATGGTTCTTCTTTGTTTCTTGACTGTCTGTGAGGAAGATGAATTTCAGGGTTATATACTGCATACATACCTTGATAATACATGTACTTTGAAGGTTGAACATTGATTTTAGCAACACTTCACCTGATTTAGATTCCAGATTTAGAAAACAGAGCTTTGCGGCAGTTTCCTCTGAGTTGGACAATCAATCTCAGGGGTGCCTATAAAGAACTAGTTTTCAATCAGGACAGCGATTGAGGTTTAAAGGCAGTTTCTTTGAGTTGAGGAGCAATCAATCAGCAAGGGGGATTCATTAGAAAGGGCCAATAAAAATAGCACATATGCAAATGGTGTGGCCAATCTGGTGAATGTGCCAGTGTTTAGAATGGCTTTGGATCATCAGGTTTAGGCAAGGTTAAATATTTGATAGGTTTCTCTCTTTCTGTTCTTATTTGTTCATTCTTACCTGTTAGGGCGTAGTAGTGCTGTGAGAATGGCTCCAGGGGTGGTGTTTTGTATCACGTGTGACATGAGAGAAGTCTGGGAGGCCTCCAGGCTCCCATATAAACACATCTGCACCAGGTGCACTGAGCTGAGCTCCTGAGAGAACCCATTAAGGAAATGGAGCTGAAACTCAATGACCTTCGATTCATAGGGAGAATGAGGAGGTGATAGGCAGGAGCTACAGGGAGGTAGTCACCTCTAGGTTGCAGGAGACAGGTAACCGGGTGACTGTCAGGAGAAGGAGGGGAGATGCACAGCCAGTGCAGAGTACACCTGCAGCCATTCCCCTCAATAATAAAATGTACAACGTTAGATACTATTGAAGGGCATGACTTAGGGGGGGCAGCCTGAGTGACTGGGTCTCTGGGACTTGCCTCTGACTTGCCTCAGAGAGGCAAGAGTGGATATCGGACTGTGGGAAAATAATGCTGGAGAAGTAGAAACAGGGGCCAAGGAAATGGCACATGAACTGAATAAGTATCTTGCTTCAGTCTTCACTGCGGAAGACACTAGCAGTATGGTGAAAGTTCTAGGGGTCTGGTGTCATGAAGTGTGTGAAGTTGTCATTACTAGAAAGAAGGTTCTTGGGAAATCCAGATAGCATACAACAGTGGTCTCCAACCTCCGGGCCGTGGACCGATACCAGGCTGCACTTAATTAATTAGTTTGTTTATTTTGGCTTTTTTCTTAAAGATGTGCTGGGTGCGTGCTGGCTACTGCTGCACCCCTGCATGCTTTGCAGCCCGGTATCGGTCAGCAGCCTGGAGGTTGGGGACCACTGGCATACAACCCAGTGTTTGGAAAGAGGTGGTGTGGTGAACTAAATATACCTGTCTGGACATGCCCCCTGATGACTGCTCCTGTGGCTCCTCCCACAGACCCCGGTATACAGGTGATGGAGGTCTGAGCCCGGCCTCTCTGTCTCCAGGATGTAGTATGGTGGTCACTCACTGCTTGTTCCTTCTTCCAGTCAATAAAAGCCAATACCTCGCTTTTACGTCTCAGAGTGAGTTATTGATGGTGCATCAGGTGGCTAAACGGTTTGGGGAGACATTAGTAGTCATCTTTCAAGAATCACTAGATTCTAGAATGGTTTTGAAAGACTGGAACATTGCAAGTGTCACTCCACCCTTAAAGAAGGGAGAGAGGCAGAAGAAATGAAACTATAAACCAGTTGGCCTGACATCAGTGGTTGGGAAGCTGTTGGAATCTATTGTTAAGAATGAGGTCACAGGGTATTTGGAGACACACGATAAAATGGGCCATAGTCAGCATGGTTTCCTCAAGGGAAGATCTTGCCTGACAGATTTAATGGAAGATTTATTTGAAGAACTAGCACGCAGGATAGCCAAAGGAGAATTGGTGGATGTTGTGTTTTCTGAAGACCTTTGACTAGGTGCCACACATGAGGCTGCTTAACAAGTTACGAGCCCATGGTATTGCAGGAAAGATTCTAGCATGGACAAAGCAGTGGCTGATTGGCAGGAGGCAAAGAGTGGGAATAAAGGGAGCCATTTCCTCACCACATCCACATCCTCACTATCAATGTTATCAGAGTGCAGTGCAGGCTTAGTCTTCCTAAAGACCATCACCATCTCCTTTGTCTTACTGATGTTGAGCTGCAGATAATTCATCTTGCACCATTCGACAAAGTCCTCCAACATGGCCCAGTATTCTGTTCCACCATTCCTTCATGGCTGATTTATTTACCCTCTTAATGCCATTCTCCTGCCTTCTTCCCATAACCTTTGATGCCCTTACGATTCGAGAACCTATCAACTGCCACTTTAAATATTCTCAATGACTAGGCCTTCATGGCCATCTGTTTCAATGATTAACTGAATGGTAAAGAGTAATTAAAATAAGAATGTATATTGGCCCATAAAATGAGCTAATTTTTTAAAAGCATTTATAGATTTAATAGTGAAATTTAATAACACACTGCTCCTTCCATAACTGGGCATCTCCACTGGAACATCACTTGTCAAAGATTCTTAAAATGGGAAGAGTTTGAATAGCTAATGAGATGCAACAACTTGACATTTCAATCAGTTTGTATTGAGTTGGATATTCATGACAGAATACATTGTAAAAATGGAGTTTAATTCTTTCTCTGGAGTTCAGCATAAATTTATCAATAACTTGTATTCATGTACTGTCTTTATTGCATTTCATTGCTTTTCAGAGGCTGTTAGAAAATCAGATTTGCTTTACGTACTTCCAACAATACAAGAAGTTGTTTGGCTTTTTAGGTGGCAGCCCCAGCAGAGCACTCCCACTTGGTTTAAACAACAGCTCTGTTCTGTATTTCACTACTTTAATCTGGCTGTTTTGAGGAAGGATTTCTTTAGCCACAGGTAAATCTGTGGAATTCATTGACAGTGAGAGGGTGAGAGTGTTTTATTTTAAAACAGGGAGAAGGCAGGAAAATGGTGTTGAGGGAGATAATACAGTAAATCAGCCATGATAGATGGTGGAGCACAATATGGGCTGAATGGCCTAATTCTGCTCCTATATCTTATGGAATTATGGCCTTATGGTTTTTGTTCTCCATCTGACTGCCCTCATTATCTATTAACTAGTGGCTCTCTAAACTGGGCCCATCCTATCGGAGATTAGCCCCTTACATAATCCCCACACTCTATGCAGCTCAAACTGATTTGTTTTCTTACATTTCCCTGAGCTGTTAATGCCCCCATCACCTTGAAGCTTCTCACTTCATCTATCTATCTACCCACCTATCTACCCCCTCACCTGGTTTCACCTATCACATGCCAGCTTGTACTTATTACCTTCTCTCCATCATCTTATTCGGGCTACATCCCCTTTCCTTTCCAAACCTGATGAAGGGTCTTGGCCCAAAACATCATCTGTTCATTCTTCAGTGGAGATGGTGCCGGACCTGTTGATTTCCTCTAGCATCTTGTGTTTGTTCCTCTGGATTGTCAGCATCTGCAGAATCTCTTGTGTATATGATTTGCTGTTTATCAAAGTTCGCTTTGATTTTCTGCCACTTACTTACATTTGGGGTCAATTGACAAAAGTCAATTAACCTACCAGCCCCTTCTTTTACAAGTGGGAGGAAACTGGAGCAAACAAGGAAAGCCCCAGAAACCATGCAATCTCCACACAAACAGCACCCGAGGTTGGGATCGAACCTTTCTCCCAGGTGGTGCGAGGCACTGGCACCAGCTGCAGTATGGCCACACCACGTAACAGGGAGAAAGAGGTGGAGAGGTTCAGACAGAGAATTCCAAAGTGTTAGGGACACATTGAGGGAATAACTCCCTTACCTGCCACAGCCTGATTTCCATCTTACTCCCCTCTGTCCAGCAATCACCTCAAACTCCTCTCTCACCACTCCCTTTCTCCTCTCTGCGCTGACCATCTTTTCTCTCCACACTCTGTCTGGTGCAGGGTTTTGACCCAAAATGTCAACACTTCCTTTCCCCTCTCAGATACTGTTTGACCTGTTGAGTCATTCTAGCAGATTGCTTGTGGCTCCAAAGAGAATGAAATCCAGGGTGTATAGAGGGCCAGAATTGGAAGAGCACAGAGACTAGAGGCTGGAGGAAGTCACAAAGGTAAGGAAGGGATCACCATATTGGTCTTACTCCATGGACGCACTCAAACTACACTCAGTGGCTACTATATTAGGTACAACTGTACGCCTGCTCGTTAATGCAAATATCTAATCATCCAATCATGTGACAGCAACTCAATGCATAAAGGTATGCAGACATGGTCAAAAGGTTTACTCATTCAGACCAAACATCAGAACGGGGAAGCAATGTTATCTAAGTGACTTTGACTGTGCATTGATTGTTGGTGTTGGGCAGGGTAGTTTGAGTGTCTCAAAAACTGCTGATCCCCTTGAGTTTTTTTTTCACATAAAAACACATAATAGTCTCTGGAGTTTACAGAAAATGGGATGGAGAAACAAAAAAAAAGTAATGAGTGGCAATTCTGTAGGTGAAAATGCCTCAGTAATGAGAGAAATCAGAGGAGAATGGCCAGACTGGTTGAAGCTGACAGGAAGGTGGCAGTAACTCAAATAGCCACACGTTACAATAGTGTTTGGCAGAAGAGCATCTTTGAAAGCTCACGCTGAACCTTGAAGTGGATGGTCTGCAGCAGCAGAGGACCTCAAACATACAGAGATTGTGACGAGAGTCCTTACCGAGGATGGTTTGGACTCAAATGCTGGGGTATCCAAATCAAGGTGCAAGTGACGTACCGAACTGGATCCAAATACAAAATAAATGCAAGACGATATCATTAGTAGGCTTACGATTGAGCACTGAACCATAGTTCAGGTGTTCCTTAAGTATCCAATTCTTGGCCATTGAAACATGATTACCAATTAGTGGGACCGCCCTGAACCCTTATCAGACAACCGTACTCTGGGGAGTTTGAGCATTCAAATGCCAGACACTGGCACAGTTGGGAGCGTCTCGCAAAAGAAATACCCTCTGGGGCCACTTTATTAGGTACCTCCTGTAACTAATATTGTGGCCACTGAGTGTATGTTCACTGCGTCTGATGTTAAAATTAAATTTTTACATTGCAATAAGGAGGGTAGGTTTGGGTACGGGCTGTGAGAAGAAGCCTGATAGGTTCTGCATCAAAATGCAAAACGAATTGCAGATGCTGCATGCCTGAAATAAAAACAGGAATCAGGAGGCCAGGCAGCATCTGTGGAGACAGAAATAAAGTTTAATGGCTCAGATAGACGATCAAATTCTACAATGATTAGATCATTTTTATTTATTGCATGTACATTGAAACATATTGTGAAATGGATAAACATGAGAGGCTGTACAGATGCTGGAAATCCAGAGTAACACACACAAACAGCTGGAGGAACTCAGCCGATCAGGCGGCATCTATGGAAATGAATAAGCAGTCGACATTTCAGGCCGAGACCCTTCTTCAGGACTGGACAGGAAGAGGGAAGACACCAGAATAATAAAGCGGAGTGAGGGGAAGGAAGAGTAGTTAGTAGATGAACAGTGAAGTCAGGTGTATGGGAAAGGTAAAGGGCTGGAGAAGAAGGAATCTGATAGGAGATGATAGTGGTCCACAGAAAGAAGAAAAGAAGGGAGGATGCCAGGGAGAGGTGATAGGCAGGTGAGGAGAAGAGGTAAGAGGCCAGAGTGGAAAACGGGAGGGAAATTTTTACCAGAAGGAGAAATCAATGCTCATGACATTGGCTACCCAAATGGAACATGAGGTGGTTCTCCTCCATGCTGAGGATGGCCTCACGTGGCAAAAGTGAAGGTCATGGACCGACATGTTGGAATGGGAATGGGGATAACAACTAAAATGATTGGACACCAACACCATGAAGTTCCTCCCTTGGCAGATAGAGCGGAGGTGCTCAACAAAGTGGTCCCCCAATTTATGTCGGGCTTTACCAATGTACAGGAGGCCGTATTGGGAGCCCCAGATAGAGTAGACAACCCCAGTGGATTCTCAGGTGCAGTGATTTTTCACCTGGAAGGACTGCTTAGGGCCCTGAATGGAGGTAAGAGAGGAGGTGAATGGGCAGTTGGAGCATTTCAGTAGCTTGCAGGGGTATGTGCCTGGAGGCAGGTTAGTGGGGAGGGATGAATGGACAAAGGAATCATGGAGAGAGCAATCCCTGCAGAAAGCAGAGAGTTGGGGGGGGGTGCGGGGGGGAAGGAAAGCTATGCTACTATGTTGCTTTGTATCAGCAACCAACACAGCCAGATGATTGTGCATGGGGCAACCTGCAAGTCACTGCACTTCTGGCACCACCGTGGCATGCCCATAAGTCACTCTGTCTAACCCTAACTGTACATCTTTGCAATATGGGAGGAAACCGGAGCAACTGGAGGAAACCCACACGGTCACGGGGAGGATGTACAAACTCCTTGCAGATAGTAGCGGGAAGCAAACCTGATTGGTGTCGGCTGATCGCTGGCGCTGCAAAGCATTGTGCCAACAGCTAAACTGCCATGCAACCTAGTTCCTGATTAGTAGCTATGTTCAAAATTCAATTTCATCCCCACAGTTAAAGGAATATTGAGATGATAGTGAATTTATTCTGGAATGGACTGCCTACCAGCTGTAAAGTAGAAACTTGAGTGCATATGAGATGTATCCTAGTTTCAAGCAATTCTCACTCAACAACTATGAGCTGCAAGGGTCCAGGGAAACGTGATACCCCTGGCGACGGCGTGAAGTAGCAGAACCATGTTCACAAATAGATTAATGACTTTATTTTATTGGTGACACATTCTCTGGCCCCCAATCTAATAATACCTACAGTCTGGATTGGAAATAACATCTCCTCCTTACTGAATCAACGCTGGTGCACCTCAATTTTTTGTGCCTAGCTCATTGCTCTATTCTTTCTACAGCAGTGACTGCGTGGCTAGGTGCAGCTCAAATGCCATCTATAAGGGGAATGTTATGTGTAGGGGGTTGGTGATTGTGATTGTGGCTGTTTTTTTACTGTGGGGAGGGGTATTTTGGGGTCTACAAGTTTTGTTTCTTTTTTATTTTTTGTGGGGGGGAAAATTGATGACTTTTCTTGTATTAACAGCCATGGTCTTTCTGTACTTAATGTCTGTCTGGAGAAGACGAATATCTATGTTGTATTGTACATGCATACTTAGAAAATAAAAGGAAACTTCAAACCTTCGAATTTGCCAATGACACAACTATCGTTGGTAGAATTTCAGATGCCGGAGGGGAAGCATACAGAGCCAATGGGTTAAGTGGTGTTGCAACAACAACTTTGACATCAGTGTCAGTAAGACCAAGGAATTGATTGTGGACTTCAGGAAGGGAACACACACCAGTCTTCATTGAGGGATTGGTATTGGAAAGCAAGAGCAGTTTCACATTCTTGTGTGTCAACATCTTTGAAGATCTATCCTGGACCCAACATACTGATGCAATTACAAAGAAAGCATGACAACAGCTATATTTCAATGGGAGTTTGGAAAGGACTGGTAAATTTCTAAAGATGTATCAGGGAGAGCAGTCTAACTGGGTGCATTATCTTCTGGAGTGGAGGAGCCATCACGTAGGGTTGGAAAAAGCTGCAGAAAGTTGTAAACTCAGCCAACTCCATCATGGGAACTAGCCTCCACAGCATCCAGGGCACCTTCAAAAGGCAGCATCCAACATTAAGGACCCCCCTCACCCAGAACATGCCCTCTTCTCATTGCCACCATCAAGAAGGAGGTAGAGGAGCCAGAAGACATACACTCAATGTTTCAGGAACAGCTTCTTCTCCTCCACTGTCAAATTTCAAAATGGACAATGAAACCATAAACACAAATGCATTAGTTTTTCTCTCTTTTTGTACTACTTATTTAATTTTTATATATACTTCTTACTGTAATTTATAGTTCTATTACTATATTTTACAATGTACTGCCGCTGCCAAACAAGAAATTTCATGACATATTGCAGTGATATTAAACCTGATATGGTTTCTGATTCTGATCTCCAGCTCCCTCATTATTTCCTCTCACCTGTGCTCACTTCTCACTCTGCTTATCAACCTGCCTTCAAGTGTTGCTTTAAGTTTCCATTTGATCTCTCCATTTTTAACCTCCTATGTTTTCCAGGGCAGCCTAACATGAACTTGAGCGACAGAATCACATCTCCCTTTGGAATATTATAGCAAACATTCAGTTCAATAGTGTCTGATGATTGGTCATTCCTACCTCTCACATTTCCAGCAATCCATACTGTATCCTCTTCTGTCACTTTCAAATTCATTTGTCCCCTGTTTACCTGCTGCTCTTATCACCTCTTGTCATTCAGTCTCTCCTGGTCTCCAATATACCACAGACATTTCCTCTGTCCTCTCCCTTTCTGCAAAAAATAAACACTTGCTTTGCCCATTCTGATGAAGTGTTGATGCTGTTTCTCTCCCCAACGACTGACTGACCCACTGAGCATATTCAGCACTTATAGGAGTTTTCCTAAACATTCTAATTGTGGCTGTAATATCAGTCAAAGAGAGCACAGAACATTAGGGAGAGACAGAGAACCACAGAAGGTCAACATTTCATGTCCAGACCCTTCATCAGGACTGCCTTCTCTCCAGTCCTGATGAAGCATCACAGCCAGACTTTTCACAATTGAACTAAAGTGCAATGACTACTATTATCGGGAATTTCAAGACTGCCTGGAGCCAACCACCTGACAGCAGATTGCCTGCCATTGCAGTCAACCCATATTGGAGCCGAGTGAAACTGAATCTTCAGTAAATCTGACAAGCATATTGCATGAACATAGAGAATGCCCTTTTTATAAGGGAGTGATGCACACAAGATGAACTGACAAAGGCTCTTGGCCCAAATGTTGGCTCTTTATTCCTTTCTATGGATGCTGTCTGACCTGCTGAGTTCCTCCAGCATCTTGTGTGTGTTACCTTGGATTTCCAGCATCTGGAGGCTACCTTTATTACTTCCACAGTCAACAGGATGATACTTTAACAATGGTCTACAGCATTCATCCAGGTCAGCAGTACTCAGAGTTATGTGATTTTTGAGCCAAATTTGCATTCACCATTAATTCTGCAGCCATATTACCATTCCATGCCCTACACACCAGTTCACCAACCACAATGTACTTTCTCTGCAACTGTAACATGATATTTTCCTTTATATTGCTCAGTGTACTGTTATATGGAATGATCTGTCTAGATAGCACACTAAATCTTTTCACTGCATCTTGACACATGGGGCAATAATAAACCAATCATATAGGCAAGCCAACATAAAAGCCAAAGAGAGTGTAGATAATAGAGCAAAGATCATTGGGAAGTTAGAGGATTGGAAAGCTTTTAAAAACCAACAAAAGATAACTGAAGAGTCATTAAGAAGGTAAAGACAGAGTACAAAAGTAAACTAGCCAATAATGATAAAGAGGATTCCAAAAATTTCTTCAGATACATAAAGTGTAAAAGAGAGGTGAGAATGAACATCAGACTGCTGGAAAGATACTAACGGAGGACAATGAAATAGCAGATGAACTAAATAAGTATTTTGCATCAGTCTTCACTGTGGAAGACACAAGCCATATGGTGGAAGTTCCAGGTGTCAGGGGTCATGAAGTGTGTGAAGATACCATAACTAGAGAGAAGGTTCTTGGAAAACTGGAAGTTCTAAAGGTAAATCAGTCACCTGGATCAGATGGTGTACACCCCAGAGTTCTGAAAGAGGTGGCTGAAGAGATTCTGGAGGCATTAGTAATGATCTTTCAAGAATCACTAGATTCTGGACTGGTTCTAGAAGACTAAAAAATGGCAAATGTCAGTCACTGTTCAAGAAGGAAGAGAGGCAGAAGAAAGGAAACTATAGCCAGTTAGTCTGACCTCAGTGGTTGGGAAGATGGTGGAATCAATTATTAAGGATGAAGTCCCAGGTTACTTGGAGGCACATGATAAAATAGGCCATAGTCAGCATAGTTTCCTCAAGGGAAAATCTTCCCTGAAAAACCTGTTAGAATTCTTTGAAGTAGAAAACAGGATAGACCAAAAAGAATTGGTTGATGTTGTGTACTTGGATCTTTTGAAGGATTATGACAAGGTGCCACAACCTAACAAGCTAACTGCTTAACAAGCTGCAAGCCCATGCTACTACAGGAAAGATTCTAGCATGGATAAAGCAGTGGCTGATTGGCAGGAGGAAAAGAATGGGAATAAAGGGAGCCTATTCTAGTTGGCTGCCAGTGACTAATGGTGTTCCACATTGGTCTATGGTGGGACTGATTCTTTTTATGTTACATGTGAATGATTTGGATGTTGGAATTGATTACTTTGTTTCAAAAGTTTATGGATGATATAGGTGGAGGGGCAGATAGTTCAGAGAAAGTAGAGAGGCTACAGAAGGACTTAGACAGATTATGAGAATAGGCAAAGAAATGGCGGGTGAAAATCAGAGTCAGTAAGTATATGGTTATGCACTTTGGTAGAAGAAATGAAATGGTTATCTATTTTCTAAATGGACAGAAAATACAACATGCTGAGATGCAAAGGGACATGGGAGTCCTTGTGCAGGATTCCCTAAAGGTTCATTTGCAGTTTGAGGCTGTGGTGAGGAAGGTAAATGCAATCTTTGCATCATTTCAAGAGGAATAGAATATAAAAGCAAGGATGTAATGTTGAAACTTTATAAAGCACTGGTGAGGCCTCACTTGGAGTATTGTGAGCAGGTTTGGGCCCCTTAGAAAGAATGTGCTGAAACTGGAGAGAGTTCAAAGGAGCTTCATTAAAATTATTCCAAGTGTGAATGGTTTGTCATACAAAGAGCATCTGATGGCTCTGAGCCTGTATTCACTACAGAAGAATGAGGCATGACCTCATTGAAACCTATTGAATGGTGTAAGGCCTTGATAGAGTGGATGTGGAGAAGATGTTTCCTATGGTTGGAGAGTCTAAGATCAGAGGACACAGCCTCAGAATATAGAAGCGTCCTTCTAGAACGAGGATGAGGAGAAATATCTTTAGCCAGAGAGTGGTGAATCTGTGGAATTCATTGTCACAGACAGTATGTATATTTAAATCAGTGGTTGGTTGATTCTTGATCAATCATGACGTGAAGGGATACGGGGAGAAGGCAGGAGATTGGGGCTGAGAAGAAAATTGGATCACCATGATGAAATGGTGCAGTAGACTTGCTGGGCCAAATGTCTTAACTCTGCTCCTATATCTTATAGTCTTATGGTCAATTCCTCTAAAACTTTAAAGAAATAAGTTTTCAGTCCAATTAAATCTTAATATAACTAAATTATTTATTGCATGACTAACGACCTGGCTGTCAGTTTGATGCATGATTCTGTTTCTAAGACAAGCTCCATGAAATTGGGCTCTGTGCTTGAGATGAGTGTGAGTTTATTTTGCACGTCATATGTAATGTCTGATTTTATTTTTGAACTGGACAAGTGAATTATCAAATTTTACGAAGAGGCATTGAACTCCACAATTAGGCATAAAGTAATTACGATCCTACCCCTCTCAAAAGAGCTTTATATTTGACATCCTACTTCATTGCCTTCCCCACAGTAAATTTCATGTACACAGCAGGGGTACCAACATCCACGAAATGAATGCACTCTACTGTTCAAAGAATGCAAATTGTTTTTTAATTAGTGACCTACTGTTAGCAGTATGCTATAGCTGAATATAATAAAATGTGATATTCTAATACAGAAATTAGAAGTCTTGCTGAACCACAAACAGTACATCAAGGAGCCACATGAGGCTAAAAAGCCACAGTCCAGACTGAAGTCTTACCCAAAGCCTATTGCATACAGATTGTGTAAATGTTGATCAAATGTTCCATGATCAAAAATACTAATAGAACATTAATTGCCATCTTAGTGGATTAATAATTCAAAAATGAAGAGTAAGGCTTCAGTTGGCTGCACTAGCTTCAATATTGGGCAAAATATTCAAAGTTCTGAGTAACTTATTGTCAAAGTTCTGTACGTATATGCCACCATATATTACCTTGAGATTCCTTTTCTTGTAGACATTCACAGTAGAAAAAATATAATAGAATTAATGAAAAACTACAAAGACTAACAAACAACTAATGTACAAAAGAAGACAATCTGAAAATATATAAATAGTAAGAAATGGTAATCTCTGGACGATCAGAATGGAAATCCATGCATAGAGCCAAAGAGATGGGGGAGATCTTAAATTAATTTTTTGCATTTGTATGTACTCAGGCGATGGACACAGAGTCTAGAGAAGTGAGGCAAAGAGGCATCAACTTCATGGACCCTATAGAGATAACAGAAGAGGAGGTGTTTACTGTCCTAAGGCAACTTAGGGTGCATAAATCCCCAGAGCCTGACAAAGTGTTCCCTCAGACCCCATGGGAGGCAAACGCAGAAATTGCCAGGGCCCTACCATAGATATTTAAATCATCCTTAGCAATGGGAGAGGTACCAGAGGATTGGAGCATAGCCAATTTTATTCCGCTGTTTAAAAAAGACTCTAAACATAAACAAGGAAATTATAGGCCAGTGAGTCTGTCATCAGTTGTGGGGAAGTTTTTGGAAGGTATTCTAAAGGACTGAATATAAGAGCATTGAGATGGACATGATTAACGATAACATGGTTTTGTGCATGGTAAGTCATGTCTAATAAAGGTTTCAAAGGTATATTTAACGTCAGCAAAATGTATACAATATACATCCTGAAATGCTTTTTCTTCGCAACCATCCACGAAAAGCAGAAGAGTGCCCCCAATGAATGAATGACAGTTAAATGTTAGAACCCCAAAGTCCCCCACCCCCAGCTCGCCTCTGACCTGTGTTTTTTAAGGAAGTTACCAGGAAAGTTGATGAAGGCATGATGGTAGATATTGCCTACATGGACTTTAGGAAGGCATTTGACAAGGTCCCGCATGGGAGGTTGCTCAAAAGGTTCAGTCCATCGGCATTCAAGATGAGCTAGTAAATTGGATAAGATATTGGCTTCGTGGGAGAAGCCAGTGAGCGGCGGTAGATGGTTGCCTCTCTGACTAGAGATCTGTGACTAGTGGAGTGAGGCAGGAATCCATGCAGGGTCCTTTGTTGTTTGTCATCTACAACAATAATCTGGATGATAATGTGGTTAACTGGGGCATCAAGATTTGGGGTGTAGTGGACAATGAGGAAGACTATCTGGGCTTGCAGTGAGATTTAGGCCAGCTGTAAAAATGGGCTGGAAGTTGTCAGATACAATGTAATGCAGACAAATGCAAGGTGTTGCACTTCAGTAGGACCAATCGGGGTAGGACTTACACAGTAATGGTAGGGCACTGCGGAGTGCTGTAGAACAGAAGAATCTGGGAATTCATTGAAAGTGGCGTCACAGTTAGACAGGGTTGTAAAGAAAACTTTCAGTACGTTGGCTTTCATAAATCAAAGTATTGAGCGCAGAAGAAGGGATGTTACAGTGAAGGTCTTGTAGCTTTAGTTTTTGGTCTTGTTTTGTCTGGTTGAATTGGAGCTTCTTTCCGGGGAACGCGCTACGATGGTAGCACGATATTAATATGCAGCAGCCTCTCCGGACTCTGGCTTGGGGATTGCCAAATGTTATGTGGATTTTCTGATGTAGTCTGTTTTGTCATGTGCTTTTGTAATATCATTCTGGAGGAACGTTGTCTCATTTTTTAACTGCATTGCATTTGTGGTTTCTAAATGACAATAAACTGAATCTGAATCTGAAGTTGTACAGGATATTGGTGATGCCTCATTTCGAGTATCGTGTGCAGCTTTGGTCACCAACCTATAGGAAAGATATAAACAAGGTTGAAAGTGTACAGAGGAAATTTACAAGGATGTTGCTGGGTCTGGCGGACTAGAGTTATAAGGAAAGATTGAATAGATTAGAACTTGATTCCTTGGAGCATTGGAGATTGAGGGGAGATTTGATAGAGGTATACAAAATTATAAGAGGTATCGACAGGGTTAAATGCAAGCAGGCTTCTTCCACTGAGGTTGGGTAGAACTACAACTAGAGATCATGAGTTCAAGGTGAAAGGTGAGAAGTGTAAGGAAAACATGAGGGAAGACTTCTTCACTCAGAGCATCATGGAATGAGCTACCAGCGCAAGTGGTATATGCGACCTCGATTTCAAATGTTTAAGAGATGTTTAGATGGGTACGTGGATGGTGTGGCTGTGGAGGGCTATGGTACCAGTGCAGGTCGATGGAAGTAGGCAGTTTAAATAGTTCGGCACAAACTAGACAAGCCAAAGGGTTTATTTTGGTGCTGTACTTTTCTACCACTCTAAATAAATAGATAGATTGATAGCTAGATAGAGCTAGTAGAATATGAAACAGAGCAGAGGGATACAATACAACTGATGGATGATTATGATTATGAAACATAACAGCATCTACACCCCTCATAATTTTGTATACCTCTATTAAATCTCCTCCCAATCTTCTACGTTCTGAGGAAGAAAGTCCCAACCTATTGGCTTTGTGGAAGAAGACAGAGAGTGGTTGTAAATGGTTGCCTCTCTGACTGGAGGCCTGTGACTAGTGGTGTACCACTTGGATGTTAATGTAGTAAACTGGATCAGCTAATTTGCGGATGACACCAAGATTGGGGGCTTATTCCCATGATTCAGGACACTTACAAAGACAGGTGTAAAAAAGAGCCTGAAGGATCATTGGGGACCTGAGTCACCCCAACCACAATCTATTCCACCTGCTACCATCTGGGAAACGGTACCACAGCATAAAAGCCAGGACCAACAGACTCCAGGACAGCTTCTTCCACCAGGGCATCAGACTGATTAACTCATGCTGATCTGAGTGTATTTCTATGTTACATTGACTTCTATTTATTATAAATTATTACAAATTACAATGATTGCACATTGCACATTTGGACGGAGACGTAATGTAAAGATTTTTACTCCTCATGTATGTGAAAGATGTAAGAAATAAATTCAATTCATTTCAATATTGGAGAGCAAGGAAGACCATCAAAGCTTGCAGTGGGATCTGGACCAGCTGGAAAATGGGCTGAAAAAATGGCAGATGCAATTTTATGCAAACAAGTGTGTTGCAGATTGGTGGACCAAAAAAACAGGGCAGGATTTACACAATGAACAATAGAGCTCAGAGGAGTGTGGAGGAACAACAGCATTTGGGAAAGCCGGCTTTTTCCACCGAGGTTCAGTGAACTAGAACTAGAGTTTATAGGCTAAAGATCAAAGGTGAAATGTTTAAGTGGAACCTAAGGGGCAGCTTCTTCACTTAGAGGACGGTGCAAGTGTGATGCAAGGTGCCGGCAGAAGTGGTAAATGCGGGGTCAATTGCAACTGTTAAGAGAAGCTTGGATGGGAGAGGGTATGGAGAGTTATGGTCCAGATGCAGGTCAATAAGTCTAAGCAGAATAACAGTTCGGCACAGATTAGGTATGCTGAAGGGCCTGTTTCTGTGTTTGATGACTCTATGACGCTATTGTGTAGAGAGACTAGGAAAGCACATCATTTCGATGAAATATTGTTTCTTTGATCAACCAAATGTTAATTTTTATTACTGAATCATCTATTCACTGAAGTCTTGATGTGCGTCAGCTGCAATTGTTCAGCGGTGACCCTAGTGTAGGCTGGGGTCAGGCTGATGTTATGAGGTTAAAAATGAGAGATCCAAGCTCTCAGATTTGCCAATATTTGTATAGAGTTAAAACAATGATTGTCAGTCACTGTCCTGAGCACAATGTCTCCCTGCTGCCCTTTGCACCAAAGAAACATCACCTGTGGTTGGGGATGAGTGATTGTGCTGTAATTTTTCACACACTTTGGCAGGTATTGTCCAATTTTATTTGCCTGTGGGAAGATGATATTGAACATTCTTTTACAACTATTGCAGCATAAGTGATGGAGGTTTCACCTTGTCCTGCTGGAGAGGGAGACCTGAGGTTCTGACTTGGTAATGCTGCCAGACCCAATGATTTCCTCCAGCAACTTTGTGTGTTCCTCCAGACTTCCAGCTTCTGCAGTCCTCTGTGTCTCCTGTCCTAACCTATCCTCATATAGACTTCTGTCATACACCTCCACTCTATCCCACAGCTCTGTAAAATTGTAAAACCTCGATTCTCCCCCCCCCCCGTTTTGAAGAAATGTCCTTGTCATAGAGTCATAGATCAATATAACATGGATACTGGCCCTTGGATCCAATGAGTCCATACCCACCACGATGCCTACCTTACTAGTCCCAATTTCCTGCTTTCGGCACATAACCCTTCTAGCCCTGTCCCTCCACGTACCTATCCAAGTACTCCTTAAATGCTACTACCTGTATTGTAGAGACTCACCACTTCCTGTGGCAGCTCGTTCCACATACTTACCACCTTCTGTGTGAAAAATTTTCCCTCAGGTGCTTTTATATCATTCCTTTCTCACCCAAAATCTATGCCCCATTGATCTGGACTCCCCTGGCCTGGATAAAAGACTGTTGCTATCCACCATATCAAAGGCTCTCATACATTTAAACACTTCTTGGGTTGTCACGGTAGCATAGCAGTTCGTGTGACGCTTTTACATTCCGGATTTCAGAGTTCAGTTCCAGCGCCATCTGTGAGGAGTTTGTATGTTCTCCCTGTGAATCGTGTGGGGTTTCCTCCAGGTGTCCAGTTTCCTCCCAGATTCTAAAAATGTACTGGTTGGTAGGTTAATTGGTCATTGTAAATCATCCTGTAGTTAGGCTATGGTATAACAGGTGGGTGGCTGGGCAGTGCACTCATTGTGCCTGTCCCGTGCTGTTTCGCTAAATAAATAAAGAAATAACTAAATAAGTTTGCTCCTTGTCCTCCTGTGCAAAGACTAAAGACCCAGCCTACTCAATTTTCCCTGTAATGCAGATCTTCTAGTCCTGGCCACATCTTCATAAATTTTCTCTGCACTCTTTCCTGTTTAACCATATATTTTCTGTAATAGCATAGCCAAACCTGTACACAGTACTTTAAGTGTGGCCTCACCAATGACTTATACAACTACAACACAATGTCCCAACACTTATACTCATTGCCCTGACTGACGAAGACAAACTTGCTAAATCCCTTCTTTAGCACCCTGTCTACCAGTGATGCCACTTTCAATGCACTTGTGCTCCTGGTCCTTCTGTTGTTTTACACTTTCTAATGCCCTACCATTCTGTCACGAGAGGCTTAGGTGAAGAAGGTAAGGAGCCAAGTGCTGGAGTATTCGAGACTAGAATCGAGACATGATTTCGAGATTGAGACAAGAACAGGGTTCTTGACTAGATGCTAGACAAGAACCCCGCAAGACTAGGTGAGAATCCAAATTGGACAGAAATCCTAAATGCAATTGCAGACAGAATCAAAGTTGAGTTGATGACTGAGCACCAAAACTGAGTTCAGGTGGTCTTTAAATGCCCAAGTCCTGGTGCCAAAAAATGGCCACAATTCGGCAAGTGGGCCAGAATCTTTCAAGGGACCATGCCAGCGATCCATACTCCAGAGGATTGGAACATCTAAACCCCAGAGGCTGGCATGGTCAGGTGTGTACTATAACACCTTTATAGTATAAAGCTTATGATTTGACTTTCCAAAATGCGTTACCTCACATATACCTGTACTGAAGCCCATTTGCCACTCATCAGCCCACTTCCTTAACTGATCAAGTTCCTCTGAAATCTATGATTACCTTCCCTATTGTCAACAACACCTCCTAATTTCATTTCATACACAAACTTATGTATTCACCTGTAAATTCACTGATATAAATAATGAAACACAAGTGTCTCCCACCAGCACCTACCCCTGAGGCACACTCTAGTCACCACCCGCAGTTTTGAGAAAAGCCTTCAAAGGTTCAAAGTAAAATGTTCAATGAAAGTTTATTTTTAATACATATATATCACAATATATAATCTTGAGTTTCATTTCCTTGTGAGCATACTCAATAAATCCATAATAGAATAATAAGCAGAACAGAATCTATGAAAGACCACGCCTGCTTTGGCATTCAACCCCACTGTGCAAATACAAAAAGAAAAAAAATAATAATAAATAAATAAATAAACAATAAATGAAGAGTCCTTGAAAGTGAGTCAATAGGTTGTGAGAATAATTCAGTGATGGGGTAAGTGAAGTTGAGTGAAGTTATCCTCTTTGGTTGAAGAGCCTAATGGTTGAGGGGTAATAACTATTCCTTAACCTGGTGGTACGAGTCCTCAGTCTCCTGTACTTGCTTGCTGATGGCAGCTGCAAGAGGAGAGCATGTGGTGATGGGGGTCACTGATGATGGATGCTGCTCTTCTCTAACAATGTTTTATGTGGATGTGCTCAATGGTGAGGAGAGTTTTACCCACGATGGATCAGTCACATTCCCCTGCTTCCTACCTCTGATCCAATTTTCAATCCACCTAACTACTTCTCCTTGGATTCTTTGCAATGTAACCTTCCATGCCAGCCTATGGGACTGTTGAAGGTCTTACTAAATCCAAATAGACTTTATTCACTACCCTACCCTCATTTACACTTTTGGTTATCCCTTCAAAACAAAAACTCTAAAAGGCTTGTCAGCATGACTTCCCATGCATAAAGCCATGCTGACTCCTCCTAATTGGACTTTGTCTCTGCAATCACTGGTTGATCCTGCCCCTTAGAGTCCCTTCTAACAATGTTCCCATGACTGACTAGCCTGTAGTTCCTTGCCTTGTCCTTGATACCAATGGAACAACATTAACCACTTTCCAATCTTCAGGAGCTTCACTAGAGGTGAAGCAGAATTCATAAGGGCTCCATTAATTTCTTTTTATAGAACTTCAGCATGAAAACAGGCCATTCTGGCCCAACAATCCCACACCAACTAAATGTGCCCATGTGACAAAATAACCCAGTAACCATATGTCTTTGGAATGTGGGAGGAAACCAGAGCGCTTGGAGGAAACCCACATGGTGACATGAAGAATTCACAAATCCCTTACAGACAGCAGCGGATCTGAACCCAGGTTGCTGACGCTACAGTGGTGTTACACTACTGATGTGCTACTATGCTGCCTCTGGAGAAGACTTCTTCTCTATCTCCCACAAAGTCCAAGGTCAGTTGGCCTTTGGCATTAATCCACCTTAATGCACTGCAATACTGCAAATGCCTCCTCCCTGCTAATATGAATGCTCTCCAAAACCTCTTCACTTCTTTCCAATGTCTCTTGGGCAACCATGATTTCGTCCTCAGTAACCACAGAAGAGCATGATGAATGAGAGCAAGTTATTTCCAAGTAAGACTGATAGCTGATTGGAAGAGAACTTACAAGTAGTGACACCCCTATTCCTTATCATTCTCGATACTGAGTTCAAGCTTTGGGAAGAGCCACTGACAAAGTTTTGCTGTAGTACTGATTGTAGACCTTTCAGACACAAGAGTCTCAACTGTGAAGGGAATTAAGTGCTTAAAGTGATGGATGGACAGACGAACAAGTTTATACAGTATAATGCCAAGCTTCTTGATACTGTTGGAGTCACACTTGTCTTGAGAACAGGAGTGTATTCCACAGACTTCTGACTTGTGCCTTGTAAATGGTGGAGAGTCTTCGGGTTAGCAGCCTCATCTAAGTAAACCCCAAGATAGGTATGATACGCTGCAGGGATTGGAGGGATATAGATGTAACATACTGTAAGGTTTAACTGCTAATGTAATGGCCTGTCTGTAATGTTCCACTGCTAAAGTATTGGTTTCTCTTTAGCAGTAATGTTTGAGTTATGACTAGAGATAACAGGGCATGTTAGCCAATGAGCAGGATGTTGTTCTTGTGTCTCTGGGAGCCGAGATTTCACAGCCTTTTGTCGGGGTGAGATAAGGAAAGTGTTGGAAGACCACTGGATGGAGTGGACTGAGGGTCGGCTACACTCGGAGGGGGACGATGGGAACAAATGGATAGAACCGTGAGCTCCAACATTTGCTCATTAGACTGTTTCGTGAGAATGGGCCCTTTTCTTTTTTTTTGTTTCTTTACTAACCATGTGGTCAAATGAAGAATTATAAAGTTCGATCATCTAATTGCATATTGTGTACTGTTTGTTATTTCATGGTACTGATTTGTAACAGGGACACATCGCACAGCATCCACCCAAATGAGATTTCTTAAATTTAGCCGGGCCGGGATGGCTACCATTCCCCTAGTTTAAGCTGCTAGCCGAACTGAGGGTTACATAGATCATGTGCAAGCAGAAGAGAATTAGTTTAGTTTGGTGTTGTGGTTCTGCACAGACATTGTCAGCTGAAGGCATGTTCCTGTTCTGTGTTTGTTCTATGTTCCTACAGCCTGGTTGAACAGTTAACTACAGAGCTCCTCGATTCCTCACAGCATCCTGGCATAGACATTTTAGTACTCCTTAGTCCACATTGATTAACTAAGTTTAGAGTTCACTTGCTGGAGGTAGTCTATAACTGTATAGTTATAGACTAAACAGGATATTGATCAACAAGTATAGTGCATAGGGGAATGGCAGTTGAAATTTTAACCAAGTCCAAAGTGTTGCAGCTCATCCCAACGCATAGAATAAGGCAGATGATCTTGTAGCGCAGTTAGAGATTTGCAAATATGATGGTGTGGGTATCACTGAGATGTGGCTGAAAGAAGATTATAGCTGGGAGCTTAATGTCCAAGGATACACATTTTATCAAAATTTCAGGCAGGTGTGTGGATACAGTGGGGTGGCTCTGTTGGTAAAAATGAAATCAAATCCTTACAAAGAGATGACAGAGGATCAGAAGCTGTAGAATCATTGTAAGTAGAGTTCAAAAACTGCAAGGGTGAAAATAAAACCTGTTAGGATTTATATACAGGCTTCCCACAGTAGCCTAGATGTGGAATATAAATTACAACAGGAGATAGAAAAGGCATGTCAAAAGGGCAATGTTATAATAGTCATGGGGGATTTCAATATGCAGGTAGATTGGGAAAATGGTGCTGGATCCCAAGAAGAGGAATTTGTAGAATGGCTACAAGATGGATTTTAAGAGTAGCTTACTGTTGAGCCCACTGGAGTAAAGGCAATTCTGGATTGGGTGTTGCATAATGAATCTGATTTGAATAGGGAGTTTAAGGTAAAGGAACCCTTGGGAGCCAGTGATCGTAATCTGATAGAATTCACAGTGCAGTTTTAGAAGGAGGAGATAAAGTCAGAGATACCAGTACTACAGTAGAGAAAAGGGAATTACAGAGGCATGAGAGAGGAGCTGGCCAAAGTCAATTGGAAGGGGACATTAGCATAGGTTTTCTCAAATAAAATTATGTGAGTCATTTTATGTTTCAGCAAAACCATACAAACTCATTTATTGAACACCAAAAAACTGAACTCAAAGCACTCAAAAAAAATCTTTACTTAATTACATCATCACATCAGACCAGCCTCTTAATGTGAACCCCCAGCTCAATGTTGGTGGTTGTGACTTATGTACATTTACATAAGTCACAACCACCGACATCTCTACACAGGCTCCCCAGAATTCACTAAAACCGGCATTGTGAGCCTGTCTGGATTTCAGGCAAGCCACCCAGCTCAGGTCCTATATTCCAAGGTTGGCGGAACAGCAAGTGCCTCTGGTTCACCATGCTCATGGTCATGTCAGGATGGTAGGGGCATGGTAGCAGAATCCTCCAAATCTTGGTGGGCTGATTGAAGGCAATCTACCAAAATACATTCATGTTCACTTCTCTTATCTATGATACGGGTCTTTTCTCCCTTTTCCAAAACATGGAATGGGCCATCCATCATAAGGGAGCCCAAGAGGATGTGGGCATACATCATGGCAGACAAAAACAAATGAAGTGGTATGTAGGTCAACAGGAACCCAAGAGTACTGTACGCCATGATGGGAGGTAGGAATAGGTGAAAAGGAATTGAATTTACTGAGAAGAGTGGAATGCTGTTGAGAGGCTGACCAGGCAGTTGTGGCATCAAAAAATGAAATCACTTGGCATTCATAATGGCTATCTATATACCAACTCTGCCACAGATGACCGCAGGCCCTTTTCTGGAGCTGCTGTGAGTCCCAGCAGGACCCATGGGAGACAATCATGTCAACACTCATCCATCAGGGAAGCCCGTAGAGCAGCCTTTAAGGAGCGGTGAAACCACTGGCATCGGCCATTGCACTGCCAGTGATACACAGTGCTGTGATGTAGCCTAACACCAAGGTTCTGGGCCATCGCAGCACAGATATGAACTGGGGGCTGCGGTCAGAGGAATATCAGATGGGGTGCCAAACAGAGCAACCCAGGTGCTGATTAATGGCTGTTAGGGTTAATGTTAGGGTTAATTCGAGACTGCCACTACAGGTCAGGAAGTGGCTCACGTGATATTAGGAGACAGGAATGCGAGGGAGGGGGGAAGCGAAACTGGGGATTCTGCTACACCGAAACTACTAGTGACACGCGATTCAGTAAACAAAAGAAACAGGTAACTCGTGAGTGTATGGCATCGGGCCAATAAGATGGACACAAGTGCCCGATATTACCTAATATGTAGCGGGGGGTTGTGCTGGGGGGAAAAGGGGTATAAATAAGAGCAGATTGTAAGGGGAAGATGGAACGCGCCTTCTCCAGCGACTCCGTGTATTCGTTGTGCCAGTTACGAATTCTGCAATAAACCCAAGTTTTGTAATATTCCGGTGTTGGTTGTCTCTCTTCCTAAACGAACACAGGGCAGAATTTCAAGCCCAACATGGCTGAGCCACGTTTGCGGCTGACGTTGATGTTAGATGGATGACCTCTGACCAGCTGGGTGTATGGTCCACCATGGTAAGGAGGTGCGTGAAGCAGCCGGGGGGGTAAGAGGAGAAACAAGGTTCACATTGACATGGTCATACCATCACTCAGAGACCTCAAAAGGTGCCAGTGGTGCCTGGACATGACAGTTAATTTTTTCCCGCTGGCACTCAACACAGACTGCAGTCCAATCTTACATGTCCTTTCTAAAGCTGTGCCACACTAACCAGTTTCTCTGAGGCCTTCCAGCCCGAATGCCGGCCATGTATGGAGCCAAAACCAGTCTGCATCCCGTTTGCAGGCACTACGGGGCAAGGGTGATTGGTTGAGACATCGCACAGGAGAGAAACCCCAGCTTCTCCAAAGTTATTCAGCCTACTGCAGGGTGTGACTGCTGTTCAGTAAGCTGGACCTCTGGGCCAGTAGCTTGGTCAGCTGCCATGCTGTCATAATCAACCGCGATGTGTATGGCCACAACAACTGGCCGAGAGAGGCAATCAGCTCGGGCATTATACTTCCCCTTGGTATGTTGAATATCATTTGTGAACTCTAATATGTAGGCTGGGTGATGTTACTGCCGTTCAGACCAAGGGTCTGATATTTTGGCCATTGCATGCATGAGGGTTTTGTTGTCAGCAAACACTTAAATGGTGAACCTCTGAAAGAAAATAAAAACAGCGGACTGAGATGCTTGCGGTCAATCTGTCATGACATAGTCATGCTGTAGTTCCTTTAAGGGGAACGTAGCTGGTGGTTGAAGAAGGCAAGTGGCTGCCACACACCTCCCACCAAGTGTTCCTACACAGCTCCCACAACATAGACTGAAGCATCAGTAGTAACGGCAATGGGTCTGTTCAGGAGCTGGTGTGCCAGTAGGGTCATGTTAGAAAGAACTCATTTGGTATCATCAAATGCCCTGGCTATGTCTGCTGGCCAGTCAAGCAGGTCTAGAGTATTGCATTTAAGCACACTCTACAGGGGAAGCATAGGTTCAGCAGCTCACAAAATGAAGCCGTGATAGAATTCACCATGCCTAAAAACTCCTGTAGTTTTTTAGTAGTGCTGGTCAGTGAGAAATCCATAATAGCAGCTACTTACCTCTGATATGCCCCTTGCGCATACTTCCAAGCACCTTAAAACTATGACCCCTCCTGTTAGCCATTTCAGCCCTGGGAAAAAGCCTCTAGCTATCCACATGATCAATGCCTCTCATCATCTTATACACCTCTATCAAGTCACTTCTCATGCTCCATTGCTCCAAGGAGAAAAGGCCAAGTTCACTCAACCTATTCTCATAAGGCACACTCTCCAATCTAGGCAACATCCTTGTAAATCTCTTCTGTACTCTCTCTATTGTATCCACACCCTTACTGTAGTGAGGTGACCAGAAAAGAACACAGTACTCCAAGTGGGGTCTGACCAAGGTCTTATAGAGCTTTAACATTACCTCACAGCTCTTGAACTCAATCCCACAGTTGATGAAGGCCATCGCACCAAACCCTTTCTTAACAGCACTGTCAACCTGCGCAGCAGCTTTGAGTGTCCTATGGACATGGACCCCAAGGTTGCTCAGATTCTCCACACTACCAAAAGTCTTACTATTAATATTATATTCAGTCTTCAAATCTGACCTACCAAAATGAACCACTTCACACTTATCTGGGTTGAGCTCCATCTGCCACTTCTCAGCCCAGTTCTGCACCCTATTGATGCCCTGCTGTAACCTTTGACAACCCTCCAGGCTATCCAAAATACCTCCAACTTTTGTGTCATCAGCAAACTTCTAACCCACCCTTCAACTTCCTCATTCAGGTCATTTATAAAAATCACAAAGACAAGGGGTCTCAGAACAGATCCCTGCAGTACACTATCGTCCAAGCAGAAAATGATGATCGAAATAAATATTTTGCATCAGTATTTACTGTGGAAGACACTAGCAGTATGGTGACAGAAGTGAGTGTAGTTGCTATTACCAAGGAGAAAGTGCTTGGAAAGCTGAAATGTCTGAAGGTAGATAAGCCACCTGGACAAGTTGAATTACAACCCTGTGCTCTGAAAGAGGTAGCTGAGGAGATTGAGGAGACATTGGTAATGGTCTTTCAAGAATCACTAGACTCTACAATGGTTCTGGAGTACTGGAAAATTGCAAATGTTACTCTACTCTTTAAAAATATTAGGATGATGGAATTGATGGCTTTGTTAGTGAATGATGCAAAGATAGGTAGAGGGTCAAGTAGTGTTGAAGAAGCAGGAAGTCTGCCAAAAGGATTAGACAGATTGGTAGAATAGGCAAAGAAGTGGCCAATGGACTATAGTACAGGGAAGTGTATGGCCATGCACTTTGGTAGAAGGAATAAAGATGTAGATTATTTTCTAAACAGGGAGAAAATACAAAAATCAGAGGTGCAAAGGGACTTTGGAGTCCTTGTGCGGGATTCCATAAAGTTTGACTTGCAGGTTGAGTCAGTGGTAAGGAAGGCAAATGCAATGTTAGCATTCATTTCAAGACGACTAGAATATAAGAGCAAGGATGTAATTCTGAGGTTTTATAAGGCAATGGTCAGATTTCACTCGGAGTATTGTCAGCAGTTTTGGGCCCCTTATCTAAGAGAAGATGTGCTGCCATTGGAAAGGGTTTAGAAGAGTTTCATGAGAATATTCAGGAATAAAAAGGTTAACATATAAAGAGCGCTTGATGGCTTTCGACCTGTATTCATTGGAGTTTAGAAGAATGGGGGGGGGGGGAATTTCATTAAAACCTTTTGAATATTGAGAATGTGGAGAGAATGTTTCCTATAGTGGGTGAGTCTAGGACCAGAGGACACAGCCTCTGAATAGAGGGACATCCATTTAGAACAGAGATGGAGAGGAATTTCTTCAGCCATATGGTGGTGAATCTATGAAATTCACTGCCATGGACAGCTGTGCAGGCCAAGTCATTGGGTATATTTAAAACAAAGGTTGATAGATTCTTGATTAATCAAGGCATTTTTGGTTTGGTGGGGGGGAAGGGAGACTGAGGTTGAGAGGAACAATAAATCATCCATGATAGAATGACAGAGCAAACTCAATGGGCCAAATAACCAAATTCTTCTCCTATGTCTTATGGTCTTCTAAATGCTCCTGTGCCAAGCTCTATCACCATTGGCGGGGCTGCAGAGTTTTCATTCCAACCTGGAATCAGTTAGCTCATCAACCATCCACTGTCACGGACCGGTCCGTGGATTCCTAATTCCAGTTATTTCCTTTTCCCTGTGTTCTGTTGGGCACCTTGATTAAAGCACCCAAACTTCATTTCGTACCGGCAACATAAAAGGGCTCTGGGTTACAGCTACTCAGTGCTGGACCATCATCAGAAGTTCGTCAACAGTAACCAAGTCACCGGAAGCCAGTCATCTCAGCAAGGCAGCTATGCTTGTCTCGGGGCTGCCGAGAATCATGGACTCTAGTTGCTTCAGTGCCGTGGCCACTTAGTGAATTCAGTCGTTTTCGTGTCCAGCTGAGTTGCCAGCTGTTTTGCTGCTACTCCAAGTAAGATACGAATTCTGTCATTTTTATGGCCGGCTGAGTCTGGATTGAGTTGGGAGCCTGCCGTGCACAGTTCCTGGGTCAAGTTGAGAGCCTGTCGTCGGCAGTTCCTGAGTCAAGTAGAGAGCCTGCTGTACTAGTCCTTCCAGCTGAGTGGGTCCAGCCGTTGGCCGCTACTGCGAGTTGGATAGTCTGTCTCCTCATTGCCCAAGTCCTCCAAGTCCAGGCTTATGGTCCATGCTCCAGTTCCAGGCTCTGTGTTCCAGTTCCAGGTTTCGTGTTCCAATTCTAGACCAAGTCCAAGTCAAGATCCAAGTTCTGAGTCCGAGTCAAGATTCAAGTTCCATGTCTGAGTCAAGATCCAAGGTTCGAATCAAGTTCTGAGTCCAAGTCAAGTCCAAGTCCAAGTCAAGTCCGAGTCCAAGTCCTAGTCCTGTTTTTACCGGTTTGTTATCCAACATTTACGTCCAGGTTGACATTTTTGTCCTCGCTCCCTGGCTTTCCTAGTAACTATCAATAAACACTGTTCTGTTTATACTACCTCTGTGTCTGTGTCCTGCACTTGGGTCCGCTCTCAATGCCCCCTTGTAACATCCACTTCCGTCATTCAGCACCATTGTTGTCCTGTGTTGTAATTTTACCAGTTAGGCAGCCAGTTGGTATTCCTAATATTGCTCTGCATGCCTTACTACACCTCACAGAGTGATCATAAAGATAAGGTGTAATAGCTCATGAAGCTAATAGACCATGATGAAGTACAATTCTGTGCTACCAATAGCACCACATGAAAGTCCAAGTTTAAGCTTCCAGAGATGTTCGAATCTTCTCCAAATCAGTTTCATCATGATGCCATTCAACTTGATGAAAGAGCATGTTCTTTGGGAAGATGAGATCTCCACAAGAAGACCATCATTCATACCAATGCTTCCATGGACAAATGGATCTCCTACAGGAAGACTGCTGAGACGAGTTGTACATTTACCTCTCCATTTGGTTTGTTCATCACCTGCTACAATCCTTCAGAAATCAGCCGCCCTGACAATAGTAATGCCACAAATGCCAGAAATTACATTTCCGAAACCTTGCTGTCTTTAGTACCTTTTCCCAAGCGTTGTTTGATATGCAGGAGTACTGGTTCATGTGGGAGGTGGCAGAATGTAATCATCAGGAAGGAGGCTTAGCTTTTAATTATTTTCAAATAATCTGTGTTATGTGGGTGATGCGGGCATGGATACATTCATTGTGCATCCCTACCTGTCCCGTAACTGAGTTGCCTATTTGCTCGCCTCAAAGGACAGCTAATGTCAACTCCACACTGGTGGGTGCAGAACCTCATAAAAGCCCAGGCCAAGTATGGATTTCCTTCTCTGAATGATATGTTTTAAATGACAATCAAAATGGTTACCATTACAAACTCTAGCTTTTCATTCCAAAGTACAGTATTAAAATACTTGCATTTACTGTATGTTCTTGGACTTCATCAAAGACAAAGTTAAAAGTATCAAAGTATATATAGTATGTTACCATATACATACCCTGCGAATTGTTTTCTTGTGGACAGTCACAGTAGAACGAAGAAATACAAGAGAATCAATGAGAAACTACACCCAAAGACAGACCCAAAATCAATGTGCAAAAGGAGATTAACTGTGCAAATACATCACAACTCATAATAAATAAGAAAGTGAATAAGTAATACCATGAACATGAGCTGTAGAGTCCTGAGACTGAGTCAGTAGGTAATGGAATCAGTTCAGTTTTGAGGTGAGTGATGTTATCCACGCTGATAAAAGCTAAGCTTTTATCTGCAATTTGAGAAAGATAAGGACAGCTCGGAGGTGTCAGTGTTGCAGATGAACAGGGGAAACTATGGAGCCATGAGGGAGGAGCTGGCCAAAGTTGACTGGATGGATAGCCTAGCAGAAAAGACAGTGGAACAGCAATGGCAGGTATTCTTGGGAATAATGCATAAGGTGCAAAATCAGTTCATCCCCCAGAGAAGGAAGGATTCAAAGGGGGGAAAGGGGCCACAGTGGTTGACAAAGGAAGTCAGAGATTGCATAGCATTAAAAAAAAGGAAGTATGACAGAGCTAAGGTGAGTGGGAGGACAGATGATTGGGAAGTTTTTAAGGAACAACAGAACTTAACTAAAAAGGCAATACGGGGAGAAAAAATGAGGTACGAACGCAAGCTAGCCAGGAATATAAAAGAAGATAGCAAAAGCTTTTTTAGGTATGTGAAGAGAAAGAAGATAGTTAAGAACTATGCTGGGCCCTTGAAGAATGAATTGGGTGAAATTGTTATGGGAAACAGAGAAATGGCAGAAGAATTTAATGAGTACTTTAGGTCTGTTTTCACTAAGGACGACACAAGCAATCTCCCAGATGTATGGATGGGCCAAGGACATAGGGTAACAAAGGAAATGAAACAGATTGACATTCGGAAGGAAACTGTGATGAGAAGACTGATGGGACTGAAGGCTGACAAATCCCCAGGTCCAGATGGTCTGCACCCTAGGGTATTAAAGGAGGTGGCCCTGGAAATTGCGGATGCATTGGTAATCATTTTCCAATGTTCCTTAGATTCAGGATCAGTTCCTGAGGATTGGAGAATGGCTAATGCTATCCCACTTTTTAAGAAAGGAGGGAGGGAGAAAACAGAGAACTATCGACCTGTCAGCCTGACATCGGTGGTGGGACAGATGCTAGAGTCCATTATTAAGGATGAAATAGTGACATATCTAGATAGCAGTGATAGGATTGGGCCGAGCCAGCATGGATTTACCAAGGGTAGATCATGCTTGACTAATCTGTTGGAGTTTTTCAAGGATGTAACCAGGAAGTTAGATGGGGGAGATCCAGTGGATGTAGTGTACCTCGATTTTCAGAAGGCATTTGATAAGGTCCCACATAGAAGATTGGTGGGTAAAATCAAAGCTCAGGGCATTGGGGGGAAGGCATTGACATGGATAGAAAACTGGCTGGCAGATAGAAAGCAAAGGGTAGCGGTGAATGGGTGTTTCTCGGAATGGCAGGTGGTGACTAGTAGGGTGCCACAGGGCTCGGTATTGGGACCACAGCTGTTTACCATTTACGTCAACGATTTGGATGAAGGCATAGAAAATAACATCAGCAAATTTGCTGATGATACTAAGCTGGGTGGCAGTGTGACATGTGATGAGGATGTTAGGAGAATTCAGGGTGACTTGGATAGGCTGGGTGAGTGGGCAGATACTTGGCAGATGGCGTTTAATGTGAATAAGTGTGAGGTTATCCACTTTGGGAGTAAGAACAGGAAGGCAGATTATTATCTGAACGGTATAGAGTTGGGTAAGGGAGAAATACAAAGAGATCTCGGAGTCCTTGTTCATCAGTCACTGAAGGTGAATGAGCAAGTGCAGCAGGCAGTGAAGAAGGCTAATGGAATGTTGGCCTTTATTACAAAGGGAATTGAGTACAAGAGCAAGGAAATCCTCTTGCATTTGTACAGAGCCCTGGTGAGACCACACCTGGAGTATTGTGTACAGTTTTGGTCTCCAGGGTTAAGGAAGGACATCCTGGCTGTAGAGGAAGTGCAGCGTAGATTCACGAGGTTAATTCCTGGGATGTCTGGACTATCTTACGCAGAGAGGTTAGAGAGACTGGGCTTGTACACGCTGGAATTAAGGAGATTGAGAGGGGATCTCATTGAAACATATAAGATTATTAAGGGATTGGACAAGATAGAGGCAGGAAATACGTTCCAGATGCTGGGAGAGTCCAGTACCAGAGGGCATGGTTTGAGAATAAGGGGTAGGTCATTTAGGACAGAGTTAAGGAAAAACTTCTTCTCCCAGAGAGTTGTGGGGGTCTGGAATGCACTGCCTCAGAAGGTAGTGGAGGCCAATTCTCTGGGTGCTTTCAAGAAGGAGCTAGATAGGTATCTTATGGATGGGGGAATCAAGGGAAATTGGGACAAGGCAGGAACCGGGTATTGATAGTAACTGATCAGCCATGATCTCAAAATGGCGGTGCAGGCTCGAAGGGCCGAATGGTCTACTTCTGCACCTATTGTCTATTGTCTGATTTCCTGATGGCTGAAAGATAATAACTGTTCCTGAACCTGGGGTGAGTCCTAAGGCTCCTGGATATCCTTCTTGATAGCAGCAGTGAGAGGAGAGCATAGCCTGGTTGGTGGAGGGTCCTTGACAATGTACAATATGCTCCTTTCTTGTGACAGCGCTCCTTGTAGATCTGCTCAATGGTGGGGATGGCTTTTCCTGTGATGGACTTTTTGTAGGCCTTGCTGATCTTGGGCGATGGTGTTTTCACACCAGGTACTGGTCCAGATACACTGCCACCGATAAGAGCTACCAACACATTGTCGTTTTGGAAGTAAAGCCCATCTTCATAGTGAGGACACTTCCATCATGTTGGGTAGCATAACCGGGATGTGAATGCATATCCCCATACCTACAGTGCAGGCTTCTGAAAGCTATGCTTCTATGGTTGATTCCATAACACTGTTTTCTGTGTTGAGAAGCTCCCTCACTTTATGTTACTGCACTGTTACCTCGAGTGGTTTTTCATGATGGGGAGCTACTGAGCCAGGGAGCTGAGCAAGGAATCATGCCACAAAACAACTAATTTCACAACATACCCCAGTGATTTTACACATGATTATGATTCTGAGATCTGAAATTTTGAGTGGGTAGGGAGTGAGATTCTCTGAGGATGTTGTCTGAACAGGCTGATGGACTGCTCTCCCATGTTTTGGACAAGTCCCCAGACCTTTTTTCTCTCTGAAAGACTTGACAGGAATGGGCAAACAGACATGTGTGTAAATGGTTTGGGACTGTGTACAGGAGACATATTTACAATGTTTACAGATAATTGCACATTCTTCAGCCAACATGATCCCTGTGCCAAAAAAGCTCTACAACTTCAGAACTGAATGACAACTGCCCATTGGCACTAACACCAATCATCATGAAGTACTTTGATCAGTTGGTAATGGCACATATCAGAAACTCCATTCCTGCCACATTGGACTGTTCTGTGACAGATGCCATGGTAATGTGAACAGTGTAGACTAGAGCAATGGGCATTTGTCATGCACCTGGCCCTGACACACAGTAAACAAAGGCACTTATGTCAGAATGTTGTTTCTGGAGTTCATTTCAATGTTCTACATGATTGTCCCACAGACCTAGGTGAACAAACTCCTACTCCTCAGTCTAAATACCCCACTGTGCAACTTCCTAGCCAACAGATCTCAGATGGTCAGAATCTTAACTGCTCCAATCTCCCCAGCATCCTGAGATCCTGAGGAACAGTGCCCTCCAGGGTTGTATTGCTCGACACTGCTCACGCATGACAGCACTGAAAAACACCCTAATAATCACATTGTCAAGTTCGCTGCTGACACCACAATGGTGAGGCTCATCACCAATAATGATGAGGCAGCCTCCAGAAGAGAAGAGGAAGAGCTCAAGGCCTGGTGCTAAGCAAATAACCTCTTCCTAATGTCAACAAGACAAACAAGATGGTTATTGACTTCAGGAGAACTTCGCACCAGTCACACCCCTCTTTACATCGGCAGCACAGCAATGGAAACTGTGAGCAGCTTCAAAACCCCTGGGAGTGCACGTCTCGCACAACCTCTCATGGTCCCAGAACATCTTCTAAACAATCAGGAAAGCTCACCAATGTCTCTACTTTCTGAAGAGGCTGAAGAGAGCTAGACTTTGCCCATCAATATTCACAGAGTTCTACAGATATGCGGTAAAGAGCATTCTAACAAGCTGTATTTCTGCATGGTATGGAAATGGCATTTTGGGGAATAGGAAGGCTCGTCAATACTGCCCAATGCACCACTGGCACTAGCCTACCCACCATACGGTGCTGGAAGAGAGTCAGTAACATTATGAAGGTTCTTACCCACCATGCTCATGGACTGTTTGTCCCTCACCCATCAGATAGGAGGTTATGTTTAATCCACAGCAGGAGATCAGACTCAAAAACAGTGACTTTCCCCAAGCAATAGGGCTGATTAACACCTCCACCCACTAATTCACCCCTCCACACCCCCAACACCACAATTTTATCATTTCCTGTCAGTCACATTGTGTACAGACACTCCTGTGCCTAGTGTCAATTTATGCACGTATGATCAATCAATGTGTATAAAATATTTTGCATATTTATACTTATTGTATTTTTTATTATTATGTTCTTAACCTTACATGTTTTTTTTGTTTCAATCTCCTTTACACTTGAGTTCGGGAAATGACTCTGTCTGTCTGTCATTAAACAATCTTGAATCTTGAATCTGGATGCAAGGTTTTGAAAGTGCAAGATGAGGAACAATTAGACATGGAAGTAGTGCATACCTGAATCAGAAATTCACTAAGTTGCTCCACTATTCTGACTGACTCAGGACCCATTGCTTAGTTCCATTCCCATCCCTCCTACCTCTGCTTATTAGTTCATTCCAGGCTATTCATGTTCCCTGAGTCCATTTTCCAGCATCATCAACACAAAAATAAATAATTTAACTGAAGTGCAATCTTTTCAGAAAGCCCCAAGCATTATGTCTCCTAATTATAAATTAAAGAAAGGAAACTAATGGAACTAAATAAGATTTTTTCTCCCAGTATCTGCTCTGTATTCCAGTCACAGTAACTCCATCTGAAACTTTAAAAACATCAGCAAAAAGAGAAACAAAGCTAACATTTCAGATGAGAGCGACATTTGATAATGAAAGAGGGTGGCATGATAATGTAACAGTTAGCATAACGCTTTAAAGCATGAACGACAAGGGTTCAATTCCTGCCACTGCCTGCAAAGAGTTTGCATGTTCTCCCCAAGGGTTCCCTTTGGGTGTTTCAATTCCCTCGCACATCCAAAAGACATACGGGTTAATTGGTCACATGGGTGTAATTGGAGGGCTTGGGCTCACTGGACTGTAAGGGCCTGTTACTGAGCTGTATCTCCAAAAAGATGGGCAGTTAAGCTGGAATGAAGGCAGTGAGAGGAATAAACAGAACAAAAGCATTTTCTATGATAGTGTGAGATGACATCAAATGGAGTGGTTAGAGATTCAGATTCAGGTTCATTTATTTATCACAGGTACATTGAAACAGAACCTAAAGATATGCTGAGGGAAGCCTGCAAGAATCACCACAGATTCCGGCACTATTATAGCTTACCCATAGTGCTCGGCAGAACGACACAAAACACATCAACCTTTCCTCCCTCCCACCCACCTGCACACAGACTGTCCTCCAACCCCAGGACAAGCCTCCGGGCCTCCGGTCCCCAGTTTAGTTGTGCTTCTTTGTCCATCTGATGTGTGGCTAGTAGCAGCCCCGTGGGACTCTCAGTCAGTCTGCCTTAAAGAGCAGAGACCATTGAACAATTAGTTCAACGTTCAGAGTAAATTATCAAGGTGTGCAGGGCATGAGATTTTTGGATCATTGGGCTCTCTTCCAGAGAGGGTAGGACCTGTACAGAAGACACAGTATGTACCTAAACTGGAGGGGGACTAATCTTCCCATCTCCACAGGGGGTTTAAAATAGAGTTGCAAGGGGATAGAAACCAGAGAGTCAGAACAGACGGTGGAAAGACTGAGGAGGCAGATGTTGTTAAGACTTCAGACAAAGTCAGGAATCAGAAAGTTAACCATGGTGCAACTGAAGTCCTGAGCTACGTATATTTCAATGCATGAAGTATCAGAGGAAAGGCAGATGAGCTCAGGGCATGGATCAACACGTGGAATTATGATGCTGTAGCCATTAATGAGACTTGGTTGCAGGAGGGACAGGTCTGATAGCTCTATAGTCCGTGATTTTAGACAATAGACAATAGGTAGGCCATTCGGTCCTTCGAGCCTGCACCGCCATTTTGAGATCATGGCTGATCATCTACTATCAATACCCGGTTCCTGCCTTGTCCCCATATCCCTTGATTCGCCTATCCATAAGATACCTCTCTAGCTCCTTCTTGAAAGCATCCAGAGAATTGGCCTCCACTACCTTCCGAGGCAGTGCATTCCAGACCCCCACAACTCTCTGGGAGAAGAAGTTTTTCCTTAACTCTGTCCTAAATGACCTACCCCTTATTCTCAAACCATGCCCTCTGGTACTGGACTCTCCCAGCATCTGGAACATATTTCCTGCCTCTATCTTGTCCAATCCCTTAATAATCTTATATGTTTCAATCAGATCCCCTCTCAGTCTCCTTAATTCCAGCGTGTACAAGCCCAGTCTCTCTAACCTCTCTGCGTAAGACAGTCCTGACATCCTAGGAATTAACCTCGTGAATCTACGCTGCACTTCCTCTACAGCCAGGATGTCCTTCCTTAACCCTGGAGACCAAAACTGTACACAATACTCCAGGTGTGGTCTCACCAGGGCTCTGTACAAATGCAAGAGGATTTCCTTGCTCTTGTACTCAATTCCCTTTGTAATAAAGGCCAACATTCCATTAGCCTTCTTCACTGCCTGCTGCACTTGCTCATTCACCTTCAGTGACTGATGAACAAGGACTCCTAGATCTCTTTGTAGTTCTCCCTTACCCAACTCTATACCGTTCAGATAATAATCTGCCTTCCTGTTCTTACTCCCAAAGTGGATAACCTCACACTTAATCACATTAAACGCCATCTCCCAAGTATCTGCCCACTCACCCAGCCTATCCAAGTCACCCTGAATTCTCCTAACATCCTCATCACATGTCACACTGCCACCCAGCTTAGTATCATCAGCAAATTTGCTGATGTTATTTTCTATGCCTTCATCTAAATCGTTGACGTAAGTTGTAAACAGCTGTGGTCCCAATACCGAGCCCTGTGGCACCCCACTAGTCACCACCTGCCATTCCGAGAAACACCCATTCACCGCTACCCTTTGCTTTCTATCTGCCAACCAGTTTTCTATCCATGTCAATGCCTTCCCCCCGATGTCATGAGTTTTGATTTTACCCACCAATCTCCTATGTGGGACCTTATCAAATGCCTTCTGAAAATCGAGGTACACTACATCCACTGGATCTCCCCCGTCTAACTTCCTGGTTACATCCTCGAAAAACTCCAACAGATTAGTCAAGCATGATTTACCCTTGGTAAATCCATGCTGGCTCGGCCCAATCCTATCACTGCTATCTAGATATGCCACTATTTCATCCTTAATAATGGACTCTAGCATCTTCTCCACCACCGATGTCAGGCTGACAGGTCGATAGTTCTCTGTTTTCTCCCTACCTCCTTTCTTAAAAAGTGGGATAGCATTAGCCATTCTCCAATCCTCAGGGACTGATCCTGAATCTAAGGAACATTGGAAAATGATTACCAATGCATCCGCAATTTCCAGGGCCACCTCCTTTAGTCCCCTAGGGTGCAGACCATCTGGACCTGCGGATTTGTTAGCCTTCAGTCCCATCAGTCCACTCATCACCGTTTCCTTCCAAATGTCAATCTGTTTCAATTCCTCTGTTACCCTATGTCCTTGGCCCATCCATACATCTGGGAGATTGCTTGTGTCTTCCTTAGTGAAAACAGATCTAAAGTACTCATTAAATTCTTCTGCCATTTCTCTGTTTCCCATAACAATTTCACCCAATTCATTCTTCAAGGGCCCAGCATTGTTCTTAACTATCTTCTTTCTCTTCACATACCTAAAAAAGCTTTTGCTATCTTCCTTTATATTCCTGGCTAGCTTGCGTTCGTACCTCATTTTTTCTCCTCGTATTGCCTTTTTAGTTAAGTTCTGTTGTTCCTTAAAAACTTCCCAATCATCTGTCCTCCCACTCACCTTAGCTCTGTCATACTTCCTTTTTTTTAATGCTATGCAATCTCTGACTTCCTTTGTCAACCACTGTGGCCCCTTTCCCCCCTTTGAATCCTTCCTTGTCCGGGGGATGAACTGATTTTGCACCTTGTGCATTATTCCCAAGAATACCTGCCATTGCTGTTCCACTGTCTTTTCTGCTAGGATATCCGTCCAGTCAACTTTGGCCAGCTCCTCCCTCATGGCTCCATAGTTTCTCCTGTTCAACTGCAACACTGACACCTCCGAGCTGTCCTTATCCTTCTCAAATTGCAGATTAAAACTTATCATATTATGATACTACCTCCTAATGGCTCCTTTACTGCAAGATCGCTTATCAAATCCTGTTCATTACATAACACTAAATCCAGAATAGTCTTGTCCCTGGTCGGCTCTCGTACAAGCTGTTCCAAGAATGCATCCCGTAGGCACTCTACAAACTCCCTATCCTGGGGTCCAGCACCAACCTGATTCTCCCAGTTCACCTGCATGTTGAAATCCCCCATAACTACTGCGACATTACCTTTGCCACATGCCAATGTTAACTCCCTATTCAACTTGCACCCAATATCTATGCTACTGTTTGGTGGCCTGTAGACAACACCCATTTGGATCCTTTTGCCCTTACTGTTCCTCAGTTCTATCCACACAGACTCTACTTCTCCTGATCCTATGTCCTTGCAAAGGACTGAATCTCATTCCTCACCAACACGGCCACCCCACCCCCTCTGCCCACATTTCTGTCCCTACGATAGCACATATACCCTTGTACATTCATTTCCCAGGTCTGATCTCCCTGCAGCCATGTCTCCGTTATCCCAACAACATCATAGTTACCCATTCGCACCTGAGCTTCAAGCTCATCCGCCTTATTTCTGACACTTCGTGCATTCAGATATAGAATTTTTAGCTCATCTCTCCTCTCTCTGTTTGAATCGTTGCCTATTGTGTTTAACCCAGCTCCCCGAACTCCCATCAGGCTATACGCCCCTAGAATTCTGTTGTCCTTCCTAAATTTACTTATTCTTTCTGCACATTTAACTCCATGTTCCGTCAGACCATCCCTCTGTACATGTGTCCTCCTTATCACTTGTTCCGCCTCACCTTTCTCTACTACACACTTAATATTCCGGAACCGTGTAGTCCCCACCTGTCCTTTATTCTTTCTCTCGCTATCCTCTCTCACATTCTGGATCCCCGCCCCCTGCAAATTTAGTTTAAACCCCCCCCCCAAGAAGCACTAGCAAACTTTTGTTGCTTTAAATGTGGCAGAGAGGGAAGGATTAAAGGAGGAGGGATGGTGTTACTAATCAGGGAAAATGTCACGGCATTGCTCAGTCTGGACAGATCAGAGTGAGGTGTTATGGGTGGAACTGAGAAATACGGTAAGAAAAGTTTGATCATACCAGTGGGGTGAGACTACAGACCACCAAGCAGTCCAGGGGATTGAGAGGAACAAATTTGCAGAGAGATTGCAGACTGTTGCAAGAAACATATAGTTGTTATAGTAGGTGATTTTAACTTGACACATATTGACCGGGACTCCCATACTGTAAAAGGACTAGATGGGATCGAGTTTGTCAAATGGGTTCAGGAAGATATCTTAATAAATACATAGAAGTCCCAACCACAGAACATGCGATACTTGATCTGCTATTATGAAATGAGAACAGCAGGTGACAGAAGTTTGTGCAGGAGAACACTTTGCATCTAGTGATCACAATGCCATTAGTTTCAAAGTAAATATGCAAACAAATAAGCCTCGGCTGTGGGTTGAGATTTTCAATTGGATGAAGCCCACTTTTGGTGGTATCAGAAAGTTGCTGGTACGTGTGGACTGAGACAGACACAGAATGCTAGAGGAATTCAGCAGGCTAAAAACCTTTGGCAGAACTGGAGAAAAATGCTGAGGATTACATTTAAAATGTAGGGGGAGGAGAGAGAAAAACAGCAAGTGACAGGTGAAACCTGAAGGAAGAGGGATGAAGTAAAGATCTGGGAAATTGATTGGTGAAAAAGACAGAAGGCCATGGAAGAAAGTAAAAGGGGAGAAGGAGCACTGGAGGGAGGTGATGGGGAGGCAAGGAGATAAGCTGAGGGAAGAAAAAGGGGATGGGAAATGGTGAAGAGAGGGCATCAGCGGAACTTTGAGAAATCGATGTTCATGCCATCAGGTTGGGGGCTAACCAAATGGAATATAAGATATTGTTTCTCCAACGTGAGTGAGGCTTCATCACGACAGTGGAGGAGGCCATGGATGGACATATCAGAATGGGAGATCCTGCTTTTTTGGTAAATGATTGGCGAAGCTGTCTCCGGAAGTTGGAGGCAAAGTGGATGAAATCGATGAGCTCAGCGTGGGTACAGGAACTTCCACCCTGCCCTCAAATCCACCTGGTCCACTTCCGACACCTCGCTTCCCTTTCTCAATTTCACTATCTCTATCTCTGGAGAGAGCTTATCCACCGATGTCTATTACAAACCCATGGACTCTCACAGCTACCTGGACTGCACATCGTCCAACCCTACTACTTGTAAAAACATCATCCCCTTTTCACAATTCCTCCGTCTCCGCTGCATTTGTTCTCAGGATGAGGCCTTTGAATCTAGAACAAATGAGATGTCCTCCTCTTTCAAAGAGATGGGCTTCCCTTCCTCCACCATCAATGCTGTCCTCAACCTCATTTCTCACACATCTGTTCATACCCCATTCTCCTGCCACCCTACCAGGGATAGGGTTTCCCTTGTCCTAACCTAGCACCCCACCAGCCTCCGCGTCCAACACATAGTTCTCCGAAACTTTTGCCACCTCCAACAGGATCCCACACTAAGCCCATCTTTCCCTCTGTCCTCACCCCCCCCCCCCACACTTTCTGCTTTCTGCTGGGATTGCTCCCTACATGGCTCCCTTGTCCATTCGTCGCTCCCCACTGATCTCCCTTCTGGCACTTATCCTTGCAAGTGAAGCAAGTGCTACAGCTGCCCCTACACCTCCTCCCTCACTACGTCTCAGGGCCCTCAGCTGTCCTTCCACGTGCAGCTACACTTCACCTGTGAGTCTGCTGAGGTCATTTGCTGTGTTTGGTGCTCCCGGTGTGGCCTCCTGTATATCAGTGAGACCCCACATAGATTGGGAGATTGCTTTGCTGAGCATCTACGCTCCATCCACCAGAAAAAAGTGGGATTTCCCAATGGCCACACATTTTAATTCCACTTCCCATTCCCATTCCGATATGTCCATCCGTGGCTCCTCTACTGTTGCAATGAGGCCACACTTAGGTTGGAGGAACAACACCTTATATTCCGTTTGGTTAGCCTTCAACCTGATGGCATGAACATCAAATTCTCAGACTTCCAGTAATGCCTTCCACACCACTCCCTTCACCATTTCCCATCCCCTTTTCCCTCTTTCACCTGATCTCCTTGCTGGCCCATCATCTCCCCCTGGTGCTCCACCACCCCCCTTCTCTTTCTTCCATGGCCTTCTGTCTCTTTCACCTATCAACTTCCCAATTCTTTACTTCATCCCTCCCCCTCCAAGTTTCACCTATCACCTGGTGTTTCTCTCTTCCTTCCACCCACCTTTTAAATCTACTCCTCAGTTTTTTTCTTTCCCCCAGTCCTGCCGACGGGTTTCAGCTGGAAATGTTGACTGTACTTTTTTCCATAGATGCTGCCTGACCTGCTGAGTTCCTCCAGTGTTTTGTGTGTGTTGCTCTGATTTCCAGTATCTGCAGATTTTCTCTTGTTTATGGATTGGGACAGGCTGTTTCCTGGTAGAAGTGTGCTTGGTAAGTGAGGGGCCTTCGAAAGTGAAATTCTGAGAGAACAAAGCTTGTATGTGTCTGTTAGAATAAAAGGCAAAGATAACATGTTTATGGAACCTTGCATGAAGCTGCAGTAGCAGACAAGGTGAGGGAGAATCCCAAGGGATTCTATGGATATGTTAAGAACAAGAGGATTGCAAGGGACAAATTTGATCCTCTGGAAGATAAAAATGGTAATCTGAGTGTAGAGTCAAAAGAGATGGGGGAGATCTTAAATAAACTGTTTGTATCTGTGTTTACTCAGGAGACAGAGTCAATAGAAGTGGGGGAAAGTAGCATCAACATCATGGACCCTATACCAATTACAGAGGAGGAAGTGTTTGCTGCTCTGAGGCAAATTAAAGTGAATAAATCCCCAGGGCCTGACAAGGTGTTCCCACAGAACAGAAGGAGGCAAGTGCAGAAATTGTTGGGGACCCGAGCATAGATATTTAAATCATCCTTAGCGACAGATGAGGTACTGAAGGATTGGAGGACAGCCAATGTTGTTCCAGTGTATAAGAAAGGCTCTAAAAATGAAACAGGAAGTTATAGGTCATTGAGCCTGACATCAGTTGTGGGAAAGTTATTGGAAGGTATTCTAAGGGGCCAGATATATGAGTATTTGGATAGACATGGACTGATTAGGGATAGTCAGCATGGTAGGTCATGTCTAAGCAATCTTATAGAGTTTTTTGAGGAAGTTACCAGAGAAGCCAAAGAGATCATTGTAGATCATTGTCTCTCTGACTGGAGGCCTGTGACTAGTCGAATGCTGCAGGAATCAGTGCAAAGTCCATTGTTGTTTGTTATTTATATCAACGATCATGATGATAATGTGGTTAACTGGATCAGCAAATTAGCGGATGACACCAAGATTGGGGTTATAATGGACAGCAAGGAAGGCTATTGTGGCTTGCAGTGGGATCTAGGCTGTAAAATGACAGAGGGAATTTAATGCGGACAAGTGCAAAGTGCTGCACTTCGGTAGGACCAACCAGGGCAGGGCACTGAGGAGCGTGGTAGAACAAAGGGATTTGGGAATATTGGTCCATAATTCATTGAAAGTAGCATCGCACGTAGATAAGGTTGTAAAGAAAGCTTTTGGCATGTTTGCCTTCATGAATCAAAGTTTTTACGACAGGAGATGAGATGTTATCTTCAAGTTGTATAAGATATTAGTGAGGCCTAATTTGGTATTGTGTGCAGCTTTGATTATCTACCTATAGGCAAGATGAAAGAGTAGAGAGAAAATTTACAAGTATTTTGCTGGGTCTGGAGGACCTGAGATATAAGGAATGATTGAATAGGTTAGGACTTTATTCCTTGGAATGTAAAAGATTGAGAGAAGATTTGATAGAGGTATACAAAATTATGAATAGTATAGATAGGGTAAATGCAAGCAGGCTTTTTTCCACTGAGGCTGTGTTGGACTACAACTAGAAGTCATGGGTCAAGGATGAAAGGTGAAAAGTTGAATGGGTACATGAGGGAAACTTCTTCACTCAGAGGGTTGTGAGAGTGTGGAAAAAACTGCCAGCACAAGTGGTAGAAGCAAGTTCAAATTCATTGTTTAAGAAAGATTTGGATAAGTACATGCATTGTAGGAGTATGGTCCTAGTTCAGGTCGATGAAAGTAGGTTACTTAAATAGTTCTGCAGAGACTAGATGGGCCAAAGGGCCTGTTTCTGTGCTGTACTTTTCAATGACTATGACTGTATATCACCATATACTAACTTAAGATTCACTTGCTTCTAGGCATTTACTGTAGTACAGCGAAATACAATTGTAGGCTTTTCCATTCTTGTAGGTGTTTCCATACCAGGCTATAATGCAATCAGTCAGAATATTCTGCACTGTGCATCTACAGAAGTCTGTCAAAGTTTTAGATGACAGGCTGAATCTGTGCAGACCTCTAAGATAGTGGAGGCACTGTTGTGATGGCACTTATGTGCTGATCCCATAACTGACCTGCTGATGAATGCTGAACTGTAGTCAATGAAGAGCATCTTGGCATCCAGATGTTCCAAAGTTGTGTGAAGAGCCAATGAAATGGCATCTGCTGTTGACCTGTTGTGCTGGTAGGCAAATTGGAGTGGATGTGACTACCTCCTCTGGCAGGAGTTGATATGTTTCAACACTGTGGCACCAGGACAGGTCCTTTGGCCAACAATATCTGTGTCAAACTCAATGCTGAATTAAACTAAATCTCTTCTGCCTGCACATGATCCATATCCTTCATTTCCAGAATATTTATGTGTCTGTTCAACAGCCACTGAAACGTCAGTATGCTATCTGTTACTCCTAGTATCCATCATAGGTACCTTCTACCCTCCTTTAAACATTCTCCCTCCCTAAATGGATACAACATTTCTGGGGTAGTACAAAGAAGATACAAAGCAAAAACATACAGTCTCATACTCAGATTAGAGGTAACAAAAATTCCAGCAATAAGAATTAATGTATGAAACATCCAGATTTAAATGACGTGATACCTGCTACTCAAAACTAAGAAGTTTCTAGAAAAATACTGAAGCAACTCTGCCATAATTGCTGGAAAATTCACTAAGCAATTACATATGTATAGGTGAATATATAAAAATACAAGCCAGCATAAGAAAATCAAATTACAAGGAAAATACAATTCTATACCCTAATCCAACAACAACAAATATCAGGCTCCAGGGAGGAGGTCAACATCTGTGATTCTACAACTTACAGATCCATTTTCAAAGATTCTCTACAATTCATGTTCTCAGTATTTTATTTATTTGCACAATTTGTCTTCTTTCGCACATTGGTTGTTGATTAGTTTTGTTTATGTATAAAGTTTCATATATTCTATTGTACTTCCTTATTTTATTATAAATGTCACCAAGAAAATGTATCTCAATGTAGTACATTGTACATGGTAACAGATATGTACTTTGAGAATAAATTTCACTTTGTACTTTGAAGTTCCTAATGTTGAGATTTTCACCTCTGTTACGCACGAATAGACATCTGGAATTTGATTGCCAACTGACACAGAGTGAAAAAAGGCAACACAGTGCTGCAGATAGCACAGCTGCTACGTCTCAGCTCCAGGAACCTGGATCAATCCTGACCTTCGGTGCCACTTGTGTCGAACCTGTCGGTTCTTTCCATGACTCCATATGTACACTTTCTCCCAGCATTTTGCTTTGCCCAAGGATGTTCAGGTTGGGAGATTATTTGAACTCTGTAAGATCGTTCATGGTGTGTGAGTGTTAGATCTAACAGCAACGTGTCCAGAACAGGTTCTAAGGAAACAGATAGATAGATAGATAGATAGATAGATAGATAGATAGATAGATAGATAGATAGATAGATAGATAGATAGATAGATAGATAGATAGATAGATACTTTATTCATCCCCATGGGGAAATTCAACTTTTTTTCCAATGTCCCATACACTTGTTGTAGCAAAACTAATTACATACAATACTTAACTCAGTAAAAAAAATATGATATGCATCTAAATCACCATCTCAAAAAGCATTAATAATAGCTTTTAAAAAGTTCTTAAGTCCTGGCGGTAGAATTGTAAAGCCTAATGGCATTGGGGAGTATTGACCTCTTCATCCTGTCTGAGGAGCATTGCATCGATAGTAACCTGTCGCTGAAACTGCTTCTCTGTCTCTGGATGGTGCTATGTAGAGGATGTTCAGAGTTTTCCATAATTGACCGTAGCCTACTCAGCGCCCTTCGCTCAGCTACCGATGTTAAACTCTCCAGTACTTTGCCCATGACAGAGCCCGCCTTCCTTACCAGCTTATTAAGACGTGAGGCGTCCCTCTTCTTAATGCTTCCACAAGTGACTCCGCAGATGCTGGAAATGTGAGCAACACACACAAGGTGCTGGAGGAACTTAGCAAGTCAGGCAGCATCAACAGAGAGGAATCAATAGTGAATGTTTTGGGCCAGAACCCTTCATTGGGATGAAATATTGCGATGAATGGAAAAACTTACAAAAAGTAGTGGGTCAGTCCAGTCACAGAAAACCCCCCTCCCACCATTGAGCATGTCTACAAGGAGTACTGCCACACAAAAGCAACATCTATCATCAAGGGCCCTCACCATCGAGGTGATGCTCTGTTCTCGCTGCTGCCATGGTGCAAGAGGCGCAGGAGTCTTAGGCCCCATGCCACCAGGTTCAGGGACAGCTACTGCCCTTCCACCAAGCGTCTCCTGAACCAGAGTGGATAACTTCACTCAACTCTGAAATATTCAAGTACTCTACAACTTATGTTCTCACTATTATTTATTTACTTTTTTTTCTTTTGCACATCACTTGGTTGTCAGTCTTCTTGTGTTTTTTATTATTTCTATTGTATTTTTGTTCCACTTGAATGCCTGCAAGAAAGTGAGTCTCAGGGTAGTAGATGATGACATTATATACTTTGATACTAAACTTACTTCCAACTTTATTTATTCTGTCTATAGATGCTGCCTCACTTGCTGAATTCCTCCAATGTAAATTACACTGAAAAACCATGGGGAAATGGCAATATTCCATCAGCTAGCATGGATTCCAGGGGCCGAATGGCCGAAGACACAAAGAAATATGGAAAAGAAATAAACTTTGAAATCCAAGTTCTGGACTAGTACAGTGTCTGTTTCTATCTACGTGTAAATTTATTAAAATTTAGGACATGCCTGTATTTTTTTTCCACTCCTGGTCATCTAACAGATAAACCAGAGACCGTAGACAACACCATCCCACCGCTTTTCCTTAGTGATGAACAGTTCTATAAACTCCGAAGATGTTGAGAAACTATTGAAAATGTGACTTTGGAAGCTTACAGAAAACTCCGCCTTTCTTTCTTTGTCACTAGTACTCTATGATGCGTGCGGAGATTTTTTTTGTCTCCGGCTCCAAAGTTCACACCCCCGCTCAGCAAGGGCTCGGGGGGGGGGGGGTTAAGGGGCAGCGCAAGATGCTGAAAGATTAGACAACTCTTCCTTTGCCCTAAGCGAAACATATTCCTCTGCACTATCCCTCGAAAACGTTACCCTGTCGAACGTTCGTGTTATTTTAACGAGTTCGTGGTAATAAAGTGGTCCACGCTTTCTGCGTGCTTGGCACTGGGATGTTGCGATTACAGTCGGCATTGCAAAATGACAATAAAATGTCATCAGTAAGTTATGCAGAAGATGACTTGGTAGATAGTGGTGACGTCTGCGGCGGAGTATAAATAGAGGAAACGGACCCCAGTGTTGCCACAAATTACAGCTGAACATCATGCAGCCGCTCTCTTCCTTCGGCTGTTTCCTGTGCCTTCTGGCCTTCGTGTCTGCATGTTACATCAAGAACTGTCCCAGAGGAGGCAAGAGATCTAGCCTCAGCACAGATATCAGGCAGGTAAGGTACCACCTCCTCTCAGCCTTTTGTCTCCCACCGTTCTGCTTCTGTATTTTAGTTTAACAAGTCACCCAGTGGCGCTTTCGAATCTGAACTTTGTCCAAGTTGTACCCAGGTGTGTGAAAGCGCCTGACAAGTGCTGAGCTCTGGAACAGTTTGTTGCCAGGAGGGATATGACACCTAACATGTATTTCCATTTTTCTGAGGAGAAGCCTATTTAATGTCTGCTTTGCAAAGGTAAAGTTTTTAATTTTTCACTCATACAGATTGGAAAAAAAAATAATGTGGAGGGTCAGGGGCTGGAGATGGATCACCCCAGTGGGAGGAATCATAACAATAGGGACTCGTGCTGATCAGCTTTACCCTGAGGATTTTAATGAGAATTTTGGGGTGAGGGAACTGAACCTGGACTATCACACTGGTCCACTCCTCCACCTTCACCAACCACTCTCCTTATTGTGTGGCACTTTCTGCATGCAACATGATGATATACAGAATGTTTCCTTTCACCTCTCGCCATCATGCAGGGATCCAAACAGTCCTTTAAGGAGAAGCAGCCGTTCACTTGCTCTTCTTCAGAATCAAGTTTAACATCACTGGCATATGTTGTGAAATTTGTTGTCTTTGCAGCAGTAAATCAATGCAATACATAATAATAGAAAAATGTGAATTAAAGTAAGTGTATATATATTAAATATTTAAATAAATAGTACAAAATAGGAAAAAAAGTGGGGAGGTAGTATCGAAAGGTTCAATGTCCATTTAGAAATCAGGTGACAGAGAGGAAGAAGCTGCTCCTGAATTGTTGAGTGTGTGCCTTCAGGCTTCCTGATGGTAACAATGAGAAAGATGCATGTCTTGGGTGTTGGGGTTCCTTAATGATGGATGCTGCCTCTTTGGGGCATCGCTCCTTGAAGGTGCCCAGGATACTACGGAGGCCAGTGCCCATGATGGAGCTGACTAAGTTTACAACTCTCTTCAGCTTATTTTGATCCTGTGCAGTAGCCCCCCCCCCCCCACCTCCCCAATACCAGATGGTGATGAAGAAGTACAGCACACCTGTAGAAATTTGTGAATCTGGCTTACAGGATAAGGTAGATACCGATGGCTTTTTCCCCAGAGTCAGAGAGTCCAAAACCAGAGGGTATAGATTCAAAGTCAGAGAAGCGAGACTGAAAAGAGTTCTAAGACATAACTGCTTTGCACAGAAGATCGTAAGTACTTGAGATGAGCTGCCAGATTAGGTGGTTGAGGCGGGTACAATTGCAAAACCTAAGAAGCATTTAGATAGGTACATGAAGGGGAAGGGGTTGGAGGGTAATGGGCTGAATACGGGCAACTGGGACGAGCAGGGAGGATGCTGCGGTTGGCATTGTCCAGTTGGACCGAAGGGCCTTTTTCTGTACTGTGTCATTCCATGACTCCACAGAAGAGGTATGGAGCTGTCAGGAAAAGGAAGGAAGTTTTTGTTTGATTTTCCATTACATCCAAGCAGCTCTAAGAGAAGATCAGGTTGAAATGAGGCACTGATGATGCAGATGTAAGTCATGTTGATTATTTCCATCAATGTACAAAGATTGCGCTGGCACTTTTCGAAAGGGTGCTAAGAGATTCGCAGGATGTTACTTAGAATGGAAGGTTTTAGATTATAGGAAGTTTGAATACGCTGAACTGTGTCTTGCTGGATTGCAGAGAGCTGAAAGCTCAAAGGTATATAAAATTTGTGAGTGGAATAGATACCGTCCTGTGTAAAAATCCTGGGCACATATATGTAGACAGGGAGGCTAAGAATCTTGCACAGTACGGTAGTAATTTTATGCATTGAACTATACTGCTGCTGCTACAAAAAAAGCAAATTTCATGACATATGTGAGTGATGATAAACCTGATTCTGTTATGGGTCTCTATTGTGGACTGGGAGTGGGAAGGAAAATCATGGTTAGAGAAAGGGGAAAGGAGAGAGGGAGAAGCACCAGAGAGACATTCTGTAATGATTAAAAAACCAATTGTTTTGGAATCAAATGACCTTGCCTGGTGTCCCAGGGCTAGGTATGTCTGCACCCATACCTGTCCCTGACACTCCTTCTCTGCCACCTGTCTCACACCCCTCCCGCAATGCTCCACCTTCACCATTCCCAACATACTTTCCTCCTGCCAGATTTACAAACTCGCTCCTCTTTTCACGTTGAGAAATACAGTGCTGTGCAACAATCTTAGGCACACTATTGATATATGTGTGCCTAAGACCTTTGCACAATATTGTAGGGTGGATAAGACCATAAGCCGCAGGTCCAGAATTAGGCCACTGGCCCCATCGAGTCTACTTGCCCATTCCATCATGTCTGATTTTTCTAAAGGGACGTCCTTCTGTTCTGGGGCTGTGCCCTTGGGACCTTGACCTGCCCGCTATAAGGAACATCCTCTCCATGTCCATATAGGAAAGATATGGGGACTATGGGTCAAATGCTGAGAAATGGAATCAGCATTGCTGGACATCTCAATCGGCATGGATGAGTCAAGCCAAAGTCCCTGTTTCTGTGCTGTATAACTCTGACTCCATATACAAAACATTGAATCTATCCATAATTGGTTTCCTCCGGTGCTCTGGGTTCCTCCCGCATTTCAAAGAGGTAGCAGTTGGTAGGTTAATTGGTCATTGATTAGGCAAGGGTTGCTAGGCAATGTGGCTCGGGGGAGGGGCCTGAAAGGACTATTCCATGCTGTATCTCAACAAATAAAACATCAAGTATTCTTCCATTCACTTCATGTGAAGAAATATATTGTCATTGATGTTTCAGAAGCATGGAAGTAATATCATTTCTTTATGATTAGCTGGAGTCACATTCAAATGAAATGTCAATAGGTGAACAAGCTATAGAATCTGTCAATAGAATCCCAAATTGTCAACTGGCCAAAAGAGAACTATATATATAGTATTGTTTCAATAAATTGTGCGATGGTTTACAAATTATGAATTGTAAAACCCAGAAGTGCCTATAAACTTGCTGTGCAATGTAAATTGTGATGCCCGTACAGATCTTTGGAATCGCTGCAGGAAGCACGTTCAACTTCAGGGTCATAGTGCTACACTTGAAGCTCTTCCTACTAATCAAATCCACCAATGGCTGAAAGGAAACAATACACAAAATGCTGGAGGAACTCAGCAGCTCAGACCGCATCTATGTAGAAGAATAAACATTCAACATTTCAGGCTGAGATCCTTCAACAGGACTGCAGAGGAAGGGGGAAGAAGCCAAAATAAGAAGTTTGGGTGAGGGAGAAAAGTACAAGCTGACAGGTGATAGGTGAAGCGTTGAGGGGGATGGTGGGTTGGTGGGGCAGGGGGACGATGAAGTGAGAAACTGGGAGATGATAAGTGGAAAATATAAAGGGCTGAAGAAGAAATCTGATAGGAGTGGAGAATTGATGATGGGAGAAAGGGAAGGAGGAGGAGCGTCAGAGGGAGGTGATAGACAAGTGAGGAAAAGAGGGGTAAAAGGGGAGCCAGAATGGGGAATACAAAAAGAGAGAAGGGAAAAGTGGGAGAAATTAACAGGCGAGAAAAATCAATACTCATGCCATCAGGTTGAAGGCTACCCAGGCTATTGGAGGAAGTCATCATCTATGGTGGGATTCTCCAGCATTCCTGTGTTACCCCAGCATCTGCCATCTCTGTGCCTCCAACGACTGAAATGGGACAGTTCAACAAACACTGGTAATGTTATTTAGATTCAGAAATCATTTTTAAGAATGGATGTTTCGATATAAGAAATGGAGTTCATAACTAAGCATTTTAAAATTAAACAAAGGGATTTCTCAGAAAGATTAGTGGGCAAAGATTAGGGCACATGGTATTGGGGGCAGAGTACTGACACGGATTGAAAATTGGCTGGCTGACAGGAAACAAAGAGTAGCGATTAACGGGTCCCTTTTGGAATGGCAGGCTGTGACCTGTGGGGTACCGCAAAGTTCGGTGCTAGGACTGCAGCTGTTTACAATATACATTAATGATTTATATGAAGAGATTAAAAGTAACATTAGCAAATTTGCTGATGACACAAAGCTGGGTGGCAGTGTGAAATGTCAGGAGGATGTTATGAGAATGCAGGGTGACTTGGACAGGCTAGGTGAGTGGGCAAATGTCTGGCAGATGCAGTTTAATGTGGATAAGTGTGAGGTTATCCACTTTGGTGGAAAGAACAGGAAGGCAGATTACTATCTAAATGGAGTCAAGTCAAGGGGAAGTACAACGAGATCTAGGTGTTCTTGTACATCAGTCAATGAAAGCAAGCATGCAGGTACAGCAGGCAGTGAAGAAAGCTAATGGCATGCTGGTCTTTATAACAAGAGGAATTGAGTATAGGAGTAAAGAGGTCCTTCTGCAGCTGTACAGGGCCCTGGTGAGACCCCACCTGGAGTATTGTGTGTAGTTTTGGTCTCCAAATTTGAGGAAGGACATTCTTGCTATTGAGGGAGTGCAGCGTAGGTTCACAAAGTTAATTCCCGGAATGGCGGGACTGTCATATGTTGAAAGATTGGAGTGACTGGGCTTGTAGACATTGGAATTTAGAAGGATGAGAGGGGATCTGATTGAAACATATTTTTAAGGGATTATTAAGGGATTGGACATGCTGGAGGCAGGAAGCATGTTCCTGTTGATGCGTGAGTCCAGAACTAGAGGCCACAGCTTAATAAGGGGTAGACCATTTAGAACAGAGATGCAGAAAAACTTTTTCACCCAGAGAGTGGTGGATATGTGGAATGCTCTGCCCCAGAAGGCAGTGGAGGCCAAGTCTCTGGATGCTTTCAAGAGAGAGTTAGATAGAGATCTTATAGATAGCGGGGTCAAGGGATATGGGGAGAGGGCAGGAACGGGGTACTGATTGTGTATGATCAGCCATGATCACAGTGAATGGCGGTGCTGGCTAGAAGGGCCGAATGGCCTACTCCTGCACCTACTGTCTATTGTCTATTAACTGTTCGATATTTACTGTGCAAGCATCTCAGTTTATCTCACAACAAAAGAAATAGGAGAAGGTCATTAGGACTCCTCTGCCTCTTTTACCATTAATCATATCCTGGCTGAGCCTCAAGTTTTCTTAATCAGAGTTTTCACTACTTATTAATATTACTGAAGGAAGAGGAAGATATTGTTATCGAAAAACAGGAGCTTGGAAAGTGGTAGAGGAGTGCAGATTGAAATGGAGCTTGTAGAAGAAAATGGACTCTGCCTTTTGAAGCTTAATTCATGAACTTTAAATTAGCTTGCCCTACATTAGAAGGTAGAACATAGAACAAAGAAATCGACAGCACATTACAGGCCCTTCGGCCCACAATGTTGTGCCAACCGTGTAATCTACTCTAGAAACTGCTTATAATTACCCTACTGCATAGAACCTCTATTTTTCAAAGCTCCATGTACCTATGTAAGAGTCTCTTAAAAGACCCTAATGTATCCACCTCTATCACCATCGCCGACAGTGCATTCCACGCACCCACAACTCTCTGTGTAAAACAAAAAAAAACCTAACCCTGACATCCCCTCTGTACCTTCTTACAAGTACATTAAAACTGTGCTCCCTTATGTTAGCCATTTCCACCCTGGAAAAAAGCCTCTGACTATCCACATGATCAATGCCCCCATCATCTTGTACACCGCTATCAGGTCACCATTCATCCTCTGTCGCTCCAAGGAGAAAAGGCCAAGTTCACTCACCCTATTCTCATAAGGCACGCTCTCCAATCCAGGCATCCTCCTTGTAAATCTCCTCTACACTCTTTCTACGGTATCCACATCATTCCTGTAGTGAGGTGACCAGAACTGAACACAGTACTCCAAGTGGGGTTTAACTAAGGTCTTCTATAGCTGTAACATTACCTCATGGCTCTTGAGCTCAATCCCATGGTTGATGAAAGCCAACACACCATACATCTTCTTAACAACACTGTCAACCTGCACAGCAGCTTTGAGTGTCCTATGGACATGGACCCAAGATCTCTCTGATCCTCCACACTGCCAAGAGTCTTACCAGTAATATTATATTCTGTCTTCAGAATTGACCTACTAAAATGAACCACTTTAGACCTTTCTGAGTTGAACTGCATCTGCCACTTCTCAGCCCAGTTTTGCATCCTATTGATATCCCGCTGAAACCTTTGATAACTCTCCACACTATCCACAACACCCCCAACCTTTGTGTCATCAGCAAATTTACTAACCCACCCCTCTACTTCTTCATCCAGGTCATTTATAAAAATCATAAAGAGGAAGGGGTCCCAGAACAGATCCTTGCAGAACACCACTGGTGACCAACTTCATGCAGAATATGAACCATCTACAACTACCTTTTGCTTTCTGTGGACAAGCCAATTCTGGATCCACAAAGCAAGGTCTCCTTGAATCCCATGCCTCCTTTCTTTTTGAAAGAGCCTTGCATGGGGAACCTTATCAAATGCCTTATTGAAATCCATATTCACTACATTCACTGCTCTACCTTTATCAATGTGTTTGGTTACATCCTCAAAGTATTCAATCAGGTTCGTAAGGCATGATCTGCCCTTGACAAAGCCTTGCTGACTATCCCTGCCTTTCAGGATCTTTTCCAACAACTTGCCCACCACTGAAGAAAGACTCGCAGTTCTGTAATTTCCAGGGTTATCGCTACTCCCCTTCTTGAACAAGGGAACATTTGCAACCCTTCAATCCTCTGGTACTTCCCCTGTCCCTGTTGATGATGCAAAGATCATTGCCAGAGGCTGAGAAATCTCCTCTCTCATTTCCCACAATAGCTGAACCCAGCAACTTATCTAACTTAATTCTTTTCAAAAGCTCCAGCACATCCTCTCTCTTAATGCCCATATGTTCAAGCATTTCAGTCCGCTGTAAGTCATCCCCACAATTACCAAGGTCTAGATTTTCCACATCCTTTGTACACCATAGTTCTTTTATCCTGCCATCCTTTCCCTGCCTCAATGGAAAATACCTATGCAGAACACCATGCAAATGTTCCCGGAACATTTGCCACATTTGCAATGCAATGCCACAGTGCTGGGAGCGGTCAGTGGAGTGAGAGGCAGCAGAGTGAAAGGACTTTGGCTCAATGGGCTTCGGCAGTAACGAGACGAGGTGAGGCAGTTGTTGATTGCAAAAGGAGGTAGTATGTGTGTGAAGCCAGTTTTCTGTGGTCGGTGTCAGATGTGGGAGGTCCTAAAGTCTCCCGGCATCCCAGACGGCCACATCTGTACCTGGTGCATCGAGATGCAACTCCTAAGGGACCATGTTAGGGGACTGGAGATGCAGCTTGATGACCTGCATCTGGTCAGGGAGAGTGAGGAGGTGATAGTGAGGAGTTACAGACAGGTGGTCACTCCAGGGCCACGGGGGACAGAGAAATGGGTCACAGTCAGGAGAGGGAAGGGGAAAAGTCAGGTACTAGAGAGTCCCCTGTGGCTGTACCCTTTGGTAATAAGTACTCCTGCTTGAGTACTGTTGGGGGAGACGGCCTACCTGGCGGAAGCGACAGTGGCCGTGCCTCTGGCACAGAGTCTGGCCCTGTGGCTCAGAAGGGTAGGGAAAGGAAGAGGAAGCCAGTAGTGATAGGGGATTCTATAGTCAGGGGTTCAGACAGACGATTCTGTGGACGCAGGAAAGAAACTCAGATGGTAGTTTGCCTCCCAGGTGCCAGGATGTTTCTGATCGCGTCCAAGATATCCTGCAGTGGGAGGGAGAACAGCCAGAGGTCGTGGTACATATTGGTACCAATGACATAGGTAGAAAAAGGGAAGAGGTCCTAAAAGAAGACTACAGGGAGTTAGGAAGGAAGTTGAAAAGCAGGACCTCAAAGGTAGTAATCTCAGGATTACTGCCTGTGCCACGCGACAGTGAGAATAGGAATAGAATGAGGTGGAGGATAAATGTGTGGCTAAGGGATTGGAGCAGGGGGCAGGGATTCAGATTTCTGGATCATTGGGACCTCTTTTGGGGTGGGTGTAACCTGTACAAAAAGGACGGTCCAGGGGGACCAATATCCTGGTGGGCAGGTTTGATAGAGCTGTTGGAGAGGGTTTAAACTAGTTTGGCAGGGGGGTGGGAATCAGAATGTGAGTGCAGGGTTTAAGGTAGAAGGACAAGGGCATGATGCTAAGTGTTCTGAGTTGATGAGGAAGGACAGGCAGGGGACAGAACATAATTGTAGCCAGTTAAAGGGGTTGAAATGTGTCTATTTCAATGCTAGGAGTATTAGGAACAAGGAGGATGAACTTAGAGCATGGATTAGTACATGGAACTACGATGTTGTGGCCCTTACTGAAAATTGTTTGGAGGAAGGGCAGGATTGGATGATGCAGGTCCTGGGGTTCAGGTGTTTTAAAAGGAATAGGATGGGAGGTAGAAAAGTGGGGGGGAGTGGCATTGCTGGTCAGGGATAGTATCACGGCTATAGAAAGGGAGGACGCTACAGAAGGAGTGTCCACAGAGTCAGTCTGGGTGGAAGTCAGAAGTAGGAAGGGATCAATCACTGTGCTGGGAGTAGTCTATAGGCCCCCAAATAGCCCTCGGGACACCTAGGAGCAGATAAGCAGGCAGATTTTAGAATGGTGCAGGAAATGCAGGGTAGTAGTTATGCATGATTTCAACTTCCCTCATATTGACTGGCACCTCCTGAGTGCAAGGGGGATAGATGGGGCTGAATTTGTCAGGTGCGTTCAAGAAGGATTCCTGACACAGTATGTGGACTGGCTGATGAGAGGAAAGGCTATACTGGATCTGGTTCTGGGTAATGAACCTGGTCAGGTGACAGACCTCTTGGTGGGGGAGCATTTTGGTGAGAGTGACCACAACTCCCTTAGCTTCAGCATAGCTATGGAAAGGGATAAAATCAGACGAAATGGTAAAGTGCTTAACTGGGGAAGGGCTAACTTTGAAGGGATGAGGCAGGAACTAGTGAGAGTAAATTGGAAACAGATGTTCAAAGGGGAAAACACAGAAGTAATGTGCGAGAAGTTTAGGGACCACTTGAGCTGGGTTCAGGATAGGTTTGTCCCACTGAGGCAAGGTAAAAGTGGTAGGAAAAGGGAACTGTGGCTGATGAAACATGTGAGGCAACTTGTCAAGAGGAAAAAGGAAGCATATGTTAGATATAAGAAGCAGCAAGTAGGAGGGGCTTATGAAAAATATAGGGTAGCCAGAAAGGAGCTAAAGAAAGGACTTAGGAGAGCTTGAAGGGGGCATGAGAAGGCCTTGGCATGTAGGATTAAGGAGAACCCCAAGGCATTCTATGCGTATGTGAAGAATAGGAGGATGACGAGAATGAAGGTGAGACCACTAAAGGATAAAGAGGGCAACATGTGCCTGGAAGCGGAGGAGGTTGGGGAGGTCCTAAGTGAATACTTTGCTTCAGTATTCACAAGTGAAAAGGATCTTGATCAGGATGAGGTCGAAGTAGAGTGGGCCTGTGTGTGGACAGTATGGAGATTAAGGAAGAAGTGCTGGATCTTCTTAAAAACACTAAGATTGATAGATCCCCAGGGCCGGATATGATACACCCCAGGTTGTTGTGGGAATTGAGAGAAGAGATAGCAGGAGCGTTAGCTATGGTCTTTGAATCCTCTTTGGCTGCAGGGGAAGTGCCAGAAGACTTGGAGAATGGCAAATGTAGTTCCCTTATTTAAAAAAGGTAATAGGAAGAAACCTGGGAACTATAGACCGGTGAATCTTACGTTGGTGGTATGCAAAATACTGGAAAGGATTCTTAAGGATAGGATCTACGAGCATTTGGAGAAGTACAATCTACTCATGGATAGTCAACATGGCTTTGTGAAGGGAAGATTGTGCCTCATGAGCCTGATTGAGTTTTTTGAAGATGTAACAAAAGAAATTGATGAGGGTAGGGCAGTGGATGTGGTCTACATGGACTTTAGCAAAGTATTTAACAAAGTCCCTCATGAGAGACTCATCCAGAAAGTCATGAAGCATAGGATAAGTGGAACCTTGGCTGTTTGGATAAATAATTGGCTTAAAGGAAGAAAGCAGAGGGTAGTTGTGGAAGGGAAGTATTCTGCCTGGATGTCGGTGACTAGTGGAGTGCCGCAGGGATCTGTCCTGGGACCCCTGCTATTTGTGATTGTTATAAATGACCTGGATATAGAGGCGGGAGGATGGGTGAGTAAGTTTGCGGATGGCATGAAGATTGGAGGAGTTGTGGAAAGAGCTGTAGGTTGTTGAAGATTACAAGAGGATATAGACAGGCTGCAGAGTTGGGCAGAAAAATGACAGATGGAGTTCAATCCGGACAAGTGTGAGGTGATGCATTTTGGAAGGACAAACCAGAAGACTGAGTACAGGATTAATGGTCAGTTACTTAAGAGTGTGGATGAACAAAGGGACCTTGGGGTTCAAATCCATACATCCCTCAAGGTCGCTACACAGGTTGATAGGGTAGTTAAGAAGGCCTATGGGATTCTAGGCTTCATTAACAGGGGAATTGAGTTCAAGAGTAGAGAGGTCATGTTGCAACTCCACAAATCTCTGGTGAGACCGCACTTAAGAGTTTTGTGTTCAATTCTGGTCACCTCATTATAGGAAGGATGTGGAAGCTATGGAGAGGGTGCAGAGGAGATTTACCAGGATTGGAGAACAAGTCATATGAATTGTTGCCTGGTTTGGAGAACAAGTCATATGAAGCAAGGTTAGCAGAGCTGGGACTTTTCTCTTTGGAGCGTATGAGAATGAGAGGGGACATGATAGAGGTCTACAAGATTATGAGAGGCATAGATAGGGTGGATAGTCAGTACCTATTTCCCAGGTCACCAATAGCAAACACCAGAGGGCATAGGTACAAAATTAAGGGAGGGAAGTTTAAGGGAGACATCAGGGGTAAGGTTTTTTTTTACACAGAGGGTTGTGAGTGCCTGGAATGACTTGCCAGGGATGGTGGTGGAGGCTAAAACATTAAGGGTATTTAAGAGCCTCTTGGACAGGCACATGGATGAAAGAAAAATGGAGGGTTATGGGTAGTGTGGGTTTAGTACGTTTTTTTAAGGATAATATGGGTTGGCACATCATGGAGGGCTGAAGGGCCTGTACTGTGCTGTAGTGTTCTATGGTTCTATTTCTGCCATGCATTTCCCTGAGCACATCTGCTCCCAACTTATGCTCCCAAGTTCATGCCTAACAACACCATATTTCCCCCTACCCCAATTAAATGTTTTCCCAAATTGTCTGTTCCTATCCCTCTCCAATAAAGGAGATAGACTTGTCATCTCTGCCTCCCAAATGCACTCCCACTGAGACATCTGGCACCTGACCAGGTTCATTTCCCAATAACAGATCAAATACAGCCTCTCCTCTAGTTTCCTTATCTACATATTGCATCAGAAATCCTTCCTAAACACGCCTAACAAACTCCACCCCATCTAAACCCCTAGCTCTAAGGTGATGCCAGTCAATACTAGAAAAGTTAAAATCTCCCATCACAACAACCCTATTATTATTACACCTTCCAGAATCTGCCTCCCTATCTGCTCCTCAGTATCCCTGCTACAACTGGGGGGCATCTATATAAAAAAAAACACCCAGTAGTTATTGCCCCTTTCCCATTTCTGATGTCCACCTATACTAACTCAGTAGCTAATCCCTCCATGACTTCCTCCTTTTCTGCAGCCGTGGCACTATCCCTGATTAGCAATGCTACCTGCCCATCTCTTTTGCCTCCTTCCCTGTCCTTTTTGAAACACCTAAAACCCGGCACACTCAGCAGCCATTCCTGCTCCTGAGACATCCAAGTCTCTATAATGGCTGCAATGTCATAGTTCCACGTATTGATTCACGCTCTAAGTTTATCTGCCTTGTTTATGATACTCCTTGCATAAAAATACACACCTCAAGCCTTCAGGCTGAGTGCATCTTTGCTCTATCATCTGCCTCACAAATTCCCTACAAGCTATTTCTACTTGTACACCAACCACTCCATGTTATGTCTCTGCACTTTGATTCCAACTCCCCTACAAATCTAGTTTAAACCCTCCCCAGCAGCATTGGCCAACCTCCCTGCCAGGATATTGGTCCCCCTTGGATCCAAATGAAACCCATCCTTTTTGTACAGATCACACTTGCCCCAGAAGAGATCCTAATAATCCTGAAATCTGAATCCCTGCCCCTGCTCCAATCCTTAAGCCACGCATTTATTCACCACTTCATTCCTATACTCACTGGTGCGTGGTACAGCCAGAAGTCCCGCGATCGCTGCCCTTGAGCTTCTGCTTCTCAGCTTCCTTCCTAACTCCTTGTATTCTGCTTTCAGGACCTCCTTCTTTTTTCTACCTATATCATTTGTACCAATATGCACCACAACTTCTGGCTGCTCACCCACCCATTTCAGGATATTGTGGACATGTTCAGAAACATCATGAACCTAGGAGGCAAACTACCATTCATGTTTCTTTTTCGTACCCAAATAATCGCCTATCTGTCCCTCTAATTATAGAGTCCCCTATTTCTGCTGCCATCCTCTTCTATTCCCTACCCTTCTGAGCCACAGGGCCAGTCTCACTGCCAGAGGGACGGCCACTGTTGCTTCCCTCAGGTAGGTCATTCCCCATCGCCCCAACAGTACTCAAAATGGAGTACTCATTGTTAAGCAGACAGCCACAGAGATGCTCTCCACTACCTGATGTTCCTCCTTCCCTCTCCTGACGGTCACCCACTTATCTGTCTCTTATGGTCCCAGTGTGACTATAGGCCTGTAGCTCCTATCACCTCCTCGCTTTCCCTAACAAGCCATAGGTCATCAAGCTGAGCTGCAGCTCCAGTTCCCTAACTCAGTCTCTATGGAGCTTGATGTTTTTAACCATCTTGATATTATCCTGATATCAAATTATCTTGATCTTGTTGTTATTTTCCAGTCAAATCTCAAATATCAGAGCAGAAATTTCACGTCATAGAATCAAAGAGATATAGAGCAGTTTAGCCTACCAGCCCACACTGAAACTGCCCATTTACACTGATCCTACACTAATCCCATAATATCTTTTCCCATTTTCTCATTAATTTCCCTCAGTTTCCACCAATCACAAACACTCCTGAGGCAATTTACAGTGATCTCAAACTTTAGACTCGCTACATTCAGATTCACTTTCAAGGACTCTACAAATCACATTCACGGTATAATTTATTTACTTTTTAAATATTTGCACAATTTGTCTTCTTTTACACATCAGTCAGTCTTGGGTTGTGTATAGATTTACGTAAATTCTGTTGTATTTCTTTAGTTTCCTGTAAATAGACAGTAGGTGCAGGAGTAGGCCATTTGGCCCTTCTAGCCAGCATTGCCATTCACTGTGATCATGGCTGATCATACACAATCAGTACCCCGTTCCTGCCCTCTCCCCATATCCCTTGACCCCGCTATCTATAAGATCTCTATCTAACTCTCTCTTGAATGCATCCAGAGACTTGGCCTCCACTGCCTTCTGGGGCAGAGCATTCCACATATCTACAAGAATGCCTGCAATAAAATAAATAGGGTGGTACTTGATGACCATAGAACCATAGAACACTACGGCACAGTACAGGTCCTTCAGCCCTCCATGTTGTGCCGACCCATATAATCCTTAAAAAAAAAGTACTAAACCCACACTACCCCATAACTCTCCATTTTTCTTTCATCTATGTGCCTGTCCAAGAGGCTCTTAAATACCCCTAATGTTTTAGCTTCCACCACCATCCCTGGCAAGTCATTCCAGGCATTCACAACCCTCTGTGTAAAAAGAAAGAAACTTAACACTGATGTCTCCCTTAAACTTCCCTCCCTTAATTTTGTACCTATGCCCTCTGGTGTTTGCTATTGGTGCCCTGGGAAACAGGTACTGACTATCCACCTTATCTATGCCTCTCATAATCTTGTAGACCTCTATCAAGTCCCCTCTCATTCTCATACGCTCCAAAGAGAAAAGTCTCAGCTCTGCTAACCTTGCTTCATATGACTTGTTCTCCAAACCAGGCAACATCCTGGTAAATCTCCTCTGCACCCTCTCCATAGCTTCCACATCCTTCCTATAATGAGGTGACCAGAATTGAACACAAAACTCTTAAGTGCGGTCTCACCAGAGATTTGTGGAGTTGCAACATGACCTCTCTACTCTTGAACTCAATCCCCCTGTTAATGAAGCCTAGAATCCCATAGGCCTTCTTAACTACCCTATCAACCTGCGCAGCGACCTTGAGGGATGTATGGATTTGAAACCCAAGGTCCCTTTGTTCATCCACACTCTTAAGTAACTGACCATTAATCCTTCAGTCTTCTGGTTTGTCCTTCCAAAATGCATCACCTCACACTTGTCCGGATTGAACTCCATCTGCCATTTTTCTGCCCAACTCTGCAGCCTGTCTATATCCTCTTTTAATCTTCAACAACCTACAGCTCCATCCACAACTCCTCCAATCTTCGTGTCATTCCAATACCCAGAATGCTTTTGAATCGCTCGCGCAATGAAGAGTCTTTACTCGGAAGCTTGGACACGTTCACCTAGATTACCCCCCACCACTCGTTCCGAGCCCGGTTGCTTCTCTCTGCCATTGGACTGGCTACAGGCCCAGTACAACCTCCAGGAAGTGACGTTTGACAATAATTTTACTTCTCACCTATCAATCTCATGTATCACATGCCTCTGTGATATGGGACACAACTAGAGCATCTGTAAGAATTCCACATAGTCTCTAAGAGTGAAGGTGCACAGACAGCAGCAGAGGTCAGATCTTTGGCACTACTAGGTAATGGCTGGACCAGCTGTGCTCATGTCCTGTATCTGAGGTGTCTGATGCTGTGCAGTCTTACCTTCTTCCCAAACTAGAATATGTCCAGAATTTTCCAGTTATAGCAAGAAAAGCATATGGAATACTTGCTTTTAATGGTAAGTAGACATAAGTGAGGTTGTGCTAAACTCTTGAAAGTTGGAAGTAAACTGATTATCAAAGTACATATAGGTCACCATATACAACCCTGAGATTCATTTTCTTGGGGGCATACTCAATAAAACCATGATAGAATAATAAGACCACCTGAACTGAGTGTTCCACCAGTGTGCAAAAGACAACAAACAGTGCAAATACAAAAAGTAAGAAAGAAAGAAAGAATAAATAAGCAATAAATATCGAGAGCATGAGATGAAGAGGGTTGGCACGTAGCCAACTGGTTAAGGCGTTGGTCTAGTGATCTGAAGGTCGCTAGTTCGAGCCTCAGCTAAGGCAGCGTGTTGTGTCCTTGAGCAAGGCACTTAACCACACATTGCTCTGCGATGACACCGGTGCCAAGCTGTATCGGCCCTTGCCCTTGTATGGACAACATCAGTGGCATGGAGAGGGGAGACTTGCAGCATGGGCAACTGCCAGTCTCCCATACATCCTGGCCCAGGCCTGCATCCTGGAAACTTTCCAAGGCGCAAATCCATGGTCTCTTGAGATTAATGGATGCCTAGATGAAGAGGCCTTGAAAGTGAGTCCATATGTTATGAGAAGTCGAGTGAAGTTATTTCCTTTGTTTTCAGAGCCTGATGGTTGAGAGGTAATAATTTTTCCTGAACCTGTTGTTGTAAGTCCTGAGGTTCTTGTACCTCTTTCCTGATGGCAGCAGCAAGAAGAGAGCATGAGGGGTCCCTGATGATGAATGTTGCTTTCCAGCAACAACACTCCATGTAGGTGTGTTCAAAGGTGGGAATGGTTTACCTGTGATGGACTGGGCCCTATCCATTACGTTTTGTAGGATTTTTCATTCAAGAACATTGGTATTTCCATAGCAGGCTTACATTTCCTCCATTACAACACTGAAAATGCTTATTATTGTTGTGAAGTGTACCTCTGTCTGGAAGTAACAGAACATCTTTGAGTTGTGGGTTAAAAAAATCACTATGGGGAAAATCCAAGTGGTCATAGAAAGAGCATGCAACTTCCCCACACGAAGAACCTGGATCATTTCAACTGTGAGGCATCTCTACAAGCTGTTAGAGTACCCCAATTAGGATCATAGTTCCTTGAGGTTGTCATAATTCCATAAGACATAAGAGCAGAATTACACCATTCACCCAACCGAGTCTGCTGCACTATCTCTTCATAGCTGACCCCAGATTCCACTCAATTCCATACATCTGCCTTCTTGTCATAACTTTTGATGGGCTGGCCAATCAGGAAACTAACAATTTTCGCTTTAAATACACCCACAATCTTGGCCTCTACAGCTGTCTATGGCAGAGCATTCCACAGATTCACTACTCTCTGGCTAAAAAAAAATTCCTCCTTACCTCTGTTCTAAAGGGTCGCCCCTCTACTTCTGGATACCCCCACCATAGGAAACATCCTCTCCACATACACCTTATTTCAACATTCCGTAGGTTTTAGTGAGTTCCTCCCACGATCGTCTAAATTCTAGTGAGTGCAGACCCAAAGCTGCCAAATGTTCCTCATATTTAATGCCTTCATTCCCAGAATCATCCTTGTGAACCTCCTTTGGACACTCTCCAATGATAACACATCCTTTCAGAGATATCCAGCCCAAAATTGTTGACAATACTCCATCTGGCCTGACTAGTGTCTTATAAAGCCTCAGCGTTATCTCCTTGTTTTTATATTCCATTCCCCTTGAAATAAATACTAACATTGCATTTGCGCAAGGACTCCTAATTCCCTCTGCACATCTGATATTTGAATTTTCTCCCCATTTAGATAATAGTCCGCACTATTGTTCCTTTTACCAAAATGCAATATCATACATTTCCCAACACTGTATACCATTTGCCAATTTTTTTGCCCGTTCTTCCTATTTGTCTAAGTCCTTCTGCAATCGCATTGCTTCCTCAGCACTACCTGTCTCTCCACCTATCTTCATATCATCTGCAAACTTTGCTACAAAGCCAATAATTCCATTCTCTAAATCATTGACAAACAATGTGAAAAGCAGTGGTCCCAATACTGACCCCTGAGGAACACCACTAATCACTGGCAGCCAACCAGAAAAGGCCCCCTTTATTCCCACTTGCTGCCTCCCGCCATTCCACTATCCATGCAAGTTTCTTTCCTGTGATGCCATAGGACTTTATCCTGTTAAGCTGCCTCATTTGTGGCACCTGATCAAATGCCTTCTGAAAATCCAAATAACTGACATCCACACCTCTCCTTTGTCTACCCTGCTTGTTACTTCCTCAAAGAACTCTAACAGATTTGTCAGGCAAAGATTTCCCTTGACAGAAACCTTGCTGGCTTTGATTTATTTTATCATTAGTCTCCAAGTACCTTGAAACCTCATCCTTAATAATGGACTCTAATACTTACCCAGTCACTGAGGTTAGGCTAACTGGCTTATAATTTCCTTTCTTTTGCCTTCCTCCATTATTAAAGAATGGAATGATATTTGCAAACTTCCATTCCTCCAGAACCATGCCAGAATTAAGTTTCCTTGAAAGATCATAACCAATGCATCTGCTATCTCTTCAGCAGCTTCTTTCAGAACTCTGGGATGTAGTCCATCTGGTCCAGGTGACTTATCCACCTTAAGACCTTTCAGTTTGCCTAGCACTTTTTCCTTTGCAACAGCAATGGCACTCACACCTGCTCCCTGACACTCACGGACCTCTAGCACACTGCTAGTGTCTTCCACAGTGAAGCCTGATGCAAAGAACTTATTAAATACGTCTGCCATTTCTTAGTCCCCTATTACTACCTCACCAGCATCATTTTCCAGTGATCCAATATTAACTCTCACCTCCCTTCTACTCTTTATATAACTGAAAAAAAAACTTATAGTATCCTGCTTTATACTATTGGCCAGTTTGCCTTCATATTTCATCTTTCCCCTTCTGGCCTTTTTGTTGGATTTTTAAAACTAACAAATCATTCAAATTCCCACTCACTTTTGCTACATTATATGCCCTTTTCTTTGTGGGACATATCTATCCTGCACTTGTGAACTATTCGCAAAAACTTCAGCTAACTCTGCACTACTATCATCTCCGACAGCATCCCTCTCCAATCCACTTGGGCAAGCTCCTCTTTCATGCCTCTGAAATTCCCTTTATTCCATTGTGAAACTGAAACATCTGATTTATGCTTCTCCTTCTCAAATTGCAGTATGAATTTAATCATATTATGATCACTATCTCCTAAGGGTTCCTTTGTCTTAAGCTCCCAAATAAAATCTGGATTATTACACAACACCCAATCTAAGATAGCTTTTCCTCAAGTAGGCTCAAGCGCAAGCTGCTCTAAAAAAGCCATCTCATAGGCATTCAACAAATTCACTCTCTTGCAAACTGACACCAATCTGATTTTACCAATCCCTTTTCATATTGAAGTCACCTATTACAATTGTGGAATTACCATTATTACATGCCCTTTTCAGCTCCCTTTGCAATCTCAACCCCACATCTTGGCTACTATTTGGAGGCCTATATATGATTCCCATAATATTTTTTTTTACCCTTTCTGTTTTTATCTCCACCCACAAAGATTCAACATTGTCTGACCCTATGTCACCTCTTTCTAAAGTTGTAATTCCATCTCTTACCAACAGAGCCACACCACTGCCTATGATTTTGTGCCTGTTCTTTTAATACAAAGTACATCCTTTGATATTAAGCTCCCAACTTTGACCTTTCAGCCATGACTCAGTGATGACCACAACATCATACCAACCAATCTCTAATTGTGCCAGAAATTAATCCACCTTATTCCAAGCACTCTGTACAATTAAATGCAGCACCTTCATAACTGGGGGGAGTTTCAAATAGCCTCTGACAACCAAGTCAGCTCCTGGACTTCGTATCTGGCTGAACTAATAAGCCTGGTGCAACTGTTCCTAATGACAGGAGAAGGGGCAAAGGCAGGTTACTGGTGCCTTAAAACCTGTGGTTAGACGGGGCTCATCAGCTGTGGTTGGCAGCTCGTCTAGGAGAAGGAAAACTCCAATTTCAAATCTCTGCTGCTTTGCAGCTATACCACTCATGGGGAAGGCTTCGGGAGGAAACCCCGAGGGAAAAGTCCAGAGCTGGAGTCCCTACGGCAGTCCGACATTGAGTTGAATGTTGACTATTCCTTTGCATTCATCAGCTGTGTGGAGGGGGGAGCCTGCTGCACGAGTGCCAGCTTGCTCTCCATATCGCACTGCCCTGGCGTGCATAGGGAACTAGGACGCAACATCTACGGCCGACTCTGATCTACGGAGGGCCTACATTAGGATCACATTTGGACCATTGTGCTTCCCACTGAATTGAATGAATGAATTGGCTTTATTTCTTACATCCTCCACATACTCGACGGAGGACGAGAGGTGATCTGATTGAGATGTATAAGATGATGAGAGGCATTGACCGTGTGGATAGTCAGAGGTTTTTTCCCAGGGATGAAATGGCTAGCACGAAAGGCCCAGTTTTAAGGTGCTTGGAAGTAGGTACAGGCGAGATGTCAGGGGTAAGTTTTTAGGCAAAGAGTGGTGAATACGTGGAATAGGCTGCCGGCAACAGTAATGGAAGCAGATACAATGGGGTCTTCTAAAAGACTCCTGGATAGGTACATGGAGCTTAGAACAATAGAGGGCTATGGGTAACCCTAGGTAATTTCTAAGGTAAGGACATGTTCGGCACAGCTTTGTAGGCCGAAGGGCCTGTATTGTGCTGTAGGTTCTCTATGTTTATACACTATACACTATATACACTATATAGTGTGTAGTGTATATATACACTATACACCAGGAGTAAAAATCTTTATATTATATCTCCGTCTAAATGTGCAATGTGCAATCATAGTAATTTATAATAATTTATATTAAATAGAACAGTCAATGTAACATGGAATACACTCAAATCAGCATGAGTTAATCAGTCTGATGGTCTGGTGGAAGAGGCTGTCCCGGAGCCTGTTGGTCCTGGCTTCTTTGCTGCGGTTTCCCAGATGGTAGTAGCTGGAACAGTTTGTGGTTAGGGTGACTCGGGTCACAATGATCCTTCGGGCCTTTTTTTACACACCTCTTTTTGTAAATATCCTGAATAGTGGGAAGTTCACATCACATCCTTTTTTAAAATGAGGTATAAAAAAATTATAAGCTTTCCTCCATGTTTTTAATCTATCACAGGATGTGGCCATCACTGGCAAGGTTGATATTTATAGTTCATCCCTTTGGCCTTAAAGGCTATGCTGAGTTGAATCCCTAACCACTGGAGACAATGCAATGGTGAGCTGTCTCTCTGAACAACTGGTGTCAATGCAGTAGTGAGCTGTCTCTCTGAACAACTGGTGTCAATGCAGTAGTGAGCTGTCTCTCTGAACAACTGGTGTCAATGCAGTGGTGAGCTGTCTCTCTGAACAACTGGTGTCAATGCAGTGCTTACTCAGGTTTCATTTTCTTTGTTTCTCCACTTTGCTAGTGTGCTCCTTGCGGTCCCAACAACAGAGGCCAGTGTTTTGGAAGTAACATCTGCTGTGGTCAGGAGATTGGCTGCTACATGGGAACCCTGGAAACACAGTCCTGTAAGGAGGAAAATCAACTGCCTTCACCTTGTGAACCTGCTGGAAAACCCTGTGGTGAAGATGATGGGAAATGTGCCATACCTGGGCTCTGCTGTGATAACGGTACTGTTCATTTTTTCTGAAATACAGGCATCAAATTTATGGAACAGGCTTACATAGAGAATGCATATTTCTGTCTGACTTTTTCTGTTAAAGTTGGGAGTATTCTTTTGGAAATTAGACTGTGACTTCTGTCATATTATTGAGAATTTTACAAACTTACTGCCACTTTCTTGCCACGGAAACCATGGTTTGGAAAATCAGAGTAAAGATGCTGCAGCACAAACAATCCACACGAAGCACTCAGCAGGTCAAACAGCATCCATGGGGAGAGGAGGGGACAAAGCAACGGTCAACATTTTGGGTCAAGACCCTGCATCAGGTTTAGGAATGGAGGCGGGGAAAGGCGGGATGTGGTGAGACAGGGAACACAGGCTTTGGTGACTGAGGGGTGGCTGAAAGATAATGGGCAGACTGAGACCGGTTGTGTGGGGGAGGGAGCAGGGTGCAGTGGAACAACAGAGGGAGGTGGATGATAGATGGAAGCAGTTTATAAAAAGAGTAAGATGGAGACAGCTGCTGGAGGGTGATAAACAGCAACACAAAGGCTTCAGCGTTAGAATCTGATTAGCAATCTCACCCATTGGAGCTCTGGTCAGGAAATGATAGATCCTTGAAGAATCATTTTATTTTGTTACCTAATCAGACTCTTAAATCAAGCACAAGAAACAAGTACACATGTAGGAAATTTAAAATAAAACCTGACAATTTTGTAAATACTCAACTTCAACAGCTGTGGGAAGAGAAATGGAGCTGGTCAAATTTCAGGTCAAAGTCACCTCATCAGACTGTCAGGGATATGATGGGAAGTCCCAGCAATGATTTGCAGTCTATCTTGATCCATTTCTTTAGATGAGAGAGTGAATGGCATGGGGTCTGTAGAGCAGTGGACACAATTAGAAACAATGGGCACTTCACAATAGATTCTTTTCCATCTTAAACTCTTTTTTGATTCCTTAAACAGAAATAAACTTCATTATTAGAAGATTGACAGTGTTGTGGGACTGATAGAGCTCACAGCTTGAGTGACCTGGGTTCAATTCTGACCCCTTATTTCAGTGGAATAGAAGAAATTACAATGGCATGAGAACGGAACTGGCCAAAGTTGACTGGAAAGGGACACTAGCAGGAAGGACAGCAGAGCAGCAATGGCTGGAGTTTCTGCAAAAATGAGGGAAGTGCAAGGCCGATATATTCCAAATAAGAAGAAATTTTCAAAGGAAAGAAGGACACCATGGCTGACAAGAGAAGTTAGAGCCAAAGTAAAAGCAAAAGAGAGGGCATACAAGGAGGCCAGAGCTAGTGGGAAGATGGAGGATTGGGAAGCTTTTAAAAACTTGCAGAAGGAAACTAAGAAGGTCATTAAGAAGGAAAAGATGAATTATGAGAAGAAGCTGGTGACTAATATCAAAGAAGATACTAAAAGCTTTTTTAAGTATATAAAGAGAGTTGGGGGTAGATATAGGACCAATACAAAATGACGCTGGAGATATTCTAATGAGAGATGCAGAGATGGCAGAGGAACTGAATGCATATTTTGCATCAGCCTTCACAGTGGAAGATGTCTGCAGTATACCGGACATTCAAGAATGTCAGGGAAGTGAAGTTTGTGCAGTGAAAATTACGACTGAGAAGGTGCTCAAGAAGCTTAATGGTCTGGGAGGTGGATAAATCTCCTGGTCCTGGTTGAATACACCCTCGGGTTCTGAAGGAAGTAGCTGAAGAGATTGCAGAGGCGTTAAAGATAATCTTCCAAGAACTGATAGATTCTTGCATTGTACTGGATGACTAGAAAATTGCAAATGTTACTTCACTATTTAAGAAGGGTGGGAGGCAGCAGAAAGGAAACTATAGACCAGTTAGCCTGACATCCGTGACTGGGAAGTTGTTGGAATCGATTATCAGGGATGAGATTACGGAGTACCTGGAGGCACATGACAAGATAGGCCAAAGCCAGCATGGTTTCCTGAAAGGAGAATCCTGCCTGGCAATCCTACTGGTATTCTTTGAAGAAATTACAAGCAGGGTAGACAAAGGAGATGCAGTAGACATGGTGTACTTGGATTTTTAGAAGGCCTTTCACAAGGTGCCACACCTAAAGCTCCTTAGCAAGATAAGAGCTCATGGAATTACAGTAAAGTTACTAGCATGGGTGGAGCATTGGCTGGTTGGCAGAAAACAGGGAATGGGAATAAAGGGATCCTATTCTGGCTGGCTGCCGGTTACCAGTGGAGTTCCACAGGGGTCGGTGTTGGGACCGCTGCTTTTTACGATGTACGTCAATGATTTGGACGATGGGATTAATGGATTTGTGGCTAAATTTGCTGATGATACAAAGATATGTGGAGGAGCGGGTAGTGTTGAGGAAACAGAGAGCCTGCAGAGAGACTTAGATAGTTTAGGGGAATGGGCAAAGAAGTGGCAAATGAAATACAATGTTGGAAAGTTGGGGAGAGAACTCAAAATGCAGAGATGCAAAGAAACTTGGGAGTCCTTGTGCAAGATACCTTAAAGGTTACCCTTCAGGCTGAGTCGGTTGTGAAGAAGGTGAGTGCAATGTTGGCATTCATTTCTAGAGGTATAGAATATAAGAGCAGGGATGTGATGTTGAGGCTCTATAAGGCACTCGTGAGACCACACTTGGAGTATTGTGTGCAGTTTTGTGCTCCTTATTTTAGAAAGGATATACTGACATTGGAGAGGTTTCAGAGAAGATTCACAAGAATGATTCCAGGAATGAAATGGTTACCATCTGGCAGCTCTTGGGCTGTATTCCCTGGAGTTCAGGAGAATGAGGAGGGATATCAGAAACATTCTGAATGTTAAAAGGCCTGAATGGATTAGATATGACAAAGTTATTTCCCATGGTTGGGGATTCTAAGACAAGAGGCCACAATTTCAGGATTGAAGGACGTCCATTTAGAACTGAGATGCAGAGAAATTACTTTAGTCAGGGGGTAGTAAATCTGTGGAATTTGTTGCCATGAGCGGCTGTGGAGGCCAAGTCATTGGGTGCACTTAAGGCAGAGATAGATAGGTTCTTGATTAGCCAGGGCATCAAAGGGTATGGAATGAAGGCAGGGGAGTGGGGATGACTGGAAGAATTGGATCAGCCCATGATTGAATAGCGGAGTAGACTCAATGGGCCAAATGGCCTACTTCTGCTCCTCTATCTTATGGTCTATACTGCTTGTGTGGAGTTTGCACATTCTCCTTGTGACTGTGCGGGATTTCTCCTTGTGCTCTGGAGGAAATAGTTCCCAAAAGCAAGTATTTCAAGAGTCAGGAGGTACCAATTTTAAATGTTGATGAGGTGGTGAGGGAGTCGTGGGAAAATTACATTTACTCAAGTAATTTGATCTGAATTTCATTGCCTGTAAAGTTGAGAGACACAAAATCGGCCAATGGCTAACAGAGAGAATAGTTTGCAGGCTTATGGAGACGAGAGAGGCAATGTACTGACATAGATTCCCTCTGTGCCGTTGACATTTCTGTGATTCTGAATGTCTTTTTCTGTGTCCTTCCAGACAAATGTGCCACGGACACTGCTTGCATGGAGAACTCAGGCAAGTCAATGCGTCGCTTCTTGGGAAGAAACTTGAGCCAGTTAGACAATGCTGCAGCTGATCACCTGCTGAGACTTTTGGGCCCCTCTCTCTCAAAGACTGCTGGGAAGAATTAGCAAATATTAATTAATGTTCATAATGTGCTCCTTTGTTGCCTTTACATAGATCTAGTTTTATCAAGAGAACAGAAACAATTCCTGATATGTGATACATCAGACTCTGCTTAGCTAATATTGTAGTCTGATTACTTTTGTTGGAAGTCATCAATATACATTATCAAATGGCAATTTTAATTAAATAAAAAGGCAATTTAAATCATCTTAACAGCACCAACTGTGTTATTCACTTAATGAGTAACATGTTAACAGAAATATTGAGTAACCTTGTACACACAAACCAAAGTAAAATGGATTATTGTGTAATGTGGACTTTCATTGCAAATTGATTGGATCTCATTGTCCTGGAGTTCTGTTTGAAACATCATGCCAGTTAAATAACAGAAATAAAGATAAGATCCTAAAACAATCAAAGCCATTAATTAATTTGTTCTCAAATATGACATTGAGAAATCGCTCACATTTTTGGAAAGGAAGGGCTAGATCTGTCAGTCCCAGTGTTGAGTCATCTTGTCAAGTTATTCTGACTGAGAGGTGGAGACTTGAGTAAGCAGGTGACCCTGAGCAGAGCTGTGTCCGATGGGCTTTAGTACAGTGGGTTAGTTACTATCCTGTAATCCAGCTGTCTGGGCCATCAACATGAGTTCAAATCCCACCATAACAGCTGTCAAATTGAAACTGCCTTGGTAATGAATGACCATTCTCGATGGTTACTGGGGACTTGATACTATCAAAAGGTTTGTCAGGAGGCAGACAGAGTCAGGAGTCTAGATGTAGGGATGAGCATGATTAGATCTCCAAATAGAGTCTGAACAACCAACAGACTTTGATCTGTGAGGGGGTCAGTAAGACAAAAGAGCTGATTGTGGGCTTCAGTATGGGTAAGACGAAGGGGCACATACCAATCCTCATAGAGGGATCAGAAGTGGAGAGAGTGAGCACCTTCAAGTTCCTGGGTGTCAAGATCTCTGAGGATCTAACCTGATCCAACACATTGATGTGGTCATAAAGAAGGCAAGACAGTGGCTATACTTTATTAGGAGTTTGAAGCAATTTGGCATGTCAACAAATACACTCAAAAACTTCTATAGTTGTAACGTGGAGAGCATTTTGACAGGCTGCATCACTGTCTGGTATGGAACGGCTACTGCACAGGACCGAAAGAAGCTACAGAAGATTGTAAATCTAGTCAGCTCCATCTTGGGCACTAGCGTACAAAGTACCCAGGACATCTTTAGGGAGTGGTGTCTCAGAAAGGTAACGTCCATTATTAAAGACCTCCAGCACCCAGGGCATGCCCTTTTCTCACTGTTACTATCAGGTAGGAGATACAGAAGCCTGAAGGCACACACTCAGCAATTCAGAAATAGCTTCTTCCCCTCTGCCATCCAATTCATGAATGGACTTTGAAGTACAGTATTTCTGTTGTTGCACATTTTTAATAGTCTATTTAATATACGTAATTGATTTACTTGTTTATTTATTATTATGTTTTATTTTATTTTTTTCTCTCTGCTAGATTATGTATTGCATTGAACTGCTGCCGCTAATTTAACAAATTTCACGTCACATGCCGGTGATAATAAACCTGATTCTGATTCTGATTCTGAAATAAAGTGGATGCTTTTCATAGAGTACTGTAAAATGGTCAGTTACAAACTGTAAATTCCATGATTGGATGACCTCAGCTTTTCTGCAAATATAGAATCATCTCACCCACTTCCACATAGCAAATTGACGGTCAGCACTTTACACCATTTAATACCTTTGAACCCAAACCCTAGCTCCTGAAGGGCAAAGGGTAGCTCATGAGGCATCGTGAATAAATTATTGAGATTTTTTTGTTGCCAGCTGAGGAATGCTATGGTAGCCCCCAGATCTTGTATTATCTGAATCGGCTGGTCAGTGTGCAACATACCTCAAGGCTGATCTCCCATTGAGGCTAATAGGTATCTGTGGAGAGAAATCCCCATAACTGGACAATTGTAAAACCTGTGTTCCACTCAGACGTCCGCCCCTCTGCTCCACCATAGACTTTCCATAGAGTCCAAAAAGAGAGGGTGACCTTCCACAGATTTTCCCAGTTCTCAAGCTGAGAAATCCTCTGGCTAAACTTATCCCAGGTTAACTATGTTCAACCTAAGTTAATGACATAGTTAGAGATTAGGGCAGGTGCATTGATTAGAAAGATTTAGAGGGTCAATGCAGGCAAATGAGACAAGCTCATTCAGGTAACTTGCTCAGCATGGATGAGTTTGGATGAAGAGTCTGTTTTCTGTGAAGTTTATTTCTCTGAATCTATTTCATCAATCAGTTCAAATAATTTTTGTCTTTGTAATTGTGAGCATGTGTTTTGAGCCGATGATGAATTGTTAACATTGACTTCATGGGAAAAGCTCCTCACTGATTGCTAAATGCTGTTCTGTCAACAGAGGTGTTGCTCACTCTGGAACTGGCCCTGTGCTCTCTGAGACTAGCTGATGTCCAGTGAGCCGGCTAACCAGGGGAGAGGATCAGTTTTCAACATGATCTACTGTCACCAATGCTTCCAGCTCCCTTGTAAGCTGATTCCATGGGTGTATAGGGTGCTAGCTTATGGACTAAGCAGCTCTTAGCTTGAGGACCTACTTCTAAATTAAGCCCATGGACTCTCTGAAGAGCATGTGGGTGAAACACAGGTACTGTCTCCTGAGACATTAACTTCAAATTGAGGCATTCATGATGAATATAAATGCAATGTTAACATTCATTTCGTGAGGACTACGATATAAAAGCAAGGATATAATGCCAAAGCTTTATAAAACATTGGTCGGACCACATTTAGAGTATCTTGAGCAATTTTAGACCCCTTATCTAAAAAAGAATGTGCAAAGGTTTAAAAGGAAAGACCGCCATATACAGCGGCCATTGTCGTAGTGGCCATTGGTGGAGTGCACTGAAGCAGAGTGGGACGGCTTTGGCTCAATCAGGCTTCGGCAAGAACAGGCAGAGGTGAGGTTTGAATGGGGCACAACTGCGCAAGCGCGTGAAAGTCGGCCTGTGAGGCAGCAGGAGAACTTAAATAGCGAGCAGAGGCTGAGTATGAGCTTCACTCCAGGTGAGGTAAGGCCGGGTAAGCTCCTTTAATTAATCTAATTAGCTTAGGAGTAGGTAATGGAGGCAGCAGTTAGGGCAGTTGAGTGCTCCGTTTGTAGTATGTGGGAAGTCAGGGTGAGCACAGCTGTCCCTGATGACTACACCTGCAAAAGGTGCATCCAGCTGCAGCTCCTGACAAACCAAGTTAGGGAACTGGAGCTGGATGAACTTTGGATCATTCGGGAGGCAGAAATAGGCAGGAGTTTCAGGGAGATAGTCACCCCTAGGAGTCAGGAGACAGGTAGTTGGGTGACTGTCAGGAGAAGGAAGGGGATTAGACAGAATGAGCAGAGCACCCCTGTGGCCGTTCCCATCAACAATAAGTATATACCATTTTGGATACTGTTGGTGGGGATGACCTACCAGGGACAAGTTGCAGTGGTTGCATCTCTGGCACCAAGACTGGACCCTCAGCTCAGAAGGGAAGGAGGGAAAAGAAGAGAGCAGTAGTGATAGGGGATTCGATAGTTAGGGGGACAGATAGGAGGTTCTGTGGAAGACATCGAGAATCCCGGATGGTTTGTTACTTCCCTGATGCCAGGGTCCGCGATATCTCTGATTGAGTTCTCAGTATTCTCAAGAGGGAGGGTGAGCAGCCGGATGTCGTGGTCCATGTAGGGTCCAATGGTGCGGGTAGGAAGAGTGAGGAGGTCCTGAAAGGTGAGTTTAGGGAGCTAGTTGCCAAGTTAAAGGACAGGACCTCCATGATACCAATCTCAGGATTGCTACCAGTGCCACGTTCAGGTGGGTTTAGAAATAGTAAGACAGTGCAGATCAACACGTGGCTGAAGACATGGTGCAGGAGGGAGGGCTTCAGATTTATAGATAATTGGGCAGTTTTCCAGGGAAGGTGGGACCTGTTCCGGCGGGACAGTTTACATCTGAACTGGAGGGGGACAAATAATCTTGCAGGTAGGTTTGCTAGAGAGGCTCCAGTGGATTTGAACTAGATACAAGGGGGGAGGGGAGCCAGAGTGTAGGAACAGATGTATGGGAGAAGGAAGAAAAAGAAGACAGTAAAGTTCTTTGTACCGTTAGAGATAAACAGAGAGGAAGAGGTGGAGGATTTCTTAAATGCATTTATTTTAATGCTAGGAGCATTGTATGAAAGGTGGATGAGCTTAGAGCATGGATTGATACCTGGAAATATGATGTTCTAGTGTTATGACCGCAGCCCCCTCCTTTGCGAGAATCGCAAGAGCACTGGGGGGGGGGGGTCAGTGGACCCAGGAAATGGGAGAGAGACGTGCCGGGTGCCTCATTCCCCGGCGATGCAAAATAACGCGACATTGGCCATTGTCTCTTGGAGACACATTTGTGGATTTGGGACTGGGCTACGTGCAAGCCCTCGGGCAAAGTGGGCTGGTTGAGAGAGAGATTGCATCACCCCCAACCTGATTGACATCTACTACCCTGCGAGTCAAGATAAAAGAGGGGCTGTAGAGACAGCCCCTCAGACGCACCAGAAGACACGCTAGCGATCCCGTAATAGCGGGCAGCCATTTGAAGGAAGCCACGTGCGTTCGGTTCCCTTGCCTGGGAGCCGGTGGCGGGTACCACAGAAACGATTTTCTTGAACTAACAACGGGGAACCAACTCCCCCGACTCAACGGATTGGCCTCATCAAAAGACCCGGGCAAGTTTCTTTTCTCACAAATCTCTCTCTCTCCAACAAGTGAAAACCCAGCGGTCCCCAAAGGCTGAAGCCTGCAGGAACTGAGTGACTTTTATATTTCCATCGGACAATATATTATCCCCTAGACAAACGATAGAGCTATTTCTTATTGATGATTATTACTATACCCGCGCTTTTAGATTGAGTATTGATGACGTATATTATCTGAATGTTTGTATTAATCTTATTTTTGTGCCCCTTTATAAATAAAGACTTTTAAAAATAGTACCATCAGACTTCAACGGACCTCTCTATCTTTGCTGGTAAGTGACCCAGTTACGGGGTACGTAACAGTAGCAACTAGTGAAACATAGTTGCAGGAGGGGTGTGATTGACAACTAAGTATTCCTGGATTTCGTTGCATCAGGTGTGATAGAGTGGGAGGGACAAGAGGGAGAGGTGTTCTGTTGCTTGTCAGAGAAAATACTACAGCAGTGCTCTGGCAGGATAGATTAGAGGTGTCATCTAGGGAGACTATTTGGGTGGATTTGAGGAATGGGAAAGGTGTAGTAACACTTATAGGGGTGTATTATAGACCACCTAATGGGGAGGGAGAATTGGAGGAGCAAATTTGCAAGGAGATAGCAGATATTTGTAGTAAGCACAGGGTTGTGACTGTGGGAGATTTTAATTTTCCACACATACACTGGGAAGCCCATACTGTAAAAGGGATGGATGGTTTGGAGTTTGTAAAATGTGTGCAGGATAGTTTTTTGCAAAAGTACATAGAGGTACCGACTAGAGAAGGGGTAGTGTTGGATCTTCTGTTAGGGAATGAAATAGGTCAGGTGATGGAGGTACATGTTGGGGAGCACTTCGGGTCCAGTGATCACAATGCCATTAGTTTCAATATAATTATGGAGAAGGATAGGACTGGACCCAGGATTGAGATTTTTGATTGGAGAGAGGCTAACTTTGAGGAGATGCAAAAGGATTTGGAAGGAGTAGATTGGGACAATTTATTTTATGGGAAGGATATAATAGAGAAATGGAGGTCATTTAAAGGTGAAATTTTGAGGGTACAGAATCTTTATGTTCCTGTTAGGTTGAAAGAAAAGGTTAAAAGTTTGAGAGAGTCATGGTTTTCAAGGGATATTGGAAACTTGGTAAGGAAAAAGAGAGATATCTACAATAAATATAGGCAGCATGGAGTAAATGAGGTGCTCAAGGAATATAAAGAATGTAAGAAGAATCTTAAGAAAGAAATTAGAAAAGCTAAACGAAGATACGAGGTTGCTTTGGCAAGTAAGGTGAAAATAAATCCGAAGGGTTTCTACAGTTATATTAATAGCAAAAGCATAGTGAGGGATAAAATTGGTCCCATAGAGAATCAGAGTGGACAGCTATGTGTGGAGCTGAAAGAGATGGGGGATATTTTGAGCAATTTCTCTTCTTCAGTATTCACTAAGGAGAAGGATATGGAATTGTGTAAGGTAAGGGAAACAAGTACGGAAGTTATGGAAACTATAACGATTAAGAGGAGGAAGTACTGGCACTTTTAAGGAATATAAAAGTGAATAAATCTCCGGGTCCTGACAGGATATTCCCTAGGACTTTGAGGGAGGTTAGTGTAGAAATAGCAGGGGCTCTGACACAAATATTTCAAATGTCATTAGAAACGGGGATGGTGCCGGAGGATTGGCGTATTGCTCATGTGGTTCCATTGTTTAAAAAGGGTTCTAAGAGTAAACCTAGCAATTATAGATAGATAGATAGATAGATACTTTATTCATCCCCATGGGGAAATTCAACTTTTTTTTCCAATGACCCATACACTTGTTGTAGCAAACTAATTACATACAATACTTAACTCAGTAAAAAATATGATATGCATCTAAATCACTATCTCAAAAAGCATTAATAATAGCTTTTAAAAAGTTCTTAAGTCCTGGTGGTTGAATTGTAAAGCCTAATGGCATTGGGGAGTATTGACCTCTTCATCCTGTCTGAGGAGCATTGCATCGATAGTAACCTGTCGCTGAAACTGCTTCTCTGTCTCTGGATGGTGCTATGTAGAGGATGTTCAGAGTTTTCCATAATTGACCGTAGCCTACTCAGCGCCCTTCGCTCAGCTACCGATGTTAAACTCTCCAGTACTTTGCCCACGACAGAGCCCGCCTTCCTTACCAGCTTATTAAGACGTGAGGCGTCCCTCTTCTTAATGCTTCCTCCCCAACACGCCACCACAAAGAAGAGGGCGCTCTCCACAACTGACCTATAGAATATCTTCAGCATCTCACTACAGACATTGAATGACGCCAACCTTCTAAGGAAGTACAGTCGACTCTGTGCCTTCCTGCACAAGGCATCTGTGTTGGCAGTCCAGTCTAGCTTCTCATCTAACTGTACTCCCAGATACTTGTAGGTCTTAACCTGCTCCACACATTCTCCATTAATGATCACTGGCTCCATATGAGGCCTAGATCTCCTAAAGTCCACCACCATCTCCTTGGTCTTGGTCAAACCTGTCAGTTTGACGTCAGTGGTGGGTAAATTATTGGAAAGTATTCTTAGACATGGTATATATAATTATCTGGATAGACAGGGTCTGATTAGGAACAGTCAGCATGGATTTGTGCATGGAAAGTCATGTTTGACAAATCTTATTGAATTTTTTTGAAGAGGTTACTAGGAACGTTGAGGAGGGTAAAGCAGTGGATGTTGTCTATATGGACTTCAGTAAGGCCTTTGAGAAGGTTCCGCAAGGAAGGTTAGTTAGGAAGGTTCAATCGTTAGGTATTAATATTGAAGTAGTAAAATGGATTCAACAGTGGCTGGATGGGAGATGCCAGAGAGTAGCGGTGGATAACTGTTTGTCAGGTTGGAGGCCGGTGACTAGTGGTGTGCCTCAGGGATCTGTACTCGGTCCAATGTTGTTTTTCATATACATTAATGATCTGAATGATGGAGTGGTAAATTGGATTAGTAAGTATGCAGATGATACTAAGGTAGGTGGTGTTGTGGATATGAAGTAGGTTTTCAAAGCTTGCAGAGAGATTTAGGCCAGTTAGAAGAGTGGGCTGAAAGATGGCAGATGGAGTTTAATGTTGATAAGTGTGAGGTGCTGCATTTTGGTAGGAATAATCCAAATAGGACATCCATGGTAAATGGTAGAGCATTGAAGAATGCAGTAGAACAGAGTGATCTAGGAATAATGGTGCATAGTTCCCTGAAGGTGGAATCTCATGTGGATAGGGTGGTGAAGAAAGCTTTTGGTATGCTGGCCTTTATAAATCAGAGCTTTGAGTAAAGGAGTTGGGATGTAATGTTAAAATTGTACAAGGCATTGGTAAAGCCGAATTTGGAGTATTGTGTACAGTTCTGGTCACCGAATTATAGGAAAGATATCAACAAAATAGAGAGAGTACAGAGAAGATTTACTAGAATGTTACCTGGGTTTCAGTACCTATGTTACAGGGAAAGATTGAACAAGTTAGGTCTTTATTCTTTGAAGCGTAGAAGGTTGAGGGGGGACTTGATAGAGGTATTTAAAATTATGAGGGAATAGATAGAGTTGACGTGGATAGGCTTTTTCCATTGAGAGTAGAGGAGATTCAAACAAGAGGACATGAGTTGAGAGTTAGGGGGCAAAAGTTTAAGGGTAACACAAGGGGGAATTTCTTTACTCAAAGAATTGTAGTTGTGTGGAATGAGCTTCCAGTAGAAGTAGTAGAGGCAGGTTCGGTATTGTCATTTAAAGTAAAATTGGATAGGTATATGGACAGGAAAGGAATGGAGGGTTATGGGCTGAGTGCTGATCGGTGGGACTAGGTGAGAATAAGCGTTCGGCATGGACTAGAAAGGCCGAGATGGCCTGTTTCCATTCTGTAATTGTTATATGGTTATATGGATCAGAGCTATCAAGCCAGTATGTTGTAGAAAACGGGATGCCTCAGGGGAGTGTAGTGAGTCCAACTTTATTCTCCATTTTGATAAATGATGTATTCGTAAATATACCTACAGAAGTGGGGAGGTCATTGTTTGCAGATGACGGGGCTTTGTGGAAAAGAGGAAGAAATATTGAACATATAGTTCTGAAAATGCAAGATGGAATTAATCAAGTTGAAGAGTAGGGGACAAAGTGGGGTGTTAAATTTTCAGTGGAGAAGACAAAAACCATGTTCTTTGCAAGGAAAAAGCTCAGGGGACTTAATCTGACTCTGTATAGAAGTAACCTGGAGAGAGTTGAAAGTTTTTGGTTTTTGGGAGTGCACTTTGACTTGAGATTAACATGGAGAGAACATGTTAGATATGTAGTTGCTAAATGTAACAATGTGATAAATGTCATGAGGTGTCTTGCTGGTTTGGAATGGGGTGCTGATTTTGCATCACTGAGGTATATTTATGTAGCATTAATAAGATCAAGATTAGATTATGGAAGTATTGTATATGGGTCAGCAGCAAAAGCTGTGTTAGCAGAACTGGATATCGTGCAAGCTCAGGCTCTAAGGGTGTGCTTGGGAGCAGTTAGAACTTCCCCAGTGTCTGCACTCCAAGTTGAAGCAAACGAAATGCCATTGGGGATGCGACATAAACAGCTGGAGGCCAATTACTGGATTAACTTAAAGGGGCATTGTGATAGCCATCCTACAAAAAGGGTGTTGGAGACACGTTGGGAGAAGGAAAGGACACAAAAAGAAATTTTTGGCTGGACAGGAGAGCAAACAGCAAAAGATATGGGTGTATATGATAAAGTTTTGAGTGTGGTGTGGCCTGTCAGACCTTTCTGGGTATTAGAAAATCCCTCTGTAGATTTGGAATTGCTTAAGATTAAATGCAGTAATAAAACGGCTGATATACTCAGTGAATATCATAGGTGTAGGGAATGTAAATATAAAGACGTACAGATTTTAATGGATGGATCAAAGGATCCAAAAACAGGTGCAACAGGGTCTGCAATTGTTGTGCCAAGTCATCAAGTGGAAATTAGCAAGAGAACGCCGGATTGCTTGAGTGTTTATGCAGTTGAAATGTTTGCCATATTGTTAGCACTAGAATGGAGTGAGCAGGTTGATTGTAATAATATTGTGATATGTAGTGATTCTTTATCGGCCCTTGCAAGCATTAAGGCAGGTACAGCTAGAGGACACCAGGATCTGCTTTATGAAATCCTGTTTGCAAATTCAAGACTGGCTAGACAAGGCAAAAATATCGCATTCATGTGGGTTCCAGCACATTCGGGTATTAAGGGAAATGAGACAGCAGATAAGCTGGCAAAAGCAGCAGTCAAAAAAGGATCTGTAGAGGTCAATATTAAACTATCAAAATCAGAGGGGAAGAGCATAGTGTGGAGAAGGATAAATCAACAGTGGCAGCAGCATTGGGATAGAGCCATAAAAGGAAGACATTTACATTCAATTCAGAACAGAGTAGATATGGGAAGGAGTAGGGGAGTAAAGCGGAAGGAGCAAGTAATTATAAGTAGACTGAGAATTGGGCACAGCAACCTTAATGGTACTCTGGCCATCATAAATAAACATCCGACAGGTTTTTGCAATCTATGTCAGGAGACTGAAACAGTAGAGCATGTCCTTATTTCATGCAGGAAATTTGCACAGGAAAGACAACAAATGCTACAACAATTATGCAAAATAAGACTGGTAGAGAACAGTATTAAAGATTTATTGGAATGTGGGGAGAGCGATCGGGGAGGAAATGGTTGTTTGGTTTTTTAAGGTGACGGGACTGGACAGATGACTTTAGGCAGTAAAATGAATGGACAATGAGGGGCAGTAAATCCTGAAGATGGCAGTAATTCAACAGTGTGGATGCCAACTGCCGTAAAGATCCAAGGAAGAAGAAAACAAAGAAGCCTCTGGCTGCTGGATTGTTCCTGTCCAAACCCCCTATCTGTATCCCTTCCCTTCACCTTCCTCCTCAAGCCTCGCCTGTAACCCTTGCCTTCACTGCTATCAAGTTCAACCACCGGAGCAAGATAAGGAACTGTCTTTTGTTGTTTTGAGCTGTCTCTATGTCCACACCTTCACTAGGTAGGTCCAGCTGTTTGCCGCTACCTAGTGTTGGGAACTGTCTGTGTCCACACCTTCCCTAGGTAGGTCCAGCTGTTTGCCGCTACCCAGTGTTGGGAACTGTCTCATTGTACTCTGCATTCCTGTCTCTTCCTCAACCAAGTCAAGGCTTCGGGGACTCATCCAGTCCTAGCCACGTGCAAAAACCTTGTCCTGTCCAAGCAATGGCTTTGTGTTCTCATCTTGTCCATGTGCCTCGCCCAGCCCAGGAGGACCTTGCTACAATGTTGTAGCAACTTTTTACCCTACTCCAATCTTTACCTCCCCCTTTGTCCACCATTTTCCTTTCATCCAAACACCATTTTAACATGACCCGCTGCAGGGTGTCTGAACAAAGCAAAGCTTTGATAAAATATACAATGCTATGAGTAGTTCTAGAGGCCTGTCTACAAAACATTACACTCAATTATGGAGAACTGCATATTGACTGCAATAATTTGAGACAGGAAGTCCAATGTTCTGTGCCATCGCCCTGCAGACACCAAAGTAAGGGGGCAAGTACTCAGTCACACCTCTTGCTTTAAAGCTGTAAATCAAACCTTACAGCATTAATTAGCTCTGGTACATCCATTACCATTCCCCAAATCCTCTATTGTTATGGTTAGATGAAGAGGGTTGGGTGTAGTGTCATTGGATCTAATGGCTTATTTCTATTATATAGGTCTCTTGAACTTATTCAACTGACTTCCCTGTAGATTATCAGCTTGTCATTGTGGAGTGGCTTGCGAGTTCCTCAGATCCGGACCGTGATACCACCAGGAGTTTAGCCATCTAGCACTTACATCCTTGTAGGGTTACCGATAGTGGCAACATCAAGGGGAAAGTTCCAGACAAAGAGTGATCCAACCAAAACCTCATCAGTGGACTTCGGTGGAAGATGATGGCACATCACAATGGCAGTGAAGGTGGAAGAAGGCCCTAGTCATCTTGCATTCCATGCCACTGGACCCTGACATTGATCTGACAAGGACTGTGTGGTGGCTGTCCATGCATGCCCATATCCCACATTAAACAAAGTCACCCACTGGCATTCTCCATTAAGGAATTCTACCCTCGCAACCCAAGTTAAGCCCTGTGGTGATCAGCAAGTGGTGAAAGGGGCAGGATTGTGAGAGCTGGAAGCCCCTAATCATGAGCTGGCCAGAATAAGTTAATCCTAGATCAGCCTCTACAGCCAACTGAAGTCCCACCATAGACAACCCCTTTGGAGAACATCTTACTCTACTCAAGTGATTGCAACACTACTGCAATGGCACACTGTCTGCACATTTTTACTTCATTCATCTTTCAGTAAGCAAGCATCTCAGGTTGTCCTTGAGAAGGTGACAGCGAGGTGTTTTCCTGAATTGTTGCAATCTCCCATAATGTTCTGGTTGACAGAGACCACAGAATGTTGCTGGTGGGGCATTTAGTGATGTGATGCCTTTGAACATCAAGGCTAGGTGGTAAATGTGGTGAAAGACTGACCAGCTTATTTGCAACAAAGTTTTCAGCATGTAGTCATTTCTTACTTCCTTCAAGAATGAACAACCTTGCCAATTTTGTCAGAGGCTTCATTCCAGAGGTCGCCGTGCTGGTGCATACGTAAGTACATGCACTCAGTGGCCACTTTATTAGGTACACCCGTACCCCTGCTTATTAATACAAATATCCAATCAGCCAGTCATGTGACAGCAATTCAATGCATAAAAGTACGCAGACATGGTAAAGACAGGAAGAAATGTGATTTACATGACGTTGACCATGAAATGATTGTTGGTGTCAGTCGGTGTTTGAATATCTCAGAAACTGCTGATCTCTTGGGATTTTCATGCACAACGGTCTCTAGGCTTTACAGAGGATGGTGTGGAAAAACAAAAAAAAAATCCAGAGAGTGCTTGTTTTTAATAAAGACAAAGTTGGTGTGGGTTTACATTAGAACATTTTATTACTGAACTGCTGCTCACCCCTGTGCGTGGTGTGCAACCACATCACCATCGGAGCTTTTGGTTCCAGGTGCCCACTGGGGACTGAAGATCTTTATAATGCATACATATTAACACATCTTCACCCACCCCCAGAAAGAAAAACAAACACAAAACTGTGTCCTCAAGTTTGCAAGGAATAATACGGTAATCTTTTCCAACAAAGATGTCCACATTTCATAGCCAACTCTTCCCTTTTTTTTCAGATTTTCAACTGTTCAATATTTCAACTTCAATAATAATGAGCAACCACAGTCCATTTTTCACTCATAAACTTTCAATCTGTCTCTGAGGTGGTTTAATGGCCCTCTTTGGTATTCTATTTGTTTCCATAGCTGTATTGCTTTCATTTGTTGCATTGATATTTGTGCCTTTAGAGCCAGCCATTTGCAGCTTGGAGATCGTTTGAGTGATCCAGCACTTTGCTGGCTCTGAGTAGATCCCCGGAAGCAAGCATGTACTCGGACAGCCTAGATGCAAAGAAACTTTGAGACGGGGTGAAAGCAGATGTTCCTCTCTATTGTGCTGTTTAAAGCATCCATTAATCACTTAGTAAAGTGTGGAGGAAGACTGAGACAATGAAGAATTCGAGCGAGAGTGTCAGGGCTGACTGCCTGCCTTTTGATCACTGCCAGATAAAGAGTCTATGAGTGGCCCATCACTGCATGGCTCACTGTCACGGGTGGGTAGGCCTCTCTGCCTCATGTGGTGTCCCTCTCTTTCATTGAATGTTAGAGGATGGTATCGTGGTTCTGCAATTCTGGATTGGACTATTGTGTTTATGAACTGTGGACTTCTCAGACTTTTGATTTTTATATTCTGTGTTTTTATCACCTGTTCCTTTTCCATTTTGTTGTTTGAGGGGAGGATGTTTGGGGGTTGATGTTCTGCTAGTTTTTGTGCAGGGGAGGGGTTGTTTACTGAGGGAGTTGATGTTCTTATACTATTTAGTTTCCTTGGGGAGGACAGTTTGGGGAGAGGATGGATGAACAGATGCTGTTCTTTTTTTGTAATGGGGGGATTGGTGTTTCTCTTTGAATGATGTTCATCTTCTTTCTTTGTTTCGTGGCTATCTAAAGAAATGCAAATTTCAGAGATGTAGAAGGACACGCGCTTTGATAATAATAGATGAACCTATGAAACCGTGTCTTTCTGAGAACTCTGATCAACATGTCTATTTTTTTACATATGCTGGTCCCTTTGATGTACTGTCAGGCAATGCATCACAGCTATGGATTTCAGCCTGTGGTCATAGTTCCACGCGGTTCCTTTTCAGAGGTGTCCCTTCCTCCATATGAATCTAGTAGGAATGTGGAGCTACCTCCTTGTATCATATCCTTGCATGAACCATGTACTAGAATCATGATCTCAGATTCGCACTTAAACTCTAGGCTTCAGGACTGGTAGGCCTTTCGCAGTCTTGTTGTGATACTGTTTCTGTTTTTCTTTCCCTTTCACTTTAACCAATTTGACCCTGTCTGCTCCTTTGGGTGTGTAATGCACTGATTATGATTTCTACTACAATGCTGTGAGGTATTTCCTCTGCTATGCTGTGCAGTTTTCTGCAAAAGCTGTGTGTCCTGTGAGCAAGAGTGTTTTGGCTTCAGCTAAAGATAAGGAGCCATGTTGTCCAACTTGGGAATGTTGTGTCAGCCATTCAGGGTTGTCTTGGCCATGAAAATCATTGCTTTGCAGTCATAATGCCATTACTTGGCACAGTTTTCAGTGTTTGGCCAGATATACTTGGAATGTGAAAAGGTGTAAGACATACCCAGCAGTTGAGCCTGTACTCATGGAGGGAGGAAAACTGAAGCAATATCTCAGGTGATGATCTACAGCAGCAATGGCCAGTTCTGATAGACGTGTCACTTATGATGACTTGCTAGTAGGGAACCTCTTCACCCTGATGGTGGTGAGTGTGTGGAATGAGCCGACAGCAGAAATGGTGGATGTGGGTTTGATTTCAACATTCAGGAGAAGTTTGGATAAGGTTGTGTTTGTAAGGGTATAGAGGGCTATGGTCTGGGTGGAGGTCGATGCAACGAGGCAGAATAATAGACAAGAAAATCTGCAGATGCTGGAACTCTCTCAGCCTGAAACGTCAACTGTTCACTCTTTTCCATAGATGCTCCCTGGCCTGCTGAGTTCCTCCAGCATGTTGAGTGTCTTGCTAGGCAGGATAATAGCTCAGCACAGACTAAATGGGCTGAAGGTCAGTGATTAACAAAATTTCCACACAGTGCAAAACAAGTATATTGGTGAGATATTCAGTCGTAGGTACTGCCTGGTCATAACCTTACTTCACAACAGGTTATTTACAGAGACCACTGAAACATTAGGATGAAAAAAAACTAGGGGACCAGTAAATTAAAGGACTGTTAATATGGTACAACATGAAAAGCATTTTCCAGCACATCCTATTCACCAAATCTGAAAGATCAGACATTTGGTTAGTTGTGAAGCTAAGCACCAGCTTAATGGATGTACACTGCCCCTTAGTGTTTACATTTATCATTCTATCAAATTTGAATCCCCTTTCATGCTTAATTGTAACACAAGCATCAGTAATAGAAAGAAAACTCGTCAGTAATGGTAACCTGATTGTCGTAAGTAAAACATTTAAAACATTAAAACATTAAAAATTAAAACATTTAATTCAGCAGTGAACGTCTGGGAATTCCTGGAGGACACTGGAAAAGAGGTTCAGTGGGAACAATGGGCTGGAGACCAGGAAGGGTCTGGGCATGGAGACTGGGAAGCCAGAGAGGGTGAGGGATCAGAGACTGGAAGGGAATAGTGGACTGGAGATTGTGAGATCCCTTAGTGAGGTTAACAAAATCAAAATCAGAATCAGAATTATAACTGGTTTATTATCAGCTGTACAGTGCAAAACATAAAATATACTATAAATTAAAATAAGGAATATATATTAAAAAAATAAATAGTGAAAAAAGAGAGCAAGCATAGTGAGATGGTGTCCATGGTTTTGTTCACAGTTCAGAAATCTGATACTGGAGGGGAAGAAGCTGTTCCTAAAACATTGAGTGTATATTTTCAGGCTCCTGCAACTCCATGCTGTTAATAGTAATGAGAAGAGGGCACGTCCTGGATGGTAGGGGTTCTTAATGGTGCAATTTCAACTTTGAATTTAATTAATGCCTTTGTCTGGCAGATTGCGTTTTACCCAGGTGACCATGCCCTGTTCACCAACAAAGGCCCGATGTGGTCAAAAACAAAGCCACTGGCAGTTTGTGGGTGAACCCCAGGAATACCAGACCATGGTTTATTTTACAGTTGGTATTGATAACGCAGAGCCAGCCCATGATTTGTGGTGGAAGCAGCATGTTACTGGTTTATAACTAACAATTGACTGCATCAGAAACAAGGTTAATTTACTCCAAAAATATTTTAACACTCTGCTGCCATCAAGCACACATGTATACCCTGTCTGAATGCCCTCATAACCCAGGTTAATTAAACCCAAAGATATAATGTTAGAAAGCACCACCTGTGGAGGGATGAAAACAAGGTTTAATGAATTTTTTAAAAAAGAGAACTTGAAAAAAATCCTATGCAAGAACTAGGTGTGGTTGATGCAGGTATGGACAAGCAACCGACTCACAGCGAACTACAGAAACTAACGAAAGATATAAACTGTTAAAAGTGGAATTAGTAGTCAGTATTTCTACCCTACTTATCTGAAATCCTCAGGGTGGAACCCCTGGAGAAGAGACAGTATCAATAAAAGATTTATTGAAGCTACAGCTAGAATAAGCACCATCTAAAGTGAGACAATATTGGCAGAGAGTAGTGTCCAGGATCTCTACCATGTAACTGGGGATTAGTTCTGTTAAATCATTCCAAGGGATTTGGTGAGTTAAAACACTTTTACTGTCCTGAGTGTAAAATCTGTGTGTGAGATGTTTTCAGTAATTGAGAAACATTTGGAAATGACAATGTGATATTGAGTTATTTTGAAATAGAAAATAGAACATGTATAAGAACTTATGGATTGTAATCCTGTTGTATTCAAGTCATTTGTTTGTGTAAGTATTGTGAATTGATTTTCCATGGATGACCCACTATTTCATACAATGAATCAAGAAACAAAATGGCAAGCCACCTAAGATCAAATAACCAGCACAGGAACAAAGTGTTTCAAGATGTAGAGGATTAAATATGGTTGGATGTATATTTTTTTTGCATTTGAAGGATCTGCATTTAATTTTCTGGGAGAATTTATTATTTTTGCAAAGACTTTGATAAGTGACTGAATTAGATTTACTTTGTTTAAAAGTTGTGATGTTGGAGAATTTGTAGTGAAAGGAGTTCAGTTGTGTATAAATATTTTTGGGATTGAATAATTTGTATTCTGACCTGAAACTGAAGTTAACCATAGTACTTAGAATACAATTCAATTAGTTTCCTAACTAACTAGCGATAAATAAAAAGGCAAATGTTAGTCTGTAAACCTTTAAACAGGGAATAATACTAAACCTAATTAGTTGGAGAATTTGGAGTAATAAAGATTATTCTAAAGAATCTCACTGACTCTAGCTAAAAAGCATTTTGGTTTCTGTTTGATATCTGAGATTTGGAACTAAAGACATGATGTTGGAATTTTGAATTATTCTTACTTATGTAAATATTTCGTATATATTGCTATTTTTATAAACAAAAATTACCTCCAGATATGTATGTTTTCTCTTCGCTGCTTCCTTTTGATAACTGGAGCTTTTGATGGCCCACTAGCACCTAGTGTAGTACTACGTAATTAGATTTTTCTCATAAAGAGTGTGGTGATCAGTCACACAAGATAAGACGAGCACTACAGAGGTGTTACACCCTCCCACTCCCCCATTCTCCAACTTGCATCCTGGTCTAGTTACTTTTCATTTTTTATTGCTGTGGCTTCACATATTTATACAACCACCTATTTTATTATACTCGTACCAGTAACATTATGCTGTCTTACATTAACATGCATGTCACCCTTTGTCATCCTGTCAATTCTCAGGGCGTGCGATTCAAGGACTTGTGCTGATATTATTTTGTGACTGTGTGTGGTGGATCGTAACTAAATATGCTGTGTGTAACCATGTGGTACAAACAATTGAGTTCGGGGCCGAGGGGTCGATTGTTTATTCTTTACCATAGCTGCTGCCTGACCTGCTGAGGTCCTCCGGCATTTTGCGCGTGTTGTTTTGGATTTTCAGCATCTGCAGATTTCCTCATGTTTGTGACTCTTGGTAGTGTGTTCTGCACCTTGGCCCCAGAGGAACTGTTTTGCCGTATACATGTGTATGGTTGATAGACAATAAACTTGAAGCAGAATCAGCTGAAAGAGTAAATTAAACAGAAGCTAGAGCAGGACAGTACTCAGGCTGGAAAATGCTACTATACAGTTGAACTTACAGGCATCTTATGAGATGGTCTTTGGCTTGCTGCTAATTAGATCCTGCAATAAAAGCCATTGTGACCAAGAAGCACTTGAGTGCAGGAAAGCCAACATTAGATCTAACCAAGGGACAAGCTGGGTTGCAGCCTCACATCCAGAGCCTCTTGTCAGCCAGGTCCGACCCAGGACTGCGCAGCAAAGGGAGCAACGGGGTTGGTCAGAGCAGCGATGGGAAATTAGAATCAGGTTTATTATCAATGACATATGTCATGAAATTTGTTGTTTTGTTGTTGCAGTACAATGCAATACATAAAAATGACTAAGACAAGAAATATATATGTGAAAACTAAATAGTGAAAAAGAGGGCAAAATAGTGAGGTAGTGTTCATGGGTTCATGAATCTGATGGCAGAGGAGCAGATGCCCTTCATAAAATGTTGTGAGTGTGTCTTCAGGCTCCTGTACCTCCTCCTTGATGGTAGCAAGGAGAGGAGAACACGTCATGGATGGAGAGAGTACTTAATAATGATGCTTCCAATAGGATGACTGCAGATACTGCCTGAAGATCTGTTTTCTTGTCAGCAGCACAACGATAAACCCTTTACACAGCACGGTCATATTTATTCTGAGTCTATTGATCCAGGGTTTTGACCTGACATGTCAATTCTCTCTTTGCCTACGGTGCCGGTCCATGAACTCAGCACCTCATCCCCCATTTTCCTCCAGTAGTTTGTTTTGACTTCCTCCAGGTTCCACTATCTACAGTCGCTTAAGTTTGTTGGAAATGTCAACTGCTTTCCCTGGAAATTTATTTTGAGCATGGAACATGCATTTCTGGAAGATGCAGTGGAATATAAAAGATGGGATATAAAACATACAACCGCAGAGCTCAGGAACAGGCCCTTCAGCCCACAATGTTGTGCTGAACTTATTAAATGCCTAACTAATCTGATCCCTAAACTGCCGAGACAATGACGATATCCCTCCATTCTCTGTACGTTTGTGTGCGTAAGAGCCACATAAACTTCTCCCTCATATTTGCCTCACTATCTCCCCAGCCAGAGCCTACCACATGTGTACACATCACTATGAGTTTAAAAAAAAATTGCCCTGCACATCTACTTTGCACTTACCACCCCCCGCTCCCACCCCACCACCTTAAATACCTTAAATCCTTAAAATCACACTTTCTGGTATTAGATATTTTGGGAGTTCAGCGAGTTAGATGCTAAGTCAAAGAGCAGGACCTCCAGGGTTGTGATCTCAGGATTGCTACCCATGCCATGTGCTAGCGAGGCCAGAACTAGGAAGATCACACAGTTTAATATGTGGCTAAGGAGGTGGCGTAGGAGGGAGGGCAGAAGATTTTTGGATCATTGGGTTCTCTTCCAGGAAAGGTGGGTCCTGTATAGAAGGGAGAATTTGCACCTGAACTGGAGGGGGACTAATATCTGAGTGGGAAAGTTCATTAATGTAGCATGGTGGGATCTGAACTAGAGTTGCAGGGGAACGGGAACCAGAGTGCCAGAACAGTTAGTAGAGAGATGTGGAGGCAGATGTCGGTGTTGGGTAACATAATTGGGAGAAATGTACATAATTTATAACCACCAACATTGAGCTGGGGTTTCACTGTACGAGGTTGGTCTGATGTGATGATGTTTTTATGTAGAACTTTTTAGCTTTTTAGTGTGCAAGTTTTATTGAATTGAATTGGCCTTATTTCTTACATCCTTCATATACATGAGGAGTAAAATTTATCTAAATGTGCAATGTGCAATTTATACTAATTTATAATAAATGGTATGTGTAACAGGACAGTCAATATAACATAGAAGTACAATTGGATCAGCATGAATTAATCAGTCTGATGGCCTGGTGTATGAAGCTGTCCCGGAGCCTGTTGGTCTTGGCTTTTATGCTGTGGTACTGATCCCCAAACGGTAGCACCTGGAACATGTTGCGGTTGGGGTGACTAATGTCCCCAATGATCCTTCAGGCCCTTTTTAGACACCTGTCTTTGTAAGTGTCCTGAATAGTGGGAAGTTCACATCTACAGATGTGCTGGGCTGTCTGCACCACTCTCTGCAGAGTCCTGCGATTGAGGGAAGTACAGTTCCCATACCAGGCAGTGATACAGCCAGTCAGGATGCTCTCAATTGTGCCCCTGTAGAAAGTCCTTAGGATTTCAGGACTCATGCCAAACTCCTTCAACCGTCTGAATTGAAAGAGGTGCTGCTGTGCTTTCTTCACCACTCAGCCAGTATGTGCAGACCATGTGAGATCCTCGGCGATGTAGATGGTGATGAACTTAAAGCTGTTCACCCTCTTAACCCCAGATCCACTGATGTCAATAGAGGTTCGTCTGTCTCCATTCCTCCTGTAATCCACAAACAGCTTCTTTGTTTTCGCAACATTGGGAGAGAGGTTGTTCTAGGATGAATTTGGAGCTTGGCTAAAATCCAAATTTTAGCCAAGCAGTTGCTTTAAAACTGCTGGAGTTTTGGGAGCAAATGCCATCACTCGGTTCATGCAAGCTGAGGCCAAGTCCGCTGTGCAAGAAATCTCCGATGACCGCTCCAAATTCTATTACCTGGTAGCATCGCTCAGCAATTCCATGCATGGCTGCAAGAGAGGCAAGTCTGCTTGAACACCCTCCTGAACAGGGTAAGTACCAATCAGTGAAATCTCACCTTTTATAGACTTCTAGGCTATCGAAGTCTGAGACTGTCAAACACTTGCTCTCCTTACACAGTCTCGGCGAAGCTAAGCCTTGGAAGCTAGTGAAATACATGCTGTCCCTCCTGGGAAATCACCATCCCTGTTTTATTTTGAAAGAACTCTTCATGTATTAAGATCCTGATCAAGTTCACATAGCCCTCCGCTAATACACCTGTGATGGACTATATGGAGCTAGATAAGATGGCTGATAGTCATAACTCAACTAGGCAGTAGTACATTCCTCCTCCTTCCTCTACCTCAATAAGCCATTCAGCAAGTCCTCAACTTAAGGATGTCAAACTGTGAACCAGATGAAGCTGCGCCTGTGTTTTTGCCACGCTCGTCTTGGTACAAATGCCAGGGAGTGCCGACCACCTTGCAGCTTCGACAGTGCCAGTGCATTGGAACATCAGAGCTCTGTGAACACCACGGGCTCCAGCTGCCAGAGTCATCTACTGCTCATTATGGTCACCCTTTCATGGCTACACTTCAAGTGAACGTGCAGCCAGCAGCACCTTTGATGAGAGGGCAAAGAGCCAAAAAACCTCACTGGAGGATGCCAACAGCAGCAAGATCCAGATTTACAAGACGTGACAGGTGACACTCTGCTTCATTGGGCGACAGTACACATGGGACTTCATCCTGTATAAAATGGTTAGTCCTCTGCTCGATGCAGATTGCCTGTGTGCCCAAGGAGTGTTAGTAGATCTTAAGAATTGCTGATTTTGGATCATTACATTGTTCCCTCAGTGAGTTCCCCCACAACAACTCTACCAAACATATGTACCACCACATGAGTTTACTCAACTGCTGAGCGAGGTCTCAAACCTCACCAAGCTCATACCCTCCACCATGGTTGCAAAACATGGGGTCGAGCACCACATTCCCATAACCGGCCCACCAGTCCGTGTCTGCCAACGTAGACTGGACCCAGAAAAGCTGGCAACCACAAAGGCTGAGTTTGCCAACATGGAACAACTCAGAATTGTACGTCGGTCGAATAGCACCGAGGCTTCACCCCTTCATATAGTTCCTAAGTCCAATGGTGGTTGCCACCCATGTGGTGATTACCAACACCTCGGAGGTCACCACCCCTGAGCTTTACCTGGTCCCACACACTCAAGACTTTTCAGCACATTTAGCTGGAGGTTTAATTTTTTCCAAATTCGATCTAGTTCATCAAGTGACTGTGCGTTTGGAGGACATTGTCAAAACAGATGCGATAACCCTATTTGTCCTTTATGGGTTTCTGTTCATGCCGTTCGGACTGAAAAATGCACCACCGACTTTCCAAAGGCTGATGGACAATGTGTTAAAAGATTTAGTTTTTCTTTTTGTTTTTCTGAATGACATACTTGTTGCCAGTGCATCCAAATGTGAACACTGATCTCATCACCACATATTTTGAGTGCTTAAGCCAACAAGAGTTGATTATTACACCTGCTAAATGCCATTCTGGGTTGTCAACCATTGACTTTCTCGGCCATCGCATCTCCACAGAAGGTGTGAAATCCCTATCAAAAGTAGCCATTATTATGGATTTCCCACCACCCCACACAACTAAAAATCTACAGGAGTTTTTAGGGATAATGAATTTTTATCACGTTTTCATTCTGCGACCTATGCTCCCTCTGTACAGTGCGCTTAAAGGTAATATCATGTGCTTGACTGGTCGGCGGACTTGACTAGAGCATTTGATGCTACCAAACAAGCTCTTTCTAATGTGAGCCTACTGGCGCACCCACTCCCCACTGCACCTTTAGGCATTACTACTGACACTTCAGACTATGCTGTGAGTGCCGTGCACGAGCGGTTGGTCAGAGACGCAGTTGGTGGCAGCTACTCGCCTTCTTCAGCCGGCACCTCAGTCCCCCTGAAACCAATTTCCCTCGGGATCAATAAAGTATGTCTGTCTGTTAGACTGTGAGCTTCTCAGTCTCTATCTGGCTGTCCGGCATTTTCGTTTTCTTCCAGAGGGTTGCCATTTCACGGTGTTTGCTGATCAGAAAACCCTCGTGCACACGATGGCCAAAATATCAGACCCTTGGTCTGTACAGCAGTAACACCACCTGGCCTACATATTAGAGCTCACAAATGATATTCAACATATCAAGGGGAAATATAATGCTGTAGTTGATTGCCTCTCTCGACCAGCCGTTGTGGCCATACACATTGGGATTGATTATAAGACCATAAGGTATAGGAGCAGAAGTAGGCCATTCAGCCCATTGGGTCTGCTCCGCCATTCAATCATGGACTGATCCAATTCTTCCAGTCATCCCCACTGTTCTACTTTCACCCCATACCCTTTGATGCCCTGACTAATCAAGAATCTATATATATATATATCTGCCTTAAATACACCCAATGACTTGGCCTCCACAGCCGCTTGTGGCAACAAATTCCACAGATTTACCACCCTCTGACTAAAGTAATTTCTCCGCATCTCTGTTCTAAAAGGATGTCCTTCAATCCTGAAGTCGTGCCCTCTTGTCCTAGAATCCCCTACCCTGGGAAATAGCTTTGCCATATCTAATCTGTTCAGGCCTTTTAACATTCAGAATGTTTCTATGAGATTGTGCCAGGATGGCAGCCGACAAAGTTACTGATCCAGAGGTCCAGCTTACCGAGCAGCAGTCACGGCCCTGCAGTAGGCTGATGTTAAGTTCGGAGAAGCTGGGCTTTCTCTCCTGTGAGATGTCTCAACTGGTGGCTCACACCCCATCATTGCCTGCGAACTGGAGGCAGACTGTTTTTAACTCCATACATAGCCTCTTGCATCCAGGCTGGAAGGCCACACAGCAGCTGGTTGTACTGATGTTTGTTTGGCACAACCTCATAAAGGACATGAGAGATTGGACTGCAGCCAGCAGGCAAAATGTAACTGTCATGTTGAGGCACCATTGGCACCTTTTGAGGTCCCTAAGTGACAGCTTGACCATGTCAATGTGGACCTTGTTGGTCCGCTTTCCCTCCACCCCACCCACCCCCGTGGTTTCAGGCAATTTCTTACCAAGGTGTATTGTACCACTAGGTTGCCAGAGTTCATCCCTCTAGCATCGATGATGGCCGCTAACGTGGCTTGGGTGTTCATCAGCACCTGGGTTGCTCATTTTGTCACCCCATCTGATATTCCTCTGACTGCAGCCCCCAGTTCATATCTGTGCTGCGATGGCCCAGAACCTTGGTGTTAGGCTACATCACAGCACTGTGTATCACTGGCAGTGCAATGGCCGATGCCAGTGGTTTCACCGCTCCTTAAAGGCTGCTCTACGGGCTTCCCTGATGGATGAGTGTTGGCATGATCATCTCCCATGGGTCCTGTTGGGGCTCAGAACTATTCAAAAGAGGACTTGCAGTCATCCGTGGCTGAGTTGGTAGACGGGTAACTGTTACAAGTGCCAGGTGATTTAATTCCTGTTGCCATGACTGCCTGGTTAGCCTGTCAACAGCATTCCACTCTCCATGGCGTACAGCACTCTCGGGTTCCTGTTGACCTACATTCCACCTCATTTACTTTTGTCGAACATGATGCGCACCAACATCTCCATACGATGGCCCGGGATGGATTTTGGAATGGGGAGAAAAGATTTATTGTCGTAGATAAGAGGGGTAAACCTGAACATATTTCAGTAGATTGCCTTAAACTGGCGCATCAAGATTTGGAGTATTCCGCTTCCATGCCCCTCACATCACAACATGCCCATGGGCATGACAATGCACCTCTGGATGAGCCAGAGGCACCTGCTGTTGCTCCACCCATGGAACACAGGACCCAAGCTGGGCAGTTCATCTGATCTCCAGACAAGGTCATGATGCCAGTTTTGGTGAATTCTGGAGGGTAGGATGATGTCATTGGGAGAACTGTATATAATTCACAACCACCAACATTGAGTTGGAGTTTCACTTTAAGAGACTGGTCTGACATGATGACATTTAAACGTAAAGAGTTTTTTTAGCGTTCTTTGGTATGTAGGTGTTGCAGTCCAATAAAATGTGTTGTGGGTTTCATTCACTTTGGCTCACTTTGTTTTATTTGCAAAAGCCTACATTGTTAAGACCTCAGACAAAGTCAGGAATCTAAATAGTGAGCATGGTGAGACTAGTGTCTGGAGCTGCATATATTTCAATGCAGGAAGTATTCTGGGAAAGGCAGATGAGCTCAGGGCATGGATCAGCACCTGGAATTAGTCAGGTTTTGCTGCAGGAGGGCTAGTGCTCCATCAGGACAGACTGGAGAACTCGACTAGTGAGGCATTATGGGTGGAACTGAAAAATAAGAAAGGTGGTTGTGCTCCACCCAACAGTCCTATTGATTTAAAGGAATAAATTTGTAAAGAGATTGCAGACTCTTGCAAGAAACATAAGGTTGTTATTGTAGGTGATTTTAACTTTCTACATATTGACTGGGAATCCCATAAAAGGACTAGATGGGAAAGTTTCCTTCATCGTTACATAGAAATCCCAATGAGAGAGCATGTGATTCTGGATCTGCTGTGAGGGAATGAGACAGGGCAGGTGACAGATATTTGTGTAGCAGAACACTTTGCATCCAACAATGCCATTAGTTTCAAAGCACGTATGTAAAAAGATCGATCTCAACCATCTCATCCTGAAGTATGAAAAGGAAGTAGCAGCTTCCAGGTCTCTCAGTACTTGGGAGAAGCATCTTAAAGGTGGAAAACCATTCCAAGAAGCTTATCAAAACTGAAATAAAATTACATTCAAACCAGACCCTTCAGGCAGTGCCTTCAGGCTAAATGGTGCTTTGTTAGTTCTGTCTCAGTCCATGATGACTGTGATACTGACCTAACTAATTTCATCTTCCTGCATAAAGTTCTCTGCCCTTTAATATCTCTGACTAAATGCTTCTTAAATGTTGCTCTCATATTTGCCTTTCTCATCTCCGCTAGCATAATGTTCCAGGCACTTACCACTGTCTGTGTAAACAGACTTGTCTCACCTTTACCTTCTAGTATTTGATATTTCCAGCCTGGAAAAAGACTGATATCGGTCCTATCTACAGTACGTCTCTCATAATATCACGCACATCCTTCAGCGTTCCTAAAAAGCAATCCAATTCATCCATCGTCTCCTGGGTTGTAGTGCTAATATATTACAATCCAGGCAACATCCTTTTTTATTTTTATTTAGAGATTCAGTATGGTAAAAGGCCCTTCAGCCCATCAAGCCCATGCTGCCCAAATTCACCCATGTGACCAATTGACCTACTATCCCATACTCCTTTTGAATATGGAAGGAAACCAGATTACCCGGAGGAAACCCATGTGGTCACAGGGAGATCGTATAAACCCCTTGTAGACGTCAGTGGGAACTGAATCCCAGTCACTGACATTGTGATAGCATTACATTAACCACTATGCGACTACCCAGAAACACTACAGAACCACTACAGTTCCCGATGAACCTCCTCTGCACTTCTCCACAGCCTTCCTAACACATAGTAATCAGAACTATACACAATATTCCACATATTGTCTTAACATAAAGCTTTAGAAAGACACAAGATGACTTGCCAACTTTTATACCCCTGACTGAAGAAGAGTCGAAGGGTTACAGCTGTTCCTGAACCTACTGGTTGGGACCTAAGGCTCCTGTACCTGCTGCCTGAAGGTAGTAGCATCTTATAAACTATAATATATGGTTTGAGTCCTCAAGCTTGTGCTGCTGACTCTGTATTCTATTCAACACCATTTTTACAAAGCAGACACATTGCTCTTTCCTGTCCAACAAGATCATAGCGCACACACACAAACAGGCACACGCACACTAACGCACATACATGCACGCATGCACATATGCACACACTCACATGCACACATGCACACCAAACACACGTGCACCCACACACACACATGCACACCACACACATGCACATCACACGCGCGCGCACACACACGCACGTGCATGCACACACACAGATGTACAGAGCAGACTGTCTATATGCTGTATCATTTGCCTATCATCATGATTTGTGTCTCCTCCAAGAGGACCACAACCTTGCGTGCCTCAATGAACCAGAGAGCAATGCTGGCTGGAGTCAGGGCCTCATTCTTTAACTCTTGGTCGGGTCACCCATACCAAATAGGTCAGATGGTAGAGGCCAGATTAAGAGTGATCCATGGGACTTACAGCTTCAGGGGTTCAGCTGAAGGCTAACAACCCTGAATGGTAAAACAAAAGTATTACAGAAACAGCAATGACGAATGGTACTGTGGTGAACTACATATACCTGTCTGGACTGCTCCTGTGGCTCCTCCCACAGACCCCTGCAGACTGCTCCTGTGGCTCCTCCCACAGACCCCTGTATAAAGGCGATTGAGGCCTGAGCCCGGCCTCATTCTCCAGGATGTAGTGTTGTTCATTCTTCCAGTCAATAAAAGCCGATATCTCGTTTCTTACGTCTCAGAGTGAGTTATTGATGGTGCATCAGGTACTATATCTGTGTGCGACTGTATGGACAGACAGAGCTGGAGGACCTACGTTGCTGCCCTAAACACCAGTGGCGTAACGGGCAGAACACCCAATATTTGTATCTCCTTAAGGTAAAGCACTTTTCCCATGCTTTGCCACATTAGAATTGCTATATACGGGGTGTTATTGTAGCCATCTCTGAAGTAACAAAGAACTCTCACTCAGTACAATGAAAACTTTCATAATGACATTACTCAGCAACTTTCCACTGGGCAATTGCTGCTGACATGTACATGCGGTCAGAGATTAAGAAGAGTTGAAAGTGTGGCACTGATTCGGAATAGAAGATAGTCAGGCTCCTGTGTGCAGTGTGACTAATGGTTTGCCACTTTTCCAAATGCTGTGTAAGCTATGTGACATCAGTCACTGTAATCCTTTTAACAGACTATATACTATGTACTTCCACTAACAAAATATTGTACCATTCCCGGTCTTATATAACATATCATTTAAAATCCAGCAGCAAGGGCTTTCATTAACATCGTTCTCATTGTTAATGAATCATCCCTTCTCCAAACAGCAAACAGTAGATTGCCTTAATTATCTGAATATTAGCGTAATACATAATTATTGTTAGATATACAGTAGTGTTTATTTGTTTATCTTTCTGTTTTGCACATATTTTGAACAACTTACATTAATTTAAGTTTATGTCTTGTCCTCGTTATGCACAGCTCTGCTGCTGTAAAAGAACTAATTTTCACAGAAAGTCAATGTTTCAGGACCTGTGTGCAACTGTATGGACAGAGAGAGATGGATCTACCCTGAACGCCAGTGACCTGATGAAGGGTCTCGGCCTGAAGCATTGACTGGTCAGTCCACTCCAAATGTGCTGCCTGACCTGCACCTTGTGTGTGTTACTCTGGGTTTCCAGCATCTGCTGAGTCACTTGTGTGTACAATAAGCTCATTTTCATGCCTCTTATACCCTGTATGTACAGCACGCTCATGACAATAATAAACCTAGACTTGAACTTGCATTCTATTAGATCCCGTTTCATCTTCCGCCACCAATGAGTATCTTTATTTTGGGCACCGTGGTGCAGCAGGTAGTGCGGCTTTACAGCTCCATTGAGCTGAGTTCAAGCCTGATCTCAGAAGGTGTTTGGATGCAGTTTAGTGTTAGAGCATAACACCATAATACATCGGAGCAGAATAAGGCCATAACTTTTGATGCCCTTATTAATCAAGAACCTATCAACCTCTACTTTAAATATACCCAATGACTTGGTCCCGAGAACTGCCTGTGGCAATGAATTCCACAGACTTACCACCCTCTGGCTAAAGATATTCCTACTCATCTCTGTTTGAAGGGGACATGCTTCTATTCTGAGGTTCTACCATCTGGTCATATGATCACTTTATACGTGAAGTCAGCACTTTGATTCTTAACATCCTTGTCAGCAAAATCTAGCAATTTTGGATCTTAAATTACTGAATGGCAATAAATTATAAACATTTGATTTGGAACTATTTTCCCATAGTCTTCCCTTTCAAGGTATTGAATTCAGGCTGTAATTGCTATGGTAACTTTTCCAATTACCTTTCTTCTTAGATGAGCTAAGATGGCACCGCTCGATTGATTGGAGGTCTGAGGTCGGTGGGGCCGGTGATCCCTGAAGTTAGCAACTCCTGGAGTCAGAGGTCTGAGGTCAGTGAGTTCCCTAAATTGAGGCCCGTGGTCAGTTGGCAGGTCCTGAGTTTGGAGATCTGTAATTGGTGAGTCCTGGGGTCAAAGTTTGGGGATTAAGGAGTCCAGAGGTCAAAGTCTGAGTCTGTCAAATTTGGCAATGAATTCCAGATTCACCACCCTCTGGCTACAGGAATTCCTCCCAATCTTTGTTCTAAAAGGATGTCCTTCTATCCTGAGGCTGTGACCTCTAGTCCTAGACTCCCTCACAAAAGGAAATATCCTCTCCACATCCAGCTTGTAGGCCTTCTCATTGTGACAGTGTGGGTTTTTCCCAGGGTGCTCTGTTCATGCCACGAGGTGTTTATTCAGCCCCTGACATGTAGGTAAGCAGTGGAATCTGGGAGAAATTGATGGGAATGTTGGAACAAAATATGGGATTGTTAACACAAGAGATGCTGCAGATGCCGGAAATCCAAAATAACACACATAAAATGCTGGAGAAACTCAGTAAGGCAGGCTGCATCAATGGAGAGGAATCAAGACTCAATGTTTTTCAGGCTGAGACCCTTCATCAGGATATAAAATTAGTGGATGGTTTGTGTAAATGCCTGCTTGATGGTTGGTACAGATTTGGTAGGTAAAAGGGCTCATTCTCATGCTGCATGGCACTGTGACCTCTGTGGTGAACTAGATATACCTGTCTGACTGCTCCTGTGGCTCCTCCCAAGACCCTGCTGACTACCCCTGTGGCTCCTCCCACAGACCCCTGTATAAAGGCGACTGTGGCCTGCTGCTCTCCCTCATTTTCCCCAGGATGTAGTGTTGTCCTTCAGTCAATAAAAGCCGATATCTCACTTCCTAAGTCTCGGCGTGAGTTATTGATGGTGCATCAATTTTATTGACTGAAAGTTACGACATGGAAACCGCTTTACGCCCAGAACGTCTAGACTTGGACCCCCGAGACCCTGGAGCAGCTCTTGCCTTTGAACACTGGCTGGTGTGCTTCCAATCGTACTTAGAGGAGGTTCGTGCCACCGATTCGGCTGTTCGGCACAAACTTCTCTTCTCGAGGGTCGCCCCAAAAGTTTATTCGTTCATCAGGGACATATCCACCTACGAGGAGGCGCTTGCCGCCCTCCGAAGACAGTACCTGCGGCCTGTAAATCCAGTTTATGCACGGCACCGCTTGGCCACGCGAAAACAGCGGCCTACGGAGTCGACTGCTGAATTTCTTCGCGAGTTACTGATACTCGCGCGGGACTGTGACTGCAAAGCGCTCTCAGCGGAACAGCATAAGGAACTCTTGGTCCGAGATGCTTTTGTGACTGGGGTTCGGTCAGTGTGTATCCGCCAGCGGCTGCTGGAAAAAGCTGATCTTACCTTACGCTCTGCGATAGAGACGGCCGATTCGATGGAGGCTGCGCAACTGTACGCCGAAGAAGTCCAACCGAGCCATTCCCCGGTTCCGAGCGAATTCGCCAACGCCGCAGCCAGTCGCGGTATCTCAAACCCCACGAATTCGCCAGGTATGAAACTCTGTTACTTTTGTGGGCTTCGGAAACATGCCCGGGAACTCTGTGCGGCGCGCGAAGCGACTTGTTCCAGCTGCGGGAAGAAGGGCCATTTCGCCAAGGTCTGTAAATCTAAACCGCGCCCGGGGTCGAGCAGCGCCGCGTCTGAGACCTGGGGGCCGCCATTTTGCATGACCGGATGTGGACAACCATCTTTGCCGGCGTCACCTGGCCCCGCCCCTACCTACCCGTGTGCGACCTGGGAGCCGCCCTCTTGCATGCCCGGATGTGAGCGGCCATCTTTGCCGGCGTCACCAGGCCCCGCCCCCGCCTCGCCATCTTGCATGCCCGGATGTGAGCGGCCATCTTTGCCGGCGTCACCAGGCCCCGCCTTCGACACGCCCAGTTCAACGCTGGCTTCCGTGACCCTCGATCAAAGCGCCCCGCACCAGCTCGCAAGGTCAATGATGGACATCCTGGTGGAGGGGCACAGGACTCGCTGCCTGTTTGACACGGGCAGCACTGAGAGTTTTATTGACCCGGCCACAGTGAAACGCTGCGGACTCGTGACACGGCCGGTCCGTCAGAAGATCACCTTGGCTTCAGGGTCGCATTCCACAGACATCCGGGTGGGTTGTGTAGCGACATTGGTGGTGCAGGGCACAGAGTATCGGAACTTTGCGTTCCTGGTCATGCCTCGACTGTGCGCACCTGTGCTATTGGGGCTCGACTTCCAGAGCCATCTCGAAAGTGTGACTATGGCATATGACGGGCCCCTCCCACCACTCACTGTCAGGAATCCTCAGTTTGGTGGGACTTCGCCATATACTCCGTTACCACACGCACATACACCCCGAACCCCACATCCCGCCCAGCACCATGCCGATAGCTGTGCTGCTGACACTATTTGCAACCTCTCCACCCTCAAGATCCCTCCCCCATCGCTGTTCACCAACTTGACCCCCGACTGTAAACCTGTGGCAACTAAAAGTAGGAGGTACAGTGCGGGGGACAGGGCCTTTATTCATTCAGAGGTGCAGCGGCTGCTCAGGGAGGGGATCATTGAGCCAAGCACAAGCCCATGGCGGTCCCAGGTGGTCGTTGTTCGGACTGGGCAGAAAACTAGGATGGTTGTGGACTACAGCCAGACCATCAATAGATTCACGCAGCTTGACGCGTACCCCCTACCCCGCATCGCGGATATGGTCAACCAGATAGCTCAGTACAAGGTGTACTCGACAATTGATCTGAAATCCGCTTATCACCAGCTCCCCATCCGCCCAGAGGACCGCCCCTACACCGCCTTCGAGGCGGGTGGCAGGCTCTATCACTTTCTGCGCGTCCCATTTGGTGTCACAAATGGGGTCTCAGTCTTCCAGAGGGAGATGGACCGGATTGTGGACCAGTACAAACTGACGGCCACATTTCCCTATCTAGATAACATCACCATCTGTGGTCGCGACTGGTCGGACCATGACGCCAACCTCCAGCGTTTTTTCCAGGTGGCCGATGCTTTGAACCTCACTTATAACAAGGACAAGTGTGTGTTCAGAACCACACGGCTCGCTATCCTTGGGTATGTCGTGGAGAACGGGGTCATTGGCCCTGACCCCGACCGTATGCGACCCCTGTTAGAACTCCCTCTTCCCACTACTCTCAAGGCCCTCCGGCGGTGCCTGGGTTTTTTTTTCCTATTACGCCCAATGGGTTCCCCATTACGCAGACAAGGCCCGCCCCCTGGTCAAGTCTACCACCTTTCCCCTCTCTGCCGAGGCCCGCGCGGCCTTCAGCTGCATTAAAGGGGACATTGCCAAAGCAACGATGCATGCGGTAGACGAGACCATTCCCTTCCAAGTAGAGAGTGACGCCTCTGACGTCGCGCTGGCTGCTACCCTCAATCAAGAAGGCAGGCCAGTGGCGTTTTTTTCTCGTACCCTTCAGGGCTCTGAACTTCGGCACTCCACGGTGGAGAAAGAAGCCCAAGCCATAGTGGAAGCTATTCGGCACTGGAGGCACTATCTCGCCGGCAGAAGGTTCACCTTGCTGACCGACCAGCGCTCGGTTGCGTTCATGTTCAGCAGCCAACAGCGGGGCAAAATCAAAAATGATAAAATTTTGCGATGGAGAATAGAACTCTCCACCTATACTTACGATATCCTGTACCGGCCTGGCAGGCTCAATGAACCGTCTGATGCCCTATCCCGGGGACCGTGTGCTAGTGCCCAGCTCGACCAGCTGTATGCCCTTCATGCCCAACTTTGCCACCCGGGGGTCACCCGGTTTTATCACTTCATTAAAGCCCGGAACCTGCCGTACTCCCTGGAGGACATCAGGACGATGACCAGGGACTGCCAGATCTGCGCTGAGTGCAAACCGCACTTCTACCGTCCTGACACTGCGCAGCTTGTCAAGGCCACCCGCCCTTTTGAGCGACTGAGTATTGACTTTAAGGGCCCCCTTCCCTCCACCGACCGCAATGTCTACTTTCTCAGTATTATTGACGAGTACTCGCGATTCCCCTTTGCCGTTCCCTGCCCCGACACTGCTACCACGTCGGTCATCAAAGTCCTGCGCCAGCTCTTCACACTGTTCGGATATCCCTGCTATGTCCACAGTGATAGAGGGTCCTCCTTTATGAGTGACGAGTTGCGCCGGTTCCTGCTTGCTAGGGGCATAGCTACTAGTCGCACCACGAGTTATAATCCCCGGGGGAATGGCCAGGTGGAGAGGGAGAATGCCACTGTGTGGAAGGCCATACTTTTAGCCCTTAAGTCACAAGGGTTGCCGGTCTCCCGCTGGCAGGAGGTCCTCCCTGAGGCACTCCACTCTATCCGCTCCCTGTTGTGTACGTCCACTAATGCCACCCCTCACGAACGCTTATTCTCTTTTCCCAGGAAGTCTGTCACTGGGACCACCCTGCCAATTTGGCTGACGTCCCCGGGGCCAGTGCTGCTGCGTAAACATGCGAGGAGTAATAAGTACTCACCACTGGTCGAGAAGGTTCACCTCCTGCATGCTAATCCCCAGTATGCCTACGTGGTCTTGCCTGATGGGCGGGAGGACACGGTCTCTGTCCGCGACCTGGCGCCCGCCGGAGCAGCAGACCACTACACCGAGCACTCCACGGTAACTATGCACCCTGTACCCGAGGTGACTCCGCACGCCCCGTGCCCCACACAGACTCCGTATGCGTCTGTTCCAGGGCCCTCGCTCACACGCGAGGGGTCCCTGACACCTCCTGTTGGGACAGAATTAACCCACTCTCCGCCTTCGGAGCACACACCACCTCCGGCACCTGTGCCGTCATCACCTCCGGCTCCGGTGCAATTGCAGCCGGAGCTACGTAGATCGCAGCGAACGATTCGACCACCTGATCGACTTAACCTGTAAATATGCTTGGGAATTTTTTTAAACAAAGGGGGGGTGAATGTGGTGAACTAGATATACCTGTCTGACTGCTCCTGTGGCTCCTCCCAAGACCCTGCTGACTACCCCTGTGGCTCCTCCCACAGACCCCTGTATAAAGGCGACTGTGGCCTGCTGCTCTCCCTCATTTTCCCCAGGATGTAGTGTTGTCCTTCAGTCAATAAAAGCCGATATCTCACTTCCTAAGTCTCGGCGTGAGTTATTGATGGTGCATCAACCTCAGAATATTATGGGACATGTGGCTTCTGCAAGATGAAAATAGCAAAACTTTTAACTGCAGAGAAAGAGATGAGCAGACATGATGGGGGTGGGAGACTGTTTGTGTTGGAGGGCAGATGAAAGTTAGTCAGCTAAAAGAATATTTCTAAAAACAAATCGGAGAAGGAATTAAGCAAGAAAGAAATTGAAAATGAGAACAGCAGCCATGTTGGTGAAGAGTAAAATAAAGGAGGTTACCTGAAAATGGACAATTAAATACAGACTCAAAAGATTGCAATTTGCCCTGTTGGAGGATGTACTGACCTTACCTTGGAGAAGCTGGATTCGATGCTCAGTATACGGTCAAGGTGGTGCCGAGCTGCAGTCTCCGCCAAGGTCATGGCTCAAACTTAGCTGTCCTTTTTGAAGTTTATAGGAATGGTGTTGGGGACAGGGAGGGCAGCTAGGATCAGGTTGGGGCTTAGGAATAGGAATTTAGAAGAGTTAGAGGTCAGGCAAATTAGTTGATGAGTTCGCAGAGCAAATCCAAATAAGTGACCCCGCATCCCCCTCACTCCCCTCAGCTTCCTGCTGCCTGTCATTTCACTTTATCCGACCATTTCCAATCTGCTTACAGTCTCCTACACATCACAAGGGCCAATGCATGCTTGGGGGGTCCACAACCCAGCTTTCACCTGGGCACGTTCTTAGCGAAAGGCAACAAAGGATCAGTCAGACCAGGTACATGAACCTGAACATGGGTTCAGTGATGTTGCGTTTGATTCTGTCTCCATTACCAGTTCATATTGGTCACAAATACTCATCAATCTGCAGACTGACAATGGGTCCAAGCAGAAGATAGCAAAGATTTCCATGTACAGGAAGGCTTTGACTGAGTGCCTCTGCTGCTTGGGACTGTTCCTTTTCATCTCCGAATACAACTCTTAAAGGACACAGGAGAAATGAGAGATTTGCCAGATTCCAGATTTTATCTGGAATTTGCTCTGTGAATCTGTGAATTTGCTCTGTTGATGAAGGAAACAGCATTATGAAGGACTCCATGCACCCCTCATACAAACTCTTCTCCCTCCTGCCATCCGGGAAAAGGCTCCAAAGCATTCGGGCTCTCACGAACAGACTATGTAACAGTTTCTTCCCCCAAGCTATCAGACTCCTCAATACCCAAAGCCTGGACTGACACCTTGCCCTACTGTCCTGTTTATTATCTATTGTAATACCTGCACTGTTTTTGTGCACTTTATGCAGTCCTGGGTAGGTCTGTAGTCTAGTGTAGCTTTCTCTGTGTTGTTTTTATTAGTTCAGTCTAGTTTTTGTACTGTGTCATGTAACACCATGGTCCTGAAAAACATTGTCTCATTTTTACTATGTACTGTACCAGCAGTTATGGTCGAAATGACAATAAAAGTTGACTTGACTTGACTTGATTTGTTGTATCCAGTTTTCGAGGTTTAGGTGTGCAATGTGTTTGACACACCTGCAGATGGAGCTCTGTGGTTGTGGTTGTGACTGGACAGCTCTGTGGTCTTCTTGTTGGTGTTTCGAGTATTCACAGTCAGATCCACCAGCCTCAGCTTCTCTGACTGCTGCCTCCTACTGGCTGAGAGATACAGGATTATTGACCAGCTTGTAAAATACGGAAGCTGAATGTGAAACCACTCAGTACATTGAGAATCATAAAGGGTTTATCAAGGTGATACAGTTAAAAACTTCTTGAGTCCCTAGTGCACTGGTGGAAAACAATCATGTGTTTAGAATCATAGAAGGATTATAGGTCACTACAGCACAGAAACAGGCCCTTCAGTCCATCTAGTCCATGCCAAGTTATAAACTTGTCTAGTCCCATTGACCTGCACCTGGACCATATCCCACCATTCCTCTCCCATCCATGTACCTGTCCAAATTTCTCTTAAATGTTGAAATTGAACCCATATCCACCACATCTGTTGGTAGCTTGTTCCATCCCAAATGACAGAGATCCCCCTCACGTTCCCTTAAACATTTCATTTTTCACCCATAACCTGTCCACGTCAAGAGCCAAAGTAAATTTGTCATCAAAGTACATACTGCACTGTGCAAAAATCTTAGGCATGTATACAGGTATATATAGCTAGGGTGCCTAAGACTTTTGCACAGTACTGTTCTAATTTTATGTATTGCACTGTACTCCTGCAAAAAAAAATTCATGACATGTGAGTGTTGATAAACCTGATTCTGATATGTGTCTCTATTGTAGATTGACAGTGGAAGGGAGGCAGGGAGAGGGAAATCATGGTTGGGAAAAGTGGAAGGGAGAGGGGAGGGAGTAGGGAGCACCAGAGGGACATTCTTTAATGATTTATAAACCAATTGTTTGGAATCAAATGATCTTGCCTGGTGTCTCAGCAATGGCATGTCTGCACCTGTGTCACCCCCCTGCCCCTGGCACTTCTTCTCTGTCACCAGTCCCACACTCTTCTCCGCGGTGCTCCACCCTCAACATTTTCAACATACTTTTCACCTGCCAGATTTAGAAGGTGTGTGTGTGTGTGTGTGTGTGTGTGTGTGTGTGTGTGTGTGTGTGTGTGTGTGTGTGTGTGTGTGTGTGTGTGTGTGTGTGTGTGTGTGTGTGTGTGTGTGTACAACTAAAATTTTTGTTCAGTACTGTATTACATTTATTGTGAATGCCCGCAAGATAATAAATCTTAGGATAATATATGGTGACATTGATAATACATTTGAACTTTGAACGTTGAACTTTAATTGGTCTTTCTTATAAAGAGATTCCATGGTTTTTCTCTGTGATGTCAGGCTAACCGCCCTGTACTTCCTCTTTTGCTCTTCTTTCTTAACTTAAGGAGCTACATTTGCTACTTTCCAATCTGTGAATTTTTCCAGGATTAATGGACCTTTGGAAGACAACAGCCAGTGTATTTGCCATCTCCATATTCATCTCCTCCAAAACCTTGGGATGCAGGTCATCAGAATTCAAGGATTTTTCTCAACTTTTTCAGTGAAGATAGTCATAAAATACTTACTTAAGAATATAAGGAATAGGCTCTCGGGCCTGTAAAGCCTGCTCCACCATTCAATAAGTTCATAGCTGATCCGGCCATGGACTCAGCTCCATCTGCCTGCCTTTCCACATAACCTTTATTTCCCCTTTTGTGCTAAGTTTTATCTATCTGAGTGAAATATAGTTAATGAGGTAACCTCTACTGCTTCCCTGGGCAGATAATTCCACAGATTCACCACTCTCCTGGAAAAGCACTTTCTCTTCAACTCCATCCTATATCTACTCCTCTAACTTTGAAGCTACTGTATGTCCCCTAGCTCTAGTCTCACTTACCAGTGGAAATGACTTTCCTACCTCTATGCTATCTGGCTCTATCATAATTTTATATGTTTCTAAAAGATCCCCCTCATTCTTCTGAAATCCAGCGAGTCCCAGTTTACTCAATTACTCCTCAGAGGCTAACCCCCTCATCTCCAGAATCAACCTGCACCACCTCCAATATCGGTAAGTCTTTCCTCAAGTAAGGAGACCAGAATTGCATGCAGTAGTGCAGTTGTAGCCTCACCAGTACCCTGCACAGTTGCAGCATAACCTCCCTGCTCTTAAATTCAACCCCTCTAGCAATGAAGGCCAACACTCCATTTGCCTTCTTGATAGCCTGCTGTACCTGCAAATCAACCTTTTGTGATTCATGCATAAGCACTCCCAAGTATCTATGCCCAACAGCATGCTGTAATCTTTTACCATCTTTCATTTAAGTAACAATCTGGTCTTCTACCCCTGTGGCACTCTGTTCATCTGACTGCCAACCTGAGAGATACCTATTATAGATACTTGTATTTTGCCTACATCCTTTCATAAAAAGTGGCATGACATTTGCTGTTTTCCAATCTACCAGGACCTGCCCAGAGTACAGAGAATTTTAGTAAGTTATCACAAGCACATCTATTATAACTTCTGGCATCTCTTTCAGTAAGCTGAATACATCCAGGTGAATTGGTGGAGGATACTGGTGAGGATGACAGCAGAACAGAGATGGCTGAAGTTTCTGGGGATAATTCACAAGGTGCAGGAAAGGGCATATAAGGTAGCAAAAGTGAGTAGAAAGTTGGATGATTGGAAAGCTTTTAAAATCCAACAAAAGGCAACTAACACAGCTATTAGAAGGGAAAAGGTGAAATATGAGGGCAAGCTAGCCAATAATGTATTGCGGGATACTAAAAGTATTTCCAATTTTATAAAGACTAAAAGGGGGTTGAGAATTGATGTTGGACCACTGGAAGCTGATGCTGGTGAGGCAGTAATGGGGAACAAAGGAATGTCAGATGAACTTAATGGATACTTTGCATCAGTCTTCACTGTGGAAGACACTAGCAGTGTGCCAGAGGTCTGTGAGTGTCAGGGAACAGGAATGATTGCTATTACAAAGGAAAATGTGTTAGGCAAACTCAAAGGTCTTAAGATAGATAAGTCACCTGGACCAGATGGAGTTACTGAAGAGAATACAGATATATGGTCATGATCTTTCAAGAATCACTTGATTCTGGCATGGTCCTGGAGGACTGGAAAGATTGCAAATGTCACTCCACTCTTTAAGAAGGGAGGAAGGTAAAAGAAAGGAAATTATTGGCCAGTTAGCCTAACATCAGAGGTTGGAAAAGTGTTGGAGTCTATTATTAAGGATGTGCTTTTGGTGTTCTTGGAGACTAATGATAAAATAGATCAAAGTTGGCATGTTTTCTGTGAAGGGAAATCATGTCTGACAAATAGAACATAGAACATAGAATAGTACAGCACATTACAGGCCCTTTGGCCCATAATGTTGTGCTGACCTTCAAACCCTGCCTCCCATATAACCCCCCACCTTAAATTCCTCCATATACCTGTCTAGTAGTCTCTTAAGCTTCACTAGTGTATCTGCCTCCACCACTGACTCAGGCAGTGCATTCCACGCACCAACCACTCTCTGACTGAGGTACTGGCTGTCCACTCTATCTATTCCTCTTAATATCTTGTATACATCATGTGTCCTCTCATCCTCTCCAAAGAGTAAAACCCTAGCTCCCTTAATCTCTGATCATAATCCATACTCCAAATCTGTTATAGTTCTTCAAGGAAGTAACGAGCAGGGTGTACAAAGGAGAGACGGTGGATGTCATTTACTTGGATTTTCAAAGGCATTTGATAAGATACCACACATGAGACTGCTCAGCAAAATAAAATCCTATGGTGTTACAGGAAAGATACGGGCATGGATAGAGGAATGGCTGATAGGCAGGAGGCAGCAAGTGGGAATAAAGGGCCAACACGAGGAAATCTGCAGATGTTGGAGATTCAAACAACAACACACACAAAATGCTGGTGGAACACAGCAGGCCAGGCAGCATCTATAGGGAGAAGTGCTGTCGACGTTTCGGGCCGAGACCCTTCGTCAGGACTAACCGAAAGGAAAGATAGTAAGAGATTTGAAAGTAGTGGGGGAAGGGGAAATGCGAAATGATAGGAGAAGACCGGAGGGGGTGGGATGAAGCTAAGAGCTGGAAAGGTGATTGGCGAAAGTGGTACAGAGCTGGAGAAGGAAAAGGATCATGGGACAGGAGGCCTCAGGAGAAAGAAAGGAGTGGGGGGAACACCAGAGGGAGATGGAGAGCAGGCAAACAACTAAATATGTCAGGGATGGGGTAAGAAGGGGAGGAGGGGCATTAACGGAAGTTAGAGAAGTCAATGTTCACGCCATCAGGTTGGAGGCTACCCAGCCGGTATATAAGGTGTTGTTCCTCCAACCTGAGTTTGGATTCATTTTGACAATAGAGGAGGCCATGGATAGACATATCAGAATGGGAATGGGACGTGGAATTAAAATGTGTGGCCACTGGGAGATCCTGCTTTCTCTGGCGGACCGAGTGTAGGTGTTCAGCGAAATGGTCTCCCAGTCTGCGTTGGGTCTCACCAATATATAAAAGGCCACACTGGGAGCACCGGACACAGTATACCACACCAGCCAACTCACAGATGAAGTGTCGCCTCACCTGGAAGGACTGTTTGGGGCCCTGAATGGTGGTGAGGGAGGAAGTGTAAGGGCAGGTGTAGCACTTGTTCCGTTTACAAGGATAAGTACCAGGAGGGAGATCGGTGGGAAGGGATGGGGGGGACGAGTGGACAAGGGAGTCGCGTACGGAGCGATCCCTGTGAAAAGCAGAAAGAGGGGGGAGGGAAAAATGTGCTTGGTAGTGGGATCCCGTTGCAGGTGGCGGAAATTACGGAGAATTATATGTTGGACCTGGAGGCTGGTGGGGTGGTAGGTAAGGACAGGGGGAACCCTATCCCAAGTGGGGTGGCGGGTGGATGGGGTGATGGCAGATGTGCGGGAAATGGGAGAGATGCGTTTGAGAGCAGAGTTGATGGTGGACGAAGGGAAGCCCCTTTGTTTAAAAAAGGAAGACATCTCCTTCGTCCTGGAATGAAAAGTGGGAATAAAGGGGTTCTTTTCTAGTTGGCTGCCAGTGACTAGTGGTGTTCCTCAGGGGTCTGTATTGGGACAGCTACTTTTCACATTGTTTATCAGTGATTTGGATAGTGGAATTGATGACTTTGTGGCAAAGTTTGTGGATGGTACAAAGATAGGTGGTGGGATTGGTAGAGCTAAGGAAGAAATGCGATTGTAGCAGGACTTAGACAAATTTGAATAATGGGCAAAACAGAGGCAGATGGAATACAGTGTTGGGAAATGTATGATAATGCATATCAAAGGATATGGTGAAAAGGTAGATGTACGGGGTTGAGTGGGATCCAGGACCTGCCATGATGGAATGGCAGAGCAGACTTGATGGGCTGAATATGGTCGTCTTATGATCTTATGATCTTATCCATTCAGGGCCAGGGGATTTGTCTATCTTTATGTCTACCAGTTTGCTCATCACTACCTCTTTAGTAACTGTGATCATGAACCTTACCTCCCATCATGTCTATAACATCTCTCATTGGCATATTAGACATGTCTTACACTGTGGAGACTGAAACAAGATAACTGTTCAAGGCATTGGCCATTTCTGCGTTACTAAATATTAGGTCCTCTGATCACAACATATCAATGCAGCTATAAAGAAGGCAAGACCATGGCTATATTTCAATAGGACTTCGAAGAGATTTGGATTGTCACCTAAAACACTTGAAAAATTCTACAGTTATACCATGCAGAGCATTCTGATTGGCTGCATTACTGTCTGGTATGGGGTGGGGTGTGCTTCTGCACAGGATTGAAACAAGTTGAAGGTTGTGCAATTAATCCGCTCCATCCTGGGTACTAGCCTGGTGGTATCCAAGACATCTTGAAGGAGTGATGCCTCAGAAAGTTACCTTCACTGTTACCTTCAGAAAGGAGGTACAGAAGCCTGAAGGCATACACTCAGTGATTCAATAACAGCTTCTTCTACTCTGCCATCCGATTTCTAAATGACATTGAACCTATGAACGCTACCTCACTACTTTTTAAATTTCTGTTTTTGCACTACTTATTTTAAATTAACTATTTTATATATATATATATACTTCCTGTCATTCAGTTTTTGTCTATATTTATCGTGTGTTACATTGTACTGCTGCCACTAAGTCAACAAATTTCACGACGTACGCCGGTGATATTAAACCTGATTCAAGGGACTTACAGTGCATTCACTTTAGCTACCTTTTTCCACTTTATATAATTATACAAACTTAAAAAAAATATTTTGTGCTAGTTTACTTCCATAAGTTTCAAAGTCCAAAGTAATTTTATCATCAAAGTACATACAGCATGTGTCACCACATACTATCATGACATTCGCTTTCTTGTGGGCATGCTCTGTAGATACAAGAAACTATAGATTCAATGAAAGACCACATCCAACAGGACAGACAATCAATCTGCAATACAAAAAGGAAAAAAGTAATTAATACTAACAATAAAGTAAATAAGCAATAAATATTGGGAATATGAACATCAAATATGAAAAAATGAAATCTCAAGAATATCAGTCCTTGAAAGTGAGACCCTAGGTTGTGGGAACAGTTCATTGTTGGGGTGAATGGAGTGAGTTATCCTCTGGAGAAACTTCGCTCACCCCAACAATGATCTGGTTCAAGAGCCAGATGATTGACTGGTAATAATTGTTCCTAAACCTGGTAGCGTGAGTCCTGAGGATCCTGTATCTCCTTCCTGATCACAGAAGTGAGAAGAGAGTATGACCTGGCTGGTGGGGGTCCTTAATGATGGATGCTGCTTTCTTGCAACAGCACTCCTTGTAGATGTGCTCAATAGTGGGGATGGCTTCACCTGAGATAGAAAAATAAAAACATAGAAAGCCTACAGCACAATACAGGCCCTACGGCCCATAAAGCTGTGCCGATCATTAGAGACTACCTAGAGTAATACCAGAAATTACCTATGGATAAAGATAGATCTGGTCCTCGGGTTGAGGTTCTAAACTGGAAAAAGGCCAAATTTGAAGAAATGAGAAAGGATCTAAAAAGCGTGGATTGGGACAGGTTGTTCTCTGGCAAGGATGTTGCTGGTAAGTGGGAGGCCTTCAAGAGTATAAGAGTTGGAGTGTTGTGGTGAGGTTGTATAAGGCACTGGTGAGGCCGAATTTGGAGTATTGTGTGCAGTTTTGGTCACTGAATTACAGGAAGGATATTAATAAGGTTGAAAGAGTGCAGAGAAGGTTTACAAGGATGTTGCTGGGACTTAAGAAACTGAGTTACAGAGCAAGATTGGATAGCTTAGGACTTTATTCCCTGGAGCGTAGAAGAATGAGGGGAGATTTGATAGTGGTATATAAAATTATGATGGGTATAGATAGAGTGAATGCAAGCAGGCTTTTTCCACTGAGGTTAGGGGAGAAAAAAACCAGAGGACATGGGTTAAGGGTGAAGGGGGAAAAGTTTAAAAGGAACTTTAGGGGGAGTTCTTCACACAGAGAGTGGTGGGAGTGTGGAAGGAGCTGCCAGATGAAGCGGTAAATGTGGGCTCACTTTTAAAATTTAAGAAAAACTTGGACAGGTACATGGGTGAGAGGTGTATGGAGAGATATGGTCCAGGTGCAGGTCAGTGGGACTAGGCAGAAAAATGGTTTGGCACAGCCAAGAAGGGCCAAAAGGCCTGTTTCTGTGCTGTAATGTTCTATGGTTCTATGGTTACCCAAAACCCTCTATTTATCTAAGCTCTATGTACCTATCGAGGAGTCTCCTAAAAGACCCTATTTTATCCACCTCCACCACCGTCACCAGCAAACCATTCCGTGCACTCACCACTCTCTGCATAAAAAACATCCTGACATCTCCTCTGTACCTACTTCCAATCACCTTAAAACTATGCCCTCTCATGTTAGCCATTTCAGCCCTGGGAAAAAGCCTCTGACTATCCACACGATCAATGACTCTCATCATCTTATACACCTCCACAGGTCACCTCTCATCCTCCGTCATTCCAAGGATAAAGGAGCAAGTTCACTCAACATTCTTATAAGGCATGCTCCCCAATCCAGGCAACATCCTTGTAAATCTCCTCTGCACCCTTTCTGTGGCTTCCACAACCTTCCTGTAGTGAGGCATCCAGAACTGAGCACAGTACTCCAAGTGGGGTCTGACCAGGGTCCTATGTAGCTGCAACATTACCTCTCGGCTCCTAAACTCAATCTCATGATTGATGAAGGCCAGTGTACCGTATGCCTTCTTAACCACAGAGTCAACCTGTGCAGCAGCTTTGAGTGTCCTATGCACTCAGACCCCAAGATCCCTCTGATCCTCCACACTGCCAAGAGTCTTACCATTAATACTATATTCTGCCATCATATTTCACCTACCAAAATGAACCACCTCACACTTACCTGGGTGGAACTCCATCTGCCACTTCTCAGCCCAGTTTTGCATTCTATCAATGTCCTACTGTAACCTCCACACTATTGACAACATCCCCAACCTTTGTGTCATCAGCAAATTTACTAACCCACCCTTCCACTTCCTCATCCAGGTTATTTATAAAAATCACAAAGAGTAGGGGTTCCAGAACAGATCCCTGAGGCACACCAATGGTCACCGGCCTCCATGCAGAATATGACCTGTCTACAACCACTCTTTGCCTTCTGTGGGCAAGCCCGTTCTAGATCCACAAAGCAATGTCCCCTTGGATCCCATGCCTCCTTACTTTCTCAATAAGCCTTGCATGCGGTATCTTATCAAATGCCTTACTGAAATCCATATACACTACATCTACTTCCCTACCTTCATCAATGAGTTTAGTTACATCCTCAAAAAAATTCAATCAGGCTCGGAAAGCACGACCTGCCTTTCACAAAGCCATGCTGACTATTCCTATGCCTCTCCAAATGTTCATAAATCCTGCCTCTCAGGATCTATTTCATCAACTTACCAACCACTGAAGTAAGACTCACTGGTCTATAATTACCTGGGCTATCTGCACTCCCTTTCTTGAATAAGGGAATAACATCCGCAACCCTCCAAACCTCCAGAACCTCTCCCATCCCCATTGATGATACAAAGATCAGCGCCAGAGTCTCAGCAATCTCCTCCCTCACCTCCTACAGTAGCCTGGGGTACATCTCGTCCAGTCCCAGTGCCTTATCCAACTTCATGCTTTCCAAAAGCTCCAGCATATCCTCTTTCTTCAGATCTATATGCTCGAGCTTTTCAGTCCACTGCAAGTCATCCTTACAATCGCCAAGATCCTTTTCCATAGTGAATACTGAAGCAAAGTATTCATTAAGTACCTCTGCTATTTCCTCCGGTTCCATACACACGTATGTCCTCGGGCAGCTGCTCCAGGAATGCCTGCTCAAACATGAGGCAGGGCTTGTGTCCTCCGGCCAGAGACAACATCTCATTCATTAAAGCCGATGGAGGTCTGTCTCCCAAACCATCCAGGTGCAGTAAACGGGCAGCCCGCTCGCGCGTGAGAGTCCGAAAGTGCTTATGAGCAGGGCTTTGAATTCCGTGTATTTGCGGTCCGCTGGGGGAGACTGTACGAACTCCTCAACCTGGGTTGCTGTCTCCTGGTCGAGGGAGCTCACCACGTAGTAGTAACGTGTATCCTCTGAGGTTATCTGCTGAACGTGGAATTGGGCTTCTGCTTGCTGGAACCATAGGTGAGGTCGCAGCGTCCAGAAGCTTGGCAGTTTCAACGAAACCGCATGAACAGATGCGGCGTCGGTCATCTTCGGCCCAAATATCGTTTGGGCCGTCGGGGACACCAATTGTAGCGGTGTGCTACATGCAGCGCTGAAATAACGACACGGAGTCAGTAAACTGCAGTTAAAAAAGATTTATTCGAACTTCGCGGCCTCGCTTTCAAGCCTCCCTGATCCCGCCCTCCCCGGGCGCGGATGCTGTAAGGGGCACGTATTCACAGTCCCGCGCGGACTTTTCCCTTTGTTGGTGAAGCAGACCTGGAGCCCTTTTGGGACTGGCCTTTATCCCGGCGCGCTGGCTATTTGTGAGCCAGTTCGAGTGCGCTAGGAAGAGGGTCGCCACACTATTCTCATTTGCCACATTTCTGCCGTACATTTCCCTGAGAACATCTGTTCCCAATTTATGTTTCCAAGTTCCTGCCTGATTGCCTCAAATTTCCCCTTACTCCAATTAAACGCTTTCCTAACCTGTCTGTTCCTATCCCTCTCCAATGCTATGGTAAAGGAGATAAAATTGTGATCAATATCTCCAAATTTCTCTCCCACTGAGAGATCTGACATCTGATCAGACTCTTTTACAAATACCAGATCAAGTACAGCTTCTCCTCTTGTAGGCTTATCTACATATTGTGTCAAGAAACCTTCCTGTACACACCTGACAAACTCCATGACATCTAAACCCCTTGCTCTAGGGAGATGCCAATCAATATTTGGGAAATTAAAATCTCCCACCACGACAACTCTGTTATTACATCTTCCTAGAATCTGTCTCCCTATCTGCTTCATGATGTCCCTGTCACTATTGGGTGATCTATAAAAAACACCCATTAGAGTTATTGATCCCTTCCTCTTCCTAACTTCCACCCACAGGGACTCTGCAGACAATCCCTCCTTGACTTCCTCCTTTTCCGCAGCTGTGGAAAGCGGCCAGTGAGTGAGTGGGCCAGTGAAGGAGTGGAGATTTGAGGCTTTGACTCGAGAGGTTTCGACAAGAAGAGGTGGAGGACGAGCTTCGCTCCAAGTGAGGAAAGGCCGGGTAAGTTCCTTTCAAAGGAGAAAGTTTCAAAAGTTGAGGCAAGTATTGGGTAGGTCATGGCAGCTGAGATCGGCCCCGTGGTTTGTTCATCCTGCAGCATGTGGGAAATCAGGGATACTTCCAGTGTCCCTGACGACTATGTGTGCAGGAAGTGTGTCCAACTGCAGCTTCTGGCAGACCGCATTGAGCGTCTGGAGCTGCGATTGGATTTATACTGGAGCATCCGCAATGCTGAGAAAGTCGTGAATAGCACATTCAGTGAGTTGGCCACACCGCAGGTAAAGGCTACACAGGCAGAAAGGGAAGGGGTGGCCACTAGACAGCATAGCAGTAGGCAGGTAGTGCAGGAGTCCCCTGAGGTCATCTCCCTGCTAAACAGATATACTGTTTTGGATACTGTTGGGGGAGATGTCTCATCAGGGGAAGGCAGCAGCAGCCGAGTTCATTGCACCATGGGTGGCTCTGCAGCACAGGATGGAAGGAAAAGGAGTGGGAGAGCTATAGTGATAGGGGATTCGATTGTAAGGGGAATAGGTAGGCGTTTCTGCCGCCACAAACAAGACTCCAGGATGGTATGTTGCCTCCCTGGTGCAAGTGTCAAGGATGTCTCTGATCGGCTGCAGGACATTCTGGAATGGGAGGGTGAACAGCCAGTGGTCGTGGTGCACATAGGTACCAATGATATAGGTAAAAAAACGGCATGAGGTCCTACAAGGTGAATTTAGGGAGTTAGGAGATAAACTAAAAAGTAGGACCACAAAGGTAATAATCTCTGGATTACTACCAGTGCCACGTGCTAGTCAGAGTAGAAATAGGAGGATATTTCAGATGAACACGTGGCTTGAAAAATGGTGCAAGGGGGAGGGATTCAAATTTCTGGGGCATTGGAACCAGTTCTGGGGGAGGTGGGACCGGTATAAACAGGACGGTCTGCACCTGGGCTGGACTGGAACCAATGTCCTAGGGGGAGCATTTGCTACTGCTGTTCAGGAGGATTTAAACTAATGTGGCAGGGGGATGGGAACAAGTGCAGAGAGACAGAGGGGTGTAAAATGAGGGTAGAAGCAAAAAGTAGTAAGGTGAAAAGTAAAAGTGGCAGGCAGGCAAATCCAGGGCAAAAAGCAAAAAGGGCCACTTTTCAACATAATTGTATAAGGGCTAAGAGTGTTGTAAAAACAAGTCTGAAGGCTTTGTGTGTCAATGCGAGGAGCATTCATAACGAGGTGGATGAATTGAATGTGCAGATAGTTATTAATGAATATGATATAGTCGGGATCACAGAGACATGGCTCCAGGGTGACCAAGAATGGGAGCTCAACATCCAGGGATATTCAATATTCAGGAGGGATAGACAGGAAAGAAAAGGAGGTGGGGTAGCATTGCTGGTTAGAGAGGAGATTAACTCAATAGAAAGGAAGGACATTAGCCTGGAGGATGTGGAATCGATATGGGTAGAGCTGCATAACACTAAGGGGCAGAAAATGCTGGTGGGAGTTGTGTACAGGCCACCTAACAGTAGTAGTGAGGTTGGGGATGGCATTAAACAGGAAATTAGAAATGCGTGCTATAAAGGAACAGTAGTTATAATGGGTGACTTCAATCTACATATAGATTGGGTGAACCAAATTGGTAAGGGTGCTGAGGAAGAGGATTTCTTGGAATGTATGTAGGATGGTTTTTTGAACCAACATGTCGAGGAACCAACTAGAGAGCAGGCCATTCTAGATTGGGGATTGAGCAATGAGGAAGGGTTAGTTAGCAATCTTGTTGTGCGAGGCCCCTTGGGTAAGAGTGACCATAATATGGTGGAATTCTTCATTAAGATGGAGAGTGACATAGTTAATTCAGAAACAAAGGTTCTGAACTTAAAGAAGGGTAACTTTGAAGGTACGTGACGTGAATTAGCTAAGATAGACTGGCAAATGATACTTAAAGGGTTGATGGTGGATATGCAATGGCAAGCATTTAAAGATTGCATGGATGAACTACAACAATTGTTCATCCCAGTTTGGCAAAAGAATAAACCAGGGAAGGTAGTGCACCTATGGCTGACAAGGGAAATTAGGGATAGTATCAAGTCCAAAGAAGAAACATATAAATTAGCAAAAAAAAAGCGGCACACCTGAGGACTGGGAGAAATTCAGAGACCAGCAAAGGAGGACAAAGGGCTTAATTAGGAAAGGGAAAAAAGATTATGAGAGAAAGCTGGCAGGGAACATAAAAACTGACTGTAAAAGCTTTTATAGATACGTGAAAAGAAAAAGATTGGTCAAGACGAACTACAACACACACAAAATGCTGGTGGAACACAGCAGGACATGCAGCATCTATAGGGAGAAGCGCTGTCGACGTTTCGTTTTGTGTGTGTTGCTGCCATTCATGCTATTGGGTTTCACTTTGTAAGAAGTAATTCACTGCCAGAGTTGAGACAGTGCTTCTCCCTATAGATGCTGCCTGGCCTGCTGTGTTCCACCAGCATTTTGTGTGTATTGTTGTTTGAATTTCCAGCATCTGCAGATCTCCTCGTGTTTGTTCGTCAAGACAAATGTAGGTCCTTTACAGTCAGAAACAGGTGAATTGATCATAGGGAACAAAGACATGGCAGACCAATTGAATAACTACTTTGGTTCTGTCTTCACTAAGGAGGACATAAATAATCTTCCAGAAATAGTAAGGGACCGAGGGTCTAGAGAGATGGAGGAACTGAGGGAAATACATGTTAGTAGGGAAGTGGTGTTAGGTAAATTGAAGGGATTAAAGGCAGATAAATCCCCAGGGCCAGATGGTCTGCATCCCAGAGTGCTTAAGGAAGTAGCCCAAGAAATAGTGGATGCATTAGTGATAATTTTTCAAAACTCCTTAGATTCTGGATTAGTTCCTGAGGATTGGAGGGTGGCTAATGTAACCCCACTTTTTAAAAAAGGAGTGAGACAGAAACTGGGGAATTATAGACCGGTTAGTCTGACATCGGTGGTGGGGAAAATGCTAGAGTCAGTTATCAAAGATGTGATAACAGCACATTTGGAAAGAGGTGAAATCATCGGACAAAGTCAGCATGGATTTGTGAAAGGAAAATCATGTCTGACGAATCTTATAGAATTTTTTGAAGATGTAACTAGTAGAGTGGATAGGGGAGAGCCAGTGGATGTGGTATATTTAGATTTTCAAAAGGCTTTTGACAAGGTCCCACACAGGAGATTAGCGTGCAAACTTAAAGCACACGGTATTGGGGGTATGGTATTGATGTGGATAGAGAATTGGTTGGCAGACAGGAAGCAAAGAGTTGGAGTAAATGGGACCTTTTCAGAATGGCAGTCAGTGACTAGTGGGGTACCGCAAAGCTCAATGCTGGGACCCCAGTTGTTTACAATATATATTAATGATTTAGATGAGGGAATTAAATGCAGCATCTCCAAGTTTACAGATGACTCAAAGCTGGGCGGCGGTGTTAGCTGTGAGGGGGATGCTAAGAGGATGCAGGGTGACTTGGATAGGTTAGGTGAGTGGGCAAATTCATGGCAGATGCAATTTAATGTGGATAAATGTGAGGTTATCCACTTTGGTTGCAAGAACAGGAAAACAGATTATTATCTGAACGGTGGCCGATTAGGAAAAGGGGAGATGCAACGAGACCTGGGTGTCATTGTACACCAGTCATTGAAGGTGGGCATGCAGGTACAGCAGGCGGTGAAAAAGGCAAATAGTATGTTGGCATTCATAGCAAAAGGATTTGAGTATAGGAGCAGGGAGGTTCTACTGCAGTTGTACAAGGCCTTGGTGAGACCGCACCTAGAATATTGTGTGCAGTTTTGGTTCCCTAATCTGAGAAGAGACATTCTTGCCATAGAGGGAGTACAGAGAAGGTTCACCAGATTGATTCCTGGGATGGCAGGACTTTCATATGAAGAAAGACTGGATCGACTAGGCTTATACTCACTGGAATTTAGAAGATTGAGGGGGGATCTTATTGAAACGTATAAAATTCTAAAGGGATTGGACAGGCTAGATGCAGGAAGATTGTTTCCGATGTTGGGGAAGTCCAGAACGAGGGGTCACAGTTTAAGGATAAAGGGGAAGCTTTTTAGGACCGAGATGAGGAAAAACTTCTTCACACAGAGAGTGGTGAATCTGTGGAATTCTCTGCCACAGGAAACAGTTGAGGCCGGTTCATTGGCTATATTTAAGAGGAAGTTAGATATGGCCCTTGTGGCTGAAGGGATCAGGGGATATGGAGAGAAAGCAGGTACAGGGTTCTGAGTTGGATGATCAGCCATGATCATACTGAATGGCAGTGCAGGCTCGAAGGGCCAAATGGCCTACTCCTGCACCTATTTTCTATGTTTCTATGACACTACCTATGATCAACAGTGCCTCATCCCCACCTCTTTTGCCTCCCTCCCTGTCCTTTCTGAAACATCTAAAGCCTGGCACTCTAAATAACCATTCCTGCCCCTGAGCCATCCAAGTCTCTGTAATGGCCACAACATCAAAGCTCCAAGTACTGATCCATGCTTTAAGCTCATCTGCTTTGTTCACAATACTCCTTGCATTAAAAAGGAAACATCTCAAACCATCGGTCTGAGTGTGTCCCTTCTCTATCACCTGCCTATCCTCCCTCTTTCACTGTTTTCAAGCTTTCTCTATTTGTGAGCCAACCACCTCTTCCTCCATCTCTTCAATTTGGTTCCCAACCCCCAGGAGTTCTAGTTTAAACTCTCACCAATAGCCTTAGTAAACCTCCCCACCAGGATATTGGTCCCCTTCAGATTCAAGTGCAACCCGTCCTTTTTGTACAGGTCACACCTGCCCCAAAAGAGGTCCCAATGATCCAGAAATATGAATCCCTGCCCCTTGCTTCAATCCCTCGGCCATACATTTATCCTCCACCTCTTTCTATTCCTATGCTCACTGTCATGTGGTACAGACAATAATCCCGAGATTACTACCTTAGAAGTCCTGCTTCTCAACTTCCTTCCTTGTAGTCTGTTTTCAAGACCTCCTCCCTTTTCCTACCTATATCGTCAGTACCAATATGTACCACAACCTCTGGCTGTTCATCTTCCCACTTCAAGATATGGTGGATGTGTTCAGAAACATCCCAGACCCTCTCCTGCATCCACAGAATCACCTCTCTGACCTCCTAACTATATTGTCCCCTATCACTGCCGTCATCCTCTTCCTTTCCCTACCCTTCTAAGCCACAGGGCCAGACTCTGTGCCAGAGATAGACCGAGCTGTATCCACTACATTTTATTGGCTTTTGCATTCAAGGGCGCTGGCGTGTATGCAACCAGTCAGCACACCCTCCTGCACGTGTCTATAGAAGCGTCTTGAAGAACGGTCTTGACCCCAAACGTTGACTGTTCATTCATTTCCATAGATGTTGTCTGACCTGCTGAGCTCCCCCAAAATTCTGTGCGTGGTGCTTTAGATTTCCAGCATCTGCGGCTTTCTCGTGTCTATAGAAGTTTGTCAGATCTTTAAATGACATGCCAAATCTTTGCAAACTTCCAGGAAAGAAGAGACGCTGCTGTGCTTTCTTTCTAGTAGCACGTGCCACACCCTGGACAGATCCTCGGAAATGATAACACCAGCTGCTGATCCTCTGCGCTCTGAGCCCCAGATGAGGATTGGCTCAAGGACTTGTGGTTTTCTCCTCTTTGGTTTCACTGCTGTTGAGTGAGAGGTTGCTTTTGTGGCACCACTCAGCCAGTTTTTCAATCTCCCTCCTATATGCTGATTTGTCACCACTTTTGATTCAGCTAATGGCAGAGGTGTTATCACCTTAAATGTAGCATTGGAGCTGTGCTTACCCTCAATCATAAGTATAAAGTGGGCAGAGCTGTGGCTAAGCACACAGCCTTGTGGTGCACCTGTGCTGATGGTGAAGGTGGAGGAAATCCTGTTGCCAATCCAAACTGACTGGAGTCTACAAGTGAGGAAATTGAAGATCCAGTTGCACAAGAAAGTGTTGAGGGCTAGATCATGGAGCTTATTCATTAGATTTGAGGGGATGATAGTATTGAATGCTGAGCAATAGTCAATGAAGAGCTTCCTGATGACATCTTCACTGTCTAGATGTTTCAGATTATAATCTATAATCTACAATCCTTTGTTACTTCTTTTCATCTCACTCCTAAAAATCTAACCTCTTGTTCTCAGACTCTGCCTCCTTGTCCTAGACTTCACAGTGAATAGCCTCCTCAGATCCACTCAGAGATCCACTTTAGGCCTGTGTCCAATATCTACTCTTGGGAACCAAGGGTTCTGGGGAGCAAACTGGAAAATGGAGCTGAGGCCAACAGCCAAATCAGCCTTGACCTTATTGAGTAGCAGAACCAGATACGCCTTCTATTTCTGAAGATTAACTCTTCTCCTATTTCAGAAAGCAATAGGTTTTAAGTTTCAGAAATGCGACATAGATGGATTTCTTCTGCTTATTTAACTATGCATATAGTTAAGTAATAATAATATATATTATTATAATTTATTGATTTTTATTATGTATTGCAACACATTTCACGACAATTGTCAATGATATTAAACGCGATTCTGATACAGATTCTGGGATGCACTAAATGAGCCACTTGATATTTGAAGCCGTTTTGGGAGGATGAAAATAACCTTGGGCCCATTCTTCCTTAAACATCAACACTGGATTTCTCATTTTATTAACATACATACATAGATGAATCACTTTTTCATTGGCTGCAGTGATAAGTATCAAGAGATAGACTATTTTCAAAATTTGTCAAGCATCTCCACTCCATTGTCAAAAGTGCAACTTCCTGGTAGCCAAGCATTTTAATTCCAATTCCCATTCCTGATCCAGCATGTCAGCATGTGGCCTCCTCTTGTGCCAAGAGGAAGTTACCCTCAGGGTGGAAGAGCAGCAGCTTTTATTCCTTATGGGTAGACTCCAACCTGATGGCATGAATATTGATTTCTCTTTCTGGTAAAAAGAATTCCTTCCCCTCCTCCTCTTGTTCTTCTATTCCCCATTCTGGCCTTTTACCTTTTCGCACAAGCCTATCACCTTCCTCTGGGTCCCCACATCACTTTCTCCTATGGTCCACTCTCATCTCCGATCAGATTCCTTCCTACCTTTTCTACCTTGCATCTTCCCCCTTCCTTTCACGTCCTGAAGAAGGGTCTTGGTCAAAAAAGTCCACCGTTTATTCATTTCCCTAGACGCGGCCTGACCTGTTGAGTTCCTCCAGCATTTTGTGTTCTTTGCTCTAGATTTCCAGCATCTGCAGACTTTCTCATATTTAATCTCAAATTACCTGGATGCCCATTAGTTTGTGTTAGTTGTCTATCAATTCCTATGAAAGCAATGTCTTTGCTTCTGACAGTAAGGATCATCATGAATCAATAGCTCATAACTCATAGACATTTGTACATGTTGTACTTAAAATTAGTACTCACTGATAACTTTACAAGAATTGATTATATGTTTCCCAAAAGGTTACGATGTTCTCTTCTTTTGCTTGTCCATGCATTTTGTTTATGCATTTTCGGGAAGTAACTCGTAGGAATGCTCAGGATGTTCCTTATGGGACATTTTCAGTGTCCACATCCAACAACTTGAGTATTATATTCACTTCCTGCAAGATCTTTGACATTGTTCTTGCACGAAGTTAACTTTACCATTTTTCTCATACCCCATACATGTATAACCATTGTAAACTATTACAGTAATTGGATCCCTAATAAATGTTGACTTAGTGTTTAAGTTATTGAATGAATATTCAAAGACTAACTGTATGAAAATATAAGTCTGCATCCTTCCATGACAGCTGGGAAGTATAATTGCAAATTGCTATAGAGATCTGATAGTGGCATATGCACTGGACCTCATAGTAATAAAAGTAATTAATTGCTGATATTTTGTGTTCACTGTCGACTTTGCGTTTAATTTCACTGTGAAAATGTCAAAAAGAGGTGTAGATACCCCTATGGGTAACAATGAGAAAAAGAGAAGGAAGCATCTATCATTATGTATCAATAACGCAGAAAGTGGAGTTATTACAGAAACTGGATCGTGGTGTGTTTGTGTGGCATCTTACTGAAGAATATGGTGTCGGAACTACCACTGTATATGATTTAAAGAAACAGAAAGACAAGTTACTGAAATTTTATAGTGACAGTGACGTTCTACATTTATTCCAATAAGTCATTTACCATGTGTTTGATTCGGTCCATTTGAAGCTGTATATTTTTATGTTTTATTGACTGTTTTTGTTGGAAATAAAGTTTTTTCTCATCATTATTCCCTAAACAATACAGTATAACAACTATTTACATAGCGTTTACATTGTATTAGGTATTATAAGTAATCTAGAGATGATTTAAAGTATAAGGGAGGATGTGCGTAGCTCAAGAGCTCCGCCGGGTCCTAAAGTCCACCCGCACTGAAACAGGTTAAATAAGGGACTTGAGCAAACGTGTTTTTTGGTATCTGTGGGGGGGTCCCGGAACCAATAAGGAGGGATTCTGAAATCCGAAATGCAACTGGCCCCAAGGATTTCGGATAAGGGATTGTGGACCTGTATATGTCAACATATCTATTCATTTTCTTGCGGGTATATTCAATAATCAACAAATAATAACAATAATAAATAAGCAATAAGTATTGAGAACATGAGATGAAGAGTCTTTGAAAGTGAGTCCATAGCATTTTAATGATGGGGCAAGTGAAATTGAGTTGTTATCCTCTTTGGTTCCTGAACCCAGTGGTATGAGTCCTGAGGTTCCTGTATCTTCTTTCTGGTGGCAGCAGCAAGAAGAGGGCATAGCCTGGGTGGTCCCTGATAATGGATGTTGCTTCCTTGTGACAACACTCCATGTAGATGTGCTCAGTGGCGGAGACGACTTTACCTGTGATCGACAGGGCCATATCCAGTACCCTTTTGTAGGATTTTCTATTCGGTCATTGGTGATTCCACACCAGGCAGTGATACAGCCAGTTAATATATTCTCCACCACACACCTATAGAAGTTTGCCAGAGTTTTAGCTGTCATGCCGAATCTTCGCAGACTCTGAAGGAAGTAGAGGTGCTGCTATGCCTTCCTCATAATTGCACTTATGTTCTGGGCCCAGGACAGGTCGTCAGAAATGACAACAGCAAGGAATTTAAAGATGCTGACTCTCTCCACCTCTTATCCTCCAATAAGGACTGGCTCATGGACCTCAGCTTTCCTCCACAAGAAGTCAATAATCAGCTCCTTGGTCTTGCTGACATTCAATGAGAGGTTGTCGTTTTGGCACCACTCAGCCAGATTTTCAGTCTCCCTCCAATATACTGATTCGGCCTATGACAACGATATAGTCAGCAAACTTAAATATGGCATTGGAGCTGTGCTTGGCCACACAGTCATAAATGTAACGTGAGTAGAGAATGGGACTAAGTACTCATCATTGTGGGGCACCTGTGCTGATGGAGATTGTGGGGCAGATGTTGTTGCCAATCCTACAGCTCTTAGTCCACTCTCACCATCAGCCACCCATTTAACCTTCCCCTTTTCTTTCTTCCATGGCCTTCTGTCCTCTCCTGTCAGATCCCCCCTTCTCCAGCCCTGTATCTCTTCCACTGCAACTTCTCAACTCTTTCCTTCACCCCTCCCCCTCCCAGTTTCACCTATCACGCCGTGATCCTCCCACCCCTCCCCCACCTTCTAACACTGACTCCTCATCTCTTTTTCTCCAGTCCTGCTCAAGGGTCTCGGCCCAGAACATCGACTGTACTCTTTTCCATAGATGCTACCTGGCGTTCTGAGTTCCTCCAGCATTTTGTGTGTATTGCTGGGATTTCCAACATCTGCAGGTTTTCTCTTGTTTGTAGAAGTGGGGAAATTGTTTTCAGGATTCCATACTGGAATGGAATATTAATGGGGCTTTTCATCCCACAAATGTGGACTGACCTGCTGAGTATTTCCAGTATTTTCTGGGTGTTTTTTGTTAAAATCTACATCATCTCCAGGTCTTTTGGACCTTTATTTAGATGTCTGAAACCAGTGGCTAGAGTCTACACATTACAGGATGTCAATTCAGGACATCAAGAGGGAAGTGAATCTATGGAATTCCCGTAAGAAGCCCTCAGAGGCTCAATCGCTGATTATATTTAGGGCAGTGTTTGATAGATTTTTAAATATAAAGTCTTATGAAATTGAGAAGATAGAACATAGCACATAGAACAGCACATTACAGGCCATTTGGCCCATGTTATGCCAATCCATTAACCTACCATAAGATCAATCCAACCCTTCCTTCCCAAACACAACCCTCCATTTTCTATTCATCCATGGGCCTATCTAAAAGTATCTTAAATGTCTCTAATGTATCTGCCTGGTGGGGCTTTCCAGCACCTACACTCCCTGTGCAAAAAAAAAAGACCTCTGACATCCGTTATACTTCCTCCAATCACCTCACAATTATGACACCTCATATTGGCCATTTCCACCCTAGGAAAAAGCCTCCGGCTGTCCACTCAATCTAGGCCTCTCATCATCTTGTACACCTCCATCAGGTCACCTCTCATCTTCCTTCTCTCCAAAGAGAAAAGCCCTAGCTTGCTCAAACTAGCTTCATAATAAATGTTCCCTAATCCTGGTAAACCTTCTTATGTGAAACCTAATAGAACATTGTTTGGATATTCAGATAAATTATTAATGGATTCCAATGGAAAAGAAGGTCCTGACCTCATTGCACATGTATTCAGTTCATCCCTGAGGTGAACTTAACTATTTTCACAGGCTTGTGTGTTGATTCAATAATGTCACTCTGGCAATGCCAGATGTTACTATGGTTGTCTCCCTACGTACATGTCAAACATATACATACCACACCACTCAGGCACCTAAAGCTTATGCATTATTCAGCGTGCATTTTAGTGTTATTCACAGAAGGCAAATATTTGCTCTCAGCAATTTATATTTATGCACTCAGAGTGTATGTATAAGTGTACGTTCATGGTCTGCTGCTGCTGCTGTAGCCCATCCACTTAAAGGTTCAATGTGTTGTGCATTCAGAAATGCTCTTCTGCACACCAATGTTGCAACATGTGGTTATTTGAGTTTACTATCGCCTTCCTGTCAGCTTGAACCAGTCTGGCCATTCTTCTCTGACCCTTCTCATACAAAAAGACATTTTCACCCACAGAACTACTGCTCACTGGATGTTTGTTTGTTGTTGTTGTTGTACTTTGCACCATTCTCTGTAAACTCAAGAGACTGTTGTGCATAAAAATCCCAGGAGATCAGCAGTTTCTGAGCTGAGATACTCAGAACACCCCGTCCACAGTCGAAGTCACTTAGATCACAGTTCATCCCGCATTTGGATGTTTCGGCTGAGCAACAACTGAATCACTTGACCATGCCTGCACGCTTTTATATATTGAGCTGCCACACAACTGGCTGATCAGATACTTGCATTAACGTGCAGGTGAACCTCATAAAGTGGCCATTAAGTGCACAGAGATCATTTTACTCCCAAACCAAGTAAATCTGAACTTGAAAACACAACTCAGACAGACCTTGAGCAAAACTGTTATATAATCATGTTTATTTTCTTTTAATTTATGAGCCATAAACAAGAGTATTTTATGTTACAAAAGAAACAAAACATTAATTTAATATTTTGTATAGAATAGTTGATATTCAGAAATTAAAATGTTTTAAAGTAGCTTCTGACCACATACAAAGATGAATTGAGTCGATGTATAACAGAAATTCAGGAGGAATTTTTGAAATCTCTTTTGAAAACATTATGTTCCAATGCTTAGGTCCAGTTGAATGGTATGTGGCTCCTTCAAGACAGGAGGGCAAGAACTAGAAACATTTCAGCCATCTTTTGCCACATTTTTTATTGGTGAGAGTAATTTCTGGTGTACCTGGAGATAACTTTTACCCTTTTCCTTCTGAAAAACAATCTGCAAAACCTTATGTTTTCTTTTATCCTTTGGCCAATATTCAGAGGTGCAAAGGAATTGGTTTGGCGTGATGCTCCTTACATTCTCTAATTATGTGTGAATTGTTAACTAGTGGTAGGACTGTTAACCGAAACTAATTTAACAAACTCAAAAGTGTTACTGTTTTTATATAGGATGATTACAATCTGAAATGTCTTACCTGAAAGGACTCTGGAAGACTTTCAACAGTAATTTTTGAAAGGTCAATCAACCCAAAGAAAGGTGGAATGAGACTCAGTGGGAACATTAGAACTGGAGGCTAGCAAGTAGCCCCTTGAGCCTTGTCCTGCCAGTCTTTGTGATTATAACTATTATGAAATCTAACTGTATATATTTGCCTTTTCCTTACATCCCCTAATACTTTAGGTTAACAAAAATACATCAATTTCAGATTTAAAGCATTAGGAGAGGCTTCCAACTTTCCACCAGCTCCTGATGTAGAAACACTTTACTCTTGGAAGACGTGGTTCTAATTTTTAGGTTATTCCTGCCAGAATTGCCTAATCAGCAGAATTGGGTGGCAAGGTGGAGATCCGTCTCTGCCAAAGGAGATGCATAGCACTCCTTCCCTCCGCTAGCCTGCAGGTCACCCTCAGACAAGGCATAGCATCTGCTTAACCCCCATAACCCACCCCAATCAGGGTCATGTAAACCCAAGGGAACAGGTGGTGGATGGTCATATGAGCAGCTGGTTCATATGCAACCAGTGACGCCAGGCAGACAATTTCTGACGTATTGGTAAGGCTGGGGTTACTCATCTTGTAAAGATACTATCCAGAAGAAGGCAATGGCAAATCACTTCTATAGAAAAATTTGCCAATGGTCATGGTCATTGGGAGACCATGATCACCCACGTCACACGACACAACCCATAACAACGATGATGAATCAGCAGAGATAATTTATCACCCGTGGATCCACTTACTAGTCAGAAAACATCAAACTGGGATTATAAAATCCAGGGAAGACCATTCTATTCTCTGTAGTCTGTCACTGTCATTTAATGCTTTGCTTAGAAGTTGGAATCTACCCTTAATAAACAGAAGTTGATGGCATGGGGAAGAAGTAATTGAAATCCCCTCCAGAACAATTGGAAAACTTAAAATTTAGCTTTTAAAAATTAGTACTGTTGTTTTTACTGATTGGTCCATTAAAACATGTGCACCTTGCAATGGTAACTGCCTGACTGTGTCTTTGCTGCTGGAAATTGAGTCTGAGCCTCTGTGCTAGACGTAGTAATCTAAAAGGCCACCACAGGGGTGTGGGAAGCGGGGTGGAATTTACAAGGAGAGCATGTGCCTTTTGAGTGTGTACTCACTGCCTCATCTGTGATTGGGGCACAGATCGAGTCCCATGTTGTGACTGGCACCAGAGCACTCACGACTCTGTGCAGAGTCCAAAACACACCTGTGCTGTGAGTAACTTTCCTAAACCCAGAGATCTGGCAGTGACGTGTCAGCAGAGTACTATAAACTCGGGTTGGCAAATAAAGACAGCCAAACCGGACGCTCCAATGGGGGCCCTACCTCCTTTGAGGGTTGAAATCAAAGGTTATAGTTCACATAATATCGCTCCAACTTCTGTTAGCAAATCAGAGGCGGCTCTCACACTTGTCAGGGACCTCACTGTGTTTTGGAATGATGGTGGAAAACCACTAGCTTCACAAAGATGAATGGACCTCATTCTCAGTTTCACCATTTCCACAGGGAATTGCTACATCACGTTAAAATGTGCTTGTATGCATGATTTTTGCTTTAAAAGAGGGTGCAATTTCCAGTTTCTACACATTGGAATCCAGGGCTTCAGTCAAATAGTTCTTTTAAGGAACTAGCACAGCATGATAGGCCATATTGCTTCGTTCTGAAAGTGTGCACCTAAGTCATAAAGCTCGTCAGTCAATACCTGGTAATAAACAAAGCAATTGACAAGATTAACATTGGTACAATCCATTCACTGATGCAGCAGATTGGAGCACCATTGCACTGGGCTGCACTTGCTTGTGCTTTTGGGCTTTAGTTTTCTAACCAGATTCAACATGCTTCAAATATCTCTCCTGAGTTTCAGTGTTCTTATCAACTTGTGACAAAATAAAATTGGTGATGACATTTCTGAAGACTAATTTTTTTTAACCAGTTCCTGACAAACAATTTTACTTCTATTTTTGTTGCATGTGATCTGAGCTCATCTCCTAAAAGTCATTACCCACTGGGGCAGGGGTTCCCGACCTTTTTTATGCCATTGACCCCTACCATAACCCAAGGGGTTGATGGGCCCCAATTTGGGAACCCCTGCACAGTGAGGAATGTTGGCTGGGAAGAATCAGCATCCCAAGGGGATAGTTTATCACTAGACATCACAGCTCATTGATCCTCATACAGATCCTTCTAAACACAATTGTACAATAGTCAATCCTGGACAAAATGGCAAATTACAGAACATTATGAATCTACATTGAGGACTTACTGTAAAAGTAGACATTGCCTGCCATTGAAAAAGTGCTTTTACCACGTACCATTTTTTGTTTATTGCTATATTTCAATTACTTCCCTGGATGTGGTGTACGGGTGATTGTTACAACCATACACCCCTCTGAGAGGGCATATGCCAATTCAGCACTGGCATTGCCATAGTGCAATCCTTGGAGGTAGCCAATAAGAAGGTGGCCCTATGGGTCAGTCAGCATCCAGTTTATTATTGGCATCAGATTTGAACTATTTTGCATCAACTTAGCCATGTGCATGCACAACCAATTCTCTGACAAAGACAATCTTGCTGGAGCAAGTTGGTAAGGATATCTTAATGGCACGGACACCTGAGCACAAGATATTTGGGTTTCTAATTATTGAGCAAATGCATCGGGGAGAGGGACTTGAATGTTGCTTTTTGTATCTAGCATCATGAAAAAAAACACAGCCAAAGGTAACTTTACGTGCTCTATAGTACAGAGAGCACCAAGAACAAACAGAAATATACTTGCTGCTGCACAAGCTTTCCATTTCTTCTCCAGTGTTTGGTTTCTTAAAGGATAAATTAGCAACATTTTTAGGTGATGAAGCGGTAGTAAGGCTGTGCACACAGCCTTAAATAGATTTGGAAACCATGGACCCTGACTCTGCTGGAGTTCACTCAGCAGATCCTGGTGAGCTTTGACAAGATGGATGCGAGGAGAATGTTTTCTCTTGTGGGTGAATCTACAGCCATTTATGAAATAGATGAGGCAAGATGCTTTGAGGGTCTGTGGAACTCTTTCTCAGAGGGGGAGTGGAATGTTTTAAAGACAGGTGGAGATAGAAGCTTGAGAATTAAGTGGTATATGATACCACAAGTAGTGGGAGTGTGGGGTTGAGATTACAATCAAGACTGGTATGGGGGGGTGGGGGGGGGAACAACTGCACAGGATCAGCAAATGCTGCAGAAAGTTGTAAACCCACCATGGACAACAGCCTTCCCACCATCAAGGAGATCTTCAACAGGTGATGCCTCAAGAAGGTGCCATCCATCACTAAGAACCACCACCACCCAGGACATGCCCTCTTCTCAGTGCTGTCATAAGAGAAGAGGTACAGGAGCCTAAAGTGCTTTAGGAGCAGCTTCTTCCCATCCACCACCAGATTTCTGATGGACAATGAATCCATGAAAACTACCTCACTATTGTTACATCACGTACTAATTTTTACAGTGTATTTATAGGCTTCTAATTGTAATTTATAGTGTATCTCATGTACTGCACTTCACTTCTGCTGCAAAACAACAAATTTCATGATATATATCAGTGATATTAAATGTGATTCTGATTCTAATTCTGAAATCAGCGATGGTCTATGGACTATGGACTCACTTTCAAGGACTCTTCATCTCACGTTCTCGATATTTATTGCTTGCTTGCTTATTTATTTATTTGTTTGTTTGTTTATTATCTCTTTTTGTATTTGCAGAGTTTGTTGTCTTTTGCATGTCCAAGATGGTGCAGTCTTTAATTCATTATGTAATGGTTATTGTTCTATAATGGATTTATTGAGTGTGCCCACATGAAAATAAATCTCAGGGTTGTATATGGTGAGAGATGCACTTCGACAATAAATTTACTTTGAACTTTGACCATATTAAATGGTGCACCAGACTCAAGGATTCAAGGGGCATATCCATCCTAATTCATGTGTTGCAAACCCATTATCAAACTTCATACTATAGGTACTCAGGAATGAACTGTCAGCTAAAATATTGAGTTTCTTGCTGAGACTGGGGATTGGTTAACCAGACGGGATGGGGGTATCAGACTAATATCAGGAGAACTGGCCGCATTAAGGTGATGCAAGGGTAAGCACATGGATCTCAGTTAGTTATAACCCTCCATCAGTACTTGGGTGAGGGGCTGACAGTACAAAGCAGGGAGGTGAGCAGTGAGGAGGAAGCAGAGACCCTACAATTGATACGGAGGAGTTCAGTGACCAAACAGAAAACCAGAGGATTTAACCAAAGCAAATCACTATTGGTGCTGGAATTCTGCATTTTACATAACAAGGATTTAATTATATTTCACACTTTGACCTAAACATGGTCCAGACAATCTTTTATTGATGGTGATTTTGTATTAACCCACAAATTAATGATTCAAAGTTAAATCAAGATTCCCAAGGGATTCTTGGTGTGTTTTAGGACTCTGGTGATCAGTCAGCCTCAGAAGGTATGCTCGGAAAGCCCCTCCTCAGCCTATCCGGGGAAGAGTATGGGTACGCTGGCTAAACAAATACTCTTGTCAACCTGACGAATCGAGCAGCATACATCCAGCCTATTCACTCCCTTACTCACCAGGCCATTAAAGCTCAGGTGCAGCCCTTTACATTCAAGGGCAGACAGTCACCATGTTAGCTGCAAGTCGAGGTTCAGCAATCATAGCCTCCCATACTCTTCCCCTCACTTTTCAGAGTGTGGCTACTCAACCTTACGCTGAAGGGATCGAACCAGAGATGCCAGCTTCAGAACGTATAATGTCCTGCGGCTTGGGATGGTAGCTAACTGATCACTTCCTGTGTGTGTGGTGAGTGATTGAATCTTGAGGGAGCTGACGAGAATGTGGAAGAGAGTAAAATGCAGTCAGTGTAAGATGGTTAGCATTAACACACTGGGCCAAAGGGCCTGTTTATATCCTGTGTGATTCTACACCTGACCATTAACCACCACCTCCACAACCACCAATACCTTCTCTTTCAACTCTGCACCTCAAGCAGAGATTGCAGAGATTGGTTGTATGTGCAACTGGGTTAAAGAGATGAAAGTAGAAGCCCAAGATGTCCAGCCAGATGCCAGATGGTGTATAATGCAGTAAAGTGTAGCATTAGGCAGAATAAAAAAAAACAAATTATATTTCAGGATTATAACTTGATAAGTAGAGAGATTTAGGTAGCCTACACAGATTACCACAAGCAATGAAGAAAATACATGAATGACTAGTATTTATTGCAAGGGGATCTAAGTACAAGAGTTGCTTCAACTTAATGGGACTTCACCATCAGTATAGAGACTGACTGGAGGTAAAACTGGGTTCTCAAGGAATTAAAATAGAATTGCACTTTTTAATTTCCTGAATATTCGAGTTATCCGGGTGCAAATTACAAATCTGTTCAGCTTTAGGGTGAAATCTACTGATGGAGCAGCCTATGGTTAACAAGCTGGATGACTGTCTTTTGAAATGTCACTCATGCAAAATCATGAGGGGCATTTAAGAAACTCTTGGTAGGCATATAGATGATAGGAGAAAGGAGGACTATGTAGGAGGGGGAGTTATTTTAATCTTAGAGTAGGTTAAAAGTTGGCTGAAGAGCCTGTATTGGGCTGTAATGTTCTACGTTCAGTCTGTTCACCAGAGCCTCCGCAGCCATTTATGACGTGGAATCATCCACTTTAAAGGCAATCCCTCCTCTCCAGCAAGGTTTGGTCAAGGTATGAAGGACTGCTGAGTAAACAGGGAGCTTGAAATTAACTTTTCGTCATGGATTTTCAGATGGGAGTTTACTGCTTCTAGGTTCAATCTATTTTCAATTGCGTGATGTTTTGGAAAGATAAAGATCTCTTGGCGATCATTATCTTTCCAAAGAAAGCTGTGCAGCAAATAAGAAATGCATTGTCTAATTGTTTAGGAAACCTTTAGAAACCACAGTGTGTAACCTCAGGAAGGATAATGTCTACCTTTACACACGGCACAGGCATACATATTTACATAGAACTATACACGCGCTACCCAACATTTACCAACAGACAAATTACTGGATAACTCCTCTTTCGAGTGGTTTTACAACAGGTAGATTACCAGTAATTCTCTGAAGACTGAAACAGTGGGAAACACCTCTTAAATTAAGAGGGACAGAGGAGACATTTGTTTCCCTGGATGATACAATAATATTGACAAAGACGTGAATTACTGAATTACAATCATCTTTCCTTCCCTGTCACCTCTTTTAGCATAATGGGCCAAATGGCCTCCTTCTGTGCTGTTCGACTTTATTTAATAATATGTGATTCTCCTTAATCTTGCACATTCTCTTTTATCACTATGGTAATGAGGACAAATTTTTAAAAAATGCCAAGACAGCCAGGTTTGTGGATTCTATTTGATTGCAAAGCGACTCTGTTGGATTTCCACAATTGGAAACGGTGATGCAGTCAGGTTGCCACTGGAAGGACGTCACCTAGTGTTAAATTCCTCGTGCATCAGCTGCTCAGCAAGTAATCAGATGTACCACTGTGTCAAGTCATTGAATGCATTTACTTCTGATGTGAAAGAAACAATTCTAAAGGACAAATAGAGAGAGACACATCTTGCTGTGTACATATGGGAAACTAAATGTAAAATAAGATGAGCAAATGGCTAACACAAGGGGGCATAATTTTAAGGTGATTGGAGGAAAGCATAAGGGCATCTCAGAGGTAGTTTTTTTTAAACACAGACTGCAATGGGTGCATGTAACACCTTGCCAGGGGCGATGGCTGAGACAGATATATTAGGGACATTTAACAGACTCTTGGATAGGCATATGCATGATAGAAAAATAGAGGCCGATGTAGGAGTTAGATTGATCTTAGAGCAGGTTAAAAGGCCAGCACAATATCATGGGCTAAAGGGCCTGTACTGTGCTGTAATACTCTATGTTCTAAAGGATATCGCAATTAATAAATGGATAATTCCAGATGTTAGGAGTCAGACACACTTTCTCCAGGAAAAAAAACTGGGATGCCATTCAAATACAAGGGATTGATAAATCTCTTGTAAATGTAGGTGAACAAATCTTAGGGTTGGAGCAGGGCAAAGATGTCAGGGAATGCATTAACACCAAAGAAACTCATGCAAAGTACATTCACTGTGGCAGTGTTCATGAATCCAATTACCTGGGAACAAAGGAGATAAAGGAATTTTACAAGGCCAAGGGATGTGCAGGTTTGCAGGGTTTTATTCTGTCAAGCTGAGAAAATGCCTCTAACTCCATGTAAAATTTAAGATGGCAGCCAGGAGAAGGGGGTCACAACTGGGACAACAGGATGCGTCCCAGGCAGCTCGGTAAGTGGGATAGGAAAATTTGGGAGGTGATTATTTTTACAACATGGAAGGAATGGGAAATAAAAACAGACAGATAGTTCACAAGCACATTTGCAGCTGTGCCCCCCTAGTGTCAAGCACTGGTGGCACGTGGGTGACATGAACACCGTAGAGCTGCTTGGACCCCATTCCAGCTTTCCACCTGGGATTAACATGGAACAGACACCACACAAAATGGAACAGGGATAAGGAATGCTGATGGATATGCAGGAGAGAGAAGGGAATAGTGCTGCCTATGTCATTTCCTTGCCTGATTATGCCTTGTATCTGGTTTTGTGAACACTCTGTGCCATCCTTACATAAAGGGCGATTGTACAGGAAGCTAATGTACTCCAGTGATTTGCACAGAACATGGTTAGGATGGACAATTTCACCGACAGTTAGCTTGTCCTTTCTTTTACTGATCTTGAACACCTCAATTCCACTCCACTATTTAATTAAATCAGGGCTGATTTAGAGCATAACTTCAATAGGCTGGATTGGTAAAATGTCTCTTATACTCTTGCTTAACAGAATTTGTTCTTGTTTCCAGAACTTCAAGCCCCTCAAGACAATGTTAGGTAGGTGGCAGAGACTGAAGAGAGGGGTTGGGTAGGGAAGAGGGGTTTCAAGGAGGGTGTGAGGACAAAATAAAAACACAGAACAACTTAAAATGAGATCACGTTAGATTCAGGGTTGTTAAATGCTATTGGGAGAGGGACACTCGTGGGACAGGAATACGTAACTGCAGATGATTTCATCTACACGGGCAACACAACCATGGTAATGTAGAGGATAGCATGATGCTATTGCATTTCAGGGCCTTGGAGTTTGGAGTCCAATCCCGGTGAACTCTGAAAGGAGTTTGTACGTTCTCTCCATGGAATGTGTGGGCTTCCCCCAGGTACTCCAGTTTCCTCCACAGTCCGAAGACGTACCAGTTAGTTGGTTAATTGGTCATTGTAAATTGTCCTGTGTTTAGGTTAGGGTTAAATCAGGGGTTGCTGGGTGGCATGGCTCAAAGGGCCATCCTGTACCTCTAAATAAAACAAAATACTCAGCAGGTCAGGCGGCATCTGTGGAGAGGGAAACTGAATTAATGTTTCAGTGATGGGACTTCATCTGAACTGGAAGCTTCTGTACTTTAATGTGTGCAATAGGAAAGATTGGCTTTACTTGTCACATGTACATCAAAACATACAGTGAAATGCGACATTTGCGCCAAATCAAATCAGCGAAGATTGTGCAGGACAAGTGTCGCCACATAGCATGCCCACAACTCACTAACCATAACCCATAAGTCTTTGGAGTGTTGGAGGAAACCAGAGCACCCATTGAAACCCTACACGGTCAGAGGGAAAACGTACAAACTCCTTACAGAGTACGGTGGAAATTGAGCCCTGATCTTACAACTGGTGCTGCAATAGCGTCACGCTAACTGCTATGCCACCATGCGACGGAAAAGGAAGTGTGGGTGGAGGGAAAAGGAAAAGCAAAAGGGAAGGCTGTGGGAGGGAAATGGGAAAACACATGCAAAATAATGCTGCCAGCCTTGTCGTATTTTCTGCTTTTTGATTTCAGACTCACATGGTGTGGAGTATTTTGTTCAATTGTAATCGACTTCCCGAAGATCAGGGGCTTGAGGGCAGTGATCAAGGTGCCTACAGTCTGACTGAGGTATTGACTGCATTGCATACACTGGTAAACAAGTCACCCAACCCCTCTCTGCTGAAGGGGGAGAAACAGGGCAAGCGTGTTACCTTACCTAGAGACAGAAGAGACTGTAGACGCTGCTCAAATCCAGAGCAACAAACAATCTGCTGATTAGACGAATTCATCTGGTCATGCAGCATCTCTGGAGGGGGGGGTGTGGGGGAAGAGGAACTCGAGGTCAAAAACCCTCCATCAGGATTCAGACGCTGAGTTCTTCCAGCAGATTGTCTGTTGCTTGTTATTTGACCTTCAGGGCGAGAGTATGTGCTAGGGTTGGTGGAACGGGACTAATTTTGTCCTCACACAGTTTTGAAAGTAAAGGGGTCAAACTTTATACAAGTCAAACACAGACTGTAATATAAAATGAGAAGATGAACTTTACAGGTAAGTGGCTTCAGAGATCCGTGTAAATGATCTCAGTGATACATTAATGGAAGTGTCACAGGTTAGATCTCTGTGGATTCAATCCTTTCCAGACGAGATGGTGTCCATTGCTTCATGTCATCGGCTGTGGGGGAGTTGACCGTTGTGTTTATCTCATTAAGTTTGCTCTCCAGTGCTTGGTTCTTCTGGTACATCTCCACATAGTTCAATTGCAGCTGCTTCTGATACTTGATGACTTTGTCCTTCTCCTCCTGCCAGGTTTGCCTCTCCTCCTCGAAGTGGGAGAGCTGCTGCTCGTGCTGCTGACGCTCCAGCCTCAGCTCTCCCTGCAGCCGCTCGATTTGCCTCCTCAGGGCCTTCACCGTGTCCTCGTTCTGCCGCTGCATCTTGGCCTCGTCGCTCTCGCAGGTTTGCTCGTCCCTCTCCTCCTCTGGCGCCTCCTCGCTGCACCCTGTCGGCTGGCCCGCACTGGCCAGGGCTTGCTTCAAGCCCGAGATCTCTACCTCATTCTGGCCTAGCTTCTCCCTCAGGAGCTGGGCCTCACTGGCTTTCCTCTGCAGCTCATTCTCGCACACTTCCAGCTCGATGCCCTTGGCACCGAAGGAGTCCTTCAGCTCGAGGATCTGCTCCTCCTTGGCCCGCAGTGCTGATGTCAACTCCTTTAGCTGTGTCCTTAATACCACCATCTCGTTCAGCTTCTGGGCCACATCAGCCTGTGAGTCTTTCATCTGCTGCTTCATTAAGGAGATTTCACCCGCCTTCTGACATACCTGAGGCAAACATAGAGACAGCGTTAATAAAGATACAATTCCCACATTATACTCATAGAGTAATACAGTACAGATGGAGGCCCTTTGGCCCAACTGGTCCATACTGACCACAGCATCTTCCCTGCTAGCAGTCCCAGTTACCTGTGTTCACCCCATAATCCCCCAAGCCCTGCCCATCCTTTACTCTGATCCCTGTAGGATCTCACTTTCTGTGATAAGACTGTAACGCATAGGAACAGTATTAGGACACCTAGCCCATCTAGTCTGCTCCAGCATTAATCACACCAGCCCTATCACAGAGACACAGAAGACACAGCTGCCACCTCACAACTCTTGTGACCTGACCTTGGGTGCTGTCTGTGTGGAGTTAGCATATTCTCCCTGTGACAGCGTGGATTTCTGCCATGTCCCCTGATTTCCTCCCACACCCCTAAGGCAAGTGGACGGGTTGATATTCTCCGCGACCACCATACGATGGCACTCAACGGGGATTTCTTTGAGCTCATCTGCAGAAACAGCTTAATTTCTACCTTTTTCCTTTTCAAGGTGGATGGGGTTCTATCGAAGATCCTGACCTTAAGCTACATTTGAACATCGGTTCTTTGCGGTGATGGAACCCACGTCAGGGGCTCACCGACCAGCAGTTTACCGAGATCCCAAGGGTGCAGCTTAGAAGATGAGCACGCCTTCAGGGTTGCGAGGTTTTGAGGCCCTGGAGATGAGTCGTTTCTATGCTGATACCACTGACTGAAGTGTCACAGGCGAAAACGGAAAATTGGGAACAGCGGATTAGCAGTCGGGGGCTCCGTACTCGGATTGCGCTCTCTCTCTCTTTCCCTCGTTGGTGGGGGAGAGCTTGTTGCTGATTCTTAAGCTGGAGAACTCGGAAAAAATGCGACGCGGCACACTTTAACACCATAAATCAGTGATTTTTTTTGTTGGTCTTCCCTCTCACTGTGAAACAGGGGCAGCTCTTTGCCGTTTATAGGGGAGGGGAGGGGAGGGAATAAAGTAGGAATTGGTGTCAGTGGGTGGTTGACAGCTAGCGGAGACTCAGGGATCCAATGGGCCTGCGTCCACTGACTCTCTGAATCTGCCCTCCCTCATTCCTCCAACTCCAGCTTCCTCTGTACGCTACTAGTAACTGCACACGATCGACAGTTCTGATTTATTTATCACGTGTATATCAAAATGTACAGTGAAATGTGTCGTTTGAGTCAACAACCAACCAACACAACCCAAGGATGTGCTGGGGGCAGCCTACAAGTGCTACCACCCATTCCATAATGACTGGCAGAACAGCACAGGACACAACAAGCAACAAAACAGCTACAGCAAAACAAGCCCCATTCCTCCCTCCCACCCACACAGTCTTCCAGCACCAAGACAAGCCATCTTCATCCTGACCTCTAATTCGCCCCACATCCCCGTCACGAAACCTTACCCTGGCCTCTAATGCCTCTTTCTGTCCTCAAAACCAAATCTGCAAACCTAAAAATCAATTGAACAAAAACAACTAAGTCTGATCTGTGACCTTGACGGAGACCGCAGATCAGCACCATCTTGGAAATCTGAAACACCCTCTTTAAAACTATCCACTTCTATGTAAGAACGTCTGAGAATCCAGCCTCTTTAACAAAATATTTTATCAGCTGACTGAGGTCTCTTTCTGTTAGAGCTCCTGTTGAAAGCACAAATGCGAGATTTAATCAATCACTAGCGTTCTATAGCAGACCCCTTCATTGCAAAGACCCCACCTGTGAAAACCAATCAGAAGCACTCACTGACATTCAGACCCTGCGCCTTTGCTTCAAACTGAATCTGCATCTTCAGAGACACAGAGTTAGGTTATCACAGTTTTATTTCAGTAAACTATCACAATAAGGCAGGGCCCAAGTAATGTCTTATTCATAGATTTTGATAAAGCATTTCAAAATGAATTTGAGGTTTACAAGTGAGTTATAGAATGATTCAGCACAGATATAGGCCCCCCAGCCCTCTGAGATCATGCTAACTACCAAACATGCACTTGTCAGTAATCCTACATGAATCCCATTTTACCCTCCATACAATATCCAAATTCTACCACTTACCTTTGGCTAATTAACTTACCAACCCACACGTCAAAGATGTGTGCTTAACTCAGTGCTCTACTCTCCCTACACTCATGACTGTGTGGCTAAGCACAGCTCAAATGACACTTACAAATTTGCAGACATTGGTAAAATCCCATATGGCGACAATGGGATATGCAGTCGGCGGAGAGCATTTTGAATGACTGCATCACTGCTTGGTGCAGAGTCTCCAATGCACAGGATTGCAAGAGGCTGCAGAGGGTTATTGGGTCAGCCAGCTGCACGACAGGGAACAAACCTCCCCACCATCAAGGACAGCTTCAAGAGACAGTACTTCAATAATGCGGCATCCGTCACTAAGGGTCATCACCATCCAGGACATGACCTCTTCTCATAGACTCGCACTCAATGACTCAGAAATAGACTTTCCCCTCTGCTATCGGATATCCAAACAATCATGAACCCATAACTCCAAGTTGCTATTCCTTTTTTTTGCGCTATTTATTTATGTTGTAATTTATAGGTTTTTTCTTTATATTGTACAGCCGCCGAGAAACAAACTTCACGTCAGATATTAAACCTGACTCTGATTCTTTTGGATCAATTTACACAGCTAGGGTGCCTCAGACCTTTGCACAGTACTGTAGTAATTTTATGCATTGCACTGTACTGCTGCCGCAAAAAGAAAAATAATGACATATGTGAGTGGTGATAAGCCCGGTTCGGATTTGGGTCTCTGTTGCGGACTGAGAGTGGGGACGGGGGCAGGGAGAGGGGAGTCATGGTTGGGAAAAGGGGAAGGGAGAGGGGAAGCACCAGAGAGACATTCTGTAATGATTAATAAACCAACTGTTTGGAATCAAGTGACCATGCCTGGTGTCTCAGGGTTGGGTGTGTCTGCAGCAAAACCCTGTCCCAACACTTCACTGTCACCTGTCCCACACCCCACCAACTTCACCATTCCAACATCCTTTGCTCCCGCTGGATTTACAAACTCGCTCTCCGCTCCACGTTGACAAATGCAGTGCTGTATACGTGTATTTATTTAGAGATACAGCACAGTATCAGGCTCTTCCAATCCAAGAGCCCACACTGCCCAATTCCAGCTATGTGACCAATTAATCGACTGACCTGTATGTCTTTGAAATGCCAGAGGAAATCCATACGTTCACCAGAGAACATACAAACTCCTGGCACCATTACAATATTATACTAACTGCTAGCCTACCATGCTGCCTACGACATGTGAAGAAATCCATGTGGTCACATGGAGAACGTGTAACCTCCACACAAACAACACCAGAGGTCAGGACTGAACCAGGGACACTGGAGAGCTGAGGCCCCAGCTCTTCCAGTTGCACCTCTGCGCCTAGTTCTCTCTGCTACTGGGCTTAATGAAAATGCAAACCAATTTCAACAGAGAAGGGAAGAGGAATGAGGAAGAGCATGCTTGAAGAACTTGGTGGGTCAGGCAACATATGGAGAGGCCAAGGGCTCAAGTCAACATTTCAGATGGAGATACTGAGCCAGTCAATGAATCTACACATGCATGATGAACCTATTTAGTGATACAGTGCGGATCAGTATCTTCCGGCCCAGTGAGCTCAGCAACCCACCTATTTAACCCTAGCCTAATCACAGGACAATTTACAAAGAGCAATTAACCTATTAATCAGTACATCTTTGGACTGTGGAAGGAAGCTGGAGCACCTGGAGGAAACCCATGCAGTACACTGGAAGGTCATACAGACTCCTTACAGATGGTGTTGGAATTGAACTCCTAACTCCGGAACGCCCCGAACCGTAACAGCGTCACACTAACCGCTGCGCTACCATGGCGACGTTGGCAGGCATTGCCTCAGAGACCAATGTAAGCAGAATGAAGAGTAATTTTAAAAAGGAAATGAGTAAAGAGTTGGAAAGGAACATTGTGCAGGGATGTGGAGAAAGAGTGGGTGAGGTGGGTAGCACAAATTGGAGAGCACTCAATGACTTCCTTTGATGCGGTAAGATTCGGCACTTGCCAACGAAAACACATATTATTAACATGCCAGAACATTAAAATTATTTTCACACTTCTCTCTGACAAGGAAATGATGTCAGCATGTTAATGTTTCATCCAGTATCCATTATGAAAATAATCTGAGAAACACTAAACAAACTTCCTCTGTTGACTCATCAAAATGGAACAAAGTGCATGGGAGCTGCAACACTCAATTCTCTATAAGCACCAGCAGCCTGGACTCTGCCTTCAGCACCTGACGAGTTCCCAAATCATTTCTGCTCCACCAAGTGTTTTATAGTACTTACCTATTAACATGGAAATACCAAAAAAAGTAGGCCATTCATCCATGAGTCTGTTGCTAAGACCATAAAACATAACAGACTTAAGCCATTTAGCCCATTGAGTCCTCTCTGTCTTTCTATCATAGCTGATTTATTATCTCTCTCAGCCACATTCTCCTGCCTTTTTCCCATAACCTTTGGTGCCCTTACTAATCAAGAACCTCTCAACCTCTACTTTAAATATATCCAATGACTCTGCTTCCACAGCTGCCTGTGGCAAAGAATTCGACAAATTCACCACCCACTTGCTAAAGAAATTCCTCCTTATCTTTGTTCCAATGGGACGTCCTTCTCTCCCAAAGCTCTACCCTCTGGCCACAAGATCACTTTATATACCAAGTCTGCAACTTGATTCTTAACATCCATGTTAGCAAAATCTAGTAATTTTGGATCTTAAATTATTAAATGGCAATAAATTATAAACATTTGTTTTGGAACTATTTTCCCGTAGTCTTCCTATTCAAGGTATTGAATCCTGGGTGTAATTTCTAAGGTAACTTTTTCAGTTATCTTCCTTCATACACAAGCTAAGATGAGATAGCATTAATTTGAGGTTTGAGGTCAGCGGTCCCGAGAATGAGGGTTGATGATCTACCGAGGTCAGTGAGTTCAGGGGTCAGAGGTGTGAGGTCAGTGAGTCCCGAGATTGAAGGCCCGTGGTCAGTCAATGGGTCCCAAGGTTGGAGATCCATGATTGGTGAGGCCTGGGGTCAAAGCCTGGGGGTTGGTGAGTCTAAAGGTCAAAGACCGAGCTTCTCAAGTTTGAAGGTCGATGCCCCTAGGTCAGTGAGTCCTGAGGTTGGAGGTCCAATGTCAGTGAGTCTGGGTCCACGGTCTGAAGTTTGGAGGCTGGGGGGGAGCCTGTCCTGGGATTGGAGGCCAATCTGTGGATAGGGGTGGGGTGTGGGGGATTGTGGGAAGGGGGCTTGTTTTATTGTTGTTACTTACTGTATATTGGCTGCATGTTGTTCTGCTGAAATTTTTTTTCTCAATCTTTTTATTATTGTTATTAATATCAACAAAATAAAATTAATACAAAGATAATGGGATTACAAACATACACATTTTGACTAAACATGAAAGAATACATAAGCAATGATTACAGTATAAATGAGTATTCCCAAATCATGAACGATACAATATACAAATAAACAAGGCAAACCTAGGTATATCATAGTATATATTAAAAAAAAACAGAAAAAAGAAAAAGAAAAAAAAATACGCAAAAGAAAACTAATCTAATAATCTAATAACTAATAAAGAAAAAAAAACAAAAAAAAGAAAAAAGAGAAAAAGAAAAAATGGAAAAAAAGGGCTGTTTATAATATCTCACAAAAATACAAAATCATCAGTGTCATCAACTCCGATCCTCTCAACATATATAAAATTGAAACTGGAAAAACAAATAGGCTTGGAACAGGGTCATATTACATCATATGAAAATATTGAATAAATGGTCTCCATATCTTTTCAAATTTAATAGATGAAATACAACACTTCTAATTTTTTCTAAATTTAGACATAACATAGTTTGAGAAAACCAATGAAATACGGTAGGAGGATTAGTTTCTTTCCAATTCAACAAAATAGATCTTCTAGCCATTAATGTAAGAAATACAATCATTCGACAAGCAGAAGAGGATAAATGGAGTGAGTCCATCATTGGTAAACCAAAAATTGCAGTAATAGGATGAGGTTGTAAATACCACAGAAATAATATCAAAAATATCTTTCCAATATTTTTTCAAAAGCAGACACGACCAGAACATATGAGTTAAAGACACTATCTCAGAATGACATCTGTCACAAATAGGATTTATATAGGAATAAAAACGAGCCAATTTATCCTTGGACATATGAGCCCTGTGCACAACTTTAAACTGTATTAATGAATGTTTAGCACATATAGATGATGTATTAACTAATTGAAGAATTTTATCCCAATTCTCAATAGGGATAGTAAGGTTAAGTTCTCTTTCCCAATCATTTTTAGTCTTATAAAAGGGCTCTGAACGTATCTTCGTAATTATATTGTAAAGTTTTGATATTAGCCCTTTCTGAAAAGGATTTAGTTCAAACAAATTCTCCAAAATACCTGAAGACACAAAATTTGGAAAAGTAGGAAGTACAGTATTTAAGAAATTCCTAATCTGTAAATATCTAAAAAAATGAAATCTAGGCAAATTATATTTATTAGATAATTGCTCAAAAGACATAAACAATTATCCAAAAATAAATCGGAAAATCGTAGTTATCCTTTAGTCTTCCAAGCTGAATAAGCTTGGTCTATAATAGAAGGATAAAAAAAGCAATTGGATACAATAGGAATATTTAAAACAAACTGAGTCAAGCCAAAAAATTTCCGAAATTGAAACCATATATGTAAAGTATGTTTAACTATCGGGTTATCAATTCGTTTCGGCAATTTAGAAAGAGCAAAGGGAAGAGAAGTCCCTAAAATAGAACCCAATGCAAATCCTTGTACAGATTTAATTTCCAGGTTCACCCAATGAGGGCTAAAAGATATATCCCAATCCTTTAACCAACATATCAAATATCTGATATTAACTGCCCAATAATAAAATCTAAAATTAGGCAATGCCAATCCACCCTCCTTCCTTGCCTTCTGTAAATACATTTTACCTAACCTAGGATTTTTATTCTGCCATATATATGAGGAAATTTTTGAATCAACATTAGCAAAGAAAGATTTCAGAATAAAAATAGGTACCGCTTGAACTATATATAAAAACTTGGGTAAAATAACCATCTTAATAGCATTAATCCGACCTATCAGAGATAAAGATACTGGTGACCACTTAGTAAACAAACATTTAATCTGATCGATTAAGGGTAAAAAATTAACCTTAAATAAGTCTTTATAGTTTTTTGTGATTTTAATCCCTAAATAAATAAGAGTCATTAACTAATTTAAAAGGTAAATTTCCATAAATTGGAACCTGTCTATTTAAAGGAAACAATTCACTCTTATTAAGATTTAATTTATACCCGGAAAAATCACTAAATTGAGCCAACAATGATAAAACTGCAGGAATGGATTTCTCAGGATCAGAAATAAATAATAATAAATCATCTGCATATAATGATAACTTTGTATATCTGTCCCACAATTAATGCCAAAAAATGTTCTGTGATTCTCTGAGGGCAATTGCCAAGGGTTCTAAAGCAATATCAAATAATAATGGACTGAGAGGACAACCTTGTCTAGTACCCCAAAATAAATGAAAAAAGGGAGATATTTGATTGTTAGTAAGCACCGAGGCTACTGGAGTATGATATATCAGTTTAATTCAGGAAATGAATGTCGGACTGAAATTAAACTTCTCAAGCACATTAAATAAGTATGGCCATTCAACTCTATCAAATGCTTTCTCCACATCTAATGAAATGACACATTCTGAGGTGCTATGTGAAGGAGTATAAACAATATTCAATAATCTCCTAACATTGAAATAAGAATAGCGATTTTTTATAAAACCGGTTTGATCTTCCGAAATAATTTGGGGTAATACCTTCTCCAGTTGGATGCCAGTAACTTGGAAAAGATCTTGGAATCTACATTCAATAAAGATATTGGTCTATAGGATGCACAGTCAGTAGGGTCTTTATCTTTCTTCAATATTAAAGAAATGGAAGCTCTACAAAAAGATTGTAGCAAATTGCCCAATCTAATTGCTTCTTCAAAAACCCTGCATAACCAAGGAGAAAGAGTAGCGGAAAAACATTTTAAAAATTCTACTGTATACCCATCTGGACCTGGTGCTTTCCCAGAATTCATAGAGGAAATAACCCCTTTAATTTCTGCATCCCTAATAGGAGTTTCTAATATTGAAAGATCATCTGATGATAATTTTGGAAAATTCAATTTCCCAAGAAAAGCACACATGGTATTATGATCATGAGGGAATTCGGAATGATACAGGGAGGTATAAAAATCTTGAAATGATTTATTTATCTCATCATGGTTAACTGTCAGATCCCCATTCTGCTGACGGATCTTAGTAATTTGACGTTTAACCAAAGCATTCTTCAATTGACTAGCTAACAATTTACCCGATTTATCACTATGTATATAAAAATCAGATCTGATTTTCATTAATTGATTTTCAATCGAAGATGTAAGTAATAAACTATGTTCCGTTTGAAGTTCAACCCTTTGTTTGTAAAGCTCCTTACTAGGAGTAATCGAATATTTCTTGTCAATCTCTTTAATTTTATCAACCAACAAAAGAGTTTCCTTCTTGATGCGTTTTCTCAGACCAACAGAGTAGGAGATAATCCATCCACGTATATACGCTTTAAAAGTGTCCCAAAGTGTTCCGCAAGAAATATCATCCGTGGAATTAGTTAAAAAGAAGAAATCGATCTGTTCCTTCATAAATTTAATAAAATCCGGATCTTGTAGTAAGGTAGAATCAAATCGCCATTGTCTAGCACTAGAAGCTGTATCCGTAAATTTAATAGAAAGTTTTAATGGAGCATGGTCAGAGGTGCCTATAATATCATAATTACAACCAATTACCGATGGAATAAAACAAGAGTCACTAAAAAAAATAATCAATTCTCAAATAGGAATGATAAACATGTGAGAAAAATGAAAACTCTTTGTCCTTAGAATGCCGAAATCTCCAAATATCAAAAATTCCATTATCAGTCAAAAAAGAGTTAATACAAGTGGCCGACTTATTAGGTAAAGTCTGATTAGATATAGATTTGTCCATCAAAGGATTTAAACAACAATTAAAGTCACCACCCATTATTAACTTATATTCATTTAGATTAGGTAGAGAAGTAAATAAGGACTTAAAAAAATCGGGACAATCCACATTTGGAGCATAAACATTAACCATAGCAACCTTTTTGTTAAAAAGTAAGCCAGTAATTAACAAAAATCTACCATTCAGATCCAAAAAGATATCATGTTGGACAAATGCAATAGAGGAGTCAATAAAAATTGAAACTCCCTTAACTTTGGCATTCGAATTCGAATAATACTGTTGACCCCTCCAAAACCTAAAAAAATGATAATTGTCCTCTTTCCTCACATGAGTTTCTTGTGCAAAAATAATGTGAGCATTAAGTCTTTGGAATAATTTGAAAATCTTTTTCCGTTTAATCGGATGGTTTAAGCCATTAGTATTCCAAGAGACAAAATTAATGGTCTGAGCCATATTTCTGAAATCAACCCTTTGGTATATAAAGGGTTAACCAACTTATGAACTCATGCACCCGGAAGAGGAACAAAAATAAGGGGAGGACCCAGAAGTGATGACATCGCGGACATTTTTGTAGTTTAAAATCAGCCCAAATGAAAAAACTAAAAAAAAGTAATAAAAGAAACATAAGAATTAGAAAAAGACCTCCCACCCCCCACCCAAGAGGAAAAAACAAGACTATCCCAGCAAGGGATAGGCTGGGAAAAAGAAAAGATGAAACTAAATCTACCCCCATATCAGCAGAAGACAACTCCGTACATAAAGGATAAAAAAAAGATCCACCCAAACTCTAAAGAAATAATAATCACCATATAAAAACCAAACCACTTAATTGGTAGTAAAAAAAAAACAAAAGGAGCATAATCACTAGTAACTTATAAATCGGGTTAAAACCCAAACAAACTAAAAAAAAATTTAAACTATGATAAGAGATGCATTATAGGAAGAAGAGAAAATAAAACGGCGAAATAAAAAAAAACCAAAATATTTTAGAGAAGAAACCGCCATCTTAGTAAAAAAAAATTCACCTTCGAAGGATTAATAATAATGACCAAAGATAAAGTACAGTGGTTGAAGTAAGTAAAATAAAAAGATTAGCATGTCGAGAAAAAAAAACTTTAACTAGAGTATAAAATATAGAGTAAACCTACACCAATAGCCAGAAACAAATTCTGGTTTTGGAAATAAAAACCATCTTGCACGATCAAAATCACTCATTTATTTGGAATGAGTGTCCGTGGCAGTAGGGAAGTTCTCATCAAGAAAGCTTCTCGCTTCAGATGTAGAAAGGAAAACTCGCCTTGGTGCATTCGGAGGCGATATTCTGAACTTCGCTGGGTATAAGAGCGCAGGTTTTAGATTTTTCTCATAACATTCAGACGTCAGAGGTTTAAAAAGAAGCCTTGCCTTCATTACTTCTGGACTAAAGTCTTCTACTAAACGAAAATTGTGATCTTGAAATTTGACCATCCCTACACGCCGAGCCACATGAATAAGTTGCTCTTTAACATGCACATAGTGAAATCGGACAATTACAACCGGTGGTTTAGCTGAAGCACTTGGTAATTGACGCATAATTCTGTGAGCGCGATCGAGTAACGGAGGACTGTCTGGGAATACAGAAGGGAACGCATCCTTTAAAAGTTGAGCAAAGTACTTCGAGGGGTCCCCTTGTTCAATACCTTCCGGGAGACCAAGTATGCGTAGGTTCTGTCTTCTGGACCGATTCTCAAAGTCGACACTCTTGGTTTTAAGTGTTTCCACCTGTTTAATCGTTGAAAGTAAGTTCTGCTCCAATTTTTCAATGATCAAATCTCGCTTCCGAGCGTCTTCTTGCAAAGTTGCGATTAGAACTTGCTGCTGGTTAACTACTGAATCCGTCTTATCCATATAATCTTGAAAAGCCTTTATATCTTGTTTAAAAATTTGTCATTGTTCTTCAAATTTTTGATTTAAAACCTCCAATAACATTTCATAAGTCAATTCAGTGCCCTAGGATCAGTCGTCTTCTTCTTCCCGTTACCGTTAAAATCCTTCCCGTGTTCTCGCCCTTTAGATCTAAGAGCCATTTCTGTATTCCTTTCTTCAAAAATTCACAATAAACTCTTAAAGATAAGTCCAAAAAAGTAACAAGAATCTTTTGGTGTAGGTAAAAATAAGTTAAATAAGGGTGATCATAGATTAAAAAAAGTAAAGGTTATGGAGCGAATCTGAAACAGTGCTCACTCCATGAGCGTCTCCTGCTGACCTCCTGTTCTGCTGAAAATTGTGGGCATGTCTTGCTGGCACTGGAATGTATGCCACTGGACCCTGACCCCGATCTGTCAAGGACCGTGTGGTGGTTGCCCGTGCCTCAGCCTCCCCACGTTAAATAAAGTCAGAGGCAGGAATTCTCCACTAAGGGAATCCATCCTAACATCATGGATTGAGAACCGTGGCAATCAGCAAGAAGTGAAGGGAGCAAGTTGTGGTCTGGAAGCCGCTAATCATGATCTGGCCAGAATATGTGGATCCTAATCACCCCTACCACCAGACAGTCTCTTAGAAAAACATCAGACTTGGCTTGAGTGATCCCACTACTACTTAGATGCTAATTTACTGAATTACTGTGTGTAAAGCCTGTACCTGTTGTGAGCGTTGTGTTGGGGCAGGGCAGCTAGGGAGATCACCTCCTACAGAAGGTGTTAATGCATCATATTACCAAGACTGGAAAGCTTCCTGAACTAGTCTGGATAGTCCAAGGGTAGGGTAATGGAGGGGAATGAAATTGCTCATATATATTTCTCCCAAGTTGACGTGCTTGTTGCCAATCTCAGGAGCTCATGCTGTTTTGTGATTCAGTAGCATTTACAGAGTGTGGTCGAGTCTGGCAGATGCTGCCTACAGAGCTGCTGCAGGCCAATACACAACACTTTAGAAGTATGTAGACACCAATATACTTTACCAAGGCATGAAAGGCTTCAGACCAAATGGGATTAAGTGTAGGCAGGTATAATGGTAGATATAGACTTGGTGACCCTCAGGATCTGTTTCAGTGCTGTAGGACTCCATGGTACTCTGAGGATGGCCATGCCCATGGACATGGTCATAAAGAACCAAGTGTGGTGTGTGGCAGATTGAATGAGCCAGACAATGTTTTGTCAGTGGTCCTATATCTGTAGACCAGGGAAATAGCCCAGAGCAGGAAACCCTGGGCTAACATCTAGCCAAAATATGCACCATCTAGCACATAGGAGAGGAAAGCTCTCCTTAACAATAGCTAAAACCATCAGAATAAACAATTGGTATCTCCTCACAAGAGGCACAAAAAACAATGGCAACTGGAGGCAATGAGCACCAATAGAGAAGCTGGTCACTGGACTTTATAGCTCAGCTGCCCAATGACCCAGAAACAAGAGAAAATCTCTAGACGCTGGAAATCCAAAGCACATACAAACAAAATACTAGAGCAACTCAGCAGGTTAGGCAGCAACTATGGAAACGAGTAAACAGTCAACATTTCGGGCTGAGACCCTTCTTCAGGAGTGGGTGTGATAAAGTGTCTTTGCTCTGTGCTACAAGAATTCAGTTCCGGCTACAATTCTGGCCTTGACCGAATGCAGCTGGAGCAACAAATAGGAAGATGGAGGAACTCAGGAGGTCAGGCGGCATCAGAGCAGGGAAATGGATGGACAACATTTGAGGTTGAGACCCTTCTGCTGGACTGGAAGAGTAGAGGGCCGGGGGGAGGGGAGGGGAGAGCTGTGGAGAAAGAAGTGCAACAGGAACTGTCAAGCAATAGGTGGATCCAGGTGCCTTGGCAGAGAGAGAGGAGGAAAGAGGGGAAGTAGTGACAGAGGCTGTGTGGTGCCAGTGGAGGTGACAAAGAACAGCAGATGATGGAATCTGATTGGAAAGGAAGGTGGAGCTTGGAACTAACTATGTGTGAGGTTAACATTTTGCTCTCTCTCCCTATAACACTGGGAAGTCTAACAACTGCTCTTATAACCGTGACGATAACCTAAGTTTTTACAGGTTAAAAACTGATGTGAATTGCAGGACAAGCAGATGTTGTTACAGTTGCAAAATTTGATGTGTATTGGTAACATCCATAGATGCTGCCTGACCTACTGAGTTCCTCCAGCATCTTGTCAGTCTCACCGCCACGACCTTGCTGTTCTGGGGTTCAAAGGGAACTGCCCAGGACTCCTGCCTGAACCCAACACCTGCATCAGCCGCCATTCAGCCCTTAACAGAATCTCCTGAGTGTCACTGCAGTGACTTGCTGGGAACCCATTGCCTGCATTGAATCAGTCAGGGGCAACTGAAAGATCAGCAGCTGATGGGCAGGAGGGTAAGAGTGGAAAACTGGGTCAGGGTAGAAGTGGGAGACTGGGGCAGAATAGGAGTGGGAGACTGGGGCAGGGTAGCAGTGGGAGAATGGGGTAGGGTAGCAGTGGGAGAATGGGGTAGGGTTGGAGTGGGAGAATGGGGTAGGGTAGCAGTGGGAGAATGGGGTAGGTTTGGAGTGGGAGACTGGGGCAGGGTAGCAGTGGGAGAATGGGGTAGGGTTGGAGTGAGAGACTGGGGTAGGGTTGGAATGAGAGAATGGGGTAGGGTTGGAATGAGAGAATGGGGTAGGGTAGGAATGGGAGAATGGGGTAGGGTAGGAGTGGGAGAATGGGGTAGGGTAGCAGTGGGAGAATGGGGTAGGGTAGCAGTGGGAGAATGGGGTAGGGTAGGAGTGGGAGAATGGGGTAGGGTTGGAGTGGGAGACTGGGGTAGGGTAGGAGTGGGGGAATGGGGTAGGGTTGGAGTGGGAGACTGGGGTAGGGTTGGAGTGGGAGACTGGGGCAGGGTAGCAGTGGGAGAATGGGGTAGGGTTGGAGTGAGAGACTGGGGTAGGGTTGGAGTGAGAGACTGGGGCAGAGTTGGAGTTGGAGATTGGGGCAGGGTAGGAGACTGGAGCGGACTCGACTGCTGTACAAGAAACCAGCGTAGCCTCAACAGGATGAATAGAGCTTGCTCGTCCCAGGGGGCATATGGGGAAATAGAAATCATCAGGAGTTTTCAAGATTCTTGGGGGGGGGAGCACCCTAACTTGAGGCATGAGACCTGACCAACCATTAGTACGCAGGCACTTCCAACAAAAAGGATGAGGCACTGGAACACAGGAAGAACCATAGCTCTGTAAGTGGTTATCACTCACTGTAACTCATCCGAAACTCAGCAATCTCATCTGACCTTACCAACCAATTCAGGGAGTAGATGGGTGAGCATCGAGAGGGGGAAAGGGAGAAGGAAGACAGTGCAGGGTCCCCTGTGGCCATTCCCATCAGTAACAGGAACACCCCTTTGGATACTGCTGAGGGGGATGACCTATCTGGGCAGCAGCAGCCAGACCAATAGCACCGTGGTCAGCTCTGAGCCTCAGAAGGGAAGGGTGAAGTCGGGTGGAGCAATAATCAAAAGGGACTCAATAGTTAGGGGGACAGAGAGGAGATTCTGCGGCAGCAAAAGAGACACCAGGATAGTGTGTTGCCTCCCAGGAGCTAAGGTCTAGGATGTCTCTAAGCAGTTGCAGAATATTATTGAAGGGCAGCCAGCGGTCGTGGTACATGGTGGTACCAATGACATAGGCAGGAATGGGGTAGAGGTCCTGCACAGTAAGTTTAGGGAGTTAGGAAGGAGGCTGAAGAGCAGGACCTCCAAGATGGTCATCTCCAAGTTATTCCCTGTGCCACGAGCTAGTGAAGGTCAGCACAGGAAGATAGCACAGATGAATGAGTGGCTGAAGAGAGGGTGCAGGGGGCAGGTTTTCAAATTTTTGGATCATTGGAACCTTTTCTGGGGAAGAGGTGACCTATCAAGTGGGATGGGTTGCACCTGAACAGGAGGGGAACCAATATCCTGAGAGGGAGGTTACTGGGAAAGGTTTAAACTAGATTTGCAGGGGGGGGTGCGAACCGAAGTGAAGAGCCAGAGGATGGGGTGGTTGGCACACAAGTAGTGACAGCTTGTAGGGAGTTTATGAGGAAGGACAGGCAGATGATAGAATAAAGAAGCACTCAGGCCATTGGTTTAAGATGTGTCTCTTTTAATGCAAGGAGAATCATGAGCAAGGCAGGTGAACATTACAGAGACTTGGATGACTCAGGGGCAGGAATGGCTGCTGAGTGTGCCAGGCTTTAAATGTTTCAAAAAGGACAGAGAGGGAGGCAGAAGAGGTGGCAGAATGGCACTGCTATCAGGAATAGTGCCATGGCTGCAAAAAGGAGGAAGTCATGGAGGGATTGTCTACTGAGTCATTGTGGGTGGAAGTTAGGAACAGGAAGGGGTCAATAACTCTACTGGGTGTTTTCAGAGACCACCCCAGTAGTAACAGAGACATCGAGGAGCAGATAAGGAAGCAGATTCTGGAACAGTGCAATAATAATAGGGTCGCTGTGATAGGTCCTAATATTGACTGGCATCTCCTTAGAGCAAGGGGATTAGATGGGGTGGAGTTTGTTAGGTGTGTTCAGGAAAGTTTCCTGATGCAATTTGTAGATTAGCCATCTAGAGGAGAGGCTGTACTTGATCTGGTATTGGGAAACGAACCTGGTCATGTGTCAGATCTCTCGCTGAGAGAGCATCTTGGAGGTAGTGATCACAACTGTATCTCCTTCACCATAGTGGTGGAGAGGGATAGGAGCAGAAAATTTGGGAAACATTTAATTGGGGTAGGGGGAAATATGATTAAGCAGGAACTTGGGAACATGAATTGGGAACAGATGTTCTCAGGGAAATGCACGGCAGAAATGTGGCATATGTTCAGGGAACATTTGCATGGTGTTCTGCATATATTGTTCCATTGAGGCAGGGAAAGGATGGTAAGGTAAAAGAACCATGGTGTATAAAGGATGTAGAAAATCTAGTTAAGAAAAGAAAAGCTTACAAAGGGTTCAACAAACTAGTTACTGTTAGAGCTCTTGAAAATTACAAGGGTGCCAGAAAAGAACTCAAGAATTAAATTAGGAGAGCTAGAAGTGGCCATGAGAAGGCCTTGGTGAGCAGGATTAAGGAAAACCCCAAGGCATTCTACATTTATGTGAAGAGCAAGAGGTTGAGCCATGTGAGAATAGGACCAATCAGGAGTGAGAGTGGAAACATGTGCATGGAGCCAGAGAAGGTAGCAAAGGCACTTAATGAATACTTTGCTTCAGTTTTCACCAGTGAAAAGGACTTTGGCAATTGTGGGGATGACTTAAAGAGGACTGAACAACTTGAGTGTACAGACATTATGAAAGAGGATGTGCTGGAGTTTTTGAAAGGTGTTAAGTTAGACAAGTCACTGGGACCAGTCAAGATATAACCCAGGATACTGTGAGAAGTGAAGGAGGAGATTGCTGAGCCTCTAACAATGATCTTTGCATCATCAATAGGGACAGGACAAGTACCAGAGGATTGGAAGTTTACAAACATTGTTCCCTTGTTCAAGAAAGGGAGTAGAGATAACCCAGGAAATTATAGATCATTGAGTCTTACTTCAGTGATGGAAAAGTTGTTGGAGAAGATCTGGAGAGGCAGGATTTATGAGCATTTGGAGAGACATAATCTGATTAGGGTTAGTCAGCACGGTTTCCTCAAGGGCAGGTCATGCCTTACGAGCCTGATTGAATTCTTTGAGGATGTAACAAAACACATTGATGAAGGTAGAGCAGTGGATGTAGTGTATATGGATTTCAGTAAGGTGTTTGATAAGGTTCCCCATGGAAGGCTCATTTAGAAAGTAATGATGCATGGGATCCAAGGAGACCTTGCTTTATGGATCCAGAATTAGTTTGCCCACAGAAGGCAAAGGGTGGTTGTAGATGGTTCATATTCTGCATGGAGGTCGGTGACCAGTGGTGCTCTGCAAGGATCTGTTCTGGAACCCATCCTCTTAGTGATTTTTATAAATGACCTGAATGAAAAAGTGAAAGGCTGGGTTAGTAAGTTTGCTGATGGCACAAATTTTGGGGGTGTTGTGAATCGTCTGGAGGGTTGTCAGAGATTACAGCAGGTCATTGATCAGATGCAGAATTGGGTTGAGAAGTGGCAGATAGAGTTCAACCCAGGTAAGTGTGAAGTGGTTCATTTCGGTAGGTCAGATTTGAGGACAGACTATAATATTAATGGTAAGACTCTTGGCAGTGTGGAGGATCAGAGACATCTTGGGGTCCATGTCCATTGAACACTCAAAGCTGCTGCACAGGTTGACAGTGTTGTTAAGAAGGCGTATGGTGTGTTAGCCTTCATCAACCATGGGACTGAGTTCAAGAGTCATGAGATAATGTTACAGCTATAAAAGACCTTAGTTAGACCCCACATGGAGTACTGTGTTCAGTTTTGGTCACCTCATTACAGGGATGCAATAGAGAGAGGGCAGAGGAGATTTACAAGGATGTTGCCTGGATTGGAGAGCATGCCTTATGAGAATAGGTTGAATGAACTTGACCTTTTCACCCTGGAGCAATGGAGGATGAGAGGTGACCTGATAGAGGTGTATAAGATGATGAAAAGCATCGATCATGTGGATAGTCAGAGTTCTTCTCGACTTGCGGCATGGAGCGAGTTCATGCAATTTAACAGTTGGCAAGTCAAGCACACTCTCTCAACTTTCTCTACAGGTCACACAATGATACAGCACTGGCCAGAACCAAACAGTGAAATACAGCCAGTCAGTGAAGCTGCCAACCCAGAGGATTCCTCTTGAGGTGTTCAAAGCAATCCCGGTTTCATATGTGCAGTCAAGAGCCATCTTTGGGGATTATGAAACCTCACATGATTGGTCAATCACACTAACAGGAATAGTATAAAGGTAGTTTGCTGAACACCAGCGCTATCCTGACAAACATTCAGATTTTAATCTGAATCCTTGCCAATGCCATTTTTACTGTTATGATTGTCTTCATCTTCACCTCACTGTTCCTTTGCATGCTACTACCATCACTCCATCCACGTCAACTCATTGCGTTGCCAACATCTGATAAGCTATCCCAGTTTGGGTTAATCTTTTATTTTCGTTTAGCCCCGTTATTGATGGATAAATGTGTGTGATCTCTACGAGTCTGAAGGCAGTGAAGCCTTGAATTCTAATCCTGCTAAGAAACAGAAACTACAGAAAGGGTGTCAATACAATGTTACATACCTGGGTGTGGTTTTATTCTGTTCCCATCAGATCAGCAATGTCCCATGTGTCTTAATTGTAATACTGTACCATCTAATGAAGCCATGAAAACAGCAAGACTGCAGGAACACTTCCGTAAAAGACACTTTTGTGCACTTCATGCAGTCCTGTGTAGATCTGTAGTCTAGTGTAGCTTTCTCTGTGTTGTTTTTTTTTACATAGTTCAGTCTAGTTTTTGTATTGTGTCATGTAACACCATGGTCCTGAAAAACATTGTCTCATTTTTACTATGCACTGTACCAGCAGTTATGGTCAAAATGACAGTAAAAGTGACTTGACTTGACTTGACCTGACCTGAAAGGGCAACTAATGGTATTACTCAGTTCCAGATGATGAGAGGTGTAGTTCAAAAGCATTGCACACTCAAGAGATTTGCCAAGAAAGCTAAAAATGACCTTGATTGTAGCCTCATTGCTTCTTGTAAAATTTCCAAACTGATAAAGTGTGGAAGATCTCATACAATTGGTGAAAGATTGACAATGCCTGATGTATCAGAAGTGCTCACCACTGTTCTCAAAATGGATGCCAGTACTTTAAAATCAATTCCTCTGAGTAACAACACTGTAGTTCATCATATTGAAGATATGAGTGAAAACACTGAGTATCAGTTCTGCACAAAGCCACAAAAAACAGGATTTGGGATACAACTGGATGAGGCAACTGCAAGACAATGAGCCATTGCTAATGGCACATGCATAGTTTTTTCAAAAATGGAGAAGTTTATGAAGAGATCCTCTTCTTGTGTAAAGTTAAAAACAAATATCAACAGAAAATCAATCTATGACAACTCAAAATGTATACTGACTATAAAAGTATTCCAATTCGGAACATGGTTTCTTGTGTAACAGATAGAGCACTATCTATGACAGGTCGCCATGCCGGTTTAGTGACATTTATGAAAAAAGAAATTCCAAGTCTGTTTGCAATCCATTGTGTAATTCATTGTTAACATCTCACAGTTAAAAACCTCAGCTAGTGACTTTTTTCAAGCATGACTCTTAAAATATCTGCTAGCAACAAAATTAAAGCTCATCCATTAAATAGCAGAGTATTTGGCCAGTTATGCTAAGATAACAATGAAGAGTTTGAACGCTTCCTTTTCTCACACTGAATTATGTTGGCTGTCAAAATGCTGCTGTTTAAAACATTTATTTAATCTTTTTGACACTGTGGTTGAATTTTTGTTCAAACTGGACAAGAGCTTGGTAAACAAGATGTAACTTCTACATGTTGTGGCAAACCTAGCCAATCTGTATGACAAAATGAACGTTCCAAAAATGAATGTTCAATTTAATCCAGGCAAAAATTGCAGTGTCCATTTTTATCAGAAAATTGGAAATATATAAGCAAAACACTGGGAAAAGAATGTTCTTACAAGTTCCCTGCATGGAAATTATGGCACTCTCTTTCACAGACAGAGAGTACTGTTTACACCTGCAGTCACTGAAGGAGGATTTTCAGAATCGATTCAAGGATTTGAAAAATCTGGAAATTCCGGATTGGGCAATTAATCCATTTCTTTGCAAGATGGAAGAACAAGAAGAGAGCTTGCAAGAAGACATTATTGAAATTCCGAATGATGAAGAAGCAAAAATGCTTTTCAAAAATTTAGGCTTTCACGTTATGCAACTGCACTGTCATACAAGGTTTCCTGGTCTTTGGAGAAGAACCAAACTGGTACATAGAAAAAACATAGAAAACAAAGAAAACTTACAGCACAATACCAGCCCTTCGGCCCACAAAGCTGTGCTGAACATGTCCTTACCTGAGAAATTACCTAGGGTTGCCCATAGCCCTCTACTTTTCTGAGCTCCATGTACCTGTCCAGGAGTCTCTTAAAAAAACCCTATCATATCTCCCTCTGCCACCGTCGCGGGCAGCCCATTGGACACACTCACCACTCCGCAGAAAAAGCTTACCCCTGACATCTCCTCTGTACCTACTTCCAAGCACCTTAAAACTGTGTCCACTTCAGCCCTAGGAAAAAGCCTCTGACTATCCACATGAGCAATGCCTCTCATCATCTTATACACCTCTATCAGGTCTTCTCTCATCCTCCATCGCTCCAAGGAGAAAAGGCCAAGTTCACTCAACCTTTTCTCATAAGGCATGCTCCCCAATCCAGGCAACATCCTTATAAATCTCCTCTGCACCCTTTCTATGGTTTCCACATCCTTCCTGTAGTGAGGCGACCAGAACTGAACACAGTTGGGATCTGACCAGGGTCTTATATAGCTGCAACATTACCTCTCGGCTCCTAAACTCAGGGCATCATCACTGAAGAAGATGGCAGTCTGTCATTGAATCGTTGGTCATAATCGATAGCTGTACCTGGCTGGAAGCCCGAGAAGAGCTTATTCATCTTCATTGCATTTCCATCCTTCTACCTTGTTGAAAGAGGCTTCAGAACATTGATCCACATACTCACAAAAAACAGAAACCATTTGGACATTGTTACATGTGGAAATGTAAGGCTTTTGCTATCACAACGTGAACCAGACATTTCAGCTCTTGCTAAAAACCATCAAACTCAAGCATCACATTAATATTGAAGCTGCTGTACAGCGCACAGGTACTGTGCAAGCTAGGTTTACATACAAATAAAAATTTAAAACAAAATCATTTGTCTCATGTTAGCATATGTTTTTACATTATGAAAGTACACTGTGCCTAAGAGGGGCGCTGGCAAGTATGAAAGTGCTTTGGGGTGGGGGGGGGACATTGGGCTAAAAAAGGTTGGGAAACACTGGTCTAGTTGAAACTGCTTTCCTACTTTATCAGTAAGGCAATCTCCAGAGTGGGCGAACATTTAATAGGCAGCACGGAGGGGCAGTAGGTTCAGCCGCTGCCTTCGATTATCAAAGATCAGGGGTCAAGCCTGACCTCCGGGACAGTCTGTGTGGAATTAGCATGTGCTCACTGTGGCAGCCAGGATTTCCCCTGGTCGTCCATTTTCTTCCACATCCCAAAGACATGCAGGTTAATTGGTCAATGTATACTACCCCAGCGTGTAAATGACTGGTAAAATTTTAGTGAAGTTGATGGGAATGTGCAGAGAATAGGTTACCTAATAGCAGCGGAATGATATTGCTCGTGGATTTAGAAACTGGAACATAAAACTGTACAGCATAGGATCAGGCCCGTGCTGACCTGATTCAGCCACTGATGCCGAATTAAATTCTCATTTGCCCGCACGTGCTCTGTATCTCTTCATTCACCTATCTAAGATCTTCTTAAACATCTCTATTATACCAGCCTCAACTGCCACACCTGGCAACGCATTCCACACACCAACCGCTCTCTGTGTAAAAGATTTACCCCCTTCTCACCTTAAATGATTTGCTCCTTCTTGCATAAGACATTTTGATCCCAGGGGAGAAAAAAAAAGATGCAGCTGGTTACTCTATCTATCTATCTTATAATTTTATAAACTTCCATCAGGTCCTCCCTCAGTTTCTACCACTCCAGAGAAAACAACCCTAGTTTGTCCACTGTCTCCAAAGCCTCCCACAACTTTTCTATAAGGGGGCAACCAGAATGGAATGCAATTATCCAGAGTTTTTTGGAGGGCAAAAATAGCTGTCTTCTATGTTGTAACAGAATATGGTATGAAATATGGATGTCCATGAACCACAATGTGTTATTAATAATAACCAGTCCTCACCTCCCATTTGGTCTCCTCAAGTCTGGGCAGCAGCTCGGACTGCTCTTTTTTAAAGGTCAGGCATTTCTTCTCCAGCTCTTCCCGCTGCTGCAGGAGCTGTCCGACATCTTCCTGCAGCTTCTTCTTCTCCTGTTGCAATTTGAAGATCTGAAGCTGCAGGGCTTGCTGCGATCGCTGTGCCTTCTTCGACACCTGCTGCAACTTGTTTGCATAGTTTTGCTTCAGGTCATCCATCTCGCGCTCCCACATCTTCTGCTTCTCCTCGAAGACCTGCACGATGGCCGCCTCGCTCTTGTCGAGGCTCCGCCTCATCTGCAGGACTTCCTGCTCCTTCTCCCACAGCCGGTCTTCAAGGTCCTGAATGATGTCGTCGCTGGACGGCGAGTGGTAGGTGAGGGCCTCGTGTGCGTGGTTGAGCTTGTTGAAGGAGGACACGCTTTTGCTGGAGGAGCGACCGCTGTCCGAGGTTGAGATCCCATTGTACCCCAGCACGCCCCTCTCCCCGTACGACGTTCCGAGACGGTTGATGTGGCTGGTGGAGGCGCTCATCGGGCCAATGTGCTGGCTGTACCCTGAGCCATACGTCGGCAGGCTGGTCAGCGAGTTGCGGCCAGAATCCGACATCCCTCCAGTGTGGTTTATAGTCCTGCTGTGGCCTGCCTTGTCTATTCCAACTCTGCCCCCGGAAGGGCTGCTGCTGCTGTTGGGATGAGTATTAAGGCTTTTCCTGCTGTCTGATATCCCATTGGTTTGCGGCGGGCAGAGGTTCTGCATGGAGTGGAAGTTTTTGGGAACAACAGGCTTGAAAGCTGAGGGCCTAATCAATGCCTCATTGGTCTGTGGGGGAAAAGAAATAAACATGTTACTACTTCACAACATATAAAGTCTAATTAAGACTATTGAACAGTCTCCTAGTATGATAAGGTAGACTTATCAGTGATTGCTGACACTGTAAAGCGACTGTGATAATGGTGACACTCTCGCGCTGCCCTAGAATTGGGGGTAACAAACATTCTAACCCATACGCACATTAGGAATTTCTTCCACTGTAGAGCAGGGTCTTTGAGCACGGCTAACTGTGGACCCGAGAAACTTAGGGTCTGGAAGCACCAAGCAATGGGGGAAAGTGTCTGGCATTCACAAACTTGATGTGCCCTGACTGGTTCCACTTCCACTGTACTGCTGCCATGTGATCTGCGTGATTAATGCTGCTGTCTCAGTGAAGGAAAATAAAGAAACAATTCGTGCTATTGGGAAACACTGACAATCTGGCACTTCCATCGAAACGGTGTCCTTCAGACAGTTGACAGTTGTCAAAGATGAGCCAATAGCGGCTTGCCAACCTCTCTCTAGACACACACCCTCCTGAATCTCTCTTCCCTCTCCAAAGGGATCCTCAGTGACTCTAAAACCTATACGTTGGTAAATTATCTCAGAAGGTTGAACTTTGAGAGTTCAAACTTACCAGATGAGTCCATCCAACAGAATCACTCTCAATCAGTGGTTCCCAACCATTTTTATGCCATGGCCCCTACCATTAAACGTGGGGTCTGTGGACCACAGGTTTGGAATGCCAAATCCCAGAGGTTGTTGACCAAATCTGAAGCAGAATCAGTTTGGGTTTATTATCACTGACAATATCATGAAATTTGTTTTTTGACAGTACAGTGCAATACATAAAAAAAGAAACATAAGAATAATAAATAATAAGTAACTAGTTCAAAAAGAGAGAAAGTGAAGTAGTGTTCATGGGTTCACTGTCCATTCAGAAATCTGATGCCAGAGGGGTAGAAGCTGATCCTAAAACATTGAGTGGGTGTCTTCAGGCTCCCGTACCTCTTCCCTGATGGTAGCAATAAGAAGAGGGTATGTCGTTAATGACAAATGCTGCCTTTTGAAGACGTTCTCGACAGTTTCTTGATAAGCTCCTGCCTTCAGATAAACATCAGCAGCAGTTATATATTGCTACTTTGACATAACACAGCAGCCCAGGGCAATCCTACAGCATTCTCAAACAGAAAATAAAAGCACAGAGCCACTTAAGGAGATACTGAGGCAAATGGACAATAGCTTGGTCATGGAGTTAGGTGCCAGAATGAACCATACAGAGAGCAAATAGAGAGTTGAAGATATTTGAGGAGGGAATTCCAGAGGTTAGTTGCCATGGGCAGCTAAGGCCTGATGGAGTTACAGTGTCAGAATGTGGATATTGTGAAGGCTTAGAGCTGATGACACAAAACATAGGAGGTATGACTAGCAAGTCTAAAAAGACACAGACGTTGGTGGCGTTGCGGTCAGAAAGGAAGGTTGTCCAATGATACAGATCAGATAGAAATTTGAACAGAGCAGATGGAGTTTAATCCTGACAAATGTTATGTGATGGATCCTGGCGAAGTCTACTAGGGGTAAGACACATGCAGTAAATAGCGGGAACGTTGATGAACAGAAAGAACCTTGGGCAGGTTCAGGGCCATATTCAAACTGAAAACACTATAGATGCCCACGATACCTAGATCCGTTCTAATTAATTCAGCTAATGGTTCTATGGCCAATACAAATAGGGCAGGTGATAATGGACAGCCTTGTCTAGTTGACCTTGTTAACTGGAATGATGTTGAAATTTGACCGTTTGTCACTACTTTAGCTTTGGGACTAGTATTTAAGGTTTTAATCCATTTTATAAAAGATTTTCCTAACCCATATTTTTCCAATACCTTAAATAAAAAGTCCCATTCCAATCTATCAAATGCTTTTTCTGCATCCAAGGCAACAGCCACACTCATTTCCTCCCTCTCTTGTGCCAGATGAATTATGCTAAGTAACCGAGTTACATTATCCGCCGATTGTCTATTTTTAATAAAGCCTGTTTGATCCATATGTATTAATTTTGGTAAATATTTAGATAATCTATTAGATAAAATTTTTGCTATTATTTTATAATCCGTATTCAACAAAGGCCTATATGATGTTGGTTTTAAAGGATCTCTATCTTTTTTTGGCAATACTATTAGGATCGCTGTCGAAAAAGATTGTGGAAGTTTATGTGTTCTTTCCGCTTGATATATTAACTCCATAAAGGGAGGGATTAATAAATCTTTAAATTTTTTATAAAATTCAGGCGGAAAACCATCTTCTCCTGGAGATTTATTACTCTGAAGTGATCCTAAAGCTTCTTCAACCTCTTTTAATGTAAAGGGCATATCTAATCCTTTCTGTTCTTCCGAATTCAATTTTGGAAGAGTTATTTGTGATAAAAAAAATTCTACCTCAGCAACCTCATTTTGTGATTCTGATTGATATAATTCGGAGTAAAATTTTTTTAAAGTTTCATTAATTTCTAAAAGTTTATAAGTAATTTTATTTGCACTTGTTCTAATTGCATTTATTGCTTTGGAAGCCTGCTCTGTTTTCAACTGCCAAGCAAGAATCTTGTGTGATCTTTCACCTAATTCGTAATATCTCTGTTTAGTTCTCATAATTACTTTTTCTGTTCTATATGTCTGGAGTGTATTATATTGCAGCTTCTTATTAACAAGTTGTCTTCGTTTTTCTTCTGTCATATATCTTTGGGATTCTTTTTCTAATTTTGTAATCTCTTTTTCTAATTGATCTATTTCTACCATATATTCCTTCTTAATTTTAGAAGTATAACTTATTATCTGACCCCTCAAATATGCTTTCATCGCTTCCCATAATATAAATTTATCAACTGAATATGAGTTTGTATCCAAAAAAAATTGGATCTGTTTTTTCATAAAATCACAAAAATCTTGACATTTTAATAAAATTGATTGATTTTAATAAAAAGATAAAGAAATCTTTATTAGCAAAGAGAACCCTAAATTAAAATAGACATTCCTTTTCCAATGGATAATCAACTTTTATATAACTGGTTTCAAAAAGGGATCAGATATATAGGTGACTGTTTTGAAGGAGGTATATTGATGTCGTTTGATCAACTAAAGAATAAATATAAAATATCAAATAACACTCTTTTCTGTTATTTTCAATTAAAGGCCTATTTAAGAGATAAACTGGGTCAACAATGTTAATGCCAAAACCTAATGAAATAGAAACTTTAAATCAAAAAGGAAAAATTAAAAAATTTACATCTTGTATGTATAATTTGATTCAAAAACAGACAATCAAACCAGGAATTCATGTCAAGACAAAAATGGGAAACTGATTTGAATATTAAAATTGATGAAAAAAATTGGTCAAGACTATGTCTTGATAGTATGACAAATACAATAAATGTCCGACTTAGATTAGTACAATAAAAATTTTTACATCAATTATATATTACACCACAAAAAATAAACAGATTAAACCCAAATTTATCTGACCAATGTTTCTGATGTAATCAAGAAATCGGTACTTTTTTACACTGTACTTGGTCTTGTTTTAAAATTCAACCTTTTGGGATAAATCTAAGACTTTTACTGGAACAAATTATTGGAATACAACTTCCACATAGCCCAACATTATTTTTATTAGGTGATATTGAGGGGATAATACCGAAACCTAAATTGAATAAATATCAGAAAAAATTTATAAAAATTGCATTGGCAGTAGCCAAAAAATCTATTGCAGTTACTTGGAAATCAGATTCATACTTAACTATGGACCGTTGGAATAATGAAATATATAGCTGCATTCCACTTGAAAAAATTACTTATAATTTAAGAAATGAATATGATATATTTTTGAAAATTTGGCACCCTTATCTACAAAAGATAGGATTAAATATATAGGTCCTTTGAAGATAAAATTATTAGTTATTTGGGGAAAAAAATAAAGATAGATACTAAAGTTATTTTGAACTCCATGGTGCACGTGGGGATCCTCTGATATCCAGGCAATTCTTCTTTCTTTTTTTTCTTTTTTCTTTTTTTTAGACAGGGATGTTAAGGGGGGAATGGTTAAGGGGAGGGGGAGGGCTAATATTAATTTTCATTACTCTATTATTCTATTCATTGTAAGTAACTCTCTTAAAAATTTAATTAAAAAATATATTTTAAAAAACACGATAGATGGGATGGTTAAAAAAGTATACAAAATATTAGCCTATATCAGTTCAGGTAACTGAGGATAAAGCATGAAAATGATGCGACAGACACATAAAAATTTGGTATGGTGTGTAGTTTTCATTGGTGCTTTACAAGGTGGACGTGAAGACTTTGGGAGAAGGTGCAAGATATTCACCAATATGTTGCCTGAATTAGAGAGCTTAGCTATAAGAGGTTGGGCACATTTGAATAGTTTTCTCTGGTGTGTCAGAGGCTAAGGGGAGATATGATTGAAGTAAATAAAATTATGAGAGTGAGAGATAGGAAAGACAGCCAGAGTCTTTTTACCAGGTTGGAAATAATAATTAATACTAGCGGGCATAACTTTAAAGTAGGATGGGTAAAGTTTAAAGGATTTAAAGTTTAACTGATTTCCTTTTACAGAAGAACTGTTAAGTGTTGGAATGTGCTTACAGGGAAATTTTGGAAGCAGATATGAAAACAACATTTACAGACAATTATGTAGGCAGGCAATGGAGGGATATAGACCAGGTGCAGGCAGATGGGATTGGTTTAAATTGGCTTCATGGATCACCCAGATATAGTGGGCAGAAGAGCTTGTTCTTGTTCTGTTTCTCAGCTCAGAATGGCGAATGAACAGCAGCTCAAGGTGACCATACAAGTCTGGCCACGTTCCCAATGGGAGGAAGAAGATGTGGTTCTCAGTTAGAGTGGACCCAGAGGCAGGGAACCAGGATGCACTACCTAACAAGTCCCTAATCCTTCACCTGCTCCACCTCTCCATTCCAATCTGCCAAGCTCACTGTCAAACTGCTTTCCTTCGTCATCCCACCTGCATTTGCACAGTGCTGCCTGCAGCCCCGGGACACCACACAGTGCTTCAGAGACATTGCACTTCAGAAGTGCTGTTGATGCGGTAAAGTGTGGAAACATGGCAACAGGTCTGAGCATAGCAAACTCCCACAGGCAGGGACGAGATAATGACCAATGATCTGCTTGTCTGCAAGAGCAGCACTGCTCAGGGCACTAGATTAATTTGGGAATTTAAACATTCTCAGGATGGACAGGACCTCAGTTCATCAGCTCATTTGACATTGCTTCAGCACTGCACTGAAGTGCCAGGCCACGTTCCAGATTATAGAATAGAATAGAACTTCATTGTCAATGAGATTGTAGTGCTACTCCAGTCCGTGCAAAACTGATATATACAATGCATGAAGTACGGCTTAAATTAAATTTAAATATTTACATGCAACAAGTGACTTTGATTGTCCATAACACTCAAAAGGCCACTGGCAAGCCAGGGTGTAGCATTATTCAGTTGCACCACAGCCCTCCTGAAGAAGCTCTTTTTCAGTCTTACTATGATGATTCTGTATCTCCTACCAGGTGGCAGCAGATTGACCAGACAGGATCCGGGATAGGATGGGACTTTAGTTACGTTACAAGCATGCTGTAGGCATCAAGCATTGTAGACTGTAGATCATATTTCAGGAGTTGGCTTAAACCCAGACCACGTTGATGTGCAAGTGCTACCACCAAGATTAACGTGGAGCACTATGTTCAGTCTTTCTGATTCTGCCGATGCTGGAAATCCAGGGCAACACACACAAAATGCTGGAAGACTCTGCAAATCAGGTGGCAGCATCTATGGAGAGGACTAAACAGTCAACGTTTTGGGCTGAGACCCTTCATCGGGTCTGGAAAGTAAGGAGGAAGAAGTCAGAGAAGGTGGCATTGGGGAGAGGGGAAGAAAAGCAAGCCAGAAAGTGATTGGTGAAAGCAGGTGAGAGAGACGGTGGGGGAGGAGAGATGAACTGAGAAGCTGGGAGGTGATAGGTGGAAGAGAAGGAGTCTGATAGGAGACAAGAATGGACCATGGGAGAAAGGAAAGAAAGAAGGGGAACAGAGCAAGGTGATGGGCAGGTGGGGAGAAGAGAAGAGATAAGAGGGGAGTCAGAGTGGGGAACAGGAAATGAAATGAGGGAGAATTTACTGGAAGTTACAGAAATCAATATTGATAGCATCAGGTTTGGTGATTAGCCAGATAGAATATGAGGTGTTGCTCCTCCAGCCTGAGTGTGGCCTCATCATGACACTAGAGGAGACCATGGACTAACATGTCCTATTGGGAATGGGTAGTGGAATTGAAATGGTTGGCCATTGGGAAATCCTGCTTGTTGTGGATGGAGTGAACGTGACAGTCTGTTTCCCTAGATGGCTATGAGGAATGGAAATTGCCAAGAAGTGTAGAGGGCATTGATTGCTGAACCCAGTCCTTGTCGTAAGGGACAGATAACTCAATGGGCCTTAAAAGGACTCCTGTCTCCTCCTATAGCTGGTGATTAATAACCATTGTCAGCAACAACAGCTTAGACCATACTTCCCCTCGGACACAGACTGCTCGCATTGATTTGATATTTGACATTTGATAACACAGAAAGTATTATGAATTGCAAATTTTGAATAGAGCCTCATACTTCATCTGAAACCACACAGGAATTTAAGATAGAGCTTGGGATCATCACTCTCCATTTGAATTTCAATCAACCAAGATTTAATTTGAAGATATCTAGAAGGTTCGGACTTTGATTCAGAGCTGAGTAAATCAGGTATGTTATGGAAGGATTATAATGGAACATGCTTCAAAAATCTAATCATTCATTTACGTGCTGATCTGTGCTATTTAAACATGTGTGTCAGTCCTCCCCACTGCACACTCATAAGACAGAGGAGCAGCACTGGGCCAGTCAGCCCATCAAGTCTGCTCAGCCATTTCATCACAGCAGATCCATTTCCCTCTCAACCGCATTCTCCTGCCCTCTCCCTGTAACATTTCACACCCTGATTTATCCAAGAATCTATCAACGTCCGCCGTAAATACACCCAATGATCTGACTTCTACAGCTGACTCTGGCAATGAACTCTACAGATTCACCACCCTCTGGCTGAAGAAGTTCCTCTGTTAGTACAGTGTTTCGCACCTTGACTCTATAGTAACGCTGTCTCGTTTGGCTGTATTCATGGGTATTTATATATGGTCGAATGACAATCTAACATGAATTCCAGCAAGATGGTGGCATGACTGGTCGCAGCAGCTTCTGCGGGATCAACAAAAGGTGCTACCGTTCTACTTAAATGCACTTCTAATGATCGCAAGATCCTACTTCACATTAAGAATTTAAAGTACTGCAGGCCTATACCATCAGAGAGCTGCTCGCCGGTGAAGAATATTCAGGAGCTGCACAATGTACTGCTGCCTGAGTTGATGGAGGCTTGCAGTCAAATAGCGAGTGGCTGTCATGGTCGCTTTTCCTCTGATCGCAGGAGCCCTTTGGAAATTGGTAATCTGGTACCCCAAAAGATCGATTTACTGATTTATTAGATGAGAGCAGGGCAGATGGTGAGGAATTGTAGCAGACATCCCACCTCTCCCAAAAGTTCCGGGAGTCTCCCGCATATTGATAGCCACTCCCTGACGCCTGAAAATTCTATACAATATTCCGGAAATCGATTTTTTTGAGAGGGAGAGGGAGCATCCTGATTGGTCTCCCTTTGTGCTAAGTAGACCTATCAGTTTTCTCTGTGGGCGGGCTTTACAGTCAACCCCAATTTTTTTTGGCGGCTCACTCAGTGGAATCGGCCTCAAGCTGCAGAGGGGAGGAGTCCAAGCCGCCTCGCTCTACCAGGACAGCACAGTGCAGCTGTAGCCGACTGAAGATTTCAGTTGGACTAAGCGGCCCGGTTGTGCTTTTACTAATATTCTATCTATACTTGTATTTGCGAGGACCGGGCCTCAAAGCGGCAGTGTCACCTAGTGGGCAGAGGGGCAGGTCAACAGATGACATCGGTGGGCTGGTGGTTCTAGACATACATATTCCACATCACTGCATTTCACATTTTCTATGTGTTTGTTCACTTATAGGTGCGAGGACACTGGGCATCCAGCCGCAGTGTCGCTGGGTCGGGTGGGGCATCCGGACACTTTTACTTCTGTTCGACTACTGGTAATGTTTTTTAGCACCTCCACCCTGCTGTAACACCGTCTCGTTTGGCTGTAGTCATGAATGGTGGAATGGCAATTAAGCTTGAATTGAATTAAGTAGACGCTCAGAGCCATAAATACTTGTCATATGATAAGCCTTCCATTCCAGGAATCATTCTCAAGAACCTCTTCTGAACCCTCTCCAATATCAGCTCATCCTTTCTTAAATTAGAGGCCCAAAACTCTTTCTTTCAGCATTGTACTGACGATTAAGGAGTGCTTCATGTGGTAAACTCCATCCAGGTCCACTCATTGAAACCTCCACTGGGTGGCGCACATGAGCAAGCGGCCCATTCCCAGTCCGGCATGCCAGTCCATGGCCGCCTCTACTGTCATAACAAGGCCACTTTCAGTTTGGAGGAGTGACACCTCATATTCCGTCAGGATAGGAAACGGGCAGGAATGACTTGTGTCACTCCAGGTACAAAATTAAGGCTGCTACTTTGGCACAGTCTGAAGTGAGTGTTATACAGTCACAATTATTTTCTGGATCTAACAATCTGAGACTTCATCAGCTCTTGAAAGAACCTAATGAAAAAGTTCAGGCCAACACTTATCCCTAATTCATAGCCACTAAAGCAGAAATCAAATTCACTGCATTAGTATTTGTGGGATCTTACTCTGCCAAAATCTCACGGTGACCTTACTGGAACCTCAGCATTTCCTAAGCACAAGAAATTCTGCAAATGCTGGAAATCCAGAGTAACACAAATGAAACAGACAGCGTCTATGGAAATGAATAAAGAGTTGATGTCTCGGGCCAAGACATGATGTGGTCGAATGAGGGTTGACATTTGCTAACAACTTCTGCCACACCTGCACTACTGAGGTGGCAGAGTTGTGGGAAATCTTTGCCTGAGTGAGATCCCAGAAGCAACAGGAACTCAGAATCAATCTGAGATCAAGCTGGGGAAATCGGGGTTGGGGGGGGGACAGTTTTTAAATTTCAGTTTTTTAAGCTTTATAGTGGCACAAAAAGTGTCTGTTCATTTGGTCAGTGCACAAAATAAGTCCCGTCTTGCACTCCCCTCCCCTCCAAGTGTCTTCGCTATCTATTGTGGGTTGAAGACTGTCCAGACCAGGAACAACATCGAGTAGGCACATTAATGAAGTTCAGGCCTCCATCTTGCTCCATGAACCCCTTTGGTCTGTGGCTGTCTTGCACACCACACTGTTTATCACCAAACACTGACTGGCAATGACTCTTCCATGTGATTTTACAGCACATGCTGGGAAGCCAGTAACTGACAGAAGCCAGAAATGCCTCGAAACCTATCCAAGGAAAGATGTACTGGCTGTGGAGAGGGTCCAGAGGAGGTTCACAAGAATGATTCTAGAAATGGAAGGCTCAACACATAGAATGTAGAACAGCACAACTTTGTATAGATCCTTCAGCCCACAATGTTGTGCTGACCGGTTAACCTACTCTAAGGACAATCTAACCCTTTCCTCCCACACTGCCCTCCATTTTTCTTTCATCCATGTGCCCAAGAGTCTCTTAAATGTCTCTGAGCCACCACCCGACAATGCGTACCATGTACCATCCACTCTGTGTGTGAAAACCTACCTCTGAGATTCCCCCTATACTGTCCTCCAAACATCTTATAATTATGCCCCCTTGTATTAGCCATTTCTGCCCTGGGAAAAAGTCTCTGGCTGTCCACTCAATGCATCTTATCATCATTTGAGTGCGTAATATCTCCAAGCCTGTACTTGAAGAAGTTCAGAAGGATTGGGGGGGGGGGGGGAAGCTGGTTCTTATGGACGCTAAAAGACCTGAATAGAATGGAAATGGAGATGTTTCCATCAGTCAGTCAAGCACGGACTCAGAATGAAGGGGTGTTCCTTTCAAACAGAGATGAGAACGTATTTCTTAGTTCCAGAAAATCTGTGGAATTCATTGCCACAGAGGGCTGTGGTGGCAGAGTGATTAGGTGTATCCAAGGAAGGGATTCTTGATTGGCAAGAGGGTTGGGAAAAAAAGTCAAATATAACCGCATGTCAGAACAGACTCAACGGGCCGAATGTTCCTATGTTGTTTGCTCCTCTAGATTTTGGCCATATATTAAGACGGACTGGGATAACTGCAGTGCAGAGCTGCAGAGGATTATTAAGGTCACTCAGGTAGTCTCAGGCCATTAGTCATTGCTGAACTAAATGACAAAGTTGTTTGAATAATGGTTGAACATTAATAAAACAGCTTGGAGAAAGTTACATCGTGGATTGATAATGACAACGAGCACAGGGGAATGAGGAGCTGCACAATATTTAGAATCACAGAGCAATACAGCAGAGATACAGGTCCCTTTGTCCCAACAAGTCCTTGCTGACCCTGGTGCCCACCCACCTAGTTCCAATTTCTGCATGTGGCCCATACCCCTACAAGCCTCGCCCCTCCACGTACCTTCTTAAATGTACTATTGTACCTTTTTTTCGCTTTTTAAATGATACTATTGTAACTGCCTCAAGCATTTCCTCTGGCAGCTCCTTCCACACACAATCCACCTTCTGTGTATAAAAATCAGCTCTCAAGCTTCTTTTGAAAAATCTTCCCCCGCCCCGGGGAAAAGACTGTCACCACCCATCTTATCTTTGCCTCACAAGATTCTAAACATTTTCATACAGTTGCCCTTCATTCTCCTCTGTTCCAAGGAATAAAACAATAGCCTGGCCAACTTCTCTCCTTAACTCAGGCCTTCCATTCCTGGCAAAACCCCCATAAATCGTTTCTGCGATCTTGCCAGTTTAACCACATGTGTACTACAATGGGATGATTAAAACTGTATTCAGTCCTTCAAGTGTGGCCTCACCAATGACTTGTACAGTTACAACATAATGTCCCAACTCCTACAATTAATGCCCTGACTGACAAAAACCAGTGTGGTAAGCTCCTTGCTAATGCAGTCCTTAACCCATGAACTGTTCCCTTAAAACCTTCCTGGGCCCTCTCTAAAGCCTTCACATCCTTCAGCATGGTGACCAGGACTAAACAAGATTCTCCTGTTCGAGTCAGGCCTGTGTATTATAAAAGGAGCTCTCTGTTGCTTCTTAAAATTATAACTGGAGTTCCTTTTGTAACGTGACTTAGGGCATCTAAAATCAAGGCTTGATTGTGTTCGCTTCCAAAATACTAATCATAAAATAAACACAAGGCCAATCAGTCACGTGACCTCCACCTGCACAGCAAAGGGATTTCCCACAGCAAGAGACTGCTGAGTTCTGTCAGGACATAGCCAGGATTGCTGGGGTTTTGCCGGGAATTATAACCTTTGGCTGCTAGATAAGAAAATGGTGAATGGCCGGTGGGGTGACATGGCCATATATATTGACATAAAGGATTCAACATAACAGACATTTGAGACATTCAGTGAAACCTGTGTCGCCTTTTAGTCGCACGACCTGCAACTAATAAACCAATTAAAGCTACTACACAGCTACTGATAAACCTGCCAGGCAAGAGATTTTTCAAACACCGCATTCCATTTGTGACAGGTGATGCATACTCTCTATGCCTGGCAATTAGACAGGCAATTTAACAGAGTCCCTTGTTTAGCTTACTGTGTGTTCTTATGATGAAACCAGGATAAGAGTATCATTATCTTTCCCATCTCTTATTGTCAACTGTGGTTAAGTTCTCCTGCATGACTTCATACCTCCAAGTGGCCCATCTAGTCACACAACCTCTTCCTCTTTACCTCAATAATCAAGACCGTCCAAAGAAAATGGAAACAGGAAACATGTTTGGGTGTCGTTTTTCACTGATTCTAGTGCATTACTGGATTTCTTTGTTCTACTGTGAATGCCTGCAAGAAAATTCATCTCAGGGTAGAGTACGGTGACATGTAAAAGATCAAGTTCAACTTCAATTGTCATTCAACCAACTCATATATATAACTAAACAAAACAGCATTCCTCCAGGACCAAGGTACAAAACGTAACACCAACAGTCACACACAGCGCACAACACAAAGAACACATAGTTAAGATAGCATATAGGGCCACATAACATAATATTAGCACAAGTCCCTGAGTGACATGGCCTGCAGATTGATGGAGCATGGGATGTTGTCCTGAAGTCACGTCACGTTTCTGCAAGAACAAGCATGTAGTAGTTCCTTAACTGGTAGTGAGCCAGCCATAATGAAAACAGTCCTGCTTGTCTCATGCTGCGTCAGCCACAAGCAATCCAGATTGTTTTCCATGGAGCAAACACTGGACAGCAGCACCGATGGGAGGGGTCGGCACAGATTCCAGCACGCCTGCCGTGCCTTGTTCTCTCTCATACCAGCCCCCGTGCCTCCGCCCCTGGATGGCTGTAACAGGCGACACTGCGGCATCAGGGCCTGGTCTGCATTAACAGCCGAGGCCATGCAACTCCCTCACCGTCAGTCTCACCAGTGAGCAGGATTTGCAGAATTTTATATTACCAACTTTCAACACAAGAAAAACATTCAAGACAGACATTGCACCATATGTCGGACTACGCACCGCTATGGCTTACGTGCTTTGATAATAAATTTTACTTTGATTTTTGAATGATTTCACCCCTCCCCGACCGAGTCATTCACAACAGCTTCTGTGAGATCCTTGAACTCCGGGACTGTTGGCAACTCACTCCGGAGTACCGCCAGTGAATAGATTGTTGCTGAGGTACTGGGCTGATTTTCCAATGTTGCTCTGATCAGGCTCTAGTCACTCTTCCCAAGATGAAACTACTCATTTAAGTTTTACGTAAGTGAAGGCTGAGAAATGGTGAAACCCGGTGTACTGCAAAAAGAGTGCCATCGTTCTAAAGACCCAGGTGATTTACTAATATTAGTTCGGCAGAGAATCCTGCTCATTTTGATCTGTCTGGCTTCTGTCTAATCCTGGAGCCACAGTAAAGTGCTTATGTCTTAATTCCCCTCTGAAATGACCTGGTGGGTCACCGCCCCTTACCGTCACCTCTACATTCAGGGAAAGACTAAAACCAGGCCCACCAGCCTTCACCAACAGTCTCACAGAAGTTTCTTTACCACAGCCCGACATGGTTGTTTTGTACATAATCATACCACACCTTACCAAGAATGTGCCCAAGTCTTCCATCACAGCGGAGGTCAGAAAGTCAGGCAGCAACTATGAAGGGGCATAAACAGTCGATGCTTCAGTTCTGTTGAAGGATCTCAGCCCAGAATATCAACTGTTTATTCCCCTCCACAGATGCTGCCTGACTTGCCAAGTTCCTCCAGTGTTTGTGTGTGTTGCTGTAGATTTCCAGCATCTGCAGAAACTCTTGTGCCTTTCATAATGGTACCTGGACACTCCCTGTCCTATTGGTTGGGCAGCTGGTCCAGGAGGTTCGAGGTTCAAAGTTCAAAGTAATTTTATTATCAGAGTACTTGTATGTCACCACACACAATCCTGAGATTCATTTTCCTGTGGGTGTACTCAGCAGATCTACAGAATTATAACTATACTGCATCAAGTAGAGTGCAGAAGTCAACAAACTGAAAATGCAAATATAAATAAATAGCAATAAAGAAAAAGATAAAGTGTCTTTAAAGTGAGATCATTGGTTGTGGAACATCTCAATGGATGGGCAAGTGTTATCCCCTTTGTTCAAGAGCCTGATGTTTGAGGGGTAGTAACTGCTCTTGAACCTGGTGGGGCAAATTCTGAGGCTCCTGTACCTTCTTCCTGATGGCAGCAGCAGGAAGAGAGCATGCCTGGGTGGTGAGGATCCCTGATGGTGGATGCCGATTTCCTATAACAGTGTTTCATGTAGATGTGCTCAATGGTTGGGAGGGCTTTACCCGTGATGTTCTGGGCTAAATCCACTACCTTTTGTAGGATTGTCCATTCAAAGGCATTGGTACTTCCATATCAGGCCATGATGCAGCCAGTCAATACACTCTCCACCGTACACCTATAGAAGTAGGAGGGATAGATAAAGGACATGGAGAGGAAGGAATTGCCCTGCGAATTGTCAATACTGACTCTACAAGCCACAGTGTTTCATCACATCGGATTTTATGGGAAAGTATACCTTCTGTACCAACCACCATTCTCATGCATCTGAAGAATTACTCCTCCTCCATGTTGAGCAACATTTGGAAGAAGCATTGAGCAGCAAGGATTCCCTAAAGGTTATAGACAATAGGTGCAGAAGTTCAGCCCTTCGAGCCTGCACCACCATTCTGAGATCATGGCTGATCATCTACAATCAATACCCGGTTCCTGCCTTGTCCCCATATCCCTTGATATCCCTTGGGCAAATCAACCTACAAGTTAACTCTTAGGGAATCATTGCTGCTTCAACGCTTCTTCCAAAGTTTGGAGCTCAATTCCAGAGCCATTCTGTAAGGAGTTTCTATACATCCTCCCCTTGGAATGTACTGATTTTCCCCAGGTGCTCTGGTTTCCTCCCACAGTCTAAAGAAATACTGAATAGGTTAACTGTTTTTTGTAAATCGTCCTATGATTAGGTTAGGGTTAATTGAGGTTGTCAGGTATTGCTGGCTGGTGTGGCTCGAAGGGCCAACTCTGCGTTATCATTAAATAAGTAAATAAGGAAGGTGAATACAATATTACCATGCATTTCAAGAGGAAAAGAACACAAATGAAAGGACTTAATGCTGAGGCTTTATAAAGCATTAGTCAGACCACACCAGGGTTTTTGTGAACAGTTTTGGGCCCCTTATCTAAGAAAGGATACGCTGAAATTGGAGAGGGTCCAGAGGAGGTTCACAGTAGTGATCCCAGAAATGAAAGGGTGAGTATATGAGGAGTGTTTGATGTCTCTGGGCCTGTACTCGCTGAAGTTTAGAAGAATGAGGGGAATCTCACTGAAACACATCGAGAATTGAATAGTCTGGATAAGAGTGGATGTAGAGAATGGAGTCTAGGACCAGAGGGCACAGCCTCAGAATAGAAGGAAGTCCCTTGAGAACAGGGATGGGGAGGAATTTCTTCAGCCAGAGCTACAGATGACTTTGGAAGCAAAGTCATTGGCTATATTTAAACTGGAATTTGATCGGTTCTTAATTAGTAAGGGCATCAAAGGTTATGAGGAAAGGCAGAATGCGATTGAGAGGGATACTAAATCAGCCATGATGGAAAAGCAGAGTAGATTCATTGGGCCAAATTACCTAATTTGCTCCGATGACTTACGGCCCTACGGACAAAGATTCATATACACCCTGGTTTTGGTACAACAGCCACAATTCTATTGTGACTTGAATGATCGACTACCTGAAGGCTTTTCACTACTTTGCCTCTTTGGCTCCTTCTTCCACCCGTACATTCCTGGTGGGGCTAACATCATGTAGAAATACGTTACTAAGCTCCGCAGATACACACCATTTCTTCAAAGGAAAATAAATATCTGACATCAAAAGGCTGTGCATTCTCCTTTTAAATGCATGTTTCCACACCTACTCCAATTGGAAAGTCCCATTCACACAACCATTAACCTGGAAAGAAAGAAAACTCTGCTGCCTGGGCAAAGATCAAGTACAACGTCTTCACAACATGTTGTTCCAACTGATATATTTCAGAATACTTGTAATTCAACATGTCATCATGAGAATAGCTAGCTTTTGATTCATCTTTACAATTCCACAAGCTAAAATGTGCATTTTAAATGCACACCTTCCAGCAGAAAACACCATTCTGAACAACTTCATGTGGTCCCTCTGGTGCTTCCCCCCCCTTCTTTCTCCCGAGGCCTCCCGTCCCATGATCCTTTCCCTTCCCCAGCTCTGTATCACTTTCGCCAATCACCTTTCCAGCTCTTAGCTTCATCCCACCCCCTCCGGTCTTCTCCTATCATTTCGCATTTCCCCCTCCCCCACTACTTTCAAATCTCTTACTATCTTTCCTTTCGGTTAGTCCTGACGAAGGGTCTCGGCCCGAAACATCGACAGTGCTTCTCCTTATAGATACTGCCCGGCCTGCTGTGTTCCACCAGCATTTTGTGTGTGTTGTTTGAATTTCCAGCATCTGCAGATCTCCTCGTATTTACAAGTTAGGGCTAGTGAGTTGTAGTGATGGAAGTGTGGTGTCACGTGAGCTGACCCAGCACAATACCTGCTGATTTGACTTGATACAAACAACACATTTCACACCTTTCAGTGTAATAAATAAAGTAGATCTTTATCTTTAATATTCAACTATAGTCACCAAGGACACTGGAAATGCCCCTGATTTCCCACATGCCGTAAGAGAAACACACCTCTGCCTTAACTTCCATATCCTTTATCCCCAGTCTACCAAGAAAGAGAAGAAAACCCACCTTAGCTGGTCAGTACTTATCTTCACTGAAGCCTATTGCTCTCTACAGCCCACACTTTAACCTGCCTTTCAGTCTGCAAGCATGGCCATGAACTTCCAGTTGCTATCACTCCAAGTGTCTGCCCCATTCCCACTCTGCCCTTGCTGTCTATGGCGTCTCAAACCACTTCAGTGAAGTCCCATGTAGACTCGAGCCTCTGGACTCAAAATTGATTAATTGTAACAACGTATCATCAATATCAAATAACTGGCCTTTCCAGATTGCATCAGAACTGGCCAGTTCTGATGAAAAGCCATCAACCCTATAATTAACTCCATTGTTCTCTCCCTTCAGATGCAATCTGACCAGCTGAGTTTTTCCACCAGTTTATTTATTTCAGATTTCCAGCAATGGTTCCAGCAATGTTTCCTTTCTCCCTTCAGAGTCAGGGTAAAGAATAGTGAAAGGGCGCTTGGGCCTACCATATCTGTGGAGACCATCAAATACACACAACAAAATAGAGGCAAGAGTGCTGATTTTCTTTTATTCGTTACATGTTCATGGCTGATCTGTGCCAGCCTCAAATCGCTTCTGTGCCAAATCCCCACAACCTTCAAATCCTTTATCTTTCAGACATTTATCTACCTCCACCTTAAGTATATATAGAATGATCTGGCCATCACGCTCTACAGGGACAGAGTCTTCCAAACACTCATTAGCCTTTTAACACCTCAGCTTCAAATCACTGGCCTCTTGCTCTGTAGCTATGTACATTTGTTCCTGACTCTTGCCATTTCCCTGTGCTGTTCGTGCTTTGATGTTTCAGATTCTGGTTATAGTTGTGTCTGCTATGGAGGAAGGTTTCTCATTATCAACCCTTTACATGTCTCTCCTGATTTTGTATGGCTCTATGAGGTGTGCTGACAACACTGCCCAGGCCTCTCCGCTCCAAGGAAATCAATCCTTTTCCCTCCTTTTGTCCAAGCAACTTCCTAGTGAATCTCTCCTGCAGTCTCTCCACTGTAATCACTTCCTTCCTAAAGTATGGTGACTGCAGTGTGGACCAATGTCTTGTGTATTTAATACTTCAGTGACATTTGAGTGATCTTGTAAATATATTGTCTGATTAAGAATTCTTGTTCATATCAATAATTCATTATGGGTGATATGTAAAAATACGTGAATTGCGCTACCACATGATACATGCCTGCCTTGCTTAAGGTTAAACATGATCTCAGCTTTCGGTCTCCCACGTCTTCCTTAATGTTTTGAAGTTACAAAACATAGCATAACCATACTTTAACATAGTTGTATCTGTCTTACCCTAAACATTCCCATCGACTCTCCCTCCTCTCTACAGCCTAAGTCACACTTGTTTTCAGAACTACCAGTTCTGATGTTAGATAACCAATCAGAACTCTTGCTTTTAACTCTCCACAAATACGCCCACATCTGCTCAATGTTGCCTGCAGTTTCTACGTTTTTTTTTATTTCAGATTTCCAACATCTATAATCTGGGCCCTAAAGCCTCTTCCTCTTCCCTTTGGAGATTTCACATTTTTCAGTGCATGGTTGGGCAGCTGGTGTTGACAGTAAAATGAAGCTTAATCTGAACAAATCCTCAGTGCAGGCAAGAGCATGTTATATAAATAAAACATACTAAACAATGATTTTGAAGTTGTATGTTTGACAGTTCAAGGACTGGCTGCGATCTACTTTCGGCTGAAGTCTATGCCACATGTAGCCCTGTCTACTTAAAGTCTAGTAGGCAATCAATCCACATACAAGCAGGCAGACGGAAGAGTTGGCAGTCCTACAGTTTTACTGCATCTTAAGATCAGCAGTACCCTTTCATTTCAGGACAAGGTGCAAACAAGGGTGGAAACCACTGCTGGCAAAATAACAGAAGTTGGGAATGGAAAAAATAGTCTGCAAAGTTTACTCTATCAGGGTGGGCTGTAAGAGACTGCAAACATTTCATGCAGAATACCAAGTCAGCACCAAGCATTTCAGGAGCAAGCACATAGCAGTGTGACCACATGCATCCCTACACCATTGCTGCAATCACCTCATCATTCCATAACACCATAGTCCTAGGGACAGAATTAGGCCATTCAGCCCACTGAGTCTGCTCCACTATTCCATCATGGCTGATTTATTATCCAGCTCAACCCCATTCTCCTGCATTCTCCCCAAACTTCAAATGCTTTCGACGGCAAATGGGATTAACCTAGACAGGCACCTCGCTCGACATGAATCCCTCATCCAGTCCACTCTTGCTTCTGGAGAAGAATTTCATAGCTCGCTTCTGCCTGCCTTGTTCACCACTTTCATAAAGATTCATAAGGTTCGATTGTATGGAAACAGACTATTTGCTCAGACTCATTCATGTCGAGCAAGATGCCTGTCTAGGTTAATCCCATTTGCCTTCATTTCTTATCCAAGTACCTGCCCAGATATCTTTTTCAGATCCCATTAAAATACGGGATCATAAAACCACAAGACCCAGAAGCACACTTTGGCCATTTTACCCACTGAGTTTGTTCCGTCTTTCCATCATGGCTAATTTATTATTCCTCACAACCCCATTTTTCTGCCTTCTCCCAGTAGCCTTTGACACCCTGACTAATCAACCACAGCTCTAAATATACCCAATAACAGTCTCCATAGCCATCTGTGACAATGAATTCCACAGATTCAGCATCCTCCTGCTAATGAAATTCCTCAATGTCTCTCTTCTAAACGGGTGTCCTTGTATTCTGAGGCTGTGCCCTCTGATAGATGTAAATGCTTCCATTATTATAAGCCAGGGGATGATGGGGCTAGGAAACAAAGACAATAAAATGAAAGGAAGAAGCAAAGTATTCATGAAAATTCAAATCCAGGCCTGATCCTTGCTTTAGTCATTGTTATCCAGATTAACAGCTTTGAAATTCTTTTAGAGGCTTTTCATTCCAATTAAATATTCTATTAAAAAAATCAACCTACTCCTTTTCTTTCAATAAGACCATTAGATAAAGGATCAGAATTTGTGTCATTTCATCCCTTGAGTCTGCCCCGCCATTTCATCATGACTGATCCATTTCCCTCTCAGTCCCAATCACCCACCTTCTCCCCATAATCCTTCAGGTCCTGACTAATCAAGGACCTATCAACCTGTACCTTAAATATACCCAGTGACTTAACCTCCACAGTTGTCAGTGGCAATAAATTCCACAGATTCACCACTCTCTGGCTAAAGAAACTCTTCCTTATCTACGTTCTAAAATGAACGTGCCTCTGTTCTAAGACTCTCCCACCATAGGAAACATCCTCTCCATATCCACTCTATCGAGGCGTTTCAACATTCAATAGGTTTCAATGAGATCTCCCCCTTATTCTTATGAATTCTAGTGAGTACAGGCCCAGAACTATCAAACACTCCTCACATGACAAGCCTTTCAACCCTGGAATCATTTTCATGAACCTTCTTTGACCCTCTCCAATGTCAGCACATCCTTACTTAGACAAGTGGCCCAAACCTGCTGTCAATTCTCCAAGTGAGGGCTCATTTGTGCCTTATAGAGCCTCCACATTATATCCTCATGTTACAGTCAGACCTCACTGTCTTATTACCTGCTCTAGTTTGCCAGAGATGGGAAGTATCTTTGGAGGATTGCTTGGCTCTTTGTACTGTGGAGGCGTATTCTTCTCATTGTTGTTTGTCATGTCAGTTTTAGTTCTGGTTCCTATACGATGGTCCCCATTGATATACAAGGAATTTGTCATGTTCTCGGAATTAAAGCATTTCTCCTCAGACGAGAAGCGTTTTGAGAATTCCCGGGAAGCGTAACCGTTCCGCAGCCCGTCTTGCTGACGGCTGCTGTTCTGGATGAGGCCTGGTCGGTTGTTGCTGTTCATGCTCTTCATCGCAAACTCCTGCTCATTGGCGACACCGCTGCCCACGCTCCCCATTGTGCCCTGGGAGTAGCCCGGATCGGCGGTCCTGGGAGCAAACAACGGGTAGGTCTGGCAGCCGTGGTAAGCAGGCTCACTGGCCGTCGAAAGCATCTGAAGTTTGGCCATGTTGGCTCAGCAGCCGTGGAGCCACGTCAGCTGGCGTCCCTGAAAGACGGAAAAGAAACGGATGAGTGCCCTCAGCGGCAAGGATGGTAGATCATTTAAACCGCCCATCGATGGCAGGAATTCCACTCGCAATGCCAAGCTGAGAAGATAGTAGAACGCATCAAAAATTGGACAAAGGTGGACCTTTCAGCAAAAGGTTTGGTGAAATATTTCTTTTCCCTCCCCTGCCTTGTTCCACCTGTCCATCACATACTCTACCAACCAGCCTCATTATCCGCTTCTCCTACTGCTCCCATCTACCCATTATCCCTCCCTCATCCAATTTGACTCACCTTCCTTTCTTATCAGATTCCATTATCCGCAGCCCTTCCTCGCCTCCACCAATTATCTGCCAGCCTCTAGCTATCTCCAGCTCTCCCTCCACCCCACGACTCCATCTCCCCTTCTCACCTATCAATTGTCAGCTCCTGCCCCACCCCTCCCCTCACCTCTTTTTACTGGCTGTGCTTATATACTGCACTCTCATCCTGATGCAGGGTCATGGCCCAAAACATCAACTATCTCCCTCCCTCCACAGATGCTGCCCGATTCACTGTTCCTCCAGCTCCAGAGTCTAGCATCTGCAGCCTCCTGTGTCTCTTGCTTTCAACACCCTTCAAACCAGATTTATTATTAAAGTATGTATATGTCACCATGTACTATCTTGAGATTCATTTTCTTGCAGGCATCCACAGTAAAACAAAGAAATACAACAGAACCGATGCAAAACTGCACAAGGACTGACAAACAACAAGGTGGCAAACTGTGCAAGATAGACAAAAAAAAAACACAGAACAAAACATAAACTGAGAACGTGGGTTGTAGAGTCCTTGAAAGTGAGTCCTCAGGTTGAAGAATCCATTCTGAATTGGGATGACTGAAGTTATCGACACTGGTTCAGGAGCCCGATGGTTGAAGAGTAGTCGTTTTTCCTGAACCTAGTGGTGTGGGGCCTAAGGCTCCTGTACCTGCTTCTCCATGGCAGCATGAACTAAAAGGTGGGGACCTGTCTGGTTGCAAAGCCTTTGCCTGCCAGCACAACATGGTGGAGCAGCTTTAATCGGCCCAGCAGTCTAGAAGCCTGGACTGTTGCTTGGCAAACACGAGTTCAAACGTCGACTGTAGCAACGAGGCTTCGAAATTCAATTAACTGAGTAATCTGGGAGATAAACCTGAAGGGCATTGGCTACGATAAACCGATTGCAGTAAACATTCATCTGGTTCACGTGTCATTTCCAGAACGAAAATATGATATCCTTACCCAATCCATTCTTCATGCCAATCAGTATGAGGGTACTACAGGATGGTTAGAATGTTGGCACTGTCGATGCCACTTGGCACGGGAAAATGAATGACACTGTTTACTCTGCACAGTCCCGGCCTCTTGGTAGGTGACATTGGACAGTGAAACCAACATGAGTAACAATCTGCTGGAGAAACTCACTGAGTCAAGCTGCATCTGCGGGCTGAGGGGGGAGGAACTGTCGATGTTCTGGGTTGAAACTTTGTATCGAGTGATTGCAGAATTTGATGAGCCCCCCCCCCCCATACTTTCTTCTAGTCACTTAGAAAGATTCCCCCCGATATTAGTCATTTCCGTCCTGGGAAAAGGTCTCTGGCCAACCACTCAGTCTATGCCTCTTATCATCTTGTGTGCCTCTCGTTATTCAGGGCAAATTTGCAAATTGGTGTATTATTGTCAAAGTACTGAGACACGGTGGATAAAAATTTTGCTTTTGCCATCCACACAGATCAGTTCATCACACACACACACACACACACACACACACACACACACACACACACACACACACACACACACACACACACACACACACACACACACACACACACACACACACACACACACACACACCATGCTGAAGGAACTCAGCAGGTCAGGCAGCATCGTTACAGGGAAATGAGCAGTCGAAGTTTTGGGTCAAGACCCTTCCTCAGGACATCTAAATCTCCTGTCTTCATTTCATTGCAATACTGCATTGAAGCAGTACAGGAAAAATCAGAATGCCATATGAAGAGCTCAGTTACAGAGAAAATGTAGTCAATAAAGTACAAGGCTAGACTGTGAGATCGGAAGTTCACCTTGTGGTCCAACTGGAATCATTCAGTAGTCATAACAGAGGGATAGAAGCTGTCCTTCAGTGTGCAGGTACACACTTTCAGGCTTTTGTATCTTCTGCCTGAAGGAAAGGGAGAGAAGAGAGAATGTCCAGGGTGGGGTCTTCAATTATGCTGGCTGTTTTTCTGCAGCAAGAATTATTTTTCAAGATGATGGAGAGAACGTTGATTTCCATGATGTGCTGAGCTCCCTGCAGTTTCTTACATTCTGGGGCAGAGCAGTTGCCATACCAAACAGTGATATATCCCGATGGGGTGCTTTCTCTGGTGTATCTATAAAAGGTGGTGAGGGTCAAGGGGGACATGCCAAATTTCTTTAGCCTCCTAAGAAAGTAGAGGTAATGGAGCATGATTTTGCCATGGCATCGAAGTGTTTGCACCAGGACAATCTATTGGTGATCTTCACACCTGGAAACTTGAAGTTCTCAACCATCTCAACTTCAGCATTGTTAATATAAACCGGGACATTACACCATCCCCTTCTTGAAATCTATCATGGAAACCATCAAGAATTTGAAAGTACCAAACAAGTGGCACATATATAGAAAAGAAAATGACTATACTCATGCAATTGGCTATAAAATCAAAGCAATGTCCCTTCAACAAACAGCTCTTTAGGTTTGCTGACATCGAGGGAAAAGCTGAGGTCACAACATCATGCCATTTGGCTCCGGACTGCCTTCCTATGCTCCAACTCATCATTATTTGAGATCTGGTCGTGTCATCTTCAAACCAGTATATGGAGTTAAGAGATGAATCTGGACACAGACCAAGGAAAGAGCAAAGCTGGAATACAGAGTGGAGAATGATAAGTAGAATGCATTCCCTGGAAGAATGAGAAACGGTAGAACATAACATGGATGTTGTGTTAAAGTTGCACCACACAATTGTGAAGCCTAAATTCGAGTATTGTGCACAGTTTGGGTCACCTACCTTTCGGAAAAGTCTCAGTTGACAGACTGAAAGAATGCAGAGAAAATTTACAAGGATGTTGCTAGGACTTGAGGATCTGACTTGTAAGGAAAAGTTGAATAAGTTATGATTTTATTCCCTAGAGCTTAGGGGAATGAGGAGAGATTTGATGGAAGTATACAAAATTATGAGGGGTATAGATAAGGTAAATGCAAGCAGGCTTTTTCCTCTGAGGATGGACTAGAACCAGAGGTCATGGATTACAGGTGAAAGGTTAAGAGGAACATTTTCATTCAGAGTGATGAGAGTGTGGAATGATCTGCCAGCAGAAGTGGTGGATGAAGGGTTTGATTTCAACATTTAAGAGGAATTTGGATAGGTACATAGATGGTAGTAGTACAGAGGGCTACAGTCTGGGTGCAGGTTGATGGGATTAGACAAATTATATTAATGGTTTGGCGTGGATTAAGTTAGCTGAAGGGCCTGTTTCTGTGCTGTGAAGTTCCATGGCTCCAACATTGCATGGACTGCAAGAAATAGCTGGTTACCACTTTCTCTGTGTAACCAGTGACATGAAATAGACATGCCCTCGCCAGTCTCGGCAACACCATGAGCAACATTATGAAAAGTTCTTGAATAATTTGCCCAAATTTGACAGTCTTCTGTTGTTATATATTCTAAGGTGCTCGAAGTACACAGTTGTGAAAGACTCTTCAACAAACATGTTGACAGCACAGTGTGTCAACAAATTGATGGAAAGTGTCCCACTACACACCTTGTGCATGAGTAATCCAGCTATATATAATAACACAGCAAGTATTCTTAACATCCCCATGGGGCTTTCAAGGCCCATCCAGCAAGAATTGTTATGTCTCTTAGCAGTCATATTTTCCTCTCCAGTACCAGCCTCCCAACTGGATTATTCTCTGAACACAAATACCAGGTGCTCTCTCCACCTTTCTCAGCTTGTCATGTTTGATCCAAAATAAATCAGTTTGAAACTCGTACCAAATCCCTGATTTATTCCCATCTCTGCAACAGAAGAATGATGCTGGAATACTGAGCAGTGAGCTCATTGTTTAAACAGCGAAAGCTTTGGTCCTTCAGCTTCAACATCAGTCTCCAGTTATCATCTCTTTAATCTGAACTACACACTCAGTGGCCACTTTATTAGGTACACCTGGTTAATGCAAAATATCTATCAGACAATCATATGGTAGCAACTCGATGCACAGAAGCACACAAACATGGTCAAGATGTCCGGTTGCTGCTCAGACCACACTTCAGAATGGAGAAGAAACATGATCTAAGTGACTGGAATGATTATTGGTGCCAGATGGGGTGGTTTGAGTATCTCAGAAACTGCTGATCTCCTGGGATTTTCACACACAACAGCTTCTAGAGTTTACAGAGAATTGTACAAAAAATAAAAAGCATCCAGTGAGCGGCAGTTCTGTGGCCAATAATAATTCTGCGGCTTTGTTAATGAGAGATGTCGGAGGAGAATGGCCAGACTGGTTCCAGCTGACAGGAAGGCGACAGTAACTCAAATTACCGTGTGTAACAACAGTGGTGGTCAGAAGAGCATCTCTGAACAATAAACACATTGAACCTTGAAGTGGACGGGCTACAGAGGCAGACCTCGAACATCTACTCAGAGGCCACTTCATTAAGTACAGGAGGTAGCTAATAAAGAAATATACAAGTCTGGCATCATAATTCGCTGAAGGGCAGGTTCGTGACTATTTTCCCAAAATGCTGCCTTTTCACTCCAAAATCCACCTTCCTGAAGATGCTCCATCTGCTTAATGTTCCATGTACATTTCAAATTTCTCCTCAAATGTTACTGCAGTCTCTACCAGCTTACACAAACTGCCATTTATATTTATTTTCCACATAAGCAAGCCGACTACATGATACAGGAGCCTTTGGTCTCGCACCATTCGGCTTAGGAACAGTAGTAACCCTTCGACAACCAGGCTTCTGAACCAGCGTGAGTAACTTCATTCACTTCAACACCGAAAACAACCAATGGATTCACTTTCAAGATCTCTACAACTTGAGCTCTCAGCGTTATTTATTTGTTTCTTGTATTGGCACAGCTTGTCTTTTGCACATTGATTGTTTGTCCATCTTTGTGTGTAGATTTTCATTGATTCAATTGTATTTCTATGTTCTACTGTGAATGTCTGCAAGAAAATTAATCCCAGGGTGGTATATATTCACATATATGCACATTGATAATAAATTTACCTTGAACTTTGACTTAAAGCGTTTGGGTTAATTTATGCCACAACCACTGGACAGATGTCAATTCCCCAGTCTTATCACTGTCAATAGAGCAGCCCTCTGCTCTAAATTCTAATTTGAGTCGAGCCATTTGTATATGTTTATTTTTATTTAGAGATACAGCATAGTAACAGGCCCGTCTGGCCCCACAAGCCCTCACCACCCAATTACACCCGTTTGAATAATTAACCTACTAACCCATACATCTTTGGAACGTGGCAGGACTCCTGGAGGAAACCCAATCATGGCAGAATGAACAAATTCCTTACAGACATGGTGGAATTGAACACGGGTTGCTGGCACTGTAAGTAGCTTTACGCGATCTATTATGCTATCCGCTACACCTTGGACTCTCCAGCTTGGGAGAACAGCTGCTTACACCCATCCCACCTCTTTCTGCAACACTTTGTTAAGCAGAATTTGCACAGTGTGCACTGACCGGATGAGAGGTCATTTTCCCCTCGATGAATAGAACTGGCCTTAACGGTGAATACCATTGCACCCACTTTACAGGCACAAGGCAAAAGATATAGCCGTCTGCACATGCAGTATGTACAAATTTGGAGATGTGCTGCGCATTGCCGACTCTTCGGGCTCACACCAACATTGAATAAAAGCCCAGAATGTAACTAAGAAACTAGATGGTTAAAGGAAGAAATACAGAAATTCGAGCGGAGGCATGAGCATTGAAGAAATTACTTCTTTGAAACATGCTCCCGATGAACCTCGTTAATGCAGGTCTTGATGGGAGTTGTGTGACTCTATCACTGGTGAACGGGCCACGGAGCCAAAAGAACACGAGGAACTGAACCTTGTGTGGATTCTGACTCCCGAGCTCGAATGCAACATCAAGCCACGGGACGCAGACAGTCAAGGTGATTAATGTAGTTCAAGATCTAATTGGAGCTGGGATGGTCTGCAGAGTCTAACCTCAAGGCATGAAGTAAGTAGGCCTGAAGCCCATGACAGGTTCGACTGTAGTGCCTGTTTCTCAGGGAGGGATCGAATGGCTTATTGTCATTTCACGCATACTTGGTTCCTTTAAATTTCCTCCTAATTAAAGCACTAATCCGCTGGTGAGAGGAAACTGTACAGCAGAGCTCCAGTGTGCTACAGAATCCCTGTGCTTCTCTGCCCAAAATAAATATATTTAGAAAAGGTTAGACAAAACTGGTAATTTCTCACAGGCAACCGAGGTCATACCAAGAGAGGAGCCCCCATACCATACCGTGCAGTTAAACTCAAGCCATTACCTTCTTTCTTTGGTAACAAACAAAAGTGTCAGTTTTCATAGAGACATACATCACAGAAATGGCTGTTCAGCCCATCATATACATACTGATTATTGTACTTATCTATAATAATCCTGCTTGCATTAGGCTCATAGCCTTCTAAGTGTTTGGCTGGATGATTTTAAAAGATGGGATTGTATCTGTCTCTAACACCTCAAGTAGCCCATTGTAGATTCTAACTACAATCTATGTGAAAAAATTCCCCCTCAGGTTCCCTCCCTCTCATCTTATAACTATGCCCTCTTCTTTAAAAGACCCTCACTCTGAGGAAAAAGATTATTATTATCCTCCCTATCTGTGTGTCTCATAATTCTGCATTCCTTGTGGATCTGGAGCAATGTCTGTCTTCTCTCAGTCGTTTTATTTTCCCAACATCAGCTGGTAACCATAGTATGTGTGTGCTGTGGGTTCTTAACCTTGAACAAAGTCCATTGCAGAATGTACTGAATGATTTACCAGGAGCTCAAAAGCATTTTGGTTAAGTCATTAATTTTAATTACAGAGGAAATCATCACTAATCCTGATGTAGGTGAAAATACTAAATAGAAATGGCCCCTTCGGCCTACCATGTCCAATGTGACCTTTTGCCCATCTAGACTAAACCTATTTGCCCTCATTTGGACCATATGATTCTATACTTTGCCTAAATGTTTCTTAGACATTGTAATTGTATCTGATTCCAGCACTTTCTTTGTAATCTCAGATATTAACCACTCCCTGTGTAAAATAAAACTTGACCTTCAGATTCCCTGTAAAATCTGCTTCCTCTTACCTTAATCCCTTCAGTTTTAATGATGTTTACAGCAGACCATTTACGGTAGGTCATGCAGCCCATTATATTAGTGTTAGCTAATAAACACCAAAAGGGACTATTCCATTTTCCAGCCATTGATCTGCTGCCTCGTAGCCTCTGACAAAACCAAGGACTTAGGAAGTCTGATGAGCTTTTCCACCAGTGATCTCCAGATCACATGAACTTCTGGGTGAAAAACATGCTCTTTATGAGTCTAATCTCTAAGAGGCCACTGGTTTTGACTGTAACTTCCGTAGGACCATACAACAGGTTGCGGTGTTTTAGTTAGGGAGCAACACAAAGAACAGGGCTGCGCTTATTGGTAAAAGGAGATCTGATGGAGGCAGTCAAAAATCAGCAGCTAAAATAAATTTAAACAAATTATTCTAAGGGTTGTGAGTCTGTAACTGGAAGTGTAAATTTTGGTTTATCACAAAAATAGGAGTGGGAGAGATCTTGAAGTATTCCTTTGCACAGAAGGATGTTTTGATATAATAATGATGCCTAGCCAGCGTGAGCAGCAAAAGCAGAATTCATTAAAAATTCTGTGTTAGAGGAAGAAATGAGCTGGCACAGTCATGTAACTGGTAGAGTTAGAGATGGAGAGGGTCAGTAACATTAAATTCCTCAGCGATATCTGTTCAGAGGGTCTGTCCTGGGTCTAACACGCAAGGTATGGCAGTGCCTCTACTCGCTTAGAAGTTTGCAAAGCTTCGGATGCCATCAGAAACTTTGACAAACTCCTATGGACATGCAGTGTCGAGTATACAGACTGGTTGTACTATGGCCTGGCATGGAGACATTGATACCCTTTAATGGAAAACTCTACAAAACGTAGTTAATACAGCCCTGTCCATCACAGGAAAAGCCCTCTACACCACTGAACACATCCACAAGGAGCACTGTTGTAGGAAAGCAACATCCATCATCAGAGACTCCCACCATCCAGGTCATGCACTCTCCCTACTGCTGACATCAGGAAGGAGGTGCAAGAGCTTTAGGCCACACACCACCAGAACCAAGAACAGTTATTACCCCTCAACCATCAGGCTCCTCTTTCCAATTTCCCTCGGGATCAATAAAGTATGTCTGTCTGCCTCAGTGGATAATTTCACTCACCCCAATACTGAACTGATTCCACAACCAATGGACTTACTTCCAAGCACTTAACAACTCATTTTATGACTTATTCATTTTTTTCCCTTTTGTATCTGCACAATTTGTAGTCTCTTGCCCATTGATTGTTTATCTGTCTTTGATAGTGTACATTTTTTCTTTGATTCTATTGTGTTTCTTTGTATGTACTGTGAATGCCCACAAGAAAATGAATCTCGGGGTTGTATATGGGTGACATATACGTAGCCTGATAATAAAGTAACTTTGAACTTTGAGTCACCCCCTCACAGTGCCAGAGCCAGGAGTTCAGTCCTGACCTCTGTCTGTGTGGGGTTTCCACATACTCCAAGTGCTCTGCTCTCCTCCGACATCTCAAGGGCATTGAGCAAGCTAAGGCATTTCCCCTTGGAACATGGGGGGAGTTAACTTGATAGAGGTTATGAGATGACAAGTGGCATAAAAGAGTGGACAGCCAGTGCCTTTTTCCAAGGGTGGAAATGATTAATGCAAGAGGGCATAATTTTAAGATGATCATTAGAAAGTACAGGCAGGATGTCAGATTTTTTCCCCCAAACACAGAGAGTGGGTACATGGAACTCGCTGCAGGGTTGGTGGTAGAGGCAGGTACACCAGGGACATTTTAATGACACTTAGATAAGCACATGGATAAAAAGAAAAATGATGGGATCTTGGGATAGGATAAAATGCTAGCACAACCTCATGGGCTGAAGGGCCTGTACTCTTCTATGTTCTATGCAATCGGTCATTGTAAATTGGCCCTAGTGTACAAGTAGTCAAATCTGGGAGGAATGGTTGGGAACACAGAGAGAATAAAATGGCATTAATACAGGATGAGTGTGAGTGGATGACTTACAGATGGCACTGAGGGGCTTGTTTCAGTACTATATCTCTGAAACAGTGAAAATATTGCAAGGATAATGAAAGTAGATAGACAGCTCATTCACACAACTGGCACCGATTAGATGGGCTGGCTCGTCAGGTCCATGAGATCCAAGAAGGACAAGAGCACAGCCTTCAGATTCATCTCCATTCACAATATCCCCATTCTTCCTTTCTAGATAACCTTCTTCACCATCTACCATACCAGCAGATTTTAGTGTCATCCACAAAGTTATTAATCGTGCCAGCTACCTTACTGTGCAAAAATTTTAGGCACACATATAGAGCCTAAGACTTTTGCACAGTTACCATAGTAATTTTATGTATTGCACTGTACTGCTGCCGCAAAAATAAAACTATTCATGACATAGATGAGTGATGATAAACCTGATTCTGATATGGGTCTCTGGTGGGACGGGGAAGGGAGAGGGGAATCCTTGTGGGGAAAAAAAGGGAAGAGAGAGGGGATGGAGCTGGAAGTGCCAGAGAGACATTCCATAAAGATCAATAAACCAATTGTTTGAAATCAAATGATCTTGCCTGGTGTGAAGGCTGAGTGTGTCCCTGCCCCCGACACTCATTCTCTGCCACCTGTCCCATACCCCTCCCATGGGCCTCCACCCTCACCATACCCAATATCCTTTGCTCCCGACAGATTTACAAACTCACTCTTCGCTCCACGTTGACAAATACAGTACCATGCAAAAGCCTTAGGCACACTAGCTATATATATGTGCCTAAGATTTTTGTACAGTACTGTACATTCTCATCCAAGGCATTATCATAAATGATGTTGAACCATATAACCCAGCACCAATCCCTGCGGCACTCCGCTAGTCACAGGTCACTAATCTGACAAATGGCAGCCCATGACCAACACTCGCTGACTCCTCCCACCTTGCTAATTTTGTATCTAATTGGCTAACTCACCGTGGGTACCATGTGACCCTACAGAAATCCACAGCAGAATGGCAAAATCATAAAGTTACAAAACATTAGGATGAAATCACTGGTGATTTTCCCCACGCAAAGAAAAATAAAACCTTGCTTCTATATGGAAAAAATAAACTGCTGGAATAACTCAGCAGGTCAGGCAACATCTGTACGTCAGGGTTTTGACCCAAGATGTCACCATTCCTTTTCCTCCACAGACGCTGCTTGACCACTGAGTTATTCAGTGGTTTATATTTTGCTCCAGTTTCTACCATCAGCAGTCCTTCTGTCTTGCATTTATATATGGTCTGTTGCAAAGTCAAGCCCCTCCCTCATCCCCAGCCCAGAGTACTTTGCAACCAACAAATTTCATTCCATATAGCATCCAAACCTGATGGCCTCCCCTCACCCCACAACAGGAAGAGATGGGATGAACTGTACTTCAAGCTGCAGTGCCCAACAGGACTGACAAATCAGCAGCCAGCATCAAGCCTTGTCCTGTTTTCTTTAGCGAGTCATACAGCACAGAATCAGGTCCATTGGCCCAATTGGACCACGCCAACCAAGATAGTCCCAATTGTCAATATTTGGCTCATAACCTTCTAAACCTTTCCTAACCATGTACCTGACCAACTGTCTTTTTATTTTTTTAAAAAATTGTACCTGCATCAATCACTTCCTCTTGCAGCTCGTTCCACATATTTACCAACCTCTGTGTAAAATAAAAGATGCGCTCAAGTTCGTCATAGATCTTTTCCCATCTCACCTTAAACCCATGCCCTCTAGCTGATGATCCCCCAACTCCACAAAAAAGACTGAGTCCATTTACCCAATCTATACCCCTCATGACTTTATGCACCTCCAAGATTACCTCTCAGTCTCCAAGCAATAAAGTCCATGCCTGTCAATCTCTCCCTATAACTCAATTCCTCACATGCTGGCAACACCTTTGTAAATCTTTTCTGCACCCCTTCCCTGTTAGTAACGTTTGGAAACATCTGCAGTTCACCCAGAGTATCTCCAGTTTCAATTGTTGGTGCAGATGTAATCTTCATTCCTTCATTTCTTGCTGGACAAATACTGACTGACCTGACAAACATTTCCTGAATTTTGCTTCTTACAATAAAAAAGAGCTGTCACAATAAAAAGCTCTCAACAACCATTCTCTCCCCTTATAGAAAAGGGTTCATTGTGAGGTCATTCAAATACCTGCTTGTCATTTTCATCTGGGTCACTATCGACTCAATAACAGGTTGAACAAGTAACTAGTAAAAGGGACACTGTGCTTTCTTTTACTTGTTTAGAACTTATGCAAGTAACTTCTCTTAAAAAATGCTGAGACTTTCCTTTTGAGTATATCAGTCAAGTGACTGGTGTGACCAAGGGCAAAATAAACTTTAACGCTGAAATTCTGTTTCTGTGACATTCACAGATAGGTTTTGAAAAAGGAACAACAGCAATATTGAGAGTAGGTTTGCTCAGAGCCTGTGGCGAGACATAGAACACAAAGTACCTCTTTATCTATAAAAGAGGATGTTGTAGATGCACCTGTTCTCTATCTGCATTGTATTCTGTGTTGTGCGTTTATTATGGCAACTAGTCACAAGTGGGGGTGTGGTAAATCCGAGGAAATAAGTTTTGTATTCATACTTTGTTTAGGGCAGTTTGGAGCTGGGGGCTGACGGATGTCATATCTTTTATTTGCTTAGTCACGCTTATTTACATCACTTCAAGATTGTATGTTTGCTAATTACTAATAAAGGGTCGAATGCATATTTTGGGACAGTCATTATTGGAGTGATTGGAGGTACAAGTATACAAGTATAATAAATTTGCCAGGGTCACCAGCAACAGCAATCGGCTTGGTTAGAACTGGCCATTGCAGAAGTGTTGCATTACAGAAGGTCCAGATGAGGTTCTCAAGAATGATCCCAAGAATGAAAAAGTTAACATATGACGAGTGGTTGTTGGCTCCAGGCATTTACTTGCTGAAGTTTAGAAGAATGAGGGGGATTCTCATTGAAATTTATCGAATATTGAAAGGCCTAGACAGAGCGGACGTGGAGATGTTTCCTATAGTGGGGGAGTCTAGGGACAGCAGGCAAAACCTCAGAATCAAGATATGTCCCTTTAGAACACAGATGAGGAGGAATTTCTTTAGCTAGAGGGTGGTGAATTTGTGGAAATCATTGCCACAGCGACTGTGGAGGCCAAGTCATTAGGTATATTTAAAGTGGAGGTTGATAAGTTCTTGATTAGTATGGGAGTCAAATTTACAGGAAGAGGCAATGGAATGGAATTGAGAGGGATAATAAATCAATCATGATTTGATGGCAGAGCAGATTCAATAGGCCCCAGTGGCCTAACTCTGCTCCTATGACTTATGGTCTTACAATATACCCACAGATACACCAAAGGGGATGGGGAATTTCATCACTTCTGCTGTACCCACTGAGTGGAGAGAGGTTGTGGATGGGGCCACAGATGAACCACACAAACTTTGTACGGCATGATCTGTCTGGACAGCACACAAATGAAAGCTTTTCACCATCGTGGTACACATGACATCGAAAAGCCAATTGCAATATCACACCGTGTCACAGGGTTTTGAGGCCAACGTCACAATCCACAGTTTTTCCATCATACGACCTGAATTGGAAATGGGAAAAGGGACTTCCTTTGGTGCTTAGTGTCTGGTTGTGGTGTCCACAAAAGCATTTAAACACTGGCCCTCCAGCTCATGCCCAGCCTCTGATGTCATTCTTGGCACCAACATTTATGAGGTTTCTGCTGGCTGCAGATGGCTTTACAATCTGCTATTTCATATTGTTTCAAGCCTGGCTTTAAACTCAAAGGCTGCTGCCGAGTCCTGGCCTTTTCTCTTACCCCAATTTCAGAACCGCACCTCTACTGTTTTGAACTCTATTTCCCTGGGGCAGCACAGAAGCAAAGCGGTTAGCATATCTCTTTACAGCGCCAGTGATCTAGGTTCAAGTCCTGCCACTGTCCTGTAAGGAGCTTGTAAGTACTCTCCGTGACCACATGGAGATGCTCCAGTTTCCTCCCACATTCCAGTGATGTATGGTTAGGGTTGGTAAGCTGTGGGCATGCTATGTTGGCGCTGGCAGCATGGGCGCCAACACAGTACACTCACTGTTGCGGGCAGTCGCCAGCACATCCTCAGACTGTGTTGGTCATGAACACAAATTACACAATTCACTGTATGTTTCAATGTACTTCTGACAAATAAAGCTAATATTTAATCTTTAATCCAATTAATCATTACTGCTAAATGCAATGATGTAGTTATTACTCTCTCATATTGATTATGGGAATTTTCTGTGTTAATTGGTGTATCACAATAGTGACAAAAATTTGAACAAATGTGTTACTGACACTGCGGCACCTTGGGAAACCCTATGGTGAAAAAAGACAGAGAAATTCAATTCCTTTCCTTGGTATATAGCTTCATCTTCATCCTTTAAGGGAGGTTTCCTGACTCCCCGGTTTTAGGTCTCTTCATTTCATTTCAGCAACTTTACTTCCACTCTGAAAAATATTGGTAATTAGGGGGGGAGGGGGAATAGCAAGGGCAGTTCTCCTCTTTCCACTTGGTCACTGGAAATAGTGTAGTTAGAGGACAAATCTTGAGCCTTAGGTTGCGATGGGCGAGTGTGGAGGGCTCAAAGTTCAAAGTAAATTTATTATCAAAGTCCATCCAGTATATCTCTTTGAATCTAACCAACTAGAGTTGGCAACCTTTAGTTACTTTGCATTCATTTATAGCACAAGGGTAAAGCCAGCATTTACTGTCCATTTCGAAGTCAAAAAGGCAGTCCCCCAGCTAACAGCCAACATGAACGTATCAGCCAACAACATCCCTGCTGATGCTTTAAAAACTCGATGGAGAACAATATCCAACACAAATTCACAGGCCTGATTTCAAAGGAAGGGGGAAAAAAATGTGCTGGGTCTTCAGATATCTCTAATTATAACCATCTTTCAGAAAGAAAATAAATCTGACTGCAATATTGCACATTGTTCATTTAGACGAAGATGTAACAAAGATTTTTACTCCTCATGTATGTGAAAGATGTTAAGTAATAAAGTCAATTCAATTCAGTAACTATTTTCAAACTCTATTACAGCAGGAGGTTACCAGGGGGGTGGAGAAAGTGATTCTAAGATGTACCGCTAGCCTTCTTGGTATAGTACAACGTCCCCACAGATGACTGGAAATGCCTGGCCCATGGCCATTTAACATGGTAAGCTGGTTTATTAATGAGGCAGAATGGAAAGCTTTGTTTTGCACTGTCATCAATGCAGTTCACTTCATCACATCAGTACACCGAGTTAGTACAAAGGAAGAACAGTAACAGAATGCAGAAGAAAGTGTGACAGTTACAGAGAAAGTGCAGTGCAGGCAGTCAGTGGGGTGAAAGGCCATAACGAGGAGACTGAGAGGTCTGGAGTCCATCTTATTGTACTAGGTTCAACAGTCTTGTATCAGTGGCATGAAGCTGTCTTTGAGTCTGGTGCCATATGCGTTCAGGTTTCTGTATCTTTGACCCAATGGTATGGGGAGAAGAGAGAATGCAGGATTAGCACTGTGAAACTCACATCTATCTATCAGAAGTACACACCGGCCCAGCATACGTGGCGTTACTTCCCAAGCTATCTAAGTGTCTACCCAGTAAAGCACAAGAACAAAAGAAGTAGGCATTCTGGCTCATCAAGCCTGCTCCGCTATTCAATAAGAACCTGGTTGATCTGGCCATGGACTCCTCTCCACCTACCTGCCTCTTCCCCATAACCCTTAATTCCCCTGCTATGCAAAAATCTATCCAATCTTGTCTTAAATATATTTACTGAAGCACCTCCTGACCCTCCCAAAGCAGGGTCTAAAGATCCCACACAGATCTTAAAGGCCACGTACAGAGACAGTTAGCAGAGTACAGTTGAATCCGAATGGTGTTACAGGAATTCTAATCACATGTGGATGGCTATTTCAGTGACATGTAAAAAGGACCATGATTGGCCAGCCCTGACCAGTGCACCCAGGGTCAATAACACCCCTCACTAGTGAAACCAGACCACATCAAATCAGTATCAAGTTTATTAACATCTGGCAGGATTGGCGGCAGCAGTAAAACTCAATACATCAATAAGCTATGAATTGCAATAAGAGGGTGTCACACCGGTAGGAGTAGCTGGGTTAGGTCTTACACAGTGAACGGTAGGGCTCTGAGGAGTGTGGTAGAACAAAGGAATCTGGGAATATAGGTCCATAATTTGTTGAAAGTTGCATCACAGCTAGATAGGGTTGTTTAAAAATAAATCAAGGTATCAGGAAGAGGAGATGGGATGCTATGTTGAGGTTGTATAAGACCTTGGTGAGGCCTAATTTGGAGTATCATGTGCAGCTTTGGTCACCTACCTACAGGAAAGATGTAAATAAGGTTGAAAGAGTAGAGAAAATTTACAAGAATGTTGCCAGGTCTGGAGGACCTGAGTTATAAATGGGTTTGGACTTCATTTCTTGGAATGTAGAAGATTAAGAGGAGATTTGATAGAGGTATACAAAATTATGATGGATATAGATTGGGTAAATGCAAGCAAGCTTTTACTACTGAGGTTGGGTGGGACTACAAGTGTAGGCCATGGGTGAAAGGTGAAATGTTTAAGGGGAAGATGAGGGGAAACATCTTCTCTCAGTGAGTTGTGAAAGTGTTTGAACGAGCTGCCACTGCAAGTAGTGCATGTGAGCTCGATTTCAACCTTTAAGAGAAGTTTAGACAGGTACAGTATGGAGGGCTATGGTCCAGATGCAGGTCAAAGAGACTAAGTAGTTTGAATGGTTCAGTATGGACTAGATGGGATGATTGGCCTGTTTCTGTGCTGTACTTTTCTATGACTAAGAAATCTATATTAAAATATTAAATAAGTAGTGCAAAAAGAGACCAAATGCCACATCAGTTCCGCTGTATGCCCATCCATTGCATGCCACTCACAAACACTACTGCTGGATGGCTAATCAGATCCTTCTTCCTCACCAATCAATTACAACCAAGCCAATGCCCTGAACCAAGACCTGATGGCCAATCCATGTCCACCACCCCAACCCTCCACTCTACTAAACCTTGGACACCACTCTATTGCCTTGTCCTAGCTCCTCACAATCCGTCACGCATCTGACCTTCTCTGTGCAATCTGCCACTGCAGACTGATTAGGGGAATGGCCCTTGTGCACAGTAAACATGCACGGCCTGCTGTGTCCACACAAAGTCTTATGCCTCATCAGCAACGGGAATTCTTACAGTGCCAAGCTCTCACACAAATCTTGCAGAGTCCCACTGCAAGCCATTGATTTAATATATTCAAAAAGCAAAATAACTGGCAACTGTTAAAAGTCATAGAAATATACAGCATGGAAACAACCCAGTTGACCCAACTTGTCCATGGCAACCAAGGCATCTTCCTGAGCTAGTCCATTTAGACCATAAGACCATAAAATATCGGAGCAGAATTAGGCCATTTGGCCCATCAAGTCTACTTCACCATTTCCTCATGGCTGATCCAATTTTCCTCCCAGCTCCAATCACCTGCCTTCTCTGTACCCCTTCATGCCCTGACTAATCAAGAATCTATCACCCTCTACCTTAAATATACATATGGATTTGGCCATTTGCCTGTGTTTGGGTGATATGCCCCTCAGTGTCTTCAGTTAAAAATCTGTCTAAGTGTCTTCAGTTAAAAATCTGAAATTTAAATAAAACTGATTCAGCAGGTGAGGCAGCATCTGTGGAAAATGAGACAGAGTTAATATTTTGCCCAAAGTCTGATAGAAGGCCATTGATCTGAAACATCCCTTACTTTCCCCAGAGACGCTGCCTGGCCCACTGAATATTCCATTTTCTTTTATGTCCATTTAGTGCAGCTGACCCCAGTGTGGAAGTTGTTCTGGACCAAATTCCTCAGATAGCGTCCATAAACTAAGTCAGCACATTGTCTCAGCCCAGTTCAGTCCTGATCTCAGCTGCTTTCTACATGAAATTTGCATGTTACTCCTGTGACTGGGAGAGTTTCCTCCAGGTGCTCTGGTTCCCTCCCACATTCCAGGTTGGTACATTAAAAAACCATCATAAATTGCTTGAGTATCCAAATGTGTGAGAAAATTTGGGGTGGGGCCAGCTGGTGGGAGTGGAAGGAAATGTGCCGAGAACAATTCAGATTCATGTACAATTAGTGTTTGACAACCAGCATGGAGTCAGTGAGCCAATTGGTCTGTTACCACTCAGAGTGGTTCTGTGCCTAAATGAACCTTCCCACTGGGAGCACCAGTCCTGGAGCCCACAAGCTCCGTGTCTCGACACTGAACCTCTCCTGCTCCTTAAAAATCTCTCAATGATTCCAATCAACAACAACACACACAAAATGCTGGTGGAACACAGCAGGCCATGCAGCATCTATAAGGAGAAGCACTGTCGACGTTTCGGGCCGAGACCCTTCGTCAGGACTAACCGAAAGGAAAGATAGTAAGAGATTTGAAAGTAGGAGGGGGAGGGTGAAATGCGAAATGATAGGAGAAGACCGGAGGGGGTGAGATGAAGCTAAGAGCTGGAAAGGTGATTGGCGAAAGTGATACAGAGCTGGAGAAGGGAAAGGATCATGGGACGGGAGGCCTCAGGAGAAAGAAATGGGGGGGGGGGGGAAGCACCAGAGGGAGATGGAGAACAGGCAAACAGCTAAGTATGTCAGGGATGGGGTAAGAAGGGGAGGAGGGGCATTAAACGAAGTTAGAAAAGTCAAAATTCATGCCATCTGGTTGGAGGCTACCCAGCCGGTATATAAGGTGATGTTCCTCCAACCTGAGTTTGGATTCATTTTGACAGTAGAGGAGGCCATAGATAGACATATCAGAATGGGAATGGGACGTGGAATTAAAATGTGTGGCCACTGGGAGATCCTGCTTTTTCTGGCGGACTGAGCATAAGTGTTCAGCGAAACGGTCTCCCAGTCTGCATCGGGTCTCACCAATATATAAAAGGCCACACCGGGAGCACTGGACACAGTATACCACACCAGCCGACTCACAGGTGAAGTGTCGCCTCACCTGGAAGGACTGTCTGGGGCCCTGAATGTTGCTCTAGTTATCAACTTTCTCCATAAGTTTGATTCCGTTTGCTCCAGATTTCAACACCTGCAGTTTTTTTTGTATCCCTAGTTATCAGTATCATCTAAATTTTCTCTCCTTTCCGCACTGGCTCCACATCCAGCTTATGGTACCAACAGTTTACAACACTCCGAATATGACACCTGTTAGCTCAGGCTGTCTATGATCCCAATAAATGCACTTCCAGAAATATTTTGAAAGTTTAAAAAGTCTGCAGATGCTGGAAGTTTGAAATAAAACCAGAAACTCATCAAGTCAGTCAGTATTGGTGGAAGGAGGATCAGAGTTAACGTTTTGGTCAGAGACCATTACAGCGAATTGAACTCGATTTTTCTTTTCCACTGGCTGCAATATTTAAACAGCCCTTGCCCAGGTACATGGATAGAAAACATTTAGAGGGCTTGAGGCCAAATGCTAAAATGTGGATGGATCTTGGTCGGAAAGGACGAGTTGGGCCGAAGGGCTAAAACTATACAGGACGTCCTGGAAGGAATATTCCAACATACGTCCATCCTTTTACCAGAGCATCTTTGTGTTCCCACACTCGGTACCCACTGACAACTTGAAACCTAGTCTGTAGCTAACGCCGGGATATCCCGGGTTAGAATTTCTTCAGGAAAATGGAAATCCAATCACCACTGTCTACTGTTGGCTGGAATTGACGGTGTTTTGGTGTACGGAGGGATTAAAGGTTACTAAATAAACCACGTAAAGTTAAGATGGGACCCAAAAATTAGGATCTCCCCGAGTGGCGGAACAGGTTCGAAGGGCTGAATGGCCCACTATCATCCCCTGTTGCTCACAGATACCCGGCAACTGAAAGCGCCGAAGTCACCAAGTGAATGGAACGCCCGGGAGGCGTGCGCGGCAGCGCCACTGGAGAGCTCGCCGTGGATTACCGACCGGCTGTATTCAACGACTCTTCGGTAACGCGTTACGCGCAAAAGTAAAATGAGCCTGAAAAGAAGTGAAAATCTTTACCTCACAGCTCCTCCTTAAATGCATTTTGTCGTCTGCAATGCAGTAAGTGTTTCGGGAAGCTGGTGCAAGCGGTCATGTCTCACTGCGAAGTGCAATGGACACTTGATGAACGCGTCCTCGGAGCGCGCCGCCGACCTTGACACAGATGCTGCAATGCAGGAGGGAAGAGGAACTCACACTCGCACCTCCAACCTGGGAGGGGTTAAGGGACATTCTGCAGCCTCGGAAAGTAAACAACAAGCCAAGCCCGTCCAGTGACAAGTGGTTGACTCACAATCCCTTCTGTGTAACGTGGGCAAAAAGGCTACCAAGTTTGTTGATTCCGTCCGAGAGAAACCACCCCGCGGCAGGAAAAGCAAACACAGGAGTTTTAACTGTCGGGCACTGGGAAGTCAGGAATTCTTTCCGCGGGGAGACGCGAGCGCCTTAATGTTTCGCACCAGATTGCTTTCAACATTTCACTTTCAACGAATCACTTGAGACAAAGTCGTTGTTACTGCGGTTAAATACACCTGCTCCGGTTCGGGCACGGCAAGATCGCAAAATGACGGCTGCATTGGTGCTGCATCCCGCACTGGTGCGCAACCTGTCGGTTTTATTAACTTTACTGCCAATTTCCACCCTGCCCTCAAAATTCATGCGGGCTATTTCTGACACTTCTCTCCATCTCAGAAACCACACTATTCGATTTATATGGACTCACACAGCTGGACTACCCTGCCTCCTGCAAAGACACCATCCCCTTCTTTCAGTTTCTTGTATTATGGTGTCATATTATTCTTTAAAGATTACCTAATTTAAGGGATATTATAATTCAAGTTGGTTTGCAGATTGGAGGACTTGAAGGAACATTCCAATCAATAATATATTTTGTAAGACCATAAGCTGTAGGAGCAGATTTGGACTATTGGGCCCATCGAGTCTACTTTATCATTTCATCATGGCTGACCCATTTTTCCTCCCATTCGCAATCTCCTGCCTTCTCTCCGTATCCCTTCAGGCCCTGACCAATCAAGAATCTATCACCCTTTGCCTTGATTATTCACAAAGACTTGGCCTCCGCAGTTGCCTGTGGCAACAAATTCCACAGGTTCACCACCCTGTAGTGAAAGAAATTCCTCCTCATCTCTGTTGTAAAAGGACACTCATCCATTCTGAGGAAATGTCCTCTGGTCTTCGAGACTCCCACACAGGAAACATCCTCTCCTCATCAATCCTGTCAAGCCCTTTCACCACTCAATGAGGTCACCCCTCATTCTTCTAAATTCCAGTGAATACACGCTCAGAGCCATCAAACGGTCTTCATGTGAGCCTCCTTTGAACTCACTCCAAATTAAGCACATTCCATGATAAGGGCCACAAAACTGCTCACAATACTCCAAGTGAGGCTTCACCAGTGCTTTATAAAGTCTCAACATTACATCCTTGCTTTTATATTCTAGTCCTCTTGAAATGAATGCTACATCACATTTGCCTTCCTCACCACAGACTCCACCTGCAAATTAACCTTTAGAAAATCCTGCACAAAGACTATCAAATCCCTTTGCACCTCAGATTTTTGTATTTCGTATTTTAGAAAATAGTCAACCTTTCATTTCTTCTACCAAAGTGCAAGACCATCACACTTCCCAATACTATATTCTATCTTCAACTTCTTTGCCCATTCTCCTAATCCATCTATATTCTTCTGTAGCCTCTCTACTTGCTCAAAACTACCGGACCCTCCACTTATCTGAAAACTTTGCAACAAAGCTATCAATTCCATCATCCAAATCATTGACATATAACATAAAAAGAACACAAATCCCTGTGGAACACCACTAGTCGCTGATAAACAACCAGAAAAGGCCCCCTTTATTCCCATACTTTTCCTGCAGCCAATCAGCCACTGCTTTGTCCATGCTAGAATCTTTCCCGTAATTCCATGGTCTCATAGTTTGTTAAGCAGCCTCATGTGTGGCAATTTGTCAAAGACCCTCAGAAAATCCAAGCACACAACACCAACAGAATCTCCTTTGTCTATCCTTTGTTATTTCTTCAAAGAATTCCAACAGATTTGTCAGACAGGATTTTCCCTTGAGGAAACCATGCTGACTTTGGTCTATTTTGTCATATGCCTCCAAGTACCCAAAACCACATCCTTAACAATTGACTCCAACATCTTCCCAACCACTGAGGTCAGACTAACTGGCCTATAATTTCCTTTCTTCGGCCCTTCTCCCTTCTTGAAGTGTGGAGTGACATTAGCAATTTTTCAGTCTCCGGAACCATTCCAGAATCTAGTGATACTTGAAAGACCATTATTAATACCTCCATGATCTCTTCAGCCACCTCTTTCAAAACTCTGGGGTGTACACCATCTGGTCCAGGCGACTTACCTACCTTCAGATCGTTCAGTTTACCAAGAACCTTCTCTCTAGTTATGGTAACTTAACACACTTCAAACCCCCTGATGCTTAGAACTTTCCCCATACTACTAGTGTCTTCCACAGAGAAGACTGATGCAAAATACTTATTCAGTTCATCCACTATTTCTTTGACCTCCCCTCCCCCCCATTACTACCTTTGTGGCATAATTTTCCAGCAGTCCAATATCCACTCTTGCCTCTTTTACATTATGTTACTGAAGAAACTTTTGGTATCCTCTTTAATATTATTGGCTAACTTACTTTCATATTCCATCTTTACCTTCTTAATGACTTTTTAAGATGCCTTCTGTTGGTATTTAAAAGTTTCCAAATCCACTTCCTTCCCACTAATTTTTGCTGTATTATATGCCCTCTTTTTGGGTTTGTGTTGGTTTTGACTGCCCTTGTTAGCCATCTTGTCTGTAGAATACTACTTCCTCTTTAGGATGTGTATATCCTGTGCCTTCCAAATTGCTTCCAAAAATTCCATCCATTGCTGATCTGCTGTCATCACTGCCAGTGTTCTTTTTCAATCAATTCTGGCCAACTCCTCTCTCATGCCTCTTTAATTCCCTTTACTCTACTATAATACTGATACATCTGACTTTAGCTTCTCTTTCTCACTTTTCAGGGTGAATTTGATTTTATTATGATTGCTTGTCCCTAAGGGTTCTTTTACCTTAACCTTGCTAATCAATTACAGTTCATTGCACAACACCCATTCCAGAGCAGTTGGGGTTCAGTGTACAACTCCCATCTGGATCCTATCACCCTTGCAGTTCTTTTGCTCTATCCACAATGATTCAACATATTTTGACCCTATATCACCTCCTTCTCATGATTTAATTTAATCTTTTACCAACATGGTCACACCATCCCTCTGCCTTCCCATCTAACCTTTTGATATAATGTGTATCCTTGGACATTAAGGTCCCAGCTATAATTTTCTTTCAGCCATGATTCAGTAATGCCTACAACTTCATAAATGCCAATCTGTAACTGTGCTACAAGTTCATCAACCTTATTCTGTATACTGCACACATTCAAATATATCACCTCTAGTCCTGTAGTTACCCTTTTTGATTTTGTCCATCTTTTACGTTGCACCTCATCTTGTTGTCTGCAATTTTGCCCCATCATCAGCCTCTTCTTGCTAGGAGTCTCACTACACATTGCTTCTGTTTGTAACCCAACCACCTCATCTTCAGCACTATCACTTCAGTTGCCAAATTAGCTTAAACCCACCCAAACAACCCTAGCCAACCTGACAGCAAGGATATTGGAGCCCCGCCAGTTCAGCAGTAACCCATCCTTTTTGTACAGGTCATACCTTCCCTAGAAGAGATCCCAATGATCCAGAAATCTAAATCCCTGTCCCCTGCACCAGTTACTCAGCCACACATTCACCTGCTACATCATTCTATTCTTACCCTCACACTGGCACATGGCACAGGCATCAATCCAGAGATTACTACCCTGGAGGTCCTGTTTCTCAGCTTTCTACTGAGCTCCCTAAAAATCTCTCTTCAGGACCACCTCACCTTGTCTACCCATATCATTAGTGCCAATATGTACCAAGACTTCTGGCTGTTCACTCTTGCCCTTGAGAATGCCATGGACATGATCTGAGACATCCCTGATCCTTGCACCAGGGAGGCAACATACCATCCGGGTGTCTCTATCTAACAGAGATAGAGATTCGTCTCTGTTCCTCTGACTAATGAATCTCCTATCAACACTACAGTCCTCTACACTTCTCTGCTTTTCTGAGCCACAACGCCAGACACCCGGTCACTGAGGCTCCCCCTGGTAGGTTGCTCGCTCAATAGTATCTAACATTATTATTGAGGGGAACAGCCACAGATGTACACTGCACTGGCTGTGCACTTCCCCACTTCTCCTGACAGTCACCCAGTTACCTGTTTCCGACAACCTAGGGGTGACTACCTCCCTGTAGCTTCTGTCTGTCACCTCCTCATTCTCCCGTATGAGTTGAAGGTCACTGAGCTGCTGTTCCAGTTCCTTAATATGTTCTTTCAGGAGCTGCAACTCAGTGCACCTTCTGCCAATGGTGTTTATCCGGGAGACTAGAGGTCTCCCAGACTTTCCACATCCCACACACACTACAAAACGCTGCCCCGGAGCCATTCTCACTATACTATGCACTAATAGATGAGGATTGAACATAAAAGAAGTCAAAGAGAATAATTTACAAGACAATGTAGCTCACCCAAGCCTGATGATCAAAGCCACTCTAAAGACCGGCACACTCAAAAGAATGGTCGCTCTGCTTTATAACTTGCTCTTAGTAAAACAACTATATCCATCTGCCTCACCTTCCCCAGTATAGAAACCTTGCTCCCGATTAATTATATACCTCCTCAATGGCTATTGCATCAGGTCGAAGCAGATGGGTTTTGCTCATCAGCTTACGATCAATGTCCTCCTTATAATTAGATCCAAAGACATCCTGTTCTGCAAACGTTTGCTTTTATCCCAAATTAGATATTTTGCACTTCCATAATCGGCCATCCCAGATCCCTCTTTCTTGATCTGTCACCTGTTCATAAACTCCATGTGTCTGCTCTGCTTCAGCCACTGCCCTGTGCTAGCTGCTATATTCTTTCACTATAGAACATAGAATATGTTGGGCCATTTGGCCCACCAATGCCTTTGTTGACTGCGATGCCATGTTAAACCAACCCCATATGCTCACATATCCATATCCCTCAATTCCTTGTCTGTTCATGCATCTGTCTAAATGCCTTGTAAACCCTACTATCATATCTGCTTCTACCAGTTCCCCAGGCAAGGCATTCCTACTATTCTCTGTGCAGAAAATATTGCCTCTTAAATCTCTTTTAAAATCCCACCATCCCTCACCTTAATGTTATGCTCTCCAGTATTTTACATTTCCAACAGAGCAAAATGACTGACGATCCATCCTTTCAATACCTCTCACAGTTCTGTGCACTTCTATCAGTTTATCTTTCAGCTCCTCCAACACTCCAGAGAAAACATCCCAAGTTTGTCCACCCTCTCCTTATAGCTAATGCTCTCTAATCCAGGCAACATCCTGGTGAACATCTTTTGCACTCCCTACAGGATGTCCATATCCTTCTTGCAATGCAGTGATCAGAACTGCACACAATACTCTGAACGTGGTCCACCCAATGTTTTACACAGCTGCAACACAACTTCCTGACTTTTCAGTTCAACACACAGACCTATGAAGTCAAACATGCTGTTAGCCTTACCATCTACTTGTGTTTCCATTTTCGGAGAGCTGGGTACTTATACCCCGAGATCCCTTTGTAGATCAATTCTCGGCACTGTCTAAGAACATGTACATCCTCCCTGTGACCACACGAGTTTCCTCCAGGAGCTCTGGTTTCCTCCCACTTTCCAAAGGCATGCAGGTTAGAAGAGTAATTAGTCACATGGGTGTAAATGGGTGGTGTGGGCTCTTTATGTTGGAAGGGCCTGTTACCATGCTGTATTTCCTAAGGGTCCTGCCATTTACTATATACTTTCCTCTCAAACTTGACCTCCCAGAATTCGATACCTCACATTTTCAAAGGCAAAACTTGATCATTGCTTCCGAGTCTGTAAAAATCCTGGCAAAATATTCTTGTTCAACCTTCTCTGTAACACTGTTGAGTGCTCCGCTTGTGGCAGAGCAGTCGTTGTCAGGGCAGAGTCGGTTACCAAGAAGTAGAATGCTGGCTGTGGGGCTGGGAAAGCTTCACAACCATTCAGGGTCATACAATCATGTGACTCTGAGGCTCCACTCTCCTGAATTTCCTCCCCTAGCACCTTTGCATCTGCGTCTCACCGTCCCTTTCAAAACAACTGCTCTCACCAAGCTGTTCACCACCACAAATTTTGTTATCTTTGCACCTGTGAACTCACAGTGGGCATCCATGATCTTATCACTTCTGATCCACCACCACACAGTTAATGGCTGCCCCGTCCTGTCTGACACAGAGAGATGAAGGGATTGGAGCAGGGTCAGGGTAGATGAGGTGAAATATCTCTGTGGAAATGATAAAGGAGGATTAGGCCACTTTATTTGGGCAGTTATGTGTAGCTTATTTGCACAGTTCATCAACAAGAGGGTGAACAGAAACAAGCCCCCACTTTTAAGTCTTTTAACCTATTTTTGGGCAAAACTCTGCTGGAATAACATGTTAGAATAATTACATTCAGCATCAAAGGAACACAATTTAAAATTCCATAAGATCATAAGAAATAGGAGCAAGATTAGGCCATCAAAGCTACACCGCCATTCCATCATAGCTTATTTATTATCCCTCTCAACCCCACTCCTCTGCCTTCTCCCTGTAACCTTTGATGCCCTTGCTACTCGAGAACCTATCAACCCCTGCTTTAAGTATAACCAATGACTTGGCCTCCACAGCCATCTGTGGCAATGAATTTCACAGATTCACCTCCCTCTAGCTAAAGAAATTACTCCTCTTCTCTGTTCTAAAAAGACATCCATCTATTCTGAAGCTGTGCCCTCTGGTCCTAGACACCCCCCCCCCCCCCCACTATAGAAAACATCTTCTCCACATCCACTCTGATTAACGAAGCTGCTACAATGATAGATCATGTTGCAGTGAGCATTACAGCTGTATCTCTGCACTTAACTGGCTGACAGTTCTCTCACTTGCTTGACTTCCCTCTCCATTGGAATTTCTTTGTGCAAATTGGATGTCCAGTTCATTGAATGGTCTTACATGCTATTACACAGTGAGTTGACTAATCAATGTTCTAAGTAAATTTATCATCACAGCACATACATATAGTATATGTCACCACACACTAACCTAAGATTCACATTCTTGTGGTCATTCACAGTAGATACAAAGAAACCCAATGGAATCTCATTGGGGTCTCAATTACTTATAATGTTCAGTCAGCATCTGATACAGGAAATTTGCAGATTTCCAGATGCTTAGATGCAAAGTTGTTGTCACCAAACCCAATAACCATGACAATCCAGAGGAACTCAGCTATGGTTCATAGTAAACTGGTAAACTGGGCCACGAATGACAGACTCCCAAAATTCACCTAGGTCCTGGTCAGTTAATGATATTTTCTTTTCATTAATAAGATTCTTCTTTGTCTTCTCAAATGACCATCTGGGAACGAGGATGGGTTTCATCCACTCTAGAGGATTCAGAGGGGACAAGTCATGATGAGGACCTTGGACTCTTCCATAAAAGGGGCAGGAGTGGTTTGTTAATTGGAGTGCTTCTGCCATTTACGATGATCTTCTATGTGTGCAAGATGCATGGACACTAAGTTCTCAGTAACATTCTTCTCCGCGTTGAGTGGCCATGGACTGAGGTGTCCCAAGAGTTATTAGGGATGTTGTGTTTTTTTCTCCACCAAGGGGGCTTCAATTTTCTCTGTCCACCATATTAGAAGGCTCTAGAGTGTTATCCTGTGTGGGCCATTGGAGACAGAAGGTATAATAATGGGATCTTTCAGAAAATAATCAGGTTAGTGCTGGTGAATACAGCTTACCTCCCAGATGCCACACAAGGCTTCTAACCAAGAACTGATATGCACTACAAACAATGAGGTGTAACTACACTGCTTGGTACTTACTTACAATGTCCCATTTCTATCTGCACAAGTTGATTTGCTTATGTGAGACAGATTAGTCGGTGCCTCCAACAATCAGAGCAACAGTGTTATGATTTGCTGAGTCATTATCAAAAGTGCACTGTTCTTATCCTCAGTACTAATAAACTGACAGCTGTGCCAATGCAAACATATCTAGCGACATACCAAAGTCAGCCCAGCACAAGGAGTAAAGAAACTCCTCCTTTACTCCATCGGCCCTCACCACCTGAAAGCATCTGGCCATCTCTGCGATCGGTGTTATTGTGCAATCTTCTTCAGACTCTGAACAACCTTTCTGCCTATCATGTTCCACAGGTGGACCCCAGATGCAGCCCCGAACTGCAAGGACTACTGCTAACCATATACATATGGGCAACTGAGGCAGCTCATGTGTTGCTTGGACACAAGTGCAGCCTCTACCCTACCAGGTCTACTGCTGTTACTACACAGGTGAGTAAGAAAATTCTAAGTTCTAAGTGAATTTATTATCAAAGTACATACAATTTATGGCACCATATACTAATTTAAGATTCAGCTTTTCGCAGGCATTCACAGTAGTTCAGAGAAATAGAAAAGAATTCATGAAAAATTACACACAAAGACTAACATGCAAGTAATGTGCAAAAAGATGACAAACCGCACAAATAAAAATAATTAAATAAATAAATCGACAAGTAATACTGACAACATGAGTTGTAGAGTCCTTGAAAGTGAGTCCACATGTTGTGGGATCAGCTCAGAGTTGAGGTGGGTGAGGTTATCCACACTGGTTCAGGTGCTTGATGGTTGAAGGGGTGCCATCGTAGCATAGCAGTTAGCGCGATGTTATTACAGCTCACAGCGAGGAGTTCAGGGTTCAATCCTGGCATCGTCTGTAAGGAGTTTGTAGGTCCCCCCTGTGGAGTGCATGTGTTTTCTCTGGATGTTCCAGTTTCCTCCCACAGTCCAAAGACATACCAATTAGTAGGTTAATTGGTCATTGTAAGTTCTCCTGTGATTAGGCTAGGGCTAAATTAGGGGTTGCTGGCCCAAAGGGGCCCATTCTGTGCTATGTGTCAATAAATAAAATAAAAATAACTCAAGTTCAACTTCAAGTTTATTGTCATCTGACTGTACATACATACAATCAAATGACACAATGTTCCTCTAACAAAACTATTATAAATTAATAAAATATAATTCAAAATACAAGTAGTAAAGTACAGCAAGGTAAACAGTACAGTAAAGAGCAAACAGCTCGCAGTGTTAATGATGAGACCTCTGTGTCGTTAGCCTCAGAGCCTGGGGGAAGATGCTGTTACCCAGTCCTGGTAGTCCTAGTCCTGATGCTTCTGTACCTCCTGCCCGATGGTAGTGGGTCAAAGAGATTGTGGGATCAGCGGTAGGGATCCTCAATGATACTCTGGATCTTTCATCTGCAAGGCTCCAGTAAATGCCTCAAATTGTGGTGAGGGAGACCCCAGTGCTCCCAGTGGTGTTTACTGTTCTCCATAGGGTCCTGTGGTCCAATACCTTGCAGCTTCCGTACCACAAAGTGATGCAGTCAAACAGGAGACTCTCGGTGATGCTCCTGTAGAAAGTTGGAAGAATGTGAGTGGGGAGCCTTGCACGTCTGAATCTCTTCAGCAAGTGTAGACAATGCTGTACATTCTTGACTAGTGAGAAGGTGTTGTGGGTCCAGGTTAGATCATTCATTATGTGCACACCAAGGAACTTTGTGCTCTTCACTCTCTCCACGCCATGTGCAATGGAGAGTGGTCAACTTGTGCCTTCCTGAAGTCCACAATCATCTTTGCCTTGTCCACATTGAGACTCAGGTTGTTGTTATCACTCCACTTAACCAGCCTCTCTACCTCCTCCCTGTTTGCTGATGGGGCCAACCACCGTTGTATCATCAGCGAACTTGATGATGTGCTCTGGGCTGAAGCTGGTAGTGCAGTTGTGGGTCAGCAGTGGATTGGGTACACAAATCTGAGGGCACCACTGCTCAACATGATGGAGCTTGAGATGTTGCTGCCAACTTGGACTTTCCACCAAGAAGTCCAAGACCCAGTTACAGAGAGGAGTGTTGAGTACCAACGAGGACAGTTTATCCACTAGCCTCCGAGGGATGATGGAGTTAAATGCCAAGCTGAAGTCAATGAACAATGTCCTGGCGTAAGAGGCATCGTTTTCTAGGTAGGACAGCACGGAGTGGAGGACTGAGGCCACAGCATCATCAGTGCACCAGTTTGAGTAGTAGACAAAACTGGAAAGTATCTAATGTAGCTGGAAGGTGGGATTAACTGCTCCTGATCCTGGTGGTGTGGTACCTAAGGCTCCCGTATCTCCTGTCCAGAAGAGAGTGTGATCTTGATGCTGAAGGCCCTTGATGATGGAGACTGCTTTCTTGTGACAGTGCCCCTTGTAGATGTGCTCAGTGGTGGGAAGGGCTTTACCCGTGGCGCAATTCCTGCATTGTTTAGTCTACCGCTGGCAACGCATAAGTGGACAACATGTGCAGCCCTTGCCTCAAGCAACACAAACAAAATGCTGGAGGAGCTCAGCAAATCAGTCACCCTCTATGGAGGGGAATAAACAGTCAACGTTTATTTAACTCTACCATACTGGACTGCTGCCGGACCTGAAAGAAGCCAGAATGAGAAGGTGAGGGGGATGGGAAGGAGCACAAACTAGAGGGTGATGGTGAAGCCAGGTGAGAGGGAGGGTGGGTGGTGAAATGGGGAAAAGGAGATGAAGTGAGAATCTGGGGTGGGGTGATAGCTGGAAGAGGTAAAGCACTAAAGAAGAAGGAAGCTAATAGAGAGGACAGTGGGCCATGGGAGAAAGGGAAGGAGGGACACCAGAAGGTGAGAAGGTGAGAGGAGAACCAAAATGGAAAAAGGGAGGGGGGGGGGAAGAGAAATTTCCCAAGTTAAACTGTTCAATCTCCTCCGAAGATACTGCCTGACCTGCTGGAGTACTTCCAGCATTCTGTGTATTCAATATGGGTCTTGAATGTTCGCCTATTGGCTGTCACTTGTTGGAGGGAAATCGGGTCACAGTGCTCTTGGGTCAGACTGTATTTTCCCTGCCAGTAGCTCCTGGGGTCACAGTGTTCCTAGGATTGGCTGCCTTTTCCCTACCAGTAGGTCTCCTTTATCTATACCTCGCCAACAGTGGACCCAGGGGTATTGTACATCTCCCCTGAGCTGTCATTGAAATGACTCACGCAATCAATTAGAAAATAATTGAACTGGTTGTTCGCGTGATAAATGGCTTGCAAGCAACCGTTCCAAGATCATCACAAATATTTAAAAACCTCCGCACACTTCCGACTGAGGGCAGCTTGTATTAATTCTAAGGATCAGTCAACAGCGTTGGGATTCGGGTGAGCAGCTGGCCGGCTGCTCGTCAGATCTCAAAAGTAAATATCTAGCCAGCGGCTATACCTGTCCACGCCCACTGCTGAAAGCACCTTCACATGGCCTCAGTGAGGGCAGCGCTGAGGGCAGAGGGGTAAATCTGCCGCTCACACCTACCTCTGTCTTCCACACAGCAGATATATACTGGCTTCCCCGACACAGTCCCCGAACTCAAGAGTGGCAGCTTCCCGGTAGCTCACCTGTACACAAGACAGCCCATAACCTCAGCCCCACCTTCACAGCCCGATTGGTTGAAAAATCACATCTCTCGTGTATTCTTCCCGGCGATTGGCGTTCATTCCCTCATTTGCATCTACCAGCCTTGTTTACTAATGTCATGTTATTTACTCTTGGGATCATTACATGAAGTTATGAGAAAGGACTTTAGCCAAACAAATCTGTGTTCCCAGTCGGCTCAGCTCCTGTTGCTGTTCCCCTGTAGTAATGAAAGCCGGGTTGCAATTCACCTTACTTAACCACTAAACAGCCAAAGCTTTTCCTTTCCACTCTGTTCCTTTCAGCCCCCCACACACACACATCGGTTTCTAGAGAAACCAGCTATTTCCCAGAGAGATTCTTCCTGTTTGGGAGGGTGTTTGCCAATTAGTGTTCAGTCTAATTCTGTTCTCACACGTCACCATTTACAAATGCAAACACACACATTGGAGGTCCCATTAAAGAGCTGATTTATTCAACGACTCAAAAAGGCAACAGTCATTCAGATTTAAACTCATTTTCCTCTCTGTTGATGCTGCCTGCCCTGCTGAACATTTCCTGCACTTTCTGTTTGTAACTGTTCAATACAATCTCTCCTGTCATGATATGGGGGAAGGGGAGCGAACATCATGGTACTGCTTTAGGAATTGTTGGATTTGCATTCAGAAATAATGGGGTTTCAGAGACGGGGTGGGAACTGGGTCCAAGAAACGAGCACAGCCAATGGTTGCCTGGGGAAGACATGGCTGCCTGACAGTAGGGTTATATTTAAACACAACGCTGCAGACTCTTGACCCTAGTCAACCACTGATAGTAGTCTTTAGGAGGGAATTCACTCAAGTACAAGATATGCTTAACTGGGGTGCTCTGTGGTTGACAATCACAAGAGGGGTCAGCTGTGAAGGTTGCAGCATTCCAATGGAATCATTTCACTCTGCCTTCCTTCAAATATCTTCGAGCTGGCCAGCATTGAGCAGCTGCTGCTGGGAGCAGATTGCTCCATGTTCCCTCTGATCAACAGGGAATCCTCACTCCCAATCTCCCCCAAATCCTAATCCACACACAATCCATCCTCCACCACAAAGTGATGGTGCAGCTCTATAAAAGCCTGGTTAGACCACACTGGGAAAATTGTGTTCAGTTCTGGTTGCCTCATTATACAAAGGATGCAGAAGCTTTAGAAATGGTACAGAGGAGATCTACCAGGATGTTGCACTTAATCCATCCTCTACTTCAAGGTAATGTTGCAGCTCTATAAATCCCTGGTTAAATCACACTTGGAAAACTCTGTTCAGTTCTGTTTTTCCTTATAAAGGAAAGGATGTGGAAGCTTTAGAGAAAGTACAGAGGAGACTTACCAGGATGTTTCCTGGATTGGAGAGCATGTCCAAAGAGGATAGGATGAATGAGCTCAGTCTTTTCTCTTTGCAGTGAGGAAGGATGATAGTGAAGGATGATAAGAGAAATAGATTGAGTGAACAGCCAGAGACTTTTTCCCTGAGTGGAAATGGCTAATATGAGGGGTCATAAATCTTGAGGTGATAGGAGAAAAGAATAGGGCAGATGTCAATGGTATGTTTTTTTATACAGAGAGTGGTGGATACATTAGGTTTAGAAGAATGAGGAAGGGATCTCATTGAAATCTATTGAAGATTGAAAGGCCTAGATGGAATGGATGTGGAGAGGATGTTTCCTATAGTGGAGGAGTCTGGGACCAAAGGGCACAGCCTCAGAATAGAAGGGCGTCCAGTTAGAACAGAGACGAGCAGGAATTTCTTTAGCTAGAGGTTGGTCAATCTGTGGGACTGATGGCTGTGGAGGCCAAGTCATTCGGTACATTTAAAGTGGAGGTTAATGGGCTCCGGATTAGTAAGGGTGTCAAAAGTTATGGGAGAAGGCTGCCGAAAGGGGTTGAGATAGATAATAAATCGGCTATGATGGAATGATGGTGCAGACTCAATGGGCTGAATAGCTTATTTCTGCTCCAATGTCTTATGGTAGAATGTGTTGCCATGAGTGATGGTAGAGGAAGGTATATTAAGGACTTTTAAGAAACTTTTAGACACGCTCATGATGAAAGAAAAATGGAGGGCTATGTAGGAGGGAAGGGTTTGATGGATCTTCAAAGAGGTTATAAGTACAGCATAACATCATGGGCCAGAGGGTCTTTAAAGCCGTACAGTTCTATGATTGATGTTCTCCGCCTTCCCAATCTACAGGGAATCCTCAGTGCCAATCTCCCCAGATTTCCAATATTCAGAATGTCCTCACTGACTACATCCGTGATATTCTCAGTCCATAGAAAATCCTCATGCTAACCTCCCTGAATTCCCAATTTTAAGAAATTCTCATTGCCAACCTCCCCATCCCTCTTACATTCAGGTGCGGAGGGACAACAGACTCCCAAGTAGAGATGAAAACATGAGTTTACACATAGGAATTCCAACAGAACAATGGTGACTCGAACGAGCGACACCACAAGATGAATCATATTCATACCAAGGAACCCAGGATGAGCGCTGATTGGGAGTCTGCTTTAAATAATCACAGTACGCAAAAAATCGGTGCCAGTCAAAATAAATTTGACAAGATTAAACAAGGGCTTAACAAGTCCGGATAAGCCAACAATTAACAAATACAGATGCTCTAGAAACATCAGAGCCCAACACTCTATCGCTTGCCACATGGGCCCGCAGGGCTCACGACACCCAGTATTCCTAACCTTAAGGGAATCCCCACTACCAATTTTCCTTCTTTCTTACACTGTATTCAAATAATTCTCATTGCCAGCTTCACCATCATTCTGGTCCTTATACAGTGACCTCCCTCCTATTCATAGATGTTTCCCAGGTAATCATCTTGGGGGTTAACCCAGGGAATATCAATCAATGGCACCAGGTCAGATTTCCTCCCAGACCCAACTCCAAACAGCTCGCTCTTGATCTTCACTACAAACAAGTAATAAATTCAAGTGAAATTTGTAATTATATGGATGGTTTTATGAAGGGTGTCGCACTAAATTAAGTTTTCCGCCCACAGTAATTTGGGTCAAAGTGAGAATAATTTGCCATGATGCTCATGTATATTTGCATCAGTAATTTACTCAACTATAGACAGCATTTGTAAGCTCTGATGAGTTGATAATCTTATTAGTGGCCAGTCGAGTTTGTAAGGAAGACAATAGCAGATGAAAATGCAGTGCAAGGATGGATGAAACACGACCTAAGAGAGAGGGGGAAGGGTCAGGAGATTTATTTTATTTATTTATTGAGATACAGTGCAAAGTAGGCCCTTTTGAGCCAGAAATCTCCCAATTTATAATGCCAGCCTAATCACTGGACAATCTACAATAATCAATAACCTATCAACAGTTATGACTTTGGACTGTGGGAGGAATCTAGAGTACCTGGAGGAAACCCATGCCGTCACCATTCACGGGGAGAACGTACAAACTCCTTACAGGCAGCGGCGGGAATTGATCCAGTGTAACCTGTACTGTAAAGCGTTGTTCTAACCACTATGCTATTGTGTGAGATGAATGGTCTCCTTTCATGATCTTTATATCCTCCCATGCCAGGGAGTACAGATATCTCCCATCACTAAAAAGAGACAGAATATTACAAAATCTCAGTTTAATTTCAACTGTCTCAGCACCTTACACATCCAGAGAAACGTAAATCATTAGATATTCCACTTAAGTTTTTAAAATTTTATTTCTGCTGTGTATTGATGTCAGAGTAGGAAAAAAGTAGGCTACAATGATGCGATAGGGTGATCACGGGATCTCTGTGGGGTGGTTCTCAATGCTTAATGCAACTGTGCGGATTGGGAACTTGTACGTAAACACAACAAACCGCACAGGAGCAAGCCAGTCAGCTCAATGGGCCCTCGCTGTGTCTATGTTTCACATAAGCTTCATCTCACACTCCTCGTCAGTATTACCTCCTCTCCCTGGCATCAGCCTCCTGAGCTTGTCCCTCCATTCTTCAGACCATGGATAGATCACACCTTAACCTTATTGATTCCACGTCATTCCATATCCCTTTAAACTATGCACTACACATTCAATCCCAGGTCTGGAACTTTCTGTTGACAGAGCCTCAATAGTGTCCTTGGGAGAGAGTTCTGAATTTCTACTAATCTTTCCTCACCACAGCTGAGGGTGGAAGCCTACCTCACTATAGAGTCTACTCTGCAGGGTCTTCCGTCTCTGTGCTGGAGCACCAATCTGTTTAGCACATCAACCACACGAACATCCACTGGAGACAGAATCGCTGCGCATTTATTCAGCTGCCTCTCAAAAACTGGCTTAACTGGGAAAGAGGCAGGCTAGCTGAACTAAATTAAGCATTTTTGTATCTGGAGTCATAGAGCACTACAGCACAGAACCTGGCCCCTCTGCCCATCTAGTTCATGTCAGATTGTTAATCTGCCTAGTCTCATCTACTCACACCTGGACCATAGCCCTGGGTGCCCCTCCCATCTACGTATTTATCCAGCCTTCTCCTAAATGTTCCAATCGAAGCCCCATCCACCACTTCCACTGGCAGCTCCCCTATCTCTTTCGACTCACTCTGGTCTTCAGGTAGACCAATTTCTCTTCACTAAATGAATTTTATTGGTGGGAGACTATTCAATTTTACTGGGAATGCCAAATTTAGCACTGTCGGGAACATTCTGTTACTGATTGAAATGACTGGCTAGCTACTACTAGAGTAGAATGAGTAACCTTGGCAGCAGGGTGAACAGTTCGCTGCACTTATCCTCATTGCTTTCCAATTCTGAACCAAGCAAAAATGAACAGGACCATCCCCCCCCCCCCCCACCCTCCCCTCAACCATGTACAGTAACTTGAGTAATGTAGTCGTTTCCTGGGCAAAATACAAACTGCTGGAGAAACTCAATGGGTCAGGCACATCTGTAAAGACAAAGGGATAGTTTATATTTTGAGTTGAGACCCTGAATCAGGACTGAAAGAGTAAAAGGAGATTGCCAGTATAATGAGTTGAAGGGGGAGTAGAAGCTGGCATGTGATTTGTGGATCCAGATTTGGAGGGTTTAATGGGTAGATGGAGCTGTGTGGTGGGAGGGGAAGTAGAAGAGATAGCAGCAGAGGCAGGCAGGTGATTGGTGGAGGCAGGTTATGGAATCTGATGAGAAAGGAACATATTGAGCGAAGCCAAATAAATGTGGTATGGGGCAGATGAGAACATGAGGGCAGGGAAAGCCACTGAATGGAAAGAGTGGGTGGGTAACAGGCAGATGGAACTGGTGGATGGGGAGAGAAGTCACTGGATAACAGGTGACTCAGGCAGTATCGTAAACAAGAGGGTGCATGAGAGATATTGGGTGGATCAGTAGAGAAAGGAACAAAGGGTCAAAGTTAACCGAAGTTGGAGATTTTGTGATGTTCATGTCTTTGGGCTTAAAGCTACATAGGTTCAAAGTTTAAAGTAAATTTATTATCAAAGTACTTATGTATGTGTCACCATCAGAGACCATAAGACTATATAATACAGGAGCAGAATTAGGCCATTTGGCCCATCAAGTCTGCTCCACCATTTCATCATGGCCGATCTAATTTTCCTTTCAGCCCCAATCTCCTGTCTTCTCCCTGTATCCCTTCTGACTACTGAAGAATCTATCAACCTCTGCTTTAAATATACATAAGGACTTGGCCTCCACAGCTGCCTGTGGCAACAAATTCCCCAGATATAGTAGCCTGAGATTCATATTCTTGGGGGCATTGAAAATAGAAGAAAGAAATACAATGGAATCAATGAAAATCTATACAGAAACCACAAGCTGATAAACAACCAACGTGCAAAAAAGACAAACGGTGCAAATACAAAAAATAATAATAATAAAAGCAAATAAATAGTAAATTAATAATACTGAGAATATGAGGTATAGAATCCTTGGAAGTGAGTCCATAGTTTGTGGAATCAGTTCACTGTTGAGGTGAATGAAGTTATCTATGCAGGTTCAGGAGCCTGAAGGTTGAAGGATAATAACTGTTTCTGAACCTGGTGGTGTGGCTATGAAGTAATGTTTCTCTGTTTGCTGTATTTTCGCCCTGACAGCAGAGGAGGCTGGGGAGAGAAGGGTTGGTGTGGGACTGGGGAGGGGAAGGCGTTCTGAAATGGCTGCAAACCAGAAGCAGTTTGTACAGCTGCAACCTTTACACCCAAGCCTGCACACCACAAACAGCACAGATCTCTATTCTGTGCCACCACTCAGAGAAAAGCCGCCTGGTAACAGGGCAAAATTCCCTCAGCGTCAGGAGGCAGAGGGTAACGTCTGATGAGTGCATTTGCAAATGGAAGTCTCTTATGAGTACTCACTGCCTTGCTTCTTGTTGTCTACACTAATGATTGAATCTTACATGTGGTGGGGTGATAAAGAAGGATGACATACTGCACATGGTCTGTTCAGCCAGGCAAACAAATAGAAAATAAGATTTAATCAAGTGAGATATGTAAATAGTCTGAGGAGGTGCAGATTATTACCAGAGACAAATGAGTAATCTTGGCACGAGCAGTCAAGAGGGCCTTATGGTGACAGTTCACTGAACATATCCTCACTGCTTTCCAATGCAGAACCATGCAAAAATAAACAGAAGCCTAGCAATGTAACTCTAGTTAATGTAGCTGCTTGCTGATCTGTTTCCAAGACAAGAGATTTTCCAGTGACAGGGAGGTTATCAAGAAGTGTGAAGGAAGAAATGGATCTCTATCAATCTTTGTAGGCAGTGGAACAGATAGAATCCTTTATGAGCAGAGATAGAAGACGCAAATGCAGTGTGTTTGTGCTAGAGCACTTGTTACAACATGGTCTGAGTACATCATATAGTTTGGGTATAACAAAGGAAATATTGTATTGGAGATGTTTACACAAATGTTGGCAAGACTAGAAAATTGTAGTTATGGGGAAAGATGGGATAGACTGAGGTTGTTTTCTTTGGAACCATGGAGGGCTAAAGAAGATTTAATTAAGATGCATAAAACCATGAACTGCATGGAAATTATGAGCAGCCTGAAAGGACATATTGCCCTTGGATGGAGGTCAAAATACAAGCATTGAGATTTAAAGTACAGAGACTCCCTAGGTTACAAATGATCTGACTTTACACATATTCTCCCATACCATTTTAGAGCATTTTTCAGACTAGTTATGACAATAATAAAGTGTTAATGACTGGAGGCTGTATATATGCCAAGTAGTATAATTATGGGTAGTGTTACTTAATGAAATGAAATAATTATATATGTATGTGGTACGGTATGATCTGGGTTACTTTAGAAAACAGACATTTATGCTTACAGAGACATTGACTGTAGACAGTTTTCAGGAACGGAACCCTTACATAACCCAGGGGTTCTCTGTAATTGATCAAAGTCTCAATGGAAGAGAGATAAGAGACTTCTTTCACCCAGGGGACGGTGAGCATTGTCAAACTCTCTGTGAGTGCATGGTAGATGCTGAGATCTTCATTACAAACTACCAGATCTCTATCTGAAGAGCTGTGACCCACAGGACAAGGACATAGAGCAGAAGATTGGATTAAGCTTGGCAGTTCTCTGAAAATATGACGGACCAAATGGTTTCCTACTGTGTTGTAGATCTTCTGCGATTCTGTGATTACAGAATAGTACGGGGCCTTCGGCAGATTATGTTGTGCTGACCTTTTAATCTACTCCGAGGTCAACCTAATCCTTCCCTCCTACATAGCCCTCCATTTTTCTGTCACCCATGTGCCTCTCTAAGCAGTTCTTAAATGTCCATAATGTATCTCCTTCTACCACCGACCCTGGCAAGGTGTTCCGTGCACTCACCACTCTGTGTAAAAAAAAATTACTGGTGACATCACCCTGATACTTTTCTCTAATCAACTTAAAAGTATGCCCCCTGGTATTAGCCATTTCCACACAGGGAAAAAGTCTCTGGCTATCCACTCGATCTATGCCTCTTATAATCTTGTTACGCCTACATCAAGTCACCCCTCATCCTCCTTCTGCTCCAAAGAGGAAAGCCATAGTTCGTTCAACCTTTTCTCATAGTACATGCTCTCTAATCCAAAGGCATTCTAGTAAATCTCCTCAGCACCCTCTCTAAACCAGAATTGTACACAATATACCGTGTGGTCTTATAGGGTTTTATAGAGCTGCAACATTACCCTGTGACCAATGATAGAAGAATCCCCACAAACCAGGTGCTCCAGTGTCTCTACTTTCTTAGAAGTTTATGGAGATGCAGCACACCACTGAAGACTTTGACAATCTTCTACAGATGTACAGTGGGAAGGATTCTGATCGGTTGCACAATGCTCTGGTAAGAAAATTCTAATGCACAGGAACATGAGAGGCTCAATCATGGGTAAGGCTCTCCCACCACTGGGACAGGACCAAGAGGTGATTACTCGGGAAGGCAGACATCCATCATTAAGAACCCTCTTCTCAATGTCACCATCAGGCAAGAGGTACAAAAGCCTGATGACCGACACCTCAGGGTTCAACAAAACGGTAGCTTTGTGGTTAGCACAATGCTTTACAGTAGCAGTGACCCAGGTAAAGTTCCCACCGCTGCCTCTAAGGAGTTTCTGTGTTCTCCCTGTAACTGTGTGGGTTTCTTCCGGGTGCTCCGGTTTCCTCCCACAGTCCAAAGATGTACCAGTTGGTGCAGTATAAAAAAAATCAGAAAAGGAGGACTACAAAAATTGAAGAGAGTTTTAGGCTTGGAGATGGTTACCTAGTTAAAGATGGTTTAGAGTACAGAAATACACAAAGAGTAAGGCAGCTAGACTGGATATTTAGCCAGGACAGGAGCCTACTTACAAACTACAAGAGGAGCTTAGCAGGTCAGGCAGCATCTGTAGAAGGAAATGGATAGTCAATGTTTTGGGTTAAGACCCTTTATCTGGACCCTTCGACAGTGCAAGAGTCTCAATCCGAAACATTGACTTACTGAATTCCTCCATCAGTTTGTTTTCTTTTTGGTCCAGATTCCAGTATCTGCAGCCTCTGAGTGTTTCCAGGACATAATCTCAATCAGTGGGCACAAAAGTACTGGGTACAAGTCCTGATTCAAGTCTTGGACAAGCTCGAGTTTACAGAGGCTGGAAGGTAATTGGTAAAGTTACAGAGCACAAGTACATAGGAAACAGACATCACGAGAACAATTTTCTATATTTTATTTCTATTTTCCACTCACAGCCACAGATCAGTATACTGTGGTCACTGAACCATTAATCTGCCCTGACGAACATTGTCTTCATAGCACCCTTTATTAATGAAATACACAGTCAGAGATTCTAAGAGGTTGCAATTACTTTTCAAACATGGCACAACTTTGACCGTGAACTGTGCTGAAACCCTCACCTTTACTCCATTCTGCACTGTGGATCAGGTCTGTCTCTCAGTTGTTTGACCCAGAACTGTCAAAGCCCAGATCCCCGTTGGGAACAGCCGAGCTTGTTGCTAGTCAAGGCTGGAGTAAGAACTCATGAAGCCAGCCATTCGATGCTTCCCTGCTGCACTCAATTAACACATTTCGCTGCACCTAAGGAATGGGACAAGCTGATAAGCCAGGAGAATGATCCAGTTTCGGTCAGAATACTCCCTTCATGATGAAGAGCATTCCTAGCTATTTCCCACACACTGCAAGCAAACCCCCTTTCAAAACTCTCAATGATTTGTGCCACTGAACATCTCCACTCTGCTCCTGGTCCTTGCATTCTGGAGCCTTCACAGTGACAGAACCACTAACACAACGCTTTACAGCGCCAGTGATCACTGATCAACCACCGCTCATTGTAAGGAGTTGTGCGTTCTCCCTGTGACTGCCTGGGTTTCCCCCACATTCCAAAGACATCCTACATGTTACAGTTAGTAAGTAGTGGGTATACTATGTTGACGCCGGAAGTGTGGCAACATTTGTGGGCAGCCCCCGCCACATCCTGGGACTGTGTGATGCAAACAAAACATTTCACTGTACGTCTTGATGTTCCGGTGTAAATGTGACAAGTAAAGCTAATCCTTAAAACATTTTTATCTGTAAACTACTGCAACGAAACTGGTCATTTAAAGCTAGTGTGTCTTGGCCATGTCACATCCTTTGAGACTCAGTGCCAATTTTAATTACTTCATAGCCCAGTCGTTCCCAATATTTTAATCTTACAGTTCGACAATTTCTTTTTCTAAATCTAACTTACATTTTAGTCTCTTCAATCTTTTAAATCCCACTCGTCTTTCCAAGTTTTTTTCCAACATCTCAATGAAGTGAGCCCTGAATGTCACTTTACAACTTTGCACCCATCTGGATTTTGGTAAAACTCTTTCCTTGTGTGCAGACCCTGGTGTTGGCCCATTGAAGTAGAAATCAGGCCCAAAATACACTCAAAATAGATCAATCACCCATTTTAAAAGTCCACTGAGCATCAGAATAGGCCAATGCAAATCTGTGACCAGTCACAGGCTACCTGGGCACATTGGGCACTTTAACAAAATGGTGAGATCTGTTATCTGTTGACTGGTAAGTATTCCCACCTGAGGGCTACAGGATCATAAGCAAGATTAGGCTATTCAGCCCATCAAGTCTGCTCTGCCATTCCATCATGGCTAATTTATTATCCTTCTCAACTCCTGCCTTTTCCCCATAACCTTTGACACCCTTACTAATCATTAACCCATCAACTTTTGCTTTAAATATGCCCAAAGGCTTGGCCTCCATAGCCACCTCTGGTAAAGAATTCTACAGATTCGCCATCCTCTAGCTGAAAATATTCCTCATCTCTGTTCGAAAGGGATGATCTTCTATTCTGAGGCTGTGCTCTCTGGTCCTAGACTCCCTCACATCGTTTCCACATTCACTCTAAGTAGGCCTTTCAATATTCAATAGGTTTCAATGAGATCTCCTCCCCCCCCCCCCCCATTCTTCTAAACTCCAGCGAGTAGGAGCTATCAAATGCTCGTCATATGTTAACCCTTTCATTCCCAGGATCATTCTCGTGAACCTCGTCTCCAGCGACCTTGGCCACTGCCAGCCCCCCCGGATGGAACATTCCACTTATTTTCCTGTAAGGTTATTTTCCTGTAATTAAACCTGTGAAGTTTATAGTCCATAGAGCAGAGAAAACAGAGGAGAAAACCTGACCGGGTGTGCAAAACTATCAGGACATAGGCAACACAAATCGAAAGAAACTTTCCCCATACCAAAACCGGAGATTATGGATTTAAAATAAGGGGAAAGAGTTCTGGAGGGGATTTGAGGAAGAAGGTTTTCTTCCAGAGGGTAGTTAGAAGTTGGAATGTTATGCCTGATGAGAAAGTGCAAGATTTGCAATGGTGTCATGTGGTCTGCTGCTGTTGTAGCCCATCCACTTCAAGGTTTGTTGTGTTGTGCATTCAGAGATGCTCTCCTGCACATTGTTATTGTAACACGTGGTTATCTGACTTACTGTTGCCTTCCTGTCAGCTTGAACCAGTCTGGCTATTCTCCTCTGACCTCTCTCATTAACAAGGCATTCTCACCCACAGAACTACAACTCACAGGTTTTTTTTGTTTCTCGCCACCATTCTATAAACTCCAGAGATGGTTTGTGTGTAAAAACCTGAGGAGATCAGCAGTTTCTGAAATACTCAAACCACCCCATCTAGCACCGATAATCATTCCATGGTCAAAGTCACATAGATCATATTTTCTCCCCATTCTGATGTTTGGTCTCAACAACAACTGAACCTCTTGATCATGTCTGCATATTTTTATGTATTGAGTTGCTACTACCTGATTGGCTGATTAAATATTTGCATTAACGAGGTGTACAGGAGTTCTTAATAATGTGGCCACTGAGTGTATGTTTCAACACGTGTTAATGCTGATGTGATGAGACATGAAACCAAAACCCACCACGTTGGGATGATGAAGACTGGAAGCTTATTTAAGGCCAAGGAATGTTCTGTTTTGTACTTACTACTACTATACACACACACACACACACACACACACACACACACACACACACACACACACACACACACACACACACACACAAAGAACCACTGTCTAGTTAAAAGTTTCTAGTCTGTCAGTCTGTTGGCAGTCACACAGAGTCACTGATCTACTGAAAGAAAATAGTAATTTATGGAAATATTCAGTGGATCAGGCAGCATCTGAGGAGGACAATTAAGTTTAACTTCAAGTTCATGCATTGTCATGGACATACATAGACAGGGCATAAATGCCAAGAAAATTAGCTTTTTATTGCAGCGGAATCAGAATCAGTTTAATATCACAAGCATACGTCATGAAATTTATGAATTTTGTTGTTATGTGGCAGCAGTACATTGCAACACATAATAACAAAAAATGTAATTTACTATTTTATTAAATAAGCACACAAAAAGAGTAAAGAAGTTGTGAAGTACATGGGTTCATGGGTTTAATGTCCATTCAGAAATCTGATGGCAGCACAGTAACATGACAAAGAAAAAAATAACCTAAACTTAAATTAACATAAATTATACATACTGTAGCTTACATGATAAAAAAAGCAATATCATTTATATCAAAATTAGTGCAAATTGAGTGAGAGAGGAAAGAAATATTACCTGAGGCAGTGTTAGGCTTTTCCAGGTTGGTTAAAGAACCTGAGGGCCGTGGAGAAGAAGATGCCTTTGGGCCTTCAGGTGTGGGTCTTCAGGCCCTCATACTAATGGCAGAATCAAGAAGAGGATGTGTAATAGTTCATGCAAATTACTTTATAATTCTGTTTCTTCCTCTGCAGATGTTGCCTCACCCACTGAGTATTTCAAAGTGTTTTATATCAGATTTCTACCATCTTCGGCATTTTACCATCGAATCACAGAACTATGCAGCACAGAAATGTCCTGCCCACCACGTACATACCAACTGCAATGCCTATGTACGCTGATCCCATTTTCCCACACTAGGCCCCCTACACCTGCCGACACGCCTTTTAAACATTGCAATTGTATCTAGTTTTCAGTTCACTAACTATTCTGCGAGGTTAACTACCTAATGATAAACCAAAAGTAAATACAAAGACTGATTTATTGCTAATCAAGTTTCAATTACATATAATGTAGGAACATTACCAAACAGGCAGAAACTCTAAATGGGCCTGTCACGGGCAGAAAGCAGCAAACAACACTCACGGCAGGTCAGTGAGTGAACTGTTCATGCATTGCGACTCTCAGACATTGGGTGAGAAGGTTCCAGTTCCCAGTCCCCTCCAGTGTGGAGTTGACTGACCTCAACAGGAATATTAACAGAGATAAGGGCAGAGTTGTTGCTCCTGACTACCCACGTGTTCATTCCTACAGCACATCCTGCTCCGCCCATACCAGAGTCTGTGATCTCCATGTCGGTCTCACCAATTTGCTCAGAGCCCACAATGCTGAGTGGAAGTGAGGCATGCTCGACATCAAGGGTCTGCCGAAGAGTGAAGATTTTGCACAAGGAGCAGAGTCATAGACTGGACATATTAGGCAAAGATGGTGGAGTGCACATTATCAGTGAATTAGAATGGTTTTCGTAAACAATGCAATAGTTGATAATAAGATTAAAATTCCCCAGCTGGGATTTGAACTCATGACTCCATTTTATTAACCTGGGCCTCAGCATTGCTTTATGCCATAAAAAAACACTGTTTGGATCATATTCTAAGGACACAGATTTGAGTAACTTTGGGGGGGGACCACTGGATAGGCATTGAGGAAATATGTGGTGTGGGTCTGAAATTCATTGTCAGAGTGACAACACATGCAGGAAATCTCACCACACCCAATTTCAAGCAACACACACAAAATGCTGGTGGAACACAGCAGGCCAGGCAGCACCTATAGGGAGAAGCACTGTCGACGTCTCGGCCCGAAACGTTGACAGTGCTTCTCCCTATAGATGCTGCCTGGCCTGCTGTGTTCCACCAGCACTTTGTGTGTGTTGCTTGAATTTCCAGCATCTGCAGATTTCCTCGTGTTTGCTTTTTAAACACCCAATTTCAAACGGGTGTAGACTGCCATCACCTAGCAGAACATGGAAGTGGGAGTGGTCTCAGAAGGTCTGTTACAGCTTGCACGGACATGAGGGACCGAACGACCTCTTCAGCACACGAGTTTCTCAGCTTCTAGGGATACACGAGTTGTGTACTAAGCTCGGGAATGCCGAGTCTGTTGACATGAATCTCTAGGGTGCTGCTTATAACCATATCAGGGAGAACATTCTTTAAATTTCATGTTAAATCAACAGCTCCAAGCTAAACCCATCACCATCACTCTAGGATGTCAAACACTGGAGTGAGCTATTCGCCATCACACACTTCAGGGCTCAGTAGAGTGATTGGGACAGTGAGGTGCTGAAGCAAAGGGCTTGGGTTAGAGGGGTTTGGCCAAGAGAAAGAAATGCTTCTCAAGGGTTAAACAGCATAGAAACCGGCCGCTTGGCCCAGCTCATCCAGGGCAAACAAGATGTCTTCCAGAGCCAATTCCATTGACTGCATTTTGCCCATATCTCTCTTGACTTTTCATATCTATGTACCTGTCCAGGTGCTTTTTAAAATGTTGCCGTTGTACCATCCTCTGGCTGCAAGTTCCACACATTAACCTTGCTCTGTGAGAAAAAGTTTCCCCTCAGTTCCCCTTGCAATCTTTCCCCTCTCACTTTAAACCTGTGCCCTTTTGCTCTAGATCGTCGACCCTGGATAAAAGACTGTAGGTGTCTTTAACACCAATGATCCTCCCTATCTATGCCCCTCCTCAATTTATAACCCTCTGTAGGGTCACACTTCAACTTCATTTGTTCCAGGGAAAACAGTCCAAGCCTAACCAGTCTCTTCTCATAACACACAGCTTCCAGTCCTAGAAAAACACTTAACATCTTGTCAATCTTTTCTGCAACCTCTCTAGCCTAATCACACCCTTGGTGACCAGAAGAACACCTCCTCCTCTCAGTGGAGTGGATAGTGGAGCCAAGCACATATACAGAGATGGCGGCACTAGAAGTGCATAGGTGTTATTGGCAAGAACAAGCAGTTCCCAGCAGCCCAGAGACGAACGTACACATGCAACGTAGCTCATCTTCCAGCAAGCGAATACTGGAGAGCAGCACCAACAGCTGGGGCCAGCAAAGACGCTGCACTAAACTGAAATCTGAGGAAAAAAAGGGTTAATTTAGAATAAAATGCTTGGATTTCTATTTTTGAAGAACGGCCTATTCTTCCATGTATAGTTTTATTTATAAATGCTTGGAACAAACTGACCAGATTAGATATAACATTTCAGAAACATAATGTGCTGAATAGCTGCTTTGGTTTTTGTCTCTGAGGACTATTTAGCCTAGACAGTGCACAGCACCAGGCACTACACTGTTCCTTCCTACACTCCATGGCCATTTTATTAGGTACCTCCTGTACTTAATAAAGTGGCCAATGCGTGTATATTCATGGTGTTCTGCCTCTGTAACCCATCCACTTCAAGGTTTGATGTGTTCTGTGTTCAGAGATGCTCTTCTGCACACCACTGTTGTAACACGTGGATATTTGAGTTACTGTCGCCTTCCTGTCAGCCTGAACCAGTCTGGACAGTGTCCCAACTCATTAACAAGGCTTTTTCACCCACAGAACTGCTGCTCACTGGACCATTTTTTTAGGGGTTTTTTTGCACTGAAATCACCCCATCTGGCACCAACAATAATTTCAGTCAAAGTCACTGAAATCATGTTTCTTCCCGATTCTGACATTTGGTCTGAACAACAACTGTATCTTTTGAGCATGTCTGCATGCTTTTATGCATTGAGTTGCTGCCAAATGATTGGCTGATTAGATATTTGCATTAATTTGCATTGTACCCAATAAAGTGGACACTTAGTGTAACATTTCAAAAATGTAATGTTCTGAATAGATATTTTGGTTTTAACCTTTGGGTAATATTTAGCCTGGTCAGTGTACTGCATCAATCTGTACGCTGTTCCTTCCTGGTTATGTCTAATAAAGGCTGAATTTACATTTGCCTGTAGTGAAATCCAGTGGTTTATCTAGCTGGCTCAGTGGGACAGCTCAAGCTCATGTTCAAGTTCAAGTTCACATTTAATTATCATTCAACCATTCACATGAATACAGCCAAGTGAAACAGCTTTCCTCTGGGGCCAAGGTGCAAAACACAATACCAACAGTCATACATAGCACAAGGCACATGTAGCTCAAATATGATAGAAGTAAACATACAGTCACACAAAAATATATATGTAGCCCAAGCCCCTGAGTGGCTGATGTTGTAAGTTGAAGGTGCATGGTTGTTATTGGTAAGAACAAGCAGTTCCCAGCAGCCCAGAGATAAATGTACACATGCACACATGCAATGCAACTCATCTTCTAGCAAGCGAATACTGGAGGGAAGCACCGATGGGAGGGGCCAGCAAAGACCCTGCACTACACCTGCTCCAGCATCTCCTCTCCTGGACTAATGCAACAGGCAAGCCCAAGGCTTGAGGCCTAATCCTCGTGATAACTGAGGCCACACAGCTACCCCCACCATCTGTCCTGTCAATAAACAAGGGAAACTGCTTAAAGTATTTTACATTGCCAATATCCAAAAGGGTCTTGCGATTAGACTGAAGTAGTAAAAAATTAAAACAGAATGCGGAATATAAACACAAGGGATTCCACAGATGCAGGAAATCTTGGGCAACACACACAAAATGGAGCAACTCAGTAAGTTTATGAAAGACGAACTTAATGCCAAATGAACTTAGTGAGTACTTTGCATCTGTTTTCACTGTAGAAGGCACTAGCAGCGTGCCAGAGGAGTGAGTGCCATTGGTATTACACAGGAACAAGTGCTAGGCAAACTCAAAAGTCTTAAGGTGGATAAGTCACCTGGACCAGATGGGCTACATCCCAGAGTCCTGAGAGAGGTTGCTGAAGAGATAATGGATGCATTGGTCATGATCTTTCAAGAATCGCTTGATTCTGGCATGGCCCCAGAGAACTGAAAAACTGCAAATGTCACTCCACTTTTTAAGAAGGGAGGAAGGCAAAAGAAAGGAAATTATAGGCCAGTTAGCCTAACCTCAGTGGTTGGGAATGTGTTAGAATCTGGTACTAAGGATGAGGTTTCGGATACTTGCAGACTAATGATAAAATGAGTCAAAGTCAGCATGGTTTCTGTCAAGGGACTGCTACTTTTCACATTGTTTGCTAATGACTTGGATAATGGTATTCACAAAATGCTGGTGGAACACAGCAGGCCAGGCAGCATCTATAGGGAGAAGCACTGTCGACGTTTCGGGCCGAGACCCTTCGTCAGGACTAACCGAAAGGAAAGATAGTAAGAGATTTGAAAGTAGTGGGGGGAGGGGGAAATGTGAAATGATAGAAGACTGGAGGGGGTGGGATGAAGCTAAGAGCTGGAAAGGTGATTGGCGAAAGTGATACAGAGCTGGAGAAGGGAAAGGATCATGGGACGGGAGGCCTAGGGAGAAAGAAAGGGAGAGGGGAGCACCAAAGGGAGATGGAGAACAGGCAGAGTGATGGGCAGAGAGAGAGAGAGAAAAAAAACAACTAAGTATGTCAGAGATGGGGTAAGAAGGGGAGGAGGGGCATTAACGGAAATTAGAGAAGTCAATGTTCATGCCATCAGGTTGGAGGCTACCCAGCCGGTATATAAGGTGTTGTTCCTCCAACCTGAGTTTGGATTCATTTTGACAATAGAGGAGGCCATGGATAGACATATCAGAATGGGAATGGGACGTGGAATTAAAGTGTGTGGCCACTGGGAGATCCTGCTTTCTCTGGCGGACCGAGTGTAGGTGTTCAGCGAAACGGTCTCCCAGTCTGCGTCGGGTCTCACCAATATATAAAAGGCCACACCGGGAGCACCGGACACAGTATACCACACCAGCCGACTCACAGGTGAAGTGTCGCCTCACCTGGAAGGACTGTCTGGGGCCCTGAATGGTGGTGAGGGAGGAAGTGTAAGGGCAGATGTAGCACTTGTTCCATTTACAAGAATAAGTGCCAGGAGGGAGATCGGTGGGAAGGAATGGGGGGGACGAGTGGACAAGGGAGTCGCGTAGGGAGCGATCCCTGCGGAAAACAGAAAGGGGGGGAGGGAAAGATGTGCTGGGTAGTGGGATCCCGTTGGAGGTGGCGGAAGTTATGGAGAATTATACGTTGGACCTGGAGGCTTGTGGGGTGGTAGGTGAGGACAAGGGGAACCCTATCCCGAGTGGGGTGGCGGGCAGATGGGGTGAGGGCAGATATGCGGGAAATGGGAGAGATGTGTTTGAGAGCAGAGTTGATGGTGGAAGAAGGGAAGCCCCTTTGTTTAAAAAAGGAAGACATCTCCTTCGTCCTGGAATGAAAAGCCTCATCCTGAGAGCAGATGCGGCAGAGACGGAGGCATTGTGGTCCCTCTGGTGCTTCCCCCTCCCCCTTTCTTTCTCCCGAGGCCTCCCGTCCCATGATTCTTTCCCTTCTCCAGCTCTGTATCACTTTCGCCCCAATCACCTTTCCAGCTCTTAGCTTCATCCCACCCCCTCCGGTCTTCTCCTATCACTTCACATTTCCCCCTCCCCCCACTACTTTCAAATCACTTAGTATCTCTCCTTTCAGTTAGTCCTGACGAAGGGTCTCGGCCCGAAACATCGACAGCGCTTCTCCCTATAGATGCTGCCTGGTCTGCTGTGTTCCACCAGCATTTTGTGTGTGTTGTTTGAATTTCCACCATCTGCAGATTTCCTTGTGTTTGCTGGATAACGGTATTGATGGCTTTGTGGCAAAGTTTGCAGCTGATACAAAGATAAGTGGAGGGGGTAGTGCTGAAGAAGCAATGCAATTGCAGCAGGACTTGGACAAATTGGAAGAATGGGCAAAAAAGTGGGAATGGAAAATAGCATTGGGAAATGTATGCTATACATACAGACTATTATCTAAATGGGGAGAAGGTTCAAAGATCAGAGGTGGAAAGGATCTTGGGTGTCCTCGTGCAAGACTCCCAGAAGGTTAACTTGCAGGTTGAGTCTGTGGTAAAGAGGTAATTGCAATGCTGGTATTTATTTCAAGGGGAATAGAATATAAAAGCAAGGAGATAATGCTGAGACTTTGTAAGACACTAGTCAGGCTGCACTTGGAGCATTGTCAACAGTTTTGGGCACCATATCTTAGTAACGATGTGTTATCATCAGAGAGAGTCCAGAGGAGGTTCACGAGAATGATTCCAGGAATGAACGGGTTAACATATGAGGAGCATTTGGCAGCTTTGAGACTGTACTCACTGGAATTTAGAAGAATGCATGGGGAACTCATTGAATGCCTAGTGAATGTTGAAAGGACTAGATAGGGTGGATGTGGAGAGGAACTTTCCTATGGTTGGGTTATCCAGAACTAGAGAGCACAGCCTCAGAATTTAGGGGCAATCATTTAGAACAGAGGTAAGGAGGCTTTTTTTTTTAGCCAGAGAGTAGTGAACCTGTGGAATGCTCTGCCACAGACTGCAGTGGAGGCTAAATCTGTTAGTATATTTAAGGCGGAAGTTGATCGTTTCCTGATTGGTCAGGGCATCAAGGGATATGGTGAGAAGGCGGGTGTATGGGGTTGAGTGGGATCCAGATCAGCCATGATGGAATGGCAGAGCAGACTCAATGGGCTGAATGGCCTAATTCTGCTCCTGTATCTAAAGTTGAGTGGAATAAACAATTGGCATTTCAGGCTGAGACCATTCATCAGAATAGTGTTACTGTTGCAGAGAAAGTGCAGTGCAGGTAGACAAATAAAGTGCAAAGGTCACGACCCAGCGATGGGCCTGTTGAGAGCTATAAATATTCCCTATAGTGTGTAAACGAGTGATAGAATCAGGGATTAAGTTCAAAGTTCAAATTAAAGTGGTCAAAGTACATAAATACACTATATACAACCCTGAGATTCATCTTCTCACGGCAATCACAGAAAATCCAAGAAACACAATAGAATAATAAATAATACAACCCACAAAATAATAATAACAGAAAAACAATAGAAAAGTCAATGGACCACCAGGTTCAAAATAGTTACTACCCTTCAACCATTAGGCTCTTGAACAAAGGGGATAATGATACTCATTCTATTTCTGCAACCAATGGTCTCATGTTAACGACTCTTTATCTTTCATTTCATGTTATTCCATGCTTGGTATTTATTGCTAATTATTAATATTTGAATTTCCACAGTTGTTTATAGATCCTGTTTACGGTCACTGTTCTATAGCTTTGCTAAGTATGCCTACAAGGAAAAGAATCTCAGTATTGTATGTGGTGACATGTTTGTACTCTGATAATAAATTTTACTTTGAATTTTGAACTTTTGGAAATGTGGGAGAATAGATTACAGGGAACAAGATAGTAGTAATAAGATAATAGGTGCAGTTTTGTGGCACGAGCAGTAGAATTTTGGATGGTCACAAGTTCACCAAAAATGAAAGATGAGAGGCCTTACAGATCAAAAGAATAATTAGGTCTGGCAACAAGTGAAGGAGAAGGAAACCAGGCTTCAGGAAATCTCAAACCACTTGTACTGATATTATAGTTGATATTATTTGACTCATAAGGAATAGGAGCAGAATTAGGCCATTTGACCCTCTCAACCCCATTCTCCTGCCTTCTCCCCGCAACTTTGACTATTCAAGAACCTATCAACCTCCACTCTAAACAGACCCAATGACCTGGCTTCCACAGCTATCTGTGGCAATAAATTCCACAGATTCACCACTTCACCAGCTTCTGACTAAAGAAATTCCTCCTCATCTCTTCCCATAAAGTTGCACCGCATAGAAGCAGGCTGTTTGGCCCATTGGGTCTATGCTGACTATCAACACTATCGATATGAATCATGCTTGCCTGCATTAATTCCATATCCTGCTATGCCTTCCTGTCCAGATGCCTCTTAAATGTTGTCACTATTCCTGTCTTCTCCACCTCCTCTGGCAGCTCATTCCAGAAACCAACTAGTCTTTGTGCAAAAAAAATTAGTCCTTTAAACAACTTGCCACTCACCTTAAGCTTATGCTCACTAGTTTAAGACAGCCCATACAATGTGAAACAGATACTGATCATCAATCCTACCTTTGCCCCTCAATATTTGATATGTCTCTATCACGTTACCTCCCGGCCTCCTTCACTCCAGCCCATCTAATCGCTCTTTATAACTCAGGCCCTTCAATCCAGGAAACATTGTTGTGAATCTTTCCTGCAATGTCTCTGGTCTTTTTTTTTAAACTTAGAGATACAGAATGGTAACAGGCTCTTACAGTCTGTGCCGCGCAAATACACCCGTGTGACCGATTAACCTACTAACCCACTAACATCGTTAGAAACTGGAGGATCCGGAGGAAACCCATGAGGTCACAAGGGGAATTTATAAACTCTTTACAAACAACAGCAGAATTGAACCCCAGTCATTGACACTGTAAAAGTGTTACGCTAACCACTACACCTTCCTACAGTGTAGCAACCAGAAATGCACAAAATACCGTAAATGCAGCCTAACCAAAGGTTTGTACAACTGTAACATCATGTCGGCTCAATTGATGCAGGCAAGCATGTTATTACCCTTCCTCATATCTGTCTATCTATGCTGCCACTTTCTGGGAATTATGCACTTGTACCTCAAGGTCTCTTTGTTCAAAATTACACTCCCCAGAGCCCTGTCTTTCACTGCGTATGTTCTGCCCTAGTTTAATTTCATAAAATGCATCACTTCACGCTTCAACTCGGCACTTAACTTCTGAGTTAAAAATCTGCCTGCCGTTTTTTATCCTGTAATTGTGGACACCATTCCTACCACAAATTTATTTGTTTGTACTTTTACACCACATTGGTTCATTCCACAGGCCAATGGGATTGGGCAATAGGCTTCTGAGATCTATAATCATTTTTAAAGTGCTACCAATCAAAATATAAATTCAGCAGGGCTGACTTTTATTGCCTGCATCAGTTTTATATGTAAAAATGATTTAAAGACATTTCTCAGCTTGGACTCCAGGGATTTTCTTTTTCATATTTATACCATTCAAAATTGAAAAATACAAGCCTTGTCCAAGTAATCATTATTAGTGAAAGCACTGGGACTTGAGGCAGTAGTATCATTGAGAAATACAGATAATGTCCCAGCAGATCTATCAAGGAGAGTCTTGTTTTATGTCATATCATAAGCAGTTTCAAGGCTATCAGGTATCTCTCAGTGAAGTATAATTTTGTTGATTAACTCCACTATGCTTGAACTGCTTTAGTGCTGGGAGCAGCTGTTTATACAGGCATTGTCCTAATACTGTTTAGCGCATAACATTTATATTGTCATACCAATGAAGGCAGCAACCATTGGTTTATCAAGGTATCATTTGTCACCCGTTCTTCTGCAGTGGTGCTTGACATAATAAAATGTATTCTGAGGAATGCGTTTTGTTAACAGAGTTAATAATCTAATCAAAATAAATGTAACACAAAACTGCTTAGGGTGGATATAGGTCTAGCTATGTCTGAGCAGTGCTTATATTTTACATTTATTGTTATTTCCTTATACAAAGCAGGAAAACATTCAATCCTATGATCTCAGTTCCATTTCCCACACTTTTTTTATAATGCTGTTTACACGCCGGTACTTATGAATGTATGCTCATTTTTTTTTCAATATCCATCCATTTAATTATATTTTTACGTCATTCTGTATAGTTGCTGAATGTCACTGGTTTTTGTTGCATGGCACACCAACACACCTCAGCAAATTCCTGTTGCATGTAAATGTGATCCTTGATATTTGATCCTTATTCCCCTGTAAAATGATCTCTCTCCAATATCCATCAACTGGCTGATCCTCCCGCCATCCTCTTGCACTTGTGCAAGTTCTGTCTCCAATAAATGCAAGATCAGTGTAAATGGGTGTCTGCTGGCCCCATGAACTTGGTGGGGTGCCAGAATGCTTTTTTACATCTGATATCTGATTGTTTATCAAAGATTGTTTGTACAAAGTTTTTTTATTGATTCTCTTGTATTTCATTGTTCTAATGTGAATGCCTGCAAGAAAGTGAATCTCAGGATAGTATATGGTGCCATACACATACTTAGATAATACTTTGAACCTTTAACTTCGAACTTTGATGTAACTCCCTGTGCAGTATTTGCAAAAATATAAATAGCTTTGTGTTATTCATTATCCAGGAGAGAAAATAGTCGATGCTTGAGATTTAGTACAGAACAAGCAATATTGGATCACCCACGCATCATGTATCACCCTATATTTTTGAAATGTAAAATGCTGATAAAAGATATTTGACCTGGAGCAATAACTCACACTTCAACCCAGAATTTCACTTCTGAGTTCAATTCCATGTGCTGAATCTTATCAGTAATGTAGAAGACAGTTGAAAGATACATAAAACCAGCAGCTTGGCACTGTGAGACAAGCGAAATTGAGTTAGAATGAGAATTGGAAGCAATGCAGGTATAATGTTATCTGTTTTAAAATACCATTCTCAGTGAAAATTACTCCAGCAAATGAAAATCACGGAAATGTAGATATTGGAAATCTGAAATAGAATCAGAAAATGCTAGAAACTTTTAACAGATCAGACAGCATCCGTGGAGAGAGAAACAATTTATGTTTCAGCTTAAGAGTTTTGCTCCTTCGCTCTTTTAATTAACTTGGTACCATTATTCAGTTTAACCCCACAGCAACCCTGGTACAGATAGTCCCTCTGTCATTTCCATCTCTCCGTTTCTTCTCCAACCTACAAATAACTTGACTTGTCTCTTTCACAGTTCTGACAGGTCTTTGATCTGAAATATTAACCGTTTCTTTTTCCGCAGGTGCTGATTGGCCTGCTGAGTGCTACCAGCATCTTCTCCTTTTATGGCCTCAGTGAAATTCTGCAGAAATGTGTTCAGGGACCTCACTTCCCACACCACCAGATCAGGAACAGTTATTCCCTTCAACCATCAGGCTCCTGACCCAGCGTGGATATCTTCACTCACCTCAATGCTGAACTGATTCCACAACCTATGGACTCACTTCCAAGGATTCTACAAATCATGTTCACAGTATTACTGCATTTACTGTTTGTTTATTTATTTATTTTAAATTTTGTATTTGCACTGTTCGTCGTCTTTTTCACATTAGCTGTTTATCAGTCTTTGTGTGTAGTTTTCCTTTGATACCACTGTATTTCTTTGCTCTACTGTGAATGCCTGCAAGAAAATGATTCTCAGGGTAGTGTATGAGAACATACACAGTACCTACTTTGATAATAAATTTATTTTGAACTTTGGATAGATAAGCCGGATGAATGAATGACACACAGCCTTGTTCACTCACTCACAGACAAATAACCTGCTTACGTTCGTATGCTAATTTTAACCTGGAGCTGGGACTGGACAGATGGGATTACGATCTGCTCTGTCTTGGGAAACCTGGCATTCCCCATCAATTTCTGCTGAGCTTCATTTATCTGTCTTCCCCATGTCATCCAAGGATTTACAATCAGATATGTCAGATACATAATCTGCAATTTACCTCAGGATATCCATCCAAACAGTATTTTGGTGATTTTAACATAAGCCAGACCAAGCAACATTTATAATGTTAAAATACTAAAATTGTCACTGTTCCTGGATACGTTAAACTTCTAAGAACAAATGGGCTGAAAATCCTCTTAAATACAAGAAAATGAAGCTCAAGTAGATTGAAAACATTGAGCAAAGCATTTCCTTCTCTTCGTTGAATGATATGATACAAACATAATTCCTATTGTAAACCAACCATCCAGGCCAAGCTCTCTTCTTGCTACTACCATTGGACAGGAGGCCTCAGGTCCCACACACCAGGTTCAGGAGTGGTTGGTATCCCATCACAATCAGACTCCTGAATCGGCATGGATAACTTCAGTTGCCACAACGCTAAACTGCTTCCATAGCAAAGTGGTTAGCACATCGCTTTTAGTACCAGCCGCTGCCTGTAGGGAATTTGTACGTTCTCCCTGTGACTGAGTGGGTTTACCCCCAGTGCTCAGGTTTCCTCCCACAGTCCAAAGACGTACCGACCGGTAGGCTAATTTGTCATTGTAAATTGTCCCATGAAGAGGCTGGGATTAAATCAGACGATTCATGAGTGACAAGACCCAGAGAGCTACTTAGTGCTGTACCTCAATAAATAATAACCGATGGGCTCACTTTCAATGACTCTCCAACTCACCTTCTCAGTATTATTTCTTTATTTGCACATTGGTTGTTTGTCAGTCATTGTTTTTCATAAATTCTATTGTGTTTCTCTATTCTTCTATAAATGCAAGTAAGAAAATGAATCGAGGTAATATATGGAAACATATATGTACTTTGGTAATAAATTTTACTTTGACTGAAGGAGACAGTGATGATGCTGACCTTCACCTTGCAATATGTCCTTCACCAAAATGATGGACTGAATAGCCTCAAGTTGTTCTGCATGAAAAGGGAGAGACGGTCCTTCCACAATGCATGGAGATCGTTACAAGACATCCGGGTTATACTGTTCAGACCATTGCTGCACAGCCAAGGAAAATCAATACTGAGCTCTGCTTCCATGCACAAGTTAATAACTCATCTCCTTCTACCTTAGGCCACGAACTTATCAATCACCCATCTGTGGGCACTTTCTGGAGGTCCAAGATCCGTATGCTCCACAACTGCTGGACTAAGCGTGTAAATGTAGGAGGGGACTACGTTAAAAACTAAATGCGCTAGGTTTTCTGAAATTGACTCCTTCTACCTTAGGCCACGAACTTATCAATCACCCCTTGTAGATGGGGGCACTGAACAAATAAACTCTTCTCAGTCCAAAGCACGAGAAGAGTTTATTCATCCTATATGCTGGGTAAGCACTAGGTCCTTTTTGGACAAGTACATTTGATTAATAGAGCTATACTGAGAAGAAAGCTGTCAGATCTGAATGCTTCAGTAAGAAACAGATGTTAAATACCAACTGCTCGAGGGGGAAATCGCTGCAAATGTTAATAAACTAATAATCAACGCCGGTGTTCTGAGAAAATTTTAATTCATCTAATAATATGGAGCACACATGACTGAGTGTGAACCTCTTCGGCTAATTTATAGAAGTCAGAGACAGATCAACCATAATCTCAATGAATGGTTCAGCCAGCCTGAGGTATCCTGAGATTCTGGTCTCCAGATACCCCTATGCGTGTGGCTCAGAATGCAGTTTGGGTGAGGAAAGAGGTGACTGTGTCAATAATGGTCAAGTGTCATCTGTACATGGCCTCAGTAAGATGTCAGTCTAATCTGAGAATGTAAGTATTCTCTTATTTATTACATGGAGATTCAGACTAAGTGTCCGACCATGGACTGCAAAGTCATTTCAGTGGAAGAAATGGCTGCTGAGAATCTCGGACTATACACACAAAGTGCTGGAGGAACTCAGCAGGTCAGGCAGCTTCTACAGAAAAGAGTAGACAGTTGACATTTCAGGCCAAAGCCAGCCTTTTCATAGATGCTGCCTGACCTGCTGAGTTCCTCCAGTGTTTTATGTGTGTTGCTTTGGACTTCCAGCATTTGAAGATTTTCTGTTTTGCTATATGTGAGAATCTCAGAGATTTCTCTTTATCTGATAAAAATTTATAACTGTTGACAGTAATTACCTTTAAATGTAAGCATGTTAGAGACAGCGCATATCTTAAATCAAAGGTTCAGTGACTTAGAAGCAAATTCCTGCATTAATATTTTGTTTTCCTTTCACAAAGCCTGATTAAAGTGTGATGTTGTAGTAACAGGAAATATTGCTAAGAACTGCTTCTGTACTAGAACATATAACATAGAACAGTACAGGCCCTTTGGCCCACAATGTTGGGCCTACCTTTAAACCTACTTGAAGATCAATCTAACCCTTCCCTCCCCCATAGCCCTCCATTGTTCTATCAGCCACATACCAATCTAAGAGGCTCTTAAATGCCCCTAATGTGTCTGCCTATACCATCAGGCCTGGCAGTGTGATCCACTTGCCTACCCCTCGGTGTAAAAAACCTTCCTCTGATATCTCCCTATACTTCTCTTCAATCACCTTCAAATTATGCACTGTTATGTTACCCATTTCCACCCTGGGAAAAGTTCTCTGGCTGTCCACTCGATCTATACCTCTTATCATTTTTCTTCTGGTGAGATGGTGGAGCACATGTGCACTGTGGCCTCTCGGGGGGCAACCAAGGTGCTTATTTCCTTGTTAAATGTATTTTTATACATAGCAAGACTATTCTTGACTCCAATAACTACTTGTACAGCAGGTCCACCACATCAGTGAGCTGTTCATTGTTTGGAGTAGCTGACCAGGATGCCACAAGAGCCAGCTGGCGGTTCGGAAAAGGCGAGTTAGCCTGTCGGGACTGGACAGGTGAGTCAGCCCATCAGGGTATCAACTCAGGTCGGTGAGGTCCAGCTGGACCGTCAAGCCAGGGGATTCAAGTCAGGCCATCAGGCTGCAGGAGAAGCTAGATTGTGCTTGGAAGAGCTGACCTGGGTGCAGACTATGCTGCTGCCTGCTACTCGGAGGCATCAGAGTTGGTGCAAAGGCAGCATGCAGAGTAACCGTGAGTGACCACTTTGGACATTTCTTCTGCCATCACTAGACCCTGTTGGACTTTGTTTGCCACAGGCCTGCTTCCCTTGTTTGGTGGAGTGACAGGTGGCGAGGCAGCAGAGTCGCCTCAGTTGTAGCTGGGACTAGGCCTCAGTCCTTAGGCTTGTGTTGCAGTGTTGCATCTGGGCTCGGTTGGGGGTTGCCTCTCCTATTGGTGCTGCCCTCAAGTTGTGGAGCAGTGAAATAACAGGTTGGACTGCCAGGAACCAGCAATTTGCCAGACTTGTCGCTCAGGGACTTGGATAAAAATGCGCTTTCTTACTTGATAAAGTTCTTCTTTCCCCTTCCTCTTTATTTTGAATGTGCGTGCATGTTTTTGCATCTTGGCTACAGAGGAACACTGCCTCATTTGCCTGTATCCATGGATGGTTTGAATGACAATAAAACTTGATTTGATTTTGTATACCTCTCATCCTCCCTCATTCTAAATAGCCCTAGCCACTCAACCTATTCAGATAAGACATGATCTCTAAATCCAGGCAGCTTCCTGGTAAATCTCCCTTTACCTATTATCTAGTATTAAAATATTATTGGATGCAGCAACTGGCTTCTTCCTATAAATACTGGGTTAGGAACTGTGTAAGCAGGTAAGGCTCTCAGAGCTCAGTACAGTCCTGACTGTTTATTGCAAGACTCAGCAAAACTCCAATGGCAGTTGCTACAGCATGAGTGCAGTTTATCACATGGCTCCATTCTTAACTGGATAGCCGTCTTAAAGTCACATTCACCCTTCTACAGATGATATTAAATACACTCCACTTCACTTTGCTTTCTGTCCAAAAGAGGGATTCAGAACCACCTTAATCTGCCACACCAGCAATTTTTGTTTCCCCCAATGTTCTAATAGGAGCACTGCTCAGTAACCATCCCATCCTAGTGGTCGTTGTTCCATTCCAGCTGCTTAGCAGGCGTATACCATGACATGGGGAGAGGAGGGCAGACATTTGTAAATCGAAACACTGTTAAGCTTTTTAACTAATCATGAAAAATATAATTAGCACATAGCATCCAATCCTGGCCAAGGCTGGATGGCAGTTCACATGAGCCCAGAAGATAGCAGTGGTAGGGTGCTTGCAGCAGGTATTTTATATCTATTATCATGGCCCTCAGGTAGTCATTCTGAGGGCTGGAACCACTGCTTGGAGATACTGTGCAAAAGAGACTGTTCTCAACATGGTTTATATTCATTTCCTTTCAGGTCACCAGTCCTCAATGGAAATACAGGACATGCATAACTTGCCCCAGGCCTGGGTTAAACTCAAACAAATTTCTCCATGATTTAATGAAAAATGCATGGCATAGAGCTGAACTTTAATAAATGCCATTGCTGTTCTGGTGTGACTTGTTTCTGACGGGATACATGACATGGCAAGTATGGTGTCAAGCTTAATACCCTCATGTAATTCACTAAATGCTGGCAAGGCACGTGTGCTTTGGTGTGAAGCGCAAGATTCCAGATGAACATGCACAATTCTGGTTTGGCATGTAACTTCCTAGTACAAAGCCTTTTCTGATATTGTGTCAAAGCTCCAAACACATAACTTTATCCATCCTTCCACCTCATCAATTTTCATCCATTGTCCCCAACTCTGATTCTGATGTCCCAGGACCTTAATTCAATGGAACTGTAGGCATCCAAAATCAGAATCAGAATCAGGATTAACATCACCACATACTGCACCATATTACTCTTTAAATTTAGACCATAAGACATAGGAGCAGAATTAGGCCATTTGTCCCATCCGGTCTGCTCTGACATTCAATCATGGCTGATCCTTTTTTTCTCCTCCTCAACCCCAGTTCCCAGCTTTCTCCCCATAACCTATCAATCTCTGCCTTAAGTATACCCAACGACCTGGCCTCCACAGCTGCATGTGGTAACAAATTCCATCAATTCACCACCCTTTTGCTAAAGAAATATCTCCACATCTCCATTTTGAATGGGTGCCCCCTATCCTGAGGCTGTGCCTTCTTGTCCTAGACTCTCCCACCATGGGAAATATCTTTTCCACATCTACTCCGACTAGGCCTTTCAACATTGAAATGAGATCACCCCTCACTCTTCTGAATTCCAGCGAGTACAGACCCAGAGCCAAATGTTCCTCATATGATAACCCTTTCATTCCTGGAATCATCCTTGTGAACCTCCTCTGGACTCTCTCCTTTGCCAGCACATCTTTTCTAAGATGAGAGGCCCAAAACTGTTCACAATACTCAAGGTGAGGCCTCACCAGTGCCTTATAAAGCCTCAGCATCACATCCTTGTTCTTATATTCTAGACCTCCTGAAATGAACGCTAACATGACATTTGCCTTTCTCACCACCGACTCAACCTCCAAGTTAACCTTCAGGGAGTTCTACACACAGACTCCCAAGTCCCTCTGCATCTTAGATTCATGGATCTTCTCCAAATATACAACATCCACTGCATCCCCTTTATCCATCCTACAAGTAATCTCCTCAAAGAATTCCAACAGGCTTGTCAGGTAGGATTTTCCCTGAAAGAATCCATGCTGACTTTGTACTATCTTGTCCTGTGTCACCAAGTACTCCATCACCTCATCCTTAACAATTGACACTAACATCTTCCTAACCACTGAGGTCAGGCTTACTGGTCTATAATTTCTTTTCTGCTGCCTTCCTCCCTTCTTAAAGAGTGGAGTGACATCGGTTAAGGGTGAAGGGGGAAAAGTTTCAAGGAAACATTGGGGGGGCTTCTTCACACAGAGAGTGGTGGGACTGTGGAATGAGCTGCCAGATGAAGTGGTAAATGCAGCTCACTTTTAACATTTAAGAAAAACTTGGACACGTATATGGATGAGAGGTGTACGGAGGGATATGGTCCAGGTGCAGGTCAGTGGGACTAGCCAAGGAGGGCCAAAAGGCCTGTTTCTGTGCTGTAATGTTCTATGGTTCTATGGTTCCAATTTTCCAGACCTCTGGCACCATGCCAGAGTCTAATGATTTTTGAAAGATCATTTCTAATGCCACCATAATCTCTAACACTACCTCCTTTAGAACCCTAGGGTACAGTTCATTTGGACAGGGTGACTTGTGTACCTTTAGGTCTTTGGGCTTTTTGAGCACCTTCTCCTTTGTAATGGTAACTGCATCCACTTCTCTTCCTTCAAACTACAACAGACACACTGCTAGTGTCTTCCATTGTCCCCCGTTATTATTTCTCCTGCCTCATTTTCTAGCAGTCCTGTATCCACTCTCATTTCTCATTTGTTTTTAACATACTTAAAAAAACTCTTACTTTGATATTATTTGCTAGCTTGCTTTCATATTTCATCTTTTCCCTTCTAATTATTTTTTGTTCTAATAAAATTTGTTGTTATGCAGCAGCAGTATATTGCAAGAAACGATAATTAAAAACTGAATTGCAGTAAATATATGTATTAGGGAAATTAAATAAGTAGTGCAAAAAGAGAAAATAATGAGTTTATGTTCATGGATTCAACGTCCATTCAGTGATCTGATGGCAGAGAGGAAGATGCTATTCATGAACCATTGAGTGTATGCCTTCAGGCTCCTGTACCTCCTCCCTGATGGTAGCAATGAGAAGGGGGCATATCCTGGGTGATGGGGGTCCTTAATGGTGGATGCCACCTTTTTGAGGCATCATTCCTTGAAGAAGTCCCAGATGCTACAGAGTCTAGATCCCATGATGGAGATGACTGAGTTCACAACTCTCTGCAGCTTATTTCGATCCTGTGCAGTAGCTCACCCCCCCCCCCCATACCAAATGGTGATGCAGCCACTTAGAATGCTCTCCACAGTGTATCAATCTCTTCAGTTTCCCTTCCACCTGCAGTCTGTTGACTAACGAACTCCAGTCAATGGCTCGAGAGTTTTGTCCAGCATTTTATTTGAAAACTGAGAAGATCTGAAAGACAAGCCAAGTTGACAAGCAAAGGGACAAAATAACTGCAGGTTTGTGCACACTATAGTTGTGCACTCTTGTACTGTATCAGTTTTGATTGCTATCAGTCATGGTAATCAAATTTTTAAGCTCTCTTTATATTCTCTCTATATTGTACTGCTACCACAATTTTCATGGCACTTTACCATAACTTTACCATATCTAATCTGTTCAGGCCTTTTAACATTCAGAATGTTTCTATGAGATCCCCCGTCCTTCTCCTGAACTCCAGGGAATACAGCTCAAGAGCTGCCAGACGTTCCTCATACGGTAACCCTTTCATTCCTGGAATCATTCTCGTGAATCTTCTCTGAACCCTCTCCAATGTCAGTATATCTTTTTGTAAAATATGGACCCCAAAACTGCACACAATACTCCAAGTGTGGTCTGACGAGTGCCTTATAGAGCCTCAACATCACATCCCTGCTCTTATATTCTATACCTCTAGAAATGAATGCCAACGTTGTATTCGCCTTCTTCACCCCTACACAGAGTGGTGGGTACATGGAACAAAAGCTTCTCAAGTATTAGTTTGCATTCTTGTTATCTTGGAAAATAATAAGTTTCCCCTTGATTAGTTTTGCTTTTCTTTGTATTATTGGCACCTGTTCCCCTTTCTGTACTGTGAAAAAGACAATGAACAAAGCATGCAGATAATTAGGCTGCAATTTACATTTGTTCATTGTTCTTTCAGCCACACCTGTCTTCAATGAACCCACATTCTGCCGTCCATGATCTTTATCTGAATGTATTTGCATAAAGAGTTAGTTTGGAGACCTTTGAAAGCTTTTCCTTCACAAGCTCTCTTGTGCATAATGGAGCCACATTTCTGATGTTACTACACAGTCAACACATCACACTCATTGCTTGGAAGGCAATTGGACTTGAAGCTGGCACATATAGATATCTCCATTTAAACATAGACAATGTGTTTTTCACATTTCCTTAGTAGTCCCATATACCTTGCAGAGAGAGTACTAGATCTATACTCTGCATTTGTACAAATCTCTTCCTTCAGTTTGTTAATCTCTCCTGTTTGTTGACTCTGATAGAATAAAGGCCTTTTGACCTTTATGGTTGTGTTTTGAATTAAAATGTTTCTTTGAATCCATTCCATTGTATCTAGGTTAATCCAGTAACAGTTCAGTCTTTTTCTTTTTGTTCTCAGCTCTGAGATTGTGCTCGATTTAGATGTAAACCATTTGTTACTGAATCTCCTCCTTTCCCATTTGGTAAGACTGCTACCACAGTTTACACTATGATCCCCTACTGTCACATTGTTAACCAGCTCTGGTTTACAACTCAGCATTAAACCCAGCAAACACGAGGAAATCTGCAGATGCTGGAAATTCAAGCAACACAAACAAAGTGCTGGCCCCGATGAAGGGTCTCGGCCCGAAATGTCAGCTGTACTTCTTCCTATAGATGCTGCCTGGCCTGCTGCGTTCCATTAAACCCAGCATGCTCCTTTAGATGGTTGGCCCAAAAACATATTCTGTCCAAAGAATTCAATAATTCAGTGCTGTTATTTCTGAAGCATTACGCAACCGGAGATTAATTTATTTTCTGGAGTGGCAGCAGAAATTAATCGCAGAGGCCTCTCAATCAACACCATGAAGACAGAAAGCATGGTCATCTCCAGAAAGACAAACATCCCACAATGTGTGATCAAGATCGGAAATACAAACATCAAACAAGTCAACAAATTCAGATATCTTGGCAGCCAAATAACAAGTGACGGCAGGTGCGATACAGATATCAAATACAGAATAGCAATGGCGAAAGAAGCTTTCCAGAAAATGAAGACCATATTAACAGACAGAAAGATGAGCATGTACACTAAAAACAGAATACTGCAATGCTACATTTATTCTATCCTAACTTACGGAAGTGAATGCTGGACCATTTCCAAAAGAGACTAGAAGCAGCTGAATTATGGTTCTACAGGAGAATGTTAAGAATATCATGGACCACACACACATCAAATGAAGAAGTTCTCAGAAGAGCCCAAGCAGTTAGATCACTCATACCAACAATAAGAGAGACAACTCAGATTCCTAGGGCACATCATGTGGAAAGATGAACTAGAAAAGTTTACACTCTCTGGAAAGATCGAGGGGAGCAAACCTAGAGGAAGACCTCGGCTTATGTACATCAAAAGCCTAGCCAGCTGGCCATACATCGAGGAAATGGAAGTCATCCAAAGAACAAGGGATAGATCTGTATGGAAAACCATGGTCACCAACGTCCGCATCGGATATGATACCTAGACAGACAGGAGTGGAACATGATAACAAATTTCCCTAAGGCACAGATTGCCTTCACGTCCAATGTGATTTCTATGTCAGAAGCATGCAGAGTGATATTATTCTCTATGTTAAGCTCAAGGCCCCACTCTCCCGAGAATGGGCATTAACCCCAGGGCAACCTTGTTGCTGCTCTGGAGTGGGGCGATGTGAGGTAAGATCCTAAGGTTATTACTGATCCAGAAACACAAGTGATGCTGGAATTTGGAGCAACACAAAAGATGTTGGGGGAACTCAAGAGGTTGTCAGGCAGCATTTGGAAGTGTCTTTACCCAAAATGTCAACTGTCCATTTCCCTCCACTGATGCTGACCAACTGGGCATCTGGCATTTTGTATGTTACTTTTGATCTGCTAGCATGCCTTTCAGGGATCCCAATCTGCCCTTCATTGACTCTTTGTCACAAACATTCTTCACCCCCTAAACTTTACAGTAAAGCCTTGACTCTGACTCCCACCATTCAACCTCAATGGCCCCTATCTGCCACCCTACAACAAAACTCCCACTACACTCCATTCTTGAAGGTTTTCAGAGCTCCATTGTTCCAGGACCCTCAATGTTTGAAAATCACCAACCCCAATCCCCACCCCAAAACTCGGATGATCATGGTTTTTCTGGTTCCCAACCCCCCCCCCCCCAAACGTTCCCCTTTCCTTGACAGCCCCAACTGATGACTGCCACTCCCTGATCGTCTGGCCTTTAATATTTGTGATGGATATTCACGTTTCAGGGCCCAAAAGCCTCATTGCTAAACTCTGCTTTCTAACTTAGCAGAAAGACCTTTCCAAAGGGTCGGTGATAAAGTTAAACGTTTAACAAATATTCCTTGCTCAGCTTTTTTGTTGTAATCAAGAACCAGGGTCTCCAGTTCTTAATGTAAATTGTCGACAGCAATCAGTTTGAAGTTGGATGCACAGCTCTGCAGAGAGCGTTACAGAATACACGTTGCCATCCCGTGGCAGGTGGCCGCCTGCAAAGGGGTCTGCTTTGCGAGGCGACCAAGAGATTTCTTGTCTGCATTAGCCGAACACAAGACAATGGGTTACGCCACTTAGCACATCAAACATGGCTACAAGTTGGGATGTTTGTGTACTTGGAGAGTCAGCCCTCGCAGAATTAACTGTGGATGTTTGGAATCTCTGTTTCATGAAGATTTTAAGACCATCTGTATGAGTTGTTTTGTCCCAGGAAAGGTATCTAGAAAACATCATGAGCAGATGATGTCATCTAGTAGGAAGTAGTATAAATATCAAAAGCATCGTGGATTGTTCGGAATGACAAGGAGAACAACAGGAAGATACGGTTATATTAAGAAGAACTAGAATTCATTCTGCAACCTATGGTTTCCGTGACAGATGACTCATTCGTCTGCAACTCATTGGTGTGTTCTTCTGGTTCATAACATTTGGCCTGTGTTCAGAAATCCTTTATAGTTTATAAATCTTTTGTAATGTGGAATTCTTTTATAAATTAGAAATTCTCTCTGTGACTGTTAAATGTGTGCTATGAACTAATTATCTAAATTTAAATGAGTATCATTACAACTAAAATAAACTGTGTTTAAACTACTTTGTCAGCTGGAAGTATCTCTTCCTTGGTAGAGAGGGGGACCCCACCACTCAGTCTGTGGGTATGGACAGCTAAACCTCTCCATAGTGGCTAGACAGGAAAATAAGCTATTCCTTGAAGAGTAGGTTAGGTATAACCTCCCTAGATGAGAGTACCCAAAGATATCTATATCAGATAGGGCTTGAAATCTTCATTTTGAGTTCAGGGATTTGTGGATCGTGAACCCAATACTGTCACATCTTCAGCCACTTTCCTGATTTCCACCCCTGCTCACCATACACCCAGCCCCATGCTTTGACTCACAGAGTGCATCCTGGATATAGACATCACAGATGGTCTATCCTGGGCCTGACACATTGATGCAAACACGCAGAAGGCATGCCAGCCACTACACTTCATTCGGGGATTGAGGAGGTTCATATGTAATCAAGGCCTCCAGTAATTTCGACAGTTGTACTGTGGAGAGCATTCTGACTGGTTGCATCACTGCCTGATATGGAGGCTCCAATGCATAGGGTCGGAAGAGGCTTCAGAGGGTCGTAGTTTATCCAGGACACAAGCCTCACAACCATCGAGGACATTCCAAAAGTCAGTGCCTCAAGAAGGTAGAATCCATCATGAAGGACCCTCCCAATCCCGGATGTGGCCTCTTCTCGTTTGAATTGAATGAATGAATGAATTGACTTTATTTCTTACATCTTTCAGATACATGAGGAGTAAAAATCTTTACGTTTCATCTCTGTCTAAATGTGCAATATGGAATTTATAGTAATTTGTAATAAATAGTATGTACAACAGAGCAGTCAGTATAACATAGAAATACAGTTGTGTTAGCATGAATTAAGCAGTCTGATGGCCTGGTGGAAGAATCTATCCCAGAGCCTGTTGGTTCTCACTTTGACGCTGTGGTACTGTTTCCCAAATGGTAGCAGGTAGAACAGTTTGTGGTTGGGGAGACTCAGGTCCCCAATGATCCTTCGGGCCATTTTTTACACACCTGTCTCTGCAAATGTCCTGAATCATGGGAAGTTCACGACTGTCCACACCACTCTCTGCAGAGTCCTGCGGTTGAGGGAAGTACAGTTCCCACACCAGACAGTGATGCAGCCATCAGGATGCTCTCAATTGTGCCCCTATAAAAGGTTCTCAGGACTTGGGGGCCCATACCAAACTTCTCCAACTGTCTGAGAGGAAAGAGGTGCTGGTGTGCCTTTTTCACCACATAGCCGGTATGTACAGACCGTTTGAGATCCTTGGTGATGTTTATGCTCAGGAACATTAAGTTGTTTACTCTTTCAACCCCAGATCCAGTGACGTCAATAGGGGCTAGCCTGTCTCCATTCCTCCTGTAGTCCACAACCAGCTCCTTTGTTTTTGCGACATTGAAGGGGAAGATGTGCTCTTGACATCACTGTGTCAGGGTGATGACCTCTTCCCTGTAGGCTGCCTCATTGGCCTAATCTCAAATGATAATCAGTGTAGCGTCATCAGCAAATTTAATTAGCAGATTGGAGCTGTGGGTGGTGACACAGTCATGGGCATACAGAGAGTAAAGGAGGGGGCAGCTGTGTTGAGGGTCAGAGGGGCAGAGGTGAGGGAGCCCACTTTTACCACCTGCTGGCTATCTGACAGGAAGTCCAGGATCCAGCTACACAAGGCAGTGTGAAGGCTGAGGTCTCTGAGCTTTTTGTCCAGCCTAGAGGAAATTATGGTGTTGAATGCTGAACTGTAGTCCAAGAACAGCACTCTCACATAAGCATCCTACTTCTCCAGGTGTGTAAGGATGGTATGTAGAGCAGTGGCTATTGTGTCATCTGTCAATCAGTTGTGTCGGTAGGTGAATTGTAGGGATCCAGTTTGAGTGTAGCAAGCTGCATCCGTGAGGAAGTGCAGGTCCAACATTAAATTTCGGAACTGTCCTTGAAGCCATGAACACTACCTGATTTCTCTATTTTTCTACACATCTCTTTTGCACTTCTTTTTAAAGGTTCATTTATTATCAAAGTGTACAACTCTAAAGTTCTTCAATTCTCCAGATAGCCATGAAACCCAAGAAAGAAAAGAAAAATCATCAACCCCAAATCCCACGACCCCGCACCAAAAAAAAACAAAATTGGAACAGTCACATTGACCCCCCCCCCCACCAATCCTTCCTCCCGTACAAAAAAAAAACAAACAAAATGGATCAGACTCAAGGAACAGTCCCCAATCCTTCCTCCCACACAAAAAGACGAAGAAAACAGAACAGGCACACCAACCCCCAAACCCCTCTTCCCACACAAAAAAAATCAAGCAAAACAGATTATTTGTAACTTACTGGATTTTTACGTCTTGCACCGTACTGCTGCCTCAAAATAACAAATTTCATGACCTGCAGTGTGTCCGTGAAAATATATCTGACTCTGATCCCCCTCTACCCCACCTTCTTCCTTCATCCAACAACCCTAGTCAGAAACCTTGCTCACAGACTGGTGCCAGGTCACTCAAAGTCATAAATCTTCTGGAATTTAAAAAAAACACTTCCATAACTAGATTATTTACTATCACCGCCTGGGGTTTGGTCTCCCTAGTCACAAAGTCCAAATGTGTATTAATTACAACAGAGAAACTTGGACTTCTGCCAGTTCAGGTAAAGGTTTCTCAGAACATTTTCAAAAATTCTGGGCACATACAGGAATACACTCACAAACACCCACACTAACTTGCAATTACTTGCCATTTTAACATTCTGGATTATTTAATGAGAGTGTTACCAGTTTTTGTTTCAGACTAGATCACACAAAAAAATCCATATAAAATCTGCATTAAATAATTGGCACAGGAATAGGTTTTGACAAGCCTCTCAAAGAGAGGTGCAGAGTAAGGCAGGTGAAGTGAGGGGATTTCCAGAGCCTAGGGCATAGGCACGGCCAGCAATTATATTCAGGAATATGTATAACCTCTCGATTACTTTAAACTTGCACTCAGTGGCCACTTTATGCAGTACCTCCTGTACCTAATAAAGTGGCCACTGAGTGAACGTTCATGGTCTTCTGCTGCTGTAGACCACCCACTTTAAGATTGGATGTGCTGTGCATTCAGTGATGCTCTCCTACACACCACCATTGTAACACATGGTTATCTGAGTTACTGTCGCCTTCCTGTCAGCTTGAACCAGCCTGACCTCCCATTTTTGTCCACAGAACTACTGTGCACTGGATGCTTTTTGTTGTTTCTTGCACCATTCTCTGTAAGCTCTGGGGACTGTTGTGCAAACTGATCAGCAGTTTCTGAGATACTTGAACTGCCCCAACAATCATTCCACAGTTATTTGGATAATATTCCTTCTCCTATCCGATGTTTGGACTGAGCAGCAACTGAATTTGCATGACCGTGTCTGCATGCTTTTATGCATTGACTGCTACCAGATGATTGGCTGATTAGATAATTGAATTATGAGCAGGTGTAAAGTGGACACAGAGTGCATCTTGTTCAGCTCCTGACCCTTCTCTCAGTGATGACAGCTAATCAATCACAGCAATCAGGGGAGTGAAGTCTTACATCTCGGTCCAGTTTTCTTAGCATTGCCATTGCTTTAGAAAAACTTTATGGACTGTCCGAGCAGATAACTGAGCTGGTTTAGAGGGCATGTGCTCTTACAAAAGACTGCATAAACTTGGGTTGATTTCTCTGGAGTGTTGGAGGCTGAGGGGAGATCTGATGGGGATTACAAGTTTATGAGAAGCATAGATAGAGGAGACAGGGAGTATCTGTTTCCCAGGGTTGAAATCAAGGTCAAACCAAGGTAGAACATACATGGTAAATGGTAGGACACTGAGGAGTGCAGTAGAACAGAGGGATCTGGGAGTACAAATACATAATTCCCTAAAAGTGGTGTCACAGGTGGATAGGGCCATAAAGAGAGCTTTTGGTACATTGGCCTTTATAAATCAAAGTATTGAGTATAAGAGTTGGAATGTAATGGTGAGGTTGTATAAGACATTGGTGAGACCAAATTTGGAGTATTGTGTGCAGTTTTGGTCACCTAATTACAGGAAGGATATTAATAAGTTTGAAAGAGTGCAGAGAAGGTTTACAAGGATGTTACCGGGACTTGAGAAACTGAGTTACAGAGAAAGGTTGAATAGGTTAGGACTTTATTCCCTGGAGCGTAGGAGAATGAGGGGTGATTTGATAGAGGTGTATAAAATTATGATGGGTTTAAATAGAGTGAATGAAAGCAGGCTTTTTCCACTGAGGCCAGGGGAGAAAAAAACCAGAGGTCATGGGTTAAGGGTGAAGGGGGAAAAGTTTAAAGGGAACATGGGGGGGGGGGGCTTCTTCACGCAGAGATTTGTGGGAGTGTGGAATAAGCTGCCAGATGAAGTGGTGAATGCGGGCTCACTTTTGACATTTAAGAAAAACTTGGACAGGTATATGGATGAGAGGTGTATGGCGGGATATGGTCCAGGTGCAGGTCAGTGGGACTAGGCAGAAAATGGTTTGGCACAGCCAAGAAGGGCCAAAAGGCTTGTTTCTGTGCTGTAATGTTCTATGGTTCTATGGTTCTAAATGGCTAACACCAGAGGGCATGTATTGGAGGTGAGAAGGGGTAAGTTCAAAGGGGATGTGAGGAAGTTTTTTACTCAGAGAGTCGTGGATGTCTGGAATGCACTGCCTGGTATGGTGATAGAGTCAAGTACATTAGAGACTTTTAAAAGACATTTGTATAGGCTCATGGATGCAAGGAGGATGGAGGGATTCGTGTTTGGGTATTTTTGATTTGCTTTTTAATTGGTTCAGCACAACATTGTGGGCCAAATGGCCTGTTCCTGTGCTGTACTGCTCATGGTTCTATGTTCTAACTGAACTGGCATGGGAAGTACAAAATGCAAACTGGAATGCAAATGGCTGCTTCAATTCAGATTCAATTCAATGCTTCAATTCAATGTCTTGTTCAAATCAAGACCATCACCAGATTTCTGAATGGACAATGGACCCACAGACACCACCTCTCTATTTTTTTTTTCCACTACTTTTTAAATTTATTTTTTTTAATTATAATTTATGGTTTTCCAAATTATGTATTGCAATGTACTGCTGCCGCAAAACAACATATTTCATGACATAGCAACACACACAAAATGCTGGGGGAGCTCAGCAGGACAGGCAGCATCTGCAGAAAAGAGTACACTTAACGTTTCCTGATCCTGATGAACAGTCTCAATCCGAAACATCAACTGTTTACTCTTTTCCATAGATGCTGCCTGGCCTGCTGAGCTCCTCCAACATTTTGTGTGTGTTGCTTGGATTTCCAGCTTCTGCAGAATTTCTCACGTTTGTACTTCAGGACATACGGCAGTGATATTAAACCTGATTCAGATTTTGATTCGGGTTCTGAATTCAATTTATGCACTTTCTTTTACTTCATGTATGAAAATAAATTAGATTTTTTTTTTAATTGCACTGTTAAACCTGTGAAATAATAAAAGTATTTAAATAATTTTATTCATAATATCACTGTGTGTGGATTACCTTGTTAATCTTGTTGTCAGAATAAAGAAAATATCAAACAAAAACTATTTTGAACGCAACTAATTCCTATTTCCTCCACTATAATTACCAATTACAGCCTTTGAGGGTATAATTACATTTCACCAATTCTGCCTTAATAGACCTTTAATTAAATTTGCACGAACAAATGATCTGGTTCTGCAGGGAAAATGATATTTATTCTGCTCTGAATAAAAAGAACTTCTCTCAGTTAAAAGGAGTCACTGGGCAATTCCCTGGTTTAAAAAAAATCCCTCAAGTGTTTCCTTTTGATGGGGTAGTCACATTTAAATAAATGGCCTCGTTGGTTAGATAACTATGAAAGATGAAAAATTGTCTTCTCGTTTATCTGATGCTAACTATTCTAGTACATAAATTTACTGTGGTCTTTCTCTGAGTGCATTACAATCAGTTCCCTCCATTTCATGGGATGGGCTGAACCCTGTAAAATTCAAGAATACACAATCAAACTTTATCATCCACAAGTTTGTTTTATGGTTTTAGTCAAGTACTATGCAAGTCAAACATTGGCACAGTCACTTTGTTCTCCTTATCCTTTGCTTTCTTGCTTGTAAGTGGCTAGGTTAATTAATGATTGCTCAAAGTACAATTTAGCTTTGTGCTCATGACTGTTCAGCTAATATGTGAAGAAATATTGTAGCACTCTTCCTCTGTGTAGCTTAACTGTCCTGCTGGATGCACAATTTGCTTTTCATTCCAAGCCAGAAATTCTCATGTGACTTTGTGTGAGTTCTGTGAGAGACTCATTATCTAAAATTCTATTGCTAAATGGAATTGGCTCTCTGATGGCAGTGAACGACACTTTTGTAAATTGATCATGCCTCGTAACCAATAGAGGCCAAAGAGCACGTGTGGGAACATGATATGGTACCCATGCATTTGATGTCAGCTACACACTTCTTAATACAATTGGGGTCAGGAATAGCAGCAGCAGCATCCCCTATTAAACCAGGCCTCCAATGGAGAGCCAGACTGGTTTCTGTGTTAGTAATGGGACCATATTTACATAGCCAGCTGTCCAAAAGTCTGGGGCTTCTGCTGCCTTGCAAGGAAGTGTTCCTAAATCCAGGTTTTTTGGTGTTTCCTGCACAATCTCCTGAAGGACTATCTCAAGAAATTGGCCAAAACCTCCAGTGGAGGCTCAGTAATGTGCCTTGACCCATAGTGACAATCCACACTTAAGTCCTCCTCTGGTCCTCCCTCTAGTAGTAGTAGTAGTAGTAGTAAAATCACTTGAGTTGGGTATGATGTTCTCCTAAGGGAGCAGTCTATTGGTGAGTCCTCAGAGGCCAACCTGGGATCCACATATTCTGGTTCAGTGCGGTGGCTGTTACTAGTGGATGGGTCTTCTGGTTTTTCAGTCTCTTTTCACAGCTGTCATTTGTTCCCCTCTCACACCCCTTCAACCGCACGATCCACTGCAAACCAGGCTCCACCATCTTCACAAAGTCTCCCTAGCTTCAGCGCGAACACCGTTCCATCATAGACAAGGCCAATATACAACAGAGCTCTGCTGCAAGGAGACCTTATGCAAAGCTGCCCGAGGCCCCTCACCTGGGGGTTCCTAGTGTGAAAGAATTTTAAGTACTTAATTCCTGGTGCCCCGTGACTGAATGGAAGCCAAGGACAAAGCAGGAGGCTGGACACGGTCTTCCTATTCGGTGGGGATACAGAACGTTGTGAGGGCCTCTACAGCTTGGATCACTTGTGGTGAATAACGTGATTGTTTTAGCTAATGTGTTACAAAGAACATGCATAGAACAGTACAGCACAGGAACAGGCCCTTCAGCCCACAATGTCTGTGCCAACCACAATGCTAAATTTAACTAATGCTATTTGCCTGCACATGGCCCACTGCCCTCTATCCCAAGCACTTTGAAATGAATTCACACATGGTGTGAATGATAAATTCTGTTCTTGGATCAAGAGAGTCCCATTCCTGTTTGTTCCACTAGTGTGTAAGGGACCAATCAATCTTATTTCTATTATGGAGCTAATTCTTCCACTTTTTGTATTCCTTGTGTATTTTTTCCCCACCTGTGATTATCCTTATACAGGGGATTCCAATTAATTGGGACACACCAGGACCAGGACATTTTGGCCCAATAAAGCGGCTGCCCCAATTAGCCAAAGTTTTGTGGAAATAGTTAAAAAAGACAAACTACTGTATTGTGCTGGTCAGCTAAACTATTGTAAGTGCTGTATTTAGATGAAATAGAAAACTGATCAGAGCACTAACAATACTAGTACACTGTTATAAATCAGTGCATTAGTTCCTAATACTTATTGACGAGCAATTCACACAATTCACGCTGCCATGTTCTTTTGATTGACTGGAAATTACCAAAATTACTACAGGCATCTCTTGCAGATAGTGGACAGCTTCATACAATTGCACCCTTCATTTTCACTGTAATATTCAAGATGATTGTCAATCCAAATTCTTCGTAGTTCCTAACTTGTTGAAGTAATGAATTAGTTTCCTTCTTACTGCTGGCTGTTTCTGGCGTACCCAAGCCTAAATGCTTGAAACCGCAGTGAGCAAAATTATCTTACTCCTTTTTTCTCGCCAACAATCTGTGACAAAAATCACTGCTTTTTAAACAGAAAAACATGCAACTGACACAATGTAAAAACTGTTTGTTCTAAGAATGGTGTAATGTTTAACGGCCACACAACTGCACGCAACTGATGCCAGTTATAAACTTCAGCAGCAGTCTCCTGTCCCAATTAAGTTGTATAGTGTCCCAAATAAATGAAAGGAATTCTACTCTTTATTATTAGCATTTTTTTTAAGAGTTGTCCGAAATAAATGGCTGTTCTGATTAACCAATGGCCCAATTAACTGAAATCCACCGTAAATTGTCACATTCCTGGAATTTCTGCAGAATTTATGGCACCTGCCCCAATACCCACTAATTCTTTTACATCTGCGTTGTTCTGTGAAATCCTATAAATACTTTACTAAGTTACACGCACCATATAAACTTCAGCTTCTGTTACAGAACAAAAGTTCAAGTCACCTACTCTGTGAGGAAGCAATTGTTGAAAATGATGGAAGGTACCAAGGGAAGTTTGAAGGGATGGTCTTTGAGGGGGCTAAAGGCAGAGCAAGATTTGGAGATGTTTAAGGAAGAGCTATCAGGTAGAAGGACTGTGTACTTCACCAGAGAAAGAGCAAAGGAAGGAGATGATTTTCCAAAGACAAGTGTGAGAGGAATCAGAATCAGGTTTAATATCACCAGCATACGTCGTGAAATTTGTTAACTTGGCGGCAGCAGTACAATGCAATACATGAAAATATTTTTTTAAATGTACATCATTTACAGCAAGAATACTGCACATGTATACTAGTTAAATTTTAAATAGTGCAAAAAAGAGAATATATAGAATGTTCATGGGCTCAATGTCCATTTAGGAATTGGATGGCAGGGGGGAAGAAACTGTTCCTGAATCGATGAGTGTGTGTCTTCAGGCTTCTGTAACTTTTTCCTGACAGTAACAATGAGAAGTGGTGGCTGATGGAGGTCCTTAATAATGGATGCCACCTTTCTGAGGCACCGATCCTTGAAGACGTCGTGGATACTGCAGAATTGAGTATCTAGGAGACTGGTGACAATGACATGGTTCCATTCCAGTTTTATTTTTTAAATGTGGAGATACAGCACAGCAACAGGCTCTTCCCACGCCATCCAATTACACCAATGTGATCAATTAACCTCCTGCTCCCTCCCACATTCCACAGGCAAATGGATTAGGGTCAATCAGTTGTGGCCATGCTCTGTTGGTGCAGGAAGCATGGTTGCCCCCAGCACATCCTTGGAATTTGTTGGTCATTGACACAAAGGACACGTTTCACTTCTATGTTTTAATATACATGCGACAAGTAAAGCTAATCTACCTTTAAAAATATACTAAGCTGTTAAGTCTTAAAGCACGCAGAAAGGCCACACAGTCACGGGGAAAACATACAAACCCCTTACAGACAGCCGCAGAATTGAACTGGTGCTGTAGTAGTGTTATGGCTAACCCTCATGCTACAGAGCCACCCCTAAAGTTCTGCGTGCTGAAGTGAAATGATGGCATTCAATGTGGAATAAAACAGAAGTATGGTCCATTTGGAGCCCACTGCCAGCAAGGGTGGTAAAAGTAGAAACCCCCTTCACAGCTCCGGTAACACTGGTTCAATCCTAACTTTGGGTGCTAGTCCTTCCGATCAAGATGGCACTGCGTACAACGTTCCTTCGGTCGCCATCTTCTGGACAGATCATGAAACCATATATTTCACTTCTTTTATGTCTTTTACGTTTGTTTTCCATCTTGAATGTGATTCTGTAACTGCTGGAGCCTGTCATTTGCAGCTTGGAGATTGTTAGGATGTTTCTGCGCTCTGCTGTATCCAAGAGGATTCTGGGAGGCAGAGGCAGTGTGAGCAGTGTGGCGAGAAGGCTGTGGGGCACGAGCCGATGCTCAACTCCATGTCGCCAATTAAGGCGACAAGGGAGATGGAAACATCAAGATGAATGCGGAAGGTGAGAGCCGGCTGCCTATCTTTTGATCGCCGGTGAAATCGCTGTGCTACAGAGAGGGGAGACAGCCTTTTGATCGCCAGTGAGATTGCTGTGCTACAGAGAGGGGAGACTGCCTTTTGATCGCTGGTGAGATCACTCACTGTGGAGAGGGTAAGACCTGTGCTGTGCCTGTAAAACATTACCCAGGTTTTCTGTGTTTTGGATATGGATTTAGACTATAGATTTATAGTCCAAATGATTTACCAGTCTTACAGTTTTTCAGATTCTGTGTCTTTCCACTTGATCTTTGTTGGTTTTTTGTGTGTGAGGGAGGGGGACTTGGGGGTCAATGTGTCTGTTACATTTTTGTTCTTTTGTTTTGTGCGGGGAAGAGGGTTTGGGGGCTGATGGTCATGCTGTGGTTCTTTTGTGTTTTCGTGGCTATCTGGAGAAGAAGAATTTCAGAGTTGTATACTTTGATAATAAATGAAACGTGGAGTTTGCATGCTCTCCCCATTACTGCATGTGTCTACCTCCAATGCCAAACATGTGAAGGCTGGTAGGCTAATTCGAAGTTCAAAGTAAATTTTATTATCAAAGTACATATACAGGTCCATCACTGCATACAACCTTGAGACTTATTTTCTTGTGGGCATGTTTAACAAATCTAAAGAATAATAACTACAACAGGCTCAATGAAGATCACCAACTAGGGCATTCAACCGGAGTGCAGAATTCAAAAAACTATGCAAATACAAGAAAAGAAATAATAATAATAATAAATAAATGAGCGATAAATATCGAGAACATGAAATGAAGAGTCCTTGAAAGTGAGTCCGTCGGTTATGGGAATATTTCAATGATAGGGCAAGTGAAGTTGAGTGAAATTATCCCCTCTGGTTCAAGAGCCTGATGGTTGAGGGGTCATAATTGTTTCTGAACCTGGTAGTTCAGTCCTGAGACTCCTGTACCTTCTTCCTGATGGCAGCAGTGAGAAGAGAGCAAGTCCTGGGTGGTGGGGGTCCCTGATGATGGATGCTGCTTTCCACATTTCATGTAGATGTGCTCAATAGTGAGAAGGGCTTTACCTGTAATGGTGGCATCCACTACTTTTGTAGGATTTTCCGTTCAATGGCATTGGTGTTACCATACCAGACTGTGATGCAGCCAGTCAATATACCCTCCATCACTCATCTATAGGTTGTAAGTTTATAGGTTACTATAAATTGACCCAGTGCAAGAAAGTGGTAGTAGAATCAGGATGAAGAGGATAATTGATGGGTATGTGTGAAATAAGTGAGGGAAATGTTGGGTTTATTCTTAGAGCAAAGGTAGGCTTGATGAGCCAAGTAGCCTCCTTGAATGTCATAACAAACATGAGACACCTCTTAAAAATACTTGAATATGGACTCAGTGGCCACTTTATTATTATTTGTGCTGATTAACACAAGCATCTAATCAACCAATCACATGGCAGCAAGTCAATACATAAAAACATGCAGACATGGTGAAGAGTTTCAGTTGTTGTTCAGACCAAATATCGGAATGAGAAAGAAATATGATCTAAGTGACTTTGACTGTGAAACGATTGTTGGTGCCAGGCAGGGCGGTTTGAGTATCTAAGAAACTGCTGATCTCTGGGGATTTTCACGCACAACAAGAGTTTATAGAGGATGGTGTGTAACACATAAAACATGCAGTAAATGGCAGTTCTGTGGGCAAAAATGCCCTGTTCACAAGAGAAGTCCGAGAAGAACAGATAGACTGGTTCAAGCTGGCAGGAAGGCAATAGTAACTCAAATAACCTCTAAATCATGAAGTTTGATATACCAGGACAGGAAAGTTAAAGAGTAAATAATTTAGAGTTAGGTAGGTGGTTAAGCAAACATTTTTGTTATATACCAAGGTGAAAGACATAAGTTACAAGGGAAGGTCATTTGATTAAAGAATGAAAATAGTTTTGAAAGATTTAAAGGGGTTTAGATAGCTGAGTTTGTTTTTTTGTTTTGGACAAAATTATGTGGTTACTTACCTTGTTAAATCTTTCAGTTTTGTTTTCTTGGAACCAACTTAAAGGAAATATCCAGATGACCATATACAGGCGATCATCTTTGCTCTCATAAAAGAGTAGTTTGAGGTTTTTATGATGCATAATGACATTAAATTTTGCGTGGAAATCCTCTTGACAAGGTGCCAGATGGTTAAACACAAACTCAGCAGTAACACACACACAGTACGCCGGAGGAACTCAGCAGGTCAGGCAGCATCAATCAAACAAAGTAAACAGTCGACGCTTTGGGCCAAGACCCTTCATCAGGACTGAGAAGGAAGGGGGAAGATACAGAATAAAAAGGTGGCAGGAAAGAGACTAGCTGGAAGGTGATAGGTGAAGCCAGAGAGTGGGGTGGGGGGGGAGTGGGATAGGTCAATGGCTGGAGAAGAAAGAATCTGATAGGAGAGGAGAGCGGACAATAGGACAAAGGAAATGAGGAGGGGACCCGGGGCTGGGGGGGCACATGGGGGAGGGGGAAGTAATCGGCAGGTGGGAAAAAGTGAAAGGTCAGAGTGGGGAATAGAGGAAGGTGGGGCTGAAATTTGTTCACCGGAAGGAGAAATCAATGTTCATGCCATCAGGTTGGAAGTCACCCAGACGGAAAACAAGGTGTGGCTCCTCCACTGAGGGTGGCCTCATCTTGGCCCAAGAGCAGACCATGGATCAAATCATAAGATTGGGAATTGGAATCAAAATTAAAATGTTTGGCCACCGAGAAGTCCCGCTTGTGGCGAAGGGTGCAGAAGCGGTTTCCCAATTTCCGTCAGGTAACTCAGCAGTAACTCATTTTAACTGGCTGCAGTATAACAACAAATAATATTCAGCATAATAATATGGCATTCATCATCTGTAATTATCTACAAGGAAAATTATTTTATAACAAACCTGGCAGCCACATTGTTGAATTGCATAGCTTTTCAGTGTGACAGCTTTGCTGTAACTACACAAGATACAGGAATCGGGAGCAATGATTTATGTTAAGAGCTTCACTTTAAGCTGAGCAGTCTTTTGTGTGAAACTGAGGTATGGGGTGAATGATACAGGAAAGACGTTTGTGTAAAAATAGTAGTTAAAGGGCAGGCCTTCTGGGGAACCACAATGACCTTCAACAAAATGCAAATAACTCTGAAAGGACAAGTGACCAGATGTTGATCATGAGAATATGGTTTTGTTCTGCTTCAGTTTCTAAAGACCAGTACAATGAGATTAATATGATGCTGTACACCATATCTGTGCAAGCAAATATGAAAACCAAAGTACTGACTTGACTGACAAGCAATGGTTCACCTTCCAGGACCGTGTTTTTTCCAAAGCTGTCAGACACGAAGTTTAAAAATAACTGTTCGTTAGACACTGCCTGGAGAGTAAAGAGAAGACTTTTCACCTTCTTTATTATTTCACACATTGAGTGTTGCTAATGAAACTTGTGTTTTGGAGGTGTTACAAAAGAAAACGTTCTCAATTTTTTTTGTGAAGGGGGTGTCTCTTTAAGACGGAACCACTCTGTGTCATTTCCAAGTTCTGTTTCCATAAACTATGGACTCACTCTCAAGGACTCTACAGCCCATATTCCGATTTATTATTTGGGGGTTTATTCTTTGTTTCTGTGTAGTTTTTCACTGATTCTATTGTGTTTCTCTGCACCTACTGTGAATGCTCCTCCTCCTTTTGCTGCCAGGCTTGAGACCCCCCCCCCCCCCCTCCATGGCAGAGTTGACATATACATACTTTGAGAATAAATTTACTTTGAAGTACTGTTTTGCTTCTTGCTTTGGCCAAGGTAAAACAAATAAAGGTGAAGTTAAAAAAAGAAATGGATACTTGTGGGATCTAAGTTTGTGGTGCAGTATTTCCCTTTAGAAATGGTTTCAAACAGTACAATGCATTGCCCAATCACTGGAGTTGTTTACTAGCTTCACAGGGTTAAGGTCTCCTGATTATAGTGTACACATACAACTCAAACCCATCCCGTCAGAATCAGAATCCAGTTTATGTGAAACCTGTTGCTCTGTGGCAGCAGTACGGTGAAAAGGTATAAAATTAAGTAAATAATGTAAAGAAGGGAATAATGAGGTCATGTCCAGGGTTCATTGACCAGAAATATGATGGTGGAGGGAAAGAAATTGTATCTGGATTATTGAGTGTGAGTCTTCATGCTCCAGTACTTCTCCCCCATGGTGGTAACAAGAAGAGGGCATGTCCCAGATGATGAGGGTCCTTTGTGGAAGACAAAACCTACGATGTGAATTCTCCCATCTAGAAGAACAATACCAACAATGGCATGGAACAGCAGGTGGTTTACCCTACTGACCTGGGAATATACTGCTATTTCTACATCATTTCTGGGTCTAAACCTCATCCGTTTCCACCAAACAGATAATCATCACAAAGAGGACTGCAAAACGCCCCACTCACCACCACTTTCAGTTATTGATATTAAGTACTGACTACCAATAACCATTTCCTACAACTTGAATGAAAATGTTTCCCCTATCCCTGTTCTTTATCTCCACACAAACCTTTCCCCTTCAGAGCAACACACACAAACTGCTGGAGGAACTCAGCAGGTCAAGCAGCATCTATGGAGAGGAATAAAGAGTCGACATTTCAGGCCAACCCTTCAACAGGACTGGAAAGGAAAGGAGAAGAAGTCAGAATAAGAAGCCGGGGGGGGGGGAAGGGGGAGAAGTACAGGCTAGCAGGTGATAGGTGAAACCAGGTGAGGGGGAAGTTAGGTGAGAAGCTAGGAGGTGGTAGGTGGTGTAAAAGGTAAAAGGCTGAAGTAGAGGAACCTGGCAGAAGAGGATAGTGGACCATGGGAAAGAGAGAGGTGCTGGGCAGGTAAGCAGAAGTGAAAGGATGAGAGGGGAGCCAAAATTACTAATTGAAAAAGAGAGAAGGGGAAAGAGGCAGGATTAATCAAAAGTTAGAGATATCAACGTATAAATTAATTCAAATATAATATTTCTCCTTCAAATCGATTTGAAAACTGGTACTTTGATAGATGGCTTCTAATGCCCCCAAAAATAAGTGGGCTAAAATTTAGTTAGATGTCAAGGCTTTAAAAAAATTCAAATCCCTTTCCAAACTACCTAAATTTTTGTGTAGCTGTAATGGAAGGGGGGGGGCTTATTTAATGTTGGTTCCCTAAATCACAGCAAGAAAATCTTTCAACTAACAACACACACAAAATGCTGGAGGAATTCAACATGTTAGACAGCATCTCTGAAAATAAATAAACTGTCGACATTTAGGTCCGAGATCCTTCTTCAGAACAATACTCTTCACAATAACTCTGTAGCAGATATATCATAAACATCATTGCCACAGATGGCTGAGGAGGCCAAGCCATTAGATATATTTAAAGTGATAGGTATTTAATTAGTAAAGTAACCTCTTAGATGCACACATGGATGAAAGTTCAATTTCAAATTCATGTTCAAATGTATTGCCATACAGATGTAAACATGTAAAGAGCCAAACTAGACAACGTTCCCCTGGACCAAGGTGAACAACACAGTACATATAACTCACACACACAAAACATAAAGTAATATTACCACAAATAAATTAACAAATAATAAAATATATATTCCAGAAGGTTGACATTTACCATAGTGGGCATTTACGACACAAGTCAAAAAGTAAAAAGGGTAACATTACTGGTGCTTCATATGTGATAAGACCTGGTTGAAGCAGGGAGTTCAGGAGTTACAGCCGGGGGGGAGAAGCTGTTTTCACATCCTAACAGTCCTTGTTCTACTGCTACAGTACCTTCTCCATGATGGTCCAAGTTGAAGAGATTGTAGACGGATGGGAGGGATCCTTGACAATGCTAAGTACCCTACACATACAGCACTCCTGATATGTATCTCAGGTGGGTGACTGTAAGAAAAATGGAGGGCTATGTAGGAAGGACCATTAGATATAGGAGTAGAATTAGGCTATTTGTCCCATCAAGTCTGCTCTGTCATTTCAGCATGGCTGATCCAATTTTCCACTCAGCTCCAATTTCTTGCCTCCCCCCATATATCTTCATGCCCTAACAAATCAAGGACCTATCAAACTCTGCCTTAAATATACCTAAAGACTTAGCCTTCACAGCTATCTGTGGCAAAGAATTCTACAGATTCACCACCCTTCGGCTAAAGAAATTCCTCATTTCCATTCTAAAGGGTTGCCCCTCTATTCTGAGGCTGGGTCCTCTGTCTGAGACTCTACCACCATAGGTAGCATCCTCTCCACATCCACCCTATCAAGGCCTTTCACCATTCAATAGGTTTCAATGAGGTCTCCCATTATTCGTCTGAATTCTCAGAGCTATCAGACGCTCTTCATATGACAAGCCGTTGAATCCTGGCATCATTTTCATGAACCTCCCTTGAACCCTCTCCAGTTTAAGCACATTCCTTCTAAGATAAGGGGCCCAAGACTGTTCATAATATTCCAAGTGAGGCCTCCCCGGTGGTTTATACAGTATCGGCATTACAACCTTGTTTTTATGTGTATTTTAATCCTCTTGAAATGAATGCTAACATCGCATTCATTTGCCTTTCGTACTACAGACTCAACATGCAAATTAACCATTAAGGAATCCTACACAAGGACTCCCAAGTCCCTTTGTGCCTCAGTTGTTTTGTATTTTCTCTCCATTTAGAAAATTGCCAATCCTTTCAATTTTTCTACCAAAGTGCATTACCATACTGTATTCCATCTGCCAATTCTCCTAATCTAAGTCCTTTTGAATACCTCTTTCTCTATGGGATGTACATATCCTGTGCCTTGCGAATTGATTTCAGAAAATTCCAGCCATTGCTGCTCTGCCATCATCCCTGCCAGTGTTCTTTTCTAATTAATTCTGGCCAGCTCCTCTCTCAAGCCTCTGTAATTCCCTTTACTCCACTGTAAATACTGATACATCTGATTTTAAACTTCTTCTCAAATTTCAGGGTGAATTCGATCATATTGTGATCTCTTGCTTCTAAGGGTTCTTTTACCTTTAGCTCTCTAATTACAGTTCTTTGCACAACACCCAACCCAAAATAGCTGATCCCCACAACCACAAGCTGCTCTAAAAAGCCATTTTCTAGGTATTCTAGAAATTTTCCCCTCTTGGGATCCTGCACCAACCTGAATTCCCCGATCTACTTGCATGTTGAAATCTCCCTTAACTATTGTAACATTGCCCTTTTGGCATGTATTTTCTACTTCCCATTGTAATTTAGAGACTGCATCCTTACTACTGTTTTGGGCTCTGTATACAACTCCCATCGGTGTCTTTTTACTCTTGCAGTTCCTTAGATCTATCCACATTGATTCAACATTTGCTGACCCTATGTCACCTCTTTCTAATGATTTGATTTCACTTTTTACCAACAGAGCAATGCCACCTGCTCTGACTTCCCACCTATCCCTTCACTAAAATGTATATCCTTGGACATATAAGCTCCTAACTATAATCTTCTTTCAGCCATGATTCAGTGATGCCTACAACATCATACTTGCCAATCTCTAACTGTGCTACAAGTTTATCAACTTTATTCCATATACTGCAAGCATTCAGATATAACACCTTCAGTCCTGTATTTGCTCTTTTTGATTTTGTCTGCCTTTTACATTGCAACTCATCCTGTTGACTACAATTTTGCCCTATCATCAGCCTCTCCTTGCTAACAATCTCATTACACGTTGCTTCTGCTTGTAAACCAACTACTTCATCTATCACTCCAGTTCCTATCTCCTCCCCACCTCCCACCAAATTAGTTTCAATGCACCCTAACAACTCTAGCCAAGCTGCCCACAAGGATATTGGACCCCTCTAGTTCAGGTGTATCCCATCCTTTTTATATAAATCATACCTTCCCCAGAGGAGATCCTAATGATCCATAAATCTGAACCCCAGCCCTCTGCACCAGTTCCTCAGCCACACATTCACCTGCCAAATAATCCTATTCTTACCCCCACAGGCACGTGGCACAGGCAGCAATCCAGAGATTACTACCCTGGAGGTCCTGTTCCTCAGCTTTCTACCTAGCTCCTTGAAATCTCTCTTTAGATCTCTCTTGAAATCTATCTATCTATCTATCTTAGAACCTCGTCACCTTGTCTACCTATGTCATTGGTGCCAATATGTACCAAGACTTCTGGCTGCTCACCCTTGCCCTCGAGAATGGTATGGACTCAGTTCAAGACACCCCTGATCCTGGCACCATGGAGGTAACAAACCACCCAGGTGTCTCTATTCCATCCACAGAACCTCGTCTTGTTCCTCTGACTAAGGAATCTCCTATCAACACTGCAGTCCTCTTCACCTCTCTTCTCTTCTGAGCCACAGCACCAGACTCAGTGCCAGAAATCCACTTACTCTGGCCTCCCACCTGGTAGGATATAGGGAGAAAGCAGGAGAATGGGGTTAATGGGAAAAATAAATCAGCAATGATTAACCAGACTCGATGGACTGAATGGCCTAATTCTGCTCTTATATCTTCTGGTCTTATGGTCTACTTTAAGCACAAGTAACAGCAAAATCTCAGCAGAATGTTCCCTCGCATGCGAACTCACGTAGTTGAAAGTTAATAATCCAGTCAGTATGCTTCATGTAACATCATAAACCACAGTATATAGATTATTGAAAATTGATGGCACCTCAGCAGTTTATTTTATTTCTTCTTTTTCATCTTACATATGTGAAGTTCTTCACTTGTATCCCAACTGTGCCTATTCACTTGTCCTTTAAAAGTACAATTCACGGACAGCAGTGAAATAACAAGTCTCTCTGGAAAGTGTTCTGTGGGTTTAGCACACCAGCTCTATAATGTAGCCCATTAATCACCCTCAGATTTCTTTGTCAGAAGTACAACATCCTTTTCAGACGGTCACAGATAATTCTGCCGATGGAACACTGCGTTCCCTTGCTGATTGCGTTTTGACAATCTTTAACCTTTGATGCATTCCTTCTGTGGAACATTAACCAAAAGGAATAAGAAAACCTTGGCCTGGATACATGCAAATCTCTCAGCATTTACAATCCAGTCACTTTTCTGCAACTAACATATAAATAGTTTCGAGGTTTTCGAGCATGTGCCTGACTGATTGACCTGTATTCACTCTTGATTTATAATGGAAAATGAACTGTTTTTGCTGAGGTAAGACTGCCTTTTGTGGGGCTCTTAGTGATGGTCCTCCTCCCCATTCTGTCTGCTAGTCTAAACTGATGTTAGGTGACTGGCTACAGATGCAGGTTATTACCTTGTGAGATGGGGCCCAGGAAAAGGCCATATCTTCAAGCATTATTGATTGCTAAAGCAATACTAGATTCATCTTTTCCTTCATTACCCACCTCAACACTGAACTGATTCCTCACCTATACACTCGCTTTCAAGGACTCTACAACTCATACACTCAATGTTATTTATTTTATTTATTATTATGTGTTTGCTTTTGTATTTACTCAGTGTGTCTTCTTTTTTCATTGATTCTATTGTATTTCTTTATTCTACTGTGAATGCCTGCAAAAAGCATTTAGTGACATATACATACTTTGATAATAAATTTGAACTTTACGCTTTTCCTTATTGCTTTTAAAAAACAATTAAATGGAGACACAGAATTTCAAGATACTAGTTCTGCAACAGACAATCTGCTGGAAAAACCCAGCCGGTCAATCAAAGCGAGTGGGAGAAAAGGAATTGTCAGCATTTCAGTTGAAACCCTGCATTAGGACTGAGAGTGGAGAGGTGAGATGGCCAGCATAGAGAGGAGAAAGGGAGTGGAAGGAGAGGATTGGTGAACTGAGGAGGGGTTTAAGATGACAGGCAGGTGGTACCAGGGAGGGGAGAAAGCGGACAAAGAGAGAGGAAATAGGAAAAAGCAACAGATTGAGTAAGGTGGAGAAAGGGAGAGTGAAGATGGGAGATAAACAGGATCAGCATTCCTGGATTCTGATAAATATTGGAAGTGAGAATGGGAAACGTTAAGACTATACTTTTAAGAATCATTTCTATAGTCTGAGAATGGGAAACGTCAGGGAAGAAGGGAGATTCGAACGACAGTAGGAAACAGATGGGGAGGGGTGAGGCTGGGGAAGAAGCTGTGTGTGGTGTATAGATGGAGCCAGGAGGGGATAGAAAACAAAAGTCCAAGGATCAGAGGATCAATAACTACAAGGAGAGGGGTGGGAGAAAGGGGGAATGAGAAAGGAGCAGAAAATAAAAAGGTTGGGGGGAATTTAAAATTGGAGAACTCAATATTCATGCCACTGGGTTCTAGACTATCAAGGAGGAATACAAGTAATTGTTCCTTCAGTTTGTGTCGGGCATCATCCTGGCAGTAGAGAAAGGCAAAATTGGGCAGCTCATCATGGGAATGGGGAGAGAAGCTGGAATGGGGAGGGAAGTTGGAATGGGGAGGGAAGTTGGAATGGGGTGGGAAGTTGGAATGGGGTGGGAAGTTGGAATGGGGTGGGAAGTTGGAATGGGGAGGGAAGTTGGAATGGGGTGGGAAGTTGGAATGGGAAGAGAAGCTGGAATGGGGAGGGAAGTTGGAATGGGGAGAGAAGTTGGAATGGGGAGAGAAGTTGGAATGGGGTGGGAAGTTGGAATGGGGTGGGAAGTTGGAATGGGGTGGGAAGTTGGAATGGGGAGAGAAGCTGGAATGGGGAGGGAAGTTGGAATGGGGAGAGAAGTTGGAATGGGGAGAGAAGTTGGAATGGGGTGGGAAGTTGGAATGGGGAGAGAAGTTGGAATGGGGAGGGAAGTTGGAATGGGGTGGGAAGGAATGGGGTGGGAAGTTGGAATGGGGAGGGAAGTTGGAATGGGGAGGGAAGTTGGAATGGGGTGGGAAGTTGGAATGGGGAGAGAAGCTGGAATGGGGAGGGAAGTTGAAATGGGGTGGGAAGTTGGAATGGGGAGGGAAGTTGGAATGGGGAGGGAAGTTGGAATGGGGAGGGAAGTTGGAATGGGGTGGGAAATTGGAATAGGGAGGGAAGTTGGAATGGGGAGGGAAGTTGGAATGGGGTGAGAAGTTGGAATGGGGTGAGAAGTTGGAATGGGGTGAGAAGTTGGAATGGGGTGAGAAGTTGGAATGGGGTGAGAAGTTGGAATGGGGAGAGAAGTTGGAATGGGGTGGGAAGTTGGAATGGGGAGGGAAGTTGGAATGGGGTGGGAAGTTGGAATGGGGAGGGAAGTTGGAATGGGGTGGGAAGTTGGAATGGGGATGGAAGTTGGAATGGGGTGGGAAGTTGGAATGGGGAGGGAAGTTGGAATGGGGAGGGAAGTTGGAATGGGGTGGGAAGTTGGAATGGGGAGGGAAGTTGGAATGGGGTGGGAAGTTGGAATGGGGTGAGAAGTTGGAATGGGGTGGTAAATTGGAATGGGGTGGGAAGTTGGAATGGAGTGAGAAGTTGGAATGGGGAGGGAAGTTGGAATGGGGTGGGAAGTTGGAATGGAGTGGGATGTTGGAATGGGGAGGGAAGTTGGAATGGGGTGGGAAGTTGGAATGGGGAGGGAAGTTGGAATGAGGAGGGAAGTTGGAATGGGGAGGGAAGTTGGAATGGGGTGGGAAGTTGGAATGGGGTGGGAAGTTGGAATGGTCTGCAGCTGGAGATCCAAATGGCCTTTGTGGACAGAACATAGGCTGGCGAGTATGCACTTGGTCTTGCTAGTGTAGAGGAGGCCACATCAGGAGCATCCAGTGCAGTGGACAAGGTTGGAAGAGATGCACGTGAACCTTTGCCTCACCTGCAAGGACTATTTAGGTCCCTGGATGGTAGTGTCAGTGCAGGACTACAAAGGTGAGGACTGACTGCTCAGTATCAGAGAGGGGGAGGTCCAGGGAGATTGTAAGTACCCGGCAGGTGTTGGAGCTGGGGCAAGGCTTGAGGTCAGAAGAAGTGGATTGAGGTTATTGGAGGGGGTAGGGGAGCTGAGGTGAAAGGAGGGGGAGGTTTCAAGCAAAGAGGGGAGGAGGGAGTAGTAAGTGTAGTGTGGAGATTGGGGTGAGATATGAGGTTTGGAGGTGAGGAATTATGTTGAGAGCAGGAGTGAGGTACCTCTGAGTATCCCTGAACTTAATTCCTTCATCTTTGGCAGTTGTACCTCTTGCTGGCAGGGAACTGATCTCATAGAGTTTCTCTTCTATCTTTGCTGTTTCAAAGACTCGCCTTAAAGTCCAGTAGATGATCCTGGCCTTTGGTCATCTGCCTCATATCACCTTGTTTGGCCGTTAATGCAAATATCAAATCAGACAATCATGTGTCAGCAACTCAAAGCATAAAAGCATGCAGACATGGTCAAGAGGCTCAGTTGTTGTTCAGACCAAACATCAGAATGGGGACAAAATGTGATCTAAGTGGCTTTAACTATGATGCCAAACAGTGTGGTTTGAATATCTCAGAAACTGCTGATCTGGTGTGCAAAACAAAAAAAAAATACAAAAACTGCCAGTGAGCGGCAGTTCTGTGGGCAAAAACACCTTGTTATTGAGAGAGTGAAGCTAATAACTCTGTGTTACAACAGTCGTGTGTAAAAGAACATCTCTGAATGCACGTATTGAACCTTGAAGTGGATGGTTAAGTGAGACCATAAGCATACACTCAGTGGGCACTTCATTAAGTACAGAAAGTACCTGATCATGTGACCATTGCATGCACTGTCTAAGTCACTACAAACTACCTTGATATTTGTTTCTATGCAGGCATTTGCCAGAAAATAAAGAAAAAATCTATTTACGAAAAACTAGAATTAATAAAGACTGACAATCAATGTGCAAAAGACAAATTGTGCAAATCATTTTTTTTAATTAATAACTAATATTGAGTTGGAGAGTCCTTGAAAGTGAGTCTATAGGTTATGGAATCAGTGAAGTTATCCACTCTTGGTCAGGAGCCTAATGATTGTAGGTTAATGACTGTTCCCGAACCTGCTGGCGTGGGACCTAAGGCTCCTTTACCTCCTACCCACTCATAGTAGCAAGAACAGAGCATGTCACAAATGATAGGGGGTGCTAACTACACTAAAATTATTAAATAAATGGAACATTTTGTTTGATCTTTAAACAAAGCAGTTAAAAGACAAGTACGTACACACACACACACACACACACACACACACACACACACACACACACACACACACACACACACACACACACACACACACACACACACACACAGAGAGTCAGCAAAAGCTCTCTAGATTATATCCTGGTTTCAAGTGCCTTCTACGTACATTCAATTTGTGACAGAATGGTCTTTCCAAGTGCTCTGGTTTCCTCCCATATCTCACAGATATGTTGTGTATAGGCTGATTGGCTACTGCAAATTGCCCCCTGCGTATAGGTGAGCGGTTAACCTTGGGGCGGGGGGATTGAGGGTTGATAGGAAAGTGTGTGCGGGTGGATGGAAATAAAATTGGTGTTTGCTGGTCAAAGAGGCTGTTGAACTTCTTAAATATCATGTGTAAACACTTCTACCGCTCACTCAGAAGCTCCCCCTTAGATCTCATCTCAGCATTTTTCCCCTTGCTCTAAATGCATGTCCTTTAGCTGTTAAAATCTTTGCTCTGAGGAAAAGTTTCCTATTTTCTACTCTGCCTCTGTCCCTCACAATTCTGCACATGTCAGTAAGGTCCACTCCCCTCATCTCCAAGGAAAGCAAACCCAGTCTATCCAATGCAAAATGCAATAGGATGCAAAACTGGGCTGAGAAGTGGCAGATGGAGTTCAACGCAAATAAGTGTGAGGTGGTTCATTTTGACAGATCAAATATGATGGCAGAATATAGTATTAATGGTAAGAGTCTTGGCAGTGCAGAGAATCAGAAGGATCTTGAGGTCCGAGTCCATAGGACACTCAAAGCTGCTACATAGGTTGACTCTGTGGTTAAGGCGGCATATGGTACATTTGCCTTCATCAACGTGGAATTGAGTTCAAGAGCTATATAGAAGCCTTGTCAGACCCCACTTGGAGTACTGTGCTCAGTTCTGGTCACCTCACTACAGGAAGGATATGGAAACTACAGAAAGGGTGCAGAGGAGACTTACAAGGATGTTACCTGGATTGGAGGGCGTACCTCCAAAGAGAAAAGATTGCATTAACTTGGGTTTTTCTCCTTGGAGTGATGGAGGATGAGAGGTGACCTGATAGAGGTGTAGAAGATGATGACAGGCATTGATTGTGTGGATAGTCAGAGACTTTTTCCCAGGGCTAAAATGGCTAACACGAGAGGGTACAGTTTTAAGATGCTTAGAAGTAGGTACAGAGGAAATGTCAGGGGTAAGTACTTTTATGCAGAGAGTGGTGAGTGTGTGGAATAGGCAGCCGGCAACAGTGGTGGAGTTGGAATAATAGGTCTTTTAAGAGACTCTTAAAGCTTAGAAAAATAGAGGGCTATAGGTAACCCTAGGTAATTTCTAAAGTAAGTACATGTTCGGCACAGCATTGTGGGCTGAAGGGCCTGTATTGTGCTGTAGGTTTTCTATGTTTCCATGTAACACACACAAAATGCTGGAGAAACTCAGCTAGTCAGCAGCATCTATGAAAAGGAATAAACTGTCAATGTTTTAGGCTGAGACCTGACTTGCTGAGTCCCTCCAGGATTTTGTGTGTGCTATCTCAGATTTTCAACATCTGCAGAACCTCGTGTTCCAGCCTATCCAGTCTCTCCTCACCATAGGCAACATCCTCACGAATCTCCTTTGAATCTCCAGCGCAATTGCATCCTTCCTATAGAGGAATGACCAGAACTTCAATGTCTATGAAACTGTACCATGTTCTGGCTAATAAAGGTTAATACCCTGTAGAACTTCTGCACAACCTTATCTACCTGTGCTGCCATCTTCAAGGATTACTGTACTTCAATGTGTACTGTATGTCTGGCCCTTATTAGTCAAAGTTCAAAGCTCAAAGCAAATTCATTATCAAAGTACATATACGTCACCGTATACTACCCTGATATTCATTTTCTTGCAGGCATTCACTGTAGAGCAAAGAAATACAACAGGCTGACAAGCAACTGGTGTGCAAATACAAAAACAACAAATATCAATAATAAGTAAACAGATAATATTGAGAACACAATTTGCAGAGTCCTTGAAAATGAGTTCAGAGTTGAAGCTATCCATGTTGGTTCAGGAGCCTGACGGTTGAAGGGTAATAACTGTTCTTGAACCTGGTGGCGTAGGACCTAAGGCTCCTGTACCTCCTTCCCAATGGCAGCAGCGGGAAGAGAGAGCATGGCCTGGATGGTGGGGGTCCTTATTAATGAATGTTACTTTTTTGTAGCAGCTCTCCTTGTAGATGTGTTCAGTGGTGGTGCGTTAAATTCCAATTGCCATTTTTCTACCCATTCTCCAAATGATCATTATCTTCCTGAGACTATCCTCCCCACTTTCAATAACAGCAGCAGTTTCTGAGTCACCTTAATCATACTGTCTAAATTCATAGAAACATAGAAAATAGGTGCAGGAGTAGGCCATTTGGCCCTTCGAGCCTACACCGCCATTCAGTATGATCATGGCTGATCATCCAACTCAGAACCCTGTACCTGCTTTCTCTCCATACCCCTTGATCCCTTTAGCCACAAGGGCCATATCTAACTTCCTCTTAAATATAGCCAATGAACCGGCCTCAACTGTTTCCTGTGGCAGAGAATTCCACAGATTCACCACTCTCTGTGTGAAGAAGTTTTTCCTCATCTCAGTCCTAAAAGGCTTCCCCTTCATCCTTAAACTGTGACCCCTCATTCTGGACTTCCCCAACATCAGAAACAATCTTCCTGCATCTAGCCTGTCCAATCCCTTTAGAATTTTATACGTTTCAATAAGATCCCCCCTCAATCTTCTAAATTCCAGTGAGTATAAGCCTAGTCGATCCAGTCTTTCTTCATATGACAGTCCTGCCATCCCAGGAATCAATCTGCTGAACCTTCTTTGTACTCCCTCTATGGCAAGAATGTCTTTCCTCAGATTAGGGGACCAAAACTGCACACAATACTCTAGGTGCGGTCTCACCAAGGCCTTGTACAACTGCAGTAGAACCTCCCTGCTCCTGTACTCAAATCCTTTTGCTATGAATGCCAACACACCATTTGCCTTTTTCACCGCCTGCTGTACCTGCATGCCCACCTTCAATGACTGGTGTACAATGACACCCAGGTCTCATTGCACCTCCCCTTTTCCTAATCGGCCACCGTTCAGATAATAATCTGTTTTCCTGTTCTTTTTTTTTAAACTTTTTTTTATTGTGTTTTCAAGTAATTACAGAATAAAAGTATATGAAAAAAAAATGTATATTACCCTTCCCCCCTCCCCTTAACCCCTCCCCCCTAACATCCCTATAGAAAAAAAAAGAAGAAAGAAAGAAAGAAAAAAAAAGAAAGAGTGCCTGGATATTGGAAGATCTCCATATGCTCCATGGAGTTTGTGATAACTTTAGTATATATATTTATTTCTTTCGCCAAATAACCAATTATTTCATCTTCGGAGCACCTATATATTTAATCCTGTCTTTTGTAACTAAGAGCGCCAAATTTTCAAAAATGTTTCATATTTATCTCTTAAATTATAAGTAATTTTTTCAAGTGGAATACAGCCATAAATTTCTTTCTTCCAACGAACTATACTTAAATATGTATCCGATTTCCAAGTAACTGCAATAGCCTTTTTGGCTACTGCCAGTGCAATTTTTATAAATTCTTTCTGATATTTATTCAATTTGGGTTTCAGTTTTATCCCTTCAATATCGCCTAGTAAAAGTAAAAGTTTTCCTGTTCTTGCAACCAAAGTGGATAACCTCACATTTATCCACATTAAATTGCATCTGCCATGAATTTGCCCACTCACCTAACCTATCCAAGTCACCCTGCATCCTCTTAGCATCCTCCTCACAGTTAACACCACCGCCCAGCTTCGTGTCATCCCCAAACATGGAGATGCTGCATTTAATTCCCTCGTCTAAATCATTAATATATATTGTAAACAACTGGGGTCCCAGCACTGAGCCTTGCGGTACCTCACTAGTCACTGCCTGACATTCTGAAAAGGTCCCGTTTATTCCCACTCTTTGCTTCCTGTCTGCCAACCAATTCTCTATCCACATCAATACCATACCCCCAATACCGTGTGCTTTAAGTTTGCACACTATTCTCCTATGTGGGACATCGTCAAAAGCCTTTTGTAAATCTAAATATACCACATCCACTGGCTCTCCCCTATCCACTCTACTAGTTATATCTTCAAAAAATTCTATAAGATTCGTCAGACATGATTTTCCTTTCACAAATCCATGCTGACTTCGTCCAATGATTTCACCTCTTTCCAAATGTGCTGTTATCACATCTTTGATAACCGACTCTAGCATTTTCCCCACCACCGATGTCAGACGAACTGGTCTATAACTCCCCGGTTTCTCTCTCCCTCTTTTTTTAAAAAGTGGGGTTACATTAGCCACCCTCCAATCCTCAGGAACTTCATATCCACAAAATTCATATCCACATCATTAATGTATACAACAAAAAGTAAGGATTCCAGCACTGCTCTGTGATAAACCACTGGCCTTCGTCTTCCAACTACAACAACGATCCTCCGCCGTCTGTCTCTGCCTCTAATCACTAAACTAATGTTGATTCAATTTGCCAACTTGCCATGTGTCCCATAGGCTCTAACCATGTGGCTCAGCCTCCCATGTGGAATCATGCCAAGGACCTTGCTAAAGTCTATCATAATGAGGTTACTCAAACAGTACATTGTCACCCCAGTTAAGACGATACTGCTTCCAGAAACAGAGAGGGATTTAAATTGATTTTTATTATTCTATAGTATCATGGCCAATACCACCACATCTTATTAAAAACATCATTCCTTTGTATGCAAATGGTTGTGGTGACTCATAGTGTCATAGCACACAACAGCACAGAAACAAGCCCTTCAGCCCATCTAGTCCATGCCAAAATATTATTCTGCCTAGTCCCATTGACCTGCACCCAGACCATAACCTTCCATATCCCTCCCCATCCAAGCACCTATACAATTTTTTCTTAAATCTTCAATTCAAACCCGCATCTAACACTTCCACTGGCAGCTTGTTCCACATTCTCACTCCCGTGAGGTTCCTCTTAAACATTTCACCTTTCACCCTTAGCCCATGACCTCTAGTTCTGGTCTCACCCAGACTCAGTGCAAACAGCCTGCTTGCATTTACCCTCTCGATACCCCTCATAATTCTGTACACCTCTATAAAATCTCCCTTCCTTCTCATACACTCTAGGAAATAAAGTCCTAACCTATTCAACCTTTCTCTATAACTCAGGTACTCAAACCCTGGCAACATGCTGGTAAAATTTCCCTACTCCATTATGAGTCACTGTGCTTCAAATGGACTTCATTGCAATGGTATGAACATTGTGTTTTCCATTTCCCAATATCCCACAGTCCCTGTGCCCTTCTGATCCAACCTGATTTTCAAAAAAAAAAAATCCCACTCCCACTTCTCCCAATACACTGTTTAATTGCCTCCCCAGAACTGGTTTGCCTTGTCTATCACCACTCCCATATTTGATTCCAAGTTTTGCCCTCCTTACTTATCACACTCCTGCATTTGAAACCCCTTGTACATTCATTCTTCACCTTCCAGTCTCTGTCTCAATCCGCACTCTCCTCTCCTTTATGGTAAGAATTTAGCAAATCTCCCTTTGTTCAAGCACAGTGATGTAACTCACACTGCTTAGCCATTACATCATCGAAAGAAGAATCGTTCCCCTCTCACTTTGTTCCCAAGACACTGCTCCTTTAATAAATTCTGGTTACAGTGACAATGCATTGGAGAACAGGATATAGCAGCTCTGTAAACCAGTGAGTCTATAGACATTTGATCAATATCAGGCAAATAGACTCATTCCTTAATAGGCTTGAGCATTGCTTTCCTAGCCACTATCTCACATGGGTAATGATATTAATCTCCTGAGACTGCATTGGGCTGATGATGCTAATACTCACAGAAACCTGCGTAAAGACCGCTCTTGCAAAGTTCGGTTTCTATCACCCTTTGCAATCTAGCTTCGCAAGCACCAAAATCTTCACTTTACCAACAAAGAACAAGAAGAAGAAGGATACACTTTGATTTTTTTCCCTCATGGAAGAATATTTCCCTTTAGTGAAAGTTATTGGCCATCAATCAAAATGGCAGCTATAAAGAACATTTATTAATATATGGGCGCTCATATCAATTCATTTTAAAGGCTTCATTTCACTTTGCAGAGGAACAGCTTAAATAGTTTCAATTCTGCAAATGTAAATGTCTGTCAAGAGTGGGAGAATACAAAATAGATTCCGTTACATGTCAGGATGAAATCCTTGGACATCTGATTTAATACCAGGGCACCAAAACATTGTATATGTAATTACCTAGGAAAGAATAAACCAATTACTGTGACTGACAGAAGAGGCGAGTCTGATAATGTGGAGAATTATTAATGCCTTTGCTGGTGGGGAATTTGAAATAAATAGCTTTATTCGGTAGAATTAGTGTTTATACATTGCATTATGCTATCTTAAGCATGCTCATTTGACAACTTTATTGAATATATTAAAATGAACATTATTCTTATTAGTTTTTCTTAATATTCAGACACAGCATAATTGCCTCCAAAACAAAATTCTGGTAATCAAATGACTGCAAGAGTGTGGACCTATTATTTATGACACATACTGTATTTGTAATGCTTCTGTTAAATGGTAATTCAATAGCATTTTCATAGCAGGTGAGTTGGAAAATACCAGTGAAGCAAATAAATCCGAAAATAAATTAATAGAAGTTATTACTGAAAAATACTCATGATAGTGAAGATAATACACTTAAGATTAAGAACTCTTCTTGACTGACTGTTCTACCTGAGGGTATCAGAATGCAGTAAAAATACCACAGGTGTACAGGTGAGAGTTTTTCAAGCATTTCCAAATTCAAAAGAGACATCCGTGGTTTGAAGCGCAGCAAATATCTCTCCAGTAATCAGTGAATTTTGTTTTAAAAGTTTCTAGCCTGAGTATAAACTGCATGTTATTTTAGCAATTTAGTCTCGGTGTACAGAAGTGTAGGATTCTCTTTCTCAGTACTTTATCCCAAACATGAGGAATGGGAGATTTGATTTCACAAACCACTGGTTGGACTCCATTGTTGTGTTGTTGTGCTGCTTTCAGCTTTAGACATTGGCCTTCAAGAAAGAAATGATGAGTTTGGAGGGAGTTTAATTAATATCCTAATGACCTGAATTTGAAGTAGGAGAAGGCAAATTACTTCTTAAATCTGCTAATCAGTGAGGTCATGGCTAATCCCCTATCTCATTCAGTTTTATGCTCGGTTACAATGGCTTCTGAGCCCTGAGTATTGTGAGCTGTTTTGGACCCTTATCGAAGAAATGATGTGTTGGCATTGGAGAGGGACCAGAGGAGGTTCATGAGCATTATCCTGGGAATGAAAGGTGGTTAACATATGAGTAGCACTTGATGGCTCTGGCCTGTACACACTAGAGTTCAGAAGAATGAGCAGGTGATTTCTTTGAATATTGAAAGGCCTAGGCAGAGTGGACATGGAGTGAATGTTTTCTATAGTGGGGGCGGGGGAGTTTTAGAGGGCACAGCCTCAGAATAAAAAAAAAGTCCCTTTGGAACAGAGATGAGGAGAGATTTCTTTCACTAGAGAGTGGTGAATCTGTGGAATTCATTGGCACAGCAGCGGAGGCAAAGTCCTTTTTAAAGCAGAAGTTGATTGGTTCTTGATTAGTAAGAGCATCAAAGGTCATGGGGAAAGGGCAGGAGAATGGGGTTGAGAGGGATAATAAGTCAGCCATGATTGAATGGTTGAGCAGACTTGACAGGCCAAATGGCCTAATTCTGGTCCTATGACTTATGGTCTTTAACTTCCAAGCATCTGTGGATCTCATCTTTGGACATCATCTATGACTAGCAACCCCCCCAACAATCATCCAAGAACTTTCAACTGTACAAGTGAAGATATTTGTTATTATCTCAGTCTGAAACAGTGAAGAGATCCAGATCAGGAGACTATAATCCTAAAGGTGGATTCAAGCCACAAGTCAAACCCTTCAATTTTCATTCCCTCATCCCATGAAAGCAACAATAGATGTTCAGATCACAAGATGGATGCCAATAGCAAGGTATTAATAATCTCCAATTACCCTTTAAAAGTTGTCATTAGGAGTGATGAATACAAAGCCTTTGGACTGTCATAAAAAATCTGTTGGGTTCACTACCTTTCATCAGGAAATCTGATATCCTTATCTGGTGTGACTGCACAGTCCTTATAATGTGACTGCAGACAACCATTGTGATTGATTCTTATATTGTCTCCAAAACGCCCATTCAAAATGAGCACTCGATGTGGTTGCATCACCATCTGGTATGGAGGGGCCACTGTGCACAGACTCTCAAAAAGGTGCAGAGGGTTGAAAACTCATTCAGCTCCATCATGGCCACTAGACTCTCCAGCATCGATGACATGTTCAGAAGGTGATGATTCAAAAAGCTGGCATCCATCATTAAAGACCCCCAGCACCAAGGATATGCCCTCTTACATTACTATAATCAGAGAGGAGGTACAGGAGACTGAAGACACACGCTCAACATTTTAGTAACAGCTTCTTCCCCTCCACCATCAGATTTCAGAAGGGACAATGAACCAACCCATGAAAACTACCTAATTTAGCTCTCATTTTGTTCTACTTAATTAATTTAATTTATATCTATATTACATATAATATATATTTCTTATTGTAACTTATAGGTTTTTGTGTATTGCAATGTACTGCTGCCACTGAACAACAAATTTCACGACATACGTCAGTGATATAAAACCTGATTCTGATTCTGCTCCAGGTTAATTGGAAATGGCCAATAAATATGAGATGTCCAATAGCACCTAGAATCCCAAAAAATTGATTAATGAAAAACTTAAATTTAACAGGATGAAGAGAGAGTAAAAAAAATCAAAGGGGTGGTGGGGATTCTGAAACATCAAGTTGAAAAAAGTCCGATAAATGAAGAAAACAAACGACAAGGGGCAGCTCTAGTGGAGGAGAAGGCCAGTGTCAATAGAACTTAGAACTGTACAGCATAGGGACAGGCCCTTCAGCCCATAAAGTCTGTGCTGACCACTATAACAGTTTTAAACCAGTTTTTACTTGACCGCAGGAAACTGCAGAGAGTTGTGGATAGAGCCTCCTCTCCACGGACTCAGTAAACAGCCAGTATAATCAAAGACCCCACCCACCCTGGACACTCTCTGTTCTCCCTCCCCCATCAGGCAGAAGATACAAAACTTTGAAAGCACATGCCACCAAGCTCAAAGACAGCTGTTATCAGACCCCTGAATGACCTCCTGTATGATAAGATGGCCTTTAAACTTCACAAACTACACGTTGCTGTCTTAAACCTTATTGTTTACCTGTACCACACTTTCTCTGTAGCTTTTATACTTTATTCTGCATCCTGTTGTTTTATTTTGTTCTACCTCAATGCACAGTGTATGCTTCAATCTATTTAAGACAAGCTTTTCACTGTATTTTGGTACATGTGACAATAATAAACCAATATCTCATTAAGGCTTGTGTGAGTCAGTGCAGTGTGTAATGATTTGATCACTACGCAAGACAAGCATTTCGCTGTATCTTGTTTCCAATTCCAATATCAAATTGCACATACTGTAGACTATATCCTTCAATTTCCTGCCAGTTCATGTCTCTCTCAAATATTTTATTATATCTTCCACCAGCTCCCCGACAAGTTCCAGGTATTGATAGAAAGGAATAAAGAGCTGATGTTTCAGCCGAAACCCTTCATCTATCCTGATCAGAGTCCTGTTGAAGACTCTCGGTCCAAAATGTCAGCTCTTCATTCCTTCATGTCGTTGCTGTCTGACCTGCTGAGTTTCTCCAGTATTTTGTGTGTACTACTTAGGATATACAGCATCTGCAGAAGGCCACATAAATCTCCTTTCAACTTCTCACTGACCTTAAAATTCTGTCCTCTACTATTTGGTATTTCCAACTAGAAAAAAAATCATTTCCCCTATCTGTGCCTGTCTCATAATCTCACATACTATCAGGTCGACTGTCAACCTCCAACTCTCTAGAACAAACAACCCAATTTTGTCCAATCTGTCCATATTGCTAACATTCCCTAATCCAGGCAAAGTCCTGCTGAACTTCTTCTGCACCTACCCCCAAACCTCCAAATCCTTCCTGAAATGGTGTGACCAGAAATGCATCCAGTACTCCACAAACACAAGAAATCCTGCAGATGCTGGAAATCTTGAGTGACACACACAAATACGCTGGAGGCAGTCAGCAGTTCAGGCAGCATCTATGGAGAGGAATAAAGAGCCGACAGTTCAGGTCAAGACCCTTCATCAGTACTCCACGTGGCCTAACCAAAATTTTTTAGAGCTGTAGAACAACTTCCCAACTATCCTATTCAAAACTGCATCTGATGAAGGCAAGAGTGCCGTACACCTTCTCTACCACCCCATCGACTTGCATTGCTGCTTCCAAAGAGCTATGCACCTGTACTCTGGTTAATCAAAATTAACAACACAAAGCATTAGAAGAGGAAAGAGATGAAATGGATAAATAGAAAGTGTACATTAATCTTTTGCTTCATTGGTTATGGAAGAAGGTTGGAGGTGTTGTGGATAGTGTGGAGGGCTGTCAGAGGTTACAACGGGACATCGATAGGATGCAAAACTGGCCTGAGAAGTGGCAGATGGAGTTCAACCCAGATAAGTGTGAGGTGGTTCATTTTGGTAGGTCAAATATGATGGCAGAATATAGCATTAATGGTAAGACTCTTGGCAGTGTGGAGGGTCAGAGGGATCTTGGAGTCTGAGTCCATAAGATGCTCAAAGCAGCTGCGCAGGTTGACTCTGTGGTTAAGAAGGTGTACGGTGTATTGGCCTTTATCAATTGTGGAATTGAATTTAGGAGCTGAGAGGTAATGTTGCAGCTATATAGGACCCTGGTCAGACCCCACTTGGAGTACTGTGCTCAGTTCTAGTCACCTCACTACAGGAAGGATGTGGAAGCCATAGAAAAGGTGCAGAGGAGATTTACAAGGATGTTGCCTGGATTGGGGAGCATGCCTTATGAGAACAGCTTGAGTGAACTCGGCCTTTTCTCCTTGGAGCGAAGGAGGATGAGAAGTGACATGATAGAGGTGTACAAGATGATGAGAGGCATTGATCATGTGGCTAGTCAGAGGCTTTTTCCCAGGGCTGAAATGGTTGCCACAAAAGGACACAGGTTTAAGGTGCTGTGGAGTAGGTACAGAGGAGATGTCAGGGGTAAGTTTTTTACTCAGAGAATAGTGAGTGCGTAGAATGGGCTGCCGGCAACGGTGGTGGAGGCGGATACAATAAGGTCTTTTAAGTGGCTTTTACTTTGTAGATCGGTACATGGAGTTTAGTAAAATAGAGGGTATAGGTAAGTCTAGTAACTTCTAAGGTGGGGACGTGTTTGGCACAACTTTGTGGGCCAAAGGGCCTGTATTGTGCTGTAGGTTTCTACGTTTCTAAGATCAAGTGAGAACTGCACACTTTAAATCGCTGCTTAACCACCAATGTAATTCTCTACAGAATAAACAGACTTAAGTACTTGAAACTTGAGATGAAATAGTGTGTGCAGTTTATTTAAGGGCTCTTCACAAACCGCCCTGGACCTCTCTATAAGCACTGCTGCCACCTGAAGATGAACTGGTCACTTAACACAATCTTTATAGGGGAGATGGCTTTAAAGCTGCCATCACTGGTCACAACCTGCATTACGTTTGCCACCATATAAAGTAGTAGCTAAATTAAAGTCAAGATACGATGTGTATTACTGTTAACTATACTAAAAGGATCTGATAACACTGGACGATCTGTAGAGAAGATTTACAAGGATCTTGCCAGGGCTGGAAAATTATAATTATGAGGAAAGAACATTCGGAATAAAAGAGACTGAAAGGGAGGTTTGGTATTTAAGTAGGCAAGAGGACTAGGTAGGATAACCAGCAAGGCTCAATTTCCCTCACTGCTGAGGTTAGAAACCTGCTAAGGTATCGAGTTAAGTCAATTGGTCAAGATATGATACAATTCATTCTGCAGTTTGAGAGGGAGAATCTAAAGTCAGACGTCTCACTATTAGAGTAGAGTAAAGGGGATTACACAGTCTTAAAAGAGGAGCTGGCCCAAGTTTTATGAAGGAGACACTGGTAGGGATGATGGCAGAGCAGCAGTGGCTGGTGTTTCTGGGCACAATTCAGAAGGCAGAGGATAGATACATCAGAAAGAAGTATTCTAAAACGGAGGAAGATGCAACCATGACGAACAAGTCAAAGACAACATAAAAGCAAAACAAAAATTAGTGAGAAGTTAGAGGATTGGAAAGCTTTTAAAAACCAACAGAATGCAGTTTAAAGAAAAACCACGAGGAGAGAAAAGATGAAATAGGCTAGCCAATAATATAAAAAAAAGGATACCAAAAGTTTTTTTCAGATATAGAAAGAGTAAAGGAGAGGTGAAAGTAGATATCAGACTTCTGGAAAATGAGGTAGTAATAGGGGACAAACAAATGGCAGACAAATTTATTAAGTATATTGTCTCAAACTTCACTGTGGAAGATACTAGCAGTGTGCCAGAAATTCAAGTGTCAGGCAGCAGAAGTGAGTGTAGTTGCTGTTACTAAGGAGAAGGTGTTTGGGAAGCTGAAAGATTTGAAGTTAACCTGCAGTAAATGGACTATATATACCCCAGGGTTCTGAAAGAGGTAAATGAAGAGATTGTCAAGGCACTAATAATGATCTTTCCAGATTCACTAGATTCTGGAATGGTTCCGGAAGACTGGAAAATTGCAAATGTCACTTCACTTTTTAACAAGGGAGAGAGACAGTAGGAAGGAAATTATAGGCTAATTAGCTTGACTTCAGTTGTTGGGAAGATGTTGAAGTCCGTTATAAAGGATGAAGTCTCAGGGTACTTGGACACACATGATAAAATAGGCCAAAGTCAGCGTGGTTTTCTAAATGGGAAAACTTGCCTGACAAATGTGTTGGAATTCTTCGAGGAAGTAGCAGACAGAATAGACAAAGAGCAGTCAGTGAATGTTGTTTATTTGGATTTTCAGAAGACACATGAGGTAAGATTAGAGCCTATAGTTTTACAGAAAAGTTACTAGCATGGACAGAAGATTGGCTAACTGGCTGGTAAGTGGTGAGAAGGCAGCAAAAACAGTTGCGGATTTTCAAAGGATGAAGGTAGTAAGACGATGATCCTCTGGAAAAGGAGTAATTGAGGGAAGACCTAATGAACCAGAGGAATTGAGACTGATATCAGAGCAGGAAAAATAACCTAATAACCTTCTCTAGAATAAAAAGTAAATACTAAAAGGAAAGATTGAACCAACAAGAAGACTTCCTATTAATTTATTTTTGTCAAACTATTTCAATAATGATGAGATACAGCCCTGTGCAAATGTCTTTAGGACATATATATAGATAGGGAGCCCGAGACTTTTGCACAGTACTGTAATAATTTTATGTATTGCACTGTACTGCTACTGCAAAAAAACAAATTTCATGACATATGTGAGTGATAATAAACCTGATTCTGATATGGGTCTCTATTGTGGACTGGGAGTGGGAAGGGGGCAGGGAGAAGGAAGTCATGGTTGGGAAAACAGGAAGGGAGAGGAGACGGAACTGCAAGCACCAGACAGGCATTCTGTTCAAAGTTCAAGGTTCAAAGTAAAAAGTGCATTGATCAATAAACCAAATGTTTGAAATTAAGTGACCTTGCCTGGTGTCTCAGGGCTGTGTGCACCTGCCCCCACTCCACACCACCTGCTCCTAGCACACCTTGTCTGGCACCTGTTCCACACCCCTCCCGCAGCATTCCTCCTTCGCCATTCCCAACATCCTTCACTCCCGCCAGACTTACAAACTCGCTCTCCACTCCACGTTGACAAATACAGTACTGTGCAAAAGTCTTGGCACCCAAGCTATATTTATGTGCTTAAGCACTTTGCATGGTACCGTAGGCATTGTGATTTCTTGTAGTGTGAACTGTAATTATTTTGATCTATACTGAGGGAGTAATATTTACAGTGACCTTTATTTCGAGAAGCTAATGGTAAAATTAATTAGTTTCTAAAGTACGGCCACACTTGAGAGTTGAATGAATTTACCTCAGTGACTAATGATCTTTGCATTGCTACTATATTCCGAGTCAGTAAGGATGGGGAAACTGTACCTGGTGTTTTCACAAGCCTTATTTTTAAAAGTAGATACACCTTACATCTTACAAGAAAGCAGTTCTGAAAAAAAATTTAAGACAAACCTACCTTTTTGTATAATTTAAATTCTTGGCTCTAAGGTGCTGCAGTAGACACACTCAGCATTTGTCATATCAAGTATCTATCACAGAATCTATCACTCCGGCAACCCCTTTCAACAACCCCTTTCAATATTGTGGGGTGACTTTGTTTCCAGCATAATTTTGGACAGGCCACTGACAGAGCAGTCATGCAGAAAATATGTTGTAGATGCGACTGAATTAAGAGTGGCTCATTTTCTCTTTTTCATGAATAGGCTGCAAACTGATTCAGAAGCATCGTGGGATATCTCTGATGATTAATCAACCATGATGGTGACAAAAAGAATTAAGGTCACAGAAGAACTTTGCAACATATTACATTTGAAGCAAGTACACTGACGTAAGTCTGTTTGCTCCTGGTACTCACTTAGAAGATTATGAGACATAGACAGAGTAGACAGGCAGTAGCTTTTCCCCAGGGTTGAAATGTCTAATATAAGAGGGCCTGCATTTAAGACAAGAGGGGCAATTTCAAAGGAGATGTGGGAGGCAAGTTTTTTTTTAAACAGTGGTGGGTGCCTGGAATGTGCTGCTTGGGGTGGTGATAGAGGCAGGAATATTTTGGATTTTTAAAAGGAAAATTTAGTTAAGAGTATAAATAAGAGGAAAATGGAAGGATATGGACATTGTGTAGGCAGAAGAGATTAGTGTAGTTAGCCATCTGATTAATAATTTAACTGGTATAGCACAACATTGTGGGCCAAAGGGCCGGTTCCTGAGCTGTACTGTTCTGTGTTCCGTGTGGTGGGCAACATCAAATCAACCAGCTGGCCGGCGGCTGTGAGAAGAAATGTCAAATTTGGTAAATGGCGCCTCAAAAAGTATCTTCAGTGATGCAAACTAGACAGCAGAGGTCAAAGGAAAGAAAACCATAGATAATGTGCCATGCTCTGTCAGGATCTGTAAAAGGAACAGATATCAGAAGTGAAAGGTTTCACAACACCTCAAGAGTGGCTCCTTCCACCGTTTCTGTTGTTAAGGCTATTTCCACACTGATGTGCCCTTTGAAGATCTTTTTTTTTAATCCTTGCTTCACAAAGGTGACTTTCTATGCTCTATAAACTTCCGAACCTATTTATAGGTAGGTCTTGGTTTCTTCAGATTTAATTTTGTTCCATTTCAGAGTGTTTTTAGCTTAGTTAATGTTTGGCTAAATCAGATATTTTCAGTTAACAGAAAAATTGTGATTCCAGAGATGCATCAACTAGTATAGGCAAATTAATAGAAACTGTTAGCAATATCAACCTTTTCAGGGTTTACTTTAATTATTTTTTCAACAATAGCTTAACTTTCTTCCCGACAATCATAAAGCCCTTTCGGGATTCACCTGTTTCCTGGGCCAGTTCCACATGACCAGTGTATCACATGAAATAATGGGATCAGTCAAAGTTTACAAGAGCATCTTTGAAAGCAGCACATAGTAGCTCAAAGCAAAATGAAATTCTGCATTGCTGACATTTACAGTCAGCACAGAGTTTTATCGGCAAAAGAAAAATGATTTTCCAGGCAAGCCTTTAGAGCCGTCCTGTCTTTTATTGACTGACACAAAATAATCAAGCTCTCTATCTCCATTATTCCCACCAACTGCATTCTACATTTCTCTCAATCCACAGAAAATCTTGTTAACACTGCAGTTCAATATTACTCAGAAAATATTCCCTTCCCTCTTTTCAGGTGTTGACAGTTTGTTACGTGTTGTCAGCAATTTATTTTTCCATCCTAGTTTCATAATACATTTTTAAAGGATTTTACCATACAAGGATTGTTCCTCTTCCTTTGGACTTAAAATACTGCGCAGACAATCGATGAAACCCGTAGCATTGTTGACTACTTTCTGTGAGAGTTTCCAAGTTACTGTCATTGCGTTCGCTCTCTTCTCCGAGGCATTATTGGATTGGGACATAGAATTGTTGTTTTCTTGTACTTTAACTTACCCATGCTTACTTGCATTTTTATATAATCACATATATACTCGTAATCGTTCAGTGAATCTTCCAGTCATTATGGCATAGCACTTCTTTATTTTTCTAGAAACTTCTGAGTTTTCACTCACAGGTGTTACACACCCTGATCTGGCTATGTTACAGGTTAATTGCTGCCATTGGATTTTTTTTTTGTTAATCTCTAGTCTGACAACTGCTTTCCCCCCCCCCCCCCCTTTTCTCCTTACTTTTTTCTCTCAGTCCTCTCTTGCTTGTTTTCTGTTCTTGTAATATAGTAAAAAAAAAAGCCTTAGCAACAAATTAAATGCCTCATTCTTGATTTCCAAAGAACCTTTTGGATTGCAAAATTATCAGGTTGAAGCGCTATGTAAAACCAATTTCCTGTTACTGTAGCAGAGGACAATTGCACCTCTCAATATCCAGTACTGTGTAAAAGACTTAGGCATACATAAATAGCTAGGGTGCCTAAGACTTTTGTAGAGTACTGGATATTGGAGCGGAGAACGAGTTTGTAAATCTGAAGGGAGCAAAGGACGTTGGAATGGTGAGGTGGAGCACTGTGGGGCAGGTGGCAGAGAAGGAGTGCCAGGAGAGTAAGGTCATGTGGGTGCAGAAACACCCAGCCCAGAGACACTAGGCAAGGTCATTTGATTCCAAAGAGTTGGTTTATAGATCATTACAGAATGTATCTCTGGTGCTTCCTCTCCATTTCCCTCCAGGGTTCTCTCTCCTCTCCCTTCCCCTTTTCCCAACCATTATTCCCCTCTCCCTGCCCCACTCTCACTCTCAGTCCACAATAGATACTCATATTGGAATCAGGTTTATCATCACATATAAAATGCTGGAGGAACTCAGCAGGCCAGACTGCATCTGTGGAAAAGAGTACAGTTGATGTTTTGGGCCGAAACCCTTCAGTCCTTTCCACAGATGCTGCCTGGCCTACTGAGTTGCTCCAGCATTTTGTGTGAGGTGCTTGGATTTCCAGCATCTGCCGATTTTCTTTTGTTTGTGATCAGGTTTATCATCACTCAGATATGTCATGAAATTTGTTTTTTTTTGTAGCAGCAGTATGCTACAATACATAAAATTTCCACAGAAACATGCAAATGTCTTAAGGACCCTAGCTATATATTTGTGCCTGTGACTTTTGCACAGTGCAGTAGAGCATCTGAACCAATGGCAAATGAACTGGTTACATGGATTAGACCTCATTTGTCACATAATTGAAATATAACACATTGGTTTGTAGGCTCTGGCTCCTGCACAATGTGGAGACATAGGAAAGTGTCTCAGGATATGGATTTTGAGATAGGGCTGAAGAAAAATGTGCTCACTTGTAAGACCATATGACCATAAGACATAGGAGAATTAGGCCATTCAGCCCATTAAGTCTGCTCCACCTTTCCATCATGGCTGATTTATTATCCCTCTCAACGTTATTCTCCTGCCTTCTCCCCATAACCTTTGACACACAATCAAGAACCTATTGGGCTCTGCTTTAAATATATCCAATGACTTGGCCTCCACAGCACCTATGGCAATGAATTCCACAGGTTCACCACTCTCTGGCTAAAGAAATTCCTCCTCATCCCTGTTCTAAAGGGGCATCCTTCTATTCTGAAGCAGTACCCTCAAGTCCTAGACAACCCCACTATAACAAACATCCTCGCTATATCCACTCCATTTAGGCCTTTCAATATTCGATAGGTTTCAATGACATTTCCCCTCATTGTTCTAAACTTCAGCAAGTAATGGCCCAGAGTCACCAAACGCTCCTCATGTGTTAATCCTTTCATTCCTGGGAGCAGTCTCATGAACCTCCTCTGGACCTTCTCCAATGCCAGCACATCCTTACTTTGTGTTCTATGTCTCAGCACAGGCTTGGAGCAAACCTACTCTCAACATTGCTGCCGGTGCTCATTCATAAATCGGTCTGTGAAAGTCACGCAAACACGATTTCAGTGTTAAACAAAGGCTATTTTGTTCTTAGTCACACCAGTCACTCAACAGGAAAGTCTCAGCATTTTTAGAAAAGTTACTTGCATTGTTTCCAAACAAGTAAAAGAAAGCACAGTGTCCTTTTTACTAGTTACTAGTTCAACCTGTTACTGAGCCAGTAGTGACCTAGATGAAAATGACAAGCAGGTATTTGAATGACTACATTATGAACCTTTTTCTAAAAGGGTAGAGAAGTGTTGTTGACAGCTTTTTGTTGTGACAACTCTCTTTTATCATAAGAAGCAAAATTCAAGAAATACTAGTCAGGTCAGGCAGTATCAGTCCAGCAAGAAACGAAGGAATGAAGATTACAATAGATTACCAATGTCAGGATGCTGTTCGTTGACTATAGCTCAGCATTTAACAGCATCCTTCCCACTGTCCTGATGAGTAAGCTATAGAACCTGGGTCTCTGTACCTCCCTCTGCAATTGGTTCCTCGATATCCTAACCAGAAGACCACAATCTGTGTGGATTGATAATAATATCTCCTCCTCACTGACGATCAACTCTGGTACACCTCAGGGACGTGCGCTTAGCCCACTGCTCTACTCTCTCTATACTCATGATTGAGTGGCTAGATACGACTCTCAAGTACCATCTATAAATTTGCTGATAATACGACCATTGTTGATAGAGATGAGAGAGCATACAGGAGCAAGTGGAGTGGTGTTGCAGCAACAACCTTGCACTCAATATCAGTAAATCCAAAGAGCTGATTGTGGACTTCAGGAAGGGTAAGACAAGGGAACACAAACCAATACTCACAGAGGGATCAGAAGTGGAGACAGTGAGCAATTTCAAGCTCCTGGGTGTTAAGATCTCTGAGGAGCCAACCTGATCCCAACATTTCAATGCATTCTATAAATTAGGCAAGAGAGTGGTCAAATTTCATTTGGAGTTTGAAGATATTTGGTATGTCAACAAATAAACTCAAAAACTTCAATAGATGTACCGTGGAGAGCATTCTGATATGGTGCATCATTGTCTGCTGTTGAGGGGGGTGGTGCCTACAGCACAGGACCAAAAGAAGCTACAGAAAGTTGTAAAATTAGACAGCTCCATCTTGGGTGCTAGCCTCCGTAGTATTAAAGACATCTTCGAGGAATGGTGACTCAGAAAGGCAGCGTCCATTATTAAGGACCTCCAGCAGCCAGGGCATGTCCTTTTCTTGCTGTTAGCATCAGGTAGGAGGTACAGAAGCCCAAAAGCATAGGAATTCAGGAACAGCTTCTTCCCCTCTATCATCCAATTCATAAATGGACATTTAACCCATGAACACTACCTCACTTTTTAAAAATATATATTATCTCTGTTTTGCACTATGTTTAATCTATTCAATATACTGCACATACACACACACACATACTTACTGTAATTGATTAGGCTAAGGTTATATCAGGGGTTGCTGGGTGGCATGGCTCAAACAGCTGGAACAGTCTATTCCACGCTATATCTCAATAAATCAATAATGCACAAATCAAACTGCGAATGACAACTCACCAAGGCTGACCCTGAATACAACAGGATGCAATACTGTGTAATAATATTATGTAATAAATCATCAGTTGCTTATGTGAACTGAAAAATATCTATAATCTAAGCATGCCTATTACACCCCTCCAGTGCCACTCCTTCCATCCTTTCTCCCATGGTCCAGTCTCCTCTCCTACCAGATTCCTCCTTCTTCAGCCTATTACCTCTTCCACCTATCACCTCCCAGCTTGGTGCTTCATCCCCCGACACCCACTAACCCACCCTCTCTCTCACCTGGTCTCACCTATCTCCTGCCTTCCTGTACTTCTTTCCCTCTTATTCTGGTTTCTTCTCCCTTCCTTCCCAGTCCCGACAAAGCTGTAGATATTGGCCAGGATTCCGAGGTTAATCCCTCTGTTCCTTGTTAAGTAAGTGCCATGTGATCTTCATCCACTTAATAGTAAGCAAGTCTGACACAAAAGATCAGTAGTGCCAAACAGAGCGGGAATTTGGAAAGAATTTTGTAGGCAATGAGGTCAGAGACAGCAAAGTAATTATTAACATGTGTTCTGGTGAAATCTTCTATTGGAAAATTGTGAAGGTTTACTTTTGATATGTGTATTAAAATATGGCAGGGACGATAAGCAAGATGTTTCCAATATGACGGGTGGTATCCTTTGTGATTGTAGGTCAGACAGTACAAAACTTTACAAGGATTAACCAGAAAATGCACAATTTAATATTCTGCTGCTTTGGTAAAGCTACATCACATGACTGTTTTCAACAGGAACTTGGTGAGGTTAAATGAAGGTTTTGTAGTTCCTCCGCCAAGTTTGAAAATATTTGGAAAAGAAATTGTACATACAGAATTGTCAGGCACATGCAGAATTGTGAATGGCTGATGATACTGTATTTTAAAGCCCGGCAGATAACGAATGGTGTATAACACCTTCCAGAGCAATGTAGTCAGTAAAATACTTCTGAAGTGTGGTAATGGAAGCAAGACAGCAACCAACTGACACACAGCAAGTTTCCATGAGCAGTTATGCGATAATGCTTAAACAGTTTTGTTTAGTGACATTAATTGAAGAATGATCTTGGGCAAAATTTCCCTCCTCTTCTTGAAACAGCACCATTTGCATTCACCTGACAGTGAAGCTAGGACTGCAGTTTAACTCCCAGCAGAAGACACTAGAGGAACTCAGTATCTATGGAGAGTTATGAACAGTCAACGTTTCAAGCCAAGACTGGAAAGGAAGCAGGAAGAAGGCAGAATATAACGGTGGGGGAGGGAAAGCAGTACTATATGACAGGAGTAGGTGAGACCAGCTGAGGGGAAGTTGGTTGGGTGGAGAAATGGAGAAATAAAAATCTGGGAGGTGAAAGGCTGGAAAGGTAAAGGGCTGAAGAAGAAAGAATCTGACAGGAGAGGGGAGTGGATCATGGGAAAAGGGAAGGATGGGGGGAAGCAGAGGGAGGTAATGAGCAGGTGAAGAGAAGGGAAGGGGTAAGAGGAAAGGCAGAAAGGTAAATGGAAAAAGGGAGAAGGGGGAATGGTAGAAAATTACCAAAAGTTAGAGAAATCAGTTTTCATGCCCTCAGGTTGGTAGCTACCCAGGCAGGGAGTGGCTTCACTTTGCAGTAGAAGAGGCCATGACGTGTCAAAATGGGAACAGGAAGTAGAATTAAAATGGGTGGCCACCAGGAAATCCCGCTAATTCTGGCAGTCAGAGGGAAGGTGCCCAACAAAGCGGTCACTGACTCTACGTTGGATCTCACCGACGCGGAGAGGGCAGAACCAGAATCAGGTTTATTATCACCGGCATGTGACATGAAATTTGTTAACTTAGCAGCAGCAGTTCAATGTAATACATAATCCAGCAAAGAGGGAAAAAAAACAAAAATAAATGAACAAGTAAATCAATTACATATATTGAATAGATTAAAAAATGCAAAAACATTAATACTGTATATTAAAAAAAGTGAAGGTAGTGTCCAAAGATTCAATGTCCATTTAGGAATCCGATGGCAGAGGGGAAGAAGCTGTTCCTGAATCAAAATTCAGGATCTAATCAAAATGTCTCCACAAGTATCAGAAATAACACCAAGCTGCAATTTGAATCTAAACCCACTACGTAACCAAGTCTGTGCCACCACCAAAACAGCAATAATGTTTATAAAGGGCTACTGCTAAATCCTTACAGACGGCAGTTGGAATTGTACCCCAATCATCCAATACCTGGTGCGGTAAAGTGTGATGTTGACTGCTGCACTGCCCATATGTCTAATCTTTAACCTTTTGGAATGTGAGAAGAAACCAGAGTACCTGGAGGAAGCTCATGCAGTCACAGGGAGAACGTACAAACTCCCTACAGACAGTGGCGGGAACCAAACCACAATCAACAAATGCTCTAACTGCTATGCTACCATGACACCTTATTGTGGACATCAACATCACAACGTGGTTGCCAGGGACTAAAGTGAGAAAGCATCACCATACACTCATATGCTTCCAGACAGACATACATTGGAAAATAAAAGAAAAGTATTCAGCTCAATTGATTGGAATCTGGCAGATGTTAAATATGCTCAATATACAAAACCCTCTAAAAATCAGCAAGCGCTACTCCAAGGGTCTATATATCACAGCCATTTTGAAGCCAGATGCACATCATACATCACAATAATTGCATCAGCAGCTGAGGAAAGCCAGTAAACACATCTGTTGGAAAGAACCAGGCTGGGATCAAGTATGCATTTTTCTCAAAGCGTGATTGAAGCTGAGTTAAACTGTTACCTAGGGAATGGATTCCACCTGCACCAACAGATTAAGATTATTAATGGCATTTCGGTGCCAATAAACTAGCAGTGGTTCCCAACCTGAGGCCCATGGACCCCTTGGTCCATGGCATCAAAAATGGTTGGGAACCCTTGCAACAGAGGAGGTGTTTGAAGGAATTTGAAAAAAGCAGTATCACTTCCATCATATGTGCAGTGGAAGGATTTGAAGCCATTTCTTGATACAGTGTTTTAATGGAGCAAATTATATTTCAACACACACAGTTAGCTCAGATTGAGGAAGGAATGTAAGCAGGAGACAACGTGATACCTACTGAAAAAAAAATTAATGACATTCAGCATTTAGAATGTCATTGCTCAGTGAGAGACCCTGACAACAAGTGAATTAATTAATACACTAAACAGGAGACACAAAGACTGCAAATGCAAGAGTCCTAATGCAGTAGTTTCAAACTCAAGTTTATGATCAGTGATGTATTTTGTGAAATTAATTGTTTTGCAGCCATACAGTGCAATACATAAAAAATATTTTGTTTATAAACATAAATATAGTACAAAAAGAGAACAAATTAGTGAGGTTGTGTTCTGTCCTGATGAAAGGTCTCAACCTAAAATATCAACTGTTTATTCCTCTCCATAGGCGCTGCCTGACCTGCTGAGTTCCTCAGTACTTTTTGTGTATCGCTCAAGATTTCCAACATCTTCATGGACCATGTTCAGGTAGATATATTTACTGTATTTTAATAAGACCAGAAGACATAGGAGCAGAATTAGGCCATCTGGCTCATCAGGTCTGCCCTGCCATTTAATCATGGCTGATCCTTTTTTTCTCCCCCTCAACCCCAGTACGGCCTTTTCCCCGTAACCTTTGATGCCATGTCTAATCAAGAACTGATCAAACTCTGCCAGAGATTGCACAGTACGTGCGCTTGCAACACTGTGTGTCAGACAGAGTGGTCAGCAGCACTGGGGCTCCACAGGGGACTGTCCTGTCTCCCTTTCTCTTCACCATCTACACCTCAGACTTCAACTACAACACAGAGTCTTGCCATCTTCAGAAGTTTTCTGATGACTCTGCCATAGCTGGATGCATCAGCAAGGGAGATGAGGCGGAGTACAGGGCTATGGTGGGAAACTTTGTCACATGGTGCGAGCAGAATCATCTGCAGCTTAATGTGAAAAAGACTAAGGAGCTGGTGGTGGACCTGAGGAGGGCTAAGGCACTGGTGACCCCTGTTTCCATCCAAGGGGTCAGTGTAGACATGGTGGAGGATTACAAATACCTGGGGATACGAACTGACAATAAACTGGACTGGTCAAAGAACACTGAGGCTGTCTACAAGAAGGGTCAAAGCCGTCTCTATTTCCTGAGGAGACTGAGGTCCTTTGTGGCCAGTGCTATCATGTTTGCTGTTGTGTGCTGGGGCAGCAGGCTGAGGGTAGCAGACACCAACAGAATCAACAAACTCATTCGTAAGGCCAGTGATGTTGTGGGGGTGGAACTGGACTCTCTGACGGTGGTGTCTGAAAAGAGAATGCTGTCCAAGTTGCATGCCATCTTGGACAATGTCTCTTATCCACTCTATAATGTACTGGTTAGGCACAGGAGTACATTCAGCCAGAGACTCATCCCACCGAGATGTAACACTGAGCGTAATAGGAAGTCATTCCTACCTGTGGCCATCAAACTTTACAACTCCTCCCTCGGAGTGTCAGACACCCTGAGCCAATAGGCTGGTCCTGGACTTATTTCCACTTGGCATGATTAACTTATTATTATTTAATTATTTATGGGTTTATATTGCTATATTTCTTCACTATTCTTGGTTGGGGCGGCTGTAACGAAACCCAATTTCCCTCGGGATCAATAATGTATGTCTGTCTATCTGTCTTAAATACACCCAACGACCTGGACTCCACAGCTGCATGTGGCAAAAAATTCCACAAATTTACCGGCCTTCGACTAAAGAAATTTCTCTGCATCTCTGTTTTGATAGGGCGTCCCTCTATCCTGAGGTTGTACCTTCTTGTTCTAGACTCTCCCATCAGGGGAAACATCCTTTCCACGTTTAATCTGTCTGGGCCTTTCAACATTCGAAAGGTTTCAATGAGATCCCCCGCCCATCCTTCTGAATTCCAGCAAGTACAGACCCAGAGTCATCAAACATTCCTCGTATGATAACCCCTTCATTCCTGTAATCATCCTTGTGAACGTCCTCTGGACCCTCTCCAATGCCAGCGCATCTTTTCTAAGATGAGGGGCCCAAAACTGTTCACAATTATCAAGGTGATCCTCACCAGTGCCTTATAAAGCCCCAGAAACACATTCTTGCTCTTGTATGCTAGACCTCTTGAAATGGCATTTGCCTTCCTCACCACTGACTCAACCTGCAAGTTAACCTTCAGGGTGTTCTGCACAAGGACTCTCAAGTCCTGTTGCATCTCAGATTCCTGGATTTTCTCCCCGTTTAGAAAACAGTCCACTTATTTACTTCTACTACCAAAGTGCATGACCATGCATATTCTCACATTGTATTTCATTTGCCATTATCTTGCCCGTTCTCCTAATATGTCTAAGTCCTTCTGAATCCTACCTGTTTCCTCAACACTACCTGCCCCTCCACTGATCTTTGTATGGTCTGAAAACTTGGCAAAAAAGCCATCTATTCCAACATCTAAATCATTTATACACAGCATAAAAAAAAGTGTTCTCAACACCAATCCCTGCAGAACACCACTAGTCACTGGCAGCCAACCAGAAAAGGCTTCGTTTATTCCCACTTGCTGCATCCTACCAATCAGCCAATGCTCTAATCATGTCAGTAACTTTCCTCTAATACCATGGGCTCTCAACTTGGTGAGAAGCCTCATGTGTGACCTTGTCAAAGGCCTTCTGAAAGTCCAAATATACTGCATCCCCTTTATCTATCCTACTTGTAATCTACTCAAAGAATTCCAACAGGTTCGTCAGGCAGGATTTTCCCTGAATGAAACCATACTGACTTTGTATTATCTTGTCCTGTGTCAGCAAGTACTCCATAAATTCATCCTTAACAATTGACTCCAACATCTTCCCAACCACTGAGATCAGGCAAACTGGTCTATAATTTCTGCTGCCTTCCTCCTTTCTTAAAGAGTGGAGTAAATTTTTGCAGTTTTCCAGTCCTTTGGCACCATGCCAGAGTCCAATAATTTTTGAAAGATCATTTCAAGTGCTACCACAATCTCCAACACTACTTCATTCAGAACCCTATAGAGCAGTTCCTCTGGTCTGGGTGACTTATGTACCTTTAGGTCTTTCAGCTTTTTGAGCACCTTTTCTCTTGTAATTGTAACTTCACCCACTTCTCTTCCTTCACTCACTACAACATCAGGCACACTGCTAGCATCTTCCACAGTGAAGACTGACGCAAAATACTCATTTAGTTCATCAGCCATCTCCTTGTCCCCTGGTATTATTTCTACTGCCTCATTTTCTAGTGGTCCTATATCCACTCTCATTTCTCTAATATCCACTTTGATATTACTTGTTAACTTGCTTTCATATTTCATCTTTTCTCTTCCAATGATTTTTTTTAGTTGCTCTCTGTAGGTTTTTAAAAATTTCCCAATCTTCTATCTTCCCACTAATTTTTGCTTTGTTGTATGCCCTTTCTTTTGCTTTTACAATAGCTTTGACTTCCTTTGTCAGCCCCAGTTGTACTATTTTACCATTTGAGTATTTCTTCATTTTTGGAATGCTACCATCTGGGAAACGGTACTGCAGCATAAAAGCCAGGATCAACAGGATCTAGGACAGCATCTTCCACCGGGTCATCAGACTGATTAACTCACGCTAATTTGAGTGTATTCTATGTTACATTGACTGTTCTATATTATAAATTATTGTGATTGCACATTACACATTTAGACAGAGACGTAACATAAAGATTTTTACTCCTCACATATGTGAAAGATGTAAGAAATAAAGTCAATTCATTCAATTCATTCACATATCCTGCATCTTCCTCATCTTTCCCCACATGCCATTGCTGCTCTCTACTGGTGTCCCTGCCAGCAGCTCCTTCCAATTTCCTTTGACCAACTCCTCTCTCATCCCACTGTAATTTCCTTTACTCCACTGAAATACTGATACATCTGACTCTACTTTCTCCATATCAAATTTCATGTTGAACACAATCATACTGTGATTATTGGTTCCTAAGTGTCCTTTTACCTTAAGCTCCCTAATCGCTTCTGGCTCATTACATAACACCCAATCCAGTATAGCTGATCCCCTAGGAGGCTCAATGATAAACTCCTCTAAAAAGCCATCTTTTAGGCATTCAACAAACTCATTCCCTTGAGATCCATTACCAACCTGATTTTCCCAGTCGATCAGTATGTTAAAATCTCCCATGACTAGCATAACATTGCCCTTTTGGCAGGCTTTTTCTACTTCCTGTCGTAACCTGTGGTCCACCTCCCAGCCTGTATGTAACTGCCATCAACATCCTTTTACCATTACAGTTTCTTAACTCAACCCACAAGGATTCAACATTTTCTGATCCTGTGTCACGTTTTTCTACTCATTTGATGCCATTCTTTAGCAGTACAGCCTCACCACCCACCCCTCTTCCTACTTTCCTATCCCTCTGATATAACTCGTAACCTTGGATATTCAGCTCCCAACTACAACCATCCTTCAGCCACGATTCAGTGATGGCCACAACATCGTACCTGGCAATCTGCTATATTACAACAAGATCATCCACCTTATTACTTATACTACACGCATTTAGATACAACTCCTTGAGTACCATATTTGCTATCTTTTCTGATTCTTCATCCCAAATGATTTGATACTCAGCCTATTGGCTGCAACTGTCCCATCACCTGCCTGCCTTTTCTGACAATCTGACTGCACGGTATCTTCGCTTTTTTACCATCTGTCCTTCCCTGAGTCCCGTCACTCCGGTTTCCACCCCCCTGCCAAGTTAGTTTAATCCCTCCCCAACAGCTCTAACAAACCTGCCCACAAGAATATTGGTCCCCCTCGAGTTCAGGTGCAACCCATCAGATTATTGAACAGGTCATACCTCCCCCAGAAGAGATCCCAATGATCCAAGAACCTGAAGGCCTGCCCCCAGCACCAGCTTCTCAGCCATGCATTTATCTGCTAAATCATCCTGTTTCTACCTCACTTGCACGTGGCAATCCAGAAGTTACTACCCGAGAGGTCCTGCTTCTCAACTTTCAACCTAGCTCTCTAAATTCTCTTTACAGGACCTCATTGCTTTTCCTTCCTATGCCATTGTACCAAGATGCACCAATATTAATCTGGTATCATGGTCGGTGTAGACATTGTGGGCTAAAAGGGCCTTTTAATTGTGTTTTCTGTTCTAATCCCTCTTATGGTAAGGATATAATCTTGTCATTCTCTCAAAAACCACATGCTTTTTGAAATATTTGTTAAACTAATGACATTTCAGAGTGTACATTGATTTGATGTGTACATCAAATTTATTATCATTTTGCACTTGGTGATTTGTGCAAGGTATCGGGAAACAGTAACACACACAATGCTGGAGAAACTCAACAGGTCAGGCAGCATCTATGGAAATGAACAAACAATCTAGCTCTCCTCCTTCTCCACACACCACCCCCCAACCTGTTTATTCTGGCATCTTGCCCCTTCCTCTGTAGTCCTGAAGGAAGGCCTTGGCCCAAAATGTTGACCGTTTATTCATTTCCATTGATGCTGCCTGACCTGCTGGGTTCCTCCAGCATTTTGTGCGTGATGCTTTGGATTTCCAGCATCTACACACTTCTAATTTTTTTGTGATCTTTTTAAATGCCTAATTTGCTGCCTGAGGCAACTTTTCATGTGGTTGGCCTGTTTAATGGCTTCAATGTTGCTGGCCATAAGGGATCTCAGTGATCTACTCGAGACCTAACAACCAGAGGTGGAAGAGAGGCAAGTCCACATCACTGAGATTGCTGTATTTTGAAAAACAACTTTCTTCCAAGACACCCTATTCTCTCCTCAAGTTTGGACCACTAAGGAAAAAACTGCAGGTGTTGAAATCAAAAAATGCTGAAAAATACTCAGTAGGTCAGGCAATTTCCATAAGAGCGATAAAGAGGGATTGCATTTCAGCTCACTGACCTTTCAACAACATGGTTTTGATGGAAGAACATCAACCTCTGTTTCTCTCTCCACAGATGCTGCCTGACTTGCGGACTATTTCTAGTATTTTCTGGTTCTATTTCATTCCTAGGATAAGTGACTCAATACTGCGATCTTTTACAGTGAAATATATAAAATAAATCTTGCTACCCGCCACCCTGTCTACCCTCAACCAGGCATGGAGACCCTATAGTTAATCATTTTTTTAAATCTGTAGGGACTGAAGGTAGTTTTTTAAAAAAACAAGCGATGTTTTGTATGAAAGTTGTCTCGTTGAAAATTGAGGGGGAAAATGTTAAGAACAAATTTAAATGGAATAAAGACAAGTACCAATAAAAGGGGGATGCTGTGTGCCAGCTAGCACCACTGAATCAGTTAATAATGAAAGTTACACATGCATGTACTGTAATCATATACTCTACACTCATTAGTAATGGGACATTTAGGTCTCTTTACACAAGCCTGCTATAAAGACTTTCCTTTATTCTCCTCAATGAATAACTTTTCATCAGCCCTCATAAATCTATTTATAATATTAAATGACTCTATATAAGCACACTGTGGGCCTATTGTGTGGACACTGGAACGCAGTTATATTGTGGTACTTGTTCAGCCATTTCTATTCTTCTGGCACACAAGTACCTGGCCCCATTAACATTTCTAAAATACCACAAGAGTAGAAATTACTGGAGCTTCTGTTATTAAACGGCTATTTATGAAAACACACACTGAGCTCTTCTTGCTTATTTAATTTTCAAGTAGGAACGATTCCGTCTTGCTCTGCATGGCGGAGATGGACTGAAATAAATTTCTTGCTGTGTGTTTTGTTCCTGGTTTCAGATTGGCCTGGTGGGCTTGCTGGGCTGGTATCAGCTTTTCGCTCCGCTGGTAGAATGAGCCAGTTGGTGTTTTCACAATATGGTTACCGGTGTGGTTACGGTATTTCTAATGGAATACTGTCAATCTACTGGTATTGTGATGTTAGTCAGTCTGCTGGGTGTTGTAACTGATGTTTCTAATAGATTAATGTTGGCCTGCTGGTCTCAGATTGAACTATATCATTTTCACGCTTATTTTAAAATTCTGTTAATATTATCACCACTCTTTCCTTCAAGATTAATTGGTCCCTTCTCGACGCACTGGATTTGATCTCAAGTAACCTATTGATTGTTTGACATATTGTTTATCATATTGATCTCAAAATCTATCTTGCGTACATTCCAGAAAATCAGCCTCTGTATCCCAACCTGGGTCCATGGACCCCTTGATCAACAGCAAAGCTCTATAGCATAAAAAAGATTGGGAACCACTGCTGTACTAATATGATTTGCCCAGTCTATAGCTAGATTAAAATTTTCTACTGTCATGTTGGGGTGGCAGGGTGGAGATGTGCTCTAAATAAGGAGGTGTAAGGCGATCCATCCCTCTGCTGGCCTTCAGTTCACCTTTGGGGAAGGTGTAGCACCAGCTTAGCCAACCCCGCTGGGGTCACATGAAGTCACGGAAGCAGGCGGTGGATATCACAAGTCCTAGTTATTCAACCACTGATGCAGACAATCCCTGAAGAGTATCGATAATGGCTGGGGGTCCCCCTCTTGTAAACTGGCTCTCCCCTATCCACTCTACTAGTTACATCTTCAAAAAATTCTATAAGATTCGTCAGACATGATTTTCCTTTCACAAATCCATGCTGACTTTGTCCGATGATTTCACCTCCTTCCAAATGTGCTGTTATCACATCTTTGATAACCGACTCTAGCATTTTCCCCACCACTGATGTCAGACTAACTGGTCTATAATTCCCCGGTTTCTCTCTCCTTCCTTTTTTTAAAAAGTGGGGTTACATTAGCCACCCTCCAATCCTCAGGAACTAATCCAGAATCTAAGGAGTTTTGAAAAATTATCACTAATGCATCCACTATTTCTTGGGCTACTTCCTTAAGCACTCTGGGATGCAGACCATCTGGCCCTGGGGATTTATTTGCCTTTAATCCCTTCAATTTACCTAACACCACTTCCCTACTAACATGCATTTCCCTCAGTTCCTCCATCTCACTAGACCCTCGGTCCTTTACTATTTCTGGAAGATTATTTATGTCCTCCTTAGTGAAGACAGAACCAAAGTAGTTATTCAATTGGTCTGCCATGTCTTTGTTCCCTATGATCAATTCACCTGTTTCTGACTGTAAAGGACCTACATTTGTCTTGACCAATCTTTTTCTTTTCACGTATCTATAAAAGCTTTTACAGTCAGTTTTTATGTTCCCTGCCAGCTTTCTCTCATAATCTTTTTTCCCTTTCCTAATTAAGCCCTTTGTCCTCCTCTGCTGGTCTCTGAATTTCTCCCAGTCCTCAGGTGTGCCACTTTTTTTTTGCTAATTTATATGTTTCTTCTTTGGACTGGATACTATCCCTAATTTCCCTTGTCAGCCATGGGTGCACTACCTTCCCTGGTTTATTCTTTTGCCAAACTGGCAAATATACATATACATATAACCCGTAATGAATTAATTAAATGAACAAGAATACTTAATCAAACAATATTTTTATAATATTCCTTAAATACTACAAGCATATTAAATACACAACCCCAGGACAGCACAGGATACGCCGCAGCCAACAACGTCCATCTGATGTGTTAACCAGTATAGGGAACAGAGCAGACTATTTGTGCACAGCAATGTCTCACAGGTCGTTCTTTAATAAGTGATGATGGTTGCAGGATAAATAGTGGTCAGGACACTGGGAAAATAAACATTTTCTGTGTCCTATTTCTGTGTATTAATGCCCTGTCATTCATACTGAATGAGCAGCTGCAGAGGTGGACAGAGTCAGGGGCAAGAGCTTGGATCTTCTGCAGGAAATTAATAAAAATATTCTCTATAAAGTACATAATTGAAAGATATGAATAAGTTTGAAGTAAATTTATTATCAAAGTACATATATGTCACTATAGACTACACTGAGATCCATTTTTGCACAGGCATTCACAGTGGAACAAAGTCATACAATGGGATCAATGAAACACTATACACAAAGACAAACTGTGCAAAAAAACAAATGATTATATATAAATAAATAAACAATATTGAGGATATGAGTTGCAAAGTCCTTGTAAGTGTGTCCATAGGTTGTGGAATAAGGTCAGTATTGAGGAGAGTAATGATATCCAATTTGGTTCAGGAGCCTAATGGTTGAAGGGTAATAACTGTTCCTGAACCAGGTGGTGTGGGACCAAAGACTCTTGTACCTCCTTCCTGATGGCAGCAGTGAGAAGAGAGCATGGTCTGGATGGTGGGGACCCTTGATGATGGATGAAAGAGAGATGGAAAAGAGATAAGAAAAGGGAAAAGAGTGAGAATTAGGAAAATAATTGGTGAGCAAAAGAGTTGAATGAAAAGTTATATTCATTTTCTTGTGCACTTTGAAAACGTGCTGGGTTTTTTTGAAAGAATTCTCCAATTAGACCCATTCCACTAAAGTGCAAAAAAATTGCATCGCAACTCACTTATCATGCTTCGGTCTAGTAAATCTGTTTCATGATCAACTCTTCTTTTGAACAAGTTACTTATTGAATCCTCCTTTTTTCCCTTAGCATTACAGTCAGTGACAACCTTATTAGGTGTCTAATAAAGTGGCAACAGAGTACACGTCCGTGGCCTTCTGCTGCTGTACCCAGCCACTTCAAGGTTTGACATGTGCTTTCAGAGATGCTCTTCTGCACACTACTGTTATAACTTGGGGCTATTTGAGTTACTATCACCTTCCTGTCAGTTTGAACCCTTCTGGCCATTCTCCTCTGACCTCTTTCATTAACAAGACGTTTTCACCCACAGAACTGCCACTCACTGGATGTGGGGTTTTTTTTTGCACTATTGTCTGTTAACTCTGAGGCTTTTGTGCAAGAAAATCCCAGGAGATCAGCAATTTCTGGGATACTCAAACCACCCATTTGGCACCAACAATCATTCCACAATCAATGACACTTAGATCACATTTCTTCCCCATTCAGATGTTTGGCCTGAACAACAACTGAACCTCTTGACCATGTCTGCATGCACTGAGCTGCTGCCATGTGATTGGCTGATTAGATATTTGCATCAATGAGCACGTGCACTGCTGTACCTAATAAAGTGGCCACTGAAGTACATTCAATAGGAATCAGTGCTTTATCTATTGCTAAAGACATGAGCAACCTGATGAAAATTAGTTTGTCTATCTAAGTATCTAAGGAAGTTGAATTTCAAGAAAAATTATGATTTAAAGTTATTAATCATTATTTAAAATAATGATTTTACAACCCCAATCCAACACAAGTAACTTAATACGGCAGACTGGGTGAAGAAATACAGTGGATGAGAATTAGTGCTTTACCTGCTGCCTGAAGGCATCAGCAACCTTGATGAAAATAGGTTTGTCACCCTAAATATCTGTATTAGCATGTGACCCTACAACTGGCAAATTGTCTATCCGGTATAATGTTGCACAACGAGCAGAAACAATGAAGTAAATCCACCAAGTTGGATCTGGCTGAAGGAATATTTCTAATTTGCACTAGCTTTCTGATGCAGGAGTGCAGCTCAGCTGATCTCACTCAGCTTTAGCCTGGAGTCACTGGAGTTTGCAAACCCACTATCTCAGTGCTGCAATGCAAGAGCAGCTCTCCCTGAGAGGAGAAAGATAAATCCCCTTCTTTTATTTCTGAGCTTTTAAGTCATGGCCAGGAATATTTTTGCTTTTGCTTTTGTCAATAATCTTCAGTGTTTTTTTTTTAAATCACCTGGGATCTAATCTCTAAACACTTACAAAATTGATTTCTTTTTTTCATTCCATGAAAGCAACTCTCCAGGGGGACATTGAAATCAGCAACGCTCATTCATTTATTTTCCAAAAATAGAGCTCAATTTCTAACGCAGTATGAGGAATTCTTTTCCCCAGCCAACATAATCAAGGACCCCTCCCACCCTAGTAATTCCCTCTTCACTCCTCCCATCGGGCAGAAGTTTGAGGACACGTACCACCATGCTCAAGGACAGCCTCTATCTCACTGTGACAAGACTCTTGTGAAATACAAATCAACCTATCTCTGACCTCATACCAGTCTAAGTCACCATCACCCTTGCACCTTATATAGCTACTTCAACTGCACCTTCTCTGTGACTCTAGCACTATACTCTGCATCACGTACCAAATGCTGGAGGAACTCAGCAGATCAGGTAGCATCTGTGCAGAGGACTAAAAAGTCGATGTTTTGGGCTAAGACCCTTCATCAGGACTTTACATTCTGTTTTTTGTTCCTTTTCTATTAAAAGAAATGTACCATACTTATGTTTGGAAGGGATTGAAAAACAATTCTATTGAGGTTAGGGATGGAATTGATTACAAATTGGCCACTGATGTACATTTGTTGGGAATCAGTGATTTACCTGTTGCTGAAGACATGAGAAACCTTGTTGAAAAGAGGCTCGTCTTTCCAAATATCTGAGAAAGCTGCAGAGCAACACATTTCATAACGTGTGCCAGTGATATTAAACCCGATTCTGATTCTCATCTAAAATAGTGGCCACCTTTATTAGGTAAAATGAAGATAAATTTACTATCAAAGTGTGTGTGTGTGTATATATGGGAATCAGATAGGAGAGGACAGAAGGCCATGGAAGAAAGAAAAGGGGGTGGAGTACCAGAGGGAGTCCTATCAGATCCCAGCATCTCTTTCACCGATCAACTTCCCAGCTCTTTATTTCAATCCTCCCCCCTCCTTCTAACTCTGACTCCTCATCTTCTTTTCTCCAGTCCTGTTGAAGGGTCTCAGCCCGAAACGTCGACTGTACTCTTTTCCATAGATGCTGTCTGGCCTGCTGAGTTCCTCCAGCATCTTGTGTGTGTTGCTCACCATATACTATCTTGAGATTCACTTGCAAGCATATACAGGAAACTAAAGAAACACAGTAGATTTTATGAAAAACTATAGATAAATAAAGACAAGTAACCATGTGCACAGGAAGACAAACAGTGCAAATAAAAACTAAGTAATAATCATCATAAAGAAACAATACTGAGAAATAAAAACACAAAATGCTGACAGAATTCAGCAGGCCAGACAGCATCTATGGGAGGAGGTAGTGACGACGTTTTGGGCCGAAACTCTTCATCAGGAGTGAAGTAACATGGGATGGTCGAGAGGGGTAAGAAGTAGGGGGAGGGATGAAGTAGGGAGCTGGGAAGTGATAGGCTGGAGGGAAATGGGCTGGGGGAAGGTGGAGAATTATGGGAAATAAAAGAGAAAAAAAGGTAGGGCTGGGGGGAGATTATAGGAGGGGGGGAAAGAGAGAGAAAGAGAACCAGACTAAAATTATAGATAGGGATGGGGTAAGGGGGGCAGGGGTATCAACGGAGGTCTGTGAGTTGAATGTTCATGCCGGCAGGTAGGAGTCTATCTAGGCTGGAGATAAGGTATTGCTCCATCGACCTGCGTGTGGCCTCATCTTGACGGTAGAGGAGGCCATGGACAGACATGTCGGAGTGGGAATGGTCTGTGGAATTGAAGTGTGTGGCCACAGGGAGATCCCGCCACTGCTGGAGGACTGAGCGCCGGTGTTCGGCAAAACGGTCTCCCAGTCTGCGGCGGGTCTCCCCAATGTATAAATGGCCACATCGGGAGCACCGGATACAGTATATCACCCCAGTTGACTCGCAGGTGAAGTGGTGCCTCACACAAAAGGACTGGGGCCTAGGATGGTGGTGAGGGAAGAAATGTGGGGGCAGGTGTAGCACTTCTTCCGTTTGCAGGGATGAGTGCCTGGAGGGAGGTCGGTGGGGAGGGATGGGGGGGATGAATGGACAAGGGAGTCGCGTAGGGAGTGATCTCTGCGGAAAGCCGAGAGTGGGGGGGAGGGGAAGATGTGGCTGGTGGTGGGATCCCGTAGGAGGTGGCGGAAGTTATGGAGGATTATACGCTGGATCTGTAGGCTGGTAGGGTGATAGGTGAGGACCAGGGGGACTCTATCCCTGGTGGGCTGGTGGGGGGATGGGGTGAGGGCAGAGGTGCGTGAAATACGGGAGACGCGATGGAGGGCAGAGTTGATAGTGGACGAAGGGAAGCCCCTTTCTTTAAAAAAAGGAAGACATCTCCTTTGTCCTGGAATGAAAGGCATCCTGGGAGCAGATGTGGCAGAGGCAGAGGAATTGAGAGAAAGGGATAGCATTTTTGCAGGAGACAGGGTGCGAGGAGGAATAGTCTGGGTATCTGTGGGAGTCTGTAGGTTTGTAGTAGACATCAGTGTATAGGCTGTCTCCAGAGATAGAAACAGAAAGATCTAGAAAGGGGAGGGAGGTGTCAGAAATAGACCAGGTGAATTTGAGGGCGGGGTGAAAGTTGGAGGCGAAGTTAATGAAGTCGACGGCAATACCGAGAACTTCGGGTTGGAGGGTTCTTGACAGTGAGCCTGTAGGTTGTGGAATCAGCTCAGAGTTGAGGTGAGTGAAGTTATCCACACCAGTCGGACATCAGTTAAAATGCTCTCCATGGTAGATTGTTGCAAATTTGCTAGAATCAAACACAAATGGGAAATGGAAACGGGACCCATTGACCCAAGGCCTTTGTTGTTCATGAACAGGGCTAAGCTGTCCATGTAGGAATGCTAGCCCTCTCTAGACAGAGTGGGGCATTTCCCACTAACCCCATGACACCAAAGAAGGTCAAAATTTGTCACTGACCTACTGGGGTTATGTGCTACACTTCCTCGGCTAAATTTCTCTATGAAAAATCACCCCGTAATTGATAGCTTTCAATCTCAGAAAACCTCACACGAAAAAGCTGTGGCCCAGCGCTTCCACCCTAAACCCTGATGTGTGAATCAGATGCAAATTACAAAGAAGTTTTAAAAAGGGAAAATGCAAATGACAAACACAAACAGCTGCTCAGGAGATCCGTGCAAGTTTAAACTGTGAGCTGCTGCAGACTGCTTTTCAATTACAGCTTATTAGCCTAAACTGTAAATCTGTCATTTATTTGTGTTACCAGAATAGAGTGAGCACCGTTAGAAAGCTGATCTTCATTCACTCAGTGCCTTGATTTCACTGAATGTAAAGTTTCAGGCAACAGAAACAGTTGACGTCATGGCCAAGAAAACTCAGCAATATCTCTAATTCCTCAAGTTGCTAAAGAAATTTGCTATGTGCCCATTGACTATTACCAATATTTATCAATGCGCCATAGAAAGCATGCTGTCTGGATGCATCTCGGCTTGCTATGGCCGCTGCTCTACGCGCGACAGCAAAAATCTGCAGAGTCATGGGTACAGCGTAGCACATCACAGGAACCAGTCTCTGCTCTATGGACTACATCTATACTTGTTGCTGATTCAGTCAATTAGCCAGCAGGATCAGAGACCCCACTCACCCCGGACATTCTCTCTTCTCCCCTCTCCCATCAGCCAGAAGATACAAAAGCCTGCAAGCACATGCTGCCAGGCTCAAGGTCAGTGTCTATCCCACTGTCATCAGACACTGGCAGGTACCCCTTGTACAACAGGACGCCCTCTCGGCCTCATAATCTTGGGTGGCATAGTAGCACAGGCTCATCATGCTTTCCAACAATCGGGAGATCGTGGTTAAATCCCCACCGCCGGAGGCAAGGATTTTGTACCAGTGCTCCAGTTTCCTCCCACATTCCAAAGTGATATGCAGGTTAGGGCTAGAAAGTAGTGGGCATACTATGTTGGCATCGGAAGCATGGCAACACTTGCGAGCTGCCCCCAGCACATCCTCGGATTCTGTTGGTCATTGCCACAAACAATGCGTTTCACTGTATGTTTCCAATGTATATGTAACAAAGCTACTTCATCCAGCTCGTTATGATCTTGCACCATCATTTCTGCACTCCACTTTTTCTTTTGCTTTTACACTTTATTCTGCATTGTTATGATTTTACCTTGTTCTACCTCAATGCACTGTGTAATAACAAGCAGTATACAAGTCTTTCACTGTATCTTGGTACATGTGACAATAATAAACCAATCATGATGTTCTTGTGGGCACTGACTGCTGGACAGGTCCTTGGGGAATAAGGATCTTCCTCTACTTGCACCTGAAGTGTGTGTGTGTGTGTGTGTGTGTGTGTGTGTGTGTGTGTGTGTGTGTGTGTGTGTGTGTGTGTGTGTGTGTGTGTGTGTGTGTGTGTGTGTGTGTGTGTGTGTGTGTGTGTGTGTCGGGGAGGGGGGGGAGTCCATATTAACGCATACAAAATGCTGGAGGTCAAGCAGCATCTATGGAAAGGAATAAATATTTGACATTTTGGGCCAAAACCCTTCATTGGGCCCGATCTCAGCCTGAAATGTCGACGGTTTTCATTCCTGCCCATCCCAGGTTTATTCCTATCCATGGATGCTGCCCGAGCTGCAGAGTTCCTCCAGCATCTTGATGGTCCAGATTTCCATCATCTGCAGAATCTCAAAAACACAAGAGATTGTGCTGATGCTGGAAATCCAGAGCAGCAACACACACACACACACACACACACACACACACACACACACACACACACACACACACACACACACACACACACACACACACACACACACACACACACACACACACACACACACACACACACACACACACACAAGAACTCAGTAGATCAGGCAGCATTTATGGACATGATCAACAGCTGACCTCTCAGCTAAGACGTATCATCAGCACTGGAAAGGAAGGGGAAAGGTGCCAGAATAAGATGGTGGGGGAGGGGGAGGAGGACAAGCTAGAAGATGATAGGTGAAGCCAGTTGGGGGGGGGGGGGGGTAAAGTAAAAATCTGGGATGTGATAGATGGTAAAAGGCAAAAGGATAGAGAAGAAGGAAGCTAACAGGAGAGGAGAGTGGACCATGGGAGAAAGGGAAGGAGGAGGGGGACCAGGGAGAGGTGATAGGCAGTTGAAGAAGCAAGCTGGGGAATAGAAGAAGAGGGAAGGGAGAGGGGAAAAATATACTGGAAGGAAAAATCTATGTTCATGCCATCAGGTTGAAAGCTACCCAGACGGAATATGAGGCATTGCTCCTCCAGCCTCAGAGTGGCCTCATCGTGGCAGAAGAGGAGGCCATGGATTGACAAGTCAGAATGGGAACAGGGATTGGAATTAAAATGGCTGGACATCCGGAGAATCTCTTGCATTTGTGATTTGGGAGATCCTATTATTCTTCTTTTTTTTTAATATATTTATTTATTAAATTTTAGAAAATTACAAAGAATAAATGTGATAATAAAATAGTAAGAAAAATAATATTGACCCTCCCCCCTCCCCTTAACCCTCCCCCCCTTAACCCTTATCTAAAGAAAGAAAAAAGAAGAGAAAGATTGCCTGGATATCGGAGGATCCCCACATGCTCCATGGAGTTCAAAATAATTCAAATATTTATTTTTACTTTCCCCAATTACTTTATAATTTTATCTTCAAAGGACCTATGTATTTAATCCTATCTTTTGTAGAATAAGATGGTGGGGGAGGGGGAGGAGGACAAGCTAGAAGATGATAGGTGAAGCCAGTTGGGGGGAGGGGGGGGGGGTAAAGTAAAAATCTGGGATGTGATAGATGGTAAAAGGCAAAAGGATAGAGAAGAAGGAAGCTAACAGGAGAGGAGAGTGGACCATGGGAGAAAGGGAAGGAGGAGGGGGACCTGCGGACAGAGGTCCCTGCGGACAACATAACAGAGAGGTGAAAATTTGGGAGCCAAATTTTCAAAAATATATCATATTCATTTCTTAAATTGTATGTAATTTTTTCAAGTGGAATACAACTATGTATTTCATTATTCCAACAATCCATAGTTAAATATAAATCAGATTTCCAAGTAACTGTGATAACTTTTTTGGCTACTGACAATGCAATTTTTATAAATTTTTTCTGATACTTATTCAATTTAAGTTTCGGTATTGTCCCTTCAATGTCTCCTAATAAAAATAATAGTGGACTATGTGGGAGTTGTACTCCAGTAATTTGTTCCAATAAAAGTCTTAGATTTATCCAAAATGGTTGAATTTTAAAACAAGACCAAGTAGAATGTAAAAAAGTACCAATTTCTTGATTACATCGAAAACATTGGTCAGACATATTTGAATTTAATCTATTTATTTTCTGTGGTGTTATATATAATTGATGTAAAAAATTATATTGTATTAATCTAAGTCAAACATTTATTGTATTTATCGTACTATCAGAACATAATCTTGACCAGTTTTTTCCATCAATTTTAACATTCAAATCAGATTCCCATTTTTGTCTTGATTTATGAATTCCTGATTTAATTGTCTGTTTTTGAATCAAATTATACATACAAGATATAAATTTATCATGATTTATGGAATAAGGTAAATATGGGCGATGAGATAAGGAAATCTTTATTAGCAAAAAGTACTTTAATTCAAAATAGGCTTATTCCTTTTACAATGGATAATAAACTTTTACATAATTGGTTCCAAAAGGGGATTAAATATATAGGAGATTGTTTTGAAGGAGGTATATTGATATCATTTGATCAATTAAAAAATAAATATAAAATATCAAATAACACTCTTTTCTGTTATTTTCAATTAAAGGCTTATTTCCGAGAAAAGCTGGGTCAAACAATGTTGATGCCAAAATCTAGTGAAATAGAAATATTAATTCTATTATTCTTCTTTGACGGATTTCCTTTATTCACTGTTTCCAAATGAAACAACCCATCCAGAGTCTAAAATAGAATCTATTTTAAAAAAGGTTAGGAACTAAAGACATTCTGTATCAGGCTAGTGAAACAAAATAAACCCAGTATTGGGACAGAGAGATCCCATAATGATAGCACATAACAGTATGTGCTATCTCGGCCTTTTGTCCTTGGAGCGACGGAGGATGAGAGGTGACCTGATAGAGGTGTACAAGATGATTACAGGCATTGATGTGTGGATAGTCAGAGGCTTTTTCTCAGGGCTGAAATGGCTAGCACGAGAGGGCATAGTTTTAAGGTGCTTGGAAGTAGGTACAGAGGAGGGGTAAGTTTTTTTTATGCAGAGAGTGGTGAGTGCATGGAATGGACTGCCAGCGTCAGTGGTGGAGGCGGAAATGATAGGGTCTTTTAAGAGACTCCTGGCTGGATACATACAGCTTAGAAAAATAGAGGGCTATGGGTAAGCCTAGGTAGTTCTAAGGTAAAGACATGTTCAGCACAGCTTTGTGGGCCAAAGGGCCTGTATTGTGCTGTAGGTTTTCTATGTTTCTACGTTTAACAGTACTGGTGCATCAAATAAAGTACCCAAATAAGCCACCATCAATAAGCTGGAATAAAGTCTTACCTGTGACATCCCTGATTTATGTGGAGGCAGAATACAGCTGGTGGGTCAGAGAATTGGCCATCTGACAGGGAAAACAATCTGCTCTCTGACTACAACACAACCAGCTTGCATGCTACGAGACAGACCACAACATTCCTACAAATTGCAGGAAACCAGTCTGTACACTATCAAGAACACGCTCAGTGCCCCTGAGCCCCTGGTCCCTGGCTGTCTGAATTGTATGAACGGAGAGAAGGCTGGAAGCACTGAGGTGTGAATAAAGTGGTTCTTTAGTGCTTTAGGAATATTCAAGCTTCTTTTTATTGGCAAGAATCTGTTTTCTCTGCAGAAATGCAAATATCACTTCTGCAACTCCAGGGCAAGTCATCACACCATAACAAGAACATCTTGAATTGATGAAGTGATTTAATGTAGCAAAATGCCTCAAGATACTATTCAAAGAAAGAGACTGCATTTACACAGCATCCACTGGAGGCTCAGGATTTTCCCAAAATCTCTCCTGAAAAGCAAAGCTCTATTTTTAAAGTCCTCCCGAGCCGGAAGAAAATAAAATCCCACCCGGAATCACACAACATGTAAAAAAGATCCTTCCACCCATCATGGTCATACTGACCTTTGAGTAAACATCTACACACAGAGGCCACTTTATTAGGTCTACCTGTACCCCTGCTCGTTCATGCAAAATCTCATCAATCAATCATGTGGCAGCAAGTCAATGCATGAAAGCATGGAGACATGGTCAAGAGCTTCAGTTGTTGTTCAGACCAAACACTGGAATGGGGAAGAAATGTGATCCAAGTGACTTTGACCCTGGAATGATTGTTGGTGCCAGATGGGGTGCTTTGAGTATCTCAGAAACTGCTGATCTCCTGGGATTTTCACCCACAACAGAGTTTACAGAGAATAGCGCGAAACACACACAAAAAATCCACTGAGCAGCAGTTCTGGGTGTGAGAACACGTTGTCAATGAGAGAGATCAGAAGGGAATGGCCAGACTGATTCAGGCTGACAGGAAGGCAACAGTAACTCAAGTAACCATGGTTACAAGAGTGGTGTGCAGAAGAGCATCTCTGAATACACAACACATTAAAACTTGAAGTGGATATGCTACAGCAACAGAAGACCATGAATTTATACCCAGTGGCCACTTTATTAGATACAGGATGTGGCCTCTGAGTATATTCTAATCACATTTAACAGCACTTGTTCCAGAGCTTTATAAACCTGAGCAATTCATGTGTCAATATCGATGCTTTTTAAATATTGTACAACTAGTCGGGTCGAGCATTTATCAACTTCCTGCCACCTCTGCAATGGAAATATTCTTTCCCTCTAAACCTCCAGCCCTAAGTTTTGCTCTCCAGTTTTAGACACATGGGGAAATGTTTCCTATTGCTCTCCACAAGGAAAACAAACCCACAAATCCAGAGCAACATACACAGTATGCTGGAGGAACTCAGCAGGTCAAGCACCATCTTGTGAGAGGAATAAAGAGCTGACGCTTCAGGTAGAGAGCCTGCAGGACAGGAAAGGACAGACGCAGAAGGTGGAGGAGGGAAAGGAGTACAAAATGGCAGCAAATAGATTTGACCAGTTGAGGGGGAAGCTGGGTGGTGGAGAAAGGGGTATTTGGGTGGGTGGAGGAGGGGTAATTTGGGTGGGTGGAGGAGGGGAAGCTGGGTGGTGGAAGAAGGGGAAGTTGGGTGGGTGGAGGAGGGGTATTTGGGTGGGTGGAGGAGGGGGAAGCTGGATGGGTGGAGGAGGAGGAATTTGGGTGGGTGGAGGAGGGGGAAGCTGGGTGGGTGGAGAAGGGGGAATGAAGTAAGAAGCTGGGAAGTGATAAGTGGAAAAGGTAAAGGCCTGACAAAGAAACAATCTGATACAAGATGAAAGCGGACCATGGGAGAAAGGGAAGGATGAGGGGAAGAGCCAGAATAAACCGGTGGGGGGAGAGGAAGGAATACAAGCTAGAAGGTGACGGGGGGGGGGGGGGGGGGGATGAAGTGAGAAGTTGTGAGGTGATTGGTGGAATATCTTGATTATCCAGTTCTTGTATATAAATTGAATGTTCATTCCAAGCAACATCAACCTTTCAGTTTCTTCTGCCATCTCCTGAACTTTTAAACAACAACACACACAAAATGCTGGTGGAGCACAGCAGGCCAAGCAGCATCTATAGGGAGAAGCGCTGTCAAAGCTTCTCCCTATAGATGCTGCCTGGCCTGCTGTGTTCCACCAGCATTTTGTGTGTGTTGTTATTTGAATTTCCTGCATCTGCAGATTTCCTCGTGTTTGCTCCTAAACTTTTAACATGTCCTTTTCTTTCATAACTTTTCCCTCCCACATTAGCCTTCAAGTTGAAACTAAGAAACAATCTTGGGCTGAACTTCTTCAGTATCTTCTATTGGCCAGATGCACACAGATAAGCAGAATTTTTTGTTCTTTACTTAATCACAACTAAACTTTCTAAGGTCTTCCCATCAAATACCCAAGCAGAAATTCTCACCAGGACATCTTAAATGTATTGCTCTGTAATTGTCAAACCCACCTGGAATAGCTGGTTTTGCATACCGTATATAAAGATCAAATCATTACACAGAGCACGGAGCTAGAATAAGGTGAAACAGTAGCAATGGTGATAACAAGGCAAGCACTAGAGCACAACTCTGCCAAATAAGGTGTAAAATCTACAGAAAGTGCACAGTGAAGGTAGTGTCTTCCTGAATCGTGCTTAGCTTCATAAACAAGTGACTCCTGGATGTAATAAATATAGTTTGTAGACGTTGGAAATCTAAAATGAAAATAGATAATGCTGGAAATATCCAAAGGGCAAAGCACTGCAGATGGAGCTGGGATGTGCTTTTGTTTTACTGTAAGGTTCCATCTTTCTTCATTCAGTAAGTCTGTTTCTAGAATGCAATCCCTTCCGGAGAAAGGGGCAACAGGAAAAAGTGGGAAAAAGAGGGAAACTCAATTGGAGAGTTTGATAGGCAATAGAGCGAGTGGATAAATTTAGAATGTACTCTAGTACCTGGCTTTGAAGTATTCTGATTAATGCAGCAAAATCTTTCATTCTACTCATGTAAACAATTTTATACAAAGGGGCTGACTCTAAAGACCCTGGTCCATCATAAAAGCAAGAGTCGGCCACTCAGTCCTTTAAGCCTGCCCCTCTGATAAGAAAAATCATGGTTGATCTGTTCTAATGTGACATAAAGATATTAAAACATTAGAAATACTCAACAGTCAGTCAGCATCTGTGAAAAGTTAGACGGAGTTGACAAGGGAAAGAGAGAGGAAACAAGCTTAACTTGTACATGGTGGGAGAGGGATGGGTAGGACAAAGAGGAGCATCTCTGATACAATGAGGTCAGTGTTGTTCTCAGGATAATTTGTAAATTTCTCTCTCTCCCTCAGGATTAACTGAAAAGCAACATAAAGGGAGCTCTTTCTTTAACTGTACAGTCAACTTGTGCTAACTTGGGGAGTTGTGAATCTTTGGAATGCTCTGCCTGAGAGGGTTATGAAAGATCAGTCACTCAATCTGTTCAAGAAAGAAATAGGTATCTCTTTGGATATTAAGTGAATCAAGGGAATCTGCTTTGTGGAAGTATGTGGCACAGGGCTACAAGATCAGCCATGGTTCTATTGAATGACACAGCAGGTACAACAGGGCCAAATGCTCTACTCTGGTTTCCATTCAACTCTAATGTTTGGCAGATCAGGAAGTACACTGTAAATTGCTCAGTCCAAAGATGAGCAGTTTTCTATCACGGAAGCAATGATGTTGGCTGAATGGAGTGAGTTTCCTATCACGTCTCTCTTCCCCAGTGCCAGTACTGACACATTCATCAGGTAAAACTTCCTCTGCCTCAGAAGGAACTAAATTCAGAGTCAAAGAGCAATACAGCTTGGACACAAGCCCTTTGGCCCAACTTGTCCATGCAGAACAAGATGTTTCTCTATGCTAATCCTATTTGACTGCATTTGATCCACATCCCTAGCAGTCAGCGCAATGCTTTACAGTATGTCAGATGTCAGATCAGGGTTCTATTCCCGTCGCTGTCCGTAAGGAACTTGTACTACACGGGTTTCCTCCGGGTGCACAAGTTTGCTCCCACATTCCAAGTTAGGGTTAGTAAATTGTGAACATGATGTGCTGGTGCTGGAAGCATGACAACACTTGTTGGCTACCCGACCATATCCCCAATACAAGCAATGCATTTCACTGTGCATTTTGACGTTTCAATATAAATGAACCAAAAAAAACCTAATCTTAGACCAAAAACTTGTACAATATAGGTGCAGAATTAGGCCATTTGGCCCATCAAGTTTGCTCTATTTCATCACGGCTGATCCAATTTTTCTCTCAACCCCAATCTCCTGCCTTCTTCCGCTATATCCCTTCATGCACTGACCAATCAAGAATCTATCAACCATTACCTTAAATATACTTAAGACCTGGCCTCCACAGTTGCCTGTGGCAAAGAATTTCACAAATTCACCACTCTCAGGCTAAGGAAGTTCCTCTTTATCTCCATACTAAAAGGACACCCCTCTATTCTAGGGCTGTGTCCTCTCAACCATGGGAAACATCCTCTGCACATCCACTCTATCAAGACCTTTCACATTCAATAAGTTTCAATACGGTCAACCCTCACTCTTCTGAACTCTAGTGAATACAGGCCCAGAACCTTCAAACACTGTTCATATGAAAAGCCATTCAATCCTGGAGTAGTTTTCATGAACCTCCTTTGAACCTTCTCCAGTTTCAGCACATCCTTTCCAAGATAAAGGAAGGCAAATGCAATGTTAGCATTCATTTCAAGGTCTAGAATACAAGAGTAAGAATGTGATGCTGAGGCTTTACAAGGCACTGGTGAGGCCTCACCTTAAATATTTTGAACAGTTTTGGGCCTCTCATCTTAGATGGCTCTGGGTCTGTACTCACTGGCATTCAGAAGGATGGGGGGGGGGGGGGGCGGAATCTCATTCAAACCTTTCGAATGTTGAAAGGCCGAGACAGAGTAGACGTGGAAAGATGTTTCCCATGGTGGAAGAGTCTAGGACAAGAGGGCACAGCCTCAGGGTAGCGGGGCATCCTTTCAAAACAGAGTTTCAAAGAAATTTCTTTAGCCAAAGGGTGGTGAATTTGTTGCCACATGCAGTTGTGGAGGCCAGGTCATTGGGTGTATTTAAGGCAGAGATTGATAGGTTCTTGATTGGACAGGTCATCAACGGTTACAGGAAGAAGGCCGTGAACTGGGGTTGAGGAGGAGAAAAAAAAATGAGCAGCCATGATTGAATGGCGAAGCAGACTCTTTGGGCCAGATTCCCTAATTCTGCTCCTATGACTTATGGTCTATAAAGGGCCCTAAACTGCTCACAATATTCCAAATGAGGCCTCACCAGTGCTTTATGAAGCCTCAACATTACATCCTTGATTTTATATTCTAGTCCTCTTGAAATTAATGTTAACATTGCATTTGCCTTCCTCACCAGAGACTCAGCCTACCAATTAACCTTTAGGGAATCCTGCACAAGGACTTCCCTTTCCACCTCAGTTTTTTGTATTTTGCTTCCATTTAGAAAATAGTCAACCCTTTAATTTTTTTCTACCAAAGTGCATGATCATACACTTCCTGATGCTGTACAGTGTTTCATCTGCAATTTCTTTGCCCGTTCTCCTAACACAAATCCTTTTGTAGCCTCTCTACTTCCTCAAAACTACCTGCCCCACCACCCATCTTCATATTGTCTGCAAAACTTTGCAACAAATCCATCAATTCCATTAACCAAATCATTGACATATAACACAAAAAGAATTTGTCCCAACACAAACATGTGTGGAACGCCACTAGTCACTGACAAACAGAAAAGGCTCCATTTATTCCCACACTTTCCCTCCTGCCAATCAGCCACTGCTTTATCCATGCTAGAATCTTTCCCATCATGCCACAAGCTCGTAGCTTGTAAAACAGCCTCAAGTGCGGCACCTTGTCCAAGGCCTTCTGAAAATCCATATACACAACATCAACAGATTCTCCTTCGTCTATCTTGTTTGTTATTTCTTCAATGCTTGTCAGGCAAAATTTTCCCTTGAGGGAACCATACTGACTACAAGCTATTTTATCATGTGCCTCCAAGTACCCTGACGCCTCATTTTTAATAATCAACTCCAACAACATCTCAACCACTGAGGTCAGACTAACTGGCTAATAGTTTCATTTCTTCTGTCTCCCTCCCTTCTTAAAGAGTGGAGTGACACTTGCAATCTTCTCGTCTTCTGGATCCATTCCAGAATCTAGTGATTCTTGAAAGATCATTACTAATGCCTCAATAGAACCATGGAACCATAGAACATTACAGCACAGAAACTGGCCCTTTGGCCCTTCTTGGCTGTGCTGAACCATTTTTCTGCCTAGTCCCACTGACCTGCACCTGGACCTATCCCTCCATACCCCTTTCATCCATATACCTGTCCAAGTTTTTCTTAAATGTTAAAAGTGAGCCCACATTTACTACTTCAATTGGCAGCTCATTCCACACTCCCACCATTCTCTGTGTGAAGAAGCACCCCCCCATGTTCCCTTTAAACTTTTCCCCCCTTCACCCTTAACCCATGTCCTCTGGTTTTTTTCTCCCCTAGCCTCAGTGGAAAAAGCCTGCTTGCATTCACTCTATCTATACCCATCATAATTTTATATACCTCTATCAAATCTCCCCTTATTCTTCTACGCTCCAGGGAATAAAGTCCTAACCTATTCAACCTCTCTCTGTAACTCAGTTTCTCAAGTCCCAGCAACATCCTTGTAAACCCTCTCTGCACTCTTTCAACCTTATTAATATCCTTCCTGTAATTAGGTGACCAAAACTGCTCACAATACTCCAATGTCTTATACAACCTCACCATGATCTCTTCAGCCACTTCTTTCAGAGCTCTGGGGTGTACACCATGTTGTCCAGGTAGCTTATCTACCTTCAAACCTTTCAATTCCCAAGAACCTTTTCTCTAGTTATGGCAACTTCACACACTTCGTGACCTCTGACACCTGATACTTCCACCATACTGCTCGTGTCTCCTTCAGTGAAGACTGATGCAAAATAGTTATTCAGTTCATCTGCCATTTCGCTGTACCCATTGCTACTTCTCCAGCATCATTTTCCAGTGGTCCGATATCCACTTTCACCTCTCTTTTACATTTTATGTATCTGAAGAAACTTTTAGCATCCTCTTTAATATTATCAGTTTATTTTCATATTCCATCTTTACCTTTTTGATGACTGTTTTAGTTGCCTTCTGGTGGTTTTTAAAAGCTCCCAATCCTCTAACTTCCCACTAATTATATGCCCTCTCTTTGGCTTTTATGTTGGCTTCGACTTCTCGTTAGCCATGGTTCTGTCGTCCTTCCTTTAGAATACTACTTCCTCATTGGGATGTGTATATCCTGTGCCTTCCAAATTGCTTCCAGAAATTCCAGCCATTGCTGCTCTGCCATCATCCCTGCCAGTGTTCTTTTCCAATCAATTCTGGCCAACTCCTCTCTCATGCCTCTGTAATTCCCTTTACGCCACTGTAATACTGATACATCTGATTTTAGCTTCACCTTCTCAATTTTTCACATGAATTTGATCATATATTAATCATTCCCCCCAAGGGTTATTTTACCTTAAGTTCTCTAATCAATTCTAGTTCATTGCACAATACCCAATCCAGAATAGCTGATCCCCTAATGGGCTCAACCAGGAGCTGCTCTAAAAAGCCACCTCAAAAGCACTCTAGAAATTTTTCCTCCTGGAATCCAGCAACAACCTGATTTGCCCAATTTACCTGCATATTAAAGTCCCTCAGGACTATTGTAACATTGCCCTTTTGGCATGTATTTCTACCTCCCATTTTAATTTGTAGGCCACATCCTTACTACTGCTTGGGGCTCTTTTATCAACTCCCATCATGTTATTTTCACCCTTGTAGTTCCTTAGCCCTGTCCACATTGATTCAACAGCCTCCAACTGTACGTCACCTCTTTCAAATGATTTGATTTCATTTTTTTAACCAACAGAGCAACGCCAACCCTGCTACCTCCCTGCCTGTCATTTTGATACAAGGTGTATCCTTGGACATCATGTTCCCAGCTATAATCTTACAGCCATAATCCAGTGATGCCTACAACATCATACCTGCCAATCTACCTTAATCCATATACAGTACTCAGTGCATTCAAATATAACACCTTGAGTTCTGTATTCACCCCTTTTTGATTTTGTCCACATTTTACGTTGTAATTCATCCTGTTGACTGCAATTTTGCCCCTCCTCACTACACGTTGCCTCTGTTTGTAAACCAGCTCCCTCATCACCAGCACTATTATCCACCTTTCTGTGATACTTCTTACATTTAAATACAGGCAGCTCAGGATACTAATTGCACCATGCTCAACATTTTGATCCCTAAGTTTGCCAGAGGTCTCACCAGCATCTGTGTCCACAGCCTCCGCACTAACTGTTCTGGCACTCTGGTTCCCATCCCCCTTCAACTCTAGATTAAATCCCACCTTGCAGCATTAACAAACTTTCCCGCCATGATATTATTCCCCATCCAGTTCAGGTGCAGAAGTCTCTTCTGTACTGATCCCACATTCCCTGGAAGAGAGCCCAACGATCCAAAAATCTTCTGCCCTCTGCCTTACACAAACTCCTTAGCCACATATTAAATTGGATAGTCTTCCTAGCTCTGGCCTCACTAGCCCGTGGCACAGCTCGCAATCCTGAGATCAAAACCCCGGATGTCCTGCCCCTTCACTTAGCACCAAACTCTTAAACTCTCCATGCAAAACCTCATCCTACCCATGTCATTGGTGCCCATATGGGCCACGATTTCTGGCTGTTCATTTAAGAATGCAGAGGGCTCAGACCGAGATACCTTCTCTTAAACCTTTCCTATCGATTTACCTGCCCAGGATACATTTTTTTTACCTGTCTCTACCACCTCCTCAGGCAGCTTGTTTCATGTTAAGATGAACTCTGCACTTTGAACACTTGCACCATTTCCTTTCCCTGCAAATATCTCAGTGGCTGTCCTTGGTTCTGAAAGCATGAACCACCTTATCACCTTAAACCTCACACCTTATCAGTTCAATCTCCAATGTACATTGTATGAGAACAAGTTTACCTCTCCCAGGCAATTTGGAAAAGGTTAAAATACAATGACCAAAACCTTCCAGAGTAGGGTCATTTAAACTATATAACTGTCAAAACAATAAAAATTAATAGTATTTGATTTCATTCCAAATTTTTAAAAATTAAATTACAGTATGAAAATTTATATGGGGATCAGTCTCGGGTAAATAGAGACACTTCCTACACAAAGCTGCCTGTACCACTGGCAAGTTTATTCAAACAAGACTCCACCATCAGACACATTTTCCCACCTAATCATAAACACAAGAGATCCTGCATTTGCTGGAAATCCACAGTAACACACACAAAATCCTGGAGGAGCTCAGCAGGTCTGTCAGCATCTACAGAGAGGAACAAATAGTTGATGTTTTGGGCTAGGATCCTTGGTCCCGAAGAAAGGTTTCGACCAGAAACGTTGAGTTTGCTCCTCTCTATAGGTGCCAGCTTATCTTCTGAATGCCTCCAGCAGAGTGAGTGAGTGTGTGTGTTACGTATTCCCACATCTCCCCTTTCAGCTCTTCAAAAGGGATCCGTCCCTTCTCGAAGGGGACCAATATCCTGGTGGGGAGGTTTGCTAAGGCTATAGGTGAGAGTTTAAACTAGAACTCCTGAGGGTTGGGAACCAAATTGAAGAGATGGAGGAAGAGGTGGCTGGCTCACAAACAGAGAAAGCTTGAAAACAGTGAAAGAGGGAGGATAGGCAGGTAATAGAGAAGGGACACACTCAGACCGATGGTTTGATATGTTTCCTTTTTAATGCAAGGAGTATTGTGAACAAAGCAGATGAGCTTAAAGCATGGATCAGTACTTGGAGCTATGATGTTGTGGCCATTACAGAGAATTGGATGGCTCAGGGGCAGGAATGGTTATTTAGAGTGTCAGGCTTTAGATGTTTCAGAAAGGACAGGGAGGGAGGCAAAAGAGGTGGGGATGAGGCACTGTTGATCATAGGTAGTGTCATAGAAACATACAAAATAGGTGCAGGAGTAGGCCATTTGGCCCTTCGAGCCTGCACTGCCATTCAGTATGATCATGGCTGATCATCCAACTCAGAACCCTGTACCTGCTTTCTCTCCTTATCCCCTGATCCCTTCAGCCACAAGGGCCATATCTAACTTCCTCTTAAATATAGCCAATGAACCGGCCTCAAATGTTTCCTGTGGCAGAGAATTCCACAGATTCACCACTCTCTGTGTGAAGAAGTTTTTCCTCATCTTGGTCCTAAAAAGCTTCCCCTTTATCCTTAAACTGTGACCCCTCGTTCTGGACTTCCCCAACATCGGAAACAATCTTCCTGCATCTAGCCTGTCCAATCCCTTTAGAATTTTATACGTTTCAATAAGATCCCCCCCTCAATCTTCTAAATTCCAGTGAGTATAAGCCTAGTCAATCCAGTCTTTCTTCATATGAAAGTCCTGCCATCCCAGGAATCAATCTGGTGAACCTTCTCTGTACTCCCTCTATGGCAAGAATGTCTCTCCTCAGATTAGGGAACCAAAACTGCACACAATATTGTGATGTTCCAGTTGCCAGATGCTTCAATTCTGCATCACACTCCCACAATTCCCCCTTTGCCTGCAGCCTCCCACACTGTTCTAATGAGATCCAATGCGAGCTGGAAGAAGAGCACCTCGGCTTCCATTCTGTAGCCTTCCAGACTCAATATCAAATGTTCCAACTTCCGGCAATCTGCTCCTTCTGCTTGTATCAGAACTGACCAATTCTGCCAATCACTTGTCTCTGAGATTAGCTCATCTATCTCTCTCCATTTACATAGCCTCAGCTCCTGGACAAGTCCCACAGCACTGCTTTAAGCAACACCTAACACAGATAAAGAAGCATAATCTGCCTCGGTCTGTCACATTGACTCATTTGGTCTCACCCTATCAGAGATATTCCCCTCATCCTGCACCTTCTATGAAACTTAAGACTAACTTGTTTTCTTTCATTTAGATTCCTGATGAATGCTCTCAAACTGGAATGATTCCATGGACATTGCCTAACCCACTGAATGTTTTCAACATTTTCTGTTTTAATTTCAGATTTCCAGCATTTGCAGTTTTTTATTTTTTATTTTTATAAACTATATATCATGAGGAATTTAATATCAATGCCATCCAGGATACATATGACACATGCACTTGCAAGAGATCTTGCCTTTAAGATTTCTGAGTGGGCAGAGCATAAAAAGGCAACGTTCCAAAACTGGGATCTTTTGTCGCGATTGAGTTGCCAACTTGCGTTAGTTTTCTCCCACTGTATTGTAGGGTAATGTAAAGGGTGACAGATGACACATTTTGTTCATCATAGAAACTGTTGATAATTCACAAACACCATCATTGAGTTGTTGTGGTCATTTTAAGAGAGTGGCTGATGTAATGACCAGTTTAAGGCGACTGCTTTTGGTTTGTTTGTAAAGGAATTAAAGGGAACCAGGAATTAATGGGTGGTTAAGCACATAAAATGACTCTTGCATATTTTATTCACAAAATCCCACAGTATCATCACATGTTCCACTATGGCCTGTCCTATTATGCAATGACTGGCATAGCCATCATCACTGCCTTCTTTACAGCAACATTCATTATCTGATTAGATCCTTTTTCAAGTCAAGTCACTTTTATTGTCATTTTGACCATAACTGCTGGTACAGTACATAGTTAAAATGAGACAACGTTTTTCAGGACCATGGTGTTACATGACACAGTACAAAAACTAGACTGAACTACGTAAAAAAACAACACAGAGAAAGCTACGCTAGACTACAGACCTACATAGGACTGCATAAAGTGCACAAAAACAGTGCAGGCATTACAATAAATAATAAACAGGACAATAGGGCAAGGTGTCAGTCCAGGCTTCAGGTATTGAGGAGTCTGATAGCTTGGGGGAAGAAACTGTTATATAGTCTGGTCGTGAGAGCCTGAATGCTTCAGAGCCTTGTCCCAGACGGCAGGAGGGAGAAGAGATTGTATGAGGGGTGCATGGGGTCCTTCATAATGCTGTTTCCTTTGTGGATGCAGCGAGTAGTATAAATGTCCGTGATGGCAGGAAGAGAGACCCCGATGATCTTCTCTGCTGACCTCACTATCCGCTGCAGGGTCTTGCGATCCAAGATGGTGCAATTTCCAAACCAGGCAGTGATGCAGCTGCTCATGATGCTCTCAATACAACCCCTGTAGAATGTGATGAGGATGGGGGGTGGGAAATGGACTTCCCTCAGCCTTCGCAGAAAGTAGAGATGGAGAGAAAGTAGAGTAGAGAAAGTAGAGAAATGAAAATTTCATTTTCAATTAAATGTCATTCCCCTATCCTACCCTATGTCCATAATAAACAAAAGTATTCAAAAGGTGTTTTTAAAAATCTCCCTCTATATCTTCTCCTGGATTGACCAGAATAGTGTTACATGGATTAATTACCTGTTGTTGACAATTGCAAACAACTTCAGTTGTACTTGCAAGTGGTTCTGACTTGTTCTCTATCTAAACTCTCTTTCCTAAAAGATGTTCACTCTGTGGAGGGATGGCTCCTGCCTGTGTTCTCCCACTTCCTGATGTTACCAGATCAAAAGGAGCATAAGTCCAAGAATTAGTTTTTGTAGTGTTGTGGAGCAACAGAGGGATCCTGAGGTCCAAGTCCTTGGATCCCTCAAACAATGAATGGTCTTCTGGCAAGATGGTGGTGTGCCTTGTCACAGCAGCTTATCCAGGTCCAACAAACAGAGCAAATGTTGTGTTAACTGGGGTGTCCAGGAAGAGGGTGAGGGTAGTAGATGGGAGAAGGGATCATCAGTGCAATGTGTGGAATTCTGACAGGTAACATCTTTGCCTGGGAACTTGGAGGGGACATCATCCCATCTTTGATCACAATGACTATTCCTCAATGGACTGTCAGTGCACTTCTCTGAAATACCCAGCCTCATAGAGCAGATGCTGTGTCGTCACCATCTTGTTCTGCGGGTCAGGCCACAATGGTAGCATCACACCCCACCTCAATGAGGGCAACAACAGTTATTGTGATGTCCTTTCATACATCATAAATTGTTTTCATAGTCATAGACAAATAGAGTACGGGTACAGGCATTTTGGCCCAATGGGACCAGGCTGACCGTGGTACCCACCCAGCTATTTCCAGATCCCTGTGTTCAGCCTCGTCCCTCCATTTTCCAACCCAAATGCTTGACTGAGACACCTCCTCTGGCAGCTCCTTCCATTTCTCACTGTCCTCTGTGTGGGAAAAAAAATGCCCTCCAGGTCCCTTTTAAATCTTTCCCTTCTCACCCTAAACCTATGTCCCCCCACCCCACCCCCAAGTTCTGAACTCTCCTCTGCCTGGGAAAAGGCCACTGCTGTGCACCTGTGCACTGCTTGCACTGCAGAGGAGGACAAAGGGCTTAATTAGGAAAGGGAAAAAAGATTATGAGAGAAAGCTGGCAGGGAACATAAAAACTGACTGTAAAAGCTTTTGTAGATATGTGAAAAGAAAAAGATTGGTCAAGACAAATGTAGGTCCTTTACAGTCAGAAACAGGTGAATTGATCATAGGGAACAAAGACATGGCAGACCAATTGAATAACTACTTTGGTTCTGTCTTCACTAAGGAGGGCATAAATAATCTTCCAGAAATAGTAAGAGACGAGGGTCTAGTGAGATGGAGGAACTGAGGGAAATACATGTTAGTAGGGAAGTGGTGTTAGGTAAACTGAAGGGATTAAAGGCAGATAAATCCCCAGGGCCAGATGGTCTGCATCCCAGAGTGCTTAAGGAAGTAGCCCAAGAAATAGTGGATGCATTAGTGATAATTTTTCAAAACTCCTTAGATTCTGGATTAGTTCCCGAGGATTGGAGAGTGGCTAATGTAACCCCACTTTTTAAAAAAGGAGGGAGAGAGAAACTGGGGAATTATGGACCGGTTAGTCTGACATCGGTGGTGGGGAAAATGCTAGAGTCGGTTATCAAAGATGTGATAACAGCACATTTGGAAAGAGGTGAAATCATCGGACAAAGTCAGCATTGATTTGTGAAAGGAAAATCATGTTTGACGAATCTTATAGAATTTGTTGAAGATGTAACTAGTAGAGTGGATAGGGGAGAACCAGTGGATGTGGTATATTTGGATTTTCAAAAGGCTTTTGACAAGGTCCCACACAGGAGATTAGTGTGCAAACTTAAAGTACACAGTATTGGGGGTATGGTATTAATGTGGATAGAGAATTGGTTGGCAGACAGGAAGCAAAGAGTGGGAATAAATGGGACCTTTTCAGAATGGCAGGCAGTGACTAGCGGGGTACCGCAAGGCTCAGTGCTGGGACCCCAGTTGTTTACAATATATATTAATGATTTAGATGAGGGAATTAAATGCAGCATCTCCAAGTTTGCGGATGATACGAAGCTGGGCGGCAGTGTTAGCTGTGAGGAGGATGCTAAGAGGATGCAGGGTGACTTGGATAGGTTAGGTGAGTGGGCAAATTCATGGCAGATGCAATTTAATGTGGATAAATGTGAGGTTATCCACTTTGGTTGCAAGAACAGGAAAACAGATTATTATCTGAATGGTGGCCGATTAGGAAAAGGGGAGGTGCAATGAGACCTGGGTGTCATTGTACACCAGTCATTGAAGGTGGGCATGCAGGTACAGCAGGCGGTGAAAAAGGCAAATGGTATGTTGGCATTCATAGCAAAAGGATTTGAGTATAGGAGCAGGGAGGTTCTACTGCAGTTGTACAAGGCCTTGGTGAGACCGCACCTAGAATATTGTGTGCAGTTTTGGTCCCCTAATCTGAGGAAAGATATTCTTGCCATAGAGGGAGTACAGAGAAGGTTCACCAGATTGATTCCTGGGATGGCAGGACTTTCATATGAAGAAAGACTGGATTGACTAGGCTTATACTCACTGGAATTTAGAAGATTGAGGGGGGATCTTATTGAAACGTATAAAATTCTAAAGGGATTGGACAGGCTAGATGCAGGAGGATTGTTTCCGATGTTGGGGAAGTCCAGAACAAGGGGTCACAGTTTAAGGATGAAGGGGAAGCCTTTTAGGACTGAGATGAGGAAAATCTTCTTCACACAGAGTGGTGAATCTGTGGAATTCTCTGCCACAGGAAACAGTCGAGGCCAGTTCGTTGGCTATATTTAAGAGGAAGTTAGATATGGCCCTTGGGGCTAAAGGGATCAGGGGGTATGGAGAGAAAGCAGGTATAGGGTTCTGAGTTGGATGATCAGCCATGATCATACTGAATGGCGGTGCAGGCTCGAAGGGACGAATGGCCTACTCCTGCACCTATTTTCTATGTTTCTATGTTTATGTATGCATTGGAAAGATGAAGTCATGGAGTCACTAGCCAGTTACAGACCACCCAACAGTCTGAGGAACAAATTTGCAGCGAGATTGCAGACTGTTGTAAGAAGCATAAGGTTGTTATAGTAGGTGATTTTAATTTTCCACAAACTGACTGGGATTGCCATACTGTTTAATAAAATCCAATAGGGGATAACCAACAGGAAGAGGAAGGGTTAAGCCATTAATATACTTGGTGTGCATAGTGGTCATGCCCTTCTATTTCCTAAAGCAGTAGAACCACAAGATGAAAGTGGCACTGGTATTTATATGATTGCTGATACAGTCTCAGGTCATCCCAAAGACTTCAAAGGCAATGAAAGGCTTGTGTAACTATGATATGGCAGCCAATAAAAGCTCAGCAAGGTCATACAAATGATAGTGAATTAGTGACTGGAAAATCTGCTTTATTGTTGCTGAGTGAGAAGTAGATATTGTCTGACAGACCAGGGCTAAATGTTAATGCCATATCTAAAGAATTACACATTAACATTGATCCCTCAGCACTGCACTGGATCACACAGTCTAGTTCTGGAGTGGGATATGAATCCATGCTCTTCTAACGTCAAAATAATGTATTTTGGTGCCATTTTTAAATCAGGAATTGGACATTTGAAGCTTAACTGATTGAGTGGCACAGTAGCACAGCAGTAAATGCAATTGCTTTACAGCTTCATTGATCATTGATTGGGGTTTGATTCCCACCGCTGTCTATAAAGAGTTTGTACATTCTCCCTGTGACCACATGGATTTCCTCTGGGTGCCCCGGTCTCCTCCCGCATTCCAAAGATGTAGGGTTAGTGTTAATAAGTTGCAAGCCCTAATCCACCTTGGCTTTCCTCCATCATGTCCTGTTTAAGTTTAGAGAAAATAAGAAGTCGGACATTTGATACATCTTTTAAATTTGAAGAAATCTGGCAACTTTTTATTCAATATTTCCATATGATTTGATCTATTGATTGTTGTAATGACTCTCTTCCAGTTATTTTTCCAAAGTTTTGGATTTGATCAGAAAGTCTTTCTTCTCTTGGTTTTACTCTCAGGATGGACTGCCCAGTCCTTTTTTCTCTTTTTGTTTTTGTTTGTATAGAATAGTGGGTTTTTTCCAAAAAGGAAAACAAAAGTTGTAAGCATGCTATATTGGCATCAGAAGCATAGCAATAGCAAGTAGGCTATCCCCAGCATATCCTCAGACTCTCTTGCCACTGACACAAATGACACACTTGACTGTATGTTTCAATAGTTCAATATTTACATAACAAATGAAGCTATTCTTTAAAAGATCTTTAAAAGTTAGTCTTTCAATTTTTAATTATGATATATAATTTCTACAAATGAGCTCCTAAAGAAGCAGGAATCTCTCACACAAAGCAATACTTTGTAAATGAACTTACTGCAGCACTAGAAAGAGATCAGGGTTGACATCTGAGAGTTCACCAGTATCAGTGTCTCACGACCTCTGGAAGGTAAGGGAGCACGATACATGTTGAAAGCAGGAGAAAGAAACAGGAGGAGAGAAATGGACTGGAACAGCAGACTGCAGAAAAGGTCAGGAGCGGGAAGCAGTAACTGAGGGGAAAGAAGACAAAGCTGCAGCTGTGCGTGTTGAATGGAAGAAGCACAGTAACAGCAACAGAGATATTTTGCTTGATGTTGTGTACTTGGGCTAAAAAAAACACTAATTCCAATTCTATTTTATCATCACTCTCTTAGCTGGTCATGACAAGGCTTCCTGATAGCTTTTGACTGAATTCAGTGCACCATTATAAAAAAACAATACATCAGGATGATGAGCATCAATTGACCCAAATCAAAATTTGAGATGTGCTTTTTAATCAATCCAATCAAATGACAGAGTATCGGGCGAAATGTGGAATTCATAGAGTCTTGTCTCAAATGGGAAGAGGTCAGAAGTTTGAACATTAATCTCACATCTTGGGCTGTTTCAAATGCCAGTACACACTTAATCCATTACTGCATTCAATCATACTGCAGTGAGGGTTTGAAAGGTCAGTCATTTATATTCAGTTCATTTACTTGAATTTTCTGACTTCTGATTCAGTGAGACCCATCCAGATCCTCAAGCAGAGACTGGAAGGGAAGGGGAAATGATCGGATCTGTTTTTTCCCCTTCATAAAGCTCAGGAATTACAGGACTGTCAAAACTGTGAACTCAAGCAGGTCTGCAGCAGGAGGAAGACTGGGAAGATAGACGACATATAGAAGGTTCAATTGTCTCTTACAATCTGTGTCTTTCAATACAGAAACAGGAATAATGTGGCAGCAAAAAGGAACTCCCCAGCTCAAAAATGAAAATACATAACTCAGATGCAAAGGTGGGAATTATAAAAGGGGAAATGAAAAGCAGAGTATGGCAAGATGGGGTCTAGAGGATTAGTAAAGTCAAATAAAACATTGTTAAATTTAAACACTCTGCATGGACAAAACAGCAGATTTGTGGATTCACAGATATTGGTCCTTGAAATTCTTCAGCAAACTTGCTAGAGATTCATAGACTCAGAACTCTGCCTATCAGGCCTTAACTTCTGACCTTCCAATCGTCCTCTGAGCTTCGATCTGGAGTTCTGATCAACCTTTGGGCTTCAATTTTTGCTATCAACCCAGGACTTGCAGATGACAGTGATTGAGGACCCTGGATGCAGACCCAAACCACAGGCCTTGAACACCAGACTCGCCAACGATGGGACCCGATAATACCATCAACTCCATACTTCCATCTATCCATGCAAACCTATCACCACGGGGCTTATTAAGAATCTGTATGCTCCTGAGTTAAAAATATTTGGACTCTTTTTCAAAGAGAGGTTGAAAGACTCTCAGCCCTCTGAGAAGAAAATAACCTCATCTGTGCTTTATCTCCATATTATTAAACACTCACAAGAGGAAACATCCACTTCACATCAACCTCATCAGGATCACAATGAGATCCCTTCTCAACTCTAGAGGACACAAGTCATGCCCAACCTTCCTTCATAAGACAGTGCATGCATTCCAATAAATGTTCCTAAGATTACTTCCAACCCAATAACTATTCACTTATGTGGTTTCTTTGTTCCTTTTCCTCAAACTGGTATGATCCACCTATAAAATGAATCCTGTTCTACTCTCTGCCAATATTGCCCAACCTGCTGAGTGTTTCTAGCACTTAACATTTTTATTCTAGTCATCATTTGAAACCTAGAAACCCCACAGCACAATACAGGCCCTTCAGCCCACAATGCTGAGCCGAACATGTCCTTACCTTAGAAATTACCTAGGGTTACACATAGCCCTCGATCTTTCTAAGCTCCATGTACCTATCCAAGAGTCTCTTAGAAGATCAATCATTTGGTTACTGTCTTAGAGCTGCCAAACATTTACCTCATTTACCTTGTTTCAAACACAAACTGCAGCAGGAACACAGCAAGTTTGGCAAAATCCATGGAGGGGAATGGCCAGTCGACATCTGGGATGAGACCCTCCAACCAGACTGAAAGATGGAGTGGGGTAAATCAGCGTAAAGAGTAAGGAAGGGCGGAAGCAAGAGCTGGCAATCAACAGGTGGATCCAGGTGAGGACGAGGATAGGCAGATGGAGAAGGGAATGGTGGAAACAGTGACAGACTGGGTGGTGACAGGTGGAGGTGACAAAGAAGAAGATGAAGGAGTCTGATGGGAGAGAAATGTGGAGGATGGAACTGAATGAGATTGGAGGTGGACAGATGGGAACTGTGAGGGTGAGGTACACAGTGGGAGGAGAGTGTAGATGATTGGCAGAGAGAGTAGATGGAGGAGAAAAAAGGAACAGGATGTTTGGATGCGGGGGGAAGAGACAGTGGTGTGGTTTGTTATGTAAAGATTGAACTGAGTAAATGATTCCAGCATTTGCAATCTCTGTTATCTCTATTTCACTTGTTCTCACGCTGCTTAAGTCCAAGTTTGAATTGTTACAATAGAACATGGGAACCATTTGTGCAACAAAGCAACTTTAGCAACAATGGTTTATATTAGGTGCTCCGTTGATCAGGGCCGATCATGAATGTTGCACCCTGCTGTCTACACAACCCATTGCACGGGCCAGGGCAGTATAGTATGGTGGGCATCCTGTGCCCACGCAGCTGGCTCCCCCTCTCCACACAGCTGATGAATCCAAAGGAACGGCAGAGACTGATATAGTTTGGCGCCAGCAGCATCGCAGGTGTTGCCAGTCAGCCTTGAACTCAATGTAGATCTGCCTTAGGGCTCTGGATTTTCCCTCGGGGTTTACTCCCAAAGCCTTCCACATGTGTGGGCATAGCCACAAGGTAGTGGAGCTTTGTGATCAGTCTTCCTTCTCCTAGATGAGCTGTCAAGCACCATTGACGAGTCTTATCTGCCTGAAGGGACTGGTTTTAAGGCACCGGTAACCCGCCTTTGCCCCTTCTCCTGACAGTAGAAATATTCTCCGGGCTTAGTAGCTAAGCCACACGTGAAGGCCAGGAGCTGGACTTGGTTGTCAGAGGCTTGTTGAGACACATGGCACTGGAAGCATTTAATAGATTGTGTTATGGTTATTATTCCCGCTACTACCCCCACCTGTGACAACCTGAAGGACCCAACAATGGTTTGTACCAGTTCAATATCTTAGAGTAAAGGCTTTATGCTGCAGTCTATTGTTAGGTGTTGCTGCTACATTATATGGCAAATTCCTCATTCGGTGTCATTCAGCTTTGTAGTTGAGAAGGTGCACAGCAGTGAGATAGATCAACTGTCTGGGTGGTGTCGCAGCAACAACCTTGTACTCAAATCTGTAAGACCAAGGACTTAACTGTGGACTTCAGGAAGAGGAAACTGAGGGAACACACACCAGTCCTCATCAGAAGTGGAAAAGGGTGAGCAGTTCCAAGTTCCTGGTGTCAACATCTCTGAGGATCTATCCTGAGCCCAACATATTGATGCAATTACACAAAGGCACAACAGCGGCTGCATTTCATTGGGAGTTTGAGAACTGGTACATCACCAAAGACGCTTGCAAATTTCAACGGATATACCATGGGGAGTATTCTGACTGGTTGTATCACTCTCTGGTATGGAGGAGCCACTGCACAAGATCAGAAAGAGCTGCAGGAAGTTGTAAACTCAGTCTGCTCAATCAGGGGAACGAGCCTCCCCGGCATTCAGAACACCTTCAAAAGACAATGCCTCAAAACGGCGGCATCCATCACTCAGGATATGCCCCCTCTTCATTGCTACCATCAAGGATGAGATACAAGTGTCTGTATTCAGTGTTTCAGGAACAGCTTCTCCCCATCTGCTATCAGATTTCTGGATGGACAATGAACCCATGAACACTTCCTCAGTATTTTTCCCTCTCTTTTTGCACTACTTATTTATTTTGATTTTATATATTTCTTATTGTAATTTATAGTTTTTATGATGTATTGCAATGTACTGCTGCTGCAAAACAAAAAATATCACAACATATGCCGGTGATATCAAACCTGACTGAGTCTATCATTGATTCTGCTATAGTTATTATTCTGTAGATTTATTGAGAATGCCTGCAAAACAGGCACTTTGTACTTTGATTATAAATTTACTTTGAACTTCGAACTGAGCACAATTTTCTGGGTTGGTGCAGCAGTGCGGCGCTGAGCAAGAACAGAAACTACATCCACAAATTCGAAAATACTCTTCCATTTATTAAACAGTCTCTCAGACAAACAAACACTGTGAAATTTCCTTTGTCCACATATACCTATACACAGCATTTCTAGCCCTGTAACATGGATTGCTTTCGGTATCAAGGAAATTCATCATATAAAATCAATCCCAGACCTTCCTGTAATATTAGAGAAATTTGTAAGGATATTTATAAAAGGAGATATCTATTATGGGGCTTAAAGTTCAAAGTAAAATTCATTATCAGACTACATACATGTAACCATATACAACCTTGAGGTTATTTTTCTGCAAGCATACATAGCAAATCTATGGAACAGTATCTGTCAACATCAGGAACTGTGAACTACACAAACTCTGCAAATGCAGATATAAATAAATAGCAATAAATAACAAGCATGAAATACAATATAACAGAGCTATTAAATGTGTGGTTATCCCTTTTTGTTCAAGAGCCTGATGGTTAAGGGGTAGTAACTGTTCTTAAACCTGGTGGTGTGAGTCCTGAGGCACCTTAGTAAATAAAGTGACTTTGCTCTATAATATTGAGGGATTTTAGCCCCAATAAGACATATGCTGAGATTTACATGGCCAGAGTAGAAGGCAAAAGGTACATACAGTGTTTCTATAGGCAAGTTCAAAGTCCTTTAAAGGCATAATTGATACATAGATTATATACTGAGCTGTATCAATCAGATCTATCCTGATTTAACAATACCCAGATGGAACAATACTGTACTCCCAATAGTGGGGGCTTGGGAATGGGGTGGAAAGATGTGCGAGGAAAAGGATGAACTATCCAAGGTTTCACTTTCCAAGTGCCATCCCCAGTCCCTTACCGATGGACAGATGAAACCTCCTCTGTCCCCTACTGGTGGACAGGTGAAGCTGCCCCCTGCCCCCTGCCCCCTACTGGTGGACAGATGGAGCTACTCCCTGCCCCCTACTGGTGGACAGATGGAGCTACTCCCTGCCCCCTACTGGTGGACAGATGGAGCTACTCCCTGCCCCCTACTGGTGGACAGATGGAGCTACTCCCTGCCCCCTACTGTTGGACAGATGAAGCTGCTCCCTGCCCCCTACTGGCGGACAGATGAAGCTGCCCCCTGCCCCCTACTGTTGGACAGATGAAGCTGCTCCCTGCCCCCTACTGGTGGACAGATGAAGCTGCCCCCTGCCCCCTACTGGTGGACAGATAAAGTCCAGTTCAATTACACTGTTTCTAACACTCATCACTCAGGAGTGAAAGGAACCCATTTCGAAGAAAGACCGCAAACCCATGCCCCAATGTGAGTCGATGCCTGGAATGAAGGAGTTCTCTGAACAAAGTCTTTAAATCTCTAAAAGAAAGGTTCCTGTCAGGTTGATGGAGAGACACAGGAACACTGTAAGCAACAAAACCAGGAATGTAAACACAAGGTACCGCCTACCAATGCTTCGAGGAAAGCTCCTCACCAAACAGTAGGGTCAGAATGTGGAACTCACAGTCACTGGGATGAGCAGCACTGAGGCACTGAGGGAGAAGATCAACCCATCAAGGAGAAGAGGCAGGAGGCTCATGTGAACAAAAGGGGCTGGAATGAACTAGTCAGGCCATGCAGCCTGCCTCAGTGCTAAACATGGTGCAATGGGTGGCTTTATTCAAGAAACTAAACTAATAAGTTGACTATTTATGGCAGGTCACTCTGTAAGAAAGGCAGGTTATAATATTTCAGGCAAGTAGTTTTTTTAAAAGATCAGAATCAAAATGTCTGAAAATGCCTTTTTTCTGCACAGGCTGATGTATGTACTTCAAAATTTGAAATCTTCCCTTTATATTTCATCCTCATAATTCTCGGCTGTGAGGGGAGAATTGCCAGTGTTGGAAGTGCACAGATAGAGATAAATGAATACTTACTCTGAATTATTCAAAAAATAATGGTGATAGCAGTGCTGCAGGTTCTTTTTGAAGCCTAGATGGTGATATATTTTGTGGGGAGTTGGGTATGCGCAGAGGAGGGAGGAAGGGAAGCTTGATTGTACAATCAATGGCCCGTATGGTATTGGCGATGTATGTAGTAAGGCAGAATTCAAAACAAGGACGCGAGAGGTTATGAGAACAAATTCTGAAGGATGATGAATGGCACAAGAGGTACTGCAGATGCTGGAAATCTAGAGCAATACACACAATGTGCTGGAGGAGCTCAGCAAGCCGGGCAGCATCTATGGATGGGAATAAACAGTCGCCATTTCGGGCCGAGACCCTTCATGAGGATGATGGATGATGTTTGCAATGTGATCTGCGGATCCTGGGGTGTACCCAAGCTCATCATGGTCAAATGCAAGTGAGAACACCATTTGTCCCTGGGATGCAAGTGGGTCATGAAATGGAACAGAGACAAGAAGTATGAATGGGGTGAAGGAGTAAATTGAATTATTAGAAAATTGAGATCCATAACAGAGAGTAATTCACTACAGCAAACCATGGCTGTCTGATGTGGGGTACAGAAATTGAAAATCGTTATTTAAAAATGAATTAATCAACATTTCAGCCCTGCATGAACTTACATTCCCAGTACCACTGCCTGAACTCACAGGACAAGAACAGTCGAACTATTAAGCTGCATGTATATCCTTAGTTCTATACAGAACTGAGGTAAATCCATCAATTCTCAGAGGCCCTGCTGGAACTAATTAAATACTGACAGCAGAACCAAGAATAAGGCAAATTATCTTGTTTCTGCAGCTCATTGATTGAAGTCCCTTTCCTCCTAACTAGTACCAACACTGATGCCAGTGAAAATGTACCTCCAGTTCCAAAGGTTATACCACGTGAGTGTTCGGATATTAAATTTGAATCGGTGACCCTAACTGTACAAAGATTCAAGACTGTTTATTCTCATTCTTTCAGTGCACGAGTGAAAGGAGAACAAAATGATTGTTATTTTGGCTCTGATGTAGCATGTATAAAAAAATAAAAATAACAATACAAGTAGAAAAGCAATCCTATAAAACACAACATACATGTAACTATGAGTGAACTATGAAGCAACCACCTAGCTGCCTGTTTGGTCAATACTGTAAAGTTGTCCCAACACATCTTTAGCAGTAACACTCCGTTTGGGGGGTGGGGGGGGGGGGGTTGTTGGTAATGTGGCCAGCACTTTTTTTTTTAAATCACACATTTAAGAAAATCTAACAACCCAACATTAATCCCCAAATTTACCCTGATTCCATTTCTCTCAAATCACTTGGCAGCCAGCTGGATGATACACAGGTCCTGTTTTAAGTAAGAGACCATCACAATGCCTTGGAAACTTTAAGCAGGATCACGTTAAACAGAGCAACAAAATCTAACTGCATCATCTCTACTCGGTTATGACTCCCAACCGCCCACTTGTCAGATGGGAGCAGGTGGAGGGATGGAAGAAAGCATCTTTCAACTGCAATCCATTCTGTGTCCCTGGAGTGCTCAATCAGGCCTGTTCATGTTTCCTATGCACTGTGATGATATCAGATTTTGAGCCCATTATTTCAGCTGACCCAGAGGCAAACTCAGAGGAAGTGGGATAACCAGAAAGCACAGTGAATAGACATGGAATTTGTTTCCAATACGGAATCAGTCTTCAAGAGCAGGAGTAGGCCACTCGGCCCTTCAGGTCTGAGCTACCATTCAACCAGGTCGTGGCTGATTTGACCCCAGCTCTGTATTCCACCCCATCCTTGCTAACCTTTCACCCACTCACTGAGGAAAAGGCATGGGGGAGGAGGAGTGAGGCCAGCATAAATCACTCATGCTCATACTGAATGGTGGGACAGGCTGGAGGCACTGATAGCTTCCCCCTGCCCTTGTTTTCAGTCAGTTCAGATTAGCAACAACATCTCCTCCACCACGAGTCTGGGTGCTTAGCCCCTGCACTACTCACTTTATAATTGCAACTAAGTGTACATTTATGGTTTTCACCAACGTTTGAGAAAGAAAGGCCCAAAGATTTTGACACATGGAAAGAAAACAAAAATCACCTCTTCTCCACCTTTAACATTAACCCCTTATTTTCAAACTTTGAACCCCAGTTCAAGATTCTCCCACAACTGGAAATATCCTCTCCACATCCACCCTGTTTTAACATCTCAGTATCATATACATTTCAATAAAAACACCTCTATGTAGCATATGGCTAAAGCCAGCGTCTTTTTTCCCAGGGCAGAAATGGCTAACGTGAGAGGGCATTATGTTAAGGTGATTGGAGGAAATTATGGTGGGGGGGGAAATGTCAGAGGTAGAGTTTTGTTTATACAGAGAGTGGTGGATGCACGGAAAGTGCTGCCAGGGCTGGTGGTAGACGCCGATACATTAGGAGCACTACAGAAACTCTTAGATAGCCTCTTGCATGAAAGAAACATGGTGGCTCTGTGGAAGAGAAAGGTTAGATTGATCTTGGAGTAGGTTTATAGCTTGGGACAACTTCAATAAATATCACTCTAGCCTGACCTCATAAGACTACCTGCCAATTCTTGATAGTACTCCGGGTAAACTTTCTCTCTTTATGATTAGAAATGACAATGTTTATCATTCTGTTCAGATTACTGCTTCACCAATGGACCTGGTAGCATAATGGTTATATTACCAGGCCAGTGAACTAATGCCAGGAGACACAGGTTTGAGTCCCACCGGTTCAGCTGAGAATCTATATTTGCTTCAGTAAAACAAACTGAAATAATAATACAAATGATGGTCACAAAACTCGTGAGTTGCCAGTAATGCTGTTAAGAAAGAAAGAATAAAAATGAACTTTATTTGCTTACATGTACATTGATACATCAAACCACACAGTAAATTCTGGCATTTGCATCCAAGGATTAGTTAGGGTTGCTGCGTTCTGGCCGTGCTTCTGGCACCAACGTAGCATGCCCACAATTAATCCTAACTGTACATCTTTTGGTCCAGACAGCAGCGAGGAATTGAACCCCAGTTGGTGATCACCGGCACTCTGAAGCATTGCGCTAATTGCTACACTACTGTGCTGCTCCAGGAAATAAATGAGCTGTCCTTCCCCTGTCTGTGACAACAGAGGCTCAGTAACTCTGCCTGCCCTCTGAACAGACTCTCAATCCATAGAATACATGGTGAATGTGGACCCTTTTAGTAATCCCTGAGTGAAACAAAGATATAGTAACTTCCTTTCAGAGCTGCTAATGCTCAGTTGAAAGTGACCAACTTTACCCCGTTGAAAAGCTCAGAAAGTCATTGCTGTCCGTGTCTAACCCCATGCTTCTCACCACCAACACTGACTCATTCACGTATCTATGTGCCACTCTCTGAATGAGCTGGAGCCATCTCCACTCAGGCCTGCTCTGAATGCAACTCCGCGGATAAAGCAGTCCTGACAATATTCAAGAGAGGAAGGAGAATCATTTCAGTAGCTAACAAACTAACTTGTCATGTGACACTTTGCATTAAAACTCATTCTGTGATTCACAGCAGCTGGCAATAAAGGTTATTAACATATTTTATTACAAGAACTCTAGGGAGGTTGAGAACAGGTGGAGAAAAATTAATGAAACGTCAAATATCAATGAGGAGGAAGATTGCTGGTTCAGTAAATAAATTCATAATCAGTGGCCCAAAGTAGGGGATTGGCTATGCATTCATAAACAAGGGGAGTGTCTGCTATTTGATAGCTTGGTTGGGCCAAGGGACTAATCTCAGCTGGTGTGGCCACACAAATGTCACTATCTGTCTTCCAGGCAAAGTGAAGAGGTAGATTGTGCAAAGCTCAAAGTGGCTCCACTTCTAAACCAGCACTTGAGATGATCATCTCAAATGGCCAAATGGGAGTCATCGTGGTGTAGTGGTTAGTGTGACGCTATACAGTTCGGGGTGTCGGAGTTTGAGGTTCGATTCTGACACTGACTGTAAGGAGCCCGTACGTTCCTCCCCATGAATGGATTTCCTCTGGGTGCTCCAGTTTCCTACCACATTCCAGTTGGTAGATTAATTGTCATATTAAATTGCCCTGTAATTATGCTAGAATTAAATAGGTAGGTTGCTGAGCTCCTTGGGCCAGAAGGTCTCATTCTGAACTGTATCTCTAAATAAATATTAGTAGAGGTGGAAGGATGGGTGAGTAAATTTGCGGATGACACGAAGATTGGAGGAGTCGTGGATGGAGCTGCAGGTTGTCAAAGGTTACAAGAGGATATAGACAGACTGCAGAGTTGGGCAGAAAAATGGCAGATGGAGTTCAATCCGGATAAGTGTGAGGAGATGCATTTTGGAAGGACAAACCAGAAGACTGAGTACAGGATTAATGGTCAAGTTATTTAAGAGTGTGGATGAACAAAGGGACCTTGGGGTTCAAATCCATACATCTCTCAAGGTCGCTACGCAGGTTGATAGGGTAGTTAAGAAGGTCTATGGGATGCTAGGCTTCATTAACAGGGGGATTGAGTTCAAGAGTAGAGAGGTCATGTTGCAACTCTACAGATCTCTGGTGAGACCGCACTTGGAGTATTGTGTTCAATTCTAGTCACCTCATTATAGGAAGGATGTGGAGGCTATGGAGAGGGTGCAGAGGAGATTTACCAGGATGTTGCCTGGTTTGGAGAACAAGTCATATCAAGCAAGGTTAGCAGAGCTGGGACTTTTCTCTTTGGAGCGTAGAAGAATGAGAGGGGACTTGATAGAGGTCTACAAGATTATGAGAGGCATAGATAGGGTGGATAGTCAGTACCTGCTTCCCAGGGCACCAATAGCAAACACCAGAGGGCATATGTACAAAATTAAGGGAGGTAAGTTTAGGGGAGACATCGGGGTAAGTTTTTTTTTTTACACAGAGGGTTGTGAGTGCCTGGAATGACTTGCTAGGGATGGTGGTGGAGGCTAAAACATTAAGGGTATTTAAGAGCCTCTTGGACAGGCACATAGATGAAAGAAAAATAGAGAGTTATGGGGTAGTGTGGGTTTAGAACTTTTTTTAAGGATTATATGGGTCAGCACAACATGGAAGGCTGAAGGGTCTGTGCTGTGCTGTAATGTTCTAAGGTTAAACACACAAAAAATGCTGGAGGAACACAGCAGGTCAGGCTGTGGAGAGGAATGTACAGTTAATGTTTTGAGCCAAAACCCATCAAGGGAAGTGGGTAGAAGCTAGAATAAGAAGGGAAGAAGGGGAGGGGCACTAGAAGAAGGTGAAGGGCAGGTGAGGAGAAGAGAAGAGGTAAGAGGGGAGCCTGAATGGGGAATGGGAAAATGAGAAGAGTGGAGGGGGGGGAGAGAAACTAACGCGTTCAAGAAATTGATGTTCATGCAATCAGGTTGGAGGCTAGCCAGACGGAATATGAGGTGTTGCTCCTCCATCCTGAGAGTGGCCACATCATGGCAGTAGAGAAGACCATAGACTGACCATGTTGGAATGGGAATTGGCAATGGGATTAAAATGTTGGGTCACCGGGAAGTCCTACTTGCTGCAGAGTGAAGATTCCCCAGTCTACAATGTAGGGCAGGCTGTACTGGGAGCTCTGGATACTGCAGATTACCCTGACAGACTCCCAGGTGAAGTGTTGTCTCATCTGGAAGAACTGTTTGGGGACCTGAGTGGTGGTGAGGGAGGAGGTGAAAAGACAGTATAACAAGCCTCCCTTAAAAGTCTCTCTTTCCCTTGCTACAGATGTGGTCTAACCTGATGAGTATTTCCTGCAATTTCTGTTTTTATTCTGTGATTATGTTGATTTTCATTCAGTGGAGATTACTATATTTTAAAGAGGAAGAAAGGGATAATGTGAATAATTATAGACCTGCTGGTTTAATAGTAGTGGGCAAATTATTGGAAACAGTTCAGCTATAACCCTTCATTTCAAAAGGAGGTAGTAATGACAGTTTGCATTGATTTAACAGAAGGATTAGTCTGACTAACCTAATTGTGTTTATTTTTGAGGAGGTAACAAGAAGGATCAATAAAGACACTGCATTTGACATGGTTTTCAACAAGACTTTAGATGTGGTCCCGCCTGCCAAGCTGGTCTATAAAGTAAAAGTCCATTGATCCAACAGAGAGCGGCAAACTGAATCGAAAATTTGCTGAGTGGCAGGAAGCAAAGGATAATGGTCTACAAGTGGTCGAAGATTGCTACCAATGCTGATGTTACCAATACTTGGTTCCCTGCTCTTAGTAATACATTTGGACTTAAATACAGCGAGCATAATAGAGAAATTTATATCTAAAGAATTGCCGTGCACTTAACAGAGACAAGCAAGATGCCAGTTGTGCAGAAAATAAGCATGCCAATTGGAAAGCTGCAACAAGACAAAGATATATACAATAAATGAGAGGATATGGTGGGGCATGGAGCATGTACATCTTCATGTTCTTGAAGCTACAGCATGCTTTCCTTTGTAAACCAAGATGTAAAATACACAGTAAAGGCAGGAAGGCTTTGCTAGAACCACCTACTAAACCAGTTGCCTACTGCTTGAATACAGTTTTGGTCACCATATTACAGCAAAGATGCGACTGCGCGGGGGATTTACAAGAGTATTTTGGGATTGGATAACTGCAGCTATGAGTAAGGATTAGATAAGCTAGGTTTGTTTTCCATGGAGGCTGAGGGGTGGTAGGTGAAATTATAAGAAACCTAGGTAGTTCATATTTTTCTTGTGAATGTTGGGTTTCTGATGCTATATGCCTGTGATACTGCTGCAAAAACATTTTTCCTAACCAGGCCTGGAATCGTAGAACTCAGTGAATGGAGCACCAGCAGCCTTCTGTTCCTTTGGCCCTACTGTTCATCGGCCCTACCATTCTGTTCACCACCCTAACCAAACTACGTTCCCCATTCTAACTCTCCTCTTACCCTTTCTCTTCTCCTCACTTCCCTCTGGTGCTCCTCCTCCTTCCTTTTCTCCCATGAGCCGCAGTACATTCCTATCTGATTCCTTCTTCTTCAGTCCTTCTGCTCTTCCACCTATCCCCTCCTAGCTTCTCATTGCATCCCCTTTCCCCCAGCCACCCACCTTTCCAGTCACCTGGCTTCACTTATCATCTGCCAGTACATACTCTTTCCCCTCCCCACATCTTCTTTTTCTGGTTTCTCCCTCCTTCCTTTCCAGTCCTGATAAGAAGGCTCTCAACTGGAAACATCCACTGTTTATTCCTTTCCATAGGTGCTGGCTGATCTGCTGAGTTCCTCCAGCATTTTGAGTGTGCTACCCAAATAACACAATTTATCTGTGCCTGTTACATATCAACGTTGCTTAGATAAACCGTAAGCATCACTTAGGTGCGGCTGGACGAAGTGTGGGAATGGTGTCATATAACAAATGAATGTAGGCTTTTTCTATTGAATTCAGGAGGTTTCTGAAAATCTCTGCAGCTAAGTGATGCAATGAACTGTGAGTTACCAGCGAGAGAGTGAGTTGAGTTGAGTTAGTTGAAGAGTTCACTACAGCAGTGGGCATTCCCAATATTTCTCCATGTCCAGAAGATTGTGATCATTTGCGGCACACACTGCATATTGGATACGTGACTGTCACTTTGTATGATCCATACTTGGGTTTCTGGAGCATTCTGTGGTGACCACTTTTTGTTAATCCATACGTGGATTCGGGTGGGTTACGTGGCAACCACTTGTGTTAATGAGTATTCCGTGACCGTCACCTTGTGATATCCCTACGTAGGGATCATCTGTGGAAAGATGTTATCCCTGCGTGGATCCAGTGTGTTACGTGACGATCACTTGTCCTCTGGAATTTTCCATGATCGTCACCTTGTGTCATCTTAATGTGGATTGATGAACCCTTCCTCACAGACACCTGCACCTGTTCCTGTGGACTCCGGAACCTTCTGGATTGTCATCCCAGGACTCTGTTTGAGTAAGACTTGGGAGGAACTGTTTCTAGACCTCCACAGTTTGTGAGCTAAGATGCATTGCACTGTTAATTTTTGGTTAGGGGAGCAATTGTTTTAATTGTCTATATTTTGGGTAGGTATTGAAAATATATTTGTTTAACATTAAAATCTGCGTCTGTGGTCTATGGCTGCTGGCACGTAACAATCATTATAATGTCTCCGAACTATCCTTATTCATCTCTTCTGGCTTTGTGTCCCATAGCACAATCAAACACAATGTCCTTGCACAACCACAGGTCTCCCTTCCACTTTTTCAATCCACAAAGATCTTTCTGCCTATTGTGTCCGTGCTGCCTCAGACTCTCTTTCATTCACTCTGTGGTAGCAACACTACCCTGCTCTGAATTGCTAACACCATCACACGTTTGAAACCTCCTTAAGGCAATCCTTCACTTCCCCGCTTTCCACCACCTCCCGTAATTCCCACAGCTGTTTATCTCTGTCTCAAACATTGATGACGTTAGATGTTTTGCACAATTGAAAATAAAGGAAGGTCTATATTACTTGCCATAATTGACAATTTTTTTCCAATTCAGATACACAATCAGTTCTATGTCATTGGGCAAACTATTCTGTCACCCACACAAACATTCCTAAATCAATTTTAAATACGTTTCATTCATACAAAAAAGTTGTGCATAGGCATTAACTTAATAACATTTTATAATTACATATTTATCTATTAGCTCTCTTTTGCAATTTCTGGTCATTTGTATTCAAGACACCGCTTGGTCCAAACAACAAGTGTAAATAAAGGACGGATTGTACAGACACAAAAACATGGGAAAATGCTAGAAGTGCATGCAAAACAACATGATGGTTAATATTCCATATGCAACCTCAGAAGCACTATGATAGTGTTAGTGATATGTTTTCCATATGCTCGATAAGAACATTTTTTCCATATCTGTTTTCACCTATCTCTCACCAGCCTCAGGCTCTAAACACCCTCCACCTAACTCCATCTGTCCATCATCTCCTCCACCTAACTTGGATCCACCCATCACCTACCAGCTCGATTTACCCCTCTCTTTCACCATCTCCTTCTCTTTATATTGGACAGAAACTGAACTAGTCTAACCATATAATCACCGTGGCTACCAGAGCACATCAAAGGCTAGGATTCCTGCAGCGTGTAACTCACCTCCTGACCCCCAAAAGCCTGTCCACATCGAGAAGGCTCAGGTCAGGAGTGTAATGGAATACTTGCCACTCGCCTGGATGAGTGCAGCTCCATCAACACTCAAGAAGCTTGACACCATCTAGTACAAGGCAGCCCACTTGATTGGTACCCCCTCCACGAGTTGCAGCAATGTGTACTGTCTACAAGATGCACTGCAACAACTCAGCAAAGTTCCTAAGGTAGTATCTTCCAGACCCATGACCACTACCATCTAGAAGGACGAGAACAGCAGATATCTAGGAACAGCACCACTTGGAAATCCCCCTCCAAGTCACTCACCATCCTGACTTAACGCCGTTCCTTCATTGTCACTGGGTAAAAATCATGAAATTCCATCCCTAACAATACTGTGGGTGTACCTACACAACAGGGTCTGCAGTGGTTCAAGAAGGCAGCTCATCACCACCTTCTCAAGGGTCAGTAGGGATGGGCAATAAACACTGACTTAGCTGGCAATGCCTACATCCCGTAAATTAATTGTTAAAGAATTGGCTGTTTCCACTCCACGCACTCTGTCCCGCTGCAGAATCTTGGCCCAAAATGCCATCATCCCTTAGCCTGTACAGGCGCTGCCTGATCTGCTCAGCTCCTCCTAAACAGTTTGCTTTTTGAAAGAGACTATTAAAGAAAGTTACTCTTTACATGGTGTACATTTCCAGACTGCTCTTGCCTCCTCTGAATCCAACTGAGCACACCCTGGCCCCAGTTCAAATGTTCAAATCATTTTCTTTTTTGGCTCTCACAGTCAACTCACATCCCCCTAAAAAAACCATGGAATAAATGCACTTTGGGAGGTCAGTTTCTGGTAGGATATCCAGAGTAAATGGCAGGGACCTGAAAGGCACCAAAGTACAGAGAGAGATCTTGGGGTACAAGTCTGTACCTCCCTGAAAGTGGCAACAAATGCAGACAGGGTAGCGAGAAAAAGTATTGATATGCTTGCCTTCAAAGAACAAGGCCTTGAGTAAAAAGAGTTGGGATATCATATTGCTGTTGTACAAGATAATGGTTAGACCAGATTATTTTGTACAGTTCTAGTGGCCACACTACAGAAAGGATGTACCAGGAAGAGAAACAGTGTGTAGAAGACATTGACCAGGATGTTGCCTGAGATGGACATTTAGAAGGAGAGCAAATCATAAACACAAGAGGTTATGCAGATGATGGAAACCCAGAACAACACATACAGCACTAGAGGAACTCAGCAGAGCACACAGAATCTATAAAGAAGGAATTCCTCTCCATTGATTCTGCCTGGCCTGCTGAGTTCCTCCAGCATTTTGTGGGTGCTAATTATAAGGAGAGGGTGGATAAGTTAGGTTTCTTCTCACTGGAACTTAAGAGGCCTAAGAGGTTTACAAAATGATGAGGATTGATAGAATCTTTATTCCTGGGCAGGGGAGAGGACAATGATGTACAGGAAATATGAAGAGCAGGCTTTTTCATATAGTGGGAGTGAATGTCTGGAACGGGCTGCAAGAGGAGATAGTGGAGGCTGATACAGGTTCTTGTATATTAAAAAGGTAGAAGGATTGGGCCTAATGTGGGTGAATGGGATTCATAAAACATAGAAAATAGGTGCAGGAGTAGGCCATTCGGCCCTTTGAACGAAGGACAGGCATCACAGTCAGCAAGGACAAGGCAGTCCTTTTATTTGTCAGACGTTTCTCCAATTCTGAAATTGTCATTCATTCATTATCGGTAACTAATGAAAAGCTCTAACTGAATGCAGTAGAGCAACTATGCACCCTTCTGCCTTAACCTCATGTGAACAGGCATATTACCTTCCAGCACCATCCATTCTGCAAACAAAGCAAAATTCACTGCAATATTTCTTGAATAAAGCCCTATTTATGCTTCAGCTCAGATGTACATAGAACAGTACTGTAGGATTTTGTGAATAAAACATGTGAGTCATTTTGTGCTTAACAGAAGCCACAGCCCTTTACTTCCATTATGAATAAAACAAATGCAGCCGTCCTACACTGATGTCATTACGTCAGACTTCGTTTGTATATTATGAACAACGTGTCATCTGTCACACATTACATTATCCAACAGTACAGCACAGGAACAGGCCCTTCAGCCCACAATGTTGTGCTGAACCAAATAACTTAATAATAATTGAATGGCCAACTAAACTAATCCCCTTTGCCTACACAAAGTCCACGTCCTTCCTTTTCCCTCAAATTCAAGTGCCAATCGAAATGTCTCTTAAAAGTACCTTATGTTTTGGTCACTACCAGCACCCCAGGCAGGATATTCTAGACACCCACCACTCTCTATGTAGAAAAAACTTGCTCCCCGCATCTTCTTTGAAATTCCCTCCTCTCACAACTGGTGCCCTCTGCTATTAGGCATCTCAACCCTGGGAAAAAGATACTGTCTACTCTATATATGACTCTCATAATCTTATACAACTCTATCAAATCTCCCTTCAGACTCCACCACTCCAGAGAAAACAACCTAGGTTTGTCCAACCTCTCCTTATTGCATGCTTTCTAATCCAGCAACATCCTGGTAAACCTCTTCTGCACCCCCTCTAAAGCCTCGACATCCTTCCTATATTGGAAAACTGAGAAATGTATGCAATGCTCCAGGTGCAACCCAACTAGAGTTTTATAAAGCTGCAACATAACTTCCTAACTTTTGAACTCAGTGCCTCGACTAATAAAGACAAACATACCAAATACCTTCTTAACCATCCTATTGACTTGTGTAGTCACTTTCAGGAGCAATGAACTTAGATCCATCTGCTCATTAACACTGTCTCTTTACATTTGACCTACCAAGATGCAGCACTTCACATTTGGTACATTAAACTGCATCTTACCATTTATCTGCCTATATCTGTAACTGATCTATATCCCACTGTATTCTTTGCTATTCTTCCATGCTATCCATGGCACCATCAATCTTTGTATCATTTGCAGACTTACTAACTCACCTATCTACATTTTCATCCAGGCCATTTATATACATCACAAACAACAGAGGTCCCAGTACAAAATGTAGAACATTTATTGACCAGAAATTTGCATTGAGGATAACATAATATTCAACATTCCACAGATGGTTTTCTCTCTTAGCCAATTTATTTGTGGCCCAACTTGTCCAAGTCAACCAAGAATGCCTGTCTATGCTTATCTCATTTGCCTTGGTTTGACCAATATCCTTCAGAACCTTTCCTATTCACCTGTGTACCTTTCCAAACATCCTAACTATTGTAACTGTACCTGCCTCTACCATCTCCTCTGACAGCTTGCTCCATACAGACCCAAACTTGAGAAAAGTTACAGCTCATATCCCTCTTAACTCTTTTCTCTCTCACTTTTAACCTCTACCCGCTATTTAAAACTCCCCTACCCTGGAAGCAAGACTCTAACTGTCTACCCTGTCTATGCCCCTCATTTTATATTCTTCTAAATCTGTGTTTCTCAAACTTTTTTAGGTTACTGCCCGTTTGGCTCCCAGACCGCATCCCCAGCACCCCTCTCCCTTTCTGGCCATTACATAAAAACTATAAAGAATTTTGATTTACAGTCCACAGTGCAAGTAAATAGGAACTGAAAGTTCAAAGCAGTGACAAATAATTGCAACAATTATCCAAATATATTTAAAGCTACAAATAAAATTATCTTTATTTAATTACAAGGAACAGAATTTTCATCAACAATTTTAGAGCATACATGAGTAGTCCAACTATTCACAATTTCATTGCTTTTTCCCCTTTCAATGAGAGGGATGGCCTTCAAGCAGGGATATCAGCTTCTCAATACTAGGCTGAATGCCACTCTGATTCTCTTGTTCAGTAATTTGCAATCTGCTTCATTGCATTGAAAGATGTCGGGCAACTGCACTGAAACCACGCTCCAATAAAGATGATGTTGGAAAGACAATAAAGAACATCTTGACCTTTCCATACTGCGCCTGATAGCATTCATAGACTTCTTTCAAATGGAAATCTTGATATGAGCTTTACCTCAATCATTTTGTAGCAAGATCAGTTCTTCCTCCATCCTTTCTTTTAATTCCTCATTACAAGAGTTCAGGAACGGATTTATTACCAATCTGGGATTTGGATCGAGAGAAGATCCTGAAATCTCTATGACATGTCTTTCTGGATCTCACCCTGGTGGTAAGAAAGAGGATGTGTCTGAGTGTTGCCATCTGGCCTCAGCAAGGTAGAGGTAGAGGGTCAGCCTGGCAGACTAATATAGCACCTCCTTTATTTGCAGGTTTGATAGTGAGGTTGTGATTAGTGCAGAGAGAGTGGAGAGCAGTGAATTCAGTGGGAGTGAGGTTTGAATTGGAGAGAGGAGTGTTAAAGTCGAGATGGTTGATGTCTCATCAGCAGTCAGCAATAAAAAGATCCTGAGCAGACAGAAGACCAGAGTGGGGTGTCCAGGAAAAGCAGAAGGGTTAAAAACGGGAGAAAGGGTCATTGGTGAGGGCTGTAGAGTCCTTGTCAAAGAAGTAGGCACGGACTCAGAGGCAATGGAAGAAGAGCTGGGTGTCATGGTGGGCACAGAACTCACTGAGGTGCAGGTGCAGGACAAAATGCTCTGCCTCAGAGAGGGGAAGATCGGAGGGAAGACCCAGCATGGATGAGAGCTGGAATCAGAGGGGGACAGAGTCTGAGGAGAGAGGAGAGTTGTGTGTTTAGGGAAGGTGGGGTGGGTGTAAGATGGAGGCTCCAAGGACCCAAGAACTGATGGTGTGGCCTGGAATGCCTAAGATTCTTGAGTTGATTACTGAATAAAACATTCAAAGAATTTTATCACTGTTTCAAATATCACATAAAATAGTCTCAGGCAGTTGCCCTTTGAGAGCCATATAACTTCTGTGTGCAACAGCAAGCATTCAGGCTGTTTATCATTCTCAATACAAAACTCTCAAAATAGTCAAGAATTGAGAGCATGGGAATTGATTTTATTTACCACTGTGATAAAAGTATTTAATGACTTGTGTAGCCAATCGCTTAGGTTTTTTGCAACAAGATGTTGTCCTTGAACTACACAGTGAATGGTAAATATGTTAGGGCCACTTTTTTTCGAGAAAGTAATAACTCCATGGTGGCATCATGTCATTGACAGTGCCTCATCTGTTGCACAAGCAAGAATGTTTGTGAATGAATGTCCTTTTCTTTGGGGAAAAAAAAAATCACTCAACAACCTGAAATATGGACTTCAGCAAGGCCTTTGACAAAGTTCCATATGGAAGGTTAGTTAAGAAGGTTCAGTCGTTAGGTATTAATGCTGGAGTAATAAAATGGATTCAACAGTGGCTAGATGGGAGATGCCAGAGAGTAGTGGTGGATAATTGTTTATCGGGATGGAGGCCGGTGACTAGCGGGGTGCCTCAGGGATCTGTTTTGGGCCCAATGTTGTTTGTAATATACATAAATGATCTGGATGATGGGGTGGTAAATTGGATTAGTAAGTATGCCGATGATACTAAGGTAGGAGGTGTTGTGGATAATGAGGTGGGTTTTCAAAGCTTGCAGGGAGATTTATGCCGGTTAGAAGAATGGGCTGAACGTTGGCAGATGGAGTTTAATGCTGAGAAGTGTGAGGTTCTACATTTTGGCAGGAATAATCCAAATAGAACATACAGGGTAAATGGTAGGGCATTGAGGAATGCAGTGGAACAGAGAGATCTAGGAATAACAGTGCATAGTTCCCTGAAGGTGGAGTCTCATGTAGATAGGGTGGTGAAGAAGGCTTTTGGAACGCTGGCCTTTATAAATCAGAGCATTGAGTCCAGAAGTTGGGATGTAATGTTAAAATTGTACAAGGCATTGGTAAGGCCAAATTTGGAATATTGTGTACAGTTCTGGTCACCGAATTATAGGAAAGATATCAATAAATTAGAGAGAGTGCAGAGACGATTTACTAGGATGTTACCTGGGTTTCAGCACTTAAGTTACAGAGAAAGGTTGAACAAGTTAGGTCTCTATTCATTGAAGCGTAGAAGGTTGTGGGGGGATTTGATTGAGGTATTTAAAATTTTGAGAGGGATAGATAGAGTTGACGTGAATAGACTGTTTCCATTGAGAGTAGGGGAGATTCAAACGAGAGGACATGATTTGAGAGTTAGGGGGCAAAAGTTTAAGGGAAACACGAGGGGGTATTTCTTTACTCAGAGAGTGATAGCTGTGTGGAATGAGCTTCCTGTAGAAGTAGTAGAGGCCAGTTCAGTTGTGTCATTTAAGGTAAAATTGGATAGGTATATGGACAGGAAAGGAGTGGAGGGTAATGGGCTGAGTGCGGGTAGGTGGGACTAGGTGAGATTAAGAGTTCAGCACAGACTAGGAGGGCCAGAATGGCCTGTTTCCGTGCTGTGATTGTTATATGGTTATATGGTTATTGACTTTCCTTTCATATCTGTTTCTAGTCCCCTTGCAAATAAGAACTTTTGAACCATGTTTTCATCTTTCATGAAGCGAGCATAACCAAGAAGCACAGATTCATTGTCCGGCAAAGCTGATTTATCCAATAGCAGAGCAAATTCTTCAACATTCTCAGACATTTTGTCCATTTGTCTTTGAACAGATTGTCACTGAGTGGATTCACTTTGTCTGGTGACTATGCAAAGCTGTACTCAGAAGCTCCCTTACTGCTGGCAGAAACAGTTCTTCTCTAATTGTATGGGGCTTTCCAGATTTAGCAATGGGCAATGAAATGTATGAAGCACCCACACTATCACTGTTCTGTTGTGAAATGCTAGCAAACATGTTTTGAAGAGCTTTCTATTTCTGAAAGTTTTCACAAAGGGACTGAAATAACCAAAGTTCTTGTTTGCTTCATCAGACTGTATTCTATTCAAATGTTCAAGGAACTTGAGTGTTTTCATTGCCTTATTTGAAAGAATATTTTTCACACAGCAGACACGTTGGCCGGTGTTGGTTGCTTGATGCTGGTATAAATCCATATTTCAGATACTCTACAGTATACTGTCTAGGCTTCTTTTTCATTTGATCTGCTTCTGCCATTTTCATTATGAACTAACAACCATGGTCTATTGCCTATTATTTAAGTCCAACCTCAAGTGCTACGATCAATAAAGGGGAAAGTTATGACGTCATCAGGCTCGAGCAAAACCTGACTCGCTGCTTGAAGGTGCTTCAAGTGGGGCAGAGATATTTCGGTTGGGCTGTGGGCTGGAGAAATGTGGTCAAAACTATTCTGAACTTACCCCATTGAATGTCATACCCTAATTCACAGGAATTGTGACACTATGTGCTTGGAATACAGGAATCGTACCAGCCAAGTATGCAGTCATAAGTGACAGTAATATGCAGGCCAGACCCGGAAATAACGCAACCTCTTCACTCCGGATTTCTTATGATATGCCAAATACAGAAGTGTCACAATGTTTTTCCAACAATTATAATGTGCTTCAAGAAAAGGCTAAGACAATGGTAGATAAGCAAGAGATGAGGCATTTACGTGACCATTGTAATCAATTAAGAGGCACTGAGGATCAAATGCTTATAATAAGTTATTTATTTCTTAACAAGCCTATAATTCCACAGCTGCCCCCTTTGCTACCAAATACTCTCCCACTTAGAAACTCCCACCAGGGGTTCAATATCGCCCACTTTGGAAACCACTGCATAAAAGGTCACATCTCAGCCTTGTTCACTCTAAGGAATACAGATCCAACTTATCTAGTCTCTTATTAGAACTCAAGCCCTCTTGTCCAGGGAACATCCTGTGAATCTTTTCTGCACCCCTCTCTAGCCCAGTCACATCTATCCTATGGCCAGAACTGCACACAATATTCCATGCATGTCCTGATCAATGATTTTTATAACTGTAACATGATCCCTAACTCTACTCAATGTCTTCACCACTTTGTTTATCTGTGTCATTACTGTCAGGGAGCTATGTATTTCTATCCTAAGGTCTAGCTGAATAAAACAATAACACTATAAGATATAGGAGCAGAAGTAGGCCATTTGGCTCATCGAGTCTGCTCCGCCATTCAATTATGGGCTGATCCAGTCATCCCCACTCCCCTGCCTTCACCCATACCCATTGATGCCCTGACTAATCAAGAACCTATCTATCTCTGCCTTAAATACACCCAAAGACTTGGCCTCCACAGCCGCTTGTGGCAACAAATTCCACAGATTTACCACCTTCTGACTAGAGTAATTTCTCTGCATCTCAGTTTAAAAGGACATCCTTCAATCCTGAAGTTGTGCCCTTTTGTCCTAGAATCCCCTACCATGAGAAATAACTTTGCCGTATCTAATCTCTTCAGGCCTTTTACCATTTGGAATGTTTCTATGAGATCCCCCTTCATTCTCATAAACTCCAGGGAATCCAGTTCAAGAGCTGCCAGACATTCCTCATATGATTACCCTTTCATTCCTGGAATCATTCTTGTGAATCTTCTCTGAAACCTCTCCAATGTCAGTATATCCTTTCTAAAATAAGGAGCCCAAAACTGCACACAATACTCCAAGTGTGGTCTCACGAGTGCCTTATAGAGTCTCAACATCACATCCCTGCTCTTATATTCTATACCTCCAGAAATGAATGCCAACATTGCATTTGCCTTCTTCACAACCGACTCAACCTGGAGATTAACCTTTAGGGCATCTTGCAGAAGGACTCCCAAGTCCTTTTGCATCTCTGCAGTTTGAATTCTGTGCCCATCTAAATAATAGTCTGCCCATTTATTTCTTCCACCAAAGTGCATGATCATACACTTTCCAACATTGTATTTCATTTGCCACTTCTTTGCCCATACCCCTAAACTATCTAAGTCTCTCTGCAGGCTCTCTGTTTCCTCAACACTACCTGCTCCTCCACCTATCTTTGTATCATCGGCAAATTTAGCCACAAATCCATTAATACCATAGTCCAAATCATTGACATACATCATAAAAAGCAGCGGTCCCAACACCAACCCCTGTGGAACTCCACTTGTAACCAGCAGCCAGCCAGAATAGGATCCCTTTATTCTCACTCTCTGTTTTCTGCCGCCCAACTAATTCTCCATCCATGCTAGTAACTTCCCTGCAATTCCATGGGCTCTTAGCTTGCTAAGCAGCCTCATGCACGGCACCTTGTTAAAGGCCTTCTGAAAATCCAAGTATACCATGTCTACTGCATCTCCTTTGTCTACCCTGCTTGTAATTTCCTCAAAGAATTGCAGTATGTTTGTCAGGCAGGATTTTCCTTTCAGGAAACCATTCTGGATTTGGCCTATCTTGTCATGTACCTCCAGGTGCTCCATAATCTCATCCCTAACAATTGATTTCAGCAACTTCCCAACCACTGATGTCAGGCTAACTGGTCCATATTTTCCTTTCTGCTGCCTCCTACTCTTCTTAAATAGTGGAGTAACGTTTGCAATTTTCCAGTCATCTGGTACAATGCCAGAATCTATCGATTCCTGAAAGATCATTGTTAATGCCTCCGCAATCTCTCCAGCTACTTCCTTCAGAACCCAAGGGTGCATTCCATCTGGTCCAGGAGACTTATCCACCTTCAGATCATTAAGCTTCCTGAGCACCTTCTCAGTCATAATTTTCATCGCACAAACTTCACTTCCTTGACACTCTTGAATGTCCGGTATACTGCAGACGTCTTCCACTGTGAAGACTGATGCTAAATATGCATTCAATTCCTCTGCCACCTCTGCATTTCTTATCACAGTATCTCCAGCATCATTTTGTATTGGTCCTATATCTACCCTTGATTCTCTTTTACCCTTTATATACTTAAAAAAAGCTTTTAGTATCTTCTTTGATATTAGTCTCCAGCTTCCTTTCATAATTCATCTTTTCCTTCCTAATGACATTCTTAGTTTCTTTCTGCAAGTTTTTAAAAGGTTTTCAATCCTCTATCTTCCCATTAGCTCTGGCTTTCTTGTATGCCCTCTCTTCTGCTTTTACTTTGGTTCTGAATTCATTTGTCCTTCTTCCCTTTGAAAATTTCTTCTTATTTGGAATATATCTGTCTTACACTTCCATCATTTTTCACGGAAACTCCAGCCATTGCTGCTCTGTTGTCCTTCCTGCAAATGTCCCTTTCCAGTCAACTTCGGCCAGTTCCCCTCTCATGCCATTGTAATTTCCTTTATTCCACTGAAGTACCGACACACTGGATTTTATTTTTCCCCTCTCAAATTTCAATGTGAACTCGATAATATTGTGATCACTGTTCCCTAAGGGTTCCTTAACCTTAATCTCTCTTATCACCTCCGGATCATTGCACAACACCCAATCCAGCACAGCCAGTCCCCTAGTGGGCTTAACAACAAGCTGTTCTAAAAAGCCATCCCTTAGACATTCTACAAATTCTCTCCCTTGAGGTCTAGTACTGACCTGGTTTTCTCAATCCACTTTCATGTTAAAATCCCCAGTGATTATCATGACATTGCCTTTCTGATATGCCTTTTCTATCTTCAGCTCCCAATGGCAGCCATCCTTTAGCCAAGTTCCAGAGATGGCCACAACGTCATATTTACCAATCTGTAGCTGAATTTCAAGATCGTCCATTTTATTCCTTATGCTGCGTGCATTCAAATATAAGACTCCCTGCCCAGTATTTGTTGCTTTCTGTTTTAACTGCACCACATCTCTATTGCCCTGTAACTCATGCCACTGGCTGTGATTAAGCCTCATCTCCTGCCTGTTCGTTCTATAATCTCTGTTGCACGCTATCTTTGATTTATTTCTGTTTTCCCCTTCCTCAACCCTATCGCTCTGGTTCCTACCACCCTGCCAAATTAGTTTAAACCCTCCTTAACAGCACTATTAAATGTGCCCGCTAGGATACTGGACCCCTTTGGGTTCAAGTGTAACCCGTCCTTTTTGTACAGCTTGTACTTCCCCCTGAAGAGGCCCCAATAATCCAGGAAATTGAAGCCCTGCCCCTGCACCAGTCTCTCAGCCACACATTAATATGCCTCTTGCTATTCTTACACTTGCTAGCACGTGGCACAGGCAGCAATCCTGAGATTACTACCCTAGGGACATGTATGTCCAGGACTAGTTTAACTCCCCAAAGTAAATTACTCTATTTTCAAGGTTACAGATGACAACGCTGTACTGGACTAGATCTCAAACAGTGATGAAACAGAATACGAGGAGGAGACAGGCGTGATCTCAATGGCTCTGACCAACATTCACAGATGCACATAAAAAGCATCCTATCCGGATGCATCACAGCCTGGTGCAGCGAAGACTTGCTAATGAAGTCCAGTAAATCACAGAAACCAGTCATACCTTCTGCCTCAGGCCTACACCTCCTGCTGCCTTGGAAAAGATGCCAACATGATCAAAGATTCACCCCAGACATTTTTCTTCTCCCCTCTCCTGACAGGCAGAAGATTCAAAAGCTTGAGAGCACGATGCACAATATTCAAAGACAGTTTCTCTCCTGTTATTATCAGACTCTTGTATGGACCTCTCATATGCTAAAAAAGAACTCTTGATCTTGAACGTTGACAGCGCTTCTCCCTATAGATGCTGCCTGACCTGCTGCATTCCACCTGCATTTTGTGTGTGTTTCTTGATCTCCCTTCTGCCTGGTTGTGGTCCTTACACTTTATCTGTCTGCCTGCACTGCACTCTCTTTGTGTAACTGTAACACTCAGGAGACCAGATGTCTGAGAATCTGTGAGTGTCCACCAGGGAAGTAAGAAGTCCAAGGCTGCAAGTCCACAAGTTGACAGGAGACTGAAGGCCCTCAGGCAGCCTGTGCTGGAGTTGTTTGTGTGTGAGTGAGTGGGTTGGTGGACAGGAGGAAGGAAAAGGGCTTGCTTTGCTGTTCTTTTATTTTGTTGCTGTTATTGTTGTAGCTTGCGTTGTTCTGCTGAACATGGGGGGCATGCTACATAGGTGCTGGACACTTGCAGTCTGCCCCCAGCACAGTCTTGCTAATACAAGTGGCACATTGCACTGTATATTTCGATGTACATGAAACTGAATACCAGTGCTGGTGACCGCACTGGTAGAAGTGACTAGCACACAGTTCTTGTGGAGTCCTGTGAGAACACCCTTTGCTATGTTGTGCAGAAGTACAATGGGACAAACTCAGAAGAGATCAATCAGCTCAAAATGGACACCACTGAGGCTCTGTGGATCATCAGGAGCAGCAAAGACATACACTGCCATAATCTGTAGCACCATGGCCAGGTACTTACAAGGACAGACTCGCAAACACCAGAGCCCTGGAGGACACCAACACAAACAGCATCTCACTGTGATAAAGCAATACCAACTCCAACGGGTAGGTCATGTCATCCAGATGCCAAAAAGATCCTTTACTTCCAGCAGAAGGTCGGTCAGCGGGCCCCTGATGGGCAAAGAAAATGCTTCAAAGACAACATCAAGTTCAGCCTGAAGAAATTCAATGTTGCATCTGAAAACTGGCAAGACATTGCACTCAATAGACACACCGGAAAGAAATCTGTTCAAGAGGAGTATGTGCTATTTGAGAGTGACCTCTGCTGTGCCACAGAAAACAAGCAGCGTTGAAAGGAGAGTCTGAACAAACCAAAAGATCTAAGCACAAACCACAGCCAGCACCTGCTCTTGCCCACACTGTACCAGAGTATGTGGATCCCAGAATGGTCTCTACAGCCTCCTGAGGACATAATAATAAGACAAACTCTTAAGAGGACATCATACTCAACTCAAGTGATCACACTACTTACTTCAGTCTACCAATACTATCACACCAGGAATCAACCCTGGGTCAATGAAGAGTATAAAAGAGCATGGCAAGAGTAGCGGCAGGCATCCTGAATATGATGAGGTGCTGGCCTAGTAAAGATGCACTACGATGCTAAACAACTAGATGATGTTGTTTGATATACACTGGTGTGGATAACTTCAGTCACTGCTACTTGACACAACTTAACCAACAGGCTGACTTTCATGGACTGTTTACAACTCACATTCTCAGTATTTTTTTTACTTGAGCTATCTGTCTTCTTTTGTACATTGGTTGATTGTGCTTAGTTTTTCATTAATTCTATTGTATTTATTTAATTTCTTGTAAATGTCTGCAAGAAACCGAATCGTAAGGTAGTAGAGAGTAGCATATCTTTTACTTTGACATTGATATATTGCTACTGGTATCAGAACCAATGGATCAGATCAAATCTGCAGTCCTTTCACATCCAGTTGAGAATTGTGGTGGATAACTAAAGAGCTTTTTGTATTTTATTGAGATGCAGCAGATAGACCCTTCTGCCCCTTCGAAGCCACATTGCCCTGCAGTACCCCGATTTTAACCCGAGCCTAATCAGGGGACAATTTGCAATGATCAATTAAACTACCAACCAGTACATCTTTGGACTGTCGGCAGAAACTGGAACACCTGGAGAAACCCACGTAGTCGGGAGATAACATACAATCTCCTTACAGGCGGCAACAGGAATTGAACCAGGTTGCCTGTACTGTAAAGCATTGTGAAGCCTCCAAGAAACTGTCCATTCTCAACACACAGGGCCCAGAATGCAAGTATTAAGGAACAGCTTGAAGGATTTTAACCATGTTCAGCCAAACAGATGACCAATTTCTACTTTAACCCAAGTTCCTCCCCACCATTGAATCCAATCTTTGTCCATTGTGATTCACTCCATATGATATCAAGAAATAGATGAAACCACTGGATAACAAAGACTATGGAACCAGACAACATCCTGGCTGTGCTGGGGAAAGCCCACACTCCAGAGAAACTCTTGCCTCTGGCTAATCTGTTCCCATTCATTACGACACTGCCATCTACCTAACAATGTGGGAAATTGTCCAGGTATGTCCTGTCCACCAAAAGAAGAGCTAATTCAATCTTCCAGTCCCCCTGCTATCGGTCTACTCTCAGTTGTTAGCAAGTGAGAGAAGCTTTTGTCAACAGTACTATCAAGTGGCACTTCATCATCACTCACCGACATCAGAAAATGAAAGTCAGAAAAGGACAGTAGATGTTGGAAAGCTGAAATAAACACTAAAGTACTGGAAAGACTCTACAAGAAAATCCCTCAAACTTCAGCATAAATTGCTAATTCTTTCCACAGATGCTGCCTGACCCACTGAGTGTTTCCAAAAGGTTCAGTTTTTATCACAGTTGCCCAGTTTGGGCCTTGCTAAGACCACTCAGACCTTTTCACAGCCCTGGTCCAAACACTGAGTCACAGAGCAATAGAGTACTTCAGCATGGATCCAGGCACTTTGGCCAACCATGTTGCCCACCTCGCTAGCCATAGTTGCCTGCATTTAGCCCTGATCCCTCCAGGCCTTGTCCCTCTATATACGTATCCAAGTGGTTCTCAAATGATAATATTTTACCAGCCTCAACCACTTCTTCTGGCTGCTCCTGCTATATCATCATCATCTTCTGTGTGGAAGAGTTCTCCCTCGGGTTTCTTTTAAACCTTTTCCCTAGTTTTGAATTCCCCTACCTTCGGGAATTACCTATACCTCTATAACATTTCTATAAGGTTGACTCTAATTTTTTCTGAGTCCTTCCAGTTTCTTGTTTGCTGCTCAAAAGTTAAAAGGACCAAATGCAGGCAAATGAAGCTCAGGTCAACAACTTGATCAGCACGGATGAGTTGGGCCAAAGGGCCTGTCGCCTTGACCTATGAGTTTATATGTATTATGCAGCTTTGAGTGATCCCAGGGGCCATAAGATAGACTCATAGGTCAAGACAACAAGATATCACCAAATTGAATACTTACTACTTCTATATTTACCAGAGGAGCTAACAAGGTTAATATATTATTAAAAGATATAAAGACTTGCATTATTTATTATGGATTTCCTTCTTGAACTGGGTGCGGATATGCAAAACAATAATTATAAAATAATCATTAATAATTAATCCTGCTGAGAGTAAGCAATACTGGTGGAATGTGGAGCTTGCAACCACATGGCCTAGTTGAAGCAATGAACATTAGGGAGGAAGCAATAGAAGGCTGTCTTGTTACATTGTAGGAACAGGTTTATGTGAAGCATGGATACCAGTTTAGATGTCAAGACCCATTTCTCAGCTCTAATTTTATATAAAAGTTAAAAAAATACATTTGCAGTGGCTGAAAGGCCATAGTTGGGAGCTTAACATCAAAGGATATACTTTGTATTGAAAGGACAGGCAGGAAGGCATAGGCAGTGGTGTGGCTCTGTTGGTAAAAAATGGAATTACATCTTTAGAAAGGAGTGGCATAGGGCCAGAGAATGTTGAATCATTGTGTGTGGAGTTTGTGGAGGTAAGAAATTGCAAAGGTAAAAAAAACCATAAAGGGAATCACACGCAGGCCTCCAAACAGCAGCCAAGATATGGGGTTGAGGTTGCAGAGGGAGTTGGAAAAGAACATGTAAAAAGGGTAATGTTGTAATTGTAATGGAGAACTTCAATATGCAAGGGGATTGGGAAAATGAGCTTGGTGTCAGATCTCAAGAGAAGGAATTTGTTGAGTCCCTACAAGATGGCTCTTTAGAGCAGCTTGTGCTTGAGCCTACTCAAGGAAAAGCTATCTTAGGTTGGGTGTTGTGTAAGAATCCAGATCTTATTAGGGAGCTTAACGTAAAAGAACCCTTAGGAGGCAGTGATCGTTATGATTGAATTCTTACTGCAATTTGAATGGGAGAAGCACAACTCACGTGTATCTATATCACAATGGAATCAAGGAAATTACAGAAGCATGAGAGAGGAGATTGCCCAGGTGGAATGGAGAAGGATACTGGTGGAAACGACGGCAGAGCAGAGATGGCTGAAGTTTCTGGGAATAGTTCATAAGGCACATGAAAGATATGTCCCACAGAGGAAGAAGTTCACAAATGGCAGGGGTAGACAACTGTGGCTGACAAAGGAAGTTAAGGACTGCATAAAAGCCATGGAAATAGCATACAAGATAGCAAAAGTGAGTGGGAAGTTGGATGATTGCGAAGCTTTTAAAATCCTACAAAAGGCAACTAAAAAAGCTGTAAGAAGGGAAAAGATGAAATGTGAGGGCAAGCTAGCCAATAATATAAAGAAAAATACCAAAAGTTCTTTTTTCAGTTATATAAAGTGTAAAAGAGGGGTGAGAGTTGATATTGGACCACTACAAAATTATGCTGGTGAGGTAGTAATGGGGGACAAAGAAATAGCAGATGAACTTAATGGGTACTTTGCATCAGTCTTCACTGTGGAAGACACTAGCAGTGTGCCAGTGGTCTGCGAGTGTCAGGGAGCAAGAGTGAGTGCGATTGCTATTACAAAGGAAAAAGTGCTAGGCAAACTCAAAGGTCTTAAGGTGGATAAGTCACCTGGGACAGATGAACAACATCCCAAAGTCCTGAGAGAGGTTGTTGAAGAGATAACGGATGCATCGGTCATGACCTTTTAAGAATCACTTGATTCTGGCAAGGTCCCGGACGACTAGAAGACTGCAAATGTCACTCCACTCTAAGAAGGGAGGAAGGCAAAAAAAAGGAAATTATAGACCAGCTAGCCTAACCACAGTGGTTGGGAAAGTGTTGGAGTCTATTATTAACAATGAGGTTTTGAGGTACTTGGAGACTAATGATAAAGTAAGTCAAAGTTAGCATGGTTTCTGTAAAGGGAAATCTTGCCTAGCAAATCTGTTAAAGTCTTCAAGGAAGTAACAAGCAGGGTGGACAAAGAAGAGGCAGTGGATGTCACTTACTTGTATTTACAGAAGGCATGTGATAAGGTACCACACATAAGGCTGCTGAACAAGATAAAATCATATGGTGTTACAGAAAAGATACTGGCATGGCTAGAGGACTGGTTGACAGGCAGGAGGCAGTGAGTGGGAATAAAAGGGGCCTTTTCTGGTTGGCTGCCAGTGACTAGTGGTGTTCCTCAGGGGTCAGTATTGGGACCACTGCTTTTCACTTTGTTTGTCAGTGACCTAGATAATGGAATTGATGGCTTTGTGGCAAAGTTTACAGATGATACGAAGATGGGTGGAGGGGTAGGTAGTGCCGAGGAAGCAATGCGATTGCAGCAGGACTTAAACAAATTGGAAGAATGGGCAAAAAATGGCAGATGGATTACAGGGTTGGGAAATGTGTGTTAATGCATTTTGGTAAGAGGAACAATAGTGCAGACTATTATCTAAATGGGGAGAAGGTTCAAACATCAGAGGTGCAGAGGGACTTAGGAGTCCTAGTGCAAGATTTCCAGAAGATTAATTTACAGGTTGAGCCTAAAAAGAAGGCAAATGCAATGTTGGTATTTATATCAAGAGGAATAGAATATAAAAGCAAGAAGATAATGCTGAGCCTTTAGAAGACACTAGTCAGGCTGCACTTGGAGTATTGTCAACAGTTTTGGGCCCCATATCTCAGAAAGGATGTGTTGTCATTTGAGAGAGTCCAGAGGAGGTTCACAAGGATGATTCCTGGAATGAAGGAGTCAACATATGAGGAGCATTTGGCAGCTTTGGGCCTGTACTCACTGGAATTTAGAAGAATGTTGGAGGGAGAAAATCTCACAGAAACCTACCTAATATTGAAAGGACTAGATAGGGTAGATGTGGAGAGGATGTTTCTGATGGTGGGGGTATCCAGAACTACAGGGCCCAGCCTCAAAACTGAGGGTGAACCTTTAGAACAGAGATGAGGAATTTTTTTTAGCTAGAGAGTAGTAAATCTGTGGAATGCTCTGCCACAGAGAGCAATGGAGGCCAATTCCATGCATATATTTAAGACAGAAGTTGATTGCTACCTGTTCGGTCAGGGCATCAAAGGATATGGCGAGAAGGCAGGTGTATGGGGCTGAGTGGGATCCAGGATCAGACATGATGGAATGGCAGAGCAGATTCGATGGGCTGAATGGTCTAATTCTGCTTCTATGTCTTACGGTCTTTATGGTCTTTAGACCAGAAGTGGAGAAGTAAGTTATGGAAAAGAAAATTCTTTGCCGATTTTCTTCAGCTGCCCTTGATGTTTCAAGAATTAAATATTTCAGGTAAACCAGGAACTCCAAAACTTTTAATGCCATGGACCAATACCATGATGCAAGGGGTCTGTGGGCCCCAGGTTGGGAACACCTGGGGGTAAACAGAAGCTGGAGTGGAAAACTTGAGATTGTTCTCTTTGGATCAAAGAAGATTGATTCAAGGTTCAAACTTCAAAGTGAATTTATTACCAAAGTAAGGTATTATCAAAATACCATACTGTGTGTCACCTTATACTACCCTGAGATTCATTTTCTTGCAGGTATTCAAGAGTTGGGGGGATGATACAAGGTCATGTTCAACTCAAAGCAAGCTATCCCATTGGTAGGTGGTTTGAGGATCAACAAACACAAAATGAAATTTTTGGGCAAAAGGTACAAGGATGATGAAAAGAAGGATACAAGGATCCTGAAAGGTTGGAATCAAAGAGCAATAGGACATGGATGCAAGTCTACACGGGTCAAAGTGATCTGCAGCTCACTGACAGCTCCGGGTATGGAGGTCGAATTAACATCTCCAAAAGGTAATGGACAGGCCCTTGAAAGGTTACACGGAAAGAATGAAACTAAGAACAAGCAATGGGCCTGGTGCTGTCATAATTTTACCATGATTTTATATTCTAAAATGTGCTCCTAACGGCAGACTATTTGAAGTGTCGTCAAACCTCACAATATTTTGATATCCTTCGGCAGGGCGCTGTTTCCTTCAAGCATTGTCACAGAAACGGTCGATCTGGAGAAGATCATCAGTCAAGTCAACATGACATTGAGAGCTAAAAAAAACAAAGGCAACTGACATGGATTCGTTTTAAAATACACTTTAATCTTCAGTTAACCTATATCGGTCTTAATGGGATGGGATGGGTAGGTGAAAATATAATTTGCCCAGTGACTGCAAACTTTAATTAACATCAGCACTTATTTCGGAAGATTATTGTACGGGGCTTGATCCTCGCTTTTGGTACAGGCGTGACTTGCATCGCTTTAACCACCAGGCTCCTCCCAAAAATAATTCAACCGCGGAAACCAGCGAAATGAAGGCAATGCTTCCTGATGCCAATCCCGACCATAAAGTTCCACCGATGTGTAAACCAATATCCTTCGCCCATCACCCTGGTCCCCAACGCGAGCCAGGGGTTTCCTTTCAACCAGAATTACGAAGCCGTCACCTGGCGTGACCTCCCGCTTAAAATCGGGAGAGCGCGCTAGGGGAGCAGCACACAGCCAGGGCAGCTACTGCGCCGATTTAAAATAAAGGTCAGTTACATTCACATCGTGGTTTGATTTAAAATATAATAAACACACAAATGGTGCAGTGCAGTGTCGCTCTGCCTTCCAGGAGAGGGGACAAGTTGAGAGTCCCTTTAAATCAGATCACGTACACAATCCGCTTACATCACCGAGGCCGGAGAGCCGAATGTACAAGATGAGAACCACATTCAGTATTACCTGCTTCGTTCAGCGTTGATTTTGCAGCTAATTTCAAACAGGGTGTAAAATAAGCCAACTAAACAGGTATAAACGAAAGTCCGCAATTCACATTCCGTGCAACAGATCCGGTATTCTTAGAAGCAAAGCCTCTGTTTCACGCCCTTAATATATTCCCCACCTGTCACGGCTTTGCAATCATGTCTAAGTCAGCTTAACTGCTAAACTTGGGACCAACTTAAATCTTCCGTCCGTAGCAAAAGTAGTCGGGTGCGCGTTCTTAAAAACGCCCTTTTGTTAGTCACGGGGCGGGGGGGGGGTGTAGAGGAGGAGGAGGAGGTACTCACCGTTGAGGTACATCCTGCGGTGAGAGCAAAGTTGTTCGCTTGCGATCAGGTCAAGAGTCTCTCAAAGAAAACCCCTCCCGAGGAGGAGGGAGCTTCTTGCGGGTTCCTCCGGCTGTGCTGTTGGTGGCGAATTGTCAAGTGTGGACATTCGCGTGGTAGCAGCCTAGGTCCTGCCTCCAGCCTTGCGCCAGCCTATCAGCTCCGGCAAGCCGTCATCCCTCGATGGCAAAGCAGCCCCGCACCTTCACTCAGCCTCCGTGACCAGTGCTGCTCCCTTCCCCGAGTGCAATGCTGATTTTACCGTCCGGACTTGCCTCTCGCACGTCCCCGAGCCCGCAAAGCGAGCCAAGACAGTGTGGCAGCGATCTACTTTGACCCTAGGTTGGTCGATGAAGAGAGGAAAAATAATTGTAACATTTCTGTAAAATTCAACCTCTTCTCTCGTTTGGCAGCTCCTGTCATTAATCCAAGTACAGTTTGCTCGCGCTAACTTGCGCTGTCCTTCTAAGGCATTGCAGTTGGAACTGTTACGCTTATCGTTGTCACCATGATAAATGTAGGTGAAAAGAAAGGGTGTGATATGTGACAAGGTGGCTACGGCCCGCAACCTGACGGCCCACGTCAAATGCAGCGCGGTGGGTTGAAAAGGGAATCTTATTTTAGAGTGGGCCAATCCAGCAGGGAACACACCAGTCACTGAGAGACCCGGGTTTGCGAAGAAGGTAAAGACTCCGTGATCTCACAAAGCATAGCGAGGTTCCGAAAGGCTGGTGTTCAGTGCTGAGAACGGGCAGCAGGTCAAAGATTTAGCCAACACAGTTGTTCTGGGTGGAACGAAGGGGGAGGGGACCAAACCTTTTCCAAATCTTTCCATCGACCTTCCTTATCCCTCTCAAGTCCCCCCGCCCTAATTTTAGCCAGTTGATTTTAATTTCTCTGCTATTACGGTAGAGCACGCTAGCGGCGATTGCTGTGCCAGCCGCCCGGGATCAATTCCTGCCACAGGGAGTTTGTACATTCTCCCTGTGTGTTTCCTCCGGGTACTCGGGTTTCCTCCTACATCCCAAAGACGTACGGGTTACGAGGTTAATAGGTCACATGAATGTGTGGCACCAACTCGGGCCTGTTACTGCTGTATCCCTCGGGAAGTAAAGACTACAGCATGGAAACAGGCCTACCTTGTGCAAAGTGAAAAACAGGTATATTATCCAAGTACAGATATGTCACCATATACAACCCGAGATACATTTTCTTGTGGGTATTCACAGTAAATGTAAAAAAACGCGATAGAATCGATGAACGACTGCACACAGCAAGACTGACAAACAAACAATGTGTAAAAGACAACAAGCTGTGTGAATACAAAAAGAAACATAAATAATAATTATTATAAATAAATATTGAGGACATGAGATGAAGAGTCGCTGAAAATGAGTCCATGTGTTCTGGGAACAGTTTAGTGATGGGGCTGTGTGAAGTTGTCCCCTCTGGCTCAAGAGCCTGATGGTTGGGAGTAATAATTGTTCCTGAACCTGGTGGTGTGGATCCTGAGCTCCTGTACTTTCTTCCTGATGGCAGCAGCGAGAAGAGAGTATGTCCAGGGTGGTGGGGATCCCTGAAGATGGATGCTGCTTTCCAGCAACAGTGCTCCATGTAGATGCGCTCAATGAGGGGAGGGCTTTATCTGTAACGGACTGGACTGTATCCATTTCTTTTTGTAGGCTTTTCTGCTCAAGGGCATTGGTGTTTCCATAGCAGGCTGTGATGTAACCAGTCAGTTCTGCACACATCTATAGAAGTTTGTCAAAGTTTTAGATGACATGTTGAATCTTCGCAAACTTCAAAGAGAGGTGCTGGCATGATTCATTCATCGTGGCACGTACATGCCAGCTTGGTTTTCTGCTTAGCTGCCCCCAGACCATAGCCCTCCATACCTCTCTCATCCATGTACCTATCCAAACTTCTCCTAAATGTTACAATTGGACGCACATCTATCTCTTCCACAGGCAGCTCAGTTCACACTCGAACCACCCTCTGAGTGAAGAAGATCCCCCTCAAATTCATCTTTCACCCTAATCCTATAACCTCTTGTTCTTGTCCCACCCAACCTGAGGTTAAAAAAAAGCCTGCACCCTATCTATACTCCTCATAATGTTGTATACCTCTATAAGATCTCCCCTAAGCATGTTATACAACTTCAACATAATATTCCAACTCCTGTACTCAATGCCCTGATTCATGAAAACCAATTGGCCAAAAACTGTCTACCTGTGATGTTACATTCAAGGAATTATGGGTCTGTGTTTCCAGGTTCCTTTGCTCTTCTGCACACTTCAGAGCACTAACATTCACTGTAATAGTCTGACACTGATTTGTCCTCCCATAATGCAACACTTCACATCTTCTGCATGAAGTTCCATCTGCCAATTTTCAGCCCATTTACCCAGCTGTTCCAGATCCTGTTACAAGCTTTGATAGCTTTCCTCACTGCTCACCACACTCCGATCTTGGTGTCATCCACAGATTTGCTGTTACACATTATCATCTAAATTATTAATATAGATGTGAAGTAACAACAGACCCATCACCGATCCCTGCAGCACACCACCAGTCGGCATATAAGAGTGCATTGTTACTTCAAGGAAGGTAATTAATGTCCCAAGTCAGCAAATACTTAATCTGTTGGGAAGCAAACAGCGGAATGACATATACTCAGTGGCTACTTCATTAGGCAAACCTGTACACTTCCTCCAAGCAGCCAGTCAGCTGGCAGCAACTCAATGCATAAAAGCATGCAGACATGGTCAAGAGGTCCTGTTGTTGTTCAGACCAAACAAGAGAATGTGGAAGAAAATTTCATCTAAGTGACTTTGACCGTGGAATCTCTCTTGGTGTCAGACAGGGCGGTTTGAGTATCTCAGAAACTGCCGACCTCCTGGGATTTTCATGTACAACTCTCTCTAGAGTTTACAGAGAATGGTGCGAGAAACTTAAAAAATCCAGTGAATGGTAGTTCTGTGGGCAAAAGCACTTTGTTAATGAGAGAGTTCAGAGGAGGATGACCAGTCTGGCTGAAGCAGAAATGAAGGGGACATTAACTCAAATAACCACGCTTTACAATAGCAGTGAGCAGAAGAACATCTCTGAATGCACAACATGTTGAATATTGAAGTGGGTGTACGAACAACAAAAGACCACTAACGTACACACAGTGGCCACTTTAATAGGTACAGGAGGTACCAAATAAAGTAGCCACTGAGTTTGAATCAGCCAAATGTAGAGATTCACAACTCATGGCAGGTCACTTACTGCACTGAATTTGATGGTTAATTATGCAACACTAATGGTGTGCAAGGTTAAAGTGACATTACTCTTGTGGCAAGATCCATCCCAGCTGTTTAGGACTAACATCAGCATTAAATGTAATGATAAATAATAAGCCTGAACTAGTCAACAATCTAACAGTGAGATTAAGAGGGCACCTTTCAAACCATAACTGGTTTAGAGTTTGAACAGGGAGAAATGAAAAAGTGAAGAAATAAATCTTCAGTAAAGGATAATGATGAAGATGTGAAATATAGATCAGCCTCAGTAATCTGGTTTGAACGGTTAGCAGGAAAATCTGCAGGCTTCAGTATTGGAGTAAGTATTTTACAAAACATTTTTTATAAATCCCGTAAGCACTATACACATGTGCAACAGTGGTCAACAGAACCAAGAGAGAGTATAAAGCCAAAAGAACAGTCTGACATTAGTACAAACAACAAGTTGGAAGATAATGAAAAGCAACAAGGGATACAAAAGAAGTATTAAGAGCTTCCAAACAGGAAAACAGAAAATGATGTCAGGGATAACAGAGCTGAGTGACTGAGAACTGGGGCAAAACTGAACTGTTCTGGGTTAATGTGCTTTGCCGAGGCTAAATCATGCCTGGCTAACTAGTTCAATAGTTTTGAAGAAGTCACTGGTAGCTTCTATGAAGTTATATATCAAATGTAAGACTTCTAGAAACTGTTTAATGAAGATCAGATTATGAATGAAGTGAGCACAAAATCAAAAGCAGCCTAATGAGATAGGTTTATTTATATATTGACCAGAGTTAACTTACTGAACATTGGGACATTTTACCCTTTTTGGGGATTCAGTAATTATGTATTACACCTAATATCAGATTAAAAACCCTGTTACTGCAACTTTACCTGTTAATTATTCAGCCAATGTGCTGTGGTCAGCTTATGCTATATTCTTTCAAGGCCCATGAAGAAATACGTAATAGGAAACTGCTCTATGCACTGTTACTTCAAGGCTGGAACAAAGTCAAAAGCTGGGATTCACTTTGCAACATGGTTTGGATAAAGGATTAGCGAGCTAAATTTGCAGAGGTTACTGAGTTGGAAGGGAAGGTGCCAAAGAGGATGATAAAGGAAATTGTGATGGAATGTTGCAGACCTGAAACATTGACTGTTTTTCTCTCTCCACAGCTGCTGTCCAGCCTGCTGAGTTTTTCAAGAATCTTCTGCTTTTAAAATTGCTAATTTCCAGATTTCCAGAATCTGCAGCTTTTATTGTGAGTTTCATTCACTGAGGTAACTTAGTTAACATGCAAATGAAGTCCAGCGTGGGAGTGAACTCATGCTCTTTAGATCCAAGAAAGACAAATCAGAGAAGCTGTGGAGAAACAAATTATTATAAGATGATCTGCAAGTTGAAAGCCAATCAAAAACACAAATGAAATGTTGATCTTTATCTCCAAGGAACTGACATTCAACAGGAGGATTGTATGCTTCAGTTTTGTTGGGCTTTAATTGGATTGCATCAGAATATTGTGTTCTGGAAGCACGCCTTACACGGGATATTGCGGTTACAATGAATATCAGTGTGGGGCGGCACAATAGCATGGTCATTAATGTAATGTTACTACAGAGCCTGCGACGCAGGTTCAATTCTGCCATTGTCTGTAAGAAGTGTACGTTCTCCCCGTGATCAAGTGGGTTTCCACCAGGTGCTCCAGTTTCCTCCCACATTCTAAAGACGTACAAGTTAGTCCATTAATTGGTCACATGGGTGTAAGTGGGCATTGCAGGTTTGTTGGGCCGAAAGGGCCTGTTACCATGCTATACCTCTTTAAAAAATAAATAAAAATAAACGCACCACAAAATAGCTAGGCCTAGTAGTTAGCAGCAGCAATTAATAAAGATTAAGACATTAGCATTCCCTCTGGGTACAATTTAAACATTGGACTCTCAACATTTAAATGGTGAAGTGTTGATGGAGATATTAGCAAACACAGATCAGTACAGTGCAGTACAGGCCCTTCGCACTAACTATGCAATTTCTAAATAAAAATAAATAAATAATCATTTTAAAAAGAGGTTGAATACACTTGAATAGTGTTCCTTTCTGCATAGAATACAAAGTGATGATCTGATCAATGTAAAATGATTTTAAAACTGCTTAATGAAGATTGAGCTTCTATGTTCGCTGGTGGAAGAATTCAGAGCATTTTAAAAATTGGAGCTGGCCTATCCAGGAAGGAAATAATGATGCACATTTTCACACAGAATTTTGAACTGTCTTCTACAGAAGTCTGTGGATAGGACGGGTTGAAACTTTCAAGGCTGAAATGGATAGACTGAGTGAGATAAGGGGAAATTGGATTGCGATGCCGAACAGCCAAGCTCAACCTGTAACAACGAAGCAACCCACGGTTCCACAACATTGTCTTAGTTCCTCTCATTCTGCAGTCACAAGCCAGATCAAATCATTTGTTCACACCAAAGAACATAAGCATGGTTAAAAGCATCAAGTGGATTCAGTTGTTAAAATGCAGGACACAGTCAAGCAGCAGAAATCCCCCTCCTCTTTGCTAATATTTCTTTTCCACTTATTTTTCCTTCTGCCTCTGGAGTGTCTCTAAGTGAATACATTTTATGAGCAGCAGATTCGTTCAGTGATCCATGCTGCAAATTTAATCGGTTGAGAGAAATGGAGAGTTTATTTTTTTTAGATGAAGGTCAGTTCTGATGAATGTACTCTACACCACACAATGTGACCTTTACTCTTGACAGATGCTACACAACATGCTGCACAGTTCTGAGTTTTATTATTATTGTTCTTCAGTTATTGTTTGGATATGCTCAACGATTATGCATTTAATTTATGAGGGCAGGACAGATGTTTGGGGAGCTTTGGTACTGCAATGGGTCGGTAACCATGTAGGAAAGGTCCCTTGTGAAACTCCTTCTGTTCTAAGACAATCGAAGGAAGATTCCTGCACTGTTGTGACAGCTCATTTCACATGGAGCCGTCTATTTTTAAATGAGCAGTCTGTTTATCACAAGCCCATTCACAGGATGTGTAGTAGCAGCCGTTCTCATTGAGATATACTGGTGTACGCCGCAGTCACAGGAATCGCAAGAAGTGTTACGGCGGATTCAGAGAAGCTAACTTACTAGATTTTATGTTTGGTTTGTGCATGGTCCCGGTGTCTTGCCTCTGCCCAGATGGCCAGCTCCATTCTCATGTCTTTCTTTACTTTGTTGCTGTTGTGGAGAGTGTACAGGATTGCCAAAGGATACAGCGGGATATACATCAGTTGTAGGTTTGCATAGAGAAATTGCAAACAGAGTTTCCAGCCAAGTGTGAGGTGTTGCACAAAGTGACAGTACAGGATGCTTTTTTAATATATTATTTATTTATTTAGGGATACATCACAGAAAGAGGTTCACGAAAATGATCCCCAGGGTTGAACAGCTTATCATATGAAGAGTGTTTGATGGCTCTGGGCCTGTTTTCACTGGAATTCAGAAGAATGAGGGGTGACCTCATTGAAACCTATCAAATGTTGAAGGCCCTTGTCAGAGTGGATGTGGAGTGGAAGCTTCCTATGGTGGGAGAGTCTAAGACCAGAGGACACATCCTCAGAATAGAGGACGCCTATTTAAAACGGAGATATGAAGGAATTTCTTCAGCCAGAGAGCAGTGAATCTGTGGAATTCGTTGCCATGGGCAGCTGTGAGGGCCACAGGCCATTGAGTGTATTTAAGGCAGACACTGATAGATTCTTGATTGGCCAGGGCATGAAGGGATACAGAGAGAAGGTAGAATGGGACTGAAAGGGAAAATGGATCAGTCCTGATGAAATGGTGAAGCAGACTGGATGGGCCGAATGGCTTAATTCTGTTCCTGTATCCTATGGCAACAGACTCTTCCAGCCCAATGTGCTCATGCAGCCCAATTATAAATGTGACCAATTAACCTACTGTCCTCAGAATGGAGGAGGAGACTGGAGCACCCAGAGAAACCTATGCAGTTATGGGGAGAACATACAAACTCCTTACAGGCAGCAGCGGGAACTGAACCTGGATCGCTGTCACTGTAATAGCAATACTCTAAACACTACACTACCAGACCCCTGAACAGAGGGATATTGGGGTTCTGAAAATGGCTGCACAAGTTGTTAGGGTGGTAAAAAAGTTTTCTGGCATGCCTATCTTTATTAGTTGAGGCATTGGGTCAAGAGGCTGCAGTATTACATTCAGTTCTGATCTCCCTATTATAGGAAGAACGTGGAGTCTTTTGAGAAGGTGAGAAAGAGGTTTACCAGGGTACTGCCTGGATTAGAGGGCATGTGCAAAAGTTCGACAAACCTGAGCGGTTTACTCTGGAGCGGCTGAGGGGCAGATCCAGTAGAAGTTTATAAAACGAGAGGCAAAGCTAGGGCAGAAAGCTGGTATCATTTCCCCAAGGTTGAAATGTCTAATTTGCAACAGTATGCATTTAAGTTTATTATTTCTTTATTTTTATCTTTGCCCAGTTTGTCGGTTATATACAGTGACATATATGCAATTTGATAACTAATAATAAATGTAATAATAATAATAAAATTAAAAATAATAATGAATGTAGTTTGAACTTTACGTTGAGAAGGGGAAAGTTCACGGGAGGTGTACAGGACAAGTTTCTTTAACAGAGATTGTGGTGGGTACCAATAATGCACTGACAGGGATGGAGGTGGAGGCAGATATGATAGAGACTCTGAAGAGGGTCTATGATTGGCGCATCATCGTGCAGAGAATGGAGCAACATGGACCATGTGTAGGGATTAGTTTAAATAGGCATCGTTAACTAATTAGCTCAGAGTTCAGCACAACATAATGGGCCGAAGTTCCTGTGCTATTCTAAGTTTTATGTACTTTTCCTCCATCAGTTGTATTCCAGATTTTTTCTCCAACCATTGCCTTCCCTCTTCCCCCTACTGCCCCTCCCTCCCACCTCCCCTGTCCCTCCCCCACAACCCACCCCCACCCACTGCATCTTATCCAAATGGCCATTATCTCAGAACACAGGAACTACTGCTCATGAAGATTGTTCTGGCTAGTCATCCTGTTCTTGTCACACAAACTGACATGATTTCAAATCTAGGACGTGCAAGACATTCATCATGATGAATCGTAATTGATTCTCCCAAGCTCTACTCAGAGCTACACACACAAGGACTTTTGGACGACTTCCCAGTTATTACCGCCACTTGATTTACTTCTCCGGCCAGACAACGTCAGTGGAGGAAAAAATTCTAGTCCAGATGAAGGGTCTTAACTGGAAATGTCCACTTCCCTCCACATATACTGCCTAATTTGCTGCGTTCCCCCAGCATTTTGAGTTTTTGCTACAGATTTCAGGATCTGTAGTTTCTTGTATCACTGATTTACCTGTCCCTTCATCAGGAAGATGAGATTGCCTTCCCAAGGTTCCCGACTTGGCACAAACCAAGGAAATGAAACAGATTGTTTCCTCGCCCACGTGGCCAATGCCTTTCCCAGCTGAGCTGTCAGTGAAATGCTGTTTACACTTCATGAATGACCAGTGGGAGGGAAAGACAGAGCAGAACAGAACTGCTGCCATACAGGGATGGAGGAACACTCCATAATGTCCTCTTTGTTTTGCAAAGAAATTAATTAGATATCAGAAACTCTGTAAAGAGATGACTGACAAAGAAGACTCAGAGGTCACTTTATTAAATACCTCCTGTAACTTTCATGGTCTTCTGCCACTGTAGCCCATCCACTTCAAGGTTGGTTATTTGAGTTACCGTCACCTTCCAGTCAGCTTTACTGAGAGATAACCTAGAAAAGGCCCCTCCGGCCCACCAAGCTATGCTGCCGAGCAGCCCACTGAATTAACCCCAAACCTAATCACAGGACAATTTACAATGGCCAATTATCCTACTAACTGGTACGTCTTCGGTAGTGTGGCACCAAACTCACGCGCACATGGGAAGAATGTACAGGCTTTCTTACAGAGAACACCGGAATTGATCTCCGAACTCCGATGCCCAGAGCTGTAATAGCATTGTCCTACGGTGGCACCCTCAACATGAGCCAGTCTCACCTCTCTCCTACCACGATATTAGAAGATGGTTTTTGTAAGGTCTTAATAATTCCTAGCTCACCCCATTTTAAAACAAATAATATTACAGTACAGTACATGCTCTTTGGTCCACAATGTCATGCCGACATTTTAACCTCCTCTCAGGTCAATCTAAACCTACACTCCTACATCAACCTCCATTCTTCTATCACCAATGTGTCTATCTAAGACTCTCTTAAATCTCTCTAATGTACCTGCCTCTACCATGCAGCAATCACTCCCTGTGTGAAAAAAACTTAACTCTGATATCCCCTCTCTACTTTCCTCTAATCGCCTTAAAAATGTGCTCCCAGCTAATACTTCCATTTTTAACCTGTAAAGGTGGGGGGGGGGGGGGGGGGTGCAGAATAGTATAACCCTATCGACGGGCTGAAAATCTGTGCACAGTAAGGGCACCGCGTTAGCATAGTGGTTACCAGAATGCTTTTACAACTCAGACTCCAGTATTTCAGAGTTCAATTCCAGCACCGTGTGTAAGTTCACCACGTGACCACATGGGTTTCCTCCGGGTGTTCAGGTCCAAAGACATATCAGATAGTGGTTTAGTTGGTCATTGTAAATTGTCCTGTGATGAGGCTAGTTTTAAATACATGGATTTCTGGGCAACACGGCTCAAAAGGCTGGAAGAGCCTGTTTCACGGCATATCTCTAACTAACCAACTAAATAAAATAAATACTTAGATAGATCAATAAATTGATTGATTGATTAATTAATTGTCTGAGTAAGTTTCTGTTAAGTTGCCCTTTTTTTAACTGTGCTAGGGGGACTTACTGTAGTTTAAATGGCCATTGTGTGTTCTTCATGCCAGATGTTGGAGTCCTGGGAGACCCAGAGTCTCCCAGAGAACTACATCTGCATGAAGTGCATCCAGTTGCAGCTCCTTGAAGGCTGTGTTAGGAAGCTGGAGCGACAGCTGGATGACCGGCTTGTTCGGGAGAGTGAGGAGATCATCGAACAAAGATACAGAGAAGTAGTCACCCCTAAGTTGCAGGAGGCGGGTAGCGGGGTGACTGTCAGGAGAAATGGAAGTGTGAATAGGCGGTTAGTGCAAGGCACCCCTGTGGCCATTCCCCTCAATAATAAGTATACAGTTTTGGATACTGTTGTGGGGGATGATCTCCCAAGGGAATGTCACTGAGACCAAGTTGCAGGCACTGAGCATGGGTCCATGGTGCAGAAGGGAAAGAGAGAGAAAAGGGCAGCGGTAGTGATAGAGGACTCAAAAGTCAGAGGAACAGACAGGAGATTCTGTGGACATGATCGGGACACCAAGGTGATATGTTGCCTCCCAGGTGGCAGGGTCAGGGGTGTCTCGGATCGCATCCACAGCATTTTGGAGGGTGAGGGAGAGCAGCCAAATGTCTTGGTACATACTGGTACCAAAGTAATAGGGAAGAAAAGCAAAGAGGTCATGAAAATAGCATTTAGAGAGCTAGGCAAAAAGCTGAGAAGCTGGGTAGTAATTTCTGGATTGCTCTCTGTGCCACATGCCAGTGAGGGTAGAAACAGGTAGATGATTTGGCAGATAAATGTGTGGCTGAGCAGCTGGTGTAGGACGCAGGGCTTCAGTTTCTTGGATCTCTTCTGGGGGAGGTATGACCTATAGAAAAGTGACTGGTTGCACCTGAACCCGAAGGGGACCAATATTCTCGTGGCCAAGTTTGTTAGAAATGTTGGGGAGGATTTAAACTAATTTGGCAGGGGGATGTGAACTGGAGTGAAAGAACTGAGGATAGGATGGATGGTAATAAAGCAAAGACAGTGTCCGTCAGACTGTCAGGAAGGGCAGGCAGATGATAGGACAGACTTGTAGCCAGCAGGGTGAACAGGGTACATTAGGGATGCAGAATCAAAAAGGGTAGCAAGTACAATACTCAAAGTGTTATATCTCAATGCATGCAGTATCGGAATTAAGGTGGATGGTCTTCTTGTACCTTTACAGATTGTCAGATATGATGTTGTGACCATCACTGAATCGTGGCTGAAGGATGGTTATAGTTGGGAGCTGAATGGCCAAAGTTACACATTGTATTTGAGGGATAGGAAGGTAGCAGAGCGGGTGGTGTGGCTCTAATGGTAAAGAATCAAATCATTAGAAATATAAGGCATAGGATCGGAAGATATTGAATCTTTATCGGTTGAGTTAAGAAACTGTGAGGGAAAAAGGACCCTGATGGCAGTTATATACAGTCCTCCAAACATTAGCTGGGATGTGAACTACAGATTACAATGGGAAATAGAAAAGGCATGTCAAAAGGGCAATGTTATGATAGTCATGGGAGATTTTAGCTTGCAGGTAGATTAGGAAATTTGGTTGGTAATGGATCTCAAGAGAGTGAATTGGTTGAATGCCTATGAGATGGCTTTTTAGAGCAGTTTGTCATTGAGCCTACTAGGGGAACTGCTATACTGGATTGGGTGTTATATAATGAACTGGAGGTGATTAGGGAGCTTAAGGTAAAGGAACCCTTAGAAGCCAGTGATCACAATGTGACTGAGTTCAACTTGAAATTTGATAGGGAGAAAGGAAAGTCTGATATAGCGGTATTTCAGTGGAATAAAGGAAATTACAGTGGTATGAGAGAGGAGCTGGCCAATGTAAATTGGAAGAATATGCTGGCAGGGATGACAACAGAGCAGCAATGACTTGAGTTTCTGAGAAAAAGAGGAAGGTGCAGGATATATGTATTCCGACAACAAAGAAATACTCAAATAGCAAGGGCTGACAGGGAAGTCAAAGCTAATGTAAAAGCAAAAGAGAGGGCACACAACAAAGCAAAAATTAGCGGGAAGATAGAGGATTGAGAAGCTTTTAAAAACCTACAGAAAGCAACTAAGAGAATCATTAGGAGGGAAGAGATGAAATATGAAAGGTTGCTAGCAAACAATATCAAGGTGAATAGGAAAAGCTTTTTCAAGTACCTGAAAAATAAAAGAGAGATGAGAGTGGATATAGGACCACTAGAAAATGAGGCCAGAGAAATAATAATGGGACAAGCAAATAGCAGAAAAACTTTGATGTATTTTGCATCAGTCTTCACTGTGGTAGACACTAGCAGTGTTCCAGGTGTTGAAGGGTGTGAGGGAAGAGAAGTGGGTGCAGTTATTATTACAAGAGAGAAGGTGCTCAAAAAGCTGAAAGACCTAAAGGTACATACGTCACTCAGACCAGATAAACTGCACCCTAGGGTTCTGAAAAAGATAACAGTCGAGATTATGGGGGCAATAGCAATGGTCTTTCAAGAATCATTGGCCTCTGGCATGGTTCCGGAGGACTGAAAAATTGAAAATGTCACACCACTCTTTAGGAAAGAAGGGAGGCAACAAAAAGGAAATTATACACCAGTTAGCCTGACCACAGTGATTGGGAAGATGTTGGAATCAATTTTTATGGATAAGATTATGGAGTACTTGGTGTCACAGGACAAAATAGGACAAAATCAGCATGGTTTCCTGAAGGAAAAATCTTCCCTGATGAACCTGTTGGAATTCTTTGAGGAGATTGCAATCAGGATAGATAAAGGGGATGCAGTGGATCTCGTATATTTGGATTTTCAGAAGGCCTTTTACGATGTGCCACTCTTGAGGCTACTTACCAAGTTAAGAGTCCATGGCATTACAGGAAAATTATTGGCATGGTTAGAGCATTGGCTGGTTGGTAGGAGGCAGTGAGTGGGAATAAAAGGATCCTTTTCTGGTTGGCTGCCAGTGACTAATGGTGTTCCCCAGGGTTTGGTGCTGGGACCACTTCTTTTTATGCTCAATATCAATAATTTAGATGACAGAATAGGTGCCTTTGTTGCCAAGTTTGCAGATGATACAAAGATTGGTGGAGGGGCAGGTAGTGTTGTGGAAACAGACTGGATGCAGAAGGACTTAGAGAGATTCAGAGAATGGGCAAGAAAGTGGCAAATGAAATACAATGTTGGAAAATGCATGGTCTTGCACTTTGGTGGAAGAAATAAATGTGCAGAATATTTTCTAAATGAGGAGAAAATCCAAAAATCTGAGATGCAGTGGGCCTTGGGAGTTCTTGTGCAGAACACCCAAAAGGTCAACTTACAGGTAGAGTCGGTGGAGAGGAAGGCAAATGCAATGTTAGCATTCATTTCAAGAGGCCTAGAGTATAAGAGCAGGGATGTGATGCTGAGCCTTTATAAAGGCACAGGTGAGGCCTCACCTTGAGTATTGTGAACAGTTTTGAGCTCCTAATCAAAGAAAAGATGTGTTGGCATTGGAGAGGGTTCAGAGCAGGTTCACAAGGATGTTTTCAGGAATGAAAGAGTTATCATATGAGGAATATTTGATGGCTCTGGGTCTGCACTCACTGTAATTTAGGATGGGCTTGGGGGGATCTCATTGAAACATTTCAAATGTTGAAAGACTTAGACACAGTTTATGTGGAAGGTGTGTTTCTCATAGTAGGGGGTCTAGGACAAGAGGGCACACCCTCAGAATAGAGGGTAGTCCATTTAAAACAGAGATGTGAAGAAATTTCTTTAGCCAAAGGGAGGTGAATTTGTGGAATTTGTTACCACAGGCAGCTGTGGAGGCCAGGTCACTGGGTGTATTTGAGGCAGAGATTGATAGGTCCTTGTTTGGCCATGGCATCAAAGGTTACAGGGAGAATGCTGAGGAGTGGAGCTGAGCAGGGGGAAAATGAATAGCCATGATTGAATGACAGAGGAGTCTCGATGGGTCAAATGGCCTAATTCTGCCCCTCTGTTTTATGGTCTTATAGTCTAAATAAAGGGATAGATTTTTTAAAAGTCTGGAATGACATTGTCAGTTAGTTTATAACCATATTGACAATTTAGATGCATTCTTTCCCAGACTATGTGAGAAGATCATCTCAGAGCTATGAAGAGATACCCTTCACCCCAAAGAATCAGTGCCTATCAAACACCCATTTATGCCAATTCTACCCTAATTTATTTTAATTCCCTCCACATTCCCATCAACTCTCCTCAGATTTTGCTACTCATCAACGATGTAGGGGCATTGACAGTGTCCAGTTAACCCAGTAAACAACATGTCTGTTGGAAGAAAATGGAGCGGTCCTGAAAACTCACGCAGCTGTGAGGGAGCATGTAAATTCCATACAGACAGCAGCTGGCCAAGGTCACTGGAGCTGTGAAGCAACAGAAATATACCCAATGCGTGATAATAAAACGATAAGACATAGGAGCAGAATTAGGCCATTTGGCCTGTTGATTCTGCTCCACCATTCTATCATGGTTTAATTTAATTTAATTTAAATCATGATTTAATTTCCCTCTCAACCTCCATTCTCCTGCCTTCTTCTCATAAGCTTTGGTGCCCTTACTAATCATACCTTCGAACTCTCCAGTGAACAGCAGGAGTATAAGAAATGAAGTACAATTTATTTTTCCTTCAGAAGACCTTGAGTCTCTCTTCCTCAAAGGGCGACAGAAACATTGTCTTTAAATACTTTTAAGACAGTGGAGGTTTTCTTGGTAAGCAATGGGATGAAAGTTTGCTGGGAGTCAGTAGGAATGCAGAAATGAGATTTCAGTATGATGGCCCATGATTTCACTGAATGACAGATTGAGCTTAAGGGGCCAACTTGCCTATTTCTCTTCCAAATTAATATACTCCTTGGAGCAAACGATGCATCATAAGTACCATAATAGAATAATTGTTGCTTAAATGCATTTGCAGTGTTTGGATAGAAATCAGGACTAGAGGACTGTAATTTCTGTATCTCATGCTGGGTTATGGGTTATCCAGCTGTAGAAATGGGAACTAAGATTTAGTGAAGATAGAAAGGAGGATAACTATTTCCATCTTTTGCACAATCTTCATTTAATGTTTCACTTTGTAAAATCAGACAAATCTTCTTTCTGTGGGTTATCTTTACTTTGTATCAGAGTTATATCCTCTGTTAACTCAGGCTCATGGTGTCCCAAATCACATTACAGTCCTGAATAAATTGGATAGAATAGATATGGAGAGGAAATTCCCATTTGGAGTGCCAAATCCTGGGCACAGCCTCAGAATAAAAAGGCAACCCTTTCAAACTGAGATGAAAAGGAATTTCTTTGGCCCGAGGGTGGTGAATCTGAAGAATTCATTATCAAAGAGGGCTGTGGAGACTAAATCATTGGGTGTATTTAAAGCAGAGGTTCCAGATTGGTAAGAAAAGGGTTGTAAAAAAAATCACCCATGATGTATTGTTGAAGCAGACTGTTCCAATATCTTGTGCGCTTAATGAAGTATTTCTGAAGAATAGTCACCATTGTAATGCAGGAGAACATAGCAGCCAATTTACACACAGCAAGCTACCACAGAAAGCACTGAAACCGTGAACAGACAATCTGTTGTAGTGATGACTGTTGGCCAAAGCACTAAGAAAACTTGCTTTCAATAATGCCAAGGATTTTAATGTCCATGTGCTTAACACTGCATCAAAAAGTAATGGCATCTCTATCAGTGCAGAGTAAATTTACAAGGATGTTGCCAGAACTTGCGGAGTTGAGTTAAAGGGAAAGATTGAATAGGTTAGGACTTAATTTCCTGGAGCGTAGGAGATTGAGGGGAGATTTGGTAGTGGTGTAGAGCATCACCTCAGATATAGACAGGGTAAATGCCAATAGGCTTTTTCCATTGAGGCTGGGTGAGACGAGAACTAGAGGTCAAGTGTTAAGGGTGAAAGGTGAACTGTTTAAGAAGAACATCAGGGGAACACCTTCACTCAGACAGTGGTGAGAGTGTGGAACAAACTACCAGCAGCAGTGGTGGATTGACATTTGATTTCAACATTTAAGAGAAATGTGGATAGGTCCATGGATGGAAGAGGTATGGAGATCTATGCTCGGGGCATAGTTTGATGGAATGAGGCAGATTAATAGTTCAGCATAGACTATACGGGCTGAATGGCCTGTTTCTGCACTATAGTATTCTATGGAGAATCAGTCTAGAAAACAGAAGTCACAGCATCAGCATTAAAATAGGCTGAATCTACTTAGTCCCATTTAACAGCACTTTGTCCTTTGGCTTCTATGACCTGCTGATCTAAGTGCTTGCTCAGATACTTCTTAAACATTATAAGAGTAAAAGCATTGAGTGTATTGTTACTGTCACTGGAAATCTACACAAACACACAATCCTCTATGAGATTGCCACCATATTCTGCTCCCATTTCATCTATTTTATATTCTGAACTAAGAAGCCATCTATCTGTTGGCAATTGATGAATGCTATGATGCACCCACGCAATTTTACAGTTGGGTTGAACTCACAAATGATTGTTGCTGTTGGTGCTGGATGCGTCAGGGAGTTGCCATTATCTGCAATAGGAGTTCTTCAAGTTGCCTTCCAAGTTCATCCATTGGACCTTCAAGTAGTGAAACAATCACTAGAACTGCCTTTTGACCTGGGGCATAGATCACCACTGTAGAAAGGATAGATAAATAGAGTATTACACAATGAATTTGAAAAAAATTAGACAGAGAACTTCCATGACACAAAATTCAGTTTGAGCTATTCAAGGAAAAAAACAATAGGATTCATCCAAGTTTTTGCAGAAGGTTTTCACTGCTGAAAAGTGTGGGGCTAGTCCTAATAACACACACAAAATGCTGGAGGAATTCGGCAGGTCAGGCAGTATCTATGGAGAGGAATAAACAGTCAACATTTCAGGTCAATGCTCTTCATCAGGACTCTTGCTCTTGTTTGATTAACCTGACTGTATTGAACCATAGGCAGGTTCTGGGAAGATAAACACAAGAGGAAAATAAAATTAATTCTCATGTTAATTGCACAGAAAGAAGTTATCCATAGACAAAAGTCCAAAAAAGTCCCTGAGAGATGACAGATGGATCACATGACTCAGCAATGTAGGCTTTGTTCATTATGGGCCATTGTATTGTGACAGATATGTGCCTGCACTTTTAATTCACTCATTTATATAATGCAATTTTTCTCGATGAGGATAGCATTTGTTGCTCGAGACCAAATTAACCCTAAGACGGGTACAGTGTTGCTTAAAGTAAAGCCATTTCTATAAATTAAATAAAGCTGAAGATGACCTGATTAGAAACTGCATTAAGTGTCTGGAGACAAAATGTAGGGATAATGGAAAGATACTCTGATTGCCATGCATTCTACCGGAATAATAAAAAAAATGTTTTTGCTGGAGCAACTCAGTGTGTTGAGCAGTGTGTGGTACTTGTGCTATCTTTGGCTAGAAATGTTGCATGTACATCCCCAATATGTCCAAGAATATCACCAATTTAGTTGTGCACATCCGAGTAAAAGCTGATAGGGTTAGGGTGAATTAAGAGCTGCACAAGACTCCATCTTCAGCATGGGGACCCTTTAGCTGTCTTCACTCCTTACTCAGGGGCTGGGGAAGTTCCATTGTACAGTGGGCAATGGGAGTCATATTCTTGTTTGTGGTCATATTCCTTTTATTCTCTTGCCTCAGATTACTCTGTGCAATATTAGCCCACAGAGCAGCTTTCAATCTGTGGGAACTGTCTAGAATCTCAAGAATTTGGAAAGCAGGTCATCAGATCCAGAGGATTTATTGGAATTTAATTCCATAAATCTCTCCAATAAAAATCCTCTCAAGATGTTTATTTCTTTTAGCTCTTCACTGTCTTCCAACTTGTTTTCCACTATTACCATAAGTTTCTTTAGGTCTGCTGTGAAGATTAACATAAAACATTTATTTATTTTCTTCTCATACCCTTCTGCAAGGAACAAGTGTTAATTTATCTCTTCCTTTTGACAGAGTTTTTGCAGTGTTTATGTTTCTTGGTAGATTCCTCATGTTCTCCCTTCCCTTTCCTTTCCTCAAGACCATAAAACCATAAGATTATAGGAGCAGAATTAAGCCATTTGGCCCATTGAACCAGCTCTGTCATTCAATCATGGCATGGCTGGGGTTTTTTTGCCAAACCCATTCTCTCACCTTCTCCACGTAAATTAACTCCCTTAACAGTCAAAACCCCAACAATCCCCACCTTAATTCACCTAATGGTTTGGCTTCTCTAGCTCTCCGTAGCAACAAACTCCCCCACATTCACTACCCTCAGGCTGAAGTGTCTTCATACTGCTTTGGATAGTTATAAAGATTTCCCAGTTCTAGTGTTAATTGCTATTTTTTTAGTAACATTACAAACCATTGATTTAATACTAATTTTAACATTTCTTGCTTGCCAAGGTAGGACCATATTTGCTTTTTGCTTTTTGTTCCTTAAAGTATGTCTTTGTGTAAACAATGCACTAATTTTTTAAATGTTAGTCTACTGCCATAGTTTATCACATAATTTCCAAATCTATCAGAATCCGCTCTTGCTTCATACTTCCCTACCTTTCTTTGTTTAACTTTGAGCAGTGAGCTCCAAATCTGATTGGCTGAGTGGGGACTGTGGTCTGGGGCAACGAACAACCTGCAAAAGGAACTCAATGGATTGAGCAGCATCTGTGGGAGGGTGTGGGAGGAGGGGCTGCAGAGAATAAATTGTCAAGATTTTGAATCGAAACCCTGCATCAGCACTAAGAATGGAGAAGAGAGATAGCCAGCTCAAAGAGGAGAAGGGCATGGTGAGAAAAGGGCCTGTGGGAGGCTTAGGAGGGATGCATGGTGACAAGTGAATCTGATTGGCTGAAGGCTGGCTTATGAAATAGGGAAGAACTTCAGGAGAGGATTACATTGGAAGGTCCACTTAGCACTTCAGGTTCAAAGTTCAAATTAAAATTATCATCAGAGTACATATAAATCATCTACCATGAGATTCGTTTTCTTGCAGATATTCACAGTAACTACAAAGAAACTCAATAGAATCAATGAATAACCGGCAGCTGTGGAGGCCAAGTCCTTGGGTATATTTAAGGCAGAGGTTAATAGATTCTTGATTGTTCAGGGCATGAAGGGATACGGGAAGAAGGCAGAAGATTGGGGCTGAGAGGAAAAATGGATCAGTCATGATGAAATGGCAGACTCAATGGACCAAATGGCCTAATCCTGTTCCTATAGCTTATGGTCTTAAGGTCTTAAAAACTGGAGGACGTGCAATGACTGCAATTCTTAGTAAGTACTTTCTGATCTGTAGAACAGAAATCCTCAGTTCTCCTCTGGATTGCAATCTCCACTCAATCAATTTATGCTGTATTCATACTTAGGACAAAATGCACAGTATTCATATTTCTTTCCAAGTCGGACAACATCAGTGGAAGATTCAATTTTTAACACCTCACGTTGAAAAACTTTCATTAGAAATCTGTTAAAAATTGTCTGTTTCAAAGAAGTCAAACCGAAATATTATGTAACTCTGTTTCTCTCTGCACAGTTGCTGCCTGACCTGCTGAGTATATCCACAATATTCTGATCTTGTTTCCAGTTGGTATTGGTAGTGTCACATTCACCGAGAGACAGTGAAAAGCTTTTGCTTGCGTGCCAACCGGACAGATAGTGCCCTGCATAATTACACTGTGGTGGTAAAAAAGGACAACAGAATGCAGAATAAAGTGTTGCAGTTAGAGAGAAAGTGTGGTGCAGAGAATCAAGTAAAGTGCAGGGGTCACAATCAGGTAGACGGAGAGATCAAGAGGTCCATTCCAGAGTCTGATAAGAATGAGGCCGATGCTTTTCTTGAGGCTGAATCTTGATCTCTAGCCTTTCTGCCTGATGGGAGAAGGGAGAAGAGAGAATGATCGGGGTGGGAGGCACTCTTGATTGTGTTGGTTGCCTTCTCAAGGCAGTGGGATATGGAGAGACAAGGTAATGCGTGTGAAAGATTGGGATGTGTTCACAACGTTCCGCAAGTTCTTATGGCTCTGAGCAAAGCAGCTGTACATCTATAAAAATTATTCAGAGGCATCAGCAACCTGCTAAGTTTCCTCAGCCTTCTAAGGAAGTACAGGTTTCTTTGCCCTGACATCTATATGGCTAGATTAGGACAAACTGTTGACAATATTTACACCTTTGAACTCAAAGCTCACCACCAACCCCACCTCAGCACTAATGATAATGAAAGTTGTCCTGACACATGCCAATAGGCTCTACACCACATTCCTGTGCTCCTGTCTCGTCTGTCACTTCTATGACTGCAAAGCTAAAATTATCAGAGTGAAGTATGGTCAAAATATCTTTTCAGGAAGGATTCAACATTGGTACAGTAAAGTTTTAACAATATCCTTTAGATCTTTTTTCTTTTGGATGCCAGAACTCACAGGACAAGGTCACTGGATGGAAATATCTTCTGATACTGGCAGTAGTAACTGAACAGTGACAACATTTCGGTCAGACAGGTGGTATTGACAACACTGAATAGTAAGGAAAGCTGGAAGTTTCCTATTGCATTATATAGACTTTTCTAAATCTTCCTGCCATGCAGACTTTACCTTTTCAATGGGTCAGTGATATTCATACTACTATCCTCAGAAGTCTCTAATGTGTCTGGCCACAATCCATTCTGCTTCTGAAATTAAATTTAACGATGATTTATGAATCAAAAATTGCAGTGCAGGTGTTCAGAACTTCAGAGTATAATTCAGTGCAATTCTTTTCCCTTTAGGCTGTTGTAGGTCCCTCCCGCACATGATGGGGGATGTGAAGCCTTTGGATTTTTAAGGAAGAAGTAGATTAAAGGTCATTGCGCCTGGAAGGGGATAAAGAATTTGAGGATACAGTTGGATTAGTCATGATCTCTGGCTCAGGGGGCTGAGTGATCTTTTCCAATTTCATCTGTTTAAAAGCATGTAGTATTAATTTATAAAAGGTAGAAAATTTACCCCTCAATAATCCTCAAAGTACTTTGCTTATAAAAATTTTCTTGTTAGGAAAATTGTTGGGGAGTATTCTTGGCGATAGTGTTAATGAGCATTTGGAAAACCATGGCCTAATTAAGGATAGTCAGCATGGTTTGTGTGGGGCAAGTTATGTCTTCCTAACTTGATTAAACATTTTGAGCAGGTAATGAAGACAATTTATGGTAAAGCTGTGGATGTTGTCTACGTGGATTTTAGGAAAGTGTCAACTTTCTATAAACATAGGGTAGTGGTCAATAGGACATATTCTGACTGGAGTTAAGGACTAGTGGTGTTTCAATGGGATCCATACTGATAACTGTGGTGTTGGTAAGATATCTGAACTGGATGAAAATGTGAATGGGTGGCAGTTAGTTCACAGATGCAAAGGTTGGTGATGTTGTGGAGAGGGTAGAAGACTACCAAAGCATACAGAGCACAATGCAAAAGGGTGCCTAAGACTTTTGTACAGTACTGTGTTTGTCAATGTGGAGCAGAGATTAAGTTTATATATCTGGTGGCAGCACAGGATGTTGGGAATGGTGAGAGTGGAGGCCTGCAGGAGGAATATGGGACAAGTGGCAGAGAAGGAGTGCCAAGGACATGGGATGGCATGGGTGCAGACACACCCAGCGCCCAAGACACCAGATGGTGCTTCCCGTTCCCTCCCTTCTCTCTTTCCCTTTTCCCAACCGTGATTCCCTTCTCCCTGCCACCTTCTCACTCTCAATCCACAATTGAATCATATCAAAATCATGTTTATCATCACTCAACGTATGTCATGAAACTTGTATTTTTTTGTGCGACAACAGTACAGTGCAATACGTAAAATTACCATGGTACAGTGCAAAATCTTAAGCTCCCTACCTCTCTCTCTCTCTCTCTCTATATATATATATACACACACACACACACACACACCGCCCCCCCACCCCCCCCCCCAGGATTTTTGCACAGTACTGTAGATCAGTTGCAGAAATGGTTGGAGTATTGAAAGACATTGCGTATCTTGGGCTGGTGAGGCCTGGCAGTGCCCACCCCTCTCCAGGCCAGACAACAGCCAATGTCCTCCAACTCGCTGGCTCACCCTGTCTCCAACACACAGCCATTGTTCTTCGAGGAACTCATCCAGCGTGGCCAGTAACTTTGTCAATGAGGTCCTTCGTCCAGTGGTGCCATGCTAACAGCACCCCCTTACATTGTTTAGCTCATCAACTGAAGCAATGTACCAGGATGTGCCACTTAGAGGCCGACATGAGAGTTTTAGGAGATGAATGAGGACCAGTGATGCCCATCCACCCTATGAGGTATAGTGCAGCTGCCAGACATCAAAGTACTACCTCTATCCAGAACCCTCCCCTACACCAGGCAGTAGAAATGAGATGCTGCAGAAGGCTCCTATGAAGACCATGTCTCAAAAGATGAAGTATGAAGAACCATCACCCAGCACATGGGACACCACAAAGATTTAGTGTCCATGGTAAAAAAGAGGAAATTGAGATGGAGTGGCCATGTAAGATCTAGTGGACTCTCAAAGTCCATTCTTCAGGAACAGTACAAGGGAAAAGAAAAAGGGCAGACAGAGGAAGAAACAGACAGACAACAAGAAGTGGACCAGAGGGAGCTTTGCCACGATGCAGGCACTCACCCACGACCGTGAGAGATGGAGGCAACCAGTGCAGCGCACCTACGACCCAGGAGGATTGCAGGATCTGTAACCATATTAACAGATGTGAGGCGTAGACACTAAATCCTGGAGGAACTCAGCACAGATAAAATCATGGAAGGAAATAAACAGTTGACGTTTTGGGATGAGGCAGGTCTGTGTGAGGTACTGTACCTTGGGAGATCAAGACAATTCCCTTAAAGGCATTGACATTCAAAAGGATCTTGGTGTTCAAGCCCTGAAAGTGTCTGCTCGGGTTGACAGGGTAGTAAAAGTGTATGACTTTCTCACCTTTATTACTCAAGGAACCGAATTCAAGAGTCAGGAAGTTATGATGCAGCTTAATAAAACTCTGGTTAGGCAGCATATGGAGCATTGCATTCAATTCTGGTTGCCCCATTAAAGAATGGATGTGGAGGCTTAGGAGGGGGTGCAGAAGAGGTTTATCAGAACGCTGCATGGATTCGAGGGCATCTGTGTTGTTGTTTTCTCTGGAGCAGCAGAGGCTGAGGAGAAATCTGATAGAAGTTTATACGTTTATGAGATGTAGAGTTAGGGAAGAAAGTCAGAATCTTTTTCCCAGAGTCAAGATATTTATTACGAGAGGACATACATTTAAGATGAGACGGGTAAAGTTCAAAGGGGTATGAGTTTATTACTCAGAGAATGGCAGACAATTGGCATGCACTCCCAGCAGTGGGAGTGAGAGAAAAATAAAATAGAGGTGTTCAAGAAGATCTCAGTTAGGTACATGAATGTGTAGGAAATGGAAGGATATGGGCATTGTGTGGGCAGAAGGGTTTGCCGTAGTTGGGCATTTGATTACTAATGTAAATAGTTCAGCATAACATTGTGGGCCAGAAGTCCTGTTCCTGTGCTTTATTGTTCTATGTTATGTTTTTTATGAGTACCTTGAGTCTTGATTGAATCCCTAGAGATATCCCTGTTCAGCTTTCAGATAATAAATTAAACCAAGACTTCCTCTGCCTGCCAGAATGATTCAGAATTCAATGCCATTAGTCCCAGAAGTTTGTCCGTGCCCTAAGCAACAAACTTTCCTCAACAAACATCAGCAAAAACACTTGGTTTGTTTGCTGTTTTCTGGACCTTGTTATGTGTGATGTGTCCGCTATGCTCAATTGCATAAACTTGACAACTTGCCTGAATGTAAATCCCTGGGTTAGCAACACGGCAGGAACTTCAGAGAGTGGGGAAAGACATTGAATGGATGCTATTCTGTGCATCCAAAGAAAAAATAAATTTATGTAAATGTGGATGTATTGCAAAAAGAGACTTATTTACTGAAAGGCAAATAGTTGTCACGTCAAACGGCTAGCTCCTCATAGCTTAGTAGTTTCACACCAGAAAGGGCAGACAAGGCTGGCAGTTCCAAAGAGTCAGCTTGCTCACAAATTACTTACACTCAGAGGCCATTTTATTAGGTACACCTGCTGATTAATGCAAATATCTAATCAGCTAATCATGTGGCAGCAACTCAATGCAGAAAAGTATGTAGATATGGTCAAGAGGTCCAGTCATTCAAACCAAACATTATAATGGGGTGAAAATGTGATCTCAGTGCCTTTGACCATGGAATAATTGTTGGTGCCAGACAGGGTGGTTTGAGTATCTCAGAAACAGCTGATCTCCTGGGAATTTTACACACAACAGTCTCTAGAGTTTACAGAGAATGGTGCAAGAAACAAGAAACACTTAGTGAGCAGCAGTTCTGTGGATGAAAATGCCTTGCTAATGAGAGAGGTCAGAGGAGAAAGGCCAGACTGGTTTCAGCTGACAGGAACTCAAATAACCACACGTTACAACAATGGTGTGGAGAAGAGCATCTCTGAATGCACAACAACATCAAACTTTAAAGCAGATGGTCTACAGGAGCAGAAGACCACAGACATACTCAGTGGCTACATTATTAGGTACAGGAAGTACCTAATAAAGTCATCACTGAGTGTATATGTAAATGTGAGTGTTTTGCAAAAGCTGTCTTATTTATTGAAACATAAATAGTTATCATGTCAAATTGCTAGTTCCTTGTAGCTTCATGGGTTTAATCAGAGGGACAGATGAGGCTGCAGTTCCAGACAGTCAGCTTGCTCACAAATTACTTTACATACACACCCATCTGCATTCAGTGAAAATACCAGAGATTGTGCTTGTAGAGATTGAAATGGAAGAGTTCATGGGAAGAAGCTCGACCAAGAATAGGGTCACACTGCCAAAAATATAACTGCATTCTGAACAAACAGGAATGTAGACAGCTTCTCCATCTGATGTGTGGATTGGCCAACAGCTGGCAGCAGCAGCTAATGTCATTCGCAAAATACATTGTGACAGTGAGATTTAAAAATATATCTCTTATTTTCATTTTCCAGCTACTTAGGATTACAAAGAGTGACCTTGTGCTCACAGTCTGGAGCAAAAAGCTGAACAGAGGATGAGCATGGAGGGCAAAATTCTCTCCACACAATCAAAGCCATCTTGACTAACTGTTAACACCATCACATGAGATCCCCATCTCATAAGACCATAAGAACAGAATTACACTATTCGGCCCATTGAGTCTGCACATTCCATCATGGATGATTTATTATCCCTCTTAACCCCATTCTCCTGCTTTCTCCCCGTAACCTTTGATGCCCTGCATAATCAAGAGCCTATCAACCTACACTTTAAATATATACAATAACTCAGCCTCCACAGTCATCTGTGGCAATGAATTCCACAGATTCGCCACCTGGCTTGAGAAATTCCTCCTCATCTCTGTTCTAAAGGGACATCCTTGTAATCTGAAGCTGTGCCCTCTGGACCTAAACTCTCCTATTGGAACCATCCTGCGGCACAAAACTACTGTGCCGCACCAATGGCTTTTGGGGCCATCTGGCGAAGGAAGCCATTGAAATAAAATGAGAGAAAATGAATTTTAACAAAGAGGAAGGTCTCACTCTAAGTAAGAACTGGAATTCGATTGCAAACAAGGTGAGAGAGCAGAAACCTGATTGGATGAGGACTAACCAATCAGGAGGGTTGGATGACGACCAGACTAGATATGCCCAGGCATCATCCCTGATGAAGATGGCAGAGTTTGTCATTGAAACATTGGTTAAAATCGATACCTGTACCTGGTTGGAAGGCCAAGAAGAGCTTATTCATGAATAGATAATACTAGGAGGAGGGAAAAAATGGTAAGCTGGTTTGTTATTGTCACATCTATTAAGGTGCAGTGAAAAACCTGTCTTGCAGACCATCTGTATAGATCACTTCATTCCAAAGCGACAATGAGCTCGTATGAGGCAAAACAATAATAGAATGCAGAGTAAAGTGATTACTTTTATGCTGTAGCACTTTATTGTACATTCTATTGTACTCTTTCCTTGTCCCAAAAAGTCTTTACTCCCCTGCTTTATAGGAGTTGTAGGGAGGTGGTCACACTGGGGCCATGGGACAATTACAGACAAGTGGGTAACAGTCAGGAGAGGTAAGGGGAAGAGTCAGGGTCTAGAGAGTACCCTTGCGGCTATCCCCCTGAACAATAAGTACTCCTGTTTGAGTACTGTTGGGGGGGACAGCCTGCCTGGGGGAGGCGGCAGTGACCGTGCCTCTGGCACAGAGTCCGGCCCTGTGGCTCAGAAGGGTAGGGAAGGGAAGAGGAAGGCAGTAGTGACAGGGGACTTTATAGTTAGGGAGTCAGACAGGCGATTCTGTGGACACAGGAAGGAAACGTGGATGGTAGTTTGCCTCCCAAGTGCCAGGGTCCAGGATGTTTCAGATCACGTCCACGATATCCTGCAGTGGGAGGGAGAACAGCCAGAGGTCGTGGTACATATTGGTACCAATGACTTAGGTAAGAAAAGGGAAGAGGTCCTGAAAACAGACTACAGGGAGTTAGGAAGGAAGTTGAGAAGCAGGACCACAAAGGTAGTAATCTCAGGATTACTGCCTGTGTGACGTGTCAGTGAGTATAGGAATGGAATGAGGTGGAGGATAAATGTGTGGCTGAGGGATTGGAGCAGGGGGCAGGGATTAAGATTTCTGGATCATTGGGACCTCTTTTGGGGCGGGTGTGACCAGTACAAAAAGGACGGGTTGCACTTGAATCCCAGGGGGACTAATATCCTGGCAGGGAGGTTTGCTAAGGCTACTGGGGAGAGTTTAAACTAGAATAGTTGGGGGCTGGGAACCAAACTGAAGAGACTGGGGAAGAGGCGGGTGGCTCACAAATAGAGAAAGCTTGGAGACAATGTGTGAGGGAGGATAGGCAGGTGATGGATAAGGGATGCGCTCAGACTGATGCTTTGAGGTGTGTCTATTTTAACTAGGAGTATTGTGAACAAAGCAGATGAGCTTAGCGCGTGGATCAGTACTTGGAGCAATGATGTGGTGGCCATTACAGAGACTTGGATGGCTCAAGGACATCCATGGTTACTTCAAGGGCCGGGTTTTAGATGTTTCAGAAAGGACAGAGAGGGAGGCAAAAGAGGTGGGGGCATGGCACTGCTGATCAGAGATAGTGTCACAGCTGCAGAAAAGGTGGATGTCATGGAGGGATTGTCTACAGAGTCTCTGTGGGTGGAGGTTAGTAACAGGAAGGGGTCAATAACTCTACTGGGTGTTCTTTATAGGCTGCCCAAAAGTAAAAGGGATATCGAGGAGCAGATAGGGAAACAGATCCTGGAAAGGTGTAATAATAATAGAGTTGTCGTGGTGGGAGATTTTAATTTCCCAATTATCAATTGACATCTCCCTAGAGCAAGGGGTTTAGATGGAGTGGAGTTTGTTAGGTGTATTCAGGAAGGTTTCTTGACACAATACATAGATAAGCCTACAAGAGGAGAGGCTGTACTTTATTTGGGTATTGGTGTCAGATCTCTCAGTGGGAGAGCATTTTGAAGATAGTGATCATAATTCTATCTCCTTTACAATAGCATTGGAGAGAGATAGGAACAGACAAGTTATAAAAGCATTTAATTGGAGTAAGGGGAATTATGAAGCTATCAGGCAGGAAATTGGAAGCTTAAATTGGGAACAGATGTTCTCAGAGAAAGGTACAGAAGAAATGTGGTAAACATTTAGGGGATATTTGTGTGGAGTTCTCTATAGGTACATTCCAATGAGACAGAGAAGTTATGGTAGGGTACAGGAACCGTGGTGTACAAAAGCTGTAATAAATCTTGTCAAGAACAAAAGAAAAGCTTACAAAAGCTTCAGAGAGCTAGGTAATGTTAGAGATCTAGAAGATTATAAGGCTAACAGGAAGGAACTTAAGAGCCAGAAGGGGCCATGAGAAGGCCTTGGCAGGCAGAATTAAGGAAAATCCCAAGGCATTCTACAAGTATGTGAAGAACAAGAGGATAAGACTTGAAAGAATAGGGCGTATCAAGTGTGACAGTGGGAGAGTGTGTATGGAACCGGAGGAAATAGCAGAGGTACTTAATGAATACTTTACTTCAATATTCACAGTGGAAAAGGATCTTGGTGATTGTAGTGATGACTTGCAGCAGATTGAAAAGCTTGAGCATTTAGATATTAAGGAAGAGGATTGCTGGAGCTTTTGGAAAGCATCAAGTTGGATAGGTCGCCGGGACCGGATGAGATGGACCCCAGGCTACCGTGGGAGGCGAGGGAGGAGATTGCTGATTCTCTGGCGATGATCTTTGCATCATCAATGGGGATGGGAGAGGTTCCGGAGGATTGGAGGGTTGCAGATGTTCCCTTATTCAAGAAAGGGAGTAAAGATAGCTAGGAAATTATAGACCAGTGAGTCTTACTTCAGTGATTGGTAAGTTAATGGAGAAGATCCTGAGAGGCAGGATTTATGAACATTTGGAGGTATAATATGATTAGGAATAATCAGCATAGCTTTTTCAAGGGCAGGTCGTGCCTTGCGAACCTGATTGAATTTTTTGAGGATGTGACTAAACACATTGATGAAGGTACAGCTGTAGATGTAGTGTATATGGATTTCAGCAAGGTTTTTGATAAAGTACCCCATGCAAGGCTTATTGAGAAAATAAGGAGGCATGGGATCCAAGGGGCCATTGCTTTGTGGATCCAGAACTGGTTTGCCTACAGAAGGCAAAGAGTGGTTGTAGACAGGTCATATTCTGCATGGAGTTCGGTGACCAGTGGTGTGCCTCAGGGATCTGTTCCGGGACCCTTACTCTTTGTGATTTTTATAAATGACCTGGATTTGGAAGTGGAGGGATGGGTTAGTAAGTTTGCTGATGACACAAAGGTTGGAGGTGTTGTGGATAGTGTGGAGGGATGGGTTAGTAAGTTTGCTGATGACACAAATGTTGGGGGTGTTGTGGATAGTGTGGAGGGCTGTCAGAGGTTACAACGGGACATTGATAGGATGCAAAACTGGGCTGAGAAGTGGCATATGGAGTTCACCCCAGATAAGTGTGAGGTGGTTCATTTTGGTAGATCAAATATGATGGCAGAATATAGTATTAATGGTAAGACTCTTGGCAGTGTGAAGGATCAGAGGGACCTTGGAGTCCGAGTCCATAGGACATTCAAAGCAACTGCGCAAGTTGACTCCATGGTTAAGAAGGCATATAGTGTATTGGCCTTCATCAATCGTGGAATTGAATTTAGGAGCCAAGAGGTAATGACGCAGCTATATAGAACCTTGGTCAGACCCCACGTGGAGTACTGTGCTCAGTTCTGGTCACCTCACTACAGGAAGGATGTGGAAGCCATAGAAAAGGTGCAGAGGAGATTTACAAGGACGTTGCCTGGATTGGGGAGCATGCCTTATGAAAACAGGTTGAGTAAACTCGACCTTTTCTCCTTGGAGTGATGGAGGATGAGAGGTGACCTGATAGAGGTGTATAAGATGATGAGAGGCATTGATTGTGTGGAAAGTCAGAGTCATCAAATTTGAGGAAGGACATTCTTGCTATTGAGGGTTCACAAGGTTGATTCCCAGGATGGCGACTCTGTCATATGTTGAAAGATTGGAGTGACTGGGTTTATATACACTGGAATTTAGAAGGATGAGAGGGAATCTGATTGAAACATATAAGATTATTAAGGGATTGGACACACTAGAGGCAGGAAACATGTTCCCAATTTTGGGGGAGTCCAGAACTAGAGGACACAGTTTAAGAATAAGGGGTAGGCCATTTAGAACAGAGTTGAAGAAAAACTTTTTCACCCAGAGGGTTGTGGATCTATGGAATGCTCTGCCTCAGAAGGCAGTGGAGGCCAATTCTCTGGATGCTTTCAAGAAAGGGTTAGATAGAGCTCTTAAAGATAGTGGAGTCAAGGGATATGGGGAGAAGGCAGGAATGGGGTACTGATTGTGGATGATTAGCCATGATCAGAGTGAATGGTGGTGCTGGTCCTAAGGGCCGAATGGCCTACTCCTGCACCTATTGTCTGAAATGGTTGCCACAAGAGGACACAGGTTGAAGGTGCTTGGGAGTAGGTACAGAGGAGATGTCAGGGAGAAGTTTTTTACGCAGAGAATGGTGAGTGCGTGGAATGGGCTGCCGGCAATGGTGGTGGAGGCAGATACAATAGGGTCTTTTAAGAGATTTTTAGATAGGTACATGGAGCTTAGAAAAATAGAGGGCTATTTGTAAGCCTAGTAATTTCTAAGGTAGGGACATGTTTGGCACAACTTTGTGGGCCAAGGGGCCTGTATTGTGCTGTAGGTTTTCTATTTTCCTATGTTTCTATGTTTTTATCAAAATGCTTTTCTGAAAAGGGTCCTCATCCAGATATCACAACCTACCTTTGATATACTTCATTTTGCAAGCTCTTTTTATCAACCTAGCAAGGATGGCCAGATTCCTTTGCCAAGCTTCCACTGTTAAACTTGGTAAATAAATCACTATTTAACATAGCACGACTCTTGCACTTGAACTTGGAACGGCAGCTCTTTGATGAGGAATTTGGACAATTTACTTCGAAGTGAGGCAAGCAGCATGAATGAATGTTTGATTATTCATTGTGCACCTGGTCAGACTGGTAGAACGGTCAGACGCATTACCGTCAGAATTCAATCCTGTAATAAGGGAGTGTTGCATTCTGACAGCACAAACACTACCCGGAGAATGCCAGCTGAAATCTTGAGTTGTTCTCAGTTGTACAAAGTCTTACAGATAATTGATTGTAATTGTACAAAATGAGAAAGCATATAGAAAGATTAAAAATGACGGAACAGTATAGGAACATCAATAAATAGACGACTCGGCCTGAAAAGTCGACTGTTTATTCCCCTCCATAGATGCTGCCTGAGTTGCTGAGCTTGAATGAGGAGATGTTAGGGCAGAGGATCAAAAGCTTGCTTATATATGTAGGCTTTACACAGTGTCTTAACCGAGGAAAGAGAGGTGGGAAGCTGGAGAGATTTTTGGCCTGGTCAGGAGGTTGGAAACAATGTGGAAGGACAAAAACTGGGATGCTTTAAAGAGACCGGATGACTGGAGGAGAATATGGAATCTATTCTGCATGTATTTGGTATTTCAAATTTGTAAGAGTATGGTACATCAAGATGAGGTACATCCCTCCCTCACGTGACATTACAGGCTGCATCTGTTCTTGAAGCAGACCAAGCAAAGGTGTGTCGTAGTGGCATCCGCTGAGCCACGTCATATTCACGAACTCAAGGAGTTCTGCAGAGGCTAGAAATCTTGAGTAACACACACAAATTGCTAGAGGAACTCCGCATATCAGGCAGCATCTACAGAGGGGAATGAACAGCCATCGCTTATTCATGCCGCCTTATGTACTGAATATTTTCTCCATTTTCTAGTTTTATTTCTGATTTTCAGTATCTCTGGATTTTTTGCTTTATAATTTAAATCATCACACCAGTTGATCATTTTATAATACACTGATGAAGTCACCTCCCTCTGCTGCCCCTCCTCCTTCCCTTTCTCCCATGGTCCATTGTCCTTTCCTATTAAGATACCTTCTTCTTCAACCCTTTACTTCTTCCGCCTATCACCTCCCAGATTCGAGTTAAATTCAAGTTCATGTTTATTGTCATTCAACTGTACACATGCATACTGCCAAATGAAACAATGTTCCTCCTGACTAAGGTGCATAACACAGTACATATAACTCACACATGAAATGATATTACCACAAGGAACTTAACAAATAATAAAATATATCCCAGAAGGTTGACATTTAGCATAATGGGCATTTACGACACAAGTCAAAGTGTAAACAGTATAATACTACTGGCGCTTCATATGTGATGAGACCTGGGTGGAGGCAGGGAGCTCAGTAGCCTCACTGCCTGGGGGAAGAAGCTGTTTTCCCATCCTAACACTCTTAGTTCTAATGCTATGCTACTTTCTGCCTAATGGTAGGGGGTCAGAGAGATTGTGGAACAAATGGGATGTATCCTTGACAATTTTAAGGGCTCCGCGTATTCATCGCTCCTGCTAAATATCTCGGAACGGTAGAAGACAGACCACAATAGTTGTCTCAATAGTCCTCACAATTCTTTGTAGGGTTTTGTGGTCAGATGCCTTGCAATTCCCATACCAGACAATGAATCTTACTTCATTCTTTACACCCCACCCACCCACCTTTTCACTCCCGTGGACTCACCTATCAACTGCCTGCTTGTACCCCTCCCCCACTTTCTTATTCTGGCACTTTCCCCCATCATTTCCAGTCCTGATGAAGAATCTCAGCCCGAAACATCAGCTGTTTATTCCCGTCTATAGATGCTGCCTGACTTGCTGAGAAAATCTGCAGATGCTGGAAGTCCCAGCAATACAATGCTGGAGGAACTCACAGCAGGCCAGGCAGCATCTATGGAAAAAAGGACAGTCGACATTTCGGCCAAGACCATTTGGCAGGACTGGAGAGAAAAAGGATGAGGAGCAGATTTAAAAAGGTAGGGGGAGGGAAGAGAGAGAAACACAAGGTGAAACTGGGAGGGGGAGGGCTAAAGTAAAGAGCTGGGAAGTTGATTGGTGAAAGAGATACAGGGCTGGAGGAGGAGGAGTCTAATAGAAGAGGACAGAAGGCCATGGAAGAAAGAAAAGGGGAGAGGAGCACCAGAGGGAGTCGATGGGCAGGTAAGGAGATAAGGTGAGAGAGGCAAAAGGGGAGGGGCAGTGCCATTGCTAGAAGTTCAATAAATCAATATTTATTTATTTATTTATTTATTTGCTGAGATACAGCACAAAATAGACCCTTCCACCCCCTCGAGCTGTGCCACCCAGCAACCCCTGAATCACGGGAAAATTTACAATGACCAATTTACCTAATAAGCGGTAGATCTTCGTACTGTGGGAAGATACCAGAGGAAATCCACGTTGTCACAGGGGGAAATGAACCCAGGTCAGTGGTCCAGAACTTTGTGCCTGCTGCCATTTACTAGTTCTCAGTGGGAGAAAATATTTTCCTATGGTCAACCATAAGATAGTTCAATTCTATCAGCTCTCTTAAGCGAGAGGTGGTTGTAATTCCAGCTGGGGTGGAGATTTCATAGAGAAAGTACAATGTTTGTTAGGGCTACAATACTCACCTGAATTAGTATCAATCATTTAGTTTAGGCAGGGAGGAATTATGCAGGTCTACTTTCTCCTAATTCGTCAGGGTTTTTATCTTTCTTTTTATCATTATCTCCGAAGACATCCCAAGTCTTTAGGTGAGATAGGGAAATGTGGTCAGAGGGGAAAGTGCAAAATCCATCCATTAGAGTTCATATGCTTACATAGCCCTCATTTTGAATTTGAAATCAGAGAGTTCCTGGAAACACAGAGAAAGCGATATCCACCACAGAGGACTGGGCTCATGCGACATCGGATTGTAGTGTGTTATCTCCCAATCTTCCAAACCCACAAATTGTTCCAGTGCTGAAGAATTTCCCACTCCTCCTTGGAGATCCACATGGTACTTCCTCCTATCCTCTGAGCTGATATTAACCGGGTAGAATTTACACAAGTGCAAAGACTCTGAAAGCTAAAATCTGCCTCTGTTCATTTTTGTGGTAAGCTGTTGGTTAAGTGTATGTGGACATGGGGTGTTTTTAAGTGCATAGATTTCACCCACCGAGAAACAGACTTCAACACCAAACTCAAACTCATCAACAGCTTGTCAATGACACTCCATCCAAAAGTCTAATGTCATTTCATTATTTATAAATGTGCTGCTATCTACTCTATGTAGCCATCAGCAGCCAAGTACTTCAATATCTAGAGTAACACACACAAAATGCTGGAGGAACTGGACAGATCAGGCAGCATCTATGAAAGGAGTAAAGAGTAGACATTTCAAGTCCTGATGAGAGGTCTTGCCCCAAAGCATCATCTCCTCACTCCTCTCTATAGATGCTGCTTGGCTTGCTGAACTCCTCCAGCATCTTGTGTGCATCCCCTGGATTCCCAGCATCTGCAGAATCTCTTGTGCTTATTTCTACTTTACTATCTAGCCCTATTTTCCAGTTCACAGCTTACTGCTATCCAGCACACATACAGGCAAGGAAAATTCCAATGAAATTAATTAAAAAGCCCAGTGACTAATCTATGTTAAAAATATCTGGCTAACATCAAATTAGAATTGTGCTGCTGTCTTAAGAGTCATTTTATTAGCATAAGTAGGCAGTCATACCTCTAACTGCGTCATCAGAATTCAGATCAAGCCTTATTGCTCCACATCCTGCACGAAAGAATCTTATTAAACAATTCTGAAAATTATTAAACCTCATGTTTATCACTCATTCGTTTGACAGACTTTTCCAAACCAAAGCAACTTCATTGTTATTTTATCTCATCTCTTTTCTGGGTTCTTTGGCTGCCTGTAAGGAGCCTGTGGGGTTTCCCGGGAGGGATCCCACCTCTGGTGAAGGGGTTGTCATGTCCATTCTGGGCAGCTCTCTCACCTTTGGTCCCCACTGGACACTCAGCTTTCACCTGTGGCTCCAAGAACTTGCAGGCAACAGCAGCCACACCCTGGTACACCTCTTCGACAGGCAAGCTAAAACCACGTGAGGGTAACTGGTGGCATCATACCCTGGTGAGACAGAGACATGCCTGTCCTAGCATTCAAAGTCAGCTCCAGCAGGCTGGGCAGATGAGATCTACAGTGAGGTCCATTGGCCAAGAAAGTGTTATTGCAACACACCATGGAGAGCAAAGGGCATGACAAGGCAGACATCATGGTCATCCAGTGCAACCAAAGAAGACCCCCGTTCGCGACACTTGTTCTTACCACCGAATCCGGACTTCTGAGGTCAAGAGTGTGGATCCCATAAATGCGTGGGCTTCCTCTACGTGTTCCGGTTTCCTCAACACAATCCTAAGACAAACCAGTTGCCTGGTTAATTGTCCCATGATTAGGCTAGAGTTAAGTAGGCGGGTTGCTGGGCAGCACAGGATGAAGGCTGGGAGCGCCTAATCCACCCTCAGTAAACTCTTCTCGGGCTTCCAGCCGGGTACAGTTATTGATTTTAATTGACATTTCAATGACAAACTCCACCATCTCCATCAGAGATGATGCCTAGGCACATCTAGTTTGGTGGTACATCTAGTCCCATCGTCCATCCTTCCTGATTGGTTAGTCCTCAACCAATCAGGTTTCCATTGTCCCACCTTGTTTACAATTGAATTCCAGTTCTTACTTAGAGTGAGACCTTCAATTTTGTTAAAATTCTTATTCTATTTTTTCTGCACGCAGTCAGACGGTGCTGAATAGCTGCTCATCTTCCACTTTCGTCCTCATTGATTTCAATATTTCCCTACACTTTAATTGGCAAGATCAGCAAAAAGTGGCGCTGATCATGGGCTTGCATGCTGTCTCCAGGTTTTTTGGCCTCCAGGCTGCACACTCCACTCCAAACCTCACCGAACTCCCTCGGAGACAGAAAAGTGCCAGATTGCTCAATCAACCTGAATACACAACATCAAAATGTACATCACAGTCTCCAACAGCACAGAGCTCAATAGTTGAATCATATATGAAAGCAGAAGAATTAAAAGAAGTAGGTTCATGATCTGTCAGAAGGACATCACATTGGTCACATTGTTTGTTGGCTCCATCTTCCTCATGCAAATATCCCAACTATTGATTGATCAAGACTACCTGTGACCACGTTTGATGTGCTCAGTGACAACATCAGTCTGGTCTGCAAGCTTCCTTGAACTCAGTCACAATTGTGCAAATAACTTACCCAATGTTGTCTGGTTTGTTACAGGCCAATTAACATAACCCCATTCTCATATGTTTGTCATTGTTCCACTTATTGTTGTAAACAAGTAAACAATGAAGTCTTTCATTATTTACTTGTTCACAACAACAAGCTGAGAAAAGAATATTGGTCAGAAGTTTAATTTTGTTCTCAACAACTCTGACTCTTCAGAAAGATCATGCTGCACTCCTTGAAAGCTGAGGTTAGAAATAAGATTTATGGGCCCTAGAAAGTGAATATCCATCAAATCCTCCAATCCAGGAACTTCCTGTTGAATCTCCTTTACACTTTCTCCAGCACTAGCATATCCTTCCTATGCTGTGGTGTTCTGAATTACACACAATTCTCCAAGTGCGGTTTAACCAGTGTTTTGTAAAGTTACAATATATCATCTTAATAATTTTTATATTCATACCCCACCCCATGAAGGCAAACGTGCCATATGCCTTCTTCCCTGTCCTATCAGTGTGCTTTCCCTCTTTCATGGGCTTGTACTGAAACCCAGTATTGGAAATCTGCTTATTTTTATGGTACCCTTCATTCTTTTTTTAGGGCAGGAGGAATATCAAGTTAAATAGAAAATGCTGGAAATACTCAGCAGGTCTAGGCAGATGTATTTTTACTTTAGATTTACAATATCTGCAGATTCTTTTTTTTTAATTTTCAGAATGTTAGTTTAACAGCACACCTGTGAAATGACTCAGCATTGCCATGAAGTGCACGTGGAAGTCAGATCCTCAGAATGAAAATTTAATGAAGAGAATCAAGGAAAATTGGGACAGAACAGGAATATAGGGTTGAGATAGAAGATCACACATGATCCCGATGAATGGTTTCCCACCAATTACTGCTGGCCAACCTGAAAATGACTCAATTCACCTTATTCTCCATTTCCCCATCTATTCACAAGAATATATTATCCTCAAAGTACTTGCAGTACTGTGCTCAGTTCTGGTCGCCTCACTACAGGAAGGATGTGGAAGCCATAGAAAGGGTGCAGAGGAGATTTACAAGGATGTTGCCTGGATTGGGGAGCATGCCTTATGAGAATAGGTTGAGTGAACTCAGCCTTTTCTCCTTGGAGCAATGGAGGATGAGAGGTGACCTGGTAGAGGTGTATAAGATGATGAGTGGCATTGATTGTGTGGATAGTCAGGTTTTTCCCAGGGCTGAAATGGTTGCCACAAGAGGACACAGGTGCTGGGGGAGTAGGTACAGAGGAGATGTCTGGGGTAAGTTTTTCACTCAGAGAGTGGTGAGTGTATGGAATGGGCTGCCGGCAACGGTGGTGGAGGCGGATACAATAGGATCTTTTAAAAGACTTTTGGATAGGTACATGGAGCTTAGAAAAGTAGAGGGCTATGGGTAAGCCTAGTCATTTCTAAGGTAGGGACATGTTCAGCACAATTTTGTGGGCCGAAGGGCCTGTATTGTGCTGTAGGTTTTCTATGTTTCTATGTTTTAAAGCCAAGATAGTTTGCATGGTAATCCTTCCTGTGTAATCTAATCAGATGACTCTAGAAATCCAAATACAGATTTCTCTTTAATCCCTCCCACTCATTACAGCTTCAAAGAACTCTAATAAATTTGTCAAACACTATTTCCTGTTCATAAAACCATGTTGACTCTGCTTGCTTTTATTATGATTTTCTAACTGTCCTCCTACAATGTTCTTTAATTAAAATAAAGACTTGTGTTAGTCATGGCTAATGCTACTGTGTGCTTTAAATTTAACTCTGCTCACTTAGCCAAGCAGTTAGATTATCCCTTGAGGTTTCCTGCCTTGACCCCAATGCTTCCCTGTAAATGGGCATCTTAACCTGAGCTTCAGGTTAACCTTATCAAATATTCAGACGGGGCGCTATGATATTAATGGGTCCAGCTGACATTTCACATCTACAAGAAGCCACGGGGTATCTTCTTTTGTTTACTATAGGGATCTGACAATCTCCCTTCCAACCACTTGACTACTCATTGTTCACTGACTTCCCTCCGAAGCCAATGAACAAGATCGGGAAAAGCTACAGAGGACTGAAAACAGTCAACTCCATTGTAGGCATTGGCCTCCCCACCATCAAGGACACCTTCAAAAGGCGAAACCTCGAGTAGGCAGCATCCAACATTAAGTACCCTCACCATCCAGGACATGCCTACTACCAGCAGGGAGGAGGTACAAGAGCCTGAAGTCTCACACTCAAAGTTTTGGGAACAGCTTCCTCCCCTGCAGCATCAGATTTCTGAGTGGTCCAAGATCCCATGAACACTAATCACTATTTTGCTTTATTTGTGCACTAATTATTTCTTTTCTATTACATATTGTAATTTGTGGTCAGATTTTTTGTATTACACTGTACTGATGCTGCAAAACAATAAATTTCATGATATATGTCAGCGATCATAGTAAACCTAGTTCTGAAATGGATGGCACAAAGGTGCAGCTGGTCCCTCAGAACTCCAGGAACCCAGGATCAATACCAGTCTTCGGTTCTGTTAGTGCAAAGATTGCTTGTGCTCCCTGTCTTCATGTGTGGGTTTCCTCTGTGTGTGTGGGTTGGTAGGTTAATTTGCCACTGTAAATTGAACCCTGATGTGGAGAAGTGGTAGAATTTGGATCTGGGGTGGGGGGGGGGGGGTGATGGGGTGTAAATTGTAACATGAGGAAAATAAAATGTTTTATGTCAGGATGAGTATAAAAATGGGTGCTTGCTAGCTATCAGACTCAATGACCTGAAGGGCCTTTTTCTCTCTATGGCTCTACGATATCATGCCCACAGTTCTACTTTTGCCTCCTACATAGTTCACACAGCTAAGGGCCAAAACTGAGATCTCATGGCCCACACAAAATAGAAGCCTCTGACCACTCTGGTGTTATGGTGACAAGGATAAGAGTCTGTGGAGATTTGGCACGACATCTAAAATTTTGACAAGCTTCTATAGATTTGTGGCAGAGAGTATACTGACTGGCTGCATCACAGCCTGGTACGGAAACACCAATGCCACCGAACGGAAAATCCTACAAAAAGTAATGGATACAGCCCAGTCTATCACTGGTAAAGCCCTCCCAATCATCGAGCACATCTACATGAAACGCTGTTGCAGGAAAGCAGCATCCTACATTAGAAACCCCACCAACCAGGACATGCTCTCTTCTCACTGCTGCCATCAGGAAGAAGGTACAGGAGCCTCAGGGCTCACAATACCAGGTTCAGGAACAGTTATTACTTCTCAGCCATCAGACTATTGAACAAAAAAGGATGACATCACTCAACTTCACTTGCCCCATCATTGAAATGTTCCTGAACCAATGTACTCTTAATCTCATGTTCTTGATTTTTTTTGCTTATTTATTTATATTATTGTGTCTTCTTTTTGCATTTGCACAGTTTGTTGCCTTCTGCGCTCTGGCTGAAAACCCTAGTTGGGTGGTCTTTCATTGATTCTGTTATAGTTATTTTTGTATAGATTTATTGAGTACGCTCACAAGAAAATTTAGTCTCAGGGTTGTATATGGTTATATATATGTACTTTGATAATAAGTTTATTTTGAACTTTGGTACTTTGATCAAAACAACCTTCCATTGTCTCTATTTAAAGAATTTCTCCATTGGAGCCAAGTCACTGTCACTGTGGTCTTCCTGGCAATTCATTACCATAATACTGGTACAACTCAGTCTTCTCTCTTGGTCCCTTTCATCTCATGTCCCACGCTGGGATGACAGTTCATACATAGCAGCCAAGAGAACCATTCCTTTGAAGTGCTCCTTGGCAAATCAGTCTATTTTGGCAAGGAAAAATCCCACAAGTACAGCATGATCTCACAAAGTTCAATGGACACAGGCTTCATGGCCATTCCTCACTGGTCCCGATGATCTCAAAGGCTCTGGAGACACTTGTGGAAGTTGTTTTCTTAGGCAGTCTGCAGCTCTTGATTGGAACTCTGTGGAGGTGGCTGCTATTTGTATCCACACACCAAAGTAAATGTGTTTATCATCGGAAAGGAAGACAGAATATAAGATGCAAAATAACTCCAGCTGCAATGAAGTGTAACCATTGTCCATAAAACAGTGGGACTAACATTGCTTTCATAGCTACAGAAGTTGCAGAAAAGTTATTGGTCAATGACGACCGAAGTACAGACACCACTGCCTGTATGAGGAGATGTCTGTGTAAGACAGCCCATCAGAGATTGATCTGTGCTCATGCAACCTCTGGTGGCTCAGTAGTGATACAGTTGGTGGTGCCGTCACAGAGTGCCAGTGAATCGGGTTTGATTCTTCTCTCCATTGCTGCCTGTGATTTTGTAGAACATAGAACAGTACAGACCCTTTGGCCCATGATGTTGTGTTGTCCTTTTAAGCTATTCCAAGATCAATCTAATTTTTCCCTCCACATAGTCCTTTTTTCCTTTTATCAACATGCCTGTCTCTTCAGTGTACCTAATTATCTGCCTCTACCACCAGCCCCACCAGTGTGCTTTATGCACTTACCACTCCCTGTGTAAAAATTCTACTCTGACATCCCCCCCCCTTACACTGCCCTCCAATCACCTTAAGACTATGCACTCTCATCTTAGCCATTGTTGCCCTGAGAGAAAGGCAATGGCTGTCCACTCTATCCATGCCTCTTATCATGTTAAACACCTCCCTTAAGTCACCTCTCATCCTCTTTCATTCCAAAGAAGGAACCCCTATCACAGTCAAGACACGCTCTATGATTCAGGCAGCTTCCTGATGAATCTCCTCTCCACCTTTACCAAAGCTCCCTCATCCTTCCTATAATGAGGCGACCAGAACTGAACATGATACTTCAAATGTGGTCTAACTAGAGCTTCAAAGAGCTGAAACGATACCTCATGGCTCTTGAACTCAGTCCTTGACTAATGAAGGCCAACACACCTTAACAACCCTATCATTTTGCATGGTAACTTTGAGCGATTTATGGACATGGACCCCAAGATCACTCTGTTTCTCCACACTGCTACAAATCCCGCCTTTACCTTGTACTGTCTTCAACTACGCAAAGTGTATCACTCCACACTCTCCAGATTGAACCCCATCTGCCACTTCTCATGCAACCTTCATGAGGTCTGCATCTTCCTCCTGTGACCATGTGGATTTCTCTCAGATGCACCAGGTTCCTCATATCTCCTAAAGACTTGCTGTGGATAAGCTGACTGACCACTACGAGGGGTGATAGATAAGTTCGTGGCCTAAGGTAGAAGGAGATGAGGAGACCGCTGGACTAAGTGCGTAAATGTAGGAGGGGACTATGTTGAAAAATAAATGTGCTAGGTTTTCTAAAATTGACTCCTTCTACCTTAGGCTATGAACTTATCAGTCACTCCTGGTATAAGTTGGCCCTGTGTGAGTCGCTGGGAGTAGGGCAGAGCTAAGAAATATCTGTAAGAGGACTAAGTGGGAGAATGGACTGCTCTCAGACCCTTCTGTTACATAGAACGGTACAGCATGGGAACAGACCCTTCCTCCCACAATATCTGTGCTGAATGTGATCCTGAATTACTAAGTCTCTTATGCTTGTAAGTGATCCACAACCTTCCATTCCCTGCATATTCACGTGTCAACCTATCAACCTCTTAAGTCCCACTGTTGTATGTTGCCAAAGGATATGGTGACACATGGTGAAATAAATTTTTAGTCAGGCAAATTTTAAGTGAAAATTTAACCCAATGGCTGTTAGGAGACTGGACTTTGCTTTCTCTCTTCCCCTGCTCAGGGGAATCCAGTTGTTTGGGGCTGCAGATGTAATTTCACACTGGGAGAATGGTATTGTCAACATGCTCTGTGGTGCATAGCTATTCTAATACTAATAGAGTCATTAATTGGCTTGCTCAGCCCTGCGTAAAGTGGTTCCTGCTGAAGCAGGCATCATTTAATTCTCTGTTAAATTCTTTTACAGCCCACAATCTATGTTACATTTTAGGGGCCTGCTTTTCTGATCCTGATTACTTATTTTGTTAAACTATCAGCCCTCCACCTCCCTGAATATGGTTCATAGAATCACAGGTCCGTACAGCACAGCAGCAGGTCCATTGTTCATGCTGAACATGACACCCTCTTCATCTACGCTCCGTGGCCATTTTATTAGACATGCCTGTACACCTGCTCTTAATGCAAATATCTAATCAACCAATCATGCAGCAGCAACTCAATGTATAAAAACATGTAAGCATGGTCAAGAGGTTCAAATCTCGAAGGTTCAAAGGTCAAATTTAATGTCAGAGAAATGTATACAATATACATCCTGAAATGCTTTTACTTCGCAAACATCCACAAAAACAGAAAAGTGCCCCAAAGAACGAATGACAGTTAAACGTGGGAACCCCATTGTCCCCCTCAGCTCCCCTCCCTCCCACATGTAAGCGGCAGCGAGCAACAATCCACCTCCCTCCCCCACGGCAAAAGAAAAGCACACATCAGCACCGTCACCGAGCACTCAAGCGTGAGCAAAGCAACAGCAAAGACACAGGCTTACAGTTACCCCAAAGACTTTGCATTTCACCCAGTATTCGACCTATCACAGGTTCTCTCTCTTCTTAATAAGGGAAAAAAAGGTGTCTCCATTTTTCCCCCCAGTGAGCAGGGAGCCATAACAAACAACTCACTGGTTTACAATGTTAAAAGGCCGTTATGTCGCTTTTTTCGAGCTCTGTGCCTAAAGACCGCAAAGATGCTGGGTCTTCGGGCCCACAGCAGATATCCCAACTCCCCTGACGACACACGGGTCTCCTGCTGCAACACTGACCCTCGATCCATCCGTCTCCAGAGCCCTGAGATCTTAGGCTTCTGAATTCGAGCCGGACTCTCAGGCTGAACCCTTAGTGTGCCAAACAATGGACAGTCCTGAAACATCAAGAACAGGTTCCATTCCCACAAAAAAATGAAGTCAGCATGTAACTCCAGGTCAGGGTCTTCAAAAGAACCCAGACAGGGAAAAATAAAGATATTAAAGATGGAAATAGAGCTGTTTCCAAAGATGGAAGCAAAGGATTCGCTGTTTAGCGCCACCTTAACTTCGCTCTGGTTCAGTTGTTATTTAGACCAAACATTAGAATGCGGAAGAAATGCGATCTAAATGACAAACAATAGAAAATGTGCAGATGCTGGAAATCCAAAGCAACAAACACAAAATGCTGGAGGAACCCAGCAGGCCTGGCAGCATCTACGGAAAGGAGTAAACAGTGACTGTTCACTCTTCTCTATAGATGCTGCCTGACCTGCTGAGTGCCTCCAGTACTGTGTGTATATTGCTGTGATCTAAATAACTTTGACTGTGGAATGATTGTTGGTGCCAGACGGGGTGGTGCAAGTATCTCAGAAACTGCCGATCTTCTAGGATTTTCATGTATGACAGTCTCTTGAGGTTACAGAGAAAGCTGTGAACAGTGAAAAGCATCCAATGAGTGACAGTTCTGTGGGCGAATACACCTTGTAAATGAGAGAGACCAGAGGAGAATGGTCAGACTGATTCAAGCTGACAGAATCATAATCAGGTTTAATATCACCGGCATATGTCCTGAAATTTGTTGGTTTGCAGCAGCTGTATATTGCAGTACATAATAATAAAAACTATAAATTACTACAATAAATATGTAAAAAAGAAAGTTTAATTAAATAAGTACTTAACAAAATACTGAGGTAGTGTTCATGGAGCTATTGTGCTTTCAGAAATCTGATCGCAGAGGGGAAGAAGCTGTTCCTAGAACGCTGAGTATGTGTCTTTAGGCTCTTGTATCTCCTTCTTGATGGTAGCAATGAGAAGAGGACATGTCCTGGGTGATGGGAGTCCTTAACGAAGATGCCATAGAATGGGGCCCATTCTATGGGGACAGTAACTTAGATAACCACGCATTACAACAGTGGTGTGCAGAAGAGCATCTCTGAATGCACAACACGTTGAATCTTGAAGTGGATCGGTAGGCTACAGCAGCAGAAGCCCATGAACATATACTCAGTGGTCACTTTATTAGGTACAGATAGCTACAAAGGAGGTGTAAAGTGCTCCTTCCCTCCACTAGCTTGTAGGTCACCCTTGGGCAAGGTGTAGCATCTGCCTAGCCCCTCCGATCAGGGTCACATGAAGGCATGGGGGAAGGTGGTGGATTGTTGTATGCTTTTCACAAGTCCTGGTTATGTCTCCACTGACGCCAGGTAGGCAATCTCTGAAGAGTATTGATAACAGCTGGAGTGAAGTCACTGCCCAAAAGCAGGCAATGGCAAACCACTTCTGTAGAAAGATTTGCCAAGAACAATCATGGTCATGGAAAGACCACGATCACCCGTGTCATACACCACGGCACATAATGAACAAATGAACTGACGGCGTGCTTCCTGGCCTTTTCAATACCTGTCCAAATGTCTTTTAAACATTGTAATAATATCTGCCTCCACCACGTACTCTGGCGGCTCAGTCCAAATACTCAACACCCTCTGTAAGGAAAATCTGACCCTCTTTGCATTCACCTCTTTTATTGAACCCGTTCTAAACAACCCCTGGCCTGAGAGAAAAAAGAGATTTTGGATATCTACCCTATACTCTTCATAATTTTGCAAACCTCTGTTAGATCAACTTTCAGCCTTTTACATTCCAATAGTTATAAACTCAGTCCATTCACTATCTCTTTATAAATATAACACACACCCCCATTCCAGACACTATCCTAGTTAAACTTTTCAGCACCCGCTATTGGACTGGGGAGCAGAATTGTTACTTTTCTTGTAGTTCAATTTTCCAATGCTTGCTTGTATTTTTATATCATCACCTATATACATGTAATTGTTCAGTGAATTTTCCAGTCATTATGGTATAACACTTCTGTAGTTTTCTATAAACTTCTTCATTTCAATTCTACTTGAATATGGTTTCTTTATATAGGTGAATTATTGTCATTAGAGTTTTTGTTATCTCTGGTCTGAGTACGAGATGACCATGACTGATTTTTTCTTTGTCTTCTTTGTTCTCTTAGTTCTCTTTTGTTTGGTTTTCATTTTATAATGTTTAATAAAACGACCATAAGCAACAAGCTTTATGCCTCATTCTTAACTCCCAGAAAACCTCTGGATCACAAAAGCATCAGGATCAAAATCTATCAGATGCTTCCTGTAATGAAGTGAGCAGAACTGTATGCCATTAAGGAAAGATGCTGAGAGTGAGAGGACAGGAAACCTCTGCACCATGACTATAATTTTCACATCTATCTCATGGAGAAAAGAGGAGGAAGGGTGACTTGAAATTCATTTTATGCCCATTCTGATGGTGGAACGTGGTATTTGCAAGATTAATGAGAACAGGAACAAATTGGCATCTCTCATTAAAAACATTATAGTCAAACTACTGACCTTTGAAATCACTGAGCCTCGAGCAAAAGCGGGAGAGATGATGATTGCCTTTCATGTTGAAATCCCCTGGATTTCTGTGCAAACTAGCCAGTCAGTCACTGACCATGGACCATAATGGACAAAGTGCAGCAAACTCAGCTTAGGGGACGCAGCACAGATCACCAAGAGGCTGGTGTGCTGGAGAACAGTTTTTACCCTAAATCCATCAGTCTTCTGAAACAGCAGGGATAACTCCACTCACCTCAATGCTATTACTGACTTCACAATCTATAGACTCACTTCCAAGGGCTGTCAGTATTATTTATTTATTTTGCATTATTTGCCCAATTTATCTTCTTTTGCATGTCAGTTGTTTGTCAATCTTTGCTATTTATAGCTTTTCATAAATTCTGCTGTATGTCTTTATTTCCATGTAAATGACTGCAAGAAAATTAATCTCAATGGTGGCATATAGGCACTTAGATAATTAATTTTCTTTGAACTTTGAACCAATCAAGTAGACAAAGTGTTTGAGATCCACACTGAACCATGAACTCTGACCAGATATGAACTTGGTGACATGACTCATTGCAAAATACCCAACAGATATTTAAACTACAAGGAAGCTAAATTAAATGATAAGAAAGCAGGAAAGAGGTGCTGAGCTGAAGAATGGGTCAGCCATGACCTTATTCAAAGGAGGAGCAGGATTGAGGGGCTGAAGCTCCTTATGCTCTCACGTTTTATACATTAAAGCAGTGACATATTTTTTATATTTTAAAATCTCTCCAGTGAGGCTTATAAAATATGACAGCAGAAATAGCTTTTCTTTATTAAAAGAGGATGATTGTTTTTGCAAATATTCACATTTTTAATTAAAAATTAACTTAGCAGTAATACACTGTGGAAGCTTAATAAACACAATTTGCCTCTGGCTATTAAAATGCTTTCATTACTCCAGCAGTAAAATTTCCTTCTGATGGCACTAAAAAATGAAATGCTTGATGCCCAGGGTGCGCACAATGATTGTGCAGAAAGGCCCAACGATAATCTTCCCCTCCAGAAACCCTCAGTGTTGTAATGTGGGATTGTAAAAACCTACAGTATAATGAAATAATTAGCTCCGATATGAATAATGTAGTCTGAAGCAGATTCTGAGGAATCTGACTAAGCCAGAGCACCATGAAGAGTACCCAGACCAGCTGCATCACCTTCTGGTAAAGAATTGCAAGGCATTTGACCGTAAGACCCTGCAATGGACTGTGAGGACTGCTGAGAGAATCTTCAGGATCTCTCTCTCCCCAACCAGCACCCCACCATCCTGGACATGTCACTAGAAGCCCTGAGTTCTAAAGCACTCAACATTTTCAAAGATCCCTTCCATCCATCCCACAATCTCCTTGGCCTCTTATCATCAGGCTGAAGGTACTGAAGTGTAAGAACAAAGACTGTTAGCTTCTTCCCCCAGGCTGTGAGGCTTCTAAACTCCCTGCTACCACCCAGTACTCTCTATGACAGTGCCAGTAGCATTACACTGTTGTATATTTAACCATATATTATCTATGCACTTTATGTCAACTTGGACCTCTACAGAATTTTATTTATCTGTTAATATTATTGCATTATTTTATGTGCTGTGTGTGATATATATACTGTATTTTGCACTTTGGTCCCAGAGGAAGGTTATTTCATTTAGGCATATACATGTGTACAGTTGAATGACAATAAACTGGAATTTGAACTTGAACTTAAAAATGCCCTTCAGAGAAGAGCTCTAACCAGACAATTATTCTTCACTTATATATTTGAGGTAAATGCAATCATAAGAACATAAGAACTAGAAGCAGGAATCAGCCTTTCAGCCTCTACTGGGTTTCCTCTGGGTGCTCTGGTTTCCTCCCAGAGTCCAAAGACATACCAGTTATTGGACATGGTAAATTATCCCGTGATTAGGCTGGGGTTAATTCGGTGGATGGCATAGCTCAAAAGGTCAGAGGAATCTGTTCAGAATCAGAATCAGGTTTAATATCACTGGCATATGTCATGACATTTAGTAACCTTGCAGCAGCAATACAGTGCAATTCATGATCATATATCAATACATGTGTATTAGTTAAATTAAATAGCAGTACAAAAACAGAAATATCAAAAAGTAGTGAGATAGTGTTCATGGGTTCTATGTTTATTCAGAAATCCGATGGCAGAGGGGAAGAAGCTGTTCCTGTGTGATTGAGTGTGCACCTTCACACTTCTGTACCTCCTTCCGGGCTGTATCTCTAAATAAATAAATACTAATTGCTCTGCCAGTCAATAAGATCACGGTGATGTATTACCTCAGGATCACTTTCCTCTACCAACGCCTATCACTTAATTTCCTTAATATCAAAAATCACTTACTCACTCACTGACAGTGTGTCTTTGCCAGCTTGTTGGCAGGCTGCCACTTGTACTTCCCTGCTTGGAATTTCTTAACCATGGCTTCTATCACTTACAATTCAACTCAATTTGTACTCATTATAAAGTATTTCTATGAAAGCATACAGACGTTCATTATGTAGAGAACCAATGTCTTGCAATTAAATATATATGAGGAGTTAAGTAGACTCTAACTCTCCAAGGAACTTTATGAATTATATAAATGCACTATTGGAATTTTTGGTCTGATGGAAAACATATTTGCAAGAGAAAAAGTTTAAAAATTGCATTATTCATGTTAAAATTAATATTCAATGAATGAGTTCATTCTCCAAGATTAATGAAATCAGGATTTAATTCCAGTAAATCTAATTACCAAAAGATAATTAAGATATAATTTTAGTGCAATTCCACCAACCGGACCCATGGAACTGGGTTGGAGTGGGTTATTCAACAACAATAACACCAATAATTGGGTGCCACACAGTAGCATAGCAGTTAGCGTTATATAATTACAGCTCAGGGCGTTCCAGAGTTCAGAGTTCAATTCATGCGCTGTCTGTAAGGAGTTTGTATGTTCTTCCCACGAACTGTGTGGATTTCCTCCGGGTGCTTTGGTTTTCTCCCACAGTCCAAAGACCTACCAGTTAGTAGGTTAATGGGTCATTGTAAATTGCCCTGTGATTATTCTACTGTTTGAATAGGTGGGTTGCTGGGTGGTGTGGCTCATTGGGCCGGAAGGGCCTCTTCTGTAATGTATCTCTGAATAAAATAAAGAAATAAAATAAAATACAACCTGCATTTATATAAATACACTTGACGCAGCCAAACATCCCAAGAGCTGCACAAGATTGTTATCAATCCAAATCTAACACCAGAATCAGGTTTAATATCACCAGCATATGTCATGAAATTTGTTAACCTGGTGGCAGCAGTACAATGCAATGCATAATAAAGAGAAAAAAATCTGAATTATAGAATTAATATACATATATTAATAGTTAAATTTTAAAAATTAAAAAAAAAAGTAGTGAAGTCATGTTCATGGGTTCAATGTCCATTCAGAAAATGGATGGCAGAGGAAAGAAGCTGATTAAGATAATGTTTGGTCAGAAAGGAACATCTTATAAAGCATTTTTTTAAAAGCAGGTGGAGAGAAGGGAAATACTTATGCACAGAATTCTGTAGCTTATAATTTCCTCGGACTACCACTGCTCTGCTAAAAAATTATCAGAACCTGCCTACCAAAATTCTATAATGTTTTAAGAGGTCAGATCAATAAAGGAATCTGTTCAATTTCTATGGTTCATAGCAGTTCATTAGGATGCAAAACTTTAAAACTGAATTACTGTGCACTCTAAAGGTGCAGAGTGTGGACATGTAACATGTCCCTTACAATAATAGATGACTGAAAAATAGTTTGCTCTGCTCTGAAATGCATAAGAACTCATTTACCTTCATGGACAATGAGCCAATGCCAACAAGAGATATTGCCCCAACAACTAAGGTGCTCAAAGATACATAAGCCAATATTTTGCAAATAAGAAAAGCATTTTGTATGACTTTTTGATTTTGCCAGTGGAAGTGTGAAAGTCATGAATCCTTCAAATCTTGAATGAAATGAGAATACATTAAATTTGCCCCTCATCTTTCAACAACAAAAGGTTTATCTTTTCTTTATGTAAAGGGGAAGATATACTAATGGTAATAAGTTTGCACAAGATCATACTTGAGGATGGAGAGATACAAGGAAGGGAGTTTGGGGAAGCGAGGGCCATTCTATGAAGGATCAAAGAACCAAAACTAAGAAAGAGCAATAGCCATTACATCAGAGCAGAGTGAAAGAGCTGGAAGCACCTTCGGGAAATGACACACCTTTGGGTGTTACCAGAATGAAGCTTTGATTAAAATCTGATTGTTAACAGGCCCTTGAGCCCACGGGGTGTCTGTTTGGATCATGATGCCAATATAAACTGCGTATGGTCCATATCCCTCTTTTCCCTGTTCATGTGTCTATGCATCTTCAGTGATACTGTTGTATCTGTTTTCACCACTTTGCCAGCAGCAGTTTCCAATCACCTGCCACTCTGCGTGTCAAAACAGCATTTTTGTATAGCTCCTTTCTAACTTCACCCCTCTCACATTAAACTTATGTCTTCTAGTATTTAACATTTCCATCCTGGGAAAAAGAATCCAGTGTATGAGTCTCATACTTTGAACTCTGAACTTCATCAAGTCACCCCTCAGCCTCCGATGCTCGAAAGAAAACATTATAACTTTGTGCAACCTCTCTTTACAGCTAATACAATCAGATCCAGGAAGCATCCCAGTGAACCTCCCCTGCATCTTCTCCAAAGCCTCCACGACCTTCCCACAACGTGGTGATCGGCGCTGCACACAGTGCTCCAAACACAGCCTAACCAAAGTTTTATACAGCTACAATGTGACTTCCCCACCTTACCACTTAACACCACAACTAATAAAGGCAAGTAATCCACGTCCCTTCCTTACCATCCTATCTACTTGCATTGCCACTTTCAAGGAATTATAGACTTCCACCCCGAGATCCCTCTGTACCTCAGTGCTCCTCAGGTCCTCACTTACGGTATACTTTTCTCTCACAGGTGCAACACCTCACACTTGCCTCGATTATAGATAGATAGATACTTTATTCATCCCCATGGGGAAATTCAACTTTTTTCCAATGTCCCATACACTTGTTGTAGCAAAACTAATTACATACAATACTTAACTCAGTAAAAAATATGATATGCATCTAAATCACTATCTCAAAAAGCATTAATAATAGCTTTTAAAAAGTTCTTAAGTCCTGGCGGTTGAATTGTAAAGCCTAATGGCATTGGGGAGTATTGACCTCTTCATCCTGTCTGAGGAGCATTGCATCGATAGTAACCTGTCGCTGAAACTGCTTCTCTGTCTCTGGATGGTGCTATGTAGAGGATGTTCAGAGTTTTCCATAATTGACCGTAGCCTACTCGCGCCCTTCGCTCAGCTACCGATGTTAAAGTCCGTAGCGTCCACATTTCCAGACCGTACCATGCTCAATCCTTTGACAACCTTCCTCACTCTCCATGTCTGAGCCAAATTATTGTCACCTGCAGACACTAACCAGGTTGTACAAATTTATATAGTTTTCTTTCGAGCATCGGAGGCTGAGGGGTGACTTGATAAAGCTCAAAGTGTGAGACTCATACAGAGGATTCTTTTTTCCAGTATGGAAATGTTAAATACAAGAAGTTTTCAGAATTTTGAGCATAATGTCCTGAGGGAGCCCGACAAGGTGGATGTGAAGAGGATAAGAAGCTGGAAGTAGGAGTCACTGTTTAGAAATGCAAGTTGAGAAAAGGAGATTTTATTTCTCCCAGAGACTACTCAACCAACCCTCGTCCTCAAAGAGTGGTGGAGGCAGATTATTTGAATAACAGCAATGCAGAATGCAATGAAAACTCTATCTGTTCCAGGAACTGAGGCTGCCCCGCCCCATTCTGAGCCCTGTCAATCGGCACAGAGGAAGCATCCAGCACATCTGTGTAGCCCACTTTCAAAGCAGAGACACAGATACGATAAGCATGGAACCTGATCATGAAAATGGAAAATCTGGCACCATCTCCATTTTCCACTGAATTCTACTCGGGTAGGACACATTCTATGGCCATTCAGCCTAGCTCTGTGCTGGCCCATTCTGCATTCCCAAGTGGGATTATTTCAAGTCACAGAGTTATGCAGCATGAAACAAGCCCTCTGGACCTACTTGTCCATGCCACCTAAAATGTAGAACCCAGCTAGTCACATTTGGCTACATCTGGCCCATAAACTTATAAACCTTTTCTATCCATGTTTAAAATGTTCTTTAAACATTGGAATTTTACCTGCTTCTACAGCTTCCTCAGCAGCTCATTTCATATATCCATCTCTTCCTGTGGGGAAAAAAAAATCTCCCTTTGATTCCTTTTAAGTAATTCCTCTTTCATCTCATACCTGTATCTTGTGTTTTGGACTCCCCTATCCCGGGAAAAAGAAGTGACCATCCACCTTAATTCAGAATCAATGCTATTGTCACTGACATAAGTTGTGAAAATTGGTGTTTTGTGACAGACATTACAATAAAAATCAACTCAAATAAGAAGTGGCAATGTAGCGTTCATAGACCGTTCACAGATCAGATGGCAGAGGGGAAGAAGCTGCTCCTAAAGTGTTGAGTCCTGCCAAAGAGCTTCAGTCCAAAACATCGACTGTACTTCCTAGATGCTGCCTGGCCTGCTGAACTCCCCCAGCATTTTATGTGTGTTACTCCTAAAATGTTGAGTGTGGGTCTTCAGGCTCTTGTGCCTTCTCCTTGATGGTTGCAATGAGAAGAGGGCAAGTCCCAGATGGTGAGGGTCCTCCTTTGGAAACAGTCAGAGGGCTCTCCATGTTAAATCTGTAGAAATTTGCACCTTATCTCTGCTTCTCATGATTTTATATGTACCACTGTAAAGTCACCCCTCACCCCTTGGGAGAAAAGGTATCAGTTTATCCAGCCTCTCCTTATAATTCAAGCCCACCAGTCCTGGCAACATCCTCATGAAACTTCTCATCTAAATATTCAGAATAGATGTGCCATAGTGGGTGGGAATGGAGTGGTGTGCCTGGCCAGACCGATTGACAGTGGCACTCCGAGATGGCACACTGGATCTAGGTAGAAAATCTGGCAACTCTATTACACAAGAAAGAGATTTCTTCTTGGCAAAGTTTTGGATCGTCTGACGGATTTGGACTTAAGGGGAAGAGAGATTTAAGACTAATTTAACTTCCTTAAGGTGAAACCCAGCCTGACAAATCTATTGGAATTCTTTGAGGAAATAACAGGCAGTTTAGACAAAGGAGAGTCAGTGGATGTTGTTTACTTGGATTTTCAAAAGGCCTTTGACAGGGTAATGTGCATGAGGCTGTTTAACAAGATAAGAGCCATAGTATTCCAGAAAAGATACTGGCATGGATTGAAGATTGGCTGACTGGCAGGAGGAAAAGAATGGGAATAAAGGGGGCCTATTCTGGCTGGCTGCTGGTGATTAATGGTGCTCCGGGGGATCAGTATTGGGACCACATCTTTTCATTTTATATATCAATGATTTGGATTAAGGAATTAATGGCTTTGTGGTGAGGTTTGCAGATGACACAAAGATGGGTGGAGGGGCAGGTAATGTTGAGGAAGCAGGGTTTCTGCAGAAGCACTTAGACAGATTGAGAGAATGGGCAAAGAAGTGGAAAATTGAATATAGTGTAGGGAAGTGTTTGGTCATGTATTTTGGTAAAAGGAGTAAATGCTTAGACTGTTTTCAAAAAGGAGAGAAAATTCAAAAATTTGAGGTGCAATTGGACTTAGGAGTCCTTGTGCAGGATTCCCTAAAGGTTAACTTGCAGGTTGAGTTGGTGGTGAGGAAGGCAAATGCAATGTTAGCATTCATTTCAAGAGGTCTAGAATATTACAGCAAGGATGTGATGCTGAGGCTTTATAAGGCATTGATCAGACCACACTTGAAGTATTGTAAGAAGTTTTGGGTCCCTTACCTAAGAAAGGATGTGCTGGCATTGAAAAGGGTCCAAAGGAGTTTCACAAGAATGAATCTGGGAATGAAAAGGTTAATGTATGAGAAGCATTTGATGGCTCCGTGCCTGTACTTGCTGGAGTTCAGAAATTTGGGGGCGGGTGGAAATTCATTGAAACTTATTGAATATTGAATGGCCAGTGGGTGTGGAGAGAATGTTTCCTATAGTGGGAAAGTCTAGGACCAGAGGGCACAGTCCCATAATAGAGAGACATCCATTTAGAACAGAGATGAGGAGGAATTTTTTTGGCCAGAAGGTTGGAAATCTGTAGGATTCTTTACCACAAGCCACTATGGAAGCCAAGTCAATGAGTATATTTAAAGTAGAAGTTAATAGGTTCTTAATTAGTCAGGGTGTCAAAGGTTATGGGGAAAAGACAGGGCAATGGGGTTGAGAGGGATAATAAATCAGCCATGATGGAATGGCAGAGGTGACACAATGGACCAAATGGCCTAATTCTGCTCCTATGTCTTATTATCTTATAGTCCTATGGATTGAAGGGACCAATGGTCCCTCTGGGCTGAAATCAAACTCAGGTATTATTTGCATTCTGCTTAGATCTGTGACAGGAATGCAGATGCTGGAATACATAATTTATTTCAACATCATGAAAAGCTTGTCTGAAATATGATTCATTGTAAAATGTTCATGCCCAAAAATATGAGTGCTGTTCAGTGCAGAATTATTTGTGATATTAATGATTAATAAAATATTTCAAGAATGATTTGTCATGCAAAACTTTCAAGTTTTCTTCTACTATCAGTGAACAACAGCTTTAGAAGCACCATCTTCTACCTTTACTGTAATGGAAAATATACTATATCTTCACTAGTACAGATCTTTGAATAGCTGGGTGAAGAATAAGATCACTTTTCATTTCATATTGGCTATCTCTGAGTGCCAGAGCTCTCCTTTATGGGATAAGAAGGCTTCTTTTCTTCAAATCAAGTTTGTTCCAAATCCAAGAATCATACTGACACTTCACAGTGTCTTAAAGTCTAAAAGAAACAATATCAAACAGGAGAGTCTGGGACCAGAGGACACAGCCTCAGAATAGAGGAGGAATTTTTTTAACCAGGGAGTGATGAATCTATGGAAATTATTGCCACAAACAGCTGTGGAAGCTATGCCATTGGATATTTTTAAAGCAGAGGTTGATAGGTTCTTGATTAGTAACAGCGTCAAAGGTTATGGGGAGAAGGCAGTAGAATGGGGTTGAGAGGGAAAACAGATCAGTCATTACTGAATGGCGGAGCAGACTCAATCGCTGAATGGCCAAATTCATACTCCTTTGTTTTATGGTCTCATGGTCCAACTAGTCATGTTTCTGTGGGTGACTTCCACTTAGGTTATGAGGCCAGATGATAATTCAATAATTTCCAGCTTACTAATAACCAACAATGGTTTAACTGCACAAATGCTAGATATTTTTATTTGTAATACTATAGCTAGTTGCTATTGTCTTACCTTACTCGTAGACACCTCCTCAAAGGCACGTCAGCCATGAGGTGCTGAAGGAAATCAAAGGACAAATCACAAGGGGCACTGACAGGGCCAAAGCACACGGTCTTTTTCCTGGGAATCAAGAACTAAAGGCAGAGGTTTAAGGTGAGTCGAAAGGGTACATGGTAACCTGAGGGGTAATGTTTTTTTCCCAGAGGGTGGTCAGTATATGGAATGAGCTACCAGAGGATGTGGTTAAGGTGGATATATTAACAACATTTCAAAGGTACTTGGACAAGTACATGGATAGGAAAAGGTTTAGAGGGATATGAAGCAAACATAGGCATATGGGACTAGCTCAGATGGAAATAGCAGGTCAGCATGGACCATTTGGGCCAAAAGGCCTATTTCCATGCTGTAAAACTCTGACTCTGATTCTGATTCTGACAAGGAGCATAGGTGGTTAAGTGTCAGTGTACAAATCATCCCCAATCTGAATGTGAGTTGGAGGGACAGAATGATTCACAGTTGGGATCAGCAGCTTCCTTTCCCTGTCCATTCCCATTTGTGTCTGAGAAGCCCTTGTAAGCAGGAGCCTCCATGATTATAGAGTCATAGAAAAAGTACAGCACAGAACAAACCCTTCAGCCCATCTAGCCCATGCCAAATCAATTAAACTGCCTTCTCCCATCAACATGCACTGGGACCATAACCATAATCCAGAGACTTGGCCTCCACTGCCTTCTGGGGCAGAGCATTCCACATATCCGCCACTCTCTGTGTGAAAAAGTTTTTCTGCATCTCTGTTCTAAATGGCCTACCCCTTATTCTTAAACTGTGGCCTCTAGTTCTGGACTCACCCATCAGCAGGAACATGCTTCCTGCCTCCAGCGTGTCCGATCCCTTAATAATCTTATATGTCTCAATCAGATCCCCTCTCATCTTTCTAAATTCTAGTGTATACAAGCCTAGTCTCTCCAATTTTTCAACATATGACAGTCCTGCCTTTCCGGGAATTAACCTTGTGAACCTACGCTGCACTCCCTCAATAGCAAGAATGTCCTTCCTCAAATTTGGAGACCAAAACTGCACACAATACTCCAGGTGGGTTCTCACCAGGGCCCTGTACAGCTGCAAAAGGACCTCTTTACTCCTATACTCAATTCCTCTTGTTATAAAGGCCAGCATGCCATGAGCTTTCTTCACTGCCTGCTGTACCTGCATGCTTGCTTTCATTGTCTGATGTACAAGATAGATAGATAGATACTTTATTCATCCCCATGGGGAAATTCAACATTTTTTCCAATGTCCCATACACTTGTTGTAGCAAAACTAATTACATACAATACTTAACTCAGTAAAAATATGATATGCATCTAAATCATTCTCTCAAAAAGCATTAATAATAGCTTTTAAAAAGTTCTTAAGTAGTTTACTTAAATACATTAAATACAATCAACCCCGGCACTTTAACATATCTTACTCCTGGCGGTTGAATTGTAAAGCCTAATGGCATTGGGGAGTATTGACCTCTTCATCCTGTCTGAGGAGCATTGCATCAATAGCAACCTGTCACTGAAACTGCTTCTCTGTCTCTGGATGGTGCTATGTAGAGGATGTTCAGGGTTTTCCATAATTGACCGTAGCCTACTCAGCGCCCTTCGCTCAGCTACCGATGTTATACTCTCCAGTACTTTGCCCACGACAGAGCCCGCCTTCCTTACCAGCTTATTAAGACGTGAGGCATCCCTCTTCTTAATGCTGCCTCCCCAACACGCCACCACAAAGAAGAGGGCGCTCTCCACAACTGACCTATAGAACATCTTCAGCATCTCACTGCAGACATTGAATGACGCCAACCTTCTAAGGAAGTACAGTCGACTCTGTGCCTTCCTGCACAAGGCATCTGTGTTGGCAGTCCAGTCTAGCTTCTCGTCTAACTGTACTCCCAGATACTTGTAGGTCTTAACCTGCTCCACACATTCTCCATTAATGATCACTGGCTCCATATGAGGCCTAGATCTCCTAAAGTCCACCACCATCTCCTTGGTCTTGGTGATATTGAGACGCAGGTAGTTTGAGTTGCACCATATCACAAAGATCTCGTTCACAAAGAACACCTAGATCTCATTGTACTTCCCCTTTTCCTAACTTGACTCCATTTAGATAGTAATCTGCCTTCCTGTTCTTGCCACCGAAGTGAATAACCTCACATTTATCCACATTAAACTGCATCTGCCATACATTCACCCACTCACCTAGCCTGTCCAAGTCACCCTGCATTCTCATAACATCCTCCTGACATTTCACACTGCCACCCAGCTTTGTGTCATACCACAGGAAAGTCCAACAGATTCTGAACAATCCCTCCTACAGAGTTCTAAGGGGGAGGGGGGGGGGGAAAGAAGCTTTTCCTAAGTCACTGAGTGTGTGTCTTCAGGCTCCTGTACCTCTTCCCTGATGGTAGCAATGAGAAAAGGGATGCCCTGGATGATGGGGGTCCTTAATGATGGATGCCACCTATTTCAGGCATCACTCCTTGAAGATGTCCTGGATGCTGGGGAGGCTAGTGCCCATGATAGAGCTGACTGAGTTTACAACTTCCTGCAGCTCATTTCAATCCTGAGCAGTGCACCCCCCCCCCCATACAAGATGGAGATGCAGCCAGTTAGAATGCTGTCCATGGTACATCTGGAGAGATTTGTGAGTATCTTTGGTGACACGATAAATCTCCTCAGACTCCTAATGAAATATAGCCGCTGTCGTGCCTTCTTTGTAGCTGCATCAATGTTATTAATATATGTGATTAATTTAAATGGGTGCTTGATGGTCAGTAAAGACTCAGTGGGCCAAATGGTCTGTTTCTGTTTCTACAACAAGAGCCGCAATTGGCATGCAAAGGATTTATTGCACAAAAGCAGCTTACTAATACCACTATAATAACTTCAATACCTTTTGTTATCTTCTGTAAGGAACTATCTAATGTACTAAACAGACCTTATTCACAATTTAGCTTGACAAGAGAAGAATGTTTAGAAACTAAGCTAATGCCGTTTTGAAAGGAAATGAGTTTGCCGTGGCGAGGCAAATCTCAAATGACAGACTACACAAAGCAAACAGTTACTGAAAAAACAGGTATCATTCCCAATGGCATATGTCAACCACAGAAGATATAAAGTGAATATTTTAGTTTGTTATTTCATTCCATGCAAACACTGGACTATCTTCTATTATACATGTGGGTGTTTCCATAGTTAAAATAGATTGTGATTCAGTCCATGGAGAGTATGACACATAGAAATTCAACTGAAAGTCTCTGTTTGGTCTATTGTATCCATGCGAGATAAAAACGGCACAATAGATGAGGGCACTTCCAGGTACTTCATAAAGATAGCGTGAGCTTCTGTCTCCAACTCTCATTTCAGGTAGTTTTTCAAGTGTTTAAATTATTTTATGTAGTGGTAGATAAATATTTGAACAGCCTACAAAAAGCAGTGGGTCAGCCCAGTCCATCACAGGTAAAGCCCTCCGCACCATTGAGCACATCTACAGGGAGCGCTGTCCTGAGAAAGCAACATCCATCATCAAGGAACCCCACCCCCCAATCATCCAGTCCATGCTCTCTTCTCACTGCTGCCATTGGAAAGAAAATACAGAAGCCTCAGGACCCTCACCACCAGATTCAGGAGCAGTTATTACCCTCCAACCATCAGGCTCTAGAACCAACGTGGATAACTTCACTTATCCCATCACTGAACTTTGGTGAAGAAAGCAGCATCCATTATCAAAGAACCCCCATCATCCAGGCCACGGTCTCTTCTTGCTGCTGCTCATCAGCATGGAGGAACAGGAGCCTTAGATCCCACACCACAAGTTTGAAGAACTGATAATACCCTTCAACCATCAGACTACTGAGACAACTTGAATAACTTCACTCACCTCTCAAGGACTCTACAACTCATGTTCTTAGTATTATTTATTTATTGGTTTATTTATTATTAGGTTTTATTGTATTTGCACTGTTTCTCTTCTTTTGAACATTTATTTATCAGTCTTTGTTGTTTTTCATTGATTCTATTGTATGTCTTTGATCTACTGTAAATGCCTGCAAAGGAATTTCTAGGTAATATATGGTGATACTGTATTTACGCACTTTGATAATAAAATTACTTTGAACTTTGAATGACCAGTGAATTGAGGTCTATGGGGATTTTCCACACAGGAGGAGTTGAAGCCTGGGGCAGAGCAGCCACTGTCACATAAATTGGCAGCACATGTCTGAAGGTCCTGGGGCCTACTCCTGCTCCTGTTTACTGAGGAGTGTGAAACAGTCCACTGACCCTGCAGGCCTCATCATCCCAGTGCTCAAGAGGGTGATGGTAACTGGCCTAAACAATCACTACCCAGTGGCACGGACTTCAACAACCATGAAATGCTTTGAGCATCTGGTAATGGATCGTATAAAATCCCACCTTCCAGCTACAATAGACAATGGACAGTAGCTGCAGGAGTAGGCCATTCGGCCCTTCTAGCCAGCACCGCCATTCACTGTGATCATGGCTGATCATACACAATCAGTACCCCGTTTCTGCCCTCTCCCCATATCCCTAGACCCCACTATCTATAAGAGCTCTATCTAACTCTCTCTTGAATGCATCCAGAGACTTGGCCTCCACTGCCTTCTGGGGCAGAGCATTCCACATATCCACCACTCTCTGCGTGAAAAAGTTTTTCCGCATCTCTGTTCTAAATGGTCTACCCCTTATTCTTAAACTGTGGCCTCTAGTTCTGGACTCACCCATCAGCGGGAACATGCTTCCTGCCTCCAGCGTGTCCAATCCCTTAATAATCTTATATGTTTCAATCAGATCCCCTCTCATCCTTCTAAATTCCAGTGTATACAAGCCTAGTCTCTCCAATCTTTCAACATATGACAGTCCTGCCTTTCCGGGAATTAACCTTGTGAACCTACGCTGCACTCCCTCAATAGCAAGAATATCCTTCCTAAAATTTGGAGACCAAAACTGCACACAATACTCCAGGTGGGGTCTCACCAGGGCCCTGTACAGTTGCAGAAGGACCTCTTTACTCCTATACTCAATTCCTCTTGTTATAAAAGCCAGCATGCCATTAGCTTTCTTCACTGCCTGCTGTACCTGCATGCTTGCTTTCATTGACTGATGTACAAGAACACCTAGAACTCATTGTACTTCCCCTTTTCCTAACTTGACTCCATTTAGGTAGTAATCTGCCTTCCTGTTCTTGCCACCAAAGTGGATAACCTCACAGTTATCCACATTAAACTGCATCTGCCATATATTTGCCCACTCACCCAACCTGCCCAAGTCACCCTGCATTCTCATAACATCCTCCTGACATTTCACACTGCCACCCAGCTTTGTGTCATCAGCAAATTTGCTAATGTTACTTTTAATCCCTTCATCTAAATCATTAATGTATATTGTAAACAGCTGCGGTCCCAGCACCGAACCTTGCGGTACCCCACTGGTTACAGCCTGCCATTCCGAAAGGGACCCTTTAATCACTACTCTTTGTTTCCTGTCAGCCAGCCAATTTTCAATCCAAGTCAGTACACTGCCTCCAATACCATGTGCCCTAATTTTGCCACTAATCTCCTATGTGGGACTTTATCAAAAGCTTTCTGGAAGTCCAGGTGCACTACATCCACTGGCTCTCCCTTGTCCATTTTCATAGTTACATCCTCAAAAAACTCCAGAAGATTAGTCAAGCATGATTTTCCCTTCATAAATCCATGCTGACTTGGACTGATCCTTCTACTGCTATCCAAATGTGTTGTAATTTCCTCTTTTATAATTGATTCCAGCATCTTTCCCACCACTGACGTCAGGCTAACCGGTCTATAATTCCCTGTTTTCTCTCTCCCTCCTTTCTTGAAAAGTGGGACAACATTAGCCACCCTCCAATCAGCAGGAACTGTTCCTGGATCTATAGAACATTGGAAAATGATTACCAATGCATCCACTATTTCTAGAGCCACCTCTTTAAGTACCTTGGGATGCAGACCATCAGGTCCTGGGGACTTATCAGCCTTCAGATTCAACAGTCTATCCAACACCGTTTCTTGCCTAATATAAATTGCCTTCAGTTCATCCTTTATCCTAGTTCCTTTGGCCACTATTACATCTGGGAGATTGTTTGTGTCTTCCCTAGTGAAGACAGATCCAAAGTACCTGTTCAACTCATCTGCGATTTCCTTGTTCCCCATTATAAATTCACCCGTTTCTGTCTTCAATGGCCCAATTTTGGTCTTAACTATTTTTTTGCTATTCACATACCTAAAGAAGCTTTTACTATCCTCCTTTATATTCTTGGTTAGTTTACCTTCATACCTCATTTTTTCTTGGTGTATTGCCTTTTTTGTTATCTTCTGTTGCTCTTTAAAAGCTTCCCAGTCCTCTGGTTTCCCGATCATCTTTGCTATGTTATACTTCTTCTCTTTTATTTTTATACTGCCCTTTACTTCCCTTGTCAGCCACGGCCACCCCTTACTCCCCTTAGGATCTTTCTTCCTCTTTGGAATGAACCAATCCTGCACCTTCTGCATTATTCCCAGAAATACCTGCCATTTTTGTTCCACTGTCTTCCCTGCTAGAGTATTGTTCCATTGAACTTTGGCCAGCTCCTCCCTCATAGCTCCATAGTTCCCTTTGTTCAACTGTAATACTGACACATCCAATTTTCCCTTCTCCTTCTCAAATTGTAGGTTAAAACATATCATATTATGGTCACTACCTCCTAATGGTTCCTTTATCTCGAGGTCCCTGATCAAATCCGGTTCATTGCACAACACTAAATCTAGAATTGCCTTCTCCCTGGTAGGCTCCAGTACAAGCTGTTCTAAGAATCCATTTCGGAGGCACTCCACAAACTCCCTTTCTTGGGGTCCAGTACCATTCTGATTCACCCAGTCTACCTGCATGTTGAAATCCCCCATGACAACTGTATCATTACCTTTGCGACATGCCAATTTTAACTCTTCATTCAACTTACACCCTACATCCAGACTGCTGTTTGGGGGCCTGTAGATAACTCCCATTAGGGTCTTTCTACCCTTAGAATTTCTCAGTTCTATCCATACTGACTCTACATCCCCAGATTCTATGTCCCCCCTCGCAAGAGACTGAATATCATTCCTCACCAACAGAGCCACCCCACCCCTCTGCCAGTCAGTCTGTCCTTTCAATAAGATGTATATCCTTGAATATTCATTTCCCAGGCCCTGTCCGCTTGAAGCCATGTCTCAGTTATTCCCACAACATCGTACTTGCCAATTTCCAACTGAGCCTCAAGCTCATCTACTTTATTCCTTATACTTCGTGCATACATATATAATACTTTTAATTCGGTACTCCCCTCTCCTTTCATATCAATTCCTATTTCACTTGGCCATACTGTATGATCTCTTCTTGAGCTTTCTACTCCATTGATTCTGTTGTCCTTTTTAACTTTTCTTATTTTCACTTTCCCTTTAACTCCATCCTTATATTTCCAGTTCATCCCCTCCCCCCCACTACTTAGTTTAAACACATCCGTGTTGCAGTGGCAAACCTGTCTGCCAGAATGCTGGTCCCCCACCCATTAAGGTGCAACCCGTCCCTTTTGTACAACTCATCCCTACCCCAAAACAGATCCCAGTGGTCCAAGAATGTAAATCCTTGCTTCCTGCACCAGTTCCTCAGCCACACATTCAGATCCATTATCTCCCTGTTCCTGCCCTCTCCAGCACAAGGAACTGGAAGCAAACCAGAGATAACCACCCTGGATATCCTGCTTTTCAGCCTTCTTCCAAGTTCTCTGAAGTCCCGCTGCAGAATGTCCTTCCTCTTCTTCTACTTTGGACTCTTTCCAGTTCACCTACTGCTCAAACCAGTTCACTGATGATGCCATAGCCTCGGCCCTCCACTCTGTCCTATCCCACCTGGAAAGTGATGCCTCACATGCCAAGATATTGCTCATTGGTTTCAGCACAGCATTTATTTAATTATTTGTTGAAATACAGAGCAGAATAGGCCCTTCCAGCCCTTCTAGCCACGTTGCCCACCAACCTCCGGTTTAACCCTAGCCAAATCATGGGACAATTTACAATGACCAATTAACCTACCAACCAGTATGCCTTTGGACTGTGAGAGGGAACCGGAGCACCCGGAGAAAAGCAATGCGGACACAGGGAGAACGTACTCATTGTAAACTGTCCTCATTGGAATTCAATACCCTCTCTGTAACTGGACCTTGGACTTCTTGACTGAAAGATCGCAGCCATTCCAAGTTGGGAGCAAAATCTCAAGCTCCATCTCCCAGGGCTGTATGCTCAGCCCATTGCTGTTCAAGCTGCTGACTCACAACTTCACAGTCAGATCCAGCTCAAAACATATCATCAGATTCCCTGATGATACTACTGTGGATGACCTCCTCAACAGCAATGATCAGTCGGCAAATAGAGAGGCTAGTCAAAATGTGAGAACAACCTGAGTCTCAACATGGACAAGACAAAACAGATGATGGTGGACCACAAAGGAACAGATCGACCACTCTCCATTGCACGTCAATGGCGCTGCCCTGGAGAGGGTGAAGAGCACAAGCTTCTTTGGTGTGCAGATAATGGACAACCTAACCTGGACCCACAACACCTCCTCACTAGTAAAGTAGGTACAGCAGCATCTACACTTTCTGAGGAGACTGAGGTGTGCAAGGCTCCCCGACCCCCATGCTAACAACTTTCTACAGGAGCACCATCGAGGGTGTCCTGTCTGGCTGTACCATCGTGTGGGAAGAAAGCTGCAAGACCCATAGAGGATCAATGAAGCCTCAACCCCCACCGCCCATTTGTGATATTTACCAGGAGCATTGTTTGGGATCCCTACTGCCCACTACCATCAGGAAGGAGGTACAGAGGCATCAGGACTAGGACTGCCAGACTGGGCAACAGCTTCATCTTCCAGGCTGTGAGACTAATGAATACCCTGCCACCATCTAGGTCTCGTCTCTGGAACAGCGAGCTGTTTACTATTTACTGTACAGTTACTGTTACTGTTTGCCTGTACTGCACATTACCTGTATTTTGAATTCTATTTTATTATTTATGGTAATTATTTTGGTTTGTGTGTGTGATATAGGTTTTGTGGGTGTACTGTGATCCAAAGGAACGTTGTTAAGTTTGACTGTATATCTGTGCAGCTTGAACTTGAACCGTTTTCCGTGTTCTTGTTTTCAGACCTCCTGCAATAGTTGGGCGAAAGGATTTTCCTCAAATCCCCTCTAATCGTTTTGTTAATTATGTTAAATCAACGCCCGCTTTGTTGCACAAAATAGGACCTTCCTGGCCATACCATCTCGACAGTACAGCGCAGAAAGCGGCACTTCAGCCTGCATTCTTTGTGCAAAGCACAATGTCAGACTAAACCAACCTTCTTCTGATTGCGCCTTCTTCGTATACCGCCATTCCTGCACTTTCATGTGTTTATGTAAAAGCCTCTTAAAAGCCGCTATCATACCTGTCTTCACCCCTAACCCGGCGGCACATTCTCAACACTTACCATTCTCTGCATTAAAAAAATTGCCTCACACATCTCCTTTTAAACTTTATCACTCTCACCTTAAATGCATGCCCCCAGGTATGGAAAAATGATTTTGACTGTCAGCTCTATGTATGCCTCTTATCATTTTATAAACCTCTCAGATCTCCCCTCAGCCTTTGATGCTTCAGAGAAAACAACTTGCTTGTCCAACCTCTCCTTAAAGCACACAGCCTCTAATCCTGACAACATCCTGGTAAACCTCTTGTAAGTTTAAAAGTTGTAAGTTGTAACTTTTCATTTTGATTGCATAGGAAGTAGTTTATGAGGCTTAATAAAAAACACTCACAATTCAATGCATGTTGTAAGAATTCAAACATGATTTTCATTTCCAACACATCTCAAGGTCACATGGTTGCTTAAGGTTGTTATAGCTGGGGGTGGTAGTGGGGATAAGGTCCCATGATCTTCTACATGCTCCCAGTAGCATGTATCTCAAATAACGTCTGACAACCAAGTCCAGCTCCTGGCCACGTGTTGCTTACCTACTACCCGTAGTGGAGCCGTTTCTACTGACAGGAGAAGGGGCAAAGGCAGGTTACTGGTGCCTTAAAACCTTTGGGCAGATGGGGCTTCATTGGCCGTAGTTGGCAACCCATCCAGGAGAAAAAAAATTCTGATCTTAACCCTCTGCTGCCTTGCAGCTATACCCACTCATGGGGAAGGCTTTGGGAGTAAGCCTCAGGGGAAAAATCTTAAGCTGGAGTCCTTAAGGCAGTCCTACATTGAGTTCAACGTTGACTGGCAACTCCTACGATGCCGCTAGTACCAAACTGTATCAGTATCTGCCGTTCCTTTGGGTTCATCAGCTTTATGGAGAGCCTGGTACATGGGTAACAGCTTGCTCTCCAGATCATACTGCCCAGGCCTGCGTACTGGTGCACTTATCATGTAGGCAGTTGGGACACAACATCCATGATGAACCCCCGACCAATGGAGGGCCTCATGGTCACATAACATTAAATTGCAAGCAACAGGAAGTCCTGGTTTCCTTTGGTGGGCTACCTGCATTGTTCCCAGATGTGGAGAATCAAAATCAGTCATTCGCTCTGATTAGTCCCCAGTCTCAGAGAATGCTACAGCAACAGGTTCAATGCCCTAACCAAAGGAAGATCAACTAAACAGTGAATAGAACACAGAACAGTACAGCACAGTATGGGCCCTTCGGCCCTCCATGTTTGCCAACATCTTAACCTACTCTTAACCCTTCCTCCCACATAATCCTCAATTGCAATTGCAATTGCAAGACTCTTTTAGATGTTGACAATGTAAGATGCCAAATGCCTGTTTCCCATCTTTTCCAGTGAGACAGGAGGCGTGGGAGCTGCGTAGCCTCCACTGTAGAAAGGACTAGGCCTCAAGCCGCGAGATTGCCTGCTACTGCCGTCCAGTTGAGGAGACACCGGAGGCAGTGTAGCGTGGCATCCGTGCTCAGTTGGGGGCTGGCCTCTCCCATTGGTTCTGCCCTATAGTGTGTGATCAGTGGAATGACAGGCTGGATTGCTGGTATCTGTACCATCAATTTGCAGGACCTGTCGCTCAGGGTCTTGGACTATAGATGTGTTTTCTTGCATGACCATGTTTTTTCCTCACTATGTTGAACATGCTGTGTATGTTTTGCACCTTGGCCCCAGAGGAATGCCGTCTCGTTCAGCTGTATCCATGTATGTTGAAATGATGATTAAACTTGACTTGACGATGGAACTCTAAAACAAAAACTGAGAACAGTCAGGAGGTCAGGGCAGCATCTGCAGAGAAAGAAACAGAATTAACGTTTCAGTTGAGGGGTTAAGAGTTCTCAGGACAGGCGGTTGATCTGAAACTGTTCCTCTCTAAAGATGTTGCATGATCTGATGACTGTCTCCAGCGTTTTCTTGTTATAATTGCTAACAAAGTGCTTGACATGCAATCAAAATGAAACAAACATATTGTCACCCTCATCAGGAAAGAGGTGGGCAGCCTAGGGAAATTTATAGTCTTTTACATGAACCAAAGGAAACTCTTGGCAGGGAAGCAAGAGGTGGGGGTGGAGGGGGGGGGGGGGGTCGGAAAGGTCTGGGTGCACATGGCTCACTAAGAAAAGGTTACTCCCCTGAGATCCTGAACGTTTCAGTAACCAGGACCTAATCCCACTGAGGAGAAACAAGAGACTACAGATGCAAAAAAGAAAATAGCTGCTAGAGGAACTCAGCAGGTCAGGCAGCATCTGTGGAGGTAAAAGCATGTTTTAAGCCAATGCTCCTCATTGTACAGAAAGACTTAAGAGGAGATAATCAGTTTAGAGACATGAAGGGGAAGGAAGCTGGCAAGTGAAAGGTGAGGCTTGGTTGATTGACAGATGGAGTCAGGAATGGGAGGGAAGGGTAGGGAGAGCAGCAAAGGCTGGGGGGGTTGTGGGGGTGATAGGGCAGCAGATGATAGAATCTGATAAGAAAGGAATGTGAAAAGGAACAAGATAACGGAGCTATAGTGGGCAGATGTGATTAGTGAAGAGGGGTAAAGGGCCCCTGTGGGATGAATGTGTCAGTGATGGGTAGATGGAGAAGGTTGGGAGGGGGTAGAAACTATGAGATGGAAGGGTGTGGTGTGGGAAGAATGTGGCTTGGAAAGGAGTGTGTATGTGAAAGAGGGTAGGTAGATCAGAAAGAGAAAGAAAGGAACAGGAGTCAGCAGGTTACCAGAAATTGGAGAATTCGTTCACCTTGCTATTAGGTTGTAGAAGACCCAAGCGGATATGAGGTACTGTTCTTACACCCGGTCATGAAACTCTGGTGAAGACTTTCTAACTTTAGGGCATCATAGGGAGATCAGCGTACACCAAACATCAGGTATCAATTCACATTAATCCTACGTTCATCCCAACTCTCTTTCATTTTCTTCACATAGCCAGTGACTCCCTCCAAGAACCTAACCACTCACGTACATAGGGTGTGTAATTAACTGAACAATCCGCTAATCTGGGATGTGGGAGGAAACCAGAGCATCTGGGGGAAACCTGCACAGTTACAGGAGAACGTGAAAACTCCTCTCAGGCAGCAGCTCAGGTCAGGACTGAGCACAAGTCCCTGGGGCTGTGAGACAACAGTTGGGTAGCTGTGCCAACGTGCTGTTATGGAGCAGCCACAAATGGCAGGAGCTTGAAATGGATTAGAGATTTAAGATTAGCTTAGCCTGTCATATCTATATCAACACATTGAAACGAATCATTTCCGTCAAATCAAATCAGTGAGGATTGTGTCGGGCAGCCCACAAATGTCGCCACACTTCTAGCACTAACGTAGCTTGCCCAAAACTCACTAACCCCAACTCATATGTCTTTGGAATGTGGGAGGAAACTGAAGCACCTGGAGGAAGTCATGGGGAGAAGGTACAAACTCCTTGCAGACAGCAATGGGATATTGAACTCCGATCAATGATCACTGACATTGTAAAGCAGTTGCACTGATCACTACAGTACCGTGCCACCCTCATCAAGTGGAGCACCCTGGCAGCCCTGTTGGTGGCATAACAACCTGCATTTAATACCTCATCTGAAAGATAGTAGTTCCAGCATGTGCTCAATGGAGTCCTAAATCAGGTTATATCAGATGCCATCTGGGCAAATAACATGATAAATATTTTCAGAATTCATCAACCATTGGAATTAAATCTCAGAATCAGAATCAGATTTAATATCATTACCATATGTCGTGAAATTTGTTAACTTTACGGCAGCAGTACAATGAAATACGTGATAAATGAATATAGAGAAAAACTGAGTTGCAGCAATGATATATGTGCCTATTAAACAGTTACATTAAAATAAATATTGTAAAATAACGTAAGTAAAAAAGTAGTGAGGTAGTGATCATGGGGTCAATGTCCATCTAGGAATCGGATGGCAGAGGGGAAGAAGCTGTTCCTGAATCACTGAGTGTGTGCCTTCAGGCTTCTGTCCCTCCTTCCTGATGGTAACAGTGAGAAGGGGACATGTAGGTGTTGGGGATCTTTAACGATGGATCCTTCCTAAGGCACTGCTCCTACAGAGGCTGGTGCCCATGATAGAGCTGACTAATTTTACAAGTTTCTGCAACTTATTTCAATCTTGTGCAGTAGCCCTTCCCACCCGCATACCCGACAGAGATGCAGCCAGTCAGAATGCTCTCATGGTACATTGGTAGAAGTCTTTGAGTGTTTCAGTTGACAAACCAAATGTCCTCAAACTTCTAATGAAATATAGCTGCTGTCTTGCCTTCTTTATAGCTGGATCGATATGTTGCGTCCAGATTAGGTCCTCAGAGATATTGACACCCGATAACTAAGAAAGGATGTGCTGGCATTGCAGAGAGTCCAGGGAAGGTTCATGAGAATGATCCCTGGAATGAAACATGAGGAGTGTTTGATAGTTCTGGGCCTGTACTCAGTTGAGTTTAAAAAAATGAAACCTACTGAATATTGAAAGGCCTAGATAGAATAGATGTCAAGAGGATGCTTCCTATAGTGGGGGAGTCTAGGACCAGAGGGCACAGCTTCAGAATACAAGGACGTCCCTTTAGGGATGAGGAGGAATTTCTTCAGCCAGAATCTGTGGAATTCATTGCCACAGATGGCTGTAGAAGCAAAGTCATTGGGTATATTTAAAGCAGAGGTTGATAAGTTCTTAATTATTAAGGGCATCAAAGAGTACAGGAAGAAGGCAGGAGGATGGGGGTTGAGAGGAATAATAAATCAGCATGCCAGCGACAGGGACAGATGACAAAGAACACCCATGAATGTCGGGCTGTCCCAGGTCACAGAAGGGCTGCTGAGTTGGCAAACCAGGAGTTCAAGCATGGAATTTGGGGTCCTGTTATTGGCTTCTCCAGGGGTCCACACCAAAGATCAAAGCCTCAAGGTCAGTCAGAAGTCTGGAAGTTGAAGACCAAAGGCCAAAGCCTGGAGACTGGAGGCCTGTCCTGTGGTTGGGTGACTGTCTGTGTGTGTGAGTGGTGGGAGGGAGGAAAGGGTCTTGCTTTGCCTTTGTCAATGTTATTGCCTGTTATGTACTGCAGAGCATCGTGGGCATGCTATGTTGGTGCCAGAATGTGTACCGACGATTGCAGGCGGCCTGAGCACATCCTCAGCTTGTGTTGGTTGTTATCGCAAACAGCGCATTTCAGGGCACATTTCAAGGTACACGCAATAAATGCATGAATATGATTCTGAATGATCAAATGGCAGAGCTGACTCGATGGGCCAACCGGCCTAATTCTGCTCCGCTGTCTAAAGTATCTGACAAATCCCCGTTTAAAATGACTGGAACTGATTGTCAGTGTTAGAATGGATAAAGACCAACCCTGAGCACGGTAAAATTAATGCTCCATTAATTTGCTCTGGGCAGTTCTACAAAGGATCGAATTACTAGAACATCACTTCATACAATCAATGACAAACCCTTTTGCTGACCCCAGTTCTTATCACACTCTCATTTCCTGGAGCTGGAGCAGTCACCGAGCCAGAGGTGAGTAAGGTCAGCCATTGATCCTGTTGCTCTGGTTCATTACACTGTAAGCACTTTCAAAACAAACCCTCTCTCGCCCCAGAGCACGCAGGTTCAAACAGCTGACCAGACAGCTCATCTGACTAAAATCGATGGTCACTTCGGAATACAGGCAAAGGGAAAGCACTTGCACTATTAATTCACTAGAAAGACAAACAGTGTATTTCATCGATCATTGTTTGCAATTAGTACTAAAGTCTATGTTGCATAAATTACAGCAGCTGCAACATTAAAGGGTAGCTTCATTGGTCACACATACATTGAAATGTACACTCACTGGCCACTTCATTAGGTTCACCTGTACACCTGCTCGTTAATGCAAATACCTAATCAGCCAATCATGTTAGCAACTCGATGCATAAAAGCATGCAGGCATGGTCAAGAGGTTCAATTGTTGTTCAGACCAAACATCAGAATGGGGAAGAAATGTGATCTAAGTGACTTTGACTGTGAAATGATTGTTGGTGTCAGACAGGGTGGTTTGAGTATCTCAGAAACTGCTGATCTCCTGGGATTTTCATGCACAACAGTCTCTAGAGTTTACGGAGAATGGTGTGAAAAACAAAAAAAAAATCCAGTGAGCAGCAGTTCTCTGGGTAACAATGCATTTTTATGAGAGAGGTTAGAGGAGAATGGCTAGACTGGTTCAAGCTACAGGAAGGTGATAGTAATTTAAATAACCATGTGTTACAATATGTAACATGTATTTTCTGCCAACATAGCATGCTCACAACCAAATCATATAACTTTAGAATGTGAGAGAAAAACAGAGCACCTGGAAGAAACCTGCCCAATCATAGGGAGAACATACAAACTCCTTACAGACAGCTGCAGGAATTGAACCGCAACGGGTAATCACTGGCACTGTGAAGCGATTGACCTAACCACTACATTACCATGCCACCCTCCCATTAGGATTCAGATTGAAAACAACTTTCAGAGTGAGATATGAATTGCGCTGCATGTAATTAAATGCTTGGCAGAGAGGTGTTGATGCCGACTGTCTATAAACAGCTCTCGTCCCTACAGACAGGAGAATTGTGAAGGAGTTACCAGTAAATCCAGCTGAGCTACCTTAAGCTCCCAGATGTAAAAACAGCGTGTTATTTGGATCGTCATGCAATGATAAGAGTGCACTTCAGTACCATCAACTTCACCACTTCTTTTCTCTCTATAAGCCACTCTTCCCTCGATCTACTACCCAAGCATCCAAACCCCTTTCATCTGCCAAGTGCTGGGTGTATGAGACTGCCTGAAACTCTTTGCATGAATTGCTTGAATCAGTTATCTGCTCCTGCTACAATACTTTGAAAAGTTGTGGATGACATCCATTGAGTTTGTTGCAAAGGTAACCCATTCGTCCTTGTCTTTCTCAACCAGAATGCAATCTTTGACACATCCAAGCCCACAACACACCATCCTTTCCACCACTGTTTTGTGAGATGCAACTAATGTAGCAGTGCGATCACTTGAGTTGAGTTTGATGTTCTCCATAGGGGTTGTCTACGGTGGGACTTGAGATCCATGTATTCTGGCCAGCTCATGACTAGGAACTTCCAGGCCTCACAGTCTGCTCCCTTCAGAACTCTCTGATTGCCGCAGGACACAATCCAGGATGTTAGGTTGGATTCCCTTAATGAAGAACACATGTGCGTGACTTTCGCAAGATTGACTTCGGTGGCACAATACCACTGTGCCACACCAATGGCTTTTGGGATCACCTGGTAATGGAAGCCATTGAAATAAAACTAGAGGAAAAGAATTTTAACAAAGACGAAGGCCTCGCTCTAAGTAAGAACTGAAATGTGATTGTAAATAAGATGGGAGAGCAGAAACCTGAGTGGATGATGACTAACCAATTAGGAGGAACAGACTACGAGGGTATAAATACCACTGGACTTGACTTACCCAGGCATCATCCCGAAGAAGATGGCAGAGTTTGTCATTGAAATGTCGGTTATAATCGATACCTGTACCCAGCTTGTTACTCAACAACTGGGAAAACTTCACTGCAGCAGTCTTCCTCCACCTTCACTGCAAATGTGTTGTGCCATCATCTTCCACCAGTTCCATCACTGAGATCTTGGTTGGATCGCTCTGTGTCTGGAACCTCCCCCCACGACCTTACCGCCATGGGTGATCCTACCAGCAGCTAAGTGCTGGATGGATAAACTCCAGACAGCATCACTCTTGGTATCACAGAAACTCACAAGCCTCTTCACCATGACATGGTGACGATCCTCAGAGAAGTGGATGGAACAATTCTGGTAGTTCTATCCATAGCTGTTCATTTATCATCAGAGAATTACCAATAATGCCTTCTCTTCTAAAGCCAATATCTCAATGTCAAGTGTCACCCAAGAATCTAGTCTTGGATCTCACCTGCTTCCCATCTTCCTGCAGCTCCCCAAACTTTGCAGACACAAACATAGACGAGTGATGCACTTATGTACCTCAACAGTCCCATCTCTTGGCATTCCCACTGTGTCTAAATTGTCAGACTGTTTGTGAGATGGGTTTGTGAGCTCCTGCAGATTATTTGTTGCTGCACGTTTCAGCATCTGCAGTCTCTTGCCTCCCACTGAGGCATGACTGGCATCAACGATACATCATGACTACTGTTCTTTTATGTTTGTTCAAAAGTTAACTTATTATCAAAGTACACACTGTACTATGCAAAAGTCTTAGGCACCTAAGGTTTTTTTTATGTCAGTGGCTCCCAACCTGAGGTCCACAGACCCCTTGCTTAATGGCATTGGTCTATGGTAGAAAAAAGGTTGGGAACCCTTGCTTTATATGGTCTCAGATAGTACAGCCTCCACAGAGCCCTGATCTCAGCATCATTGAGGCTGTCTGGAGAGACAGAAGCAAGCGAGACAGCCAAAGTCTGCAGAAGGACAGTGGCAAATTCTCCAAGATGCTTAGAACAACCTACCAGCCGACTTTCTTATAAAACTGTACGACAGTGTATCTAAGAAAACCGATGCGGTTTTAAAGGCAAAGGGTGGTCACACCAAATATTGATTTGATTCATTCTTTTTCTGTTTACTGCTCTTTATAGTAATTTTTTGATTCTTTAAAAATTTTTCATTTCACTATTTTTGAAAGCATCTTTGCTTTACAGAATTTTTACATGTGCCAAAGACTTTTGCATAGAACTGCATATGTCACCATATACTAGCTTAATATTCATTTTCTTGAATTTACTTTATTCCTTACAACCTTCATATACATGAGGAGTAAAAATCTTTACATTACATCTTTGTCTAAATGTGCAATTTTTAGTAATTTATTATAAATAGTATGTACAAAAGGGCCTTCAATATAACATAGTAAAATAATCCCTTGTAGGTATTCACAGTAGGACAAAGAAATACAATTATAATCTATGAAAAGCTATACAAGAAGACTGACAACCAATGTGCAAAAGGCAAACTGTGCAAATACAATTATTAATAATAAATACATACAGTACATCTGTACATCAACATTACTGAGAATATGAGTTGTAGAAACTTTGGAAGCGAGACCATAAGTTGAGGAATTAGTTGAGCTTATTCATGCTGGTTCAGGAGCATGATGGTTGAAGCGTAACAACTGTTCCTGAACCTGTCCCAGCTTCACGATGGAAGCAGCAAGAAGAGACCATGGCCTGGAATGTGGGTGTACAGCACAAGCACACAGATATGGAGAAAACAAGCCTGGTAGTTTAAAATGTCTCTTTGTGCCATTTTCTTGTTATACCCTTACTATAATCAATGTCCTGTTTAAACAGAATTGTGCAGAAAGAGTTCATATCTATGATCAAGTGCAATCAAGCAAATTTCATCCCATCTTTACATCTCTGCTGTAAGAGTCCACAGGTCTTGGTTTGAATTCTGTTTCTATTGCTTCAATATTTGTGTGCACAGAAGTACTCCGAGAGCTCTGTAGTGAATACTAATTACAGCTCGTAACACCGATACAGGCTGTGACTGAGGAGATCACCTTTGAGATACGGACCAGCTGGCAGGCTAACACGTCACAAACCAGGGAACCAGTCAGGTACCATACATAAAGAGAGCTTCTTGCACAAAAATCCAAACAGTAATCTGACACCAAAGAAAGCAGGAATTCCTACAAGTAATCAGCAGGTCAGGACACATCCGTAAAGAGAGATACAGGAGAGATGACATTCTGAGATGTGGAGCTCTTGTCAGAACCCAGAACTCCAAGAAGGTGTGCCATCCCAGAACCAATGTTATCATTTTCCCAACTGGTATTGCCTCTCTTACTGAGTGTTTGTGATATTCTAAATCCTAGCTGTTTTTGAATCCAGTACATTGTCTCCTCTCTCGCCCAGCTTTCATGTAATTCACTAGTGGGAATGGAAAGCAGGACTTGGAAAAATATGTTGGTGGGTGATGCACGTAAGATTATGCAGTTCACTTGATGGTCTGGGGTTCCACGGGGTAACTTTAGAAAGTGGCTTGGGATGGGAGGAGCAACTACTATCAAGGAGCTGGATAATCAAGTTCAAGTTTATTGTCATCTGCCTGCACATAAATACAACCACACGAGAAAATGTTCCTCTGGATCATGGTGCACCCACAATACGTATATCACACACAGCACGTATAAGTTAAAATATAATTCAAAATGCATTTTAAGTGTGCATCGCAGGTAAACAGTAAACAGTGCAAATGAAGGGACATCAAATCACCAAAATTCTGGAATAATTTCAAGTTGAATATGAAAGCAAGTCTTCGTGTCCTAGTGACGAAACCTTGGTGGTGGTAGTGGCAGTCTTGGGAGTGTCAGAATTAGGTTTATTATTATTAGAAAAGTACAGCACAGAAACAGGCCCTTGGGCCCATCCAGTCCATGCTGAGCCATTTAAACTGCCTACTCCCACTGACCTATACAGGGACCATAGCCCTCCATTACCCCTTCCATCATGTACTTATCCAAACTCCACTTAATCACTGAAATCAAGCTCGCATGCACCACTTGCGCTGGCAACTCGTTCCACACTCTCACAACCTTCTGAGTGAGGTTTCCCCTCATGTCCCCTTTAACCCTTTCATCCTTAACTCATGCCCTCTAGTTGTAGTCCTATCCAACCTCAATGGAAAAAGCCTGCTTGCATTTACCCTATCTATACCTCTCATAATTTTGTTTACCTCTGCCAAATCTCCTCTCAGTCTTCTGTGTTCCAAGGAATAAAATCCTAACCTATTCAATCTTTCCATACAACTTAAGTCCTCAAGACCTGGCAACATCCTTGTAAATTTTCTCTGTACTCTTTCAACATATTGTTGACATATGTTGTGAAATTTGTTGTTTTGTGGCCTCAACACAGTGCAGGACATTAAAAAAATACTATTAATTGCAATAATAAAAAAAATTAAAACAAATTGTGCAAAAGAGAATAGTGAGGTAGTGTTCATAGGTTCATCGTCTGTTCAGAAATCTGACGGCAGAGGGGAAGGAACTGTTCCTAAAACACTGACAGTGCAACTTGAGGCTCCTGTACCACCATTATGAAGGTAATAATGAGAAGACAGCAAGTCCCGAGTGGTGAGTGTCCTTTCTGATGCCTTCTTGAGGCACTGCTTTTTGAGGATATCCTCAGTGACGGATCTGGCTGAGACTACAAACCTCTGTAGCCTCTTTCAATACAGAGAATTGGAGGCTCCATACCCGACGGTGATTCAACCAGTCAGAATGTTCTCCACCGTACATAGAAGAGCCAAATTTCTTTAAATACTGATTTAATATGTAGAAATTTCTACATCTGTAAACATTTGCTAGAATATTTGATGACTTAACAAATCAGGTCAAATTCCTAATGAGATAGCGCTACTGACATGCTTTCTTTGTGATTGCATCAATATGCTCGGCCCAGGATAGATCATCTGAGATCTCACCCTTTCCCATGCTGACCTTTCAATGAGGACTGGTGTGTGTTCTCCCGACTTGTTTCCATTCTCAACTTATAAGACGGTTGGGAAGATGTTGGAGTCAATTATTAAGGATGAGGTTATGGAGTACTTGGAGACACAGTACAAGGTAGTACAAAGTCAGCATGGTTTCCTTAAGGGAAAATCTTGCCTGACAATCCTGTTGGAATTCTTTGAGGAGATTACAAGTAGGATAGATAAAGGGGATGCAGTAGATTTTGTATATCTGGACTTTCAGAAGGCCTTTGACAAAATGCCACACATGAGGCTGCTTACCAAGAGCCTATGGTATATAGGAAAGTTACTTGCATGGTTAGAGCATTGGCTGATTGGTAGGAGGCAGCGAGTGGGAATAAAATGATCCTTTTCTGGTTGGCTGCCAGTGACCAGTGGTGTTCAGCAGGGGTCGGTGTTGGGACCACTTCTTTTTACGCTGTGTATCAATGATTTAGATGATGGAATAGATGGCTTTATTGCTAAGTTTGCAGATGATATGAAGATTCATGGAGGGGCAGGTATTATTGAAGAAACAGGTAGGATTCAGAAGGACTTAGACAGATTAGGAGAATGGGCAAGAAAGTGGCAAGTGAAATACAATGTTTGAAAATGCATTTTGGTAGTAGAAATAAATGTGCGGACTAGTTTCTAAACAGAGAAGAAAATCCAAAAAACTGAGATGCACATGGACTTGGGAGACCTTGTGCAGAACACCCTAAAGGTTAACTTGCAGGTAAAATTGATGGTGAGGAAGGCAAAAGCAATGTTAGCATTAATTTCGAGAGGTCTAGAGTACAAGAGCAGGGATGTGATGCTGAGGCTTTATAAGGAACTGGTGAGGCCTCACCTTGAGAACTGTGAACAGTTTTGGGCTCTTCGTCTAAGAAAATATGTGCTGACAGCGAAGAGGGTTCAGAGGAGGTTCGCAAGAATGATTCCGGGAATAAAAGGGTTATCATACGAGGAACATTTGATAACTCTGGGTCTGTACTTGCTGGAATTTAGAAGGATGAGGGAGGATCTCATTGAAACCTTTGGAATGTTGAAAGGCCTTGACAGAGTAGATGTGGAAAGGATGTTTCCCACGGTTGGGGTGTCTAAGACAAGAGAGCACAGCCTCAGGATAGAGGGGTGCGTCCATTTAAAACAGAGATGTTGAGAAATTTTTTTGGCCAGAGGGTGGTGAATTTGGGGAATTTATTACCACTGGCATCAGTGGAGGCCAGGTCATTGGGTGTATTTGAGGCAGAGCTTGATAGATTTTTGACTGGACATGGGGAGAAGGCCGTGGAGTGGGACTGAGGAGGGGAATAAAGGATCAGCCATGATTGAGTGGTGGAGCAGACTCAATGGGCCAAATGGCCTAATTCTGTTCCTATGTCTTATGGTCTTATGGTAACTTATTCTGGAATTTCAGCAATCTGATGCCCCTTCATTGGAACTGAGTATCCCACAATTAGAGGAGTACTGGAGCAATTTGCTGAGATTGAGAGGAACGAGACAGTGAAAACAAGGATGAGAATTTTAAAGTTCAGGAGTAACTCACTCAAAACCCAATACAGACCGATACATCAAGTCAGAAGTCAAAATCAAGTTTATTGCCATGTGCACCAGTCTGAAATTCTAGCATTTTCCAGAAAACAAGAATATTTCATAAATGATTTGATGGGGCTTGGCTTAGCTAACCATGTCTACTGAGACTCAAAGATAACTTCTCCTGCCCATTGGTTTTCAAATAGCCCAGGACAAAGCCCATTTCCCCAGGTGTAAAGATTATGGAGAATCAAAAGAGAACAAGATTTCAGATGTTTATGGGTTTAATCCCACTCCAGACTTGAGCACAATAGCCCAGCTATCAACACAGTGCTGTCTTGAGAGAATGCTGGAAATATGGAGACTACATTCTTTGGATGTGATAATAAACTGGGGTCCCATCTCTCTTCTAACCTTTGGTTAATAATCTCTCAATTTCAGAGTCAAAATGATCTATTGAAACCTATTTTCTGGAGGAAGTTGCAAACTTGGGTAAAGTTTTAACAGCTTCACTGTTAGAGGGTTTGGTTCCATTTCTTTTGGACTCTAACCTCTTGATATGGAGACCCAACCTTTGCAAATGGAGTCTCGAGATTTATTTGATCTGTTCCCCCTTAAAAATTCCAATTCCATTTAAAGGGTATGTCTGCAGCTATTCAATGTCAGGTCAGGTTATTTACTGTTTTTTGGTGTCAAGCAAAGCCAGTCTCTCGCAGCGGAGAATGGTTAAATGGACACTGATAATCTCCAGTGTGATTTTGGCAGATAATGAGATTCCTGACACCTCTGTGCTTCCAAGTGGAGTGGTTGGAATATTTATTAGATGAGCATAGCACAAATGCACCAGAACACAGTAAGCTTTCTCTGTTATGAAGGAAAATCAAACCAAAGTAGCATTACCATAAATCATGAGCATTTCATGAATTCCATGAGTATTTTCTTGGTTCCTCCAGTTATGTCTGACTTTTCATTGGTTCCAAACTCAAGGGGTAGCTGAGGGGACCGTTGGGGAAGAGCATTACAGACATGGTGCCCCCCACCGACCACATTTGTTTAGTTAAGTATTTGCTTGTAGCATGCTTAGTTGTTCAGTTTTATAATTTGAGGAGATCTAGTGGAGTACAAGTTAAGTTAAAGAGTGACTGAATGTTCAGCATTGTAGTTGTGTGTAGTTTAGGATAGTTCAGATGAGCACTTGTTTACCTAGATGCCCGATTTAGTGTTTCTACGTTATTTATTCATTTATCTCAGAATCATGATCAGAATCAGATTTAATATCATCGGCATATGTTGTGATATTTGTTAACTTTACAGCAGCAGTACAATGAAATACATGATAAATAAACAGAGAAAAAACTGAGTTGTATTAAGTATTATATGTTTATTAAATGAGTAGTGCAAAATAACAGAAATAAAAAAGTAGTGAGGTAGTGCTCATGGGTTCAATTTCCATTTTGAAACTGGATGACAAAGGGAAAGAAGCTGTTCTTGAATTGTTGTGTGTGTGCCTTCAGGCTTCTGTACCTCCTTTCTGATGGTAACAGTGTGAAGAGAGCATGTCCTGGATGATGGGATCCTTAATGATGGACGCTAACTTCCTAAGTAAACTAGTACCCACAATAGAGCTGACTAATTTTACAAGTGTCTGCAACTTACTTTGGTCTGAACAGTAGGCCCCTCCCCCCATATCAGATAGGGATGCAGCCAGTCAGAATGCTCTCCATGGTGCACTTGTAGAAATTTTCAAGTGTTTTAGTTGACAAACCAAATCTCCTCAAACTCCTAATGAAATATACCCGCTGTCTTGCCTTCTTTATAGCCTCATCAGTAAGTTGTGTCCAGGTTAGCTCCTCAGAGATATTGACACCCAGGAACTTGAAATTGCTCACTTCCTCCATCTCTGATCCCTTTACGAGGATTGGTTTATGTTCCCTCGTCTATCCTTCCTGAAGTCCACAATCAGCTCTTCGGGCTTGCTGCATTGAGTGCAAGGTTGTTGCTGTGACACCACTCAACTAGCTGGTATATCTCACTCCCGTACGCCCTCTCATCACCATCTGAAATTCTGCCAACAATGGTTGTATCATCAGCAAATTTCTAGATGCTGTTTGAGTTATGCCTAGCTACATAGTCATGGGTGTAGAGAGAGTAGAGCAATGGGCTAAGCACACATCCCTGTGGAACACCAGTGTTAATTGTCAGCCAGGTGCAGATATTATTTCCAGTCCACATAGACTGTGGTCTTCCAGTTAGGAAATCGAGGATCTAGTTGCAGTGGGAGATACAGAGGCCCAGGCTCTGTAACTTTTTGATCATTACTTTAGGAATGATGGTGGTAAATGCTGAGCTATAGTTAATAAACAGCATCCTGACAAAGGTATTTGCATTGTCCAGGTGATTTAAGGCTGCATGAAGAGCCATTGAGATTGCATCCACTGTAGACCTATTGTGGTGATGGGCAAATTGCTATGGGTCCAGGTCCTCCTGAGACAGGTGTTCGTTCTTGCCATGACCAACCTCTCAAAGCACTTCATCACCATAGATTTGAGTGCTACTGCAGAATAGTTGTTAAGGCAGCTCACACTGCTCTTCTTGGGCACTGGTATATTTGTTGCCCTTTTGAAGCAGGTGGGAACTTCAGACTGTAGCAGTGAGAGTTTGAAAATGACTTTGCATACTCAAGCCAGTTGGTAGGCACGGGTTTTCAGAACCTTACCAAGTACTCCATCAAGTCCTGCTACCTTGAGAGGATTCACCTTCTTAAAAGACAGCTTGACATCAGCTACCATGGCAGAGATCACAGGATCACTGGGTGCTGCAGGGATCCTCATAGCTTTAGCTTTATTCTCCCTTTCAAAGTGCTGCGCTCATCTGGTACTGAAGCATCACCGCCATTCACGATGTTGGGTTTTGCTTTGTAGGAAACAATGTCCTGCAAGCCCTGCCAGAGCTGACCTGCATCTGATGTCACCTCCAACCTCACTCAGAATTGTTCCTTGGCTCTTGGGTTGCTCTCTCTGGAGTGTCGGAGGCTGGATGGTGATCTGATAGAGGTTTACAAGTTTACGAGAGGCATAGATAGAGTTGAGCAGAGAGTCTAATACCAGAGGGCACTCAATGGAGGTGAGAGGGAGTAGGTTTCAGGGGGATGTGAGGGGTAAGTTTTTTACTCAGAGAGTTGTGGGTGCCTGGAGTCTGCTGTCTAGTATGGTGATAGAGGCAAATACATTAGAGGCTTTTAAGAGACGCTTGGATAGGCGCATGGATGTAAGGAAGATGGAGGGATTTGGACATGGTGTAGGTAGGAGGGATTAGTATTTGGGTGATTTTGATTTGCTTTTTAGCTGGTTCATCACCACACTGTGGGCTGAATGGCCTGTTCCTGTACTGTACCGTTCTATGTTCTATACTCTAATATTAACCACTCACAAAAATCTACAATGATTGTTGATCTTGTCAGTGATGCCACATCCCTTTCAATGTTTATAAGATATCTTGGGATATATGACCAGCATGAGAAATGGTAATGAGGTAATAAAGCTGTCGTTATCTGACTGAGTGATGCAAATAGTAAGAGCAACATGGCCATGTCCTGCTCTTATTTTTTATTAATGATCTTACGAGTGATTTCTTTGTAATTTATTTTTAATTCAGTCTTCTATAACTCAGGCAACAATATCCATCAGGAAAAGAAATCTAGCATATGATTGAACCTGAGGGTCAGTTATCGACTCTGTGCAGTAGTGCAAAACAATCTAATCAATTGCAGCACACACAAAGTGCCGGTGGAACTCAGCAGGCCAGGCAGCATCTGTGGCTGAGACCCTTCATCAAGACTGGAAGGGAAGGGGGAAGACACCAGAATAGAAAGGTGGGGGGAAGGGAAGGAAGATAGCTGGAAGGGGATAGGTGAAGCCAGATGGACAGGAAAGATAAAGGGCAAGAAAGATAAGGAGCGGGAGAGAGAAAGGGCCGGAGAGGAAGAAAACTGATAAGAGAGGAGGGTGGACCATTGGAGAAAGGGCAGGAGGAGGAGACCCAGGGGGAGGTAATAGGCAAGTGAGAAGAGGTAAAGAGCCTGAGTGGGGTATGGAGGAAGAAGGGGAAGAGATTTTATTTCACCAGAAAGAGATATCAATATTCATGATATCAGGTTGGAGGCTGCCCAGACGGAATATAAGGTGCTGCTTCTCCACCCTGAGGGTAGCCTTGTCTTGGCACAAGAGGCCATGGACCAACATGTAGAAACAACAATGCGAATTAGAACTAAAATGTACGGCCACCAGAATGTTCCACTTATCAATCGGTAGCCTCTTTCACATTGACTTCAATGGACTGAAAAAGAGTAATTTTGAAACTGTTTTTCTCAGCCCCTCAAAGCATGTTGTGCCTATCCTAAATCCACACTTGGTTTTATTTTGTGGATTCAAACCTGCTCCAACATTCAAAAAAGGATCTCTCATTTGAATGAGAGATAGTTTACTTTGAAATTTCAAATGCAAATGAGGTTGATTTTTAAATCTGTAAACTTGTGCTTTTATGGAATGTACATGAGTAGTCGGATATCCAATAAGTTTAGTTGGTTTGGTAGGTTCTTAAAAGTGCTTCTTAAATTTGCCCACCGCTGTGATATTGTTTCTATGCATTTTCCAAGCTATGATGAGATTGATGACTGTGAGTAATCAATAATTCCATTAGCACCGGATTATATACTGGCCGGGGTAGAGCAAGGTAATTTAGATGGACTTTGGCTTGTCTTGCCTCACTGTTGCTATGTTTTATTGAAAGTGGTGTCATAATGCACCTATGGCCAATGTTCCTCTGTTCCTGATTGGAATAGATGTGGATGCTGTCCTGATCTCGATGAGCCAAGGGTGTTTGCACATGAGCAAAATAAATATACATATTTGTTCATGAAGCCCTCAACAGAATACAGAGCAATTCACAAATACAACAGACTTACAAAGGTCTCTTATGCTCCTTGTTTTCCCATATTTCCTTTATTTTTCTTCTGTCTAACTCAATATCTTTCTTTCCTTATCTATTATTTCCCTTTCTGCTGCTACAATTATTCCTAATTTAGTTTAGTCCTTTCACTATTTTCTGTCCCATTTCTCTTTCCTTTTCAAGGAGGTAACCCCTTTATTATTTTTTTTGTGTAGTTAAAGATACAGCATGGTAACAGGCTCTTCTGGCCCAATGGGAACACACTGCCCAATTACACCCATGTGACCAATTAACCTACTGACCTGCACATCTTTGGAATGTGGGAGGAAGCCCACACAGTTACAGACAGCGGTGGGAGATGAACCTGGGTCGCTAGCACTGTAATGTGCTACGCTAACCACTACGCGGCCGTTCTGCCCAGTGTACCTTTGGTACAACGTTCCTGAAGTCTCAGAGACACTGCTGACATTGCTACCACCCTTAATGAATTGATGTGCCATCAGTTCAAATATGGACCAATTTAATGCCCAAACCCCCTACCACATCAATTCCTAGCACAGTAATGAGAATGTAATAGCTTTTCACGGTCCTTTTATTGGAAACTATATGAAATATAATTAACAGTGGATAATAATGGAATTGATTTGATATTAATGTCAGGCAGCCCAGTCTTCAAGTATAACATTGATTGATCAATTAATCAGAAATTAATGTTTTAGCATCAAATATACTGACAATTAAAGTCAACATACTTAGGGGAAATACATTTCCATTCAAGAGCACAAACTGCTTATTAAAGTGTTTAATTACTGCTGCAAAATCAGTGCCTTCTGATGAGAATATAATACTCCTGCACTGTCTCCCATTCATTTAAAGAATGCTGATCTTCACCCCACATTTTACACAATGACTGGCAACCTGATATGTAAAATCTGAGAACGGCATGCAAGTAAAACTAAGGCAATAATCTATTTAACAACCTGCTGGAGGAACTCAGCAGGTCAAGGAGGAAAGGAAGTGTTGAAGTTTCCAGTCAAACACTACATTAGAGCACCTGGTTTTGACCTGATCCAGCAATTCCTTTTGTCCCAAAAAAGCTGTTCAACCCAGTGAGCTCCTCCGGCAGATTTTTGGTTGCTTCAGATTCCAGCATCTGCATTCTCTTGCGTCTCCACCAAAGAGTAATGCCAATCCAAATTAATCTTGGATAATAACTAATCCCAATCAACCATGACAATAACCAAAGTGGTAATATGTTGAGACTGCCCTTTGAATGACTCTGCCAGTCTGGAACGTGTTTATGGAGTGTATTCTGCCTGGAGGTCGGTACTAATGTTCCATTGGGATCTTTTCTGGGACATTTTAAATTTTTTTATACATAACTTAGATGAGGAAGTGGCTGCAAGGGTTAGTAAGTCTACAGATGACACAAAGGTTGGTGGTGTTATAGATGGTGTGAAGGTTGTCAGTGGGACATTGATAGAATGCAGCACTGGGCTGAGAAGTGGCAGGCAGAGTTCAATATGGAAAAATGTGAAATGATTCACTTTGGAAGGATGAAGTTGAAGGCAGAATACAGGATAAATATCAGGATTCTTAACAGTACAGCAGAACTGAGGTATTCTGGGGTTCACATAGGTCCTTCAAAGCTGCAGCAGATGTTGATAAGGTGGTTAAGAAGGCACATGGCAAGTTGGCCTTCATTAGTTTGGGAACTGAGTTTGAAAGCCACAAAGTAAGGTTGCAGTTCTCTAAAACTATGGTTAGACCACACCTGGAATATTCTGTTCACTTCTGGTCGCCTCATTACAGGAAGGATGTGGAAGCGGTAGAGAGGTTGCAGAGATTTACCAGGATGATGCCTGGATTGGAAAGCATATCTTATGAGGACAGATTGAGCCAGCTAGGGCTTTTCTCTTTGGAGTGAAGGAGGATGAGGGGTGACTTGGTAGAGGTGTACAAGATGATAAGAGGCATAGATCAAGTGGACAACCAAAGATGTTACTTTTTCCCTAGGGCAAAAATAGCTAATGTAAAGGGACATAACTTTAAGGTGTTGAGAGGAAAATATAGAGGGGATGTCAGAGGCAGGTTTTTTTACACAGAGAGAGGTAGGTGCATGGAACACAACGTCAAGGGTAGTGGTGGAGGGAGATTCAGCAGGGACATTTAAGAAGCACTTAGATAGACATTGGGATGAAAGAAAAATAGAGGGCTTTGTGGAAGAGGAGGGTTAGATTGATTTTGGATAGTTTAAATCATGGGCCAAAGAGCCTATCCTTCTACTGTTCAGCCTCTTTTTTCTTAAAAAGTCCTTTGGAGTTGAAGATGATTTATTTCACTGGGGTTTAACCTGGCAGATGGGGTCAATGTGTGATTTGCAGGCCCTGCCACTGAAGGGCAGGGGTTGATTGGAGTGGGCGGGCAGAGGGAATGGGCTGTGGCAGGAAGATGAGTGATCTATTCTTCCCACCATTAATGCTGGGCTTCCATTGGCTTCTAATCCATGAGCCTGAAGTTTTTAGTGGTCATAGAAAACTACAGCACATAAACAGATGCTTCGGCCCTTCCAGTCCATTTCGAACTCTTATTCTGCCTAGTCCCATCGACCCCCACCTGGACCATAACCTTCCAAACCTCTTCCATCCATGTACTGATCCAAATTTCTTTTAAATTTTGAAATCAAACCCATATCCACCACTTCCACTGACAGCTCGTTCCACACTCGCACCACCCTCTGAGAGAAGAACTTACCCCTTCAGGCTCCACTTAAATATTTCACCTTTCACACTTAACCCATGACCTCCAGTTGTGGTCTCACCCAACCTCAGTGGAAAAAGCCTGCTTGTATTTACCCTGTCTATACCCCTCACAATTCTGTATTCCTTTATCAAATCTCCCCTCATTCTCCTATGCTCCAGGGAATAAATTCCTAGCCTAGTTTGTTAGATTTCATAATTGCTTTCTATAATGCATCCAGTAAGTGGCAGGAGGGAGATTAGTGGGGAAGGACAAATGGACAAGGGAGTTGCATAAGGAGCAATCCTTGTGGAAAGCAGAAAGTGGGAGGCAGAAAGTTGTGCTTGGTGGTGGAATCCCACTGGAGATGGCAGAAGTTCCAGAGAATTATGTGCTGGATGCGGAAGCTGATGGAATGGTAGGTGAGGACAAGAGGAACCCTATCCCTGGTAGGGTGGCAGAAGGATGGGGTGAGAGCAGATGTGCATGAAATGGAAGAGATGCGGTTGAGGGCAGCAATTTCTCCAGTCCTGCTGAAGGGTCTCAACCCGAAATGTTGACTGTACTCTTTTCCATGGATGCTGCCTGGCCTGCTGAGTTCCTCCAGCATTTTGTGTGTGTTGCTTGGATTTCCAGCACCTGCAGATTTTCTATTGCTTTCAATATGAAACCAGATGGTTCTGCATCTCAGAGTTTTGCAGTTGCTCATTATTTTGAAAATGGATGGCACAGTAACGAAACACAACTACAGCGCCAGGAGTTCAATTCCATCCATTCTCTGTGATGGGTTTGTATGTGCTCTCCATGACCATGTGGATTTCCTCCAGGCGCCCTGACTTCCTCCCACATTCCCAACATGTACTGGTTATTAGGTTATTGCTAACATGAGTGTAATTGGGCAGTGTGAGCACATCAAAGGTTCAAAGCTCCAATTTAATGTCAGAGAAATGTATACAATATACGTCCTGAAATGCTTTACTCATCATGGCACATGGGCCAGGAGGGCCTGTTTCTATGCTGCATCTCAAAATAAAAGATATAAAATTTTTAAAAATACATGTTCTTGCATGGTAGAGCCTTTGCCCCTCACAAGCTGCTTACAAGCCTTTTGACGTACTTGACACTGCTCACTATCCTGTTACAGAGAATCCCATTACATTACCATCCCATTGTCAGTAGTACACTACTGAGGTGCTGGTATTGAGATAAGGTACCATGCTCCAACACACACGCCTTTGCTGGACAGCTGCTGGTGACTAGTAATGTTCTCCAGGGTTGGGTGTTGGGACCGCTTCTTTTCACCTTGTAGGTTAATGATTTGGATGATGGAATTGATGGCTTTGTGGCCAAGTTTGCAGATGATATGAAGATAGGCTGAGGGGCAGGTAGTGTTGAGGAAGCAGGGAGTGTACAGAAGGACTTAGATTTGGCAAATAAGCAAAGAAGTGGCAGATGGAATACAATGCACGGGAAGTGTATGGTCATGAACTTTGGTAGCAGGAATAAACGTGTGGACTATTTTCTAATCAATCAGAAACACTGCTGTTGGTAACAAAGTAGCACGGCACCTGACTTCACAAAACCCACTCAGGTTCTTACTGAACTCTTCAGCACGGAAAAAAGATAGAAAATGCTGAAAACAGTGAAGCAATATCTGTGGAAAAATTTAACATTTCAGGTAAAAGACTTTTGTCAGAACCAGAGAGGTTCCAACACAATTATGTAGTTTTGACCCATCTGCAGAATTCACTGCATGCATTCTTTCTGTTGAAAGATCTTTTATTGAACCGTGTTTCACTTTCCGTAGATACTACCTGCCTTTCAAGGTGTTTCCAGCATCGTCTGTTTTAATTTCAGAATTTGCAGCTTTTTTGACTTCCTTAGAACATAGAATATTATAGTGCAGTGCAGGTCCTTCAGCCCACAATGTTGTGCTGACACTTTAACCTATTCTGAGATCAACCTCACCTTCCCTTCCTACATAGCCCTCCATTTTCCTATCATCCACATGTCTATCTGAGAGTTTTTTAAACGGCCCAAGTGGATCTGCCTCCACCCTGGCAGAGTGTTCCACATACCCAGCACTCTCCGTGTTAAGAATTCACTAATATCCCCCTTATACTTTCCTCCAATTTGATGGCACTAATCTGATGGGCTAGTGGGCAGAAATTAATAATTTTCAACTGCACTAACAAATAGGGTCTGCCCACTTCTACAGAAACTTCAAGCTGAACAACGTAACCCATTAGCTGAGATTTGTATTTTTACTCAGCAAGAGTCATTGCAGAAGTTGTTTGTTTGTTTCTTCCACAGAAAGGGTTCAGTAAACTTTCCAGGAAGGTACCACAGGGAGAAATTTCATCTGCTCCATCATAAATATCTACCTTTGAGCAGTTATCAGGACTTGATGTATACAATATTTTGGTCCCAATTCACACAGTAACATCCACAGGAAGTATTCCACTGTCAAGGGTATTCAAGGTAGCCCTCTGCTTGGTCTGAACAAGGATGACACAGCTGAGACTTGTGACAGCTGATGCTTCTTGCAGCCAGCAAAGAAACATAAGACCCCAGTCTGCAATAAGCACTTCTTTGCTTCTCACTCAGGCAGTGCAGAGCATGTGGAGAAACACAACGGACATGGAGAGCTGCTAGAAGACACGGGCCTGATTTATCCAATTCTGAATACGTCACAGGTGTATGTCATACACTTCGATACGTCATCCTATCATCCCCTTGACGAAAAGCAGTGATTCATATTTTCATGTTATTTACACATTTAACCTATTTGTTGGTTTTCTGAGTCACTTTCAAAGAAAACTGGGTCAACTCTTCTTTTTCCACTTTTTAGCAAAGATTTCACTTCCTGACTCAATTAGAATCTTGCATCTATTCTATCACAGCTTCTACTGGCTCAGCTTCTGCACCACACTCATCGTCACACCCTCTCATGCATCTCCTGCTGTGACTAAGTGACATGCGTACACTTCCAAATTCGACTTGTATTTCCACCAGATGCCACTTTGCTTCACAAAGTTCAGCAACACCTCCGACTTATGAACAGTGAATACTGGTAACATCTAACAGGCCAGGCAACATCACTGAACAGAGAACCAGAGCAAACATTGAAAAAGTAACTCTATTTCTAAGCCCGACCAGCTGAGTATTACCAAGTTTCTCTTCCCCCGCACCCCCGATTTCCAGCATCTTTCGCTTCCCATCACTCTAATATTCAATTTACAAACTTTAGATTTGCAAGATGATACACGTGTTCTCAAAGTCAAAGTACAGTTATTGCAAAATTATGTATGTGTTACCATATACTACCTAGAGATTCATTTTCTTGCAAGAATTTACAAATAAAGAAATATGATAGAATTAATGAAAAATACATATGTAAGTAAAGACTGACAAACAACCAAAGTGCAAAAGAGAACAAATTGTGCAAATAAAAATAATTAGCACAGAGAACATGACTTGTAGACTCATGAGTTGCAGAGTCTGTGGGTAGTGGAATCAGTTCATCGTTGAAGTGAGTGGAGTTACCGATGCTGGTTCAAGAGCCTGATGACTGAAGGGCAATAATTGTTCCTGAACCCATCGACGACTGCATTGGCGCTGCCTCCTGCACGCATTCTGAGCTCGTTGACTTCATTAACTTTGCCTCCAACTTCCACCCTGCCCTCAAATTTACCTGGTCCATTTCCAACACCTCCCTCCCCTTGGCCTATCTACTGATACCTACTATAAGCCTACAGATTCTCACAGCTACCTGGACTATTCCTCTTCCCACCCTGCAAAAATGCTATCCCCTTCTCACAATTCCTCTGTCTCCGCCGCATCTGCTCTCAGGATGAGGCTTTTCATTCCAGGACGAAGGAGATGTCTTCCTTTTTTAAACAAAGGGGCTTCCCTTCTTCCACCATCAACTCTGCTCTCAAACGCATCTTTCCCATTTCCTGCATATCTGCCCTCACCCCATCCGCCTGCCACCCCACTTGGGATATGGTTCCCCTTTTCCTCACCTACCACCCCACCAGCCTCCAGATCCAACATATAATTCTCCGTAACTTCCGCCACCTCCAACGGGATTCCACTACCAAGCACATCTTTCCCTCCCCCCCCTTTCTGTTTTCCACAGGGATCGCTCCCTACACGACTCCCTTGTCCATTCATTCCCCCCCATCCCTTCCCACTGATCTCCCTCCTGGCACTTATCCTTGTAGGCCGAACAAGTGCTACACCTGCCCTTACACTTCCTCCCTCACCACCATTCAGGGCCCCAGGCAGTCCTTCCAGGTGAGGCGACACTTCACCTGTGAATCAGCTGGTGTGGTATACTGTGTCCGGTGCTCCCGGTGTGGCCTTTTATATATTGGTGAGACCCGACGCAGACCGGGAGACCGTTTCGCTGAACACCTACGCTCTGTCCGCCAGAGAAAGCAGGATCTCCCAGTGGCAACACATTTTAATTCCACGTCCCATTCCCATTCTGTTATGCCTATCCATGGCCTTCTCTACTATCAAGATGAAGCCACACTCAGGTTGGAGGAACAACACCTTATATACCGGCTGGGTAGACTCCAACCTGATGGCATGAACATTGACTTCTCTAACTTCCGTTAATGCCCCTCCTCCCCTTCTTACCCCATCCCTGACATATTTAGTTGTTTGTTTTTTTTTCTCTCTCTGCCCATCACTCTGCCTGTTCTCCATCTCCCTCTGGTGCTCCCCCTCTCCCCCTTTCTTTCTCCCGAGGCCTCCCGTCCCATGATCCCTTCCCTTCTCCAGCTCTGTATCACTTTCGCCAATCACCTTTCCAGCTCTTAGCTTCACCCCACCCCCTCCAGTCTTCTCCTATCATTTTGCATTTCCCCCTCCCCCCACCACTTTCAAATCTCTTAGTATCTTTCCTTTCAGTTAGTCCTGACGAAGGGTCTCGGCCCGAAACGTCAGCAGTGCTTCTCCTTATAGATGCTGCCTGGCCTGCTGTGTTCCACCAGCATTTTGTGTGTGTTGTTTGAATTTCCAGCATCTGCAGATTTCCTGATGTTTGCTCCTGAACCCAGTGGTGTGTTTCCTGCCCAATGGTCACAGCAAGAAGAGAGCATGGCCTGGATGGCTGGGGTCCTTGATATTTTATTTCCTTCCACAACTTGAATCGTAATTTCAATACTACCTCAGCACATCTCTTTTACTCTCTGCTGGAGAACTATCTGTACTGAACTCAAATCAGAATCAGTATCAAAATTAGATTTATTATTATCGACTTGCATGGTGAGAAACCTGTGGTTTGATCCGAGCTAAGATTCTGAAACTGTAGAATTCATTGCCTCAGACGACTGTAGAGCCCAAGTCATTGGGCATACTCAAAGTGGAGGTTGATAGGTTCTTATTTAGTAAGTGCATCAAAGGTTACAGGGAGAAGGCAATCATAAATTCAAACTGAGAGGGATAATAAATTCAAAGATTCAAGATTCAAAGTACATTTATTATCAAAGTACATATGCAGTATATAACCCTGAGATTCATCTTTCCACAGACAGCCACAAAACAAAGAAAACCATGGAATCCATTCAATGGAGAACATCAAACCCCCAGCATGAAAAGAAAATTGTGCAAATGGCAAAAAAAGGGAAGAACACAGAATATAAAACACCAACCCAAACTATCATCAAAAGAGTCCAGGCATATTCAGTTTAGCTCAGTTCAGTTCAATCTAGCATTGTGTAGTTCATGAACTTCAGTCCTCAGATCCAGACCAGCCCGATCAGCCATGATCACAGGCCAGCAGACTCAATGCGCTGAACTGCCCAATATTGCTCCTGTCTTATGGTCTCAATGTTACAGGTTAATGACGTTCTAATCAAGGATCAGAGACATTAAACATTGACTCTATTTCTCTTTCTACAGATGCTGCCTGACCTGCTGAGTTCTTCCAGCATTTTCTGTTTTCTTGCACTTCCAGCATCTGCAGACTTTCCCTGTTTATCATTCTGGGTACTTCTTGTTTTTGTTTAGATTTCCAACATCTGCAGCATTTTGCATCACATGCAGATTCTTTAGTCTCGACAGATGGTACACTTAACTCCTAGCTCTTCCAGATCTTTGTCTAATCCCAGCCAATAAACTAAACAGGCTAATGCATTCATATTTGCAATGACAAATATTCAGAGTGAGACTCTTCGACGTTTGTCTATTAAACCCACTTGGGGAAAATAATAACAGAATGCAGAATTACGTGTCACAGTGACAGAGAAAAGTGCAGTGCTGCCGGGTGATAAGGACAAGGGTCATAATGAGGTAGACTGTGAAATCGAGAGTCCATCTTATTGAATTAAGGAAACTTTTATTAGCCTTATTAGAGTGTCTTTGAGTCTGGTGGTACATTGTTTCTGGCTTTTGTATCTTCTGCCCGCTGGGTGAGGGGTGGGGAGGGAAGATTTAATTATGTTAAATACAGGAGATTCTGCAGATACAGAGTAACACACACAAAATGCTGGAGGAACTCAGCAGGTCAGGCAGCATCCATGGAAAGGAATAACGAGTGTGTGTTTTGGGCTCAGGCCCTTCATCAGTACCCCATTTTGTGTGTATTATTCCTTAATTATGTCAGCCGCTTTCCCGAGGCAGTGAGACATTAACACAGATTCCATGAAGGCGAGTCTGGTTTCTGTGATGTGCTCAGCTCTCTGGAGTTTCTGACCATCACTGGCTTAGATATCCATGGTGCATCAAAAAAATGGTGAAGCTCAAAGGGGATATGCAGCAAATGAAGACAAGAACAAGAGACGCTCTACCCTCAGTGGCTACTTTATTAAGTTCCTCCTGTACCTAATAAAGTGGTTACTGAATGTACGTTCTGCTGCTGTAACCCAACCACTTCAAGGTTCAGCAAGTTATGCATTCAGAGATGCTCTTCTGCTCACTCCAATCATAACACAAGGTTATTTGATTCACTGTTGCCCTCCTGTCAGGTTGAACCAGTCTGGCCATTCTCCTCTGACAAGGCATTTTTGCCCACAGAACTGCTACACACTAGATATTTCTTTTAGACTCACCATTCTCTAAATCTAGGGAAGGTTGTTTGTAAAATCCCAGATCAGCTGGAGTTTCTGAGATACTCAAACCACCCTGCCTGGCACCAACAATCATTCCACGGTCAAAGTCACTTAGATCAAATTTCTTGCCCATTCTGATGTTTGGTCTGAACAATAACTGAACTGCTTGACCATGTTTGTATGTTTTTATGCACTGAGTTGCTGCCACATGATCGGCTGAGTAGAAATTTAATTAACAAGCAGGGATACAGGTGTGCTTAATAAAATAGCCACTGAGTGTACATTATAATGAAGGTGCTGGAGAACCACCTTGGAAGTCAACCAGTAATATCATGTTCACCTTTACTAACATGACCTTTTAATTCCAGATTCATTTAATTAACTGAATTTAAAATTCTCAGCTACAGTGCTGGGATTTGAACTCAGATCTCTGGATCAATAGTTCAGGCCCCTGGATACGAGACCAGTAAATTAATCACACCACTATTCCTGTTTACATAGCTACAGTCCATAGGCTATAGTTGAGTTTATTGACCATAACTGATTGTAATCAGGTCCTACATTGCCTCAGTCACTTTAATTCACAGTTTCTGAATTTCCAATCATTTATTTTCTTGTGGCAATGATGCTACAAATAAAATTCCAAGTGCAGGCGCACCAATGATTTAGAAAGTAGCAATATTTTGGCACATGCTAATTATTTCATATATCACAACAATTGGTTTGCTTTCGTAGCTACCATTCAGTATTGTTGGCAGAATTTCCGAGTTATTGTCAACGCTTCGAGTCAAGACCCTTTGTCCATCCTAATGAAAGGTCTCGGCAATAAAACATCGACTGCTTACTCCCCTCCATTGATGCTGCCCAACCCGCTGAGTTCCTGTAGCATTTGCATGCGCTGCTCAAGATTTCCAGTATCTGCAGAATCTCTCCTGTCTTCAGTTTATTGTCAGTCAGGCCCTCTGATACGTTCCAATATCCCTGCATATTATTTTCTTTCCATCTTAGTCCTGGTCTCCATGTGTAGCGCAATGCAATGCTCTATGATGAATTTCATCTGACTCCTGTCCGCTCAATTTCCAAATACGTTTGCAAATCCTGCTGTCGCTTATCCTGTTCAGCTTTGCAGTCAGCTGCTTTCATTAGCTTTGTATTATCTCCAAGCTGATCCACTCGTGACCCCTGACTCCAGATTATTAATGAAGACATTAGCAAAGTTAATCCCTATGGGATTTCTCTTCTCATCCCGCCAAGCCCAATCGCACCCTGGTAACATCAAACCAGAGTAATAACGGGTCAAGCTATTTGTAGATTTTCTTTAACTCCCTGCACCTTTGCCTTTTGTCCTCTTCTTTCAAAAGGAAGGGAATGAAAGGTCCTACTACTGACTAGGTACTCCCCCATCAGCACTCCCTTACCCCTCCTGAACCTTCTGCTCCTCACAGTGAAATCCAATAAGATTGGGCAGCATGGTAGCACAGCGGATAGCATTGCGCTATTACAGTGCCAGCGAACCAGGTTCAATTCCCGCCACTGTCTGTAAGGAGTTTGTACGTTCTCCCTGTGACCGCGTGGATTTCCTCCCACAGGTTAGTAGGTTAATTAGTCACATGGGTGCAATAGGGTGGCCCCTGCTTGTTGGGCAGAAAGGGCCTGATTTGTGCTAAATCTCTAAATAAAATAAAGATTGGAAAGACTTCTGCTTCTTGTTTTTTTCTTATTTCATTTCTACACAAACTACTCATTATTCCATACCTTTACACACAAGGAGCACCAAAGTCACTGGTCTGCAGTCTGGGACTGGTCTGGGAGACATTTACTATCTATATGAAAAATAAAAGCTGTGTCTGCTTTCAACTATTTATAGGTCCCTCTCCTGAACTCATGGATTTATGGAAGATCTGTGTCAGAGTTCCTGCCATTTGTTCAGCTTTGATAGCAACTGCAATCAAATTACTGTCAGTCAAGTATCAAGGCTCACCTATAAATGGAAAGGTGCCGAGCCTGCTGGGACCAGTGGAAACAAATCCACTCAATTTTTCTGAGGAAGAGACAGAGTCTTGACAATGCAAGGGCCAATATGAAGTATGCCACAGGAAATTTGAACAAAAGGTTCCTTATTATGGTTCATTATCGAAAACCAAATGCTCCCATTTTAGACAACCTGACCTAAATTGAACAGTGATACACTTCACCAACAGAAAGTGAAGTGCAGTGGGAATCAAAGCGTAAAGAACAGTTCAAATAAGAGTCCAACACATTAGGTTTCCCACACTCAGAATTTAACACATCCTGACATACATAATACATGGGGACCAATAAAAATATCTGGCAAGATGAATAAATGAAAGAACTGTCTCCTAAGATGAATAATTCCATAAGACCAGAAGACATAGGAGCAGAAATAGGCCATTCAGCCCATCAAGTGTGTTCCACAATTCCATTCACAAACAAGAGAAAATCTGCAGATGCTGGAAATCCGAGCAACCACACACAAAATGCTGAAGGAACTCAGCAGGCCGGACAGCATCTATGGAAAAGAGTATGTCGATGTTTCAGGTTTTGCCAGTCCTGCTGAAGGGTCTCGACCCAAAATGACAACTGTACTCTTTCCTATAGATGCTGCCTGGCCGGCTAAGTTCCTCCAGCATTTAGTGTGTGTTTCTCCACAATTCTATCCTGGCTTAGCCTATTTCATTAAAACATCCATGTCATCCTGCAGCCTATGACCACCGGTTCCCATCCACTGAGCAAAGACATTTCTCTTCACCTCAGTCCTAAGTCTCTTGAAAGTGATTTATCCACTCAAAGTCTTGCAGTCCTCCAGCTGATATTGACATTGGAGATTCAAAGATTAACTAAGGAGGGTCCAATCCTCCCAAAATTAAGTACACTCTGCTCATTTTATATGTCTCATTGGTAGATCATTCTAAGCAAAATCATCTCTAAGCTCTGGGACCTGGGACCCAACATCTCACTTGACAACTAGATTCTTACTTTCCTGTCTGACAGACCATAATCAGTAAAGATAGGCAGCAACATCTTCGCCTCAACCATTCTCAACTCTGGTGCCCCAAGAGGCTGTGTCCTCAGCTTCCTACTCTACTTCCTGTGCATTCGTGACTATGTGACCAGATTGTAATCCAGCTCCATCTACAAGTTTGCAGATGACACCACCATGGAGGGCTGAACCTCAAATAGCAATAAGTTAGAGCATAGGAAGGAGAAGGAGACCTTGGTGACATGGTATCACGAGAACAACATTTCCCTTAATGTCACCAAAACAAAGGAGTTGGTCGTTGACTTCAGGCAGTGGGGTGGTGCACCTGGTCCTGTTTACATCAGTGGTGCTGTGGATGAGATGGTGGAAAGCTTGAAATAAACATCATCAACAGCCTGATCTGGCCCAACCGCATAGACACCAGGTTCAAGAAAACTCAGCAGTACCCCTGCTTCTGCAGGAGGTTGAAGAAATTAGCTGTCTCTGTTGATCTTACCAACTATTACAGATGCTCCATAGAAACCATCCTCTCCAGATGCACCATGGCTCGGTGTGGCAACCCTTCTGCCCGGGACTACAGGAAACTGCAGAGAGTTGTGGACACAGCTCAGCACATTATGGAAACTAGCCTCCCCACCCTGGACTCTGCCAAAACTTCTCACTACTTCAGTAAAGCAGTCAGCATCATCAAAGACCCCTCCTGCCCCAGACTCTCAGTTATCCCCAACAACCCCACTACCATCAGGAAGAAGCTACAAAAGCCTGAAAACACCTACCAATAGGCTCACCAACAACTTCTATATGACATTATAAGTCTACTCAACAGTTCCCAGGCATGATAAGATGGACTCTTGACCTCAATCTACCTCATGACCTTGCATGGTATTCTCTACCTGCGTTGGCTTTCACTGTGACATGATATTTTACATTCAGTTATTGTTTTCCCTTGTACTACCTCAATGTACTTCTGTAATAAATCGATCTCCATGAACAGTACGCAAGACAATTTTTTTCACTGTATCTATGACATGTGGCCAATTTACTGATTCACCAGGTGAAAAGAAAGATGAGGTGGTGATTCAAAAAAGCCTCCTTCTGTCTCACGACCACTCCTAGCTTGCACTCAGTACCAAGCACTGGGCAACTCAATCAACCAAAGGAGGGCAAAGTAAATATCTTCAAAGTAATATTTATTTCAATGTAAATTTATTATCAAAGTGCATGTATGTCACTATATAACACTCTGATATTCATTTACTTCCAGGCATCCACAGTAGAACAAAGAAATAGAACAGAATTTTTAAAAAAATACACACCAAGACTGACAATCAATGTGTTTAAGAAGACACACTGTGCAAATACAAATCTAATAAATAATAATAATAAACAAATAAATGAATAATACTGAGAACATGAGTTGTGGAGTCCCTGAAAGTGAGAGTGAAAGTGGATGCAAAATCAGTTCAGCGTTGAGGGGAGTGAAGTTGGTTCAGGAGAGTAATAGCTGAACCCTGGGGCGGCAGACTTGATGCAGTGGGTCTCTGTTCCTTTTCCTCACTGCATAGTGAATAATATAATCTCCCCTATGGAATAAGTTACGTACTGAAAAATGGGAACAATCATTTGGAGTATAAATTAAGATATCCTCAGACATCTTGACACAAGCCTGAGCACATCACTTCGATATCCAAACTGGCACAGACATAACAGGAAGATGCATCCCCATCAGGCCTGGGTCTGGTACCGTGACTCTAAATTAAAGAATCCACACATCTACAGTGCATTTAGCCTGAGCCTTTGCCTCTCTAATTATATATCTGTATTTCCATACCAAGCTATTTACTTATTGCAGTCTCCACCTCAAATTAGCATGCTTTTAATGAACTGAGGTCAAACTGGCTTAATTGCATCATGAACATCCCTGATGCAGTAGAATAAAGAGTTCAACACTGAAAATTTGCTGAGCATTGCTCAGAAGAGACCTAAATCACCCTGCATTAATGAGGGCTGCCAAGTCGGGTGTCTCAAGCAGACTGTGAAGTTAATAAAATGTCAAGCTCATTCTGTATTCTGTGTACAAGAATAAATGGATATTGATTCTGAAAGTTGAGTATTAGTTGTGCTACTCTTCGCAACATACCTGTGCTCTATTTAGTAGATTACTTGCACATTCCAGTTCCATATATTAACTCGCATTGCAATTTTAGCAATAATTTATTTCAAATGTTAATTGAATCTTAGAATATTTTTCTTTTCTGTGTTAATGTTCAACCCTTAAATTTCAGCCTTGCAAATTTTCCCTTCAAAAGTAAAAATGGAATTAACTAACACCATAGTTCCAACCAGTGTTACTGGTCACAACTATTAGAGTCATAGAGCAGAAGAACACTACAGCACAGAAAAAGCCTCTTCAGCCCATCTAGTCCATGTCAAACTGTTAATTTGTCAAATCCCATCTACCTGCACCCAGCTCATAGACCTCCATAACCCTCCCACCAATCCAAATTTCTCTTAAAGTTGAAATGAAACCCACACCCACCACTTGCACTGGAAGCTCATTCCACACTCTCACAACCCCCTGAGTGAAGCTGTTCCCCCTCATATTCCCCTTAAACATTTCACTTTTCACCTTTAACCAATGACTTCTAGTCCTAGTCTCATCCAACCTCACTGGAAAAAGCCTGCTTATACCTATCCTATCTATACCCCTTCATAATTTTGTATGCATTTATCAAATCTCCCCTCAACTTCCAATGCTCCAGGGAATAAATTCCTAACCTATTCAACCTTTCCCTATAACTCAGGTCCTCAATTCCCGACAACATCCTTGTAAATTTGCTCTGCACTCTTTAAATCTTATTGACATCTCAATATTAATTGGTTGAACTTCAATATTATTTAAATGAACTGCTTTAATCTCCTCAGCAACTCTATGTTCACTTCCAAGAAAAGCTCCCAATACCTTCTAATCTATCAATGTCATTTAAACACAACTCTATAGGTAGAGATCAAAACTACTGAAATTAGGCCTCATCAACATCTTGTACAATTTCAATGTAACATCCCAACTCCTGTATTCAATACTTTGATTTATGAAGGACAATGTGCCAGATGCTTTCTTTATGACCCTATCTACATGTGACACCATTTTCAAGGAATTATATATCTGTTTTCCCAGATCCCTCAGATCTCCCGCACACCTTGGTATGTATGCTAACTGTACAAGTCCTACCCTTGTTTGTCCTCCCAAAGTGAAACACCTCACACTTGCCTGCATTAAATTGCATCTGCCATTTTCCAGCTTGTCTAGACCCTGCTGCAAGCTTTGACAGTATTCTTTGCTGTCCACTATACCCCCTATCTTGTTGTTACCTGCAAATTTACTGATCCAGCTCACTACATTGTCATCAAGATTGCTGATGTAGGTAACAGACAAAAATGGTCCCAGCAGCAATTCCTGAGCCACACCACTAGAAAAAGGCCTCCAGTCAGAGAGGCAACCCTCCACTACCACCCTCTAGCTTCTTCCACAAAGCCAATGTCTAATTTAACTTACTACCTCATCTAGAATGCCGAGCAACTAAACCTTCTTGACCAGTCTCCAATGCAGGAACCTTGCTAGAGTCCATGCAGACAATATCCACTGCCTTGCATTCATCAACGTTCCTAGTGACCACCTCAAAAAACTCTATAAGACTGGGTAGAAACAACTTATCACACACAAAGCTAATCTGAATGTCCCTATCCCTGCCTATCCATAGCGGGGGTATTCCCTTCTGCTGCCGGCGTGGGATGGCCAGTCTGTCGGGACCCTGGGGACTTGTGGAAACTGTGTGGTGATTTCTTTTGAACTTATAGTCCTTTAACATCTTTGGACTATTTTTACTGTGCCCATGGTCTGTTTTTTTTATCAATTATGCTATTGTTTGCACTGTTGTAACTATATGTTGTAACTATGTGGTTTTGTGCAGGTCTTGTAGCTTTAGCTTTTGGTCTTGTTTGTCTGGTGGATTTGGAGCTCCTTTCCGGGGAACGCGCTAAGACAGTAGCGTGATATTAATACGCAGCAGCCTCTCCGGACTCTGGATTGGGGATTGCCAAATGTTATGTGGATTTTCTGGTGTAGTCTGTTTTGTCATATGCTTTTGTGATATCATTCTGGAGGAACGTTGTCTCATTTTTTAACTGCATTGCATTTGTGGTTTCTAAATGACAATAAACTGAATCTGAATCTGACTAATCCCGTATGAGGGCTGATTGATAAGTTTGTGGCCTAAGGTAGAAGGAGTCAATTTTGGAAAACCTAGTACATTTATTTTTCAACATAGTCCCCTCCTACACTTACACACTTAGTCCAGCAGTCGTGGAGCATACGGATGTTGGAACTCCAGAAAGTGTCCAAAGCGTGGGTGATTGATAAGTTTGTGGCCTAAGGCAGAAGGAGATGAGTTATACAGCTCTCGTTACATGCACATGCAGTTCAACTCTGAGTGATTATGCAGAAAGTTTGAAGTTAATAACTCATGCCTTCTTTTAACCCTCCTGATTTCCTTCTTAACTGTTCTCTTGCATTTTGTATATTCATCAAGTATCTCATTTGCTCCTTCCTGCCTATACCTGCTATGCACCTCCTTCTTTTCCTTAACTAGGGCCTCAAAATCTCTCAAAAACCATGGCTCTCTAAACCTGTTATCCTTGCCCTTTATTCTGACAAGAACATACAAACTCTAATCTCAAAATGTCACTTCTGAAAGCCTCCAATTTATCAATCCCAATCCACACTTACCAGATCCTTTTAAATACTATCAAAGTTGGCCTTTCTTCAATTTAGAATCTCAACCCAAGGACCAGAGTTATGCTTCTCCATAATTATCTTGAAATTATGGCATTATGATCAGTAAATACAAAGTGATCCCCTACACCAACATCTGCCACTTGTCCTGACTCACTCCCCAACAGGAGATTTAGTATGTCTCTCTCTTTAGCTGGGACATCTATGTACTGATTAAGGAAACTTTCCTGAACACATTTGAAAAAATCTATTCCATCTAGTCCTTTGACAGTATGGGAGTCCCATTGGATACATGGAAAGTTAAAATCACCTGCAATCACAACCTTATGTTTCTTGTGATAGTCTGCAACCTTGATACAAAATTTATTCCTCTGAACCCCATGGACCGTTGGTAACACGCTGTCTAGTGATGGCCCAAGTGCAGAGGGAGAGACATGGCAGCAGGGTGAACAGTTCACTGAGCTTTAATAAGAACTGCGCAGAACCAAAGGAAAATAATAAAAGCTCAACCAACAGGGCCAAAACAAAAACTCTCAACTAAATCTTAGAAGGGAGTTAAATACAACCATAAATAAACCCTAAATGGCTGGGATATGGATTCTCATGAGCGTGATTACTGAAGCCTTTCAGCTGCCTGCCTGGGAGGGTGCCCTGACTCTACGGCAAAGTCCGTGGGTGTGACAGGACCCCAACCCATTAGGCACAGGTCCTGAGGTTCTAGTTACTTGTGCCCACTGGAAGTGCCGATTAGAGACTTGTCCAAGATGTCACGAGCCAGAAATCAGGAACTCCAAAACGTTCCTCTGGGCCATAGCCTTCCCTATCCACGAGGTGCTAGACCCTGCACCGCACATGGCAGGATAACGGGATGTGCCACACAGAATAGACAAGAGACCGATCCACCAAGCAGGTAGGAGGAGTGGGAAGGGTGACTGGAGCAAGGTGGGAGCTAGTCACTGGTTTGAGCCAGTAAACATGGAACACTGGGTGGTGGTGCTGTCTATAGGAGACTCCGTTCATAGCCTTCTCCACTTTGAATGGTCCAACATAGAATGGAGTGAATTGGTGACTCTCTGCTCTCAAAGGGAGATGTCTAGACAACAGCCAGACTTTTTCCAATGACCCAGTTAGTTCATTCCATCCCCTTTTGTTCACATGAGCCTCCTGCCTCTTCTCCTTGATGGGTTGATCTTCTCCCTCAGTGCCTCAGTGCTGCTCATCCCAGTGACTGTGAGTTCCACATTCTGACCCTACTGTTTGGTGAGGAGCTTTCCTCGAAGCATTGGTAGGCGGTACCTTGTGTTTACATTCCTGGTTTTGTTGCTTCGTAGTGTTCCTGTGTCTCTCCATCAACCTGACAGGAACCTTTCTTTTAGAGATTTAAAGACTTTGTTCAGAGAACTCCTTCATTACAAGCATCAACTCATGTTGGGACATGGGTTTGCAGTCTTTCTTCGAAATGGGTTCCTTCCACTTATGAGTGATGAGTGTTAGAAACAGTGTAATTGAACTAGGCTTCATCTGTCCACCATTAGGGGGCAGTGGGCGACTTCATCTGTCCATCAGTAAGGGGCAGGGGTTGGCACTTGGAAGGGTGAAACCTTGGATAGTTCAGCCTTTCCCTCACACATCTTTCCACCCCCATTCAGGATAGATCTGGTTTATACAGCTCAGTATACAATGCATACTGTGCCATGTACACTCTATGATGCTGTATCATTTGCGCCATTGAAGGACTTTGAACTCACCTATAGAAATATATACCATCTGCCTTCTGCACTGGCCAGGCAAACCTTCACAAATGTCTTACTTAGGCCAAAATTCCTTGGCATTACAGAACAATGTCACCTTGTTTATTAAGCCCAACAAAAGATATTTCCTTGGTGCTTTAAAAAGATCCTTACAAGGATCTCTGATACTACAGGAATATATAGCAGTGGATTTTATATGATGAACCTACTTGATACTGGATGCAACCCTGACAAGGGATGTATGGTTACGGGCCAAGTGCAGAGGGAGAGACACCAACTATAACTCTCAAACTGAAAGCTAACGGCAAAAATGCGGCTCAGAAGTAGTATCTAAACACTCAATGAACATCACTCCTTTACAGCATCAGTCTAAACTGTAGTCTTCTTGCCCAGAACAAGGAGGGAGCATTGACATTACCATACTTTGATCAAGACTCAACAAAACTGAAATGAGAGGAAGGGAGTTAAATACCACCACAATGAAACACTAATTGGCTAGAACGTGCAAACTCACGAGCATGATTGCTGACCCCTTTCATCAGCCCAGCTGTGAAGACTCCCAGACTCCGCAGCAGAGTGTGTGATGGTGACACGACCTTCTTCTCGAGACGCCAGAGACCTGTGCCTGCTGGAAGTCCAGGATGAGAGACTTGTCCAGGATGTCATTGGCCAGAACCCATACCTCTGGGCCACACCCCTCCCAATCCAGAAAACTGTGCCCTGCACCCGACAAGGTGACAGGAGATCTCTTCTGGGACCCATCCACCAAACAGAGAGGAGGGGGTGAGAAGACACTGGCTTGAGATGGGAAACATGGAACACTGGGTGGATCTTCATCGATGATGGTAGGTGCAATCTATATGAGACTTTGTTGATAGCTTTCTCCACTATGAACGGTGCCACATAGCATGGGGCCAACTTGCAGCTCTTGACTTTTAAAGAAAGATCCCTCAATACCAACAAGACTTCCTCGCCTGGCTTGTTGGCGAGGCCAATCAGACTGCCAGGCATTTTATCTCTGAGCATGCAGCGGAGAAGTCCTAGCCTGTCTCCACAGGCACTTGTAGCGTTGAACTGTTCAGCAGCAGGTAGTCCCACGTCAATCGCTTGATCAGGGAAGAGTGGTGGCTGGAATCCATTCTGGCATTCAAAGGGGGGCATGCCAGTGAAGGACAACTTGAGGCTATGACTCAGAGGGGTGGAGCGAAGTCATGATGGCGCTAAACGGCGACTCCTTTGCTTGCATCTTCAGAAACAGCTCTATTTTAATCTTTGATATCTTTTTTTCTCCTTTTCCAGGCTCTTTTGAAGTTGCACTCTGATTTCGGTTCTCTGCGGGAATGGGATCCGCTCTCAGGGCCTCACAGCCAGCCATTTTTGATACCCCAAGGTTGCGGCCTAGAAGACTAGCATGCCTTCAGAATTCCGGATCTTTATGGCACTGAAGAAGTGAAACTGACCCAGAGGTGGGACCCGGAGTGATGAGGCACCAGCAGCAGGCAGAGCAGACCAGCAGGGTGCAGATTTGATGTTTTGTTCTGGGCACAAGTGGGACCACAGACAAAAATCATAGACACAGACACCAAATTCATCTTTATATAAATTCCAGGGTCCGCTGAAACCCTAGATGACTTACCAGGTGGGAAGCGTGATCCCACTTTAACACTCTGGGGTGCACAGTGGCAGAGACAAACAGCAGATTGGGAGGTCCCCCACCTGCGCCTGGACCTGACTGTTGGGCAGTCTCACCTCTGCTTCTATTCCCCAAGTACCCAGGCTCCACAGTAGGGCCTGTGGTTGTGACAGCTGGGTGATCTATAACATAATCCCACTAACATGGTCGTCCCTTTCTTTTCCCTCAGTTCCACCGATATCACCTCAGTAAACAAGCTCTCCAGTCTGTCCTATCTGAGCACTGCCATGACATTTTCCCTGACTAGTAATGTTACCCCTCCCTTTAATTCCTCCCACTCTATCACATTGAAAACAATAAAACCCTGGAACACTTGGCTGCCAGTCCTGCCCCTCCTGCAACAAATTCTCACCAATGGCTACAATGTCCTAATTCCACGTGGTGATACATGCCCTGAGCTCACCCACGTTTCCTACAATGAACCTGAATTGAAACACCAGGTGTCCCTAGTGTCTCTCGTGACCCATGTGGCAAGGTACACAAACCGTAACAGATTGCAAGTGCACTGGGAGCATTAACGACAGCATCGCCTCCTGTCTTGATAAGCTGAATGCCTCCCATGCATGATTTGATGCAATAAATGATGTGACATCGAGGATAGCCCGCTCTCCCCTGAGGAACGGGAACCCCATGTGGCCACAGACAAGGTGAGGGGGATCGGAGCCAGGATAAACCCACAGAAGGCTGCAGCGCCGGACAAATGCAGTATCTGACCAGGTGCTGAGGAGTTGTGTGGTCCAGCTAACAGAGGTCCTAACAGATATCTTTCATATCTCTTCGCAACAGTGCACTGGCCCTGTAGGATTCAAGGTATCATTGTAGTGCCCAAGAGAGTGACGGTAACTGACCCAAATGATTACTGCCCAGTGACACTGACCTCAACAAATCAAGAAGTCCTTTGTGCAGCTGCTAATCGATTGTATACAATCCCACCTTCCAGCTACATTGGACTTTTTACAGTTCATCTACCACTCAAACTGGTGCCTGATAATGCCATAGCTTCGGCCCTCTGCACAGTCCCATCCCACCTAGAAAATAATGCTTCTTACGCCAGGTTGTTGTTTATCATGTATTTAACACGATCGTCCCTCAGAGGCTGGTGGGTAAACTGTCCTCACTGGGACTCAGCACCCCTCTCTGTAACTGGATCTTGGACTTCTTGAGGGAAAGACCCTAGTCAATTCAAGTTGGCAGCAATATCTCAAGGTTCATTATGCTGAGCACAGATGCCCCCCCCCCCCCCCAAGGCTGTGCGTTCATCACCCTTCCTACTCATGTCATTGGTACTGAGGTGAGCCATGACCTCTGGCTGCCCTCCCCCCACTTCAGAATACTGTGAACTAGATCCAAGATGTCCCTGACTCTGATACCTAGGAGGCAACATACCATCCAGGAATCTCATTCTCGTCCACAGAATATCCTGTCTGTTCCCCTAAACATTTTTAACATTTAAGAAAAACTTGGACAGGTACATGGATGAGAGGTGTATGGACGGATATGGTCCAGGTGCAGGTCAGTGGGACTAGGCAGAAAAATGGTTTGGCACAGATAAGAAGGGCCAAAAGGCCTGTTTCTGTGCTGTAATATTCCATGGTTCTATGGTTCAATGAATCCCTTATCTTCCACCCACCCCCCCCCCCACCACCTTCTAAGCCACAAAGCCAGACTCAGCCCCAGACACCTGACCACTGGGGCTTTCCTCTGCTAGGTCATCCCCCCTCAACAGTATTCAAAGGGGATATACCTGTTATTGAGGGGAACTGTGTCAGGGGTACTCTACGCTGACTGCCTATCGCCTTTCCCCCTCCTGATGGTCACCCAGTTACCTGTGCCCTGCACCTTGGGTGGAACGACCTCCCTGTATCACCTGTCGGTCAACCCTCAGCCTCCTGATTGATACGGTGTTCATCCAGTTGATTTTTATTGACAGAAGCAAAGAGCAGAAGAGCAAGAAAGTAACTGTGTGTCTTTGCCAAATACTTGTCAGCCATAACAACAGTACTGTGTTCACTTTGGACTTTGAGAGGATGACCAAAGCTAGAATCAGCTCCTGTCTGAGCAAGGACCTGGACCTGGTTCAATTGACTTACTACTGCAGCAGTTTTTGCTGGACACCATCTCACTGGCTCTTCACTTGGCTTTGGAGCACCCAAACAACAGCGATACCCATGTCTGGCCGCTGTTTATTGATTACAACTCAGTATTCTACACCATCCAACACTATCGCCTCAGAGCTAATCAACAAAACCTGGGGCTCTATACCTCCTTCTGCAACTGGATCCTTGACTTCTTCATTGGGAAATCACAGTCTTTGTAGATTGGTTATAACATCTCCTCCTCAACACTCACACAGGGGCAGCTCAAGGATGCGTGCCTAGCCCACTGCTCTACTCTCTCTACACCCGTAGCTATGTGGCTGGGCACAGCTCAAATGCCACCGTAAACTTGCTGATGACACAAAACTGTTGTTCATGGAATCTCAGATGCCGAAAGGAGGCATACAGGAACAAGATAGATCAGCTGGTTGAGTGGCATCATAACAGCCTCATACTCAAAGTCAGTAAGACCAAAGAATTGATTGTGGACTTCAGGAAGAGGAAGTCAGAAGAATATGCTCCAGTCCTCATTGAGTGGTCAGTAGTAGAAAAGGTGAGCAGCTTCAAGTTCCTGGCTGCTAACATCTCAGGGAATCTATCCTGGGCCCAACATATTGATGCAATCACAAAGAAGGCACACCAGCAGCTACAATTCATTAGGAGTTTGAAGAAATTTTGAATGTCACCAAAGACTCTTGCAAATTTCCATAGATTTTCAATGGAAAAAATTCTGACTTGGTAGCATCACCTTGACTTGGTCAAGAGACTCCAATGCATAGGATTGAAAGAGACTGCGGAGGGTTACAGATTCAACCAGCTCCATCACAGGCACCACCCACCCCACCATCAAGGGTATCTTCAAACATTAGTGCCTCAAGAAGGTGGATATGCCCTCTTCTCATTACTACCTTCAGGAAGGAGGTACAGGAGTCAGGAGATGTACACTCAACACTTTAGGAACTGCTTCCTAAGCAGTCCATGAACTCATGAACATGGCCTTATTTATTCCTCATTTGCAATAATGATTGACTGATTGTTACTTAAGGTGATTTCTATATTTTACACTGTACTACTACCATAAACCACAAATTTCACAACATATTCCCCGGGCAGCAATGGCAAATACCAGGCGACATCCATCTAATGCAAATGGAGGAAGATTGGGGAGGGGGGTTGATATCAGAGGTGGGTTTTTTCTACCGAAAGTGATGAGTGCCTGAAATGAACTGTTGGGGTGGTAGAAGTTGATACCATGAGGAGTTTTAAAAGACTCTTGGCCAGGTGTGTGGGTGTAATAAAACTGGGTGGCTATCGGCCATCTAAGAGAGAAAGGTTCCACTGATCATGTGGATCAGCACATCGTGAACTGAATGGCCCATACTGTGCTTTACTGTTCAATGTTATATGTAAGTGATAACAAACCTGATTCTGATTCACACACATTAGAAAATATACAAAGGCTTTAGAAATTATCCAGAAGATTTTATTAAAATAACTCTGAGGATAAGCAAATTCAGTTATGTGGATAGACTGCAGAAACAGGAAATGTGCCCTTTAGAACAGAAAAGCTTCTGAGGAGTTCAAATATAGATATTTAAATTTCTAACAGTATATTAATAATGGATAAAGAGAAACTATTCCCATCGGAAGAGAGGTCAACAAAGGGATATGGAATCAAGTGATTGACAAAAGAACCAAAAATTACATTAAGAATTTATTTTTTATGGTTTCAGTCTGGAAGACCTTGACAGTGATGGTAGAGGAAGCAAATTCAACTGGACAGAAGGCAGCTGAACAAGTATCTGAAAGAAAATAATTTGCAGAGCTAGGGAGGTTGAGAGAGTGTGACTAGCTGGATTGCCTTTTTATAGAACTAATGCAGTCTCAATGAGCTGAATGGCCCCTCCATGTTGTAATTATTGTTCATTTTCCCCATCACTGAGGCTGATGTAAAGCTGTTTTCTTAGAGATTCTACCACCAAACACATCTTTTCCTCATCCCAACTCTCCGCTTTCTGCAGGGATTGCTCTCTCCATGATTCCCTCCATTCTCATCTCCCAATGATCTCCCTCCTGGCACTTATCCCTGCAACCTGCCCATTCATCTCCTCCCTCATTTCCATTCAGGACCCCAAACAGTCTTTTCAGGTGAGGCAACACTTCACCAGCAAATCTGTCAGGGTTATATATGGAACTATTCTGAAGGACAGTACACAAGCACCCAACTGATGTTAACTGAGTAATGCTTAGGTTTTGCTCTGATTTATGTGAGGAACGGTGGTCTAAACACACATACAATTGTAGATGATTTACACTCAGTAGCTACTTTATTAGGTACCTCCTGTGCCTAATAAAGAGGCCACTGAGTGTATGTTTGTGGTCTTCTGCTGACGAGCCCATCCACCTCAAGGTTCGACATGCTGTGCATTTTGAGATGCTCTTCCGCATATCACTGTTGTAGCTCATGGTTACTTGAGTTACTGTCACATTTCTGTCAGCTTGAACCAGTTTGGCTATTCTCCTTTGACCTCCCTCATTAACAAGGCACTTTTGCCCAGAGAACGGCCACTCACTGGATGTTTTTGTTTGTATCTTGTGCCATTCTCTGTAAACTCTTGAGACTGTTTTGCATGAAAATCCCAGGAGATCAGCAGTTTCTCAGTTACTCAAACCACCACGAATGGCACCAAAAATCATTCCACAATCAAAGTCACTTAGATCACATTTCTTCCCCATTCTGATATTTGGTCTGAACAACAACTGAACCTTTTGACCATGTCGGCATGGTTTTATGCATTGAGCTGCTGCCACGTGATTGGTTGATTCGACATTGCACTAATGAGCAAGGTGTACCTAATAAAGTGGCCACTGAGTGTATGTCCTGCGAGCAAGATTCCCTCTGCCTACCCTGGTAGTACTCACTCGAAACAAGTAGCATTCCTTTGTTATCAAGACATTCCTGACAACATAATCGCACACTACTGTAACAGTAAACAGGTGCTGGCACTCAATGATTGCATCTCCATTTCGAGTTCAAAGCTGTTTCCACATAAAGCCACTCTGATATTTATACCTCTGATCTACATTCAGCAATCTCCTGTTTTCCTAATGCAATGTTTAACTCTTTAGTAATACTACAGTTCCAGGCAATAGAACCAATATTTTTGTGTTGGTCCCCCTAATACTAAGTTTCAAAATTCTTAACAAAGAATTTGGCATGGATAGAGGAATGGCTGAGAGGCAGGAGGCAGCAAGGGGGAATAAAGGGGACCTTTTCTGATTGGTTGCCGGTGACGAGTGGGGTTCCTCGGGTATCTGGACTGCTAATTTTCATATTGTTTGTCAATGATTTAGATAAGCAGTGATAAAGTTTGCAGTTGTTATGAAGCTAGGTGGAGGGGTGGGTAGTGCTGAGGAAGCAATGCAATTGCAGCAGGACTTAGACAGATTGGAAGAATGGGCAAAAACGGCAGATGAAATACAGTGCTAGGAAATGCAGACTATTATCTAAATGGGGAGAAGGTTCAAACATCAGAGGTGCAGAGGGACTTGGGAGTCCTCGTGCCAGACTACCAGAATGTTAGTTTACAGGTTGAGTCTGTGGTAAAGAAGGCAAATGCAATGTTGACGTTTATTTCAAGAGGATAGAATGTAAAAGCAGGGAGGTAATGCTGAGTCTTTATAAGACACTTGGAGTATTGTCAACAGTTTTGGATCCCACATCTCAGAAAGGATGTGTTGTCATTGGAGAGAGTCCAGAGGAGGTTCACAAGATAATTCTGGGAATGAAGGGGTTAACATACAAGGCGTGTTTAGCAGTTTTGGGCTTATACTCACTGGAATTTAGAAGAATGCGGGGGTGAATTTCATTGAAACCTACCAATGCTGAAAGGACTAGATAGGGTGGTTGTGGAGAGTATGTTTCCCATGCTGGGGATATCCAGAACTAGAGGCACAGCTTCAGAATTGAGGGGCAACTCATTAGAACGGAGGAAGCCAAGTCCATGGGTATACTTAAGGCAGGAGGTCGATCAGTCAGGGCATCAAAAGATATGGCAAGAAGGCAGGTGTATGGGGTTGAGTGGGATCCGGGATCAGCCATGATGGAATGGCACAGCAGACTCGATGGGCTGAATGGCCTATTTCTGCTCCTATGTCTTATGGTCTTATAGTCTAATAGGAGAAGAGGTGGAGAGGATGGGTAGGTTTAGAGGTCAATTTCAATGCTTCTAACATAATCAGATGCACAAGAGATTTGACAATCAAGAATATTAGGCACCCATCAAAGGGCTGAATTGCAAGAGCTGGAGGATTTCCAGAGCATTCTTATTCCAGGGTGCAATGTACTTCAACAAGTGGAGGGGTGACAAACTAAGACTGAGTTAAGATGGAATTGGCAAAGTTTTGATGAGCTGAAGTTCATCAACTTGTGGATGGGAAGCTGGTCAGAAAGAGCAGTGGACCCTCTTGTCTGAAGACAACAATTTGCCTGAGGTGTCAGCTGCCAGTGTTTGTAGCATTCAATTACTTCTGTCAGAGCTCAGCCAAAGAATGTGAATTAAATGCAAGACCCACAGTTGTGAAGAAGATGTTTCCAATAGTTAGTCAGGAAACAGAGGGTGCAGCCCTAGAATACAAGGACATCCCTTTAGAACAGAGATGAGGATTAATTTCTTTAGCCAAAGGGTGAAAAATCAGTGGAGGCCAAGTTATTGGGCATATTTAAAGTGGAGCTTGAGAGGTTCTGAATACTGTAGTATGGATATCAAAAGCTACAGGGGAAAGCAGAGGGAATAGGGGTGAGAGGGAACGGAAGAGCAGACTCAATGAGCCAAATGTCTTAATTCTGCTCCAATGTCTTATAGTCTTATTTGGACGGGACTTGGATCTTCCATCCAAAGCAGTCCAAAGAAAAGCTCTCAAGCAGTTTTTTCCTCAAATTTAGCATTCCCAGATTTTCCTGTGTCTGGATAAACTCTTCCTGACGAACATCAGTCTGGATATTACCAGCTTACAAAGTAGGCAAGGGGAGGAGTCAGGGATAAGAGGCTGTACCCCTTTCTGGGAGCATGAAGAAAGCAGGGTATTCACCTGAAGGTGCTCCTGTAGCTGCATGGAGCAAGGTTAACATTATCAGGCAACATACATCAACGTCTTCACTCACCTCAACCCAAACCCTGTTTCATCCATCTTTTTTTTCATGTAAGTTATATAGAACATAGCACAAGCAACTTTGAGGGATCTATGGATATTGACTCCAAGATTCCTCTGCTCCTCCACAATGCTATTAATCTTGTGTTCTGAAATTCAAATTCAACCTTCTGAAGTGAATCACTTCATATTTTTCCAGGTTAAGCTCCATCTGCCACTTCTCAACTCAGCCCTGTATTTTGACAATGTATCTTATGACAACCTTCTACACTATCCACAACTCCACCATCCTTTATAGCACACACAAAATACTGGAGGAGCTCAGCAGGTCAAACAGCATCAATGGATTGCAATAAAGAGTCTATGCTATGGGCCAAGACGTCCTCTGTTCCCAGCAGGTCTCAGTCTTTCTCACAATTAAAATGTTATATATGTAACTCTTATATTCCCTTATTGAAGAGTATCTATAATCATCAGAATCAGATTTATTATCACTACTGCATATGATGTGAAAATTGGCAGCAGTGCAGTATCCTCACTCAGTAGCAGTGTTGTTACTGGAAGTCTGTAATAGCATCATTCAAGTTCGCATTAGCTCCATTCAATATATTCACACACTAAACAACTCAGCAGTTAAAACACACAGTGTTCCACGCAACCTTCTATCTTCAGGTAATTATTAATTACATTGTTACGATATCACAGGATTCCCACCTGGGAGTTAAAATACCTTCACAAGTACTCACGATGCTGGTTCTCACTGCTGTGACGGTCTACAAAGTTGCAATTCATAGGTACTCTTGAAAACCTGTTTATGCAAGGAACACCTGAGCTCACTGAGATATTGTATAGTATTCCAAGGCAATGGGGTGCAAGATTGTCATCAGCACAGTAACGATCCTAGTCCTTTTTCCAAAAAATCCAGTTATTCTGAAAGAAATCCTAATCACATGTTGGCATGTGTCAACATAATTGTTTCCAACTGTACAAAAATCCATCAGTGCTGAATATATTTTAGGGTTCATTCTCTGATTTTTACTGGGAAAATATATAATTGCTAAATAATCACTGCTACTTGCAGATTAAATTCTTTCAATAGCTTTAAACTCTTGGGTTATGAGCTTGATTTGAGTTCTGATTGTCAGAAGTTAAAACTGCGGCACAGTCATGCAGATAGAATAGAAAGATAATTATTTTTTAATGTCAGTTAAAAACTTAATGTGTCTAACATTTTCTGCCGTTATTTCACATTTTCAGAATATGCAGTTTTTTTTTGTTTAAGTCTTGTGAAGTCAGGTCCCAAGAGATGTATTATATCCTTTGGTTCTCTCATAACCATCATGCAGACTTGCATCCTCAAAAATTTCACACAGAAATCGTAAAACCTCATTTTCCTTTTTCTTTTAAAGGTACATAGAATCTACCAAACCTTATGTTGAAGTTCTAAGTATTCTGTGTCAACATTGTATGTCAGCATTTTGTTGATCATTGTTGTCAGAGTAATTGGTTCTTCTCTCACTTTTCAGGAAGAAAGATGTTACATTTTCCAATTTATAATCTGCTGGGTCTGTTTCAGACACCAGGGAATTTTGGAAGCTGATTGCTAGTTTAACTGCTATCATAGCAGCCACTTAGAATCATGTGATACAGGTGATCAGTCAACTTCAGGGAGATTTCCTGGCTTTCATTTCCCCTCATTTCTCCAGAATTTTAGTAATGTTAAGTTTGTCAATGCCATTAGGCCCATTTTCCATTATTTCTGCTATATTTGTGCAGAATGTTGAGCCTCTGATCACTGAAATTCACTGTTCTGGAGAGTGGAGCCAGCACTCATTGCGACTGCTTGCTTCCTTAGTATCATTTCTTTAATGGCTATCACCTCACTGTGGTGAACTACATATACCTGTCTGGATACGCCCCCCCTCCCCCCGCTGACTGCTCCTGTGGCTCCTCCCACTGACCGTGGCTCCTCCCATGGACCCCGGTATAAAGGCGATTGGAGACACCGCCCCAGCCTCAGTCTCCAGGATGTAATGTGGTGGTCAATTGCTGCTTGTTCTTTCTTCCAGCCAATAAAAGCCTATATCTCGCCTCACGTCTCCGAGAGTTATTGATGGTGCATCACTTACCCCCTCAAGTCAGTCACTAAGTAGGTTGCCAATATTGTTCCGATATTTTTCTGGAAGTTTGTTCACATGGCTTCTCTTCTCCAACTGACCTGCTGTTGTCCACACTTTATGTCACTTACTCATACCATCTCCTATCCCCACCTCCCTTTCCAAAATGACCCTTCCACAGCCAATCCAGTAACACCCCATTTTCCGTTGCTGATTGGCTACTGAAAAGATTCTTCATTGTCCAATTGGATAATCATGTCCTGTCAATCAGTCAGGGTTTTCTCCCCATCTCCAATAATCAAAGTTCAAATTTATCATATTTATATATTACATCATCATGTGCCATACCCTGTGACATAGGCAATCATGGTCTCATGAACATGATTTTTCTTGGTAATTTGCTCTGCTGGAGTGGCTTGCCATTGCTCTTCTTCTGGGCAGTGTCTTTACAAGACGGGTGACCCCAACCATTATGAACACTCCTCAGAGATTGTCTGCCTGGCATCAGTGGTCCCATATCCAGATCTTGATATGTACCAGCTACTCATACAAACATCCATCACGTGCTTCCATGGCTTCATGGTCAGGGGGCTAAGCAGGTGCTACATCTTGCTCCAGAGTGATCTGCAGGCTGGTGGAGGGAAGGAGCACCTTACACCAACTTTGGTAGAGACGTATCTCCACCTTGCCACCCATACATATATTATTGTTAAAGAATATTTTTTAAAAATTAGATAAAAGAGTAATCAATCTTACGATCATTTTCTTCTCCTGGACTTTCTGGAAATCATACTTTGGAGACTAATTCACATTTACTGGAAAGTCAAGACCAATCTTGGAGAGTTGGCATCCCCACCAATAACTTGCAGACACACAAAACACTCAACTCAACCATGGACAGTCCAAGCCCGGGTGGAAAAGGATGACAGTTGGGCATGGGACTATCAACCCATCTCATAAAAACCCAGAGCTACAGAAGCTCCAAAGACCTCATCCCTGTGAGAGGAAGGAACTTGGACTAGAAGACGTCAGGTTGACTACACCTGGTGACAACCTAAAGGAGTGGTCCAGGACTGAGAATTCTGCTGATCTGCTATTGGTGGCCTACGCTCCAATAGGGGTGACTGGCTTCGCTGAGCTAACATAATATCATGGCTGATCTGTCTGTAAACTCAGATCCATTACCTGCCTTTTCCCCATAACCCTTAATTCCCCTACTATGTAAAAATCTATCTATCTGTATCTTAAATATATTTAGTGAAGAAGCCTCAATTGCTTCCCTGGGCAGAGAATTCCACAGATCCACCACTCTCTGGGAAAAACAGTTTCTCCTTATCTCCGTCCTAAATCTTCTACCCTGAATCTTGAGGCAACGTCCCCTAGTTCTAGTCTCACCTACCAATGGAACCAACTTTCCTACTTCTATCTTATCTATCCCTTTCAAAATTTTGTATGTTTCTATAAGATCCCCATTCATTCTTCTAAATTCCAGAGAGTATAGTCCCAGATGACTCAATCTCTCCTCATAGGTTAACTCCTTTATCCCCAGAATCAAACTGGTGAATCTCCTCTGCACTGCCTCCAAAGCCAATATATCCTTCCTCAAGTACGGAAACCAGAACTGCACACAGTATTCTAGGTGTGGCCTCACCAGTACCCTGTATAGTTGCAGCATGACCTCCCTGCTCTTGAATTCAATCCCTCTAGCATTCCGTTTGCCTTCTTAATAACCTTCTTAATAGGGTGTGATGTTGCCATTAACTCGATAGGCAGAAAAGCCTATTTCTATTCTGTTTAACTTTATGAACTCAAATTTACATTGGCTGTTTTTGGTGGGGCACCTTAAACATACGCCAAGTGATTACTGGAGAGAGAGTATATGTATAGATTATTTGTGAAATGATTATTGGGGATCTTCTCAAAGGATTGATACCTTGTCATGGTGGAGGGGCTTGTGAGTTCCTGAGACCTCAAGACCGATGGTGTCTGGAGTTTAGCCATCTGGTGCTTAGCTCCTTGTAGGGTCACCCTTTCCAGTAAGCTCAATGGAGAAGCTCCAGACAAAGACCGATCCAACCAAGACCTCAACGATGGAGCTGCTGGAAGATGATAACACATCATAATGGCAGTGAAGAGATCCGAGTTGTCTTGCACTCCATGCCACTGGACCCTGATCCTGATCTGTCAGGGACCACTGGTGGCTGCCCATACATCAGTCACTACACATTAAACAAAGTCACATTAAGGGTTCTCCATTAAGGGAATTCCAGCTCAGCCTCTACAGCCTCCTGAGGACTCACCAATAGACAATCCCTCAGGGGAATATCATACCCAACTTGAGTGCTCACTTTACTACTGTATTACTATTGGGAACCAAAGGCAAATCCGTACTCCCTATGCATAGATCACGTGCCAAATTATTATTCTGGACGAAGTGCCATACTACACACCCTATCCATTGGTCATGTACCAAATGACAATAGGGAGTAAAGCATGGGAGGAGGAGTCCATAATCCCCATGCATACAGCCCCGACTTGGGTCCATACGTACTGTAAATATCACTACATGCTTAGAAGAAACTTGGCTGCTTTTGTTGTGCTGGTTCATGCAGGGTGGGATGTCCATTATCAAGGACATCCCACTACATCCAGGTCATGCTCTCTTCTCACTGCTGCCATCAGGAAGGAGGTAAAGGAGCCTTGGGTCCCACACCACCAGGGTCAGGAAGAGTTATTGCCCTTCAACCATCAGGTTCCTGAATCAACTTGGATAACTTCACTCACCTTAACACCAAACTATTCCACAACCTATGGACTCACTTTCAAGGACTCTACAGCTCATGTTCTCAGTATGATTTACCTTTTTTTTGTAATTGCAGTTTGACTTCTTATGTACATTGATTGCTTGTATGAGACTGTGACTACTGTTTCCATTTATTTGTTATTTTGGAGATACAGCCCTTCCAGCCAATGAGCTGTGCCACCCAGCAACCCTCCTATTTAACCCTAGCCTGATCACAGGACAATTTACAATGATCAATTAATTGAATATATTGTGTTTCCTTGCAATACTATAAATGCCTGCAAGAATACACCTCTCAGGGAAGTATATAGTGACATCCATGCACTTTGATAATAATTTTACTCTGAACCTTTAAACTCAGAGGTAAGTAAAAGAAGAAATTCTGCAGAAGCTGGAAGTCCAGAGTGACAGACGTGAAACGCTGCACAGATCGGAAAGCATCTGTGGAGTGTAATAAAAAGTCAACATTTCAGGCTGAGACCTTCCGCGGGTGAGGAATAGATCCATTGCCAGTGACCAAGTAACACAACACAAAACCTACCTCACAGCTCTCAAATTTCACAACATATGCTGGTGATACTACACCTGATTCTGATTCAAAGAAATGTAAGTGTGGGTTTTACTAAGGTGCATTATTGTCTGCCACTTAAAATATCCACTTGGAAAGGAGGACTTCGAGCTTCCTTTGGTGACTTGCCTCTCTACTTCAAGTAGCCGACATTAATTTGTAGGCCCTGTAATTCTCTCCCATTTGCTGCTTGCTAATTTATAGTTATTACTATTAATGTCATGACATACTCTGGGTAGAACTTCATACTGAATGAGATGCAGGGCACTTAGAAAAGTGATTATCATTTAAACAGTACACTGCTCCATCTCTCAGAATGATTCAAAGTGGCTCATTTTGTTAGTGAAAGCCAGCATTTTACATAGCAAGGTTCCTTAGAGATCCAGGAGAATAAATTGGTAAATTGTTTTACAGTGAAAAACATTATTTAGACTGTAAGACCGTAATACATGGGAGCAGAATTAGGCCATTTGGCCCATCATCTGTTCCGCCATTCAATCATGGCTGATCGTTTCTTCCCCTCCTCAGCCCCACTTCCCAGCCTTCTCCCCATCACCTTTGATGCCGTGTCCAATCAAAAACCTATCAATCTCTGCCTGAAGTACACCCAACGACCTGGCCTCCACAGCTACTTGTGGCAACAGATTTCACAAATTCACCACCCTTTGGCAAGTTAATTTCTCCACAGCTCCCTTTTAAGTGGATGCCCTGCCCTATCCTGAGGCTGTGCCCTCTTGTCCTAGACTTTCCCACCATGGGAAACATACTTTCCACATGTATTCTGCCTAAGCCTTTCAACATTCCAAAGGTTTCAATGAGATTCCCCTCATTCTTCTAAACTCCAGTGAGTACAGACCCAGAGCCATCAAACGTTCCTCAAACGATAACACTCTCATTCCCAGAATCATCCTTGTGAACCTCCTCTGAAACCTCACCAATGCTCCAGCACATCTTTTCTTCAATAAGGAGCCCAAAACCGTTCACAAAACTCAAGGTGAGGCTTCACCAGTGCCTTATAAAGCCTCAGCATCACATCCCTGCTCTTGTATTCTAGACCTCTTGAAATGAATGCTGATATTGCATTTGCCTTCCTCATCACAGATTCTACCTGCAAGTTAACCTTTAGGGTGTTCTGCACAAGAACTCCCAAGTCCCTTTGCATCTCAGATTTTTGGATTCTTTACTCTCTGCACATTTATTTCTACTACCAAAGTGCATGACCATGCATTTGCCAACATTGTATTTCATTTACCTCTTTCTTGCCCATTCCCCTAATCTGTCTAAGGCCCTCTGCAGCCTACCTGGTTCTTCAACACTACCTGCTCCTCCACCAACCTTTGCATCATCTGCAAACTTGGCAATGAAGTGATCTATTCCATTATCTAAATCATTGATATACAGCATAAAAAGAAGCAGTTCCAACATTGATCCCTGCAGAACACCACTTGTCACTGGCAGCCAACCAGAAAAGGATCCTTTTATTCCCACTCACTGCCTCCCACCAATCAACCAATACTCTAACCAGGCTAGTAATTTTCCTGTAATACCACGGGCTCTTAACTTGGTTTTGCAGCCTCATGTGTAGCGCCTTGTCAAAGACCTTCTGAAAGCCCAAATATACAACATCCACACATCCCCTTTATCTATCTTACTTGTAATCTTCCTTAAGGAAACCATCCTGACTTTCTCCTAACAACACACACGAAATGCTGGTGGAACACAGCAGGCCAGGCAGCATCTATAGGGAGAAGCGCTGTCAACGTTTCGGGCCGAGACCCTTCGTCAGGACTAACCGAAAGGAAAGATAGTAAGAGATTTGAAAGTAGTGGGGGAAGGGGAAATGCGAAATGATAGGAGAAGACCGGAGGGGGTGGGATGAAGCTAAGAGCTGGAAAGGTGATTGGCAAAAGTGATACAGAGCTGGAGAAGGGAAAGGATCATGGGACGGGAGGCCTCAGGAGAAAGAAGGGGGGGGGGGAAGCACCAGAGGGAGATGGAGAACAGGCAAACAACTAAATATGTCAGGGATGGGGTAAGAAGGGGAGGAGGGGCATTAATGGAAGTTAGAGAAGTCAATGTTCATGCCATCAGGTTGGAGGCTACCCAGCCAGTATATAAGGTGTTGTTCCTCAAACCTGAGGTTGGATTCATTTTGACAATAGGGGAGGCCATGGATAGACATATCAGAATGGGAATGGGACGTGGAATTAAAATGTGTGGCCACTGGGAGATCCTGCTTTCTTTGGCGGACAGAGCGTAGGTGTCCAGCGAAACGGTCTCCCGGTCTGCGTCGGGTCTCACCAATATATAAAAGGCCACACCGGGAGCACTGGACGCAGTATACCACACCAGCCGACTCACAGGTGAAGTGTCGCCTCACCTGGAAGGACTGTCTGGGGCCCTGAATGGTGGTGAGGGAGGAAGTGTAAGGGCAGGTGTAGCACTTGTTCCGCTTACAAGGATAAGTGCCAGGAGGGAGATCGGTGGGAAGGGATGGGGGGACGAGTGGACAAGGGAGTCGCGTAGGGAGTGATCCCTGCGAAAAGCAGAAAGCGGGGGAGGAAAAAATGTGTTTGGTAGTGGGATCCCGTTGGAGGTGGCGGAAGTTACGGAGAATTATACGTTGGACCTGGAGGGTGGTAGGTAAGGACAAGGGGAACCCTATCCCGAGTGGGGTGGCAGGTGGATGGGGTGAGGGCAGATGTGCGGGAAATGGGAGAGATGCGTTTGAGAGCAGAGTTGATGGTGGACGAAGGGAAGCCCCTTTGTTTAAAAAAGGAAGACATCTCCTTCGTCCTGGAATGAAAAGCCTCATCCTGAGAGCAGATGCGGCGGAGACGGAGGAATTGTGATATGTCTATCCATGGCCTCCTCTATTGTCAAAATGAATCCAAACTCAGGTTGGAGGAACAACACCTTATATACCAGCTGTGTAGCCTCCAACCTGATGGCATGAACATTGACTTCTCTAACTTCCGTTAATGCCCTTCCTCCCCTTCTTACCCCATCCCTGACATATTTAGTTGTTTGCCTGTTCTCCATCTCCCTCTGGTGTTTCCGCCCTCCCTCTTTTCTTTCTCCTGAGGCCTCCCGTCCCATGATCCTTTCCCTTCTCCAGCTCTGTATCACTTTCGCCAATCACCTTTCCAGCTCATAGCTTCATCCCACTCCCTCCGGTCTTCTCCTATAATTTTGCATTTCCCCCTCCCCCAACTACTTTCAAATCTCTTAGTATCTTTCCTTTCAGTTAGTCCTGACGAAGGGTCTCGGCCCGAAACGTTGACAGCGCTTCTCTCTATAGATGCTGCCTGGCCTGCTGTGTTCCACCAGCATTTTGTGTGTGTTGTTGTTTGAATTTCCAGCATCTGCAGATTTCCTTGTGTTTGCTGACTTTCTCCTATCTTGTTCATTGTCAACAAGTACTCCATAATCTCATCCTTAAAAATTGACTCTAACATCTTCCCAAACACTGAGGTCAGGCTAAATGGTTTATAATTTCCTTTCTGCTGCCTTCCTACTTTCTTAAAGAGATGAGTGTCATTTGCAATTTTCCAGTCCTCTGGCACCATGCCAGAGTCCAATGATTTTTGAAAGATCATTACTAATGCCACCACAATCTCTACTGCTACCTCTTTCAGAACCCTAGGGTGCAGTCCATCTGGTCCGGGTGACTTAAGTTCCCTTAAGTCTTCCAGTTTTTGAGCACCTTCTCCCTTGTAACAGTAACTGAACTCATTTCTCTTCCCTCACACCTTTCAAGATCTGGCTCACTGCTACCAGCTTCCACAGTGAAGACTGATGCAAAATACTCATTTTGTTCATCCATCAGCTCCTTGTCCCCTGTTATTATTTCTCCGGCATCATTTTCTAGTGGTCCTATATCCATTCCTAAATCTCTTTTTTTTCATACTAAAATTGCTTTTACTATCCACTTTGATACTGCTTGCTAGCTTGCTTTTATGTTCCATTTTATCCCTCCTAATGATTCTTTCAGCTGCTCTCTGTAGATTTTTAAAATCTTCCCAATCTTCTATCTTCCTGCTAATTTTTGCTTTCTTGTATGTCCTCTGTTTTGTTCTTACATTAGCTTTGACTTCCCTTGTCAGTCATGGTGGTACTATTTTGCCATTTTGTGTATTTCTTTGATCTTGGAATACATCTATCCTGCACCTTTCTACTTTTCCCAGAAACTCACACAACTGCTGCTCTGCTGTCATTCCTGCCAGCATCTCCTTCCTATTTACTTTACCAACTCCTCTGTAATTTCTTTTACTCCACTGAACTACTGCTACATCAGACTTTACTTTCTCCCTATCAAATTTTAAGTTGAACTCAATCATACTGTGATCACTGTCTCCTAAGGTTTACTTCACCTTAGGCTTCCTAATCTCCTGTGGTTCATTACATAACACCCAATCCAGTATATCTGATCCCCTAGTAGGCTCAACGACAAACTGCTCTAAAAAGCCATCTTGTAGGCACTCAACAAATTCACTCTCTTGAGATCCATTGCCAACCTGATTTTCCCCAAGCAATTTTGTATGTTGAAATCTCTCATCACTATCATAACATTGCCCTTTTGACCATCCTTTTCTATTTCCCATTCTAATCTGAGATCCACATCCCAGCTATTGTTGGGAGGCCTGTATATAACTACCATCAGAGTCCTTTTACCCTTGCAGTTTCTTAACTCAACCCTCAAGGATTCAATATCTTCCGATCCTATGTCACATCTTTCTACTGATTTGATGCCATTCTTTACCAGCAGAGCCACGCCACCCCTTCTGCCTACCTTCCTATCCCTCCGACATAACGTGTAACCTTGGAGATTTAGCTCCCAACCACAACTATCCTTCAGCCACGATTCAATGATATCCTTAATATCATATATGACCACCTGTAATCTTGCAACAAGATCATCCATCTTAGTTCTTATACTCCATGCATTGAGATATAACACATTGAGTACTACATTTGTTATCCTTTTTGATTCTGCATCCCTAATGCGATGACACTCACCCTGCTAGCTGCAATTTTGTCATATCATCTATCTGCCATTCCCGACAGCATGTTATCTTTGCTTTTTTATCACCTATCCTATTCTCAGTCCTTCTCTCCAGTTCCCACCCCCTGCCACATTAGTTTAAACCGTCCCCAAAACAGCCACAAAACAAGCCCCACACTCACACATGCAGTCCTCTAACCCCAGAAAAGGCTGTCTTCAGCCTCCATCCTGCAGCAGGCATTGGGCTTAGACTTCACCAGCAGAACAAAGGAAAACAGTAACAGAACGCAGAATAAAGAGTGGCCACGTGTGCGGATGATACAAAGACAGCTGGAGGGATAGGTAATATTGGGGAAGCAGGTAATCTTGGACATACTAGGAGAATAAGCAAAGTGACTGATGGAACACAGTGCAGGAAAATGTATGGCCATGCACTTTGGTAGAAGGAATAAGGGCATAGAGTATTTTGTAATCGGGGAAGAAATTCGGAAATCAAAGGTGCAAAGGCACTTGGGAGTCCTTGTGCAGGATTCCCTCAAGGTTAACTTGCAGGTTGAGTTGGTAGTAAGGAAGGCAAGTGTAAAGCTAACATTAGTTTTAAGAGGACGAGAATATAAGCACGAGGATGTAATACTAAGGCATTGGTCAGACTGTATTTGTAGCATAGTGAGCAGTTTAGGGCCCCGTATTTAAGTAAGGGATGGACAGGATTCAGAAGAAATCAAGGAGAATGATCCCAGGAATAGAAGGTTAAAGTATGAGGGTGGCAGTGTGGATAACGTCTCTACCAAAGGATCTGTAATGCAATCCTTCCCTCCACAACCTTGAAGTTAACCTTGGGCAAGGTGTAGGACCTGCTTAGCCACCCCGATCAGGGTCACATGGAGCCACGGGAGCAAGTGGCGGATGGTCATTTGAACTATTTGTGCATATCACAAGTCCTGGTTATGCAACCACTGACGCCAGGCAGACTATCTCTGAAGAGTACTGATAATGGCTGGGGCCACCCATCTTGTAAAGACACTGGCCAGAAGAAACCAAAGACAAAATACACTTCTGCAGAAAAATTTGCCAGTTTTTATAGTACAGTATTCAGTTCCTCTACTTCTCGACTGAATTAGGTGCAAAGGGTAAACCTGGTCAGGATGCACAGACAGCCTCCAGTTTCTTCATAAGGGTGCCAAGGGCTATGGAGTGCACTGTGCAATGATTTGATCTGTATAAACAGTATGCAAGACAAGCTTTCACTGTGGACAATAATAAACCAATTCCACAGGACTATCTAATGAGCCAAAGTGAGGTAATGGGCTAAAAAGAGTGGCCAAATGCTCTCTAAATGATGGAGGATTGCAGGAAAACTGAAGTAACTGCTGATTCAGGAGAGACCAAGGAAGAAGAGAACATACAGGGAAAGGAAAATATCCAAGAAACATAGAAACATAGAAAATAGGTGCAGGAGTAGGCCATTCGGCCCTTCGAGCCTACACCACCATTCAGTATGATCATGGCTGATCATCCAACTCAGAACCCTGTACCTGCTTTCTCTCCATAACCCCTGATCCCTTTAGCCACAAGGGCCATATCTAACTCCCTCTTAAATATAGCCAATGAACCGGCCTCAACTGTTTCCTATGGCAGAGAATTCCACAGATTCACCACTCTCTGTGTGAAGACGTTTTTCCTCATCTCGGTCCTAAAAGGCTTCCCCTTTATCCTTAAACTGTGACCTCTCGTTCTGGACTTCCCCAACATCGGAAACAATCTTCCTGCATCTAGCCTGTCCAATCCCTTTAGAATTTTATATGTTTCAATAAGATCCCCCCTCAATCTTCTAAATTCCAGTGAGTATAAGCCTAGTTGATCCAGTCTTTCTTCATATGAAAGTCCTGCCATCCCAGGAATCAATCTGGTGAACCTTCTCTGTACTCCCTCTATGGCAAGAATGTCTTTCCTCAGATTAGGGGACCAAACCTGCACACAACATTCTAGGTGCGGTCTCACCAAGGCCTTGTACAACTGCAGTAGAACCTCCCTGCTCCTATACTCAAATCCTTTTGCTATGAATGCCAACATACCATTTGCCTTTTTCACCGCCTGCTGTACCTGCATGCCCACCTTCAATGACTGGTGTACAATGACACCCAGGTCTCGTTGCATCTCCCCTTTTCCTAATCGGCCACCATTCAGATAATAATCTGTTTTCCTGTTCTTGCAACCAAAGTGGATAACCTCACATTTAACCACTTTAAATTGCATCTGCCATGAATTTGCCCACTCACCTAACCTATCCAAGACACCCTGCATCCTCTTAGCATCCTCCTCACAGCTAACACCGCCGCCCAGCTTCGTGTCATCCGCAAATTTGGAGATGCTGCATTTAATTCCCTCGTCTACATCATTAATATATATTGTAAACAACTGGGGTCCCAGCACTGAGCCTTGTGGTACCCCACTAGTCACTGCCTGCCATTCTGAAAAGGTCCCGTTTACTCCCACTCTTTGCTTCCTGTCTGCCAACCAATTCTCTATCCACATCAATACCATACCCCCAATACCGTGTGCTTTAAGTTTGCACACTAAGCTCCTGTGTGGGACTTTGTCAAAAGCCTTTTGAAAATCTAAATATACCACATCCACTGGCTCTCCCCTATCCACTCTACTAGTTACATCTTCAAAAAATTCTATAAGATTCGTCAGACATGGTTTTCCTTTCACAAATCCATGCTGACTTTGTCCGATGATTTCACCTCTTTCCAAATGTGCTGTTATCACATCTTTGATAACCAACTCTAGCATTTTCCCCACCACCAATGTCAGACTAACCGGTCTATAATTCCCCGGTTTCTCTCTCCCTCCTTTTTTAAAAAGTGAGGTTACATTAGACACCCTCCAATCCTCAGGAACTAATCCAGAATCTAAGGAGTTTTGAAAAATTATCACTAATGCATCCACTATTTTTTGGGCTACTTCCTTAAGCACTCTGGGATGCAGACCATCTGGTCCTGGGGATTTATCTGCCTTTAATCCCTTCGATTTACCTAACACCACTTTCCTACTAACATGTATTTCCCTCAGTTCCTCCATCTCACTAGACCCTCGGTCCCTTACTATTTCCGGAAGATTATTTATGTCCTCCTTAGTGAAGACAGAACCAAAGTAGTTATTCAATTGGTCTGCCATGTCTTTGTTCCCTATGATCAATTCACCTGTTTCTGACTGTAAAGGACTGACATTTGTCTTGACCAATCTTTTTCTTTTCACGTATCTATAAAAGCTTTTACAGTCAGTTTTTATGTTCCCTGCCAGCTTTCTCTCATAATCTTTTTTCCCTTTCCCAATTAAGCCCTTTGTCCTCTTCTGCTGGTCTCTGAATTTCTCCCAGTCCTCAGGTGTGCCACTTTTTTTTGCTAATTTATATGTTTCTTCTTTGGACTGGATACTATCCCTAATTTCCCTTGTCAGCCACGGGTGCACTACCTTCCCTGGTTTATTCTTTTGCCAAACTGGGATGAACAATTGTTGTAGTTCATCCATGCAATCTTTAAATGCTTGCCATTGCATATCCACCATCAACCCTTTAAGTATCATCTGCCAGTCTATCTTAGCTAATCTTCGCTAATACCGAAGAAGGAGGGAAAGATTAAAGGTTAGCTTTACTTTACTTGTCACGTGTACATCAAAACATACAGTGAAATGGTCATTTGCAAAAACAACCCATATGTCTGAGGATGTGTTGAGGGGGGACCTGTCAAAGTCCAACCCCACGTCCCAGATGTGAGAGGTGGAACTGGATAAGGCCAGTCAACGGGGCTCTGGTGAAGCTGTATTAGCCAATCCCCTGTTCCCCTGCACAATGGCCACAATGACTTACAGAAACATTGATGAACTCCAACCATACCATCGACTTTGGACAATGGAGACAAGAGGTCATCAACGGCCTAAGATCTACTGGGAGCGAAGAGCCCAAAGAGAACCTGTGTTGGGGGCAGCCAGCAAGTGTCACCTGGCTACCGGCACCATCATAGCATGCCCACAACTTACCAACCCTAACCAGTAGGGCTTTGGAATGTGGGAGGAAACTGGAGCACCCAGAGGAACCTCACAGAGTCACAGGAAGAACAAACAATCTCCTTACAGACAGCATGGGATTTGAACCCCAATCAGTGATCGATGGCACTGTAGAGCATTATGCTAAGCAGTATGCTATTGTACCAGACCATGTTGTATTGTAACAAGGATCTGCCCCTTAGTAATAATGATCAGGGACGCCCAGAGAAAATCTATAATGACCAAAAAGTACCTTTATTGTCTCAATGAAAGAACACGTGAACTTACACAACTGAATACCTGCGTGCACACCTAAGTTTGCGTGACCTTCTATGAACAGTCAAGACGAGGAAAGGTAGTACCAGTTAAAAAGGCCACGTGTTCCTCGTAATCCCATTCCAAATCTCCATGTCTGTGGGGCACTCCGCATCCGGAGTGATGATCTTCTAGAGAGAGTCATTGCTATCTAGTATCTGAAAACCTGAGCTTTTGTATTCATTCCTTACCAATTCAAATCTTGCCTTTCAATGTCATTGGCTACAAGTAATGAGATTGACTTTTGACACCTCCTTATTGCCTCTGATCAGCTGGTAATTTATGGCTGTTTGTTCTCTTTGACTCTGACTAGTTTTAAACAGTCAAACCAGATGACTTCGACCCTGAGTCTAATGAGATTACTTCTGCAAGCCTGCCATTGTATACAATACACAGCTCATCTGAGAAAGCTCTCTGGTTTAGCAAGTCAATAGCAGAAACTCTTTGTGTCCACATTCAATTGCTCTGATTAGAGTATCCCAAGACAAGAATCAGTTCAGCGTTCACAAAATAGAGGACTGCAAGGACACACTCACAAAATGGCTGCCTCCATCTCCTTCAAACACATGGCAAAAACAAAGACAATTAGATTGTCACTGTTCTTAATTCAGAACTACAGATTTGTAGACTGTAGTTCTTTCTGGTCAACAATACTGTGATTCACCATCAAGGCAAAGGTATAGCCTTTCTGTATTGAAAATTTGGTCATTTTAGGATTTGGTCTCCATCAAGAGAGCATGTGCTGTACAATCCATCTTAGTAAGAACTCAAAGCTCTGCTCCTTCTTCAAAACACACGCAGCAGAGCTATGAACCAAGCCAAACAGTAACATGTTACCAGGTTACAGATTTTATGAATAACCTGTGAACCACCATTTCAAAGCAACAACAAAATCTGCAAATTAGATTGAGGTCCTAATGGATTTTGTGAATTAGACCTTCTTGGAATGCTTTGTGATTCATTGCCCGTTGCCCACTGTGGGTGAGGGAGGGATGAGTGTTCGAAGCCACACTGCTGTCACACCTGAGGTAAGAACTACATCATGGAAGGCTTCAGACAAGGAAGCATGCTGGGGGCTTTTGTTGCCATTCTGCATTTGTCAATCAGAAAATCAGAAAACAAGAAGAGGTGATAACAAAACTTGGGTCTAAATAAAGTAAGTGTCAATTCCAGATATTCACATGGAACTTGAACAGATTATTGCTGGGATATGTAGATGCCTCAATCAGTTCATGTCTGATCCTCATCTTCACTCAAGCTGTCCACCTTAGCACCTTCTACCAAAGAATTACTACCAAATATTTATCCAGCTCAGCTTTTAAGGTTTCAATTGATTTTGCTCCAGACTTTTGGATAGAGGTTTGAAAGGCACACTGGGCAACTTCCATAACTCGGTGTGACCTGATCACACCTTCCAGTTCAGAATTCCCCACAAGAGGAAATACTTCCAGCTGGCACTCCAGTCTCTATAAACATGAAGCATCTCCGATTACGAGTTAATCTTCTGTAGTCATTTAGCTTTCTATTCTCTGGAATCATCATTGCTATAACCTATCTTTGGAAAACGCAAGAAAAAAGGAGTGTTGTAGATAGGGTAGACAGGTTATGAAAAGCTACAGGGCGATCTTCATCAACTGGGGACATGACCTGAATATTGGCAAACGGCTTTCAATTCAGGACCCTAATGAAGGATCTCCACCCAAAACGTCGAGTCTTCATTCACTTCCATAGATGCTGTCTGACCTGCTGAGTTCCTTCAGCATTTTGTGTGTGTTAATCTGAATTTCCAGCAACTGCAGAATATCTCGTGCTTAGGAGTTGGGAAGTTATGTTGCAGTTCTGTAAGACATCAATGAGGCTGCACTTACAATAATGTGCATAGTTATAGTCACTCTGTTATAGGAAAAATGTTGTTAAGCTCAAAAGAGTGCAGAAAAGATTTACCAGGATATTAGTACCCAGACTCTGGTGCCATCTTGTAGAAAGAAAACTACTGAACAGTCTCCTATTATGATGAAATGGGCTTCTGACTCACGATTTATGTCATTATGGCCTTGCACAATACTGTCTGCCTGTTCTGTACTTTCTCCATAAGTGTAACATTTTATTCTGTATTCTGTTACTGTTTTCCCTTCTACTACCTCAATGCACTGCTGTATTGTGCCACACAGGAGGCTGCTTAACAAGGTAAGAGCCCATGCTATTACAGGAAAGTTACTAACATGGTTAGAGCATTGGCTGATTGGTAGGAGGCAACGAGTGGGAATAAAAGGATCCTTTTCTGGTTGGTTGCCAATGACTAATGGTGTTCCGTAGGGGTGGTGTTGGGACCACTTATTTTTATGCTGTATATAAATGATTTAGATGATGGAATATATGGCTTTGTTGCCAAGTTTTCAGATGATACAAAGATCGGTGGAGGGGCAGATAGTGTTGAGGAAACAGGTAGGCTGCAGAAGGACTTAGACAGATTGGGAGAATGGGCAAGAAAGTGGCAAATGAAATACAATATTGGAAAATGCATGGTCATGCACTTTGGCAGTGGAAATAAATGTGCAGACTATTTTCTAAATCCAGGAATCTGAGATGCAGAGGGACTTGGGAGTCCTTGTGCAGAACACCCTGAAGGTTAACTTGCAGATTGAGTTGGTAGTGAGGAAGGCAATTGCCATGTCAGCATTCATTTCAAGAGGGTAGAATATAAGAGCAATGATGTGATGCTGAGGCTTTATAAGGTACTGGTGAGGCCTCACCTTGAGTATTGTGAACAGTTTTGGGCTCCTCATCTTAGAAAAGATGAGTTGGCATTGGAGAGGGTCCAAAGGAGGTTCACAAGGATGATTCCAGGAATAAAAGGGTTGTCATACGAAGAACGTTTGATGGCTCTGGGTCTGTACTTGCTGGAATTCAGAAGGATGTGGGGGGGGGGGGGGGAGAATCTCATTGAAACCTTTCAAATGTTAAAAGGCCTAGACAGAGTAGATGTGGAAAGGATGTTTCCCATAGTGGGAGAGTCTAGGACAAGAGGGTACAGCCTCAGGTTAAAGGGGCGCTCTTTTAAAACACAGATGTGGAGAAATTTCTTTAGCCAAAGGCTGGTGAATTTGTGGCTACATGCAGTTGTAGAGGCCAGGTCATTGGGAGTATTTAAGGCAGAGATTGATAGGTTCTTGATTGGACATGGTATCAAAGGTTATGGGGAGAAGGTTATGAAGTGGGGTTGAGGAGGAGGGAAGAAAATGGATCAGCCATGGTTGAATGGCGGAGCAGACTCGATGGGCCAGATGGCCTAATTCTGCTCCTATGTTTTATGGTTATGGTCTTATGGGAATGATATAATTTAAATGGACAGCAAGAAGAACAAGTTTTTCCACTGTGCCTTGTGACAATAATATAACAATTTACGAATTTAGTTTGAAGCAAGCACATTGGCAACATTTAAAAGGCATTTAGTTAAGTATGTGAAGAGGAGAGGTTTAGAAGGCTCTGGGCCAAACGCGGGCAGATGGGACAAGGTCGCTGGTCAACGCAGTCAGAATGGAGGAGTTGGGCCAAAGGGCCTGTTCTCATACTATATGACCCAAGATTCTAAATGGTCTAGAGAATTATATTTAATGTAAGAATAATATTCACATTCTTCTGTGAATCCACTTCTTATGCAGCACACACAAAATGCTGGAGGAACTCGGCAGGTCAGACAGCATCTATGGAAGAAAGTAAACAGTCAACGTTTTAGGCCGAGACCCTTCATCAGGACTAGAGAAAGAGTAAAGTGGGGAAGAGGAGGAAGAAGTACAAGGTGGTAGGTGATGGGTGAAACTGGGAGGGGGGAGGGGTGAAGTAAGAGCTGGGAAGTTGATGGGTGAAAGAGATAAAGGGCTGGGAGGGGGAATCTGATCGGAGAGGACAGAAGACCGTGGAAGAAAGAGAAGGAGAAGCATCAGAGGGAGGTGATGGGTAGAAAAGGAGAGGGGAAAGGGAATGGGGAATGGTGAAGGAGAAGAGGGGGCAATTAGCAGAAGTTCGAGAAATTGATGTTCATGCCATCAGGTTGGAGACTACCCAGATGGAATATAACATGCCACTCCTCCAAACTGCGCGTGGCCTCATCGTATTATCGACTTCTTGTGTGCAGTGCTGGCCATCGCAAATTTCTGCATGTTCTGACAATTGTTCTTTCTCTCAGAGTTGTGAATACAATTAAACATCAAGTTTATTCAAAGTATGAATTGGAACATCAAATAAAGAGCACACTTAGAGACAACTGAAAGGCTTGTCAAATGGATTAAACAAATGCCTTACACCATATGAGGCAACTTCAACTCAAGTTGGGAAAATGAGAGGCACGGCAGAGCTGGTAGAGATGCTGCCTCATAGTTCCCATAACCCAGGTTCAATCCTGACTTCCGGTACTCTCTGAGTGGAGCTTGAACATTCTCCTGTTGAATGCTGTGGTTTACTCCCAAACTCCAAAGACACACCGATTGTGGGTTAATAGGCTACATAAATTTCCCTAATGGTTAACAGTAGAGTCTGGTTGATGGGAATGTGGGAAGAATCCTGTTATAACCTTAGAGAATATTCTCTGCTGAATATTGTCACTGTCACCAATATTGCTATCAGCTGCATACTTAACAATCATGCAAACTACATAACCCAAATATTTAAAATATATGTTAAACAACAGGGGTTCCAGCACTGATCCCTGTAGCACACAAATGGCCATAGACCTCCAGTCATATCTTTGTTTTGTAGGCTTGTTGTAGCATTTTTCTTTGACTATGATTTGTGAGTGCGCAAGTTTTCTTTCACAACAGCTGTCATTTTAATTGTTCAGCTCCCTCTGGTGGATGGATGATAACAAAAATAAAATATCCTCAGACATACACACAAAACGCTGGAAGAACTCAGCAGGTCAGGCAGCATCTATGGAGAGCAATAAACAGTCAACGTTTCAGACCGAGACCCTGCAATAACATACAAAACATTGACTGTTTATTCCCTCCACAGACACTGCCTGGCCTGCTGAGATCCTCCAGCATTGTGTGTGTGTGTGTGTGTGTGTGTGGGTGTGTGCATTGCTTAAGATTTCCAGCACATGCAAAAAATACTCTGCCCTCAGACAGAGGAAGCTCATGCTTTAATTCCTGAACAAGACTTGCTTTTACTCATTGTTTTCCATCACTTTTAAAAGTAATGTTATGGTAATAAAATGTACTAACTGATTAAGTCATCAAAAACCTACCAATCCCTAATTTGAAATTAGCAGCTGATGTAGTATCATAGATTAGAACACAGGACAGTACAATACAGAACAGGCCCTTCAGCCCATCAAATTGCACCGATCAATCTAACCCTTCCCTCCCTCAAAGCCCTCTGTTTTCTTTCATCCACAGAGAGAGAAACATGTTAGAAGCAGGCTGTTGTGCTAGGAACTGGGCACAGACCTGCACTCTCTGCTGCTGTGTTTGGGAATACGTTGTAATCCTGTATCAATTGCCATTTATTGGGGAACATTTCAATTTTCCACCATCTCTTCCTGGCAAAACTGCCTCACTTTGCATTACGTCTCCCACCCCCAACACTTTTCAACCAACTGAACTATGACCACTATCTTCCCCATCAGTTTCCCAGAGCATGTTCAAAGCACCAATCAAATCATCTCTTAACCTTGTAAATTCCGTTCAATACAGTACTAACTGGTGTAATCATTCTTGAAAATGTAACCCTTGAAATCCAGCTATCATTCTCATAAATCTAAGCTGAACTCCCTTCAAGTTTAACGTACCATTCATAGAATGAGACAGCCACAGCTTCTCACAGTGTGCAGGTGGGTCATCAACCCAAGCCTTTCTACGTATGGTAGAAATTCTACCACTGCTTTCTAATCTAGATATATTGTATATGTCAATACCCCATTAGCTTTTTAATTATCCTCAATGCCTACCCATGACATTTTAACGACCTTCACACAAGTTTTCCTGGACTTCCATAGCTTTTCACCATTTGGAATAGACTTTGTCCTATTTTTTTTTGCACCTGAATTAGAAGACAACCTCTCAATTGCCACCTCCCATAATTTTACCCATTTGTTCAATCTGCCAGTCTCCTCTTCTAATGTATCAGATTCAGGTTTATCATCACTGACAACACACACACAAAATGTGGAGTAACTCAGCAGGTCAGACCGCATCCGTGGAGAGGAACAATCAGTCGAAGTTTCGGGCTGAGACAGTCAAAACTTAAAAATTCAAAGTAATTTCATTGTCAAAGTACATACACAATCCTGTGATTTATTTTCTTGTGGACATTATAGTAAGTACACAAAACACAATAGAATAATAAAAGACCACACCCATCAAGATGGACAGTCCCTAAACTACAAGAAGAAATAATAATTATAATAAATAAGCATAAAATATCAAAAACATGAGATAAAAGGTCCTTGAAAGTGAGTCCATTGGTTGTGGGAACTTCAGTGATAGGGTGAGTGAAGTTATCTCCGCTGGAGCCTGATGGTTGAGGAGTAATAACTGTTCCTGAACCTAGTGGTGTGGTTTCTGAGGCTCCTGTACCTTCTTCCTGAGGGCAGTAGCCAACACAGCTTCATAAAGTGAACCCTAAGGATTTTGCTGGAAGATAGGAGTCAAAGTTGTGAACCTCCTAATGCAGTTAACACGGAGGTATGACAGGAGTATGCTGAGTCAAGAGCATGGTCCACACCAGAGAGAGATCTAACAAATGTAAACAAAATAAAGAGAACAAGCCCACATCCACTGCATTCATGTAGCATTTTCCAAACCCTGGCCTAAAGTTCTAGAGATGCTGCTGAATGTCATGGAGATGTCGTTCTGTCATTTGGATCACAGAACAGAGGATGAGGCCCCCCACCCTTCTCACCATCTCCATGCCAACTATTTACACAGGTTACATTTTATTCTCTCCCACATTCCCATCAACTCCCCTGAGACACAATGACATACCAACTCACTAGGAACAATTCACAACGGCAATTAATCTTTGGAATAGACACATCTACAGCGCATTATAGACTCCTCAGCCCACAATGTTGTGCCGACCATGTAACCTACTCTAGAAACTGCCAAGAATTTCCCTAGCACATAGCCCTCTATTTTTGTGGGAATGTGGGAGGAAACTGGAGCATTTGAAAGAAGTGCATGCATAGAACCCAGAATATAAAACAGTACGAACAGAAACAGGCCCTTCAGCCCACGATGTGGTGCCAAACCAATTAAAGTAGTAATTACGTGTCCAAATAAACTAATTCCCTTCTGCTTACATGTCCACTTCCCTTCATTATCCCTGCAGTCATGGGGAGAACGACAGAACTCCCCACAGGCTTCACCAAAGGTCAGGTTAGAACAAGCACCAATTGAAACTAGAGGAGACCACCTTATCTTCCATAGTAAGCAAAGAAAAGGCTGGAAATACTCAGCCGGTCAGCCCACATCTGATCTAACAATTCAAAGAAAGTCATTTCGTCAGAACTAACATTCAACCAGAAATACTAGCTCTGTCTCTTCCCCCACAGATGTGGCCTGGCCTACAGGAACCTGAAACACTAGAGGTACAAGTCAGACTCAGGAACAGGTTTATTATCTCTGACATATGTCGTGAAATTTGTTGTAATGTGGCAGCAGTACAGTGCCATACATAAAATATGCTATAATTTACAGTATAATAGGTATATATTAAAAAATTAACGTCAAAAGAGAGCAAAAGGACTGAGGTAATCTTCGTGAGTTCATTGTCTCTTCAGAAATCTGATGGTGGTGAAGAAGAAGCTGTTCCTAGAATATTGTGTGTGTCTTCACAGCTCCTTTCTGATGGTAGCAATCAGAATAGGGCATGTCTTGGGTGGTGGGGGTCCTTAATGATGAATGCCGCCTTTTTTCAGGCACTTTCACTGGTTACATCACCATTCCGTATGGAGGAGCCGCTGCCCTCAAAAGTGGGGAGGCTAGTGCCCATGATGGAGCTGGTTAAGATTACAACCACTCTGCAGCCCTTTCTGATCCTGTGCAGTGGCTTCTCCATACCACATGGTATGAATGCTCTCCACGGTACACCTGTAGAAATGTGCTCGGATCTTTGGTGATATACTAAATCTCCTCAAAATCCTAATGAAATGTAGCTGCCGGTGTGCCCTCTTCGTAATTACGTTAACATGCTGGGCCCAGGATAGATATTTTGAGCTGTTCATACCCAAGAACTCAGAAGATCTATCCTGGGCCCAACATATTGATTGAATTACAAAGAGGGCACGTCACTGCTGGGGTATTATTTTGTCTCTATATAATAATGTTCTTCCTTGATCCATTGTTGGATTACTTGTCCCAATGAAACTCTGAAACATGAAGGAATTAGCATCTTTAAATGCTGCCAGCTGCTTGCCCACTTGTTGGAGGTGGTTTGTTCATTATGTGCCATGTCATATGACTTGGGTGCCCATGATCCTTCCATGACCATAATTGTTCTTGGCAAATTTTTCTACAGAAGTGGCTTGCCATTGCCTTCTTCTGGGCAGTGTCTTTACAAGATGGGTGACCCCAGCCATTATCAATGCTCTTCAGAGATTGACTGCCTGGCATCAGTGGTCGCATAGCAAGGACTTGTGATATGCACCAGCTGCTCATACAACCGTCTATCACCTGCTGCCATGGTTTCATGTGACTCTGATCGGGGTTGGGGGGGGGGGTGCTAAGCAGGTGCTACACCTTGCCCAAGCTATTAGAGGGAAGAGGGAAGGAGTGCCTCACACCTCCTTTGGTAGAGACGTACTGTATCTCCACCCCAGTGGTTTTTGTTAAAGCATACGGAAGCTTTGTCCCTAATATGTTTCCCTCAGCATATTGTGGCACCTCAATTGTTTACGTCTGTGAGGTGCTTGGGTGCAGTCACTGTTGGAGTATAAAAACTAAACTGACTGGAAGGTCCATCCTCCACAGACAGAAGCAACACAGCATCACGGGGAAAGCGGGGGAGTACAACACTGAAGGAAGCCACAGGGATCAAATGCAATTCCAGCAAAGAAATTTTAATAAGTAGTTAAATGTAAAAGGTAGTTGTGAATGGTGGGAGGGTGTAAGATCTGGTAAAGGCATCTTAGGTGCAAATAGCTTTTGTTAATGTACAGGATACTACATTTGAAAATCAAAGTAGCATTATCTGTGTCAATTGCATTTGCTGTGGTACTGAAATTTTTTATTAAATAATTATATGTACAATGTTGTTCTAAATGTTTTAGATCACATTAGTAAAGCCGTCTGTTGTTTTACAGCATGAAGAATTACGTAATTAAAATAATCACAAAAATGAACATTGATTAAAGCATTTAATTAGAAATTATTAGCAAGGGTTCAAAGCAAGAAACAATATAGTAATAAGGCCTCTAGTGAATGGAAGAACCACATAGAATACTTTCATTATTATTCACTCCAGAGATATGAACCTCTGACAAAGCCAGCACTTACTTACTATTCCAAACTAAGCTTGAACACGTAAAGGTGAGATACCTTCTTCACTCCCAACTGTCCACGTGGTGAAGGCCCGCTCACAGTGACTCTAGTTAGGGAGCTCCAGGATCTCAATACAGTTGTGATGAAGAAACATGGCAAAGCTTCCAAATCGACAAAGTTGTATGGAGAAGATCTTGGTGGTACTCCCAGCTACCATTGACTTTAAGTTGGTGGTGGTGGTGTGGGGGTGGGGATGCAGAAGGAATAATTTAAGATGACGAATTGGGATGTTAATAAAGTGAACTACTTTGTTTTGGCTGGTTTTGAAACATTTTTGTGAACTATGTCTTGAGGTTAGGATAACTGGCATCCAAATAGATCTTTGTTCTCTTCATGCCCACTGAGAATACAGTTTTAACTTTAATGAGGTTCCTTGGTCTATGTTTGCATCAGTTGCAATGAAGACGAGGCACAAGGTCCAGTCAACACTAAATTGGGTATCAGTAGTAAGTTAGTTGGAGTCAGTGTCGTGTAGTAGAACTTGCCATTGACTGCACCATCACTTGATTTTGGGGAAGGAGCAAGGGGATATAGAAAGAAAGTCATAGTAAAAGAACTAAAAAATAATGGCATAAAGATGGTCTTTCTACTCTTTATGTTGTGAATGTTTGGGATTTGGAATGTGCTGACAGGGGTGGTGCATGATGTAGTTCCAACTGTAAAAGTAAAAAAAAAGTTGGGTAAGCATTTGAAAGGAAGTAGCTGCCGGGATGTGGGGTATTGTTCTTCTAAGAGTTGATACGAACAGCCTCACATGCTGTGATCCTCCCAAGTAGATTGATATTTGTGAAGAGAGCGTTACCAAGACCACAAAGTTGATGCTGGGTGTTCTACCTATATTTAGAGACAGAGTCTTGTTACACACATACTGGCCCTTTGGTCCACTGACAAGTACCATCTTCACCAGGGGTTCCCCCCCCCCCCTCTTAATGGTACTGGTCCATTGTATAAAATAAGTTGGGAACCCAATCTACATTAATCCCATTTATACGTCCTGTGGCTTTCTATACACGGGTGATTCAAGAGCTCTGGAGGATATTTTTGAATCACGTGGTTTTAGGATAATCCAATTGTTTCATGGCCGCGATAACTAGTCACTACCCAGTCAGTCCACTCTTAAATCAACAGAAAACCTAGGGAAGTTCTTATTGACAGTGCCTTCAGGTGGTCCTACTCATCAACACCAGTTCACATTTCCAGGAACTCCCAACTGTCATGTTATGATATTAGCACAGCCTCAGTCCAAACATGAACCAAAGAGAATGCTAAAGATGAAATTACTTCCTTTAGCGCCCAACAATGACTCCTTTGCTTGCATCTTCAGAAACAGTTCCAGTTCAATCTTTAATATTTCTATTTTTCCCTTTCAGGGATCTTTTGAACACCCTGACCTGGAGTTACACGCTGACTACGGTTCTTTGTGGGAACGGGACTCGCTCTCGGGGTTCCACAATCAGCTGCTATTCGGCAGCCAAAGGCTTGGACTTTGGCTCGGATTTGGAAGCCTGGGATCTCGAGGAACTGGAGATGGGCGAATCAACTGGAGATGGAGACCCGTGTGTCGTTGGGGGAGTCAGAACATCTGCTGTGTGCCTGGGGACCCGTGATCCTTGCGATCTTCAGGCACTGAGCTCGAGAAAAGCAACATAACGGATTTTTAACATCGTAAACCAGTTATTTGTTTGTTATGACTCCCCGCTCATTGGAAAATGGAGTCACCCCTTTCTCCCTTATTAGGAGACAGAGAGCCTGCAGCATGTCAAATTATCGGCTGAACAATGTAGTCTTTGGGGTCACCGCAAGTCCGTGTCTTTGCTATTGCTTTGCTCATGCTTGAGTGCTGGTACTGTAGTGGGTGTGCTTTATTTTTGCCGGTGGGAGGAGGGTGATTGTTGCTTGCTGCCGCTTATGTGAGGGAGAGAGGGAAGCTGGGGGGGATCTTTGGGGTTCTATCATTTAACTGTTGTTCATTCTTGGGGCTCTGCTCTGTTTTTGTGGATGGTTATGAAGAAAAAGCATTTCAGGATGTATATTGTATACATTTCTCTGACTTTAAATTGTGCCTTTGAAACCTTTGATGAAAAAGGCATGTTTAATCAGATGTGGCAGCAAGGAGTGCCGATAATATTAAAATTTGCGGGCATCAATGGGAAGATGGTTCCAATGGTTGGAGCCATATCTTATTCATGGATGGGTGTGGTCATTACAGGTCAATCATCTCAGATGAAGGCAAATGTTCCTCATGGCAGTATGGAAGACCCAATTCTTATTAGCTGTTTCATCATAAAGTCAGAAGTGAAGATGTTTGCTGATGATTGCTCAATACTTAATTCTATAGGCAACATTCAGGCATATTCTGATAGATAGCAAGTAATAGTAGAGCCAAAAAGTGCCAGGAAATGACCACTTCCAACAAGAAAAAGTAACGTTAACGTTATGACATTACCATCACCATCAACATCCTGGATGTCATCAATTGAACCATCTACGCAAGTAGCTGATAACTATTAATGAAATTACAACTATTTTGTTTCCCTCTCCACAGATGCTGCCTGTACTGCAATGTATCTTCAGCAATTGCATTTATTTTAGAATCAGAAGACACTTCATCTGTTGAAGTTTTATTTTACTTGAAACCACAACTCTTTCCACAGATGCTGCCCAATCTGGTGAATGTTCCCTGTGCTTTTTGTTTATATTTCAGGATTTCCAGCACACTAATTTCTTTATTTTCAATGAAAAGAAGCCACTTTGCACACATATTAATTTAGGAGCTCTGCAGAAAGATATTGCATATAGCTCAGATTTTAGAAAAATGTTTCAACCCACAGCCATTGGAGTTAGCAAAGAACAACAGTATGTGCTGTCAGAAAATGGGGAAACCATGAGATATTACACTGTGACAATAGACGATACGGCAGCTTCTGGTGGCCCACCTTCAGGAGAAATATCAATAAGACTGAAAGAGTGCAAAGAAAATGTACAAGATGTTGCTGAGACCTGAAGACCTAAATTAAAAGGAAAGGTTGAAAAGGTTAAGAGTTTTTTTTTCCCCAAGAGCAAAGGAGAATGAGGGGAGATCTTATAGATGTATAAAAGATATGAAGGATACAATTAAGGGTAAATGCAGGCAAGCTTTTTCCACTGACATTGGGTGGTACTAGTATTTGAGGTCATGGGTAAAGGGTGAAAGGTGAAATATTTAAGGGGAACCTGGGGGATGAAACTTCTTCCCTTAGAGGATGGTGACACTATGGAATAAGCTGCCAGCGGAAATGGTGGATGCAGATCTGATTGCACATGTAAGAGATATTTGGATAAGTACGTGGACAGAAGGGGTATGGAAAGCTGTGGCCCAAGGGTGGGTTGATGGGACTAGGCAAAATAACATTCCGGCATGAAGATCCTGTTCTGCGCTGTAGCGTTCAATGACTCTGTGACTCTTGAACATTTGTAGATTGTTTGCTGAGAGAGAAGTTTAGATGCAAGTCAGGAAATAAAACAATCCAATTTAAACTATTGGGCACAAAGGCCTCATATTTAGATTTGTGACTGTGTGATTTCCACAGGAGGTTTTAACCAAGAACTCTAGGAAATGGACTCCATCAGCAGTCTCGAAAGTAGAGCTGCCTACAATCAAAGGAAGGAACTTTGACCCAGTAACAGGGACGGCATTTTGTGACCACAAGCAGCATGAATCATTGCTATAGATGTACCCACAGTCATTCCTCAGGCAGAGTCAAGATAGGACGCAGAACAGCTCGTCATTCAATACACAACGGAATAAAAGTGTAGTCCTCAATGTACAAAGAGAATAAGATGAGATTAGCTTTATCTGTCACATGCACATCAAACCATTGGAACATACAGTGAAACGTGTCATTTTGCACCAACGATCAACACAATCCGAAGATTGTGCTGGGGGCAGCCCATATGTGTTACCACACTACCAGAGCCAAAATAGCACACCCATTCTTCACTAACCCTAACCATACCTCTTGGTAATGTGGGAGGAAACCAGAGCACCCAGAGAAAACCCACAAGGTCACGCGGAGAACATAAAACCTCCTCACAGACAGCAGTGGGAATTGAACCCCGATCGGTGATTACTGATGCTGTAAAGCGATTACGCCAACAGCTACATTAGTGTGCCGCCCTCATAAATGGTTTCTCATAAGATGCACACTGATGAAATCTGCGTGATATTATGACAGTTGCAGATAGCAAGGATCTTCTTCGTGTAGCATTTGTGTTATGAGTAATTAAGTGTGAGGCAACACAATGCGAAGGTCACAGCACTGATGGATGGAAAGTTACCAGAATGAGACGGCAGTGGATTGTTCCATTATGGCAAAGAATACCCATGACAAGCAGGTCATTCATATTCGCTCAATAAGCAGTATAGTCAGCATTAGAAAACGTACAGTAAATGATTATACACCCCTGGACTGCATCCGTTTCAGTCATCGAAAGTTCCAGTACAGATGAAACACGTGGGCTGAATCTCAAGCTACTAATATTTGTGCCAAACTATACCAAATTTCCAGCTATCTTCTGCAAGGATGGATGTATTCAGCATTTGAGTGAAAGGGTGGAGATACATCTCCACCAAACAAGGTGTAAGGCACACCTTCCCTCCACTAGCCTGCAGTTCACCCTTGGGCAAGGTGTAGCACCTGCTTAGCCCCCACCCCCCTCTGATCTGGGTCAGTGAAGCCATGGGAGCAGCTGGTGGATATCAGAAGTCCTGGTTATGCGACCACTGACGCCAGGCAGACAACCTCTGAAGAGTATTGATCATAGCTGGGGTCACCCATCTTGGAAAGACACTGCCCAGAAGAAGGGAATGGCAAAATATTTCTGTAGAAAATTTGGCAAGAACAATCGTGGTCATAGAACATGATCACCCATGTCATAAGACACGGCACATAATGATGATGAAGAAGTATTCTGTGTTCACGCTAACTGGCCAAAGCCACATCTGGCAATACAGTTGTCCAATTATGATGGCACCTTCTAAGGAGAGCAGAGAAAAATTATTAGATACTGGTGTCATAGATAAAACCTGGTGTGAAAACTGCAAACCTCCCTTATCCAAACGATAAATAGAAGAGCTTAGGAGGGATAATGGCGCCTAATGGCGACTCCTGTGCTTGCATCTCCAGAAACAGCTCCATTTCCACCTTTAATATCTTTATTTTACCCTTTCAGGGTTCTTTTGAAGACCTTGTCCTGGTGCTACATGTAGGCTTCGGTTCTTTGCGGGAATGGGACCCGTTCTCAGGGTTCCACGACCGGCCGTAATTCGACATGCCAAGGGTTTGGTCTGAGAATCTCGATCGTGTTTGGAAGCCTAAGATCTCAGGGCTCTGGAGTCAGGTGGATCGAGGGTCGGTGTCACAGCAGGAAACTCGTGCGTCGTCAGGGAGGCCAGAAAATCTTTCGCTGTGGGCCCGAAGACCTGAGGTCTTTGCGATCTTCCGACACAGAGCTCGACAAAAGCAATGAAACGGACTTTTAACATTGTAAACCAGCGGGTTGTTGTTAATCTCCTGCTCGCTGTGAAAACGGGGGACACCTCACTCTCCCTTGTCAGGGAGAGAGAAACCTGTGGTTTGTCAAATGTCAGATGAAATACGAAGCCTTTGGGGTAACTTTGGTCTGTGTCTTTGCTCTTGCTTAGCACACGTTTGAGCCCAGTGATGGTACTGCTGCACTTTTTTTTTGGGGGGCGGAATCATTGCTTGCTGTTGCTTTCGCGTGGGAGGGGATCTGGGAGGGGGGACTTCGGGGTTCTCACATTTAATAGTCGTTCACTCTTCGGGGCGTTTCTCTGGAGAACATTACTAGTCACCATCAGCTGTCCAGCAAAGGCGTGTGCGTTGGAGCATGGTACCTTATCTCAATACCAGCACCTCAGTAGTGGAGTACTGACAATGTAATGGGATTCTCTGTAACAGGGTAGTGAGCGGTGTCAAGTACATCAAAAAGCTTGTACGCGGCTTGTGAGGGGCAAAGGCTGTACCATGCAGGAACATGTATTTTTTTTTTATTTTATATCTTTTATTTTGAGATACAGCATAGAAACAGGCCCTCCTGGCCCATGTGCCATGATGAGTAAAGCATTTCAGGACGTGTATTGTATACATTTTTCTGACATTAAGTTCGACCTTTGAACCTTTGAAAAGGAGGAGAGCTTTGGTCAAACTCAAGTATCAGATAAAAAAATTACAGGATAGACCATAAGACATAGGAGCAAAATTGGGCCATTCAGCCTATTGAGTCTGTTCTGCCATTCCATCATGGTTGACTTATTATCCCTCTCAACCCCATTCTCCTGGCTTCCCCCCTCAACCTTTGACACACTTATTAATCAAGAACCTATCAACTTCCACTTTAAATATACCCAAGGACTTGGCCTTCACTGGCGTCCGTGGCAATGAATTCCACAGACTCACCATCCTCCGGCTAAAGACATTTCTCATCTCTGTTCTAAAGGGATGTCCTTGTATTCTGAGGCTGTCCTCTCTGGTCCTTGACTCCCCCACTATAGGAAACCTCCTCTCTATGCCCAGTCTATCTGGGCCTTTCAACATTCAAAAGGTTTCAATGAGACTCCCCCCTCATTCTTCTAAACTTCTAAGGATAATCGTAGGGTGCCTGTAAGGCAATGTCAGGTGTGGTAGGTGAAGCAGTATAAGGGGTTCAAGAGGCTCTTAGACAGACACACGAGTATGTAGGGGTAGAAATATAAGGATCACATGCTGGCAGAAGGGAATAGTGTAATTTGGCATCATGTTCAGCACAGACATGGTGGGCCAAAGGATCTGTTCCTGTGATACATTGTTCTATGTAGTTGTGGCAACTACACAATTATAGAACATGGAATTTAGAAAATTGACACCAAGCAATATCTTTTATCATCTTCCTAGGAGCTTAGTAGGCAAGATCCACGTTCTTTTAACAAAACATAGAACACTACAGCACAGTACAGACCCTTCCATCCACAATGTTGTGACAACCTTTTAACCTATTAAGATCTATCTAACCCAGCCCTACTACATAGCGCTCAATTTTTTTTCTTATCAGTCATGTGCTTATCTTCGAGCTTTTTCAATGCTCCTAACACAGGGTGCTCCACACATTCACCACTCCCTATGTAAAAAATTACCTCTAATATTCTCTTCTATACTTTCCTCAAATCACCTGAAATTATGCCCCTGGTATTAGATATTTCCACCCTGAGAAAAAAATCTCTGGCTATCCACTCGATCTATGCCTCTTATCACCTTGTACACTACTACCAAGTCAGCCCTCATCCTCCTTGGCTCCAAAGAGAAAGGCCCTAGCTTGCTCGACCAATCCTCACAAGACATACTCTCTAATACTGGCAGCATCCTGGTGAATCTCCTCTGCACCTTCTCTGAAGCTTTACATCCTTCCTATAATGTGGTGACCAGTACTGAACACAATATTCTAAGTGTCGTCTAACCAGGATTTTATAGAGCTGCAAAGTCATCTTGTGGTTCTTGAATTCATTGCCCAACTTTGAAGGACAACACACTATACATCTTCTTAGCAACCCTATCAACTTGTGTGGCAACTTTGAGGGACCTGTAGATCTGGATCCCAATGTTCCTCTGTTCCTCCACTCTGCCAAAAATCATGCCATTAACCCTATGTTATGCCTTGATAACTTGATAAGCAGTTGGATGTGGAAGGGAATAGATCAGAATACATCACAGTCAATGCACAAAGGATTGTAGGAGATGGAGGTGCTCAGCAAAGATCTTTTAGTCCGTTGTGGATGAAATGTTGCAGAGCATTGTAAGTTGTCTGTGCAATCAATATAATCTTCCAACTGCTACAATTAGTGTGGAGGACAATCTACAGATCTTGAAGGAAATACTGAAATTACTTCAGTGTGAAACTGAAAACAGTTGAAGTACACCTTCATGCAATCCAAGTCTTTCTCTAGAGGCTGATGTTAACAGTTTGAAACTGTCAAAGACAAAGTTGGTGCTATCACAAAAGCCAAAATCTCAAGAGACCATTGGAGATCTTTGCTTCTACCTGAAAATGATTCAAGGTTATATTACAGTCTTGCCTGCTCTAGACATGGAGTTAACACCATTGCAACTACTTAATGATTAATTAGACTGAAATAAGCGAAGTAAATTTGTCCATGAAAGCACAACATAAGGTCAGATTGAGTAGCAAAATTCTGATGATTAACTTCAATGACATGCCAATTAAATTGTATATCCTGTTTTTCGTAAACTGGAACTAAGCTAACATTGCTACATTTAGCAAGGATATGGAATATATTAAATCATTCCCAGAAAGGAGTGAAGCTCTAAACTCTGGATAGTTGACTTCCCAGATTCTTCAGCCTCATCTTTGGCAGAATTCAGTTCAGTCACTTGTTCTCCCCTCCAATCTAGTCTGTTGCAGCTGGTGTTCACAACGTGGCCTCCTCTGTGTCAGTGAGACCAAGGAACAACTTTGCCGTCCACCTGTGCTCTGTCGGCAATGGCCAAGTTCTGTTCCTGGATGCATGACATTTCAGCTCTCCATCCCACAAGAGGAACATCACCTTCTGCCTGCACATAGCCTATATCCCATCATCCTCCACACATCTGGGTAGTCTACAATCTAGTGGTACGGACACTGAAATTTCCAATTTCAGGTAACTCACACCCCTGATCAGAATCAGGTTCATTATCATTGTCTGGCATGACATAAATTTTGTTGTTTTCTGGCAGCAGTACAAATCTCATTCTGATCTTTCCCCTTTCCCACTTGGTTGTACCTGATCATCATTCACACAGTAAACCCAGTGGACCTCCTAGATACCAGAATCTGCAGCCTTATCACATTCTGCTCTGACCCTCCTCGCCTGGTACCACCTGCCCAAATCCACCCTCCTCGCCTGGTACCACCTGCCCAAAACCACCCTCCTCGCCTGGTACCACCTGCCCAAAACCACCCTCCTCGCCTGGTTCCACCTGCCCAACACCACCCTCCTCGCCTGGTTCCACCTGCCCAACACCACCCTCCTCACCTGGTTCCACCTGCCCAAAACCACCTTCCTCGCCTGGTTCCACCTGCCCAAAACCACCTTCCTCGCCTGGTTCCACCTGCCCAAAACCACCTTCCTCGCCTGGTACCACCTGTCCAAAACCACCCTCCTCGCCTGGTACCACCTGCCCAAAACCACCCTCCTCGCCTGGTACCACCTGCCCAAAACCACCCTCCTCGCCTGGTTCCACCTGCCCAACACCACCCTCCTCGCCTGGTTCCACCTGCCCAAAACCACCCTCCTTGCCTGGTTCCACCTGCCCAACACCACCCTCCTCGCCTGGTTCCACCTGCCCAACACCACCCTCCTCGCCTGGTTCCACCTGCCCAAAACCACCTTCCTCGCCTGGTACCACCTGCCCAAAACCACCCTCCTCGCCTGGTTCCACCTGCCCAACACCACCCTCCTCGCCTGGTTCCACCTGCCCAACACCACCCTCCTCGCCTGGTTCCACCTGCCCAAAACCACCTTCCTCGCCTGGTTCCACCTGCCCAAAACCACCTTCCTCGCCTGGTACCACCTGCCCAAAACCACCCTCCTCGCCTGGTACCACCTGCCCAAAACCACCCTCCTCGCCTGGTACCACCTGCCCAACACCACCCTCCTCGTCTGGTACCACCTGCCCAAAACCACCCTCCTCGCCTGGTTCCACCTGCCCAATACCACCCTCCTCGCCTGGTTCCACCTGCCCAAAACCACCTTCCTCGCCTGGTACCACCTGCCCAAAACCACCCTCCTCGCCTGGTACCACCTGCCCAACACCACCTTCCTCACCTGGTTCCACCTGCCCAAAACCACCTTCCTCACCTGGTTCCACCTGCCCAAAACCACCTTCCTCACCTGGTACCACCTGCCCAAAACCACCTTCCTCACCTGGTTCCACCTGCCCAAAACCACCTTCCTCGCCTGGTACCACCTGCCCAAAACCACCTTCCTCGCCTGGTTCCACCTGCCCAACACCACCCTCCTCGCCTGGTTGCACCTAACACCTACCAGTTTCTTCCTCATCCCTTCCCCTCAATGCTTTATTCTGGCCATCTTCCCCATGCACCCTTGGTCCTGATGCAAGTCTCAGCCTAAAACGTTGACTACCCTTTCACCTGAGCTGTTCTAGGAATACACGTTTTGCTTCAGTCCATTACATCTACCTTCAGCTAACGCAGACCTTATCTTCCAGTACCTGATGGATGATAGGTGGAAACTCCCAGAAGCATTTGCTTTGCTTTCTTTACAAAACTACACACAGATCGAAGAGGAAGTGCTGGCAATTATCTACCATGTGAAGAAATTCCTTGACCGGTGACCAATCAAAATGGAGTATCCAGAAAGACATGGAGGACCTCAAGTCTCTTCATTAGGAATCAGACATCAAACAGCAGAGCACAGCAAAACAGTCCCTTCAGCCCATGATGTGCCAAACTAATTAAGATAATGACACCTAATACTTTCTACCTGCACATAATCCATATCCTGTCAATCCCTATGTGCCTCAGAGCCTCTTAAACATTTCTATTGTCTCAGACTCCATCACCACCCCTGTCAATACATTCCAGGCACCCACTACTCTGTGTAAACTTACGCAGTACACCTCCATTGAACTTGCCCTCGCACTTTAAATGTATACTTTCTAGGACTAGTTATTTCAATTCTGGCAGAAGTTACGAGCTGTCTACCTTATCTATGCCTGTTACAATTTTATAAACTTCCATCAGATCCCCCTTAGGCACCACTGCTCCACAGAAAACAACCAAAGTTTTTCCAACTTCACTTATACCAAATGCCCTCTAATCCAGGCAGCATCTTGCTAAACCTTTTCTACAGCCTCATCATCGTCTTCACATCCTTCCTATAATGGGATGACAAGAATTAGCTGCAATACTCCAGTTGTGGCCTTGAAAAAAAGTTTTATAAAGCTACAATATAACTTTCTGACTGCTGAACTTAATGTCTCAACTGGAGACATTACATTTCTTTTACCACCTTATCGATATTTGTAGCCACTTTCAGGGAACTGAGGACTTGGACCCCAAGATCCCTCTGTGCATCAACATTCTTAAGGTCCTACCATTAACTGTGTATTTTCCCTTTATATTTAACCTTCCAAAGTGCAACACCTCGGATTTACCCAGATGAAACTCCATCTGCCATTTCTCCAGCCATATGTACAAAATGATTATTTCCTGGTGTAGCCTTTGACACCATCGTACTCTATCCACAACAGTCTATCTGCAGATTTACTAATCCACCAATCCATGTTTTCATCCAAGTCATTTATATACATGAGTAAGTATTTTTAACAAACACTTCCAAAATTTCCTGAAAAGATTGCTCTAATAATCTGGAAATCTCTAGGATTGTGGTAAAATGGCATCATGACTCGTAACCAAGTTGCCCAGTGTAATCAGAGCCTCAGCAGTGCGTTCCAGACACCCACCCACCACTCTGTTTAAACAAGCACCTGCCCCACACATTCTCTTTGAATTCTCCTCACTTTCGTAAATGTCTTCTCTCTGGTCCTGGGGAAAAGATTCTGGCTATCTACTCCATGATAATTTTATAAACTTCTTGACCTATGACCAATCAAAGTGCAGTACGTATCCAGAAGGACATGGAGGACCTCAAGACTGAGCCACCTGGGACTGTACTCGCTGGAATTCAGAAGAATGAGAGGAGATATTATAGAAGCATATAAAATTATGAAAAGGATAGATAATATAGAGGCAGGAAAGTTGTTTCCACTGGTAGGTGAGAATAGAACTGGAGGACATTACTTCAAGATTCGGGGGAGTAGATTTAGGACAGAGAAGAGGAGGAACTGCTTTTCCCAGAGAGTTGTGAATCTGTGGAATTCTCTGCCCAATGAGGCAGTGGAGGCTAGCTCAGTAAACATATTTAAGACAAGGTTGGATAGATTTTTGCATAGTAGGGGAAGTAAGGGTTATGGGGAAAAGGCAAGTAGATGGAGATGAGTCCATGGCCAGGCCAGCTATGATCTTATTGAATGGAGGAACAGGCTCGACGGGCCAAATGCCCTACTCCTGCTCCTATTTCTATGTTCTTATGTTCTATCAGATTTCCCCTCAACTTCCATCACTCCACAGAAAAAAAAAACTCGTTTCTCCAACCTCTCCTTATAGCACAAACCCAGATAGCATACTCAGACCACCCCCCACCCCCGCCCCACCATCCAGGCAATGCTCCCTTCTCACTACTACAGTCAGGAAGGAGGTCCAGGAGGAGCCTTAGGTCCCACACCACCAGTTTCAGGAACAGTTATTACTAACCATCAGGCTCCTGAACAAGCATGGATAACATCACTTACCTCAACCCTGAACTGACTCCACAACCTATAGACTCACTTTAAAGAATTCCACTACTCATGTTCTCAGTATTATTCATTTACTTATTTATTATTATTCTTTGTATTTGAACAGTTTGTCTTTGTATGTAGCTTTTCTTTGATTCTATTATACTTCTTCGATCTACTGTGAATGCCTACAAGAAATTTAATCTCAGTGTAATAAATGGTGACATATGCATATTTTGATAATAAATGTTCATTGAACCTCTTCCAAAGACTCTACATCGTTCTCATAAAGGAGTGACCAGACTGAATGCAATACTCCCAATGCAGCCTAATCAGAATTTTATGAAGCGGCAACACAACTTCCTAACTCTTGATCTCAATGTCTCAGCTAATAAAGGCAAGCATGCTGTACGGTGGCTCGGTGAAGGGGCACACTTCCTCGCAAACTTGTCACCCATCAGCCTCATCAATCTGCTCCTGCCTCTCCTGCAGGTCCCACTCACCTCCGACCACGCGGAATCGGTGGTGTCGGACGACAGGTTCCTCAGTTCATAAGTGAACCAGCTCTTCACACTTGTACAGAGCTGCTAATAAAATGGCCACATTACGAAGAGCTGTTCGTGAGCGGTGAGAAGTTCACACATCAACAATCTGTCTCACTTCTAGAGAGCTTCTCAAGCCAGCAGAATGGTGAAAAGCTCCATGAGACAAACAGGGAATGAAACAGCAACTGATAGGAGAGAGCCAGAGAAAGCTCAAGAAATGACCTCAGTCAATACTCATACTACAGTTACAACACTGCAAGCTACTTTGGAGAATCCGGTTTAGAAATACATTAAAGCCGCAGATATAAAATAGGATTCCAACTGACAGGTTGTTACATTTGCAACTGGTCTGATGGGTGCTTTCTGTGATGTTACAGCTATGATACACACTTCGACAAACTTGGATTATTTTCTTGTGGAGAGGAGGTTTCCAATCGTGGAGGAGTCTAGGACCAGAGGGCACAGCCTCAGAATAGAAGGACATCCCTTTAGAACAGAGATGAGTAGGTATTTCTTTAGCCAGAGGGTGGTGAATCTGTGGATTACATTGCCTCAGGTGGTTGTGGAGGCCAAAACATTGGGTATATGTAAAGCAGAGGTTGATAGGTTCTTGATTAGGAAGGGTGTCAAAGGTTATGGTGAGAGGCAGGAGAATGAGGTTGAGAGGGATAGTAAATCAGTCACGATGGAATGGCCGGGCAGAATCAATGGGCCAAATGGCCTAATCCTGCTCCTATGCTTTACAGCCTTATGACAGTCAATATTCAGAAAATGGATGAAATGAAGAGATTTTCTGACTTCAGCTGCTGTTTGTGTGGAGTTTGCATGTTCTCCCTATGTGGATGTTCCATTTTCTTCCACCTTCCACTGGTATGTGAATTGGACACTGTAGATTACACCTGGCGTCAGGATGGAGAGTGTTGGTGGTAGCAGAATGAGGAGGAAGGCTTGGGCCTATGAGAGAGAATAGGCTGGAGGGAAATATATGGGAGAAAGGGACTGAAGGGAATGCTAAAGCTAGCACAGACTTAATAGCCAAATGTGCTCCTTTGTCAAAAGAAAATGCAGATCTGAAAATAATTGACACAATAAAAGCATGGGATTCAAAATCTTCTTTTACTTGCAATGTACAATGCTGTTCTCACAGAGCAAGAAGCAAATATTCCAGTCACTTGTCACAACCAAACACACAAGCACTAATTTCTGTTTGAAGCACAAACGCGCTGCAGAGAACATTGGCAGTCCTATGGTTGAGGACGTACAAGAAAACTGACAGGTTAAGTGTCATTACTGGTGAAAAGTGAACATGGAACGGGACAGCACACAAACAGGCCCTTTGGCCTTCATGTTCACGTGTCTGTCTGAATGCATTTTAAACACCACCTTTGTGTCTGCTTCCACTGCCACCTCTGACAGCGAGTTCCAGGAATCTATCACTCTCCATGTTAAAGAGAAACCTTTCCCAACACATCTGCCTTAAAATTTCCCCCTCACATCTTAAAGATTTGCCCTCTTGGTATTTCTACCCTCGGAAAGAGACTCTGGCTATCCACCATATCAAAGCCTTTCACAATCGATCAGGTCTCACCTCAGCCTCTGATATGGCCAATACTGTACTGCTAATAGTCAGTGATGCAGGCAACATCCTGGTGAACCTCCCCTGCACATTCTCCAAAGAATCCACATCCTTTCTGTAATGGAGCAATCAAAAGGGAACACAATATAGTATTCCAGTTCATTGGACCATCGGTTAATTGAGGCAGCTGCTTATTTGGGACAACTCCTAAAGACTAAAAAAAATAGCCAGGATTTCCCTCTTTTATTTGGGACACTGGAGACCATCTCTGTACAGCTCCTAACTATCTGTCAGTTGTGTGCACTTGTTGGACAACACTCTGTGCATAGTTTATAAATAGCATCTGTTGCATGTGTTTGTTTTCAAAAAGCAGTGGAATTTAGTCACTGTTAGTTGGCAAGAAATAAGCAGTAAGACAATTCAGAACTGTTTTGCTCACTGCGGTTTCAAGTATTCAGGCTCAGAGATGCCAGAAACAGCCAGGAGTGAAAATGAAACAAATTCACTACTTCAATCTGTTCAGGCCTATGAAGAATTTGAAGGTATCAACATTTGACTTGAATGTTAGAATGAAAATGAAGATATGGAGGGATGTAATCATCAAAGCATTGTCTAAACAGTCCATCATCTACATGTGGTCTCTGCACTAGTTTTGGTCATTTATAGTCAATCAAAAGAACAGACAGCATCTACTAAGTTAATTCCTGTTGATTTTAGGAACTAATACACAGGTTTATTGTACTATAGTAGCATTGGTAGTGTCCTAATTTGTTCCATATTTTGTTTAAAAACACAATTTGTTATTCAGTTAAATGGCAGCTTGTCTTTTATGCCCTTTAAACAATTTCCACAAAACTTAGGTGATTTGGAGCAGCCACTTAATTGGGCCAAAATGCGCAGCTCCGGATGTGTCCCAATTAAACAGAGTCCACTGTACTCTAAAGACCAGCTGTGGCAGAACAGATACAGTAAACTTTTTAATGGCTAGTAGCTTTTACTATTTGGCAGGCCCAATCAAGAAAAGACAGCGACTTCCATCAAAAAGGATCTCCCCATACATACCTCTTTTTATTGCCACCATCGGGGAGGAGGTACAGTAGCCTGAAGATACACACTCAACGTTTTAGGAACAGGTTCTTCCCCTCCACCAGTTTTATGAATGAACAATGAACCCATGAACATTACCTAACTTTTTCCACCCATTTTTTTTATAGTCATTGTAACTTACAGTAATACTTGTGTTTGGACTTTACTGCTGCCACAATTTCATGACACCTATCAGTGATAATAAACCATTTCAAAGGCAAGCTAGAAACAGAAAATACAACAAAAGTTTTCACAGGTCAGGAAGCATCTGTGGGAAGGGAAACTGTTTCAGGTTGGAGAGTCTTCATCAGAACTGACAAAGAAAATGGGAATTTCTCAGTTCTAAAAGAAGAGTCTTCAATTGGAAATATTAACTGCTTCTTTCCATTGGTGCCACCTGACCTGCTAAGTTTACCAACGTTATTCTTATTTAATATTTCTAGCATCTGCAGGTTCTCCCCCGTGTGAGGGCGTCACTTCCTCACCCATTGCATTGAGAGGAAGATGCGGACAGTCTGAGACAGATTGTCACACAGTGACATCTTCCACAGAGGTTACGGAGATTGCAGTGGCTGTCTGAACCCCGCCTGACCAAGCCGAGGAACCGTATTCACAGCATAGACCTTAAATAAGAAGCTGGTAATACAGAAGAAAAATATTCTTTAAGTAATATCATCTTCAAATGCAAGAGGGGAACTTTTAGGCATCCTTGAGGGAGTGACCAGACCCCATCCTTTACACTTAAATGATACTTGCTTGCTTCAGCTTGGAGGTAAAAGACGGTACAGACCCCTCCAGCCCAACAAGCCCTCATCTCCCAAATACACCCATCTGACTGATGAACCTACTAATCCGTACATCTATGGAATGTGGGGAGGTAACCAGAGTATGAGGAGGGAGTCCACTGTCATGTGGGGGTTAGGTTACTTGTCGGTTGAAAGATGCTTCCACCAAGCCGGTCATTGATTGGCCCGTTTGAAGGATGCAGCAGCTCCTTCCCATTGGTTGCCTCGTGAGAACTGCACCAGTGTCTGGTTTCATGCACCTCAGGGTTGTAAGAATAGCACATGTGGGAAGCTCGTTTCTCTCTCCTTTTGCCTCCAGGGGCTTTTCACACTGAGGGCATGATCAGTGCTGAGAACATTGGGAATGTTTGCTCCAGACTCGCACTCCTAGCTAAATATCTGTTTGTTGAACATTTAGTTTTGTAGTCTGTGTAACTCAGGGGACTTAGATGTTTGGTCAAATCTTTTACTGTTTACAAATAAATGATTAATATATTTACTTGTAATCAGTGTCTTCAGTCTCACTCACCAACCCGCGAACTTGCTTCCGCATCACACACACACAGTCACAGGGAAAACGTACAAACACTTGCAGACAGCAGCGGAACTGAGCCCTGGTCACTGCCGTTTAATAGCGTTATACTAACCGCTACGCTACCATGCTGCCCTGTGAAGAAAGTATATTCTTCACCTTCTTCCTCAGTGTTAACAAGATAAAGGAAGAGGCTATCAGCTTCAGGAGAACTCGCACCACCCACACCCCTCTTTACAACAGTGGCACAGCACGTGGAAACCACAAGCAGTTTCAAACTCCCGGGAGTGCACATCTCTCATGGTCCAGAACACACGATACACAGTCTGGAAAGCTCACCAACGTCTCTACTTTCTGAGGAGGCTGAAGAGAAATGGACTATGGACTCAGGTCACTCTACAGATATGTAGTAGACAGCGTCCTAACAAGCTGCCTCACTGCATTACGACGGACAGGGAGTATCTACAATGAATAGTCAAAGCTGCCCAACCCATCACCAGCATCAACCTACCCTCCATCAAGGAAATATGCACAGAAAAGTGCCCAGAAAAGGCCCAGTTATATCATGAAGGATCCCACCCACCCTGCTCATGGACTGCTTATCCCACTCCCATCAGGGAGGAGGCTCCGTAGCATCCATGCCAGGACCACCAGACTCAAAAATAGTTACTTCCCCTAAACTGATCAACACTTCCACCCAGTAACCCCCCACCCCCACCTCCACAGCCCCAACCACTTCATCATTTCCTGTCAGTCACCTTATGTGCAGACACCCTGTGCCTAGTGTCACCTTATGAACAAACATCCATGTGTATAAGCTATCTTATTTACTTACATGTAACAGTTATTTCATTCTCCTTTACTGGAAGTGACATTAAACAATCCTGAAATTTGAATATCTAACAACAGTCACTGTCAATTTTTTTTTGTTCCCAGCTTCTGAGGAAACAGAAAATGGTTCACATCAGAATAAAAACTTCTCAGTATTTGATTTACAAAATGTATTTAATCAGTAGTTCTTTTGCTTGGATTTAAAATTCAAAATGATGCAATCAAAGCCAAAAAGAACTCATTTGGAGAACAGTTACATGCAACCATGGCAAGGAGTTTCTGAGGCATCACACCCACATTGGTGTGTGTAACACTTGAGTAGGTGCAATAGCCTGTCGCTTAGAAGCAGCACGTATGCCCATACCTACATTGCGGCAGTTCAGCACTTTCTGGGAAACTGCTAAAGCCACTGTGATTCTGTCATCAGATAACAAATCAGGAATAGAGATCGATAGACTTTAAGGGGTAAAATGCACAAAGCTGTGCAAACCTGAGAGATTACCACAGCCAGGAGCTAAAAATAATCCTGGAAGTCCTGATGAAGGGTCTCCGCCCCAAACGGCGACTGTTTATTCCTCTCCATGGATGCTCCAGATGTGCTGAGTTCCTCCAGCATTTTGTATGTGTTGCTCTAGATTTCCAGCATCTGCCAAATCTCTTGTGTTTGTGCTGTGCAAAAAACAATTTGATGGAGGGTCCAGCAGTATCGGCGGAGTCAAAGGTATGGTCAACATTTCGGATCAAGAGCCTTCATTGGGACTGAGAATGTGGAGGGGACGACAGCCAGTAAGTAGATCAAAGTTCAAAGTAAATGATTTTTTTTAAAAGTACACACAATATATGTCACTATCTACCACCCTGAGATTCATTTTCTTGCAGGCATTCGCAGTAAGTAAAAAGAAACACAACGGAAAAGCTGTAGGCAACAGGAATGGGTTTCCTGAAACTGGAAAATTCGATACCATTGGGCTGTAGGCTACCCAAGTGAAACCTGAAGTGCTGGTTCATCTGGTGGCAGCGGACAAGGCCAAGGGCAGACAGGTTGCTGTGGAATAGGAAAGGGAGTTGAAGTCGAAGCTCAAGATCTGTGCGGACATACAGCAGATATGCTGAGCAAAATAGCTGGCTCGGCCACACTTGGTCTCGCCAATATAAAGGGAACTAGATGGAGAGGACCAAGGCTGGAGGAGGTTCATGTGAAGGACTGTTTAGGGCTCTGGATGGTGGTGAGTGAGGAGGTTTTGGAACAGGTGCTATAGCTCATACGGTTGCAGAGGAATTTATCAGGGTGCAGCGAGATGTGGGTGGGAATGCAAGTACAAGCCAGGGAGTCATGGAGCGAGCGGCCCCTTTGGAAAACAGAAATACACATAACTAAGACTGATAACATGCAATGTGAAAAAGAGGATAAATCATGGAAATAATAAATTCAAAAAAGTTAATAAGTAATACTGAGAACATGAGTTGTGAAGTCTTTGAAGATGACTCTGAAGTTAGTTCAGTGACAAGGTGAGCGAAGTTATGAACTCTGGTTCAGGAGCCCGATGGCTGTAGGGTAATATTGGTTCCTGAAAGTATTGTATAGAAAAATAAATCGCAGCATTGCTTCATCATAAGAGGCTTGTGAGACTCAATTCAATTCAGGTAAGCACTTGTACCTGCAACTAGTTTATCTTGTAAATTTAGCTGCCTTAGCTACAGAGTGACATCAGTAATAAATGATGAGGTGCAAGGTGGTGGTAATATTGCAGAATAGATCAGGATTAACCACTCAGACATTGCTCTTGTAATTAACATTACAGCACAATGCCTGCTTCCAGCTGCTCTGTGCAGAAGGGCTCATTGCTGGCGTAGCTGCACGTTTGCTTGTGTCAGCCAAAATGATGGAAGGGATTTAAATAAAGTGCAAACGCCATAAAGGAAGCATGTGGTAGCTCCCAGACACACAGAAATCTAGGAATTAACCCAGATTTAATGAACAGCTTTTAAAGGATGGATTTCCACATGGTCAGGTTACATCTAAACAGTTAACAAAAGCAGCACTGTCAGAGCTGGAGACTGCGACAAAGATCCATTCTATTCTTCATATCGAATTTGCCCTGACAATCAAATGCTGCAGAAAATATAAATCTGATTAAAGAAATGTCATTTTCTTTCTGGGATGCATTTTATACTTCTTGCATTTAAATTGCCTCATTACAAACCCTTTACCTTCAGACTTTAAAACGGGCCAATACCTAGATGACAGGAAATACTTCACAGCAGCAGGCAATGCGAGTGAAGTCAACAATGCCCCCAGCATTGAGGTAGTGGAATCGTAGCCAGGTTCCTTTTGTTCCCACACAGCAACAAAGGTGTTGCTTGGCCTTCCCTTTTCAGTGGAGGCCGAGAGCGTATCTGTTCTCTTACAGCAGCTGTTCAAACAGTCAAGTGGCTATTTCTGTCCTTCTATTGAGTAATCGAATCCATTCATAGAACGTGACTCAAAGGATTCCATTTGAGCTAGAATTCTCTATTCGTTTAGGATACACTCAGAGTATCAGGGTACCTCCTGCACCTAATAAAGTGGCCACTGAGTGTACGATCGTGGTCTTCTGCTGCTGTAATCTCTCCACTTCTTGGTTCGACATGTTGTGCATTCAGAGATGCCCTTCTGCACACTGCTGTTGTAATGTGTGGCTATTTGAGTCACTGTTGTCTTCCTGTTAGATTGAACCAGTCCAGCCATTCTCTGACCTCTTCCATTAACGAGGTGCTTTTAACAACAGAACTGCCACACATTGAATGCTTTTTGCTCTCTGTAAGCAGTACAGAATGTTGTGTGTGAAAATCCCAGGAGATCAGCAGTTTCTGAAATACTCAAACCACCCTGTCTGGCACCAACAATCATTCTACGGTCAAAGTCACTCAGATCACTTTTCATCCCTGTTCTGACATTGGCCTGAATAGCAACTGATCCCCTTGACCATGCCTGCATGGTTTATGCACTGAGCTGCTGCCAGGTCCAACTCAAACCTCATCATCAAAATCCCTGATGATGCTAAGGTGGTTAGCCTCATCTTCAGAAATGATCAGTCATCTTCAGGGAGAAGGTAGAGAGGCTTTTCAAATGGTGTGAGAACAACAGCCTGAATCTCAACACCGACAAGACAAAAGAGATGACTGTGAACGTCAGGACGGCACAGGTCAACCACTCTCCGTTGCACATGACGTGGAGATAGTGAAGAGCACAAAGTTCTTCAGCGTGCACACATAATGGATTATCTAACCTCGACCACAACACCTCCTCACTAGTCAAGGTGACACAGCAGCATCCCTATTTTCTGAAGGGATTGAATCAGGCAAGACTCTCCACGCCTTTTCTAACAATTTTCTACAGGAGCACCATCAAGAATGTACTGTCTGGCTGCATCATTTTGTGGTGCGGAACCTGCAAGGCATCGGACCGCGGAACCTGCAAGGCATCGGACCACAGAACCCGATAAAGGACAGCAAAAACCACTGAGAGGATCATCGGGGTCTCCCCCCTCCCCATTTCTGACATTTACTGGGAACATTGTATACAAAGGGCCCAAAATATTGTTGGGGATCCCTACCACCCTTCCCACAATCTTGTTGACCCACTAGCATCAGGAAGGAGCTACTGGAGCATCAGGACCAGGACTGCCAGACTGGGCATCAGCTTCTTCCCCCAGGCTGCGAGACTAATGAATGCCCTGCCACCACCGAGGTCTCGTCACTAGGACAGCAAACTGTTTGCACTTTACCGGTACAGCGCACTTCACATATATTTTCAATTATATTTTGTTAAGTTATTTTTGGTAATATTTTGTTTTATATACCATGGGTGATATATGCATTGTGAGTGTGGAGTGGTTCAGAGGAATGTTGTTTCATTTGGTTTTATATATGAAGCGTCTGATGACAATAAATTGAATTTGAACTTAACAAACAGGTGTACAGATGTTCCTACTAAAGTGGCCATTGAGTGTAGAACATAGCACAGGAACAGGCCATTCGGCCCACAATGTTGTGCTGAACCAGCTAAAAGCAAATCAAAATTATCCAAACACTGATCCCTCCTACCTACACCATGCCCAGATCCCCCCATTGTCCTTACATCCATGTGCCGACCCAAACACCTGTCAGAAGCCTCTAATGTGTTTGCCTCTACCACCATATCAGGCAGCGCATTCCAGGCATCCATAATTCTCTGAGAATAAAAAGATACCCCTCACATCCCCCTTGAACCTACCCCTCTCACCTTTAATGTATGCCCTCTGGTATTAGACATTTCAACCCTGGGTAACAGGTACTCCCCACCTACTCCATCTATGCCTCTCAGATTTCCCCTCAGCCTCTGGCACTCCAGAGAAAACAACCCACTTATCCAACCTCACGTGAGAGCACACACCCTCTGAACCAGCCAGCATCCTGGTAAACCCTTTCTGCACCCTCTCCAAATCCTCAACATCCTTCCTACAAATAGAACTGTATGCAACACTCCATAGGTGGCTGAGCTGGAGTTTCATAAAGTTGCAACATTACCTCTTGACTTTGAACTCAATGCCTTGACTTCTGAGTTCCTCCATTGCAACACTGGTATTGATGCAGAATCAGAATCAGGTTTATTATCACCGGCATGTGTTGTGAACTTTGTTCACTTAGCAGCAACAGTTCAATGCAATACATGAAAATGTAGAAAGAAGAAAATAAGTAGATCAATTACAGTAAATACATACAAATAATAGATAGATTAAAATAATGCAAAACAGAAATAATATAAAAATGTGCAAAAGTGTTTCCTGGGCATTCTGAGATTATGTAAGACTGTAATTATTAGAAAACTTAATTATTTTAGATAACACTACACACAACTGTTATAAGCAATTCAATCTGTGTGGAGATCTTTAGACTTCTTTTTATTCTATCTTTCCCCCTCGTTGTACCTCAAATAAAACAGTCATTGGCTGTAGTTTACCATCACTGCAGGATATGCGTGCATCCAGATCAAAGAAGTGGGCAGGAAAAATTTTTCGCGAACTGCTTTTTCCAAAAGCTCCCTTCTGGAAAGCACTGTAGAACTATTAAAACAAAAAACTTCACACTATCTTAAAAGCTTCTTCCCCCAGCCAGTTAATCTGATCTACCATTCCAATTATCCACCCACACCAGCCCTTATCTATGACCCCTGTTACTGCACTGTAAGCACATTAAGTGTCGTTTCATAATGCTGTTTACACTGTATATGTTGGTTTTGATGTATTTTTGCACATTTATTCCATATCCATATGTCAACTTCTAACTTTATTTTTATATAATTCTTTATTATTTAGAATTGTCGAATGTTGGTTGCTGGGTATTGTTGCATGCCATGCCCTGAACAATACAGCACAGCAAATTCCTAATACATGTAAATATTTGTAATGAGTAAAGTTGATCCTTGAAATAAGGTAATATTCATAGGTTCCCTGATAACCTCTTCAGGGAAAGAAGTCAATATCATTCACCAGTTCTGCAGATAAGTGCTAACAGTAAGTTTACAAACGAGTATAACTTCCATGAAATCTACTTTCTGCCTCACTTGTACACAAGATGATCTTTCAGTTTAGAATGAGGGAAGAGTTTTTAATTCTTCCCTCAGATGAACAGTCTCAACTTGAAATATCAGATGCCCATTTCCCTGCACAGATCTGCTGAGTTCTTCTAGAACTTTGTTTTTTTTTGCTCCAGATTCCCGCACAGGCAATCCTTTGTATCTAAGGATTTTTAATTTGCCAAGTTGAAATCATATTCTATTTCAAATTGCTCTCAGAGATAATCTATTTTGAACTGGAAGGGTCAATGGTGTAAGAAGGCTGCTGTTCAAGGGCAATCAAACCCATGGGAGTTCCTGGGTGTCAACATCTCAGTGGATCTATAGTGGACCCAATGTGTTGATGCAATCATGTGGAGACACGCTGGTGACTATACTTCATTAGAAGTTTGAGAAGATAGAAACACATATTGGCACAATACTGGCCCTTTGGCCCACAATCCTGTGCCGAACACATACTTACTTTAGAAATTACCTCAGGTTACCCATAGCCGTCCTCTATTTTTCTAAGCTCCATGTACCTATCCAGGAGTCTCTTAAAAGACCCCATTGTATCTGCCTCCACCAACATCACCTGCAGCCCATTCCACGCACTCAGCACTCTCTGCATAAAAAACTTACCCCCGACGTCTCCTCTGTACCTACTTCCAATCACCTTAAAGCCATGACCTCTCGTGTTGGCCATTTCAGCCCTGGGGAAAAAAATCTCTGACTATCCACAGGATCAATGCCTCTCATCATCTTATATACATCTTATAGATCTAGTATATGACCAAAGACTAACAGATTTCTACAGATGTGCAGTGGTGAACTTTCTGCCTGGTATGGAGGCTGCCATACACAGGATCCAAAACAGCTGCAGAGGGCTGTGGACTCGGCAGCTTTATCACAGGCACTAGCCTATCCACCATCGAGGACATTTTCAGAAGGCAGTGCCTAAAGAAGATGGTATCCATCATTGCCATACAGGACATGCCCACTTCTCATTACTGCCATCAGGGAGTACTGTGCCTCCATTAATGTACTGGTTAAAAACAGCTATAAAGACAGGATTGTGCAACAGTCTTTGGCATTTGTATATAGCCAGGGTACCTAACACTTTTGTGCAGTAATTCTATGTATTGCACATTATTGTTGCTGCAAAGAAAAAGCAAATTTTCATAACATTCAAGACCATAAATATAGGAGCAGAATTAGGCCATTTGGCCCATCGAGTGATCCACCTTTCTTCTCAGCCCCAATCTCCTGCCTTCTCCCGTATCCCTTCATGCCATTACCAGTTAAGGATCTATCAACCTCTACCTTAAATATACCCAATAACATGGCCTCCACAGCCACCTGTGGCAATGACTTCCACAGATACACCACTCTCTGGCTATGTGAGTGATGATAAACCTGATTCTGATCTGGGTCTCTATTGTGGACTGAGAGGGGAATCATGGTTGGGGGAAAGGTGAAGGGAGAGGGGAGGGAGCGGGAAGCACCAGAGAGACAGTCTGAAAAGACCAATAAACCACGCCACACCACCCACCTGGCACTTCTTCTCTGCTACCAGACCCACACCCCTCCCATGGCAAAATTCTTAGGCACCCTACTGTATATTTACCCAAGACCTTTGCGCAGTACTGTATTTATCAATGTGGAGTGGAGACAAGTTTGTAAATCTAGTGGGAGCAAAGGATGCTGGGAATAGCAAGGGTGGAGCACCCTGGGAGGGGTATGGGACAGGTGGCAGAGGAGTGCCAGGGGTGAGAGGTGGCACAGGATCAGACACACCCCACCCTGAGACACCAGGCAAGGTCATTTGATTTCAAATAATTGGTTTATTGATCATTACAGAATGTCTCATTGGTGCTACCCGCTCCCTTCCCTTTTCCCAACCCTCTCCTTGCCCCCTTCCCACTCTGTCCGCAATAGAGACCCATATCAGAATCAGGTTTATGATCACGAAGTTTGTTTTTTATGCGGCAGCAGTAGTGTGCAATACATAAAATTACTACAGTACTGTACAAAGGGCTTAGGCACCATAGCTATGTATATTTGCTTAAGACATTTGCACAGTACTGTCTTTATTATTATTATTATTGTATTTTCTGTTTTGTATTTGCACAATTTGTTATCTAGCTTTGCGTGCAGTTTTTCATCCATTCCCTTGTGGCTCTTTGCACTTACTGTGAACGCAGACTAGTATATGGTGGCATATACAGTATTTACTTTAATGAAATTACTTTGAACTTTAAAGTTCAAAGTGAGCTGGGCACAGAATGTTTAACAGCTGCCTCCGGACTGAAACACCCACCCCCAATTGCCTGGCTCTGCCTATATATCCTGACCACTGGATTGGATAAAACACAAAGAATTACCATACCTTATCACTAACTAGTTGCCCCTGTGGTAATTCTGCAAGTGCATGTGCCCAATTGCAAGATGGGGGAATGTCTCAATTCATTCATTAAGCTGATGACTGTGGGGGCTGATAAACACATAGCAACACAGCTTTGCGGTGGAAAAAAGCAGCCCTTTGGTACATGGCAACTCTCCAACTTCATGCATCATCTCATCCGCTGACAACTGATATTGGGAACTCAGATTTACCATAGCTGTGCCTTCCCATCTGCATCCTCCCTCCCATTAAAACCTTTTGCTCCAAGCCCGACAGCTACAAAAATGCTGGCAGCAGTATTAGTAGGTAGAAAGGTAAACTTAATTGACTTTTAAAAAGTAATTTAAATGATATGTCTGGTGGTTGCTCCAGGAGGATTTTGGAAATGTCTGCAGAAATACCATCTCTGACCAATTTGGTCATGGTGAAATCCCTCCTCCAGGTGAGAAGCAGTTAATTCCTAGTTTAACACACGCACACAAAATGCTGGAGGAACTCAGCAGGTCAGGCAGCATCTATGGAAAGGAATAAATATCTACGTTTTGGTCCGAGACTGGTTTCCTTACCACTCGTTATCAGGGCTGGGAAATTTTAATTACAAGCAGCAAGTGGCTAGGCTGGATGCACTTTCTGTGGAAGAGAGGCAGCTCTGGAAAGGTATCAAGGTGCACAAAAGGTCTAGACACAGCAAAAAGGAAGGGTCCGCTTTCAATTGGAGACACTCAAAAAGAGGAGGTAGATAAATTACAGGAAGATCGCAGAACTGGCAGAGAGGAGGGGTTAATGCTGAGGGGCGATTAGCCCGGATCATGTTGAATGTAGCATGTTTAGTATGCATGGAGTAAGAACTTCAACGGAGCAAAATGTTTTTGCTGAGTCGTGCTGTAACGGGACACAATGTGCAACTCACAGTGCGGGAAGCTGTGAACTGGGCCCGCAAAAGCGAAAACTTGTGCTCGAAAACACACACAAAAAAAGAGAGTGAGCCCTCCGCATGTAGGAGGCCCAGTCAATCCACTGCGCAATCCATGTGCACTGGCCACCTTCACACAATCAATCCAATATGCTCCCGTGTGCCCTGCTCCTATTTTAACGTGCACTTATTCAAGAGGATAGTAACTAGGGGGCAGAGACCCAGAGCAACTGGTGGAAGTGTCAGAGGGAAGTTAAAGACTTGCTTCTTCACCCAGACTGAGGGCTGGGGTGCTGCCCAAAATTTTGACAGCCCTAATACCAGGATGAGCTGATGCCCCAGCAGCCATAAGGATATGGAGCCAGAAATGAGAAGTGAGATTAGTCACAATAACTTCTTCAACCTGCATAAACACATGCGTCCAAATGGCACCCTTATTTAGTTGGGGGATTGAGTTCGCCGTGAGGTAATATTGCAGCTCTGTATATTTCTGAGATTAATTTTCAGAGTGTGACAGTACAGGCAAGTCTGGTATTTACCACCCAACCTTAATGCGACTCAGCTGCTTGTCTGGCCACTATGGAGCAACTGAGATTCACCACATTAGTGAGGGGCTGGAGCTGTACACAGTGCGGACAGCTGAGAGGGCTAGTGTTGAAGCTTCTGATAAATAGTCCACATGGAGTCTTAGCTCTGTCCTTCATTACAGATACTGCCTAACCTACAGAGAATTCCCAGCATCCTGCTTTATCACAAAATTCAAAACCTGCAATATTTTGTTTTGGCTCTTTGTCAATCTTGTCCATAAATATCTCACCAGAACTGAAAATGGGTTCAAAGTAAATTTATTATTGAAGTACATATATGTCACAATAGCAAACCTAAGATTCATTTTCTTGCAGGCAAACTCAACAAATCTATGGAACAATAACCACAACAGAATCAGTGTAAGACTGCACCTACTTGGGCGCTCAACCAGTGTACTAAGGACAATAAGCTGCAAATACAAAAATAAAGAAATAATAATAATAATAGATAAGCAATAAATATCAAGAACGTAAGATGAAGAGTTTTTGAAAGCAAGTCCATCGGTTATGGGAACATTTCAATGATGGGGCAAGGGAAGCTGAGTGAAGTTATCCCCTCTGGTTCCAGAGCCTGATGGCTGAGGGGTAAAAACTGTTTGTGAACCTGGTGGTGAGAGTCCTGAGGCTCTTTCTCTTTCTCTACCTCTTTCCTGATGGCAGCAGTGAGAAGAGAGCATGCCCTGGGTGGTGGTGGTCCCTGATGATGGATGCCACTTTGCTGCGACAGTGTTTTGTGTAGATGCCACTCGATGGTGTGGAGGGCTTTACCACTGGACCATATACATTACTTTTTGTTGGATTTTCCATTCAAGGACTTCGGTGTTTCCATACCAATCTGTGATGCAGCCAGTTAATACACTCTCCACCACACATCTATAGAAGTTTGTCAAAGTTTAAGATGTCACATCAAATCTTTGCAAACTACTGAGGAAGTAGAGGCACTGCTGCAGACAGTGAAAATCACTTAATGTCAATCTTTTTATGGGTACATCCTTCTATGATAATCTGCTGTGAATGTACTGCACATCAGATACAGTAACTGGCACACACAGAAGGCAATGAACACACTTACATGGGGTGCTTGTAACACACTCATCTCCTTTACCCTTTTCAATTGATTTCATTCTTATATGAACTTCCAGGAAACAGAATACAGACTTGACGCAGTATTTTTAACAGTGTGGAGGAATAGAAGGATCTTAGATAGATAGATAGATACTTTATTCATCCCCATGGGGAAATTCAACTTTTTTTCCAATGTCCCATACACTTGTTGTAGCAAAACTAATTACATACAATACTTAACTCAGTAAAAAATATGATATGCATCTAAATCACTATCTCAAAAAGCATTAATAATAGCTTTTAAAAAATAGCTTTTATTAAGTCCTGGCGGTAGAATTGTAAAGCCTAATGGCATTGGGGAGTATTGACCTCTTCATCCTATCTGAGAGGCATTGCATCGATAGTAACCTGTCGCTGAAACTGCTTCTCTGTCTTAGAGTCCAATCCCTAGATCCCTCAAAGTTGCCATGCAAGTTGATAGGATGGTTAAGAAGGTAAATGATGTGTTGGCCTTCAGTATTTGGGGGATTGGGATAAAGAGCGTGAGGTAATGTTGTAGCTCTATAAAACGCAGGTTACACCACACTTGGAGCATTGTGCTCAGTTCTGGTCGCCTCATTATAGGAAGGATGTGGACATGTTAGAGAGGGTGCAGAGGAGATTTACCAGAATGCAAATGACGAACTGAACTAATAAAACTAATAATGAAAAGCCCAAGTACTCCAGTACCTTCTGCCTACTTAAGTCTATATCTCTCCATTTTTTTTTAATCACTGACGTGCCAATTTCAATGCATCTATCGTCTTTGCTTCCATCACCACTACCCTCCATCCACCCCAGTGGCAGCACATTCCTGGCACCCACCACTCTCTCCAAAATAAATCTGCAGTGTTCCAAACGACCATATCCAGTCTCTGGAACTCCTCTGTTCTCTAGGTTCTGCTCAGAGCCGTCTGGAATATGGCTGCCAAGCATCGGTGTTACTTTAGTGCCATGCGCGATCCGCATGCAAGCATGCGGCAGGGTTCCTCCCAGGTAACAAGGAAGGTTTTGGACAGGGTAGGCATAGAAGGATACGTATTTAGCACAGGCAAATGGGATCAGTACAGATGGTCAAAGACTTCAGGCGGGGGTGGTGGTGGAAGCAAAGACATTAGATGCATTTAACTTGGCACAGGATGTAGGAATAGGGGCTAAATGACACAATTCTGTGCAGTTAAATGCTATGATTTTGGCAGAAGCAATGAATTGAACAAGATTAGGCCAATTGGCCCATTGATTCTGGTCCATCATACGACCGTGGCTGATTTATTATCTCTCCTAACCCGATTCTCCCATCTTCACCCAGTAACCTTTGATGCCCTTACTAATCAAGAACATATCAGCCTCTGCTTCAAATAGAGCCAATGAATTTAAATTGAAGAAATTAAATGTGCATGTAAATTTAGAATGAAGTCAGGCAGCCTTGAAGAAATGAAAATACAAGTCCAGATCACCTTATTAACCTTTTCTTTGAGAATGATTGACTTATACTCATATTTCCCCTAGCTGCCCACAAGTTCAATTTGAATCCAGCAAGATTATTCACCATTAATTAATGCAAAGAACTTGATTTGAAAACACCATGGGCTGTAGACATCTGAATAAATTGCATCCACTTACAGTGTAGACTTAATGTAGCTCACTGGCTGCAGATGGCCATCAATCTGTTTCAATCGTCCTTCTTAATATATTTCAGATCCACATACAGACTGGAACAAAATGATGTGCACTGTTTCCTGGCTGAACGGTGTGAAGATCACATCTCACGGGGCAGATAATTCCACAGGTCTGATGCTGTAAATATGTTTACAAAGTCAACCTCAAATGTTACTGATAATAAAAATAAAGATTAGATGGATGATACTGACTCATTGCCAGCTAGCTCAGACAGGTAAAGTTAATTATCTTCCTTTAATTAAAACTGCGACATGCATGGGCATGTGCATACACACATGCAGCTCTACTTCATGAGGAATTTCAGGAGGTTTAGGATGTCGCCAAAGACTCTAGGAAGTTTCTGTACAGTACAGTGGAGGGAAAATGACTGTTTACATCACAAACTGGTATGGAGGCTCCAATGCAAAGGATTACAAGAAATACAGAGGGTTGTAGACTCAACCAGTTCTATCACAGGCACAGCACTCCCCAGAGAGGGTATTATAACTGCCCAAAGGCGGCGGCATCCATTATTAAGGACCCTCGCTGTCCAGGACATGCCCTCTTCTCATTCCTACCATCCAGGAGGTGGTACAGGAGCATGAAAACTCACATAATGATTTAGGAACAGTTTCTTCCCCTCAAGGGTGGATAAATCCCCAGGGTCTGATAAAGAGTGCCCTCGCACCATAGGGGAGGCATGCATTAATTGCAAGGGCCCCAGCAGAGATATTTAAATCATCCTTAATGACTGTGAGGTACCAGAAGATTGGAAGATAGCTAATGTTGTTCCACTGTTTAAGGAAGGCTCTAAAAAAAAACAGGGAATTATAGGCCGGTGAGCCTGATACCAGTAGTGGGAAAGTTATTGCAAGGAATTCTAAGGGACTGGATATTCAAGTATTTGGGTAGATGTGGTCTGATTAGGGATAGTCAGCATGGCTTTGTGTGTGGTAGGTTGTGGTTAACCAATCTTACAGTTTTTCAAGGAAGTTACTAGGAACATTGATGAAGGCAAGGCAGTGGAAGTCTACATGGACGTTTGCAAGGCATTCAACAAGTTCCTGCATTGGAGGTTGGTCAAGAAGGTTCAGTCACTTGGCATTCAAGATGAGCTGGTAAATGGGATTTGTGGGAGAAGCCAGAGAGCGGTAGCAGATGCTTTCCTCTCTGACTGCTTTCCTCTGTGACAAATGGAGTGTTGCAGGGATTGGTGCTGGGTCCATTGACGTTTGTCATCTATATCAATGATCTGGATGATAATGTGGTTAACTGGATCATCAAATTTGTGGATGACACCAAGACTGGGGTGGCAGTGGACAGCGAAGATGATTATCAGAGCTTGCAGTGGGATCTGGACCAAATGGAAAAATGGGCTGAAAAATGGAAGATTTAATTTAATGCAGACAATTTCAAGGTGCTGCACTTTGGTAGGACCAGCCAGGGTAGGTCTTACACAGTGAACGGTGGGGCACTTAGGGGTGCTGTAAAACAAAGGGATCTGGGAATACAGGTCCATAATTCATTGAAAGTGGTGTCACAGGTAAATAGGGTTACATAGAAAGCTTTTGTCACATTGTCTTCATAAAGCAAGTATTGAATACAGGAGTTGGAATGTTATGTCAAAGTTAGACCTAATTTGGAGTATTGAGTGCAGTTTTGGTCACCCACCTACAGGAACAATGTGAATAAGGTTGAAAGGGTACAGAGGAAATTTACAAAGTTGTTGCCAGGACTGAAGGACCTGAGTTATAAGGAAAGATTAAATAGATTAGGACTTTATACCTTGGAACATAAAAGATTGAGGGGAGATTTGATAGAGATATACAAAATTATGAGGGGTATAGACAAGGTAAATGCAAGCCAGCTTTTTCCATGGAGGCTGGGTGGAATTACAACTAGAAGTCATGGGTTAAGGGTGAGAGGTGAAAAGTTTAAGGGGACCATGGGGGAAACACCTTCACTCAGAGGGTCATGAGAGTTTGGAACGAGTGGCCAGTACAAGTGGTGCATGCGAGCTCTATTTCAACTTTTAAGAGAAATTTCGATAGGTACATGGATGGTAGGGATACATCGGGCTATGGTCCTGGTCAACGGGAATAGGCAATTTAAATGGTTTGGTATGAACTAGATGGGCCAAAGGGCCTATTTCTGTGCTGTAATTTTCTATGACTCTGCCATCAGATTTCTGAATGGTCCATAAATCCATGAATCCTTCGATACCATTCCTTTCATTTGCACTATTTTTATTTATTTAGTAATTTATAGTGATTTTATGTCTTTGCAAGGACTGCTGCAGCAAAGCAACAAAGTTCACAGCATACAAGTCAGCAATAATACATCTGATTCTGACACACTTATAGACACATGAAAACACACACCATCATAAACACATTCGTTCACATGGTCAGGGAAGTGCGAATGGAATTCAATCCATTAAAGTGCGAGGGAATGCATTTGTGGATTTATGATGAGATGACAGAGCTGGAGACTTCTCATTTAAGGAAAGACCATCCAGACTAGGATTGTTTTTATGTTGACAGACGGAGATTTGTTAGAGGAATATAAAATTATCAGAGCCCTAGACAGTGTGAACGAGGGGGTGGTGGGGGGGGGGGGCAATTTCCCTTAGGTAGAAGTGTTTACTTAACTAGAGATTTTGTGTATGCAGAGAAAGAATCAGACGGAAATGAGTAGAAGTCTCATTCATCTGGAAGGTGGAAGGAATGTGGAATTTTCTTGATGAGGTGCTGAATCTCTGGAATTCTCTGCAACAGGGAGTTATTTAGGATGGAGATATTTAAAGGGAGACGGATACATTTTTGAAAAATCATGAAACTAAAGCCACTGAGAAAATGGCACAGAAGACTTAGAATTATCTTATTTTCATCAGATGTACTGAGATACAGTGTAAAGCTTATCTTGTATGCTGTTCGTACAGATCAGATCATTACACAGTGCACCGAGGTAGAACAAGGTAAAACAATAACAATGCAGAATAAAGTATAACAGCTACAGAGCAAGTGCAGTACAGGTTAACGACAAGGTGCAAGATCATAGCTAGTATGATTGTAAGGCTAACAGTCTATCTTATCGTACTAGGGAACTATGTAATAGTCCTATACAGTGGGACAGAAGCTGTCCTTGACCCTGGTGGCACAAGCTGCCAGGCTTTTTATATCTTCTGCCCAATGGAGCCTAGGGCAAATAAACATAATTCTATTGAACCGCAAGGCAGGTGGGAAGAGTCTTGAAAGAGCCAGTTTCCTCCTGTGTGATATTGGCTTTGTGAGACAGTGGGTAAATGGAAACTGTTTCTTTGGCCAAACCACAAACTCACCAATGGTTCCAGCTCCTCTCCAGACCCGTACAGCTTTGGCATCCTACACAATCCAAATGTTGAGCTTCCAAGTCCACACCTTCATCACCCTGTGAGGTCACCCACTGGTATCAACGGCCCGAGCTTATATCCTGCTGAACCCCTCATCCATGCTTTGTTAATTCCATCGTCCTTCATTCTAGGGCTTATGTGGACTGCCTGCCACCCTCCAGCCATGGGTAACTCCAGTTTATCTCAAATTCCACTGTCCAGATCCTCTCCTTGTTTATGATACCCTTGCTAACCCTTTATCAGTTCCTGGGTTCCCAGTTCCCCAAATATAAAATTCATCCTCATTTTATTTCACTCCTGAGTCACAACTCATCCAAACTCCATCACCTCTTCCATTTCTACAACCACAATTCATTGTTTCAGCCCCTGAGTTCAGGCAAATTCTCTCCTAGCAGCTAACTAGTCCTTACGCTCTGAAATCCACTCCCTAAACAACACTACCTCCCAACCCCTCTCCTCCTGCCTTCATACAAGTAAGCAAAACATTTAAAATTTTCACTAAATGGTGAGGTGATGGTGACAATATTACACTGTGCGATGTTCCATTCTTAAATCATTCTTTAATTTATTTCTTAATCCCTAGTCTGACCTGAAATCCTTCCTGGAAAATTTAGCTATTTTACTGATGCTCAGGTACTTTACTGATACTGTTACCCAGGGTTTCTGCACTTTAGATATGGTCTTGGACTATAGACTTTTTTTCAGTCTTGTGGGGAGGGGGACTTGGGGGTCTAGGGATCGATGTGCTTGTTCTGTTTTTGTTCGATTTTTTGTGTGGGGAGGAGGGATTTGGGGGCTGATGATTATGCTGCCGTTCTTTTCTTTCTTGGTTTTGTGGCTATCTGGAAAAGAAGAATTTCAGAGTTTGATAATAAATGAACCTTTGAACACCATCAATGCAGTTAATGTATTCAATTTTCCATTCTCCTAGACCTTGATGGCACACTGTAGAACTCCGGAGTATTAATCTGGGTTTCACTTGTTTTCAGCTGTTAAACTACATCTATATCTAATAATAGCTAGTGCTCCATTTGCTTCTATTTGGCGGACACAGCCCAGTCCATCACAGGTAAATCCCTCCCCAGCATTGAGCACATCTATAAGGAACACTGTCACAAGAAAGCAGCATCCATGATCAAGGACCCCCACCATCCTGGCCATGCTTTCTTCTCACTTCTACCATCAGGAAGGAAGTACAGAAGCCTCAGCTCCCACACCACCAGGTTCAGGAGAAGTTATTACCCTTCAATCATCAAGCCCCTGAACCAGCGTGGATAACTTCACTCACCACAAATCAGAGCTAATCCCACAACCTATAGACTCATTTTCAAGGACTACAACTCAGTATTATTTATTCACACAGATTGTCTTCTTTTGCACATTGGTTGTTTGTCAGTCTTTGTATATGTGTGGTTATTGATAAATTCTACTGCATTTATTTATTTTCCTGTAATGCCTGCAAGAAAATGAAACTCAAAGTAGTACATGGTGATAACTATACACTTTGACAGTTAATTCACTTTGATTATCTCTGACCTGTCCATTTGTTGGATGTAGACTGAGTTCTAATTTAATGTCCTTTCATCTCTGGCTAACACAGGCTTGAGAAAGCAATTAGGAACAGAGGCACCAGATTTCCACCCAATAAATGGAACAGTGATGGCAACTGAAGGCTACTTAATGGAATCGATAAGTCAATTTGTTTTTTCACTCATTCCTTGGGGAAGGTCTGACTTTTGCTTGATTACAGTGTGAGTGGATTCAGGAGCTTCACAAACAAACAGCCACAGACACAGTGCCTCCACTGAAACATAGCTCATTCTGACAGAAACCCTGTTGGTAAGAATGCCTTATCAAAGGTTCTGTTGAGTGACAGCGAGGATTTCAGTCTAGGACCAGAAAGCACAGCCTCAGAGTAGAGGGATGTCACTTTAAAATGGAGATGAGGAGGAATTTCTGTAGCCAGAGGGTTGCGAATCTGTGGAATTCATTGCCACAGGAGCTGTAGAAGCCAATTCACTGGATATATTTAAAGTGGAGGTTGATAGGTTCTTGAGTAGTAAGGGTGCAAAAGGTTATGGGAAGGAAGCGGGAGAATAGGTTTGAGAAGAATATTAAATCAGCCATGATGGAATGGTGCAGCCAACTCAATGGGCTGAATTGTCTAACTCTGCCCCTATGTCTTATGGTCTTGAAATACAATACAGGTTTCTTTCACGAACATTGGAAGATGGCAAAGTGGCACATCTAGCAGAGCTGTTGCTTCATAGCTTCAGAGACCCGGAATCAATTCTGGTCTCAGGTGCTCTCTGCACAGAGTTTGCACTTTCACCCTGTGACCACGTGGGTCTCCTCTGGGTGCTCCAACTTCCTCCTGGTCAAAAAGAAATTCTGCAAAGTCGACTGGATGTGGGGAGAATACGATGGATTGGCATTGAAGGGTTGTCACAGACTCAATAGGTCACAGGGTTGGTTTCCATTCTCGATGACTGTAAGAGCCAGAGTTCTCACATTTGACATTACACAACGTGACAGAGACCTTTGCCATCCACCCCTGCAGGTTTCATTATGTAAATTTCACACCAACCTAGCCCTGCAATCAAAGTGAAAATGTCAGTAAAGGTGTTGAGGTTAGCGCAACCCTTTATAGCACCAGCTGAATAATCAATCAGGGTTCAATTCTCACTGCTGTCTCTAAGGAGTTTGTACGTTCTCCCTGTGACCACATGGGTTCACTCGAGTGCTCCAGTTACCTCCCACATTCCAAAGACATGCGCTTAGGGTTAAAGTTAGTAAGTTGTGGGCATGCTATGTTGGTGCCTGAAGGATGATGACATTGTGGGCTGCCCAGCACCATTCCTACTTTGATTTGATGCAAACAACACATCTCACTGGATGTTTTGATGTACATATGACAAGCAAAGCTAATTTTACCTTAAACCATCTTGTTTCTTCTCACAGCAAGTGGAGAGTCTCTGGATGATGCTGAAGGTTAGAACATCGATGTATACATCTTTAAAAGATCAGTGGACTGATGGCTATGGGAAATGGGTACTGTTAAGGACTGACCTTGGTTTTCTTCAAAGGAAAAGCTATTTGATCCATTTCTCTTCCCCAACCCTGGATTGTGCATACAACAACTTACTCCAGCATTGACAATTATGCTGGTAAATGCCAAAATATGTGGTAGAGTGGCATGGTGTCATCATCATAATGGTTGGTATGCTCTGTTGGTCATTGTACAGTTAATGAGGATGGGAGCCAAGAAAGTTCGCCAATTCCTCAGGACACTAAAGAAATTTGGGATGTCCCTGTCAATGCTTAACTAATTTTTACCGTTAGGATGTACCATCCAATCTGGCGGCATCACAGGTTGGCACGGCAACTGCACAGCACATGGACGTAGGTCAGTATAACACAGAAACCAACCTCCCTTCCAGGGACTGTCTGTACTTCTCAGTGAAGCAGCCAGCATAATCAAAGACCCAGTTTAGGGCAGCTTCTATCCCACTGTTATCAGACTCCTGAACAGACACCTCATGCATCAAAAGATGAACTTTTGATCTCCCAATCTACCACATTGCCATCCCTTTTATTTTCTTCACCTACCTGCACTACTCTTTCTCTGTAGCTGCAAGACTATAATTCTACCTTCGGTTTTCTTTTTACTACCTCTATGCATGATTGGTCGAGATGACATTCAACATAAAAACTTTTCTCCATACACTTGACAATAAACAAATATAGTAAATGCAAAACAGGTCAATTGTCATAAAGGAGAATTATTGGCCACTTGGAATAAGACGCCTTAGGAAATGAAGTGTCATTTCAGACGTGGCTTCTTCCTGTCTATCATCAGATTTATGAATGATCCGTTAATGCATAAACACAACCTCATTACTCTTTATTTTGCACCATTTGTGGCATCTTTGTGGTGGCGTGTTGGGGAGGAAGCATTAAGAAGAGGGACGCCTCACGTCTTAATAAGCTGGTAAGGAAGGCGGGCTCTGTCGTGGGCAAAGTACTCGAGAGTTTAACATCGGTAGCTGAGCGAAGGGCGCTGAGTAGGCTACGGTCAATTATGGATAACTCTGAACATCCTCTACATAGCACCATCCAGAGACAGAGAAGCAGTTTCAGCGACAGGTTACTATCGATGCAATGCTCCTCAGACAGGATGAAGAGGTCAATACTCCCCAATGCCATTAGGCTTTACAATTCTACCGCCAGGACTTAAGAACTTTTTAAAAGCTATTATTAATGCTTTTTGAGATAGTGATTTAGATGCATATCATATTTTTTACTGAGTTAAGTATTGTATGTAATTAGTTTTGCTACAACAAGTGTATGGGACATTGGAAAAAAAGTTGAATTTCCCCATGGGGATGAATAAAGTATCTATCTATCTATCTATCTATTTGATTTTACACCATTTATTGATTTTACAATTTAAATGTTATGTGTACCACTGCCACAACACAATAATTTTCACATCATGTTAAACAGTAACAACAAACTTGATTCAGATTCATGAAACCAGCTAGGAACAATTATTACCCTACGACCATCAGGTTCCTGTACCAGCATGGATAACTTCATTAACCACTGCTCTAAATTGATTGTACCACCTACAGATTCACTTTCAAGGTCTCTTTATAATTCATGCTCTGTGTTATTCTTATTTGGAGAATTTGTCCTATTTTGCCACTGGTGGTTGTCAGAATTGCCTATGTATAGTTTTTCATTAAACTCAATTTTTTTCCCTGTAAATGCCTTCAAGAAAACAATCTCAAGGTAGTATATGGTAACATACACATACTTTATTAAAGTACTTTGAACTTTTGAGCTGGTCTCATTCTCATTCAGGTTGAGTGAACTGCGACCACTTTCCCAAATCGCTTTTGTTATGACCGCAGCCCCCTCCTTTGTGAGAATCGCAGGTGTTATGCCCGCAGCCCCCTCCTTTGTGAGAATCGCAGGTGTTATGCCCGCAGCCCCCTCCTTTGTGAGAATCGCAGGTGTTATGCCCGCAGCCCCCTCCTTTGTGAGAATCGCAGGTGTTATGCCCGCAGCCCCCTCCTTTGTGAGAATCGCAGGTGTTATGCCCGCAGCCCCCTCCTTTGTGAGAATCGCAAGAGCACTGGGGGGGGAGAGGGGGTGGGTCAGTGGACCCAGGAAATGGGAGAGAGATGTGCAGGATGCCTCGTTCCCCGGCGATGCAAAATAACACGACATTGGCCATTGTCTCTTGGAGACACATTTGTGGATTGGGGACTAGTATACGTGCAAGCCCTCGGGCAAAGTGGGCTGGTTGAGAGAGAGATTGCATCACCCCCAACCTGATTGACATCTACTACCCTGCGAGTCAAGATAAAAGAGGGGTTGTAGAGACGGCCCCTCAGACGCACCAGAAGACACGCTAGCGATCCCGTAATAGCGAGCAGCCATTTGAAGGAAGCCACGTGCGTCCGGTTCCCTTGCCTGGGAGCCGGTGGCGGGTACCACAGAAACGATTTTCTTAAACTAACAACGGGGAACCAACTCCCCCAACTCAACGGATTGGCCTCATCAAAAGACCCGGGCAAGTTTCTTTTCTCACAAATCTCTCTCTCTCCAACAAGTGAAAAACCCAGCGGTCCCCAAAAACCAGAAGCCTGCAGGAACTGAGTGACTTTTATATTTCCAATGGACAATATATTACCCCCTAGACAAATGATAGAGCTATTTCTTATTGATGATTATTACTATACCCGCGCTTTTAGATTGAGTATTGACGACGTATATTATCTGAATGTTTGTATTAACCTTATTTTTGTGCCCCTTTATAAATAAAGACTTTTAAAAATAGTACCATCAGACTTCAACGGACCTCTCTATCTTTGCTGGTAAGTGACCCAGTTACAGGGTACGTAACACTTTGATTTCATTTTTCTGAAGATGTATTTCCCTCCAAAAATAAAAAACCAGTTTTCTGAACGGAGGTTTGACAAGCAATACTGTTACTATTGCATCTTCAGGTCCTGGAGCTGGTATAGCAGAGCACAACTACCTGAGCATAGTGCCACAAACACAAGAGATTCCGCAGATGCTGGAAGTCCAGAGCAACACACACAATTATTGTGAAATGCATGGAATAGAGTTTTTATATTATGTGGCATCTGGTCCCTTATGCCGGCTAGGAACAAGCATCAGGCACCCACACCAGCATGGGTAACTTCATTTACCACTTCTCCTAACCAGCTACAGGTCATTCCACGCACAATTACACAGGGGTAGCAAAAAGAAAATAGAAGGCAAAATTCTCGTCTTGCCATTACAGGGAAAGAGCAGCATAGGTTTACGAAGAAAGCAAGTGGTAGATTGGGAGATCAAGAGTTCATCTTTTGATGCATGAGCGGTCTATCTGAGGACTGATTACAGTAGGATAGAAACTGTCTTTAACTGGGTTTTTGATTATGCTGGCTACTTTACTGATGCAGAAAAACGTATAGACAGAGTGCGTAGAAGGGGGTTTGGTTTCCGTAATGAGCTTAGCGGTGTCCACAGTTCTCTTAGGCCAAGTAGCATCCATGGAGGGGAATAAAGAGCCATTATTTCACGACTAGAAGAAGGGTCTGATAAAGGGTCTCAGCCCAAAATGTTGGTTCTTTATTCCTTTAAATAGATATTGCATAGCTTGCTAAGATCCCCCTGCATTAGCACCACACTGCAAACCACACACAAGACCATAAGGCATCAGAGAAGAATTAGGCCACTTGGTTCATTGAGTCTGCTCTGCTATTTTATCAGGGCTGATTTATTATCCTTCTCAACCCCATTCTCCTGCCTTCTTTCCGTAACATTTGACACCCTGACGAATGAAGGACCTTCAACCTCCGCTTTAAATAAATTCAATAACTTCGCCTCTTCAGGCATCTGTGGCAATGAATTCCTGTATCCACAAACCTCTCACTAATGCAATTCCTCCTCATCTCTGTCCTAAATGGATGTCCCTTGATTCTGAGGCTGTATACCCTGGTCCCAGACTCCCTCGCTATAAGAAACACCCTCCCCACATAAACTCTATCAGACCTTTCAATTTTCAGTAGGCTCCCATGAGATTCCCCCTTCATTCTTCTAAATTCCAGCTAGTACAGGCCCAGGGCTAACAAAGACTCCTCATATGTTAACCCTTTCATTCTCAGAATCATTCTTGTGAACTTCCTCCGGATCACCTCCATCAGCACATCTTTTCTTAGATACGGGGTCCAACCAAGGCTGCTCATGATACACCAAGTGCAGTCTGACCAATGCCTGAGAAAGCCTTGGCATGGCATTTTTGCTGCAAGGTAGCGAGGCAGTTAGCACGACAATATTACAACTTGTGGCTTTGGTGTTCAATCCTGGTGCCCTCTTGTAACGAGTTTGCATGTTACCTGGGTGGTCCAGATTCCTACCACAGTCCAAAGACGCACCGGTTAGTTGGTCAACTGGTCATTGGAAATTGGCCCATGATTAGGTTAGGGTTAAATTGGGGATTGTTGGGGTGGTGCAACTCAAAGGACCTATTCAGCACTGTATCTCTAAATTAGTAAAGGGCTGGAGAAGGGAGAATCTGATAGGAAAGGACAGAAGACCATAGAAGAATGGAAAGAGAGGAGCACCAGAGAGAGGAGATGGGCAGGTAAGCTGTGGGAGGGAAACAGAAATGGGGAATGGTGAGGGAGAGGGGGTGGGCAATTACTGGAAGTTTGAGAAATCAAAGTTCATGCATCTGGTTGGAGGCTACCCAACGAAACACAAGGTGTTGCTCCTCCAACCTGAGTGCGACCTTGATTTAGTGGAAGAGGAGGCCATGGACTGATGTGTCAGGAATGGGAATGAGGAGTAGAATAAAAATGGGTGGCAACCAGGAAATCCCACTTTTTCTGGCAGACACAACGAAGGTGCTCAGCACAGCCGTCTCCTAATCTACGTTGGGTCTCACTGATGTACAGGAGGCCACACCGGGAGCACCAAACACAGTATATGACCCCAACAGACTCGCAGGTGAGATGTCACCTCGCCTGGAAGGAGTGTTTGGGGCCCTGAATGGTAGTGAGGGAGGCAGTGTGGCACTTGTTCCATTTGCAAGGACAGGTACCAGGAGGGACAAATGGACAAGGGAGCAATCCCTGCAGAAAGCAAACAGTAAGGGGTGGGGGGGGGGAGGAAAGATGAGTTTGGTGGTGGGGTCCAACTGGAGGTGGCGGAAGTTGCAGAGAATTATGTGCTGGGCACTGAGGCTTGTGGGGTGGTAGGTGAGGACAAGAGGAACCCTATCCCTGGTAGGGTGACGGGATGATGGGGTGAAGGCAGATGTGTGTGAAATGAAAGAGATGCAGTTGAGGGCAGTGTTAATGGTGGAGGACGGAGGCCCTTTCTTTGAGGAAGGAGGGCATCTTGGTTGTTCTGGAATGAAAAGCCTCATCCTGAGGAGAGAAGATGTGCTGGAGACAGAAGAACAGGGAGAAGTGGATGGAGGAAGAACTATAGTCCAGATAGTGGGTTTAAAAGATATCAGTGGAATTTCGCCCAACCATCGAGAAAGGGGAAAGAGGTGTCAGAAATGGTTTACCTTCAGGGAAATCCTCTAGTTTTTTTTTTGTTTTGTATTTTCTTCCCGTTTAGAAAATAGCTTTATTCCTTCTACCGGGGGTACTACGTGCTGCAGTGGACCGGTCACCAACACCACGACGGCACCAACTAAAAATGTGTAGTTGCCAGAGGCGTATTACTGAACTGCAAAGAGTTTGCCGCCTTTGCAAATCCCAGCAGTCAAGTATGGTTTGTCTGCCCCCCCCCCCCACCCCGGTTTTCTCGCGTCCTTTGCGACAGGAAGCCATTCACACTGAAGGGGTAGTTTTAAAACACTAACCCCACAGAAAGCGAGTGGAATCTGATTAAAGTTACTGAAGTGTAAGGAGAGGCACGGATGCCTGTGTTGACCTTATGAAACACTTTGCTTCCAGCCGACAAATGTATGCGCCGTCAGCTCTGTGACCTTAGAAAAGGGTTCCTCCGTCGCAGCCTTGTGCAACTATGTCACCTCATTAAAGTTCAAATGGTAACAAACCTAATTTCGCTTTTAAGATAATAGCTCTAATTTTATGTTTTCTTGCCATTAGCACTCACCCTTCTTTGTCGCTAATGAGATGTAAAAATCCACAGTGTTATGTTGATATTAGCACCAGAGACAGATTTAACGGGATTTAATTTTCTCCTTTGGCAGTAAATACACGTAGAGTAATTATCACCGTCCCAGAATCTCTGCTCTGCATTCATACCCCACAGTAATAGGTGCCGCTGCAAGTCATTAGAAAGAGATTAAGTTAATAGCTAAGGAGACCAAAAGTGGGGGAAAGGGCTCATTTATAATTCCGACGAATCAGCATCAACCGCTGAAACAAAGATAAAATGCAGTTAGAACTCTTCTACAACAATTATCAATGGGCCTTTTGTGGGCTAAATTTAACATCTCGTTGAAGATCTTTTAAGTCCTGAGGAAGGGCCTTGGCCCGAAACGTCGACAGTGCTTCTCCCTATAGATGCTGCCTGGCCTGCTGTGTTCCACCAGCATTTTGTGTGAGTTGCTTGAAGATCTTTAAAAATCCGGCATTCTTTGGAACCGTAATGAGTCATCTCCTGTACCTAATAAAGTGGCCACTGAGTGACTGTTCGTGGTCTTCTGCTGCTGTAATCTATCCACTTCAAAGTTCGACGTGTTGTGCATTCAGAGATGCTCTTTTTCCCGCCACCATGGCTACGTATGATTATTTGAATTACTGCCGCCTTCCTATCAGCTTGAACCAGTCTGGCCATTCTCTGACCTGTCGTTAACCACAGAAATGCTGCTCACTAGATCTTTTTTTTGTTTAATGCACCATTCTCTGTAAACCCTAGAGACTATTGTGCATGAAAATCCCAAGAGTTTCTGAGATACTCAAACTACCCCATCTGGCACCAACAATTATTCCACGGTCAAGGTTGTTTAGATCACATTTCTGCCCCATTGTGATATTTGGTCTGAAAAACAACTGAACCTCTTGACCATGCCTGCATGCTTTGATGCATTGAGCTGCTGCCACCTGATTGGCTGATTAGATATTTGCATTAAAGAGCAAGTGGCCACTGAGTGCACATTGAAGTCAGATTTTAGGTCCTTTTTTGTTCTTAACTTGTGGAATGTGGATGCGGACATTCACTCTCATCCCAATTTGTCTCTGTACTGAGAAGGCAGTTACATAGGTAGGTCTGGAATAACACAGTGTAGTCCTGATGAGCAAAGGAAAGGATATTTTTGTTTCCTGTTGGATGTCAGTGAACCACTTTTCTGCATACAGTTTCATAGTTGCCATTACTGAGACATTGTTCAAATTCTTGATTTATTTAACAACTCGTTGGGATTTGAAGTTGTTTTTTGGATCAATGGTCCAGAACTCTGGCTGCACATCCAGAAATGTAATTGCTATACATTTGTCTCCCTGGAGTGGGACATTAAAACATAATTTGCCATCTCAGGCCTCTGCTAATGGACTATCTTCAGAGAGAAACAAATACATTTCTAAAGATGCATTAACTGCTCCCATCAGGAAACAACTGTCCCGAGACCTTAAAAAAAGAAATTCAATAAAATCCTCCAATACCGTATTTAACATTTAAAAAAACACTTTGACAGGCACAAGGATAAAAGAAAAACGGAGGGCTATGTAGGAGGGAAGGGTTGGATGGATCCTAGCATTGGTTAAAAGGTCGGCTGAACATCTTGGGCCAAAGAGCCTTTATTGAGCAGTTATGTTCCATGTAATAAATGAATTAAAGGGCAAACTTAATTCAGCATTATTGAATTCAGAATCATTATGCGTGGAAGGTCATGTTTGACAAATCTTACTGAATTTTTTGAAGAGGTTACTAGGAAAGTTGCCGAGGGTAAAGCAGTTGATGTTGTCTATATGGACTTCAGTAAGGCCTTTGACAAGGTTCCACATGGAAGGTTAGTTAGGAAGGTTCAATCGTTAGGTATTAATATTGAAGTAGTAAAATGGATTCAACGGTGGCTGGATGGGAGATGCCAGAGAGTAGTGGTGGATAACTGTCAGGTTGGAGGCTGGTGACTAGTGGTGTGCCTCAGGGATCTGTACTGGGTCCAATGTTGTTTGTCATATACATTAATGATCTGGATGATGGGGTGGTAAATTGGATTAGTAAGTATGCAGATGATACTAAGATAGGTGGCGTTGTGGATAATGAAGTAGGTTTTCAAAGCTTGCAGAGATATTTAGGCCAGTTAAAAGAGTGGGCTGAAAGATGGCAGATGGAGTTTAATACTGATAAGTGTGAGGAGCTACATTTTGGTAGGAATAATCAAAATAGAACATACATGGTAAGTAGTAGGGCATTGAGGAATGCAGTAGAACAGAGTGATCTAGGAATAATGGTGCATAGTTCCCTGAAGGTGGAATCTCATGTGGATAGGGTGGTGAAGAAAGCTTTTGGTATGCTGGCCTTTATAAATCAGAGCATTGAGTATAGGAGTTGGGATGTAAATGTTAAAATTGTACAAGGCATTGGTGAAGCCAAATTTGGAGTATTGTGTACAGTTCTGGTCACTGAATTATAGGAAAGATGTCAACAAAATAGAGAAAGTACAGAGGAGATGTTCTAGAATGTTACCTGGGTTTCAGCACCTAAGTTACAGAGAAAGGTTGAACAAGTTAGGTCTTTATTCTTTGGAGCGTAGAAGGTTGAGGGGGGACTTGATAGAGGTATTTAAAATTATGAGGGGGATAGATAGGGTTGACCTGGATAGGCTTTTTCCATTGAGAGTAAGGGAGATTCAAACAAGAGGACATGAGAGTTAGGGGGCAAAAGTTTAGGGGTAACATGAGGGGGAACTTCTTTACTCAGAGAATGGTAGCTGTGTGGAATGAGCTTCCAGTAGAAGTGGTACAGGCAGGTTCGATACCATCATTTAAAAAAAAATTGGATAGGTATATGGACAGGAAAGGAATGGAGGGTTATGGGCTGAGTGCAGGTCAGTGGGACTAGGTGAGAGTAAGCATTTGGCACAGACTAGATGGCCTGTTTCCTTGCTGTAGTTGTTATATGGTTATATATGGTTAATTTCTCAGCTGGAATTGGACACACTAAGAGTAGTGAGTACTTAGATGTGCCTGGAGTCGTGGTTCAAAGGCCCAATGATTAGCCTGATTTCCCAGATTGAAAACAGGTTATAGTATTTGCAGCTAACACAATGGTTGATTCTGATTAATAGATACAAGGCAAAAGGACAGTTAATCCTAGAGGGACAAGACTGTAATATTACAAATCCCCTCATTAATTTTCGGAAGCTGGCAATTTTCAAATCATCAAAACAGCTATCAATTAATCTCTTGGTTACCATTGTCCGGGAAGTGGAATGATGAATATATTAACCAAGGGAATCTTAATTAATGTAGTAATCATTCTTTTGCTGATGAAATATATCACCATTCTTTTTCATAATTCTAATTTTCCTTGGTTTTGTTATACTAAATTCACACAAACGTTGCAAGTTATTAATCTTTCCCTGCATGTGTAAAGGTTACAGCAATTCATTAGTCTCCTTCCTCCTACAACACTCAGTCTGTATATTTGGTATCACTTAATCATGGCTACACTGGTTGATAGGCTGGTTAAGAAGGCACATGGCATGCTTGCCTTTACTAGTCGAGGCATTGAATTGAAAAGTCAGGAAGTTATGTTACAGCTTTATAAAACTCTAGTTAGGCTGCAACTGGAGTATTGCATGCAGATCTGGTTCACCCCCCCCCCCCCCCTTTATACGAAGGATGTCAAGGCTTTGGAGAGGATGCAGAAGAGGTTTACCAGGATGCTGCCTGGATTAGAGAGCATGTGCTATCATGAGAGGTTGGATAATGTTGGGTTGTTTCTCTGGAGTGATGGAGACTGGGGGGAGATATGATAGAGGTTTATAAGATTATGAGAGGCATGGATAGAGTACACAGACAATATCACTTTCCCAAGGTTGAAATGTCTAATACCAGAGGAAATGCATTTAAACTGAGGATGACTTCACAGGAGATGTGAGGGGCAAGTTGTTTTTTACAGAGTGGTGGGAGCCAGCGATGTACTGCACGGATGGTAGCAGATAGAGGCAGATACATTAGGGACTTTCAAGAGGTGTTCACATAGGCACAAGAATGTGAGGACAGTGGAAGGATTTGGACATTGTGTCAGCAGAAAAGATTAGTTAGCCATTTGATTACCGGTTTAATTGGTTTGTAACAACATTATGGGCCGAATGGCCTGTACTGTGCTGTACTGTTCTATGTTCTACATTGTTCCATGACTTCCTGCTTAATCTTTTAAAAAATTAAATTTAACCTCGCCTGTACTTTGAACTTTGGATTATCATCTAGATTCATCAATTCAAGGGCCTATGAAGAAAGCCATTTATTTCATTCTGCTCCCTGATGCAGAAGGCTGAGATTAACATTCTGACTTTACCGTAACTATTACTAAGTGACCAAGTTCAACCGTGTGATGGTCATACCATTGTCCACCTTCATTCTAGCCTCTCCAACAGGGAACTTTATTTTACAATGCAATGGCAAGGCAGAATAAGATTCAGATTCACATTCATTTATTTATCACATGTACATCAAAACATACAGTGACATGCGACATTTGCATTAACAACCAACTCAACTGAAGGATGTGCTGACTGGTGACATAGTGGCATCAGCGCTGGACTGATGCCGTGCTGGGTTGAGCGTCAAGCTAACAACTCGGCCTGGTAAAAACAAGAAAGCCTGCTAAAAAACGCTGTCACGATGGCGTCCCGATGTCTCCACTCAGAGTTAAGGGCTTTCTTCTTCTTCAACTGAAGGATGTGCTGGATGCAGCTTGCAAGTGCCAGTAGAGAATGTCCATAATGATCACCAGAAAAAAACAGAACAGAGCAAGCAACAAAACAACAATGGCAAAAACCCCATTCTTCCCTCCCACTGTCACCACCCCCTCCCCAACACACACAGTCCTCAAACCCCAGGTCAGCCCATCTCCAGACTCCAGCCTTCAGTGGACTCGTGAATTTGTAGATATTGGGTTTCGAATAACCCATGGGCCTGTAAAGGTTGTGCCCCTCGTATTTAACTAAGAGCACAAGAACCTAAGAAGCAGGCCAATAGGCCCCCGAAGCCAGTCCTACCCTTATGATTATAGCTGATAGTTTACCTCAAAAGCACATTCCTGCACTATTTGTCCCTTGACTACCTTCATATCTATAAATCTATCCATCACTTTAATGTACCTGCTGACTGAGCCCCTACAGCCCTCCTAGGAAGCAGATTCTAAAGAGCCATTACTTTTTTGGGATGGAATTTCTTACTCTTCGCCATTATGCATGGCTGACCCCTTATGTTGAAACAGTGATAATTGACGCCATGATCTACAGGGCACTGCTAGAGTCTGTGAGAAGCAGAGTTCAGTCATGGGCTTAACCTTGCTCTCTGAAATATTTGGGATGTTGACGCAGCTTTACGAGGCAACCCCTTCTCTTTCGCAGTCACATAGAAACTATGATGAAGTTGTGGTCACCTGCTTTTATCTGGTTAGGCAGCATCTATGGAAGGGAACTAACAGTGGACTTTTTTGGGCCAAGACTCTTCATCAGGACTGGAAAGGAAAGGGACAGATAACAGAATAAGAAGATGGGGGGAAGGGAAGGAGTACATGCTGGCAGGTGATAGTGAGACCAGGTGAGGGGGGGAAGGGGAATGAAGTGAGAAGGTGGGAGTTGAAGGGTTTCAGCCCAACACATTACTTGTTTATTCCCTTTCATAGATGCTGCCTGACCCGCTGGGTTTCTCTAGCATTTTGTCTGTGTTGCTCTGTATTTCCAGCATCAGCACTTGGCTTATAACCTGAGTGTATCTGTTTTCTCATCTCTTTCCCTTCCCCATTATGTCACAAAGGAAGAAGTGGACAAATTCTTGTGTGATATCATTGTTAATTATCCACATTTTCACAAAATGCTGAAAATGTTTGGGGTAACAACATCAGTGATGACTTTTCATTGGAAGTAGTTTTTCATCTGAACAGATACTGCCTGACTGGCTGAGCATTGCAACATTTTCTGTGTTTATTTCAAACTTCTAACATCTGCAGTATTTTGCTTTGGAATAACATGTCTGTCAGTGTCTTGGATCTTGCAGCCTTTAATGATACAAAGATATTTGCCACAGACTTCAAAAAATGCTGCCTATTAAAACCCAGCTATTTCCACCGGAATGACATTTTGTTTTCCGATGTTGGCTCTAGAGTCCGATGAGGATCGCAACAAACACCAGTTATGGAGCATCCATTGCAGCCGAGAACAATGCAAGCTGAATGAGCAATCACAATGACGAATTCTCATCAGAAATAATAACCACAATTTTATCATTAAAGATAAAGATTAAAAATCACTTTATTTCTCACATGTACTTTGAAACATACAGTGAAATGCATCATTAGCATCAAGTCAAATCAGTGATTATTGTGCTGGGCAGCACTGGCAATGGTCAGACTGGTTCTGGTTGAAAGAAAGGTGACAGTCACTCAAATAACCACACACTACAACAACGGTGTGCAGAAGAGAATCTCTGATCGTACAGCACGCAATCCTTGAGGTGGGTGTGCTATAAGAACAGAAGACCACGGACATACACTCAATGCCCACTTTATTAGGTAGAGGAGGTCCATGATAAAATAACCACTGAGTGTTAAAAGCATTAAAAAAAACCTACCGGTAATTAATAAATATGGGCTGTAGTAGTTCCAATCCCTTTCAGACCAAAAATTCAAAGAGGGATTTGGATATAGAAGATAGAATATTACAGCACAGTAAGGCCCTTCAGCCCACAATGTTGTGCTAACCTTTTAACCTTCTCCAAGGTCAATCTAACCCTCCCCTCTGCATCACCATCCATTTTTCTTTTTTATATGTGGACCAAGGTTCCAAAAACAGAGATGCGAGAGCTCAACCAGTCGAAAAGTATCTGTGGGGAAAGAAAATCAGTTAACATTTCAGGTCAATGACTTTCTTCAGAACGGGGGAGAATGTGAAGGGTTTGCAGTTTTCAAAGCGGAGCTGTGGAGTGAAATGAGATGGAAGACAAAATCCTGTACAGAGCTACAATAGACTGTAAGAGCTGGAAATTGGAGTTGGAGGAACTCAACTGGTCAAGCAGCATCAGTGAAGAAAAATGGACTGTCAACGTTTCAGGTCAAGGTCCTTCAAAATATAGAGATTGGTTAAGACTGATTCAGTGGTAAGGCCCCACCACCCAGACTATGGTCTCTTCTTGCTGCTGTCATTGGAGAGGAGGTAATAGAACCTTAGGTCCCATACCACCAGGTTTAGGAACAGCTATTACCCTTCAACCAGCTGGCTCCTGAATCAGTGTGGATAACTTCACTCACCCCAACTGACTCCACAGCATAGAGGCTAACTTTCAAGGGCTCTACAACTCACGTTCTCTATTCTATCTATCTATCTATCTATTTCTTTATTTACTTACTTACTTTTATGTTTATTTTGTTTATGCACAATTTGTCTTTTGCATATTGGTTGTCAGTCTTCATTGTGTGTAGTTTTTCATTTTCATTAATTCTATTGTGTTTCTTTGTATCTACAGTGAATGCCCACAAGAAAATTGATTTCAGTGTCGTCCATAGTGACAAATAGTTCAAAGTACGTTTATTATATTGTATACAACATTGTGATTTGTCTCCTTAGAGGCAGCCACAAAACAAAGATACCTCAAAGGAATCCATTAAAAAAAAGACCATCAAATGCACAGAGAGAGAGAAAAAGTGCAAATCATGCAAACAATAAGAGTAAGCAAATAGCTTCAAAACTGAAGTTTTATGAAAGACACAAAGCCAGGCATCACTGCAGCTGCAGCAGGCTACAACCTCAGATCCTCACAAAGCCGAGTATATGTACTTTGATTATAAATGTACTTTGAACTTTGAAGCAGTACAAGTACTGGCCCTCAGGTATTTTAAAGAAAGGGGTTGAGAAAGGAACATAAGCACAATAAAGAGAAACGATGAGTGAACAGTTTACCTGAAATTGATTAAATTCAAAGTTCACTCCAGAAGGTTGCGAAGTGCCTAAACGAGGATAGGATGTTGTTTTCCCAGCTTACATTTGGCCTCACTATGTCAGTAATGGAGGCTGCACACAGACAGGTTGGGATGGAATTGGTATTGACAATTAAAGTGCCAAGCTCAGGATTACGTACCTGAGCTCTGCAAAGTGATACCTGATTTGTGTTTGGTTTCTCCAATGTAGAGGAGACCACACTGCACTCACCAAATGCAGTGCTTTAGTTTGGAAGAAGCACACATTAATCCATGCTTCAACTGGAACAATTGTTTGGGTTTGCAGGTGGTGCGAAGGGAAACGCTGACTGGACAGTGTTGCATAGCAAGGTGATGTGGGATGGGGACAGAAGAGTAGAGTAGGGAGCCATGAAGTGAGGAGTTCCTGCAAGATGTAGAAAAGGGATGAGAGGGGAACAGGTTCTGATGCTGGAATTAGGTTTGATCTGATCAATATTGCAAAAGTTAATACATTGAATCCAAAGAATATTGGGATGGAAGATGAGGGGAACTCTATATTTGTCATTTCACAAATACTACCCAACCAGTTAAGTACTTATGTATTGCACTGGTATTCAAAAGGCTTGGGCTATTAGTTAGAAAATGGGAGTTCAGATTCCAGTGTAAAACTTTCTATTCACTTTTTAAAAATCTAGAAATAAGAGTTATAGGAAGCTATGGACAGTTTTTCAAGCTGTGGGGGTTTGTTCAAACTCTATAAGGAACAAACATTACCCAGTCTGGGCAATGAACGTTGACTGATCCACATCAATGTGGCTAGCTCTGAATCAATTAAGTAATGACTAAAGGGAGGAAATAGATGGCAGCTTGAGGATGGAAATTAACAAATCCTGATTTCAAACTCCAGAGAATTTGTCTGTATGGAAGGTGACTCATGTAGGTTATGTTAATTGAATGTAATGGTTGGTTCTCCATCTTTTGACCCTGTTTAACTCCCACTGCCTTGGGAAAGCAGCCAACATAATCAAATTCTCTCTTCTCTCCCTTTCCATGGGGCAGAAGATACAACACACACACAAGCTTAAAGACAGCACCTATCCTTCTGTTGTAAGACTCTTCATCTCTCGATCGATCTTGCATCTTATTGGTCTGCCTGCACTGCACTTTCTCTGTAACTGTAACACTATATTCTGCATTCTGCGTCACGGTAGCATAGCTGTTAGCACGACACTATTATAGCTCGGGGCATTCCAGAGTCCAGAGTTCAGTCTCAGCGTCCTCTGTAAGGAGACTGTACGCCTTCCCCATGGAATGCGTGGGTTTTCCCCAGGTACTGCAGTTTCCTCCCACAGTCCAAAGACGTACCAGGTAAGTTAATTGGTCATTGTAACTTGTCCCGTGATTAGGTGAGGGTTAACTGTGGTTGTGGGGTTGCTGGGGCCAGAAAGGCTGTATCACTAAATAAGTAAAATAAATAAATTCTGTTCCACTTTTACTACCTCAATATACTTACAATCTGTATGGAAAACAAAGCTTTTCCTTGCATTTTGGTACGTGTGATGATAGTAAACCAATTTCCAAATGCCATTACTTATAGACTAGAGCTAATTAATGTGCACCTTTGATAATCACTTCTGAAGATCTTTTAAATATTGCATGGAATATGGTCTGACTTGCTCTACAAAGATCTAAAGGAATTCTTGCAACATTCCTGTTTGTTAGGCTAAACCAACTGCTAGGATACTCAACTCAATGTAACTGGACATAATTCTGATCACAATGTAATCTATGACACATCTAGAACTCTGGTGAATTTATAAATTTCACTCAGCATGACAAATAATTAATCTGAAAAGAACATTCTTTTCTCTGTCTCTAACTTGGTTTATAAAATTAATTTTCAAAGCTCTGCAGACAAACACTTCCATGGATCTTATGACAAAAGAGATATCTGGTACAAATCCTTCAGACAGCTTCTGGTGTAGGAGCAGAATATGTTTCTAAAGTGAGCTTTCTATATTAAATTCAGATTTCCATGACCAGCAACATGTTGGCGAAAACAATAATGTTTGTAGGCACCCTCTAATACATCAGCAGACTGCACCTATAGAACCAATGAGAGGCTAAATCATTCAACAGGTTTTAAAGTGAGTTCTTGGGAATCTTGTGCCTGATGAAAATCCAGTAATTCTCTGTGAAAATCATTGGCTCTGCCTTCAGAAGTTCTTCATTATTGTTGATTCAAAAAGTTTGCGGTGTGGAACATAGAAACAAAGAATACCTACCACACAATACAGGCCCTTCGGCCCACAATCTCTGCCGAACATGTCCTTACCTTAGAACTACCTAGGCTTACCCATAGCCCTCTATTTTTCTCAGCCCCATGTACCTATCCAGGAGACTCTTAAAAAGACCCTATCGTTTCCACCTCCACCACCACCGCGAGCAGCCCATTCCACGCACTCACCACTCTCTGCGTAAAAAACTTACCCCTGATATCTCTGTACCTAAATGGATGGTATGGGATTTGCAAGGTATCTGACTGCAAGGCACAACAAAGATACTGTGAGGACTGCTGAGAGGGTCATCAGGGTCTCGCTTCCACACACCCTACGTACACAGGGTCCTTAGCGTTATCAAGGGTCACTCATGTCTATCTCACAACCTCTTTGACCGTCTACCATCAGGCAGGAGGTACCGTAGCATTATGACAAGTACTGTAAGGATGGAAAACACCTTCTTCCCCCAGGCCGTGAGACTACTGGAGTCCCTGCTACCAGGCAAGTCTCATCACATATGATGTGCTAGTAGTGTACAGTATACAGTTTACTTTTTGACTCGTGTTGTTAATGCGCCTTATGCTAAATGTCAACCTTCTGGAATAAGTTTTACTATTTGTTAATTTATTTATAGAACATAGAAAACCTACAGCACAATACAGGACCTTCGGCCCACAAAGTTGTGCCGAACACGTCCCTACCTTAGAAATTACTAGGCTTACCTATAGCCCTTTATTTTTCTAAGCTCCATGTACCTATCCAGAAGTCTTCTAAAAGACCCTATCGTATCCACCTCCACCACCATTGCCGGCAGCCCATTCCACGCACTCACCACTCTGAGTAAAAATCTTACCCCTGACATCTCCTCTTTACCTACTTCCAAGCACCTCTCATGTTAGCCATTTCAGCCCTGAGAAAAAGCCTCTGACTATCCACACAATCAATGCCTCTCATCATCTTATACACCTCTATCAGGTCACCTCTCACCCTCTGTCGCTCGAAGGAGAAAAGGCCAAGTTCACTCAACCTATTCTCATCCAGGCAACATCCTTGTAAATCTCCTCTGCACCCTTTCTATGGCTTCAACATCCTTCCTGTAGTGAGGCAACCAGGACTGAGCACAGTACTCCAAGTGGGGTCTGACCAGGGTCCTATATAGCTCCTTTGAGACATTGTAAGGGTAACCTACTTCGATGTACTCTTGTTATTTTTAATAATAATAATAATAAAATAGATTTGAAAAGAAAGGATAACTGTAATATTACCTCTCAGCTCCCAAGTTGAATTCCATGATCGATGAAGGCCAACACACCATACGCCTTCTTAACCACAGAGTCAACCTACGGAGCTGCTTTGAGTGTTCTATGGACTCGGACCCCAAGATCCCTCTGATCCTCTACACTGCCAAGAGCCTTACCGTTAATACTATATTCTTGCATCATATTTGACCTACCAAACTGAACCACTTCACACTTATCTGGGTTGAACTCCATCTGCCACTTCTCAATTCCTATCAATGTCTCGCTGTAACCTCTAACAGCCCTCCACACTATCCACAACACCTCGAACCATTGTGTCATCAGCAAACTTACTAACCCATCCATCCATCCATTTCCTCATCAGGTCATTTATAAAAATCACGAAGAATAAGGGTCCCAGAACAGATCCCTGAGGCACCCCACTGGTCACCGACCTCCATGCAGAATATGACTCGTCTACAACCACTCTTTGCCTTCTGTGGGCAAGCCAGTTCTGGATCCACAAAGCAATGTCCCCTTGGATCCCATGCCTCCTTACTTTCTCAATAAGCCTTGCATGGGGTACCTTATCAAATGCCTTGCTGAAATCCATACACAATACATCTACTGCTCTTCCTTCATCAATGTGTTTAGTCACATCCTCAAAAAATTCCATGAGGCTCGTAAGGCATGACCTGCCCTTGACAAATCCATGCTGACTATTCCTAATCATATTATACCTCTCCAAATGTTCATAAATCCTGCCTCTCAGGATCTTCTCCATCAACTTACCAACCACTGAGGTAAGACTCACTGGTCTATAATTTCCTGGGCTATCTGTACTTCCTTTCTTGAATAAAGGAACAACATCTGCAACCCTCCAATCTTCCAGAACCTCTCCCGTCCCCATTGATGATGCAAAGATCATCAATTATTATGGTAATATCACTTTACGAGTTGTGGGTAATGTATAGATACTGTGTTGCACTTGGTCCGGAGGAATGTTGTTTCGTTTGGTGGTCTACATGTGTACAGTTGAATGATCATAAATTTGAACTTGATATACAGTAGTATCATAATGATTATGTTACCGGATTAATAATCCAGTTGCCTGAATGAGTGTCTGCTCAATTTCCACTGTGCCAACTGGGGAATTTAAATTTATTCAAACTATAAACACATTTGAAATGTTAAAAAAATTACCAGTGATGGTGATTGCGTAATGACTAAATTGTTGTAATCGGCCCCTCTGCTTTAAAGAAACACTCTCACCATGTACCAGTTTTTACGTAACTGCTACCCACCACTCTCTGAAATGGTCTAATAAGCTGATGAAAAGCATCAAAACCCATGAAAAGGACACAACTGGACAGACAAAAGATGCTGCAGATGCTGGAAATCCAGAGCAGCACATTCAAAATGCTCAGCAGGTCAGGTAATGCCAATGGAGACAATAGAGAGCTTTGACCTCACAAATGACCTCATTATGATCTGGCACCCTATTGTCGATCTGCATTGCACTTTCTCTGCAGTTGTTGCACGTTATTCTGCGTTCGATCAATGTACAATGTAATCATTTCATCTAGATGAACAATGTGCAAGACAAGCTTTTCATTGCACCTCAGTACATGTGAAATAATAAACCAATTCCAGTTCTGGGTTAATATGACTCTTTCAAAATGAAGCTCAGGCTAACTTTCCTTTGCTCTAAACTTCTGTATGGTAATATAGTTGAGTGTGGGCCTTCATGTGAATTATTACATATTGGATGTGGAGCGCGCACTCTATTATAACAGAGGAACTGATGGCTTTGTGGCCAAGTTTGTGGACAATACAAGGATAGGTGGAGAGGCAGATGGTGTTGAGGAAGCAGGGAGTCTGCAGAAGGACTTAGAAAGATTGTGAGAATGAGGAAAGTAGTAGATAGAATACAGTGTAGAGAAGTGTACGGTCATGCTCCTTGGCAGAAGGAATAATCTTCCAAACGGGGAGTAAATTCTGAAATCAGAGGTGCAGGGTTCCCTAAAGGTTAACTTGCAGGTTGAGTCAGTGGAAAGTAAGGCAAGTGCAATGTAGCATTTATTTCATGAAGACCAGAATATAGAAGCAGGATGTAATGCTGCGGTTTTATAAGGCACTGGTCAGACCCACATGGAATATGGTTAGCAGTTTTGGGCAGTTTATCTAAGGAAGTATGTGCTTTCATTGATGAGGCCAAGAGAAGGTTCATGAAAATGATCCCAGGAATGAAAGGGATAACATATGAGTAGTGTTTGATGGTTCTGGGGAGTGTGAAGGGAGCAGGGAGAGGTGAGATATGGTTGAGAAAAGGGGAAGGGAGAGGGGAGGGAGCAGGAAGCACCAGAGTGACACTGTAATGATCAATAAACCAATTGTTTGGAATCAAATGACCTTGCCTGGTGTCTCAGATGTGACACACCCCACCCCGGTACTCCTTCTCTGTCACCTGTTCCACACCTCTCTCGCAGGCCTCCACCCCTCGCCATTCCCAACATCCTTTGCTCCTGTCAGATTTACACACTCGCACTCCGCTCCATGTTGACAAATACAGTACTGTGTAAAGGTCTTAGGCACCATATACATATACCTTATTGTAATTTATAGATTTTTATTATGTATGTATGTATTGCTGAAAAATAACACATTTTATGACATATACCAGTGATGTTAAACCTGGTTCTGATTCTAATTCTAACATCCCTTTAGAACATAGATGAGTTGGATTTTTTTATGAATCTGTGGAATTCATTGGCACAGACAACTGTGGAGGCCAAGTCATTGGGTATATTTCAAGTGGAGGTTGATAAGTTCTTGATTAGTGAGTGTGTTAAAGAGTACGGGCAGAAGGCGGGAGAATGGCGTTGATGGGGATAATATATCAGCCATGATAGGATGGTGGAGCAGACTCGAAGGGCAGAATGGCCTAATTCTACTCCTTTGTCTTACGGTGTTGTAGTCTCATAATATTGAATATAAAATCATTACTCCAGCACCTGCTGCTTACCTCGGGATACATCTGCCTTTGAATCACCACTATCTAAGATTATAATAAAGGTGTAGATCATTATTAGCATAGAAGGTACTGTAGGCATCTGTGTTTATCCCCTGAAAACAAGTTGCAAACCCAATAAAACTCCAATAATTTAGTATCCTGGACACATTGATAATGCTGGACAAGCCGATTTTCCAGGCTCTAACATGTTGCTCAAACTCACTTTGATTTCATCTTATGACATGTCACACAGTGGTGTAATACATTTCCCAGTGAGCCACTGAGTTTAAAGGAAGAGAGAAATATTAAGGTGTTGCCCAGATCCTGAACTCCCATGTTCCAAACTCAGCTAAAGAGATTCTGCAGATGCACGGAATCCAGAGGAATACACACAAAATGATGGAGAACTCAGCTGGTGAGCAAACATCTAGGAAGAGAAATAGACAGTTGACGTTTCGGGCTCAAGCCGTTATCAGTACTGGAAAGGAACAAATGGGTCTGACAGGGAATGGACAGATGGGGAAGCAGATAAGAATGGACTGCTGGATTGTCCTGATGAAGAGTGTCAGCCTGAAGCATCAACTCTTTATTATCGGAGTTTATGTGGGTTCCAATGTAATAAAAAGCATCTGGAGCCATTACCTTTAACAACAAACCAGAGTGCTCTGTACTCCCTGGGCTTTTCCTGCATGCTAAACAGAATGTCCTTGGGATAATGTATTTGGTCTCTGAGCGCCCTGCAATGGCATTCCAGAACTTTCCATTTGCCATGAACATCATCTGGTTAAATTCAAATTCAATTATCATTCAATCATACATGAATACCCATGAACACAGCCAAATGAAACAACATTCCTTTGAGGCTAAGGTACAAAACACAGTACCAAAAGTCATACACAGCACAAGGTACATATAGCACATATAAGATAGCAGTAAACAAACAGTCACACATCAAAAATAAAGATATAGCCCAAGTCCCTGAGTCCATGAATGTTGTCAGCAAGAGTAAGCCCTCAGCAGTTTGCAGATGAAAGGAATCCAGTTGTAGTGAAAACTAGAGGGCAGCACGGATGCTGCAGCACACTGCCCCTGGGCACTGACTGTGACACCTCTCTCCTGGGCGGCTGCAAACAGGCAATACCGCGGCATGAGGCCTAGTCCTACTGAGGCCATACAGTTCCCCACCGTCAGTCCCACCTGTAAACCAGTGAATGTTTATGGTATAAATAGACGCCGTGCCAACCTTCCCCATCATATTATCATCTACATGAGACAGAATTCTTCCCATTTTGTTTTGCAAGTGGAGGAACTCTACATAGTTTTTAACAGAAAATAGAACAGATTTCAAGACCCTTCTGTCCACTGTGCTTGTGCCAGCTCTTGAAAAGCTCCAATTGTCCTAATGTTCTGCAGTTTCTCCTGTATCTCTACAAATGTTTCCATCTTATTGTTATTCAGTTGTTCATCCATTCCCACACAATGGGAATTTGGTGTTGCTAATTCTTGCAATTTATCAGTCATTTCATCTAAAGGCCACCTGATTTACAATATTCTTGGTAATTTGGTATTTAGCAGTTGATGCTAGAGCTAACAAACTCCAAATCAGAACGCAGAAGAGGAAACCATTTGACAGGCCATTCAGCCCACAATTTTGTATCAACCTTCATACCAATTTCTGCAAAACATCCTCCTCTTGTTTATCACCCACAACCCTTCAACCCCCTTCCTGATTGTGTTTCTTTCTAAAAAGCCTCTTAAACTGCACCAGACTGCCTGCTTTCACCACAACTATTGCTCTCACACCTATAAGGGAAAGGCAATAACAATACAGAATATAATTACGGTTACAACAGAGAAAGTGCAGAAAGAGAAACACTTCTTTCATATTTGTCCCATTATCCTCCACAGATCTTACATGAACTTTAATAGTAGCCTTGACTCTAATCTATTTACTCTGTGAGGTTATTATTTCAGTGCCTGCAGAATTGTCCCTAATGTAAAGAGTACTCACTCTTTGGCAACAATCGAAGCTTTCAGCTATTTAGTGGGTGTTTGATATCGGAAAGCAAGAAGCATACAACAGACCCAGCCAAGGCTCCATTATGGCTGAATGTCAAACGAAGGTGAGTGCTGCTTTAACTACTAACACACTACCAGCTGGGATGATTTCTCTTCAGCAATTCAGCAGCTAAGCAGGTTGGTTCTCCTGTCAAGTACAATTACACAGCATTATCCCAACGGGAGAAGTCCTTATACACAAAGTGGAGCCAGTAAACGGAGTACTCACCAGGCTGTAAAGAAATAGTTTCTGGATGTTCTTCCAGTAAAAACAAACATTTACCACAGATCAGTAAATTCCTCGCCAATCCATTCCATTTATCCCACTTGCAGTTTTCACTATCCTTCAGCTTTGCAAACTCCATACAGCAATCAGCCCTAGACACTTCGGATAGAAGCGAGGGAGGAAATCTTCAGAAGGTTGCCATAGCAACAGTAGTAAGCCAATCAATTATTAAATATAAAAATGAAGATTTTTGGTTAAGCAATTGAGGGAACACACTTTAAAGCAATCTGGAAGTTAATTGGGCATTTGTTTTGTTGATGTTTGGAGGCAGAACTAGAATCGACAGCAGAGATACACTGAAGATACTACTTGTGTTGAAAATAAGGGCACCACATTTGGTGCAGCGAGGCAGCAAATAGCTAAACATGTTTGCATGGCCAAGATTTTCAATCAGTTTATATAGTGAGTCTCCCAAAGTGCAAGCAGGCAGCAGAAGAGCCAAAGATGCCCCCCAAACTTCTGGGTGAACAGGAAAAGCAGAAAGGAACAGAACCAGTCTGCTGGAGAAACTCGGCAAGCTGAGCAGCATCTGAGGAGTCAAAATCCTACATGAGAACCTGATACAGGGATACAGTCCAAAACATCAGTAGTTCCTTTCCTCCCACAGATTTTTAGAGACACAGCGCAGAATAGCCCCCTCTGGCCCAATGAGCCTCACCATGCAGTCACCTACCTATTTAAACTTCATCACCGGACAATTTACAATGAACAATTAACCTACCAATGGTGTGTCTTTGGACTGCGAGAGGAAACCGGAGCGCCTGGAGGAAACCAACACAATTATGGGAGAGGATCCCAGGATTGACTCTGAACTCCGAAGCCCCGAGCTGTAATAGCATCGCGCTACCTGCTATGCTAACATTGCTCCCCAATACTGCTTTACCGCTAACTTCCTCCAGCAGACTGTGGGTTGCTCCAGACTCCATCATCTTTTGCCTTTTGTGTCTCAAAAGCAAAATGTTACTCTGGTCGACAATCAGTGGTGAGCGGTGTGCTGCAGGGGCCAGTGTTGGGCTCACAACCGTTCACGATATACATTAACGATCTGGAAGAGGGGACCAAGTGTGGTCTATCTAAGTTTGCTAATGATAATAAATTGAGTGGAAAAGCAAATTGTGCAGAAGAGACAGAGCGCCTGCAGAGAGATATAGATAGGTTAAGTGAGTGGGCAAGGGTCTGGCAGATGGAGTACAATGTTAGTAAATGTGAGGTCATCCACTTTGGAAGGAAAAATGGAAGAGCCGATTATTATTTAAACGGTAAAATATTCCAGCATGCTGCTGTGTAGAGCAACTTGGGAGTGCTTGTGCATGAATCACAAAAGGTTGGTTTGCAGGTGCAGCAGGCTATTACGAAGGCAAATGGAATGCTGGCCTTCATTGCTAGAGATACTGAATTTAAGAGCAGGGAGATTATGCTGCAACTGTACAGGGTACTGGTGAGACCACAACTGGAGTACTGTCTGCAGTTCTGGTCTCCTTACTTGAGGAAGGATATACTAGCTTTGGAGGCAGTACAGAGGAGGTTCACCAGGTTGATTCCAGAGATGAGGGGGTTCGACTATGAGGAGAAATTGAGTCGCCTGGGACTGTACTCACTGGAATTCAGAAGAATGAGAGGAGATCTTGTAGAAACATATACCTATATATATAGAAAATTATGAAGGGGATAGATAAGATAGAGGCAGGAAAGTTGTTTCCACTGGTAGATGAGACTAGAACTAGGGATGTAGCCTCAAGATTCAGGGGAGTAGATTTAAGACAGAGATGAGGAGGAACTGCTTTTCCCAAAGAGTGATGAATGTGTGGAATTCTCTGCCCAATGAAGCAGTGGAGGTTACCTCGGTATATATATTTAAGACAAGGTTGGATAGATTTTTGCATAGTAGGGGAATTAAGGGTTATGTGTCGTATTTCATTTATACTGTTATATTTCTTTTTTCTACTGTGAATAACTGCAAGAAAATAAATCTCAGACTAGTCTACAGTGATATATGTCTGGAGTGCCACAGTAGTGTGATACTATTGGAGCTCGGAGCGTCAGAGTTCTGAGTCCAGTTCCAGCGGCCTCTGTAAGGAGTTTGTACCTTCTCCCTGTGGAGTGCATGGGTTTCCTCCCATGGTCCAAGGGCATATCGGTTAGTAGGTTAACATAAGAAATAGGAGCAGTGGTAAAGTAGGCCATCTGGGCAGTCACGCCTGCTCCGCCATTCAATTAGATCATGGTTGAATAATTGCTCAGATTAATTGCTCATTGCAAATTGTCCTGTGATAAGGCAAGTATTAAATAGGTGAGTTGCTGGGCGATGTGGCTCATTGGACCGGAGGAGTCCGTTCCACACTGTATCCCTTAATAAATAAATAAATGTTCTTCGATAATAAATTTACTATGAACTTTGATAAAGCATCTCAGCCTGTAACGTTGTCAGCTTATTTTGCTCCAAAGATGCTACCTGATCTGCTGAGTTCCTCCAGCACTTTATGCTGAGTAGAGCAGCAGCAGCACATGTATCTACAGCAGGAATGACGGAGTCTCTGGACTCACACAGATTGGTTTATTTTCCTGGCACGTACACTCTTGTACTTAACTGTCAGAAGTGGCACTGAAATAGAAAATTACCTGAACTCTACAAATTGGATTTCATTTCAATGAATGCATAACATGTAGCGCACCAGCTGAACAGCAATAGTGAAACCAATCCTACCCTCGACAGCCTTGGTTAATCAGCTCTCTGTGAGATTTCCCCTGTAATGTGTAGCAAATGTGAAGCCTTTCTGCTGAACAAATTATCAGGGTGAACCTTTTTCGGGGTAAACTCTATTTCATGAAGAGGCAAGGCAAGAGAAACAGTCAAATGAAGGAGACAAGAACTGTCTTTATCAGGAACAACATTGTGCTTGTAAAGTCACACACGCAAACTGCCAGAGGAACTCAAGCAGGTCAGGTGGCATCTTGGGAGGAGAATAAATGCTCGATGATTCTGGCCAGGACCCTTCATAGGAGTGGAAAGGAAGGAGGATGAAGCCAGAATAAGAAGGTGAGGGGAGTGGGAGAAGTACAACTAGAAGGTGATAGGGGAAACCACGTCAGAGAGAAGGTGGGTGGGTGGGAGGGTGGGAGAGACTGGGTAAAGTGAGAAGCTGAGAGGAGAGAGGTGGAAAAGATAAAAAAACTGATGAAGAAGGAATCTGATAAGAGAGGAGAGTGGAGTATGGGTGAAGGGGCAGGAGGAGGGGCACCAGAGGGAGGTAAAGGGCAGGTGAGCAGAAGAGATAGGGGTAGGATGGGGAATGGAAAGAGGAGGGGTAAGAAATTACTGGAAGTTAGAGACATCAATGTTCTTACTGACAGGTTGGAGACTATCCAGATCTTGTAAAGTTTGTATAGTCTGTAACTTCCAGAGGTCCAGTCCCCGACAACATCAGTAGAAAAAGGGAGGAGGTCCTGAAAAAATAATACAGGGAGTTAGGAAGGAAGCTGAGAAGCAGGACCTCAAGAGTGGTAATCTCAGGATTGCTGCCTGTGCAATGCGACAGTGAGGACAGGAATAGAATGAGATGTCAGATAAATGCATGGCTGAAAAATTGGAGCAGGAGGCAGGGATTCAGATTTCTGGATAATGGGGACCTGTACAAAATGGACGGGTTGCACTTGAAGGGGACCAATATACTCGTGGGCAGATTTACTAGAGCTGTTGGGACCGGTTTAAACTAATATGGCAGGGGGATGGGAATCAGGATGATAGAGCTGAGGATAAGCCAGCAGGATAACAAGTAGATGATGGGTGTAATATGAATGTAAGGAAGGACAAGCCAGTGATTGGGTACAAATGCAGACAGAGCATAGAGTTAAATTGTACCACAGAGGTAAAATTCAAATGGGGGAAGAATGCAGGACTGAAGGTGCTCTATTTAAATATGCATAGCACTCGGAATAAGGCGGATGAACTCATGGCGCAATTGGAGATTGGTCGGTGTGACATTGTAGCTGAAAGGAGGCCATAGTTGGGAGCTTAACATCAAAGGATATACTTTGTATCGGAAGGACAGGCAGGAAGGCATAGACAGTGGTGTAGTTATGTTGGTAAGAGATGCTTTAGAAAGAGCTGACATAGAGTCAGAGGAAGTTGAATATTTGTGGGCGGAGTTAAGAAATTCCAAGGGTAAAAAAAAAACATTAATGGGAATCATATATAGGCCTCCAAATAGTAGCCAAGATGTGGGGTTGAGATTGCAAAGGGAGCTGGAAAAGGCATGCAATAAGGATAATGACACAATTGTAATGGGGGACTTCAATATGCAAGGGCATTGGGAAAATCAGGTTGGTTGAAATAAAGGGAATTAAAAAGGCATGAGAGAGGAGCTTGCCCAGGTAGATTGGAGGGGGATACTGGTGGGGATGACGGCAGAGCAGAGGTGGCTGAAGTTTCTGGGAATAGTTCACAAGACGCAGGATAGATATGTCCCACAGAGGAAGAAGTTCTCAAATGGCAGGGGTAGACAACAATGCTGACAAAGGAAGTTAAGGACTGCATAAAATCCAAGGAAAGATATAAGGTAGCAAAAGTGAGTGGGAAGTTGGATGATTGGGAAGCTTTTAAAATCCAATAAAAGGCAACCAAAAAAGCTGTAAGAAAGAAAAAGATGAAATATGTGGGCAGACTAGCCATTAATATAAAGCAGGATACTGAAAGCTTTTTCAGTTATATAAAGAATAAAAAGGAGGTGGCATTGTTTGTCAATGATTTATATACTGGAATTAATGGCTTTGTGGCAAAGTTTGCGGATGATACGAAGATGGGTGGAGGGGTAGGTAGTGCTGAGGAAGCAATGTGTTTGCAGAAGGTTAGACAAATTGGAAGAATGGGCAAAAAGTGACAGATGGAGTACAGTGTTAGGAAGTGTATGAAAATGCATTTTGATAAAAGGAATGATAATGCAGTCTATTATCTAAATGGGGAGAAGGTTCAAACATCAGATCTGCAGAGGGACTTAAGAGTCCTCATGCAAGACTCCCAGAAGGCTCATTTACAGGTTGAATCTAAGGTAAAGAAGGCAAATGCAACGTTAGCATTTATTTCAAAGGGAATAGAATATAAAAGCAAGAAGATAATGCTGAGCCTTTATAAGACACTAGTTAGGCCGCACTTAAAAAGTACAGCTGTATTTTCAACTGTTTTGGACCCTATATCTCAGAAAGGATGTGTTGTCAGTGGAGAGAGTCCAGAGAGGGTTCACAAAGATGATTCTGGGAATGAACATGTTAACATATGTGGAGTGTTTGGCAGCTTTGGGCCTGTACTCACTGGAATTTAGAAGAATGTGGGAGGATCTCATTGAAACCTACCAAATGTTGAAAAGACTAGATTGGGTGGTTATGAAGAGGATGTTTCCTATGGTGGGGGTATAGCTTCAAAATTGAGGGGTGACCATTTCGAAGAGAGGTAAGGTGGAATTGATTTGGACAGAGAGTAGTAAATTTGTAGAATGCTCTGCCACAAACTGGTGGAGGCCAAGTCCATTGGTATGTTTAAGGCAGAAGTTGATCGTTTCCTGATCGGTCAGGGCATCAAAGGGTATGACAAGAAGGCAGGTGTTATGGGGTTGTGTGGGATCCAGGATCAGCCATGATGGAATGGCAAAGCAGACTCAATGGGCTGAATTCTGCTCCTATGTTTTACGGTCTTATGGAACTGATATACGTAAGGCATAATGAGTTCAGGTAATATTTACTCAAGGGCTCTTCCTTGACCATCAGAGCGTCTGTTGGCCAGTCAACCCAATCCATTCATTCCACATTGGTTCTTCTTGAACAATTGTGGGTCTGACTTGAAGAACATCTTCAGTCTTAGTTTTGTTCACCACTTCACTGTCATGGTGCACTATAATCCTGGAGATTTCTCACCATCATTCACAAAGTAACTCCAGAGCTACTTACTTCAACAACATCCCTGATATTCCATCTTCTCACCTCCCAATCTCTTCTCCATATAGCTTGTGAGATGAGGCTTCCATCGTTTGAACTTACTCCATTTTAACGCTATTGTGTTTTCCAACATGGACTGAAAAGGACTCAACTATGACATGAGGCTTAAATGATAATACTTCCTTTTGACAGTATAACTGGAATATAGAAGACCTACAGCACAGTACAGGCCCTTTGGCCTGCAATGTTGTGCCAACCTTTTAATCTACTCTAAGCTCAATCTAACCCTTCCCTCCTACGTTTTTCTTTCATCATATGTCTATCTAAGTGTTTCCTAAATGCCCCTCATGTATCTGCCTCTACCACCACCCATGGCAAGGTGTTCCATGCATTCACCACTGTCTGTGTAAAAAAACCTTCATCTGACATCCCCTCATTTTTTTCCTCCAATCAATTTAAAACTATGCCCCCCCCCCACCCCCAGTATTAGCCATTTCTGCCCTTTTGAATGTTTTAATGTGTTTGTTGATACAGTGCCTTGTCAAAGCTGGTGGTGTTACCTGGCTGATGCATGGTATTAGACATATGCTTATCAGCCTGGTAACACCATCTCTACTGTAAAGTCAGGTGGAGGTAGCATCATACTACAGCAATATTTTTCAGCAGCAGGGGCTGGAAACCTGGTCAAGATTGATGGGGAAATGAATGCTGCTAGATACAGAGAGATCCTGGATAAAAAAACCTACCAGCTTCTGCCAGAAAGCTTTTTCTCTTTCAATATTTTTATTAATTTCTACATAGAAGAATACAAAGTACAAGATATATAAGTCAAAAAAGATAAAATAATACCAAATACATTATATTTGAATCACACTTGCAATCTCATTACCCTATATTCATGTAAATTAAATTAAGTAGTAGTATTGAAATGTGATAACTTTATTATACAAAAAAAGGTATCTAAGCCCATTACCAAGATCGAAGCTGTTTGGTAAAGAAAGAATAAAGGAAAAAAATCCTTATCATACAGTGAAATATGTTATTAGCCAACATCTGTACTTTAATAGCAAATGAAAGGTTTTGAAAATAGTTCAAAAAGGGTCCCCACAATGTTTGAAAGTCTTGACTAGATTCAGAAACTGAACAACATCAAGAAGAATAATATAAAATAATAAACAACCTATCAAAATTCAAAACATATGAACACACAAGGTATTAACTCGTTAAAATTTTATTCTCTAAGTAAAGCATTCAAAGGTTCGAAAAGAGAGTCAGCTACAAAGGTTTAACAAAAATAAAAGAAGCAATTATTCATGCAGAAAGATACTGAACAGTCAAACTATAGATTTCAAAAACTCCTGGGCTTCCTCAGTCGAACAGAACCATTCCTTAGAGCCATCCTTCAGTGTAATTCTGAGCTGAGCAGGATAATGAGGAGAAGGCTTGAAACTTTTGTTGAAAAGTCACAACATAACTTTTTTGAACTTAGCTCGCTTATTCATGACCTCGGGTGAAAAATCCTTGATGATTCTAATCTACTGGCCATTATAATCAATCATTCCTCTTCGATGGGATTCATGAATTAAAAGTTCCTTTGTTTGGAATTCATGAAAACAGATTATTACTGATCTGGGTCTTGCTCCTGGAGCTGGTCTGGGCACAGGCGATCTATGAGCTCAATCAATCATAGGTAAGGTCAGCAAAATTTTAGGAAATAATTGTGCCAAAAAGCTTGCAAAAAATTCCATAGGCTGATCACCTTCCATTAGCTCTTCAAGGCCCAGAATTTGTAGGTTATTTCTTCTGCTTCTATTTTCTAAATTGATAATCTTCTGTCTTAATTTTTTATTAGACTTTGATTGTTTTCCACAAAGCTTTTGCAGGTCATCAATTTTCACAACCAAAATCATCAGAGTTGCTTCATTCTCTTCTATTCGGTTATCATGTTCAATTAAGGTCTTTTGAATAGAATCCAATTTTGCATCTATTTGTTTAATTTCAGTGGAAGATTATTTTCTGTGTTTTGGAAGCAACTCCATAATAGATTCCAAAGATGCAGGAGGATCTTCTTTCTTAGTACCTTTGGCACCCCCTGTACTCATAGTAAAACAATATCACATTTAAAAGTAAGGTTTCAAAGCAGGTTGGAAACAGTAAAGTAAGTAGCAGCAACTACAAAAAGCTGCTACTCCATCAATGACCAGCAGGAAGTCCAGAAAGCTTTAACTAGAGAGTATGTTTGTTTCTCAGCAGGACGACGACATAAAGCACACTGCCAGAGCCACCATGGAGTGGCTTCAAATGACGACAATTGAGTCCTTGAGTGGCCCAGTCAGAGACCTGACCTTAACCTGATCAAACATCTTTGGCAAGACCCCAAGATTACTGTCCAACACCCCTACCCAACTAACCTGGCACATTTTGAGCAATTTTGCAAGGAGGAATGGGCAAACCTTGCTTCATCACATTGTGCAAAGCTAATAGAGACTTATTGAAAACGACCAGTAGCTGTTATAGCTGCAAGAGGTGCTTCAACTGAGTACTGAGCAAAGGGGATGGATACTTTTGGACTGCTGACATTTCAGTTTTTGAATATTTTGTTTTTCATGCTTTACAATATTTCCTGTGTTTGGCTCTATTGTGAAAAATGGAGCATGTGATTCACAAATAAAAAATCTCACTTAAATTGACCAAAATTCATGGTGTCAGACTCATCTATGTGAACAAAGGGTCGCGGGCTTAATACTTTTAGAATATGTTGTTGTTGTTGACAGTAAGGAAGGCTGGGAACAGAGTAATCAGCTGATCAATTGTGCTGGTCCATGGCAAGTGGAACTTAATCCCTGTAAGTGTGAGGTGCTGTATTTTGGGGAGAGGGTCTAATAGGGATAAGACAAACTGTGAATGGTAGGGCCTCAGGGAGTACTTGGGTACAAAGCTGCCTTGCTATGGGGTGGTGAAGAATGAATAGATAATAGTTAATTTCCTTTGCCAAGCCAAGGAGTATAAAAGCAAGGAGGTCTTCGTCAGGCGGCATCTATGGTGAGCAATAGTCCTGATGAAGGGCCTCAGCCTGAAATGTCACTTGTTTATTCCTCTCCATAATGCTCCCTGGCCTTCTGAGTTCCTTCAACATTTTATGTTCAAGATATTCTTCTATTTTTGCTCCAGATTTCCAATATTTGACATTTTACTTCAAGCTATCTTCAATTTTCACTGCTGAGCAACAAATTCTCTTCTTGAAGACACACTAAGATTGGATGACATTATCTAGTGTGACTTCTGCACTCTCAGGTGTCCCCTGCCAATTTTGTTTTTCTGTAAATGTTCAAGGATTTACACTTTGAGACATGGAGCTGACGTGTTTTTGGGCAATGAAGACTTGACTCACTGTTGCTTGGTCTTTGTGAAAAGTGTTGCTCCTGACCTAATCTGTTCCTATAGGGAGGCCAGACTACAATCAGACAGCATCCCAGTTTTGTGGGGTACAAAACATCATTTTGTATTGAATCAGGTTCAAAGATTACATGGATATTGGAATTCTATTTATGTTGTTATACCTTCTTTGAAAGAACTGTTTATCTAGCTACAGCTGTGCTGAATGCTTACCATTGTTCAGTATTTTTTTTATAATTGTACATCAGCAGATCTATATATCAACAGTTGGGACTACATTATTTGGCAAAGTAAATGGATGAAATAAAAAACACTTTTTGAAGTTGGCCCTAAAAGTAAGAGGAGAAACATGCAGAGTTACCTGTCTAATACTGAAGCAAGTGATGACACCGAAATCCTTGGAGAGCAACCGAACTGGAATCATTTTGTTTTGTCCATTACTTCGGCCTAAAATGGTGCAAGCCAAACATTGGCAGAATAAAATGCAGTAGGTCCCACTAATAAAAGTACAACCACCACTGCACACTTAAGGTGGCAGTTGATAATCTGAACCGATAAAGCAATTTATGACCTGTACTGTCCAAGGAGGCAGAAATCTCTGAGTAGACAACAGGCACCTTCCACCACAGTCAAATCAAACACAAATCAAAGATGGAACACTTGGACAGGGTGGGTTCATCAGTACTCTTGACTTTCAATAAGAAAGACTATTCTCCTTGATATTGGATAGATAATGATGAAAATACAGATTGAGCGGCGTCTGCAGAGAGAGAACTAAGCTGAGTTTCTTGGGCTGTTTTGGGTTAATGACTTCTCAGCAGATGCTCATGTAACCCTTAGGTTCAGCCGGCAGTGTTAGTCTAGGGGGGAGACAGTCTCCGGCTCCGCCAAACTTGTGAAATCTCGTTTGTGTGGACGCTGTGTGATGTGTTACCATTACAAATCCGAACCATGAAAGATCAGACAATACACTATATGGAATTAAATGATTGAGGTTTATAATTCTTAATCTGACTATAGGGTTAGTAAAGAAAACAAAAAGAAAAAGGGCCCATTTTAATGAAACAGTCTAATGTGCACATTGAAGCTCAAGGTTTTCCCATCCATTCATTCTCAATCGATTTCCCCGGGTGTCATCGACTCCCGACCCCATTCCAAGTCCACTTTGTCCTGCAGTCTATGACCTCTCCATTCTGGCATTTTCTATCTCCATCTTCTCCCAAACTAAAGCCTGCGAATCCCTTGCTCTCGGGAACACAAGAAAGAACAGCACTCCCCTCATTGGACAGCGCACATTCTAAAGCCTCTGTTATCTCTAGTCATAACCCAAACACTGCTGCTACAGATAAACTAGCAGTGAAACCTTTTCCAGGGCGTTACACTTACTACCAGCATTTTCTGTTTTTATTTTCAATTTTCAGCATTGGCAGTACTCCAATCCTAAACCACTGCAGTTATCTCCAGACTGCTTTCAAGTCAACAAGTCACACAGTTGTATCATGCAGTGGGTCAGGAGTAAGACCTGTCGTTACTATTTCCCCAGGGTACCTAGGGCCTAAAACCAAATTGCTGGAAGAACTCAATGGGCCAGACAGTGTCTGTGGAGGAAAATGGACAGTCAATGTCCTGGGTCTAGACCCTTCATCTGGTCCTCATGGTTGCAATAGTCTAGTTGGGATTTCAGCAGCAGGTTAGCTGAGGTAGGTGCAGAGATAGCTGGAATCAGGGACGTACAGCAAAGGAAACAAAGTTTCAAGACAATATTGAGCCTACAAGCTGATAGGCTCATCTTGAGACAATTTCTGGGATGGAGATGTTGATCAGGGACTCACTTCACTCCCCTCAATGCTGAACTGGCTCCACAAACTATAGACTGACTTTCAAAGATTCCACATTTCAAGCTTTCAGTATTTTTTTTGTAATTTATTTTTTATTGAAGTTCATCATCAAACATTTCCATAAGATGTATTTCAGCTATTGTACATATATATCATATAGCCATATATGCCACAAATCTCCACATATTTATCTGAGGTATATGCTTATAGAAAAGAGAGGAAAGAAAGAACAAGCAAAAGGAGAAAATTATGTACAAGTAGGGAGTGATTTTTTTTTTACAATATATTCATTGATTTGCGAGAATAAAATCAGGCCTATGAGGTGTTATGTAGTTAAACCATTTTTCCCAGTATGAATCAAATTGTTCCAACTTATGATTAACAGATGCTGTTATCTTCTCCATTTTGTAAATGTCCATTGTAATTTCCATCCACGCATTTAAGCTTGGGCTCTCCTGTGATAACCATTTCCCAGTAAGAATTTGTTTTTTACCACCCACCATTAGTATGATGTCTTCATTTGCACATCGGTAGTTTGTCAGTCTTTGTGTATGGTTTGTCATTAATTCCACTGCATTTTTTTATTTTTTAAGTAAATGCCTGCAAGGAAATGAGTCTCTAAATACGTTCTTTGATAATAAATTGACTTGGACAGGGTTGTGTCAAAGACAAAAGTTTCATCCTCTTTACTGCTAAACCTGAGGCACAGCACTGGTGCAAAGAGTTGTGCAGCTGAGTGACACCAGTCTAGAAGAGGAACTTCACTACAACGAAAAAATTTTGCAAAAGGTCATTACACAGATTAAATCTGTCCAAAATACCCTAGTAGTGTGGCTACTGTATACATTAAAGTGTGGTGCAAACTATTCCTCTCTGGCCATTTGCTTTGCAAAACCCTTTCACAAGTCCTCGGAATAGATCTTTGGGGTTAGGAGTAGTGGGATTTTTACTCTTGGGACAGTTTACACTCAGTAATCTTACTGCTTTTAAACCAACTTTGGAAGGCATTGTCTTGATTTCTGACCTAGAAATTTATTTTAAGATTTGACCTCATGTAACCTGAAACAATCTCTGTATTATCTTTAAATATGTCTGCATCTGTAGAGTGGGAACCGGTGAAAGGGTCCCTTGTTTTATTACTTATGCTTGTTAAATACTGGAGGCAAGTATTTTGATCAAGATAGGATTAACTTTATCCGTCACGCGTACATTGAAACATTGAGGCATAGAGTGAAATGCACCGTTTGCGTCCAAGGAAGTGCTGGGGGCAGCCCACAAGTGTCACCTTTCTTCTGGCGCAAACATAGCATGTCATAACTTACTAATCCTAACCCTAACCCTAACCCATACATCTTTCAAAGTCAAAGTAAATTTATAATGAAAGTACGTATATGTCACCATGTACTACCCTGAGATTCATTTTTCTTGAAGACTTTTACAGGAAAGTAAAGACGTGCAATAAAATTTATGAAAAACTAGAGATAAATAAAGACTAACAAGCAACCAATGTGCAAACAAAGGCAAATCGTGGAAATAATAAAAAGGTAAATAAACAACACTGAAAGGGAGTTGTGGAGTCCTTGACACTCAGACTCTGGGTTGTGGAGTCAGTTCAGCATTGAGGTTCACCTGATGGCTGAATTGTTCCTGTACCTGGTTGTGTGGGAGCTCAGGTCCCTGTGCCTCTTACCCAATGGTAGTAGTGAGCAGACAGCATGGCCTGGATGATGGGGGTGCTTGATGATGGATGTTGCTTTCTTGTGGCAGCAATCCTTGCAAGTGCGCTTACTGGTGCCTGTGATGGACTGGGCTGTATCCACCACTGGTGTTGCCACACCAGGGCCTGATGCAAACAGTACGGGTACTCCCACTGTGCATCTATAGGAGTTTGTCAGCATTTTAGATGTCATGCAAAACCTACGCAAACTTCTAAGAAAGTAGAGGCGTGGCAAGGTTTCTTTGGAATGTGGGAGGAAGTTGGAGCGCAAGGAGGGAACCCACGCAGTATCGGGAGAGCGTACAAACTCCTTACCGACTGCTGCGCAAACTGAACCCAGTGACTGCTGGTGCTGTGAAGCATTGTGGTAACCACTACGCTACAGGAAATATTAAGAATAAAATAACCTGCATATGGGAGATATTATATTTGAAACCGTGTTCAATGGAATAAACTTGGTCAAGGACGTGTAGTGGGAAAAGTCACTGCAAATCAAGATGGTTAGCGTTTTTCACTTTCAGAATGATTTGCTGTTATTTCCATTGTCAGGTCCATTATTCACAAGTCCCAAACATGTGGAGGCAAGAAAGCAGGCAGTCGTCTTCTATCTGAACTAAAGCACTAAATGTGTTCTTTCTAAACAGGTCAATGATCCTATTAAGTATCATACACCGAGTAAATCTCTTGCTCAAAGCCCATCGTCAGTCATTCAGCCAGAATGGAAGCTTTTATGCACAGAAACATCTGAAACATGGACTGCCGGGGAATGGGATGTTGTCAAATCACTGGCACATTAACCCTTTTGTTGCGTGGTTCACCGGTGGGTGCTCCCATATAGGGTAATGTTTGTCACTTTCGCTCTCTTTCTCTTTAACCTTGAATGTGTCCTTTATATTTGTCCATTATCTTAGCTGAAGTCACCATAGAAACAAAAGTAAAAGCAATCTGTACTCTGTCGCCATCTCCTGGGATGACCAGGATAATGTGTCTCCTTGCATTACTAACACAAAAAAGTTTCAGAATAAAGCTCTTAAGGTTTAGTGTTTTGTCCAAAGAAATGTACTCAACCTACATGAAGCACATCAATGCATGCATCGGCGATACATTACGCTTTTCTTTTGGCTCTGAGTTCAGCTCATTTTGAATCACGGCCAGTGTACGAACCTTAAGTCACGTCAACCTTTCTGCTACAGATGGTCCCATACCTCTCGAGAAAGTGAAGATTGAGTGACCATACATGGGCTGTTCTGAAGCCAAGTGAAGCAGTGTAGTCTCTGCATCAATCTCTGTAACCCCTTCCTACCCTACAAATCTGCACATTGCCTGTTTTCCAGAATATCAGCCTCCTAAGCTTTCATGGAATTCTCTCCATAAACCTCTCCAGCTTCCTTTTCTCCACAACACTTTGTAAATCTTGTTTCTTTGACCATGTCCCAATATTTCCTATTTCCTAATGATAATAGAGGGGCGTCACAATCTTTCAGATGTTGTTTGAAAGGCCCATGTTCTTATATGCTTGTTCAGTGAATATTTCCCTGTATTTTTCAATACAGAATTGCATACATGACAGCCATTGCAGGGTTTGCACATCATTGTTTCCTACAAGGTGAAACCTCACAGTATAAATGGCAGCAATGCACCACTCCCTGATGGGCTCAATGTCTTCTATCCAGTCTTTCAAACTGAGAATAACATTACACCTATATGAATCCATCCTGGAGGCCAATGCCCAAATATGTTACAAGAGGGTGAACCCTCACCATCAGGCTCTGGTGGTGTACCTGACGGGGTAATGTAAACCTGTCCCATTCAACTGACTGGAGTACTGAAGGACATCTCCAGTCTCTTACTGATGCAGTCTGAAGCTCCAAACACTTCTAGTGTCCAAGAAGAGAACAGTGAGCAGCCTCAATGACAATTGCTCCGTAGCACTGACATCCACCATAATGAAGTACACCAAGAGTTTGGTCATGGCTCGAATTAACACCCAGAGTTGCTACAATTTACCTAGCATCACAGTGCATCCTGTGAACACAATCTCACTGGTCCTTCACTCTGCTTTGGAGAAAATCACAAAATGTACGTCAGGTTATTGCTTATCACTTAGCTTTCAACATAATCATTTCCTCAATACTAATAACCAAGCTTCAAAACCTGGGCCTCTATCTTCCTCTGCAACAGGATGCCCAACTAAATCGATCCAAACACAATTCCAAATTAAATTAAGTCCTTTCTGCCTGAACATGATCCATACCGCTCCATTCCCTGTATATTCATGTGTTTATCCAACAGCCACTATCATTTCTGCTTCCAACACTACCCCTGGCTGCCTGTTCGTGGCACCTACTACCCTCTGTGTCAGAAAACCAGGAGTTTTCATTTTGAATGCTCCAAGTATGTTGCCAATGTTGGTAACATCTCAGTTGGAGTTGAGGTGGTGGACAAGGGTCAAACAGATCGGCTGGTTGAGTGGTGTCACAACAAAAACCAAGGAATTGACTGTAGATTTCAGGAATGGGAAGTCAGGAAAACTCACACCAGTGCTCATTGAAGGTGTTGTGGCCAATATGAGTAACTAAAAAAAAAACTGGGCCCAGAACACACACACTTCTATGACTCAAGCATTCTTTTACTTTACCTGTGCACAAGGAGAAAAACATGGGCCCATCACCCACACTGTTCTGAAGTCTGTATGGAAAACTGTTATTCTTATACAGAATCAGCTTATCATTTTTGGAGATTGATCATTGTAAATTGCATATGTTTGAATTCACAATAGAAGTGTTAAAATTAATCAGAACTTCAAGCAGACAGCCGATGATATTTTGAGTTAGTAAGAACATAGAGCCTTAGTTGTTGGGTATGTTTCACATCCCTCCGTTACTCTCATCTCATCTGTCTCTGGCACCCCCTATCGTGTAAAGGGATGCTCTGCTTTAGGAAGACCTTTCTGGAGAAGTCTCACTTCGGAGGCCTCACTCGCCTGGCTTGAGTGCTGTAATATTGAACCCGCCACAGTCAACCTCAGCCTAAGCAGAGGCCATCTCCGGCCATCTCACTTCAAAGGTCTCACTTGACTACAACTACCCCAGTCTATCCTTGCCTTACCGCATCTTCCACAAAGGGTCAGCAGAGGAAATGGTGAGCAGCTTCAAGGTCATGGGCATCAACATTTTGGAGGATCCATCCTGGGCTCAACACCTTTATGAAGTCACCAAGATGCCACACCAGCAGCTACACCTCACTAGGAGTTTGAGGAGATTTGGTATGTCACCAAAGACTCTTACAATTTTTACAAATGTACAGCGGAGAGGTATGGAGTCTCTAATACACTGGATCAAGAGGCTGCAGAGGGTAGTAGATTCAGTAAGCGCCGTCACAGGATCCTACACCATCGAGGACATCTTCAAGAGATGCTGCCTCAAGAAGTAGCATCCGTCATTAACAACTCTCACCATCTGAGACAGGCCCTCTTTTCAGTATACCATCAGGGAGGAGGTACAAGAGCCTAAAGGCCCACAATTAATCATTCAAGCATGGCTTTTTCCTCTTCACCTTCAGATCTATGAATGGTCCGTGATCCCTACCTCACTATTCCTTTTGTTTTTCACTATATTTCCGTAATGTGTAGATGTTTCTGCCTTTGCACTGTACTGCTGTCAGAAACCAAGTGTCATATCATATGTCAGTGGTAATAAATCTGATTCAATGGTCAGTGAGCTGTCATAAGTTGTCTAATTGTTGTTTTCTGAAGTGTGCTGTGTAAGAAGCAGCAAAAACAAAGTACTCTTTAAAAAATGTATTTTTTTAAATTGAGAAACAGCACGGAAAAGGCCTTTTGACTCACGCAGCCAACAGTGCAGAAAAGGCCCTTCAAGCCATGCAGCCCAGCAATCCCCCAATTTAACCGTAGCCTAATCATGGGAGAATTTGTGATGACCAATTAATCTACCAACCAGTAGGTCATTGGACTGTGGGAGGAAACCAGAGCACCCAGAGGAAACCCACACAGTCATGGAGAGAACATACCAACTCCTTACAGGCAGCAGTGGGAATTGAACCCAGATCACTGGTACCGTGAGATTTTGCGCTAACCACTACACTACCACGCTGCCCCAGTTACTTCATTTTATTTGAAAGCTGATTTTTTTTTGTAATGATTCCTGACTATGCTTTTATTAAGGAACTATTAAACACCATGACAGCGAATCCAACACTGCCCATCTTAGCTGAGATATCACTGAAATTAAAGAATTCATACTCAAAGTACATTCATTATCAAAGAATACATAAATAATACAACTTGAGATTTGTTTGCTTACAGGCAGTCACAAAGCAAGAAACCCGAAAGAACCCAATTAAAGAAGAAAAATAAAAATAAAAGACCAGCACACAATGCACAAGACAAAGTGGAGTAAGAACACAAGTCACACAAACAATTGAAGTGAACAACAAGGTACAAAAGGCAAGGAATACAATTCAAAGCACTACATTCGTTCGATGTGTTAAGAACCTTCACTTCAACATGACATTGTGGCCAGATAATGTGAAATTTGCTGCTAATCTTTGTGAACTACCTGGCTGCATTCAGGTTATTAAACCGACTAGTTTTTTCTTCCAAGTATCACTGACAACATTCTAAAGGAACTGTTCTGGCTGGGAACGATAGTCACTCTAGTTACTGACAAAGGACCACAGTTCGCATCTGTAGAATTGCCAGCATACTTTCAATGTGACAACTCCTGGTGTTCTTACACAGAGGGTAGTAGGTGCCACAAACAGGCAGCCAGGGGTAGTGTTGGAAGCAGAAATGATAGTGGCTGTTAGATAGGCACATGAATATACAGGGAATGGAGCAGTATGGATCACGTTCAGGCAGAAGGGACTTAATTTAATTTGGAATTGTGTTTGGCACAGACATGACGAGCCAAGGGGCCTGTTCCTGAGCTGTTCTATCTTTTCTACATCAGATGTTGGCAAAACAGTTCATTCAGAATCAGAATCATATTTAATATCACTGGCATATGTCGTGAAACTTGCTTTACAGCAGCAGTACATTACAATACATAATTTAAAAACTAAGTTACAATAAGCATATGTTAAATTATTAAATAATTAGTGCGGGAAAAAAAGAGAGGGAGAAAATACTGAGGTAATGTTCATGGTGTCATTGTCAATTCAGAAATCTAATAACGGACAGAAGAAGCTGTTCCTTGAGCTCCTAATGAAATAGAGCCACTGTTGTGCTTTCTTTGTAATTGCAGCAACATGTTGGGCCCAGGATAGGCCTTCGGAGATGTTACACCCAGGAACTTGAATCTGCTCACCCTTTCCTCTGCTGATATCTCACTGAGGACTGGTGTGTGTTCTCTCAACTTCCCCTTCCTGATGTCCACAATCAATTTCTTGGTCCTGCTGATGTTGAGTGTAAGGTTGTTGCTGCAACACTATTCAACCAGCAGATCATCTCACTCCTGTACAACTCCTCATCACCATCTGAAATTCTTTCAGTAATAGTTGTGTCATCAGCAAATTTACAGACAGCTTTTCAGTTCTGCCAAGCCACATAGTCGTGGGTGCAGAGAGAATAAATCAGTGGACTATGCACACATCCTTGAGGTGCACCAGTGTTGATTATCAGCAAGGAGATGTTATTACTAATCTACACAGAGTGTGGTCTCCTGGTGAGAAAGTCAAGGATCCAGTTGACTTGACACAGGTGTTCAGACCCTTACTGGGTACACCATCAGGGCCTGACATCTTGCAAGGGGTCACCCTCTTGTAAAATGTTCTGACATTGGCTACTGAGACAGAGATCACAGGGTCACCAGATGTCACACAGATTTGCACAGGAGAAGCTGTATTCTACCTTTAAAAGTGTGCATAAGACACTTTGAGCTCATCCAGAAATGAAGCATCACTGCCATTCAAGATGTTAGGTTTTGCTTTGTAGGAAGTAATGGCCTGCAAACCCTAACTGAGCTGACGTGCATCCGATTCCATTTCTAACTTCAATCAGAATTGCTATTCTGTTCTTAAAATAGCCTTCTGCTGGACTTCTTGTATAGTCCTGGATCACCGGTCTTGAATGCCATAGATCTAGCCTTCCAGAGACTATGAATCTCCTGGTCATCCACAGCTTTTGAATTGGGTATGTCTGCTATGTTCTCAAAGGCACACACTCATCCACACTGAAGTCAGTGACGACTGTGGTGTATTCAGATTTGAGGATGAGTCCCTGAATATTGTCCAGTCCACTGACTCAAAGCAGTCCTGTAGGTGCTCCTCTGCCTCCCTTGACCATAGCATCTTGGTCCTCACCACCTGTGCTGTAGTCTTTAGTCTCTGCCTATACCCTGGGAGTAGAAGTGCAGCCATTTTCACAAAAAATAAGGAATCCAGTAAATCATTGTAGCTTCATTAGATTGACCCAACAATTTAATAGCACAGTAGCCTAGGAATCAGCACAGTAAGGTAGAGTACTTGATTCGCTAATAGGTATATGCATGTCAGTGATAATAATCCCACTTCTGATTCTTTATTTAAACTGTTTCAAAGTGTTGATGGGTATCATGTGTGTGACACAATTAAAAGAACAAACTTTGCAAAAGTGCTTATATCCCTGAAAATTTGTCTTTCTTTTACTTCCCAGTCCTCAGCCTGAAACATCGGCTGTTCACTCTTTCCCATAGATGCTGCCTGGGCTGCTGAGTTCCTCCAGCATTTTGGGTGTGTTAACAGAAAATATATATCATGCACTTTGAACTTCAAGTCAAAGCGCGGCCCTTAACTCCTGGTGGAGTCGTCGGGGTGCCGTCATGACAAGCCTTTTGCACCGATCTGTTTGATGATTGCTCATCGTATGGCGTGTCTTGGAGCCCATTCCTCTCCAGGTTTTTTTTTACGAGACCGAGTAACCCAGGCACGGATGGAGAGCGTGCAAGGGAGCCGGCCGGATTCGAACTCAAGACCTCTCACCCCGAAGTCCAGTGCTGATGCCACCACGCCACCAGCCGGTACAGTATTTTATTTTACTTCAAATACAATTGACTATGCTGATAAGTAATAAGGGTATCAGTGTGAGTGACAAGTGGCAGCAGAGTGTGGACGGGTCTCACATTTTCTGGTCTGAGTGCCTCTACTTCCTCTCCACCCCCCCACCAAGCCCCCGGTCTTCCCAGTCCATTTTGCAACAGCATTCGTCTATCTGACAATCTTTGCTGGCATGATGGCAGACTTCGCAGGGTTGGAATCTGGGTGGAGATCCACCAGAAACCGTGCTCAGGAGTGACATAATCAGCCCCTTGAGTCTGTCCAGGTATTCCACGCTGATCCTTCGCCCTACCATCTGGGGATCGCTCCAGGAAAATCCCTCCTGCGCCACCAGCAAGTATTTCTGCTGCTGTCAGCATCCAAATGACTGCCACTGCTCATTGCCGTGGTGACACTGGTACTAGAGCTGGCGTGAGCTGTGAGGAGAGGAGGGGCAAATCAGCCAAGTGCAGTTTCTTTTAATGACAGATATCAGCACTTTTTTTTTGAAATCTTATCTTCTCAAGATTTATTGAATGCTCCCCAGAAAACTGGCCTTTAAAACCCTTGCTCATATTTAATTTTAATAAAAGCCTGCAGTCTAAAAAACAATTATATGCAGACAATTCAGAATGTGCAATATTTAAGGTGGAAAGGTTGTGGAAGATAAAACAGTTAAACAGATGGCTGTTAATCCCCATCATATCCTTTACTACAGAAAATGCAATTATATCCCAAAGCAGTTTGCATATTTACATACCAACACAGCATGAAGTTTTCTCATTAATCTAACAATGAAAACTCCTTCATTAATGTGATGCCAGCAGGACCGTATCATTAGACGTCTCTTGGGTCCACCAAGGATCATAGCAACAGACTCTCTGTTGCACAGAGTGCCTCTGCAAAACCAACCAACCAATTGTTAATACCAATGACCTTAACATTGTTCTCTCCCCTCCAAGATCTCCCTCTGGGTCAATCTGCCCCTTTCCTCTCTCTGCCTCTTTGACGTTTTACCAGAAACAATTCACCACCATCAGCTTTCCATGCCTTTCCCCAGACAGAATCAATTTCAACATATTTGTGTCCATTTTCAACTACTTGGCCAATACTTCCTGCATCTTCATCGGTCATTTTCAGCTTTTTTCATTTGTGTAAACAATACATTGTTTTTCCCAGGGCACAATATTATTGAGAGCTTCTTAATGGTTTCTATAACTTGGGATGCTGGTCATAGCATTCCTGGTCTGTAAATAGTCAAACCTCAATATTTAACATATGAACAATTTATAACCCTCAGGTGCCTTTCTATACTATGCTGATTAGAGTATAAAATTGTTATTTTTCTTGCAGTTTAACTTTTCCTATGCTTCCTTATATTTTTTTTATATAATTACTGATATACATGTGAACTTCTCAGTAATTGTAGTATAGCTAATTCCGCAATTTTTCTGGAAACTTCCTAGTTTTTCTGCAGCAGGTGTCGCATTGGCTATTTCTATAAGACTATAAGAAATGGGAGCAAGTTAAGCCATTCGGCCCAACAAGTTTGCTCTGCTATTTGATCATGCTTGATCCATTTCCCTTTCAAACCCATTATCCCCCTAACCTTTCATGCCCTGACCAATCAAGAATCTATCAACCTCTACCTTAAATACACTCAATGACCTGGCCTCCACTGCCGCCTGTGACAACAAATTCCACATTCACAGATTTCATAGCTTGTTATCATAGAATGTCCTGTTCCTTTCCAGTTTGAGCGAGCTCTCGTTAAAGATAACCATGACTTCTTTGCTCTGTCTTTTCTTTGTTTCATTCTTTGTTCTTGCTACACTTCATAAATGTTCATAACCAACAAGATTTATGCCTCATTCTTGACTTCTGAAGAACCTCTGGATTGCAAAATCACCAGGATCCAACAATTGTATGATCTGTTGATACGTAGAATGTACAGTACCTATGAGAAGTATTCACACCCTCCCATGGAAGTTTTCATGTTTTCTTGTTTTACAATATTGAATCAGAGTGGATTTAATTTGGCTTTTTTTGACACTGATCAACAGAAAAAGACTCTTTCCTGTCAAAATAAAAACAAATCTCTAAAAAGTGATCTAAATTAATTACAAATATAAAACACAAAATAATTAATTGCATAATTACTCACCCCTTTCAAGTCAGTATTTAGTAAGATGCACCTACAGCAATCACAGCCTTGAGTCTGTGTGGATAGATCTCTGTCAGCTTTGCACATCTGGACACTACAATTTTTTCCCATTCTTCTTTACAGAACTGTTCAAGCTCAGTCAGATTGCTGGCAATCGTGAGTGAACAGCCTTTTCAAGTCCAGCCACAAATTCTTAATTGGATTGTGTCTGCACTTTGACATGGCCACTCACTCCAGGACATTAATTTTGTTGTTTTTAAGCCATTCCTATGTAGCTTTGGCTTTATGCTTGGGTTTATTGTCTTGCTGGAAAACAAATCTTCTTCCAAGTTGCAGTTCTCTTGCATACTACACCAGGTTTTCCTCCAGATTTCCCTGTGTTTGCTGCATTAATTTTACCCTCTACCTTGACAAGCCTGTCAGGACCTGCTGCAGTGAAGCATCCCCACAACATGATGCAGCCACCACCATGCTTCATGGCAGGGATGGTGCGCTTTTGATGATGTACAGTGTTTGGCTTTTGTCAAACAGAGTTTAATCTGATAGCCAAAAAGCTCTATTTTGATTTCATCAGACCATAAAATATACTTCCAGCTGACTTCAGAATCTCCCACATGCCTTCTGGCAAACTTTAGCTGAAATTTCATGTGAGTTTTATCCCCTAGCAGTGGTGTTTTCTTTGCCACTCTCCCATAAAGCTGCGATTGATGAAGCACCCGAGCAACAGTTGTTGTATGTGCAGTCTCTCCCATCTCAGCCACTGAAGCTTGTAACTTTCAGAGTTCTCAAAGGTCTCCTGGTGGCCTCCCTCACTCATCCCCTCCTTTCACGGTCACTCACTTTTTGAGGACGGCCTGCTCTAGGCAGATTTACAGCTGTGCCATATTCTTTCCATTTCTTGATGATTGACTGAACTGTACTCCAAGGGATATTCAATGACTTGGAAATTTTCTTGTATCCATCTCCTGACTTGTGTTTTTCAATAACCTTATTGCGGAGTTGCTTGGAGTGTTCGTTTGTCTTCATGGAGTAGTTTTTGCCAGGATACTGAATCACCAGCAGTTGGACCTTCCAGATACAGGTGTATTTTTACTACAATCAGTTGAAACACCTTGACTGCACGCAGGTCTCCGAAAACAGACCTCCATTTAACAAATTACGTGACTTCTAAAACCAATTGACCGCACCAGTGATGATTTGGTCTATCATACTAAAGGGGGTGAATACTTATGCAATCAATTATTTTGTGTTTTGCACTTATAATTAATTTAGATCACTTTGTAGAGATCTGTTTTTACTCTGACACTTTGAAGTATTGATCAGGGACAAAAAAAAGCCAAATTAAATCCACCCTGATTCAATGTTGTAGAACAATAAAACATGAAAACTCCCGGGGGGGGGGGGGGGTGTGAATACTTTTTGTAAGCACTGTATGTGTAAACAGTCTGAAACAAGGGTTGGATTTGTAGGTGAACCATAATATATACGTACACTAAATCAAATTTTTCAACAGTCAAGTGAATCAGACACATAAAGGGATAGATATCACAACTAGCCTACAATGAGGGGCAATTTCCTTTAACTTCAGATGGGAAAGATCATGGCTGTGGATTTTAGCCCCATGACATCTATGGATATGAACCCCAAAAGCCCTCTGTTCCTCCACACCGCTAAGAATCCTGCTGTTTCCTGCCTTCACGTTTAACCTTCCAAAGTGAATCACTTCACACTTTTCCGGGTTGAACTCCATCTGCCACTTCTCAGCCCAGCTCTGCACCCCGTCATCCACTTTGGAAAAGCTGGCAAACAGGCATGTTGCAGAGAAGATGAAGGAAGGGAAGATCTGGAGGAGAAGATGACTGACTGATGTCAGCTGAAATTTCTGGATAAACTCAAGAACGACAACTGGTCTGTCTGGAGGAAGTGTGGATGGAGGAGGGAAATCACAAAAGCAGGAGAGAGTGTGAGCAAAGGACAAATGAAAACTGAGGTGGAGAACACACCAGTTGCTTCAAATCTGAAATATGTGAGACTGCCGAAAAAGCTTCTGTGGTCAGTCTGATTCTGTGGAGAGAGGAAAATGAACAAGTCATGTTACAGGTAAATTACAAACCAAAACTGGCCAGAACATGAAAGGGAATAAAAACTGCAGGACACAAACAGGAAGTGCAGGGAACACTCAGTAGACCAGGCGGTTTCTCCAGAGAGGTTGGGAGTTGGTGTCCCAGATCAACAAACCCCGTCCCACAATGAAATGTCATCACAATGACCCCCTTCCCCACAGATGCTGCCCGACAAACACTCCCAACATTATAATTTCTTACACCAGAATTTTTTTAAAAATATATTATTTATTTATTAAATTTTAGAAATTACAAAGAATAAATGTGATACTAAAATAGTAAGAAAAATAATATTGACCCTCCCCCCCCTTAACCCTTATCTAAAGAAAGAAAAAAAGGAAAGAAGAGAAAGATTGCCTGGATATCGGAGGATCCCCACATGCTCCATGGAGTTCAAAATAATTTTGATATTTATTTTTACATTCCCCAATTACTTTATAATTTTATCTTCAAAGAACCTATGTATTTAATCCTATCTTTTGTAAGTATGGGAACCAAATTTTCAAAAATATATCATATTCATTTCTTAGATTATACGTAATTTTTTCAAGTGGAATACAACTATGTATTTCATTATTCCAATGGTCCATAGTTAAATATAAATCAGATTTCCAAGTAACTGCGATAACGTTTTTGGCTACTGCCAATGCAATTTTTATAAATTTTTTCTGATACTTATTCAATTTAAGTTTCGGTATTGTCCCTTCAATGTCTCCTAATAAAAATAATAGTGGACTATGTGGGAGTTGTACTCCAGTAATTTGTTCCAATAAAAGTCTTAAATTTATCCAAAATGGTTGAATTTTAAAACAAGACCAAGTAGAATGTAAAAAAGTACCAATTTCTTGATTACATCGAAAACATTGGTCAAACATATTTGAATTTAATCTATTTATTTTCTGTGGTGTTATATATAATTGATGTAATCTTACACCAGAATTGACCAGCTACTTTCTGCTTTCTCAGTAGTCCATGTTACAGTCGGGACATTGTGTTATGAGTGAGGAACAGACCTGATGGACAATGGGGTACAGAGTTAACCATTCCCCACCCCCCTCCTGAGAACTACAAACTATTGCTGTTGTTATGCTGCTCATGAGAGAGAGATAAAGCCCAGGCGAGAACATTTGCTACAGATAAGAGGGGGAGAAAGACTGTTGATGTACTGTATTATGACTCTTCCTGGATTATTTACTTTCTAGTACAAGGACTGTACTTTGCTCATTAACATTCCTCAGGAGATAGCAGGAGTGGCCTGATTTGATGGACACAGTCATTCAGAGTTGATGGATAGCTGAGACCCCGTGAGTGGGGATAAAAAGACAGGTCTGGGGAGACACCCTTCAGACACACCAGTGGACACTGACTGAGTGTTGGAACCCACAGAAAGGTGGGGGCTTCAGAGACTGAACCAGGAGATCGGTCAGTAAAGCTCACAGTGTTACAGCAGGGCCGGTGGGGACTTGTGTGTGTGTCCACTCATGCCAGAGTGACGAGTCCACCACAGAAGAACGGACTAGCTGAAGACCAGAGGGGTGATAACTGAATGGCCACAACGACACGACGGATTAAGAAAGCCACAAAAAGGTTTGCCTGCCACAGCAGTTGTTGTTACATCTCGCTCTCTCTCTCTCCAACGATTTCAATACAACAAACATAACTACTTCAGTATTTATGAACTGAACTCTATACTTTCCTATGACAATTCATTTACCCCTAGACATCGATACAGCTTGTTTATTATTGATTATTATTATTCCTATACTTTTATTACTGCTAACTTGTTTTATATGTATATTTGCATTTTTGATATTGTATTGTGTAGTTTACTAATAAACACCTTTAGTTTGGTACCACCAGACTCCAACAGATTCTTCTTTCTCTGCTGGTCAGACACCCAGTTACGGGCTACATAACAATTGAAACATGATTAGAAATTTTGTGAAGGGAACCTTGTCAGTGAAGTTCAGCTCTCCTGTGTCAGCCACTGCTGACAATGACAGATTCTGCTCTTTATACTCGGTGGGTTCTGCTTTTATTGATTTTAAATCAACACTGAATTAGCAGCCATTTCAGCAGCCACTTCAACAACTGGTGACAACTGTACAAAAAAAGTAAAAATACATTTTTTAAAAATGTATGAAGCAAACATTAAAGCTACTGTTTTCTTTCCTAATTAGAACAGTCAAAGATGTTGCTCTGTTTGCAGTGGACAGTGAGCGATCCATTTCAGTCCGGGCTGCATTCCGCCCACTCTCTGACCCTACCCAAAGCAGCACTGCAAACAGGACACAGGATCAACCGAACAAGTCCAACAGAATCTACAGCGATGTGGTGCAAATCATCTAGCTGCTCTCCTCACGAGTTGCAAAGCTCTGTGGTGTGATTAGCGTAGACTCCTCTTCTGTCCTGCCATCCAGCACTCTCCCATACTTCAGAGCGATTTTGTGTAGACTCAAGGCCAAGGCAATTACAGCGAACACCACAGCAAATACCGCAATCACATAGCTTTCCCCCAGGGCTGTATGCATGGCCATCTTCTCAAATTCCTTCTTCCTCAGGCTCGTCTTCACCTGGAAGAACAAGTAGGAGCACAGAGCCAGCGACCCAATATCCAGAATGGCTGCAAAACACAAGGCACAACTGCCTGAGTCCCAAACAAGATACAAAGCGGCAGCAAGTATAGTGGGGTAGGTTAACACTCTGGTTAAATGGTTATCTTAATATAAACAAGTTACCTGAACATAAACAGTATTAATTATCTAACATTTCTGCACACATGCAAACACTTGGACAAGTTGGAACGAAATGCAGGTGTTTAAGAGATCCTTGGAAACACTAAGGAATCAGTTACCACACATTAAGCTAGAAAGAGTGCAGAGAAGATTTACAAGGATGCTGTCAGGACTCAAAGCCCTGGTTTATTGGGAGATGCTGGGCTGTCAAGGACTTTGAAACATAGAAACATAGAAAACCTATAGTACAATAAGGACTCTCGGCCCACAATGCTGTTCCAAACATGTACTTACTTTAGAAACTACCTCGGGTTACCCATAGCCCTCTATTTTTCTAAGCTCCACGTACCTATCCAAGAGTCTCTTAAAAGCCCCTATTGTTTCCACCTCCACCACCATCGCCGGTAGTCCATTCCATGTACTCACCACTCTCTGCATAAAAAAACTCACCCCTAACATCTCCTCTCTACCTATTTCCAAGCACCTTAAAACTGTGCCCTCTCATGTTAGTCACTTCAGCTCTGGGAAAAAGCCTCTAACTATCCACACGATCAATGCCTCTCATCATCTTGTATACCTCTATCAGGTCACCTCTCACCCTCTGTCACTCCAGTTCTACACTCACTGTTGCTTTGTTCCTTGAAACGTAGGAGACTGAGAGGTGATGGTTTAGAGATGTGTAAGATCATGAAAGGCACACATAGTCTTTTTCCCAGAGAAAGGGAAGTAAATTCTACAGGACATGAATAGGATGTGTAACGCGCTGTAAGGATTTACTGCTAATGTAATGGCTTCTCTGTAATGTTTCGCTGCTGAATATTCCGTATCAGAATATTTGGGTTACGGCTGGAGATAACAGGACTGTTAGCCAATCAGGAGATTGTTGCTCTGTCTTGTGGATCTGGAAGGAGATTTTTCGCGGTCTTTGGTCGAGGAGAGATGAAGAGGGAAGACACCTGTGGAGAAAGCTGGTAGACCACCGGACGGAGTGGACTGGGATCTGAGGGTCCGAAGGTCAGTGTGCTCAAGAGGAGATCGATGGTGGAAGAATGGTGAATGAGTGAGCTCCAACATGCATTTTTGACTTTTCCTTGAAATGAGCCCTTTTTTTATTTCCATTACTAACCCTATATTCAGATTAAGATTCATAAACTTCACTCATTTAATTGCATATGGTGTGCTGTCTGATATTTGTGTTGTGGGTTTGTAACTGGGTGGTACGCTACTCAGCATCCACACAAATGAGATTTCTCAGTTTAGCAGGGACAGAGGCTGTTTTCCCCTAGACGAACACGAACAGGTCGAGCCTGAGGGCTACAATGCATAATCTTTTTCCCAGAGAAGGGGGAATTAAAATCTACAGGGCACAGTTTTAAACTGAGGTGTGAAGGATTTAAAAAGGGGCCAAAGAGGCACAGAGGAAGGTGTGTATATGGAATGAGCTGTCAGAGAAAGTCACTGAGGCAGGTACAATGTTCAAAGAATATTTGGACAAGAATTTGAATAGGAGGGATTAGAGGAATATGGACCAAACATGAGCAAATGGAACTGGCTCGGTAGGCACCATTCAATACGGAGAAGTTAGGCTGTGGAACCTGTTCTCCATACATGATTTTCCACACACTACAAAATTAATATGGACAGCCAGCCAATGTCAGATGTTCAACTACAGTGTTACAACAAACTGAGAGAGGTAGATACCCAGGCCTGTTGCTATTTTTTATGACCACTCTACTGATTTGGTGGTTATTGCCAGAACTTGGGAGATGGTAGCAGATATGGTCGAAAGCAGAATTAGAGGTTATTGAACATGAACATTTCAGAAGAATTCACTGATGTAAAACAAATGAACCCATGTTTAAAGGGTATGGAATTAGGGTAGAAATAGGAGTAGAAATTATTCTGAGCCAGTAATAAGAGCAGTCTTCTGAGATTTGTGTTTATTTATGTGCACTTCAATGGATTTGGATAGTGTTAAAATACTAAGTGTTGAAGTACTGTGCAAAAGCCTTAGGCACGTATGTACACATATATCTAGATAGCGTGCCTAAGGCTTTTGCACAGTACTGTATTTGTCAAAATGGAGCAAAGAGTGAGTTTGTAAATCTGATGGGAGCAAAGGATGTTGGGAATGGCGAGGGTGGAATGCCACGGGAGTGGTGTGGGACCAGTGGCAGAGAAGTGCCAGTGGTGAAGGGTGGCACAAGCGCAGACACACTCAGCCTTGCGACACCAGGGCAAGATCATGATTCTCAAAAGTTGGTTTATTGATCATTACAGAATGTCTCTCTGGCGCTTCCTGCACCCTCCCCTCTCCCTTCCCCTTTTTACAACCATGATTCCCCTCTCCCTGCCCTTTTCCCACTCTCAGTCCACAATAGAGTCTCATATCAGAATCAGGTTTATCGTCACTCACGTATGTCATGTAGTTTGTTTTATTTTAAGGCAGCAGTACAGTGCAATACATAAAATTACTGCAGTACTGTGCAAAAGTCTTATATATAGCTAGAGTGCATAAGACTTGGGCACAGTACAGCAATTTAAGAGTTACTTTGCTGTAAAACAGAATGATGGATCTAGTACCTTGGTAACTAAGGATTAATTACAGTTTAAAGACACAGCTTAATCAATACTTGTGGTCAATACTTGTGATACATAGATTGATAGATACTTTATTGATCCCAAAGGAATCTGAGGTTTACTGAGTAACGTTAACAATGCTTACTTGTAGAAAGCACATATTCAAAATATTTAAACCATTCAAATTTAAATCATAAACAATATTAAAGGCCAAAAATTCAGGCTTTGATAAGAATCAATGAATGATTTAAGCTCGGGAAAGATGTTACATGTCCCTTCCCTTGTCATAATTTAATAAATTCATGCATTGTGAATATATTAATTATATGACTAAACCACTTATATTAATTCCTATTTAAAATGAACATTTAATTAAAAATGTGATTAAGATGGAAAGGATACAGAAGAGATTCATAAGTTTGCTGCAGAGATTGGACAAATGAGTTATCAGGGAAACCACATAAGCTGGGACAGTTTCCCCTGGAGTGAAGGAGCTGACTATTATATAATCATAGAAAAGGATAGTCACAGTTTTGTTTTGGAGGTTAGGACAGTCTAAAGCTAGCGGACATAAGATTAAGGCAACTGGGGCAAAAACTTTTTCATAAGTCCATAAAACATAGAAGAATTAGGCCATTTAGCCCATCAAGCCTGCTCCACCATTCAATGGTGGTTGATTGTTTTTTTTCTCCTTCTCAGCCCCACTCCCCAGCCTTCTCCCTGTAACCTATGATGCCATGACATCATAGCCTAATCAAGACCCTTTCAATCTCCACTTTAAATACAGCTACCTGTGGTAACAAATTTCACTAATTTACCACCCTCTGGCTAAAGAAATTTCTTTGCATCTCTGTTTTAAATGGACGCCCCTCTATCCTGAGGCTGTGCCCTCTTGTCCTGGACTCCGCGACCATGGGAAACATCCCTTCCACGTCTACTCTGTCAAGACCTTTCAATATTTGAAGGTTTTCATAAGATTCCTCCCCCACCCCCCATCCTTCTAAGTATCTGCCCAGAACTATCAAGCGTTCCTCATATGATAACCCTTTCACTCCCAGAATCATCCTTGTGAACGTCCTCTGAACCCTCTCCAATACCAGCACAACTTTTCTTAGATGAGGAGCCCAAAAGTGTTCACAATACTCAAGGTGAGATCTCACCAGTGCCTTTTAAAGCCTCAGCATCACATCCCTTCTCTTATATTTTATACCTCTTGAAATGAATGATAACATTGCATTTGCCTTCCTCACCACCAACTCAATCTGCAAGTTAACCTTTAGGGTGTTCTATACAAGGACTCTCAAGTCTACTTGCATCTCAGATTTTTGGATTTTCCGCACATTTATTTCTATTCCCAAAGTGCATGAACATGCACTTTCCAACACTGTATTTCATTTACCACTTTCTTACCCATTCTCCTAATCTGTCCAAGCCCTTCTGCAGCCTTCCTGTTTCCTCAACCATACCTGCCCCTCCACCCATCTCCATATCTACAAACTTAGCAACAAAGCCATCTATTCTATCATCTAAAGCATTGATATACAGCATAAAAAGATGCAGTCCCAATACTGACCCCTGTGGAACACCACTAGTCACTAGCAGCCAACCAGAAAAGGATCCTTTTATTCCCACTCACTGCCTACCAATCAGCCAATGTTCTAACCATGTTAGTAACTTCCCTGAAATAACATGGGCTCTTAACTTGGTAAGCAGCCTCATTTGTGGCACCTTGTCAAAGGCCTTCTGAAAATCCAAATATACAACATCCACTGCATCCCCTTTATCTATCCTACTTGTAATCTCCTCAAAGAATTCCAACAGATTTGTCAGGCAATATTTCCCCTGAAGGAAACCATGCTGACTTTGACCTAGCTTGTCCTGCATCACCAAGTACTCCATGATTCCATCCTTAACAATTAACTCCAACATCTTCCCAACCATTGAGGTCGGGCTAAATGGTCTATAATTTCCTTTCTGTTCCCTTCCTCCTTTCTTAAAGAATGGTGTAACATTTGCAATTTTCCAGTCCTCTGGCACCATGCCAGAGTCCAATGATTCTTGAAAGATCATTACTAATGCCTCCACAATCTCTAAAGCTACCTCTTTCAGAACCCTAGGGTACAATTCATCTAATCTGGGTGACAAATGCACCTTCAGTTCTTTCAGCTTTTTAAGCACCTTCTTCCTTGTAATAGTAACACTTATTTCTGTTTTTTTACTTCTCCAGTGCGTTCAACACCATCCGCCCTGCTCTGCTGGGTGAGAAGCTGACAGTGATGCAGGCGGATGCTTCCCTAGTGTCATGGATTATTGATTACCTGACTGGCAGACGACAGTACGTGCGCTTGCAACACTGTGTGTCAGACAGAGTGGTCAGCAGCGCTGGGGCTCCACAGGGGACTGTCCTGTCTCCCTTTCTCTTCAGCATCTACACCTCGGATTTCAACTACTGCACAGAGTCTTGCCATCTTCAGAAGTTTTCTGACGACTCTGCCATAGTTGGATGCATCAGCAGGGGAGATGAGGCTGAGTACAGGGCTACGGTGGGAAACTTTGTCACATGGTGTGAGCAGAATCATCTGCAGCTTAATGTGAAAAAGACTAAGGAGCTGGTGGTGGACCTGAGGAGGGCTAAGGCACCGGTGACCCCTATTTCCATCCAAGGGGTCAGTGTGGACATGGTGGAGGATTACAAATACCTGGGGATACAAATGGACAATAAACTGGACTGGTCAAAGTACACTGAGGCTGTCTACAAGAAGGGTCAGAGCCGTCTCTATTTCCTGAGGAGACTGAGGTCATTTAACATCTGCCGGACGATGCTGAGGATGTTCTACAAGGCTGTGGTGGCCAGTGCTATCATGTTTGCTGTTGTGTGCTAGGGCAGCAGGCTGAGGGTAGCAGACACCAACAGAATCAACAAACTCATTTGTAAGGCCAGTGATGTTGTGGGGGTGGAACTGGACTCTCTGACGGTGGTGTCTGAAAAGAGGATGCTGTCCAAGTTGCTTGCCATCTTGGACAATGTCTCCCATCTAATCCATAATGTACAGGTTAGGTACAGGAGTACATTCAGCCAGAGACTCATCCCACCGAGATGTAACACTGAACGTCACAGGAAGTCATTCCTGCCTGTTGCCATCAAACTTTACAACTCCTCCCTCGGAGAATCAGACACCCTGAGCCAATAGGCTGGTCCTGGACTTACTTCCACTTGGCATTATTTACTTCTTATTATTTAATTATTTATGGTTTTATATTGCTATATTTCTACACTATTCTTGGTTGGTGCGACTGTAACGAAACCCAATTTCCCTCGGGATCAATAAAGTATATCTGTCTGTCTGTCTTTGCTAACACCCTTCATCATCTGGCACACTGCTAGTGTCTTCCACAGTGAAGAATGAAGTAAAATACTCATTTAGTTCATCAGCCATCTCCTTGTCCCCCGTTACCACCTTGACATTGTTTGCTAGCTTACTTTCATATTTTATCTTTTCCTTCCTTACGATTCTTTTAGTTGCTTTCTGTAGGTTTTTAAAAGCTTCCCAATCCTTTATCTTCCTGCTAATTTTTGCTTTGTTTTATGCTCTCTCCTTTGCTTTTACATTAGCTTTGACTTCCCTTGTCAGCCACAGTTGTACTATTTTGCCATTTGAGTATTTCTTTGTTTTTGGAATACACCTTTTTCATGTTTCCCAGAAACTCACGCCTTTGCTGTTCCGCCAGCATTTCCTTCCAATTAATTTTGACTAACTCCTTTCTCATACCTTTACTCCACTGAAATACTGCTACATCAGTCTTTACTTCCTCCCTATCAAATTTCAAGTTGAACTCAATCATATTGTGATCACTGTCTCCTAAGGGTTCCTTCAGCTTAAGCCCCCTAATCGCCACCAGTTCATTACATAACACCCAATGCAGTATAGCAGATCCCCTAGTATGGTCAATGACAAACTGCTCTAAAAAGCTATCTCATAGGTATTCAACAAATTCACTCTCTTGAGAACCATTACCAACCTGATTTTCCCAATCGACCTGTATGCAGAGAATGGTGGGAATATGGAGCAAACTGCCATGGGAAGCTACGGAGGTGAGTACAATTAAAATGTTTATACAACATTTAGACATATGGATAGAAAAGGCTTGGAGCAACATGGGCCAGATGCAGACAAATAGGAAAAGGTCTGGAAGGCATTTGGTCAGCAGGGAGGAACATGAGTCAAAGTGCCAGTTTCCTTGCAATATAACTCTCTGACTAACGAGGATAGAAAGGAAACTAAATAATGCACATTAACCAGCTGGCAGGATGGATAATTGATAAATTGCTAAGTCAATCTATAACTATAGATGTTGTCCAAAATTGACAGCAGTTACAGATTTTTAGGTTGGTGACAATGAGAGAATTTAAAAACTTTGCAGATTGAGAAAAGTTATTGAGTAATTTTATGATAGGAATGGCAATGCAAGGTCAGAGAAAGCTGACCAAATGAATTCACTCATTTTTTTATATAAGTTTTGATCAATAATGAAATAAAGGGTCAAAGATCTGGGATTGCTTTAATGTATAAATTCAATGTAGTCATTTTGAGCAATTAACCCTCTAAAGAAGCTCCAAAGAATCAAACAACACACACAAAATGCTGGTGGAACACAACAGGCCAGGCAGCATCTATAAGAAGAAGCACTGTCGACGTTTCGGGCCGAGACCCTTTGTCAGGACTAACTGAAAGGAAAGATAGTAAGAGATTTGAAAGTAGGAGGGGGGGGGGGGGAGGGTCTCAGTCCGAAACGTCAACAATGCTTCTCCTTATAGATGCTGCCTGGCCTGCTGTGTTCCACCAGCATTTTGTGTGTGTTGTTTGAATTTCCAGCATCTGCAGATTTCCTTGTGTTTGCTCCAAAGAATCAACTCCAGCTTGTGAAAGCAAATGATCATCAACAGCCAAACCATTCCACCTGACCGCCTGGTGAAGAAACCAAATACTTGATTTGGATCATGTCATCGCTTTACAATTAGTGTGTTGTAAATGTTTGTTTCTGAGAAAATTCCCTCACCCACTTTAAAGACGAGGTTTGTCACATGTACATCGAAACATCAACGTTTTGTATCAACAACAAATACGGTCCGAAAATTGAGCAGCGAGCAGCCCGTAAGCGTTGCCACACTTCCTGCGCCAGTAGAGCGTGCCCACAACTCACTAACCCTAACTGTATATCTTTGGAATGTGGGAGGAAACTGGTATTCCTGGAGAAAACCCAGGCGGTCACGGGGAGAATGTACAAACTCCTTACAGACAGCAGCGGGAATTGAACCCTAATCAGTGGTCACTGGCACTGTAAAGCCATTGCACTAACTGCTGCCATTAAGCTTGTAAAATTAGAGTGGTACAACAGTTAGTGCCAATGCTTCACTGCTCCAGTGACCTGGGTTCAATCCTGATCTTGGGTACTGTCTGTGAGGAGTCTACACGT